>NC_133449.1:251994518-253352851 GCF_048565385.1 Saimiri boliviensis | reverse complement strand
AGGATCTATCCCTTTCTTTTCAGGCCAAACCCAAGTAAGTATGAGCATGTCACTGTGCTTCCATAAACTTTAAGACCTATGTTGGAATTTGCCCATGTATCCCATTAAAGCAGTCTAATGTGTAAACCTGCACCTGTATGGTATATATTTATTTAATCATGGGGAAAAGTGCTTTACTTAAAGCAGTCCTCACATTGGTATTATGCAAATTCCATTACAAGCAAAATTTCTGAAAAAAGTACAAATGGATAAAAACAACAACAACAACAACAACAACAACAACAACAAAAAACTCAAAGTCACATATGCTCCACTATCCACAAGTTTAGAATCATTTCCAGACCATATCTGTGACAACCCTATATTTATAGCCATCAGTCTTACTGAAAGATGAATCACGGAAAGGGGGTAAAAGATATTTGCTCTTTACCTAGGAAAGAGAGCCAGCCAACACACATAAGGAATACTCAGAAGCAATTAATTGCTAAAAGCTTCCTTTATTCAATGTGACCACCTTTCATTCCTATGGAAGGTAACCATAAGTCGTATGTTAGGTTTAAAGATACATTAGTTTCAATTATATGATGTCTAAGGAAAACAGATAAACAGGTTCATAAAACTTTAAAAGTAAAAAGAGAAGAAAATCGTTTTTCAGATATTGCAAATAACTTGAATAAAGTGACCTGAAATTATAATGGCACTTTATATCTATACGTTGTATCAATAAGTATACCTATTTCGTATATATTACATACACACAGGATACTGTCTACATGTAGTAATGCACACATACATATTACCAGACTTTTCATAATGAATAGCTGAATAACAATGCATTCTCAGCAAAGGACCTTATAAACTACCCATCATTACATACTATTATATCTACACTATAGGCAGAAAAACCAACGCTGAGAAGTTAAAAGATTTACCTAAGGTCTTGAAAGCACATCAGGAGTTACCACCATTATAATGCTGAAGATCTTCACATTAATGACTTTCTGAATAGATTTTTATTGCTATTTTTTACTTAATTACTTAATATTATAGATAAAGTATTTTTCAAACTATTCTTAAAAAGGTGCTACATACTTAAGGCTGAATGAAGCAACTAATGAGAGACATGAGCTCTGTCTGTTGAATAATAGGTCCTTGCCTTTTTTTTTTTTTTACGTTTCTAAAATTTAAATAAAAACTTTATATAGTTCTACTTAGGTGTTTAAACTTCAAAGTAAATTATCCAACTTAATCCTATTAACTTATCATAATAAATTGCATTATTCTCATTTTATAGGTGAGAAGCCAGGCATAGGATAAGGCTTTCAGCTGTGGGTCACACACTAAGTGTGAGGGAGGTTTGGAGTTAGAACATGTTATGTTCTTGGCTCCTCGTTTATTTTTCAGACAGAAGGGCAAGATTGTTGTTCATATTAATCATCTTATTCCAAAATCACTTGAGGAGGCACGCAATTTTCTAGAGAGGAGAAAACACATCCTGAAAGTTACAAGTATAAAGAAATATATCAAGAGTTCTGATTTCACTGTACATAGATTATAATTCACTATAATTTAAGTTTTAAAAACTATTCACATATCTCATTACTTTAGTACCATGAATCAGAAGCTCTGTTGGCTGAGACACTAATTATTTGCTGAAAATTAGTCTCATGCTTTTATAGGAGAGATATAAGCTAAGAAATAAAATTAAATGAGGAAGATAAACACTGGTTCCATGTTAAAATGTATTTGGTGGCATGGCATTTGCAAGACAAGACATCAGTTTTTAGCCTAGCAGATTACAGAATAGGATCCATTACTCCTAGTCAACACTGAACACTTCAGAGGTACAAGAACATGGCTTTGGATGGCGAGTAATGCATGGAAATAAGCACGATGTGTTCCTAGTAAAGCTGAAGAAGGGAATAAACTAAGTCCACAGGTTAAAACAATATTAAACAACCAGGCCTTTGGCCCATCGAAATAGATGAAAAATATAACCAGAAACATCTTCTAACCTTTGCTAAATAGCTAGAAAGAAATCTGTGCTCTCCAAATAGGGTAAGGTATATAAACAAGCGCTAAAAGATGGATACAGGTTTCTGCTTCCTACAAAAACTAAGATTTCATGTTGAAAATAGCATAACCAGCATACTCCTAATGACATGCATTTTTCCAGGTTCCAACGTGGCAGCAAAAGTACAACAAGCAAGGGAGACAAAGAGTTGTCATGTTAATGAGACATACCTCTTGTACTGAGCGAGCTGCTGGCTTGTCTTGATGATTGGCCAATATTAAAAAGGGTAAAGTGCATAACTGTGGATGCTGAAGAGCTGAGTGCAGCTCATTTCTAGCAGCTTCTAAATCATCCTCTGAAGAGGCACTGTCTAATACAAATATTACCCCTTGAGATCCTTGGTAGTAGCGGCTCCAGTATTTCCGGATATTATCAGCCCCTGTCAAAAACAAAACAAATTCTCGTTTTAAAAAGAGCTTTCAGCAACTGAAAAATGTTCCCAACAGTAATTCCTACTGGAAACCAATGTATCTTTTAAAAATTAAGTGCTAAACTCTGCGGTATGGAGTAGAAAAGGAATTTAGGAAGGCAGAGATAACAGTGGATGGGAACAAAGAAAGCAGTAGAGCCAATAGGTGGATTTGGCCTTGAAGGAAGACACAAAATCTAAGTCATTCTTAATGACTTTTATATAAAAATGTGTATGAGAGAAGCAGGATAAATACTTCCTAGACTTCAACTCCAAAGAATATTTTCAGACTTTAATAGTCTCTACAAATTGAGTCTAAACCTGGCTCAGAGAGCTGCATGACCAGACGTCCACCAAGGCTTCTTCCCAAACTATTAACATGAACTTCGTGATACTTTTTTTTAACAGAACTGCTCACGGTTCAGGACAGCCTTGTTTAATTTCACCTAGAGAGTTATTAGCACAATAGCTCTATGTGTCAAATGCTAAAGTTTGTGAAACACTAAATCATGGCCTTTGATACATTTGTATGAATCTGTTTGGCTTTATAACTCATGAGGAAAAACAGAAGTGTGAACTAATGGTCTCCATGAGATAAGATGTTTATTAAACACACACACACACACACACACACACACACACACACACACGAAGAGGCCAGGCATGGTGGTTCATTCCTGTAATCTCAGCACTTTGGGAGGCCAAGGCAGGTGGATCACCTGAGGTCAGGAGTTCAAGATCAGCTGGCCAACATGGTAAAACCCCGTCTCTACTAAAAATACAAAAATCAGCTGGGATTGGTGGCGGGTGCCAGTAATCCCAGCTACTTGAGAGGCTAAGGCTGAGGCAGAAGAATTGCTTGAACCTAGGAGGCAAAGGCTGCAGTGAGGCAAGATCATGCCACTGCACTCCAGCCTGGGTGACAGAATGAGGTTCCATCTCAAAAAACAAACAAGTAAAACACATGGAGACTCTCATCAGCCAAGGTATGTCATGATGTCATGTCTCATTCCTCTTTGTATTTCCATTATACAGAACAACATCTAACTCAAAGTTCAATATAGGAATGAGAAAAATTGAAGACATGAGGGAATAAAATTACATACTAATTAAGCTTTACAGATTTGAGACTAGAACAAACTCTAGAGATTCTTTAGTCTAACTCTCTGAGGAAACTGAGGCAGAAAGAGTTAAAGTAAGTGCCATGTGTCTAGTAAATAAAAAACCGGGATTTGCATGAATCAGTGGACAACCTGCCCAGGGAAGGCACAGGAACTTCCCTTTACATCATCGTGAATGCTTTCATCACTTTCATTCAAGAACAGGATGAGCAATATGCGTGTGTGGGGAGGAAAGAGGTGCTACTGGTTACATAACAACAATTAGATTTCAAGGAATTTCACCAATTGATTGCATATGATCAAGTTCTAACCAGTTAATAACTGTATGTTAGTCATTCACTGAACATCCAGTTCTTATGTTTGACATATTGTCAAAATAGGGAAACAGCAGGGACTGGAGTTGGTGTGCCATAGCTGGCAAAGGACACCTGTTTGCTTTTCTTCCCAACTCTGTTCAGTGATATCCTGTTGGTAGTTTCAAATCAACCAGGTTGAGAGTAATGTCACTATGGAAATCAGCAAATCCTACGTATCGAGTCCTTTCCATACCCAGAGAGCCATACACCACTGACCGCACTGAGTAGCTCATATTTTCTGGGAGAAATAGAAAAGAAAACTCAAAGATTATAATAGAGTATGATAAAGTACTGTCATAGAGGTTATTCATTAGGTCCTCTGGGAGCAAGACATAGATAGGCATTTCACCCAAAGTGTGGCAAATCTTTTTTAATTTCATTTTTAAAATTTGAGATGGTTTCTCGCTATGTTGGCCCAGGCTGGATTCAAGACTCAAGTGATTCTTCTGCTTCAACCTCTTGAGTAGCTGGGACGAAAAGTACATGCCACTGTGCCCAGGAGGCAAATCTCTTGAAAGAATAGTATCAGTAGCCAAACAGCTCCCATTTATTAAGCACTTCCTATCTTCTAGGTACTGTTTTAAGAAGAAAAGCTCATATAATTTTTACAACAATCTAAGGAGGGAAGTATAATTGACTTTGAAACTAATTTTCAGGTCTTAAAATCTGTGATTTCACCATTATACTATATGCAAATAACTAGGTATATATTTAATAAGAGGATCAAGGACATTTGGTGTTAAATACGTGAAGACATGTGATAGGAACAGGGTTGATGCATATCATGCAGGGTCCAACCAAGAAAACAAAACAAAAACAAAGAGGAAATTTAAGTCAGAGATTACTTAACACAGAGTTAGTTGCTTAAGTGGTGGTGGAACTGAGAAAACAGCAGGGGTACTGAGAGAAGCAGCATCTTAGGTCAGATTCCCTAGACGCAGAGCTTGAGGTGGCATTTCTTGTACACCTGATTTAGAGGAAATGCTGTCAGGAGAAACTAGAAGTGAAAGAAGTAAGCTAGAATGAGGGAAGAAACTAGGCAAAGATACTGTTTCAGAAATCTAGCCTCAGCTTGATGCCATGAGGAACTCTAGAGCATGGATTGAACCACAGAAGTTGTCTAGTCCAAAGGCAAGGGAGCTGGGCTATTCCACCCTTGTATAGTCACTGGCTATGAGACACCCCTGGGGAACAGGAGGGGGTTGGGGCCTGATCTCATCATCTCCCAAACATATTTGGTTGGGGCAATAACTGTCAGCCAAGGGCAGGCCTCTGGAGAAGGGTACAGGTGTGGGTCATTAGCAGCCAATACCCGCAGCAGCTGGGAGATGGATACAATGGCCCAGCAAAGAAGATCTGGGTAGGATACCAACAGCATCTGCTATAAGCTACATCCAGACACCATCCATATGCTCAAGAACCATCCATAAACTGGAGGGACAGAAGTGGAGGCAGTGATACCCGGTGGTTAAGTGTTTAAAATGACAAAAATAGTGTGCATGTGTATCTGCACAGAAGCTTATTATAAATTTCACTGACATAAAGGATGTGCAGTACATGGTTTTCATAATAAAACTAAATGCAGTATGCTTTATTGTAAATTCTACCTAGTGAACTAATGCTCACAGAATGCTTTTGTTGAGTTTGTATCCACAGCCAACTAGTGGCTGCAACTGACCAACTAGTGTAGTTCTCACATGAAAGGTGGCTGCTCTAAGTGTTTTACATATATTAAATCATTTACCCATGACAGTCTAATGAGGTAAATACTGTTAATACTCTCGTTTTATCAATAAGGAAACCAAAACACAAAAAGATCATGTGACTTGTCCAAGGTTCCACACTTAATAAATACATTTAGGTCTAATGTGATTGAAATAGAGATCATGGACTAAAAAGGCAATGAGGCTAAATAAAGAACTATATTACCACATAAACTAGGAGAAAAGAAATGGAACCCTACTGGCACAAAAGGTAAATAAATGCCTACATACATGAATGAAGGTATGTCCAAAAACATTTCCCAACCGGTTAATTCAATAGATAGTTATCAAGTACTTATTTCATCCATACAAGTCTCTGAACTAGGACCTAAAGAGATATTTAGAAAGCCATTATTCCTCTTAGCTGAAACCATCAAATCCTGTAAAGTAATACTAATTACAATAAGGCCTGCAAATACAGCAGGCAGAGCAAATATGTCCACACATCAGATGGTGTCCAGGGAGTCAAATATAAAGAGAAGAATTTGGTTGCATGTTTTAAGAGAGCTTGTCCCTTGGAAACACATAGGACACCTGGAAATTCAACTCCTGCAGTCAACTCTTTCAAAGAGAAACTATATTTCCATATGCCACATTTAGGAGTACATATGGTGCCTGAAAATAGTGAGACAAAATGACAATAAGTTCAATGACAATCTTGGTAGACCAAAAAAACTCAAAAAGAAAAACCATAACTTTAAAAAATGCCCCTTATATGACATAATGTATGAATAATATATTAATAGTGAAAAGACCCTTTTCTTTAATCTCTTGCTACAGTCATGTGCCCAATCTTAGGATTCCTAACTTTCATCATCAACACTGAGCTTGGAATTTTAAATTTCCATTTTGTCTTCTGTACATGGCTTTAGTCAGCAGCAACCTAACCCATACTGGGACCAGGGCATTTCACCAGCAACGAGGTGAAGAGTACAATATGGTTGTTCAGTCCAGCTTAGTGGGCCATGGTTTAGTCACCAGATTAAGAAACGGCAGAGGCCGAAGCAGGTGGATCACGAGGTCAAGAGATCGAGACCATCCTGGTCAACAAGGTGAAACCCCGTCTCTACTAAAAAATACAAAAATTAGCTGGGCATGGTGGCACGTGCCTGTAGTCCCAGCTACTCGGGAGGCTGAGGCAGGAGAATTGCTTGAACCCAGGAGATGGAGGTTGCGGTGAGCCAAGATCATGCCATTGCACTCCAGCCTGGGTAACAAGAATGAAACTCCGTCTCAAAAAAAAAAAAAAAAAGAAAAGAAAAAAGAAAAAGAAATGGCTGTGTCATCAACCCACGTGCTAGATGCTTTGAGGAGTGAGCCTAACTGGGAAGGTTAGAACAACTGTCTGATGCCAACATTCTCAAAGCCCAAACCAAATCCAAAAGAAGTAACCAACACAGGAAGTGACATCTTACAGCAGGCTAAAGCCACTCTTAGTCTAGTGTCTGAAAGTGTCATGCTCTGTGACACTTAAATTACAATTGCAACATAATATGGTTAAATATCAAACTCAAACCTAGTCTACGGTTTGTATATTTAGATTAAAAAGCAAATGGGTAGTCCTAACAGTAAAGGGACTGGGTGGAGGGTGTTGCCAAATGTCCTAATTATCTGACATCCACTGTTCACTAACTAAAAGTTGTAATAAACACTTGGGAATCTAAGAGCTCATCAGGAGGGCCAACCAGGAGAGTCTGGCTCAAGGTACCACAATAAGAGCAGGGGGAGAAGATAGAAGCCTAACAAGTCTTCATTGTGTAAATTCATTTCTGTGGCATGCTACAGATGTTAACAACATCCTCTCATGATTCATTAATACATCCATCCAACAGACATTTACTGAGCACCTGGCACCATCCTAGGTGCTGAGAAAACAGCAGGAAACAAAACAAAGAGTTGGAAACAAAACAAAACTTTCAGTCTTTATACTGCTCAGAGTAAAGCCAGCCTATCATCATAGAGGTTAAAAGTACGAGGCACGGTGGCTCACTCCTGTAATCCTAGCACTTCAAGAGGCCGAGGCAGGCAGACCATGAGGTCAAGACCATCCTGGCAAACATGGTGAAACTTCATATCTACTAAAAATACAAAAATTAGCCAGGCGTGGTGGTGTGTGCCTATAATCCCAGCTACTCGGGAGGCTGAGACAGGAGAATCGCTTAAACCTGGGAGGCAGAGGTTTCAGTAAGCTGAGATTGTGCCACTGCACTCCAGCCTGGGCATCAGAGTGAGATTCTGTCTCAAAAAAAAAAAAAAAAAGAAGTGCAGGTACTCATCTGGCCAACTTCCTTTTAGTTTTTAAGCCTGTGGTAAGAAAATGGAAAGAGTAGACCAGCTGAGCGTCTCATCCTGACTCTTCTGCCACCACAGCGTGGCCAGCAGCAGTCTTGGTTGGCCTGTGGCAGGGTCCTAACAAAGGTCTAACAAAGGTCTGCAGAGAACCTCTGAAAAAGATTTAGGTCCTTAATAAAAAGAGATGCCCAAAGAGAATCACCTCTCCTACAGTTTTAGATTTCATTGAGTGATAAGCTTAATCTCTGAACAGCTTGACCTTGAAGGTGACATATCTACACACTGAGGATGTGAGACAGGAAGACAGAAAGAGCCTGGGTCCTGTAGCACATCCCTGAGCAACAGAACCAACCATCCACATTGTAAGGAGACCCTACTATGTGAGCACAGTAAATGCCTATCACTCAAGCCAATTTTAGGAGAATTTGCAGTCAAAAAATATCAAGTTCTCTCCTGTTAAATTAAAAGGCTTTGAAGAAGTTCCTTAAAAGAGAAGTTCTTTGACAGACATAACCAATGAGTTTAAAAACAGGGATATTTAGGAATAATAAAAACAGGTACTCAAAGTTGTCCCTACGGAAAATCTGCTATCTAGACCACTGCTGTCCAGTTGAAATTTTTGCAGTGAGGAAAATATTCTACATCTGTGCTTTCCAGTATGGTGGTCACTGAGCACTTGAAATGTGGCTAGTGTCATTGTGAATAAACTGAATTGTTTGATTCATCTATTTGAAGTTAAAACACCACATTGGACAGTGCCGCTCTAGACATTTCCATAAGTGACCTCTGACATAAGAGACTACTAGAAACCACTAAGACAGGAGCAGTTACAGAGAACTCATCCTGTCTCTGAAAGGAAGAGCACAGAGCCTTGCTGGTATAGGAGGGGCTGCTGTCACCCCCATCCAATGGCGATTTCCCAGAGGGCAGCTGCTGAAGGACTCAGCAACAGGCCAACCAAGACTGCTGCTGGCCATGCTGTGGTGGCAGAAGAGTCAGGATGAGAAGCTCAGCTGGTCTCCTCTTTCCACCCTCTTACTACGGTCTTAAGAAATTAAAAGGAAGTAAGAATAAATTCCTTCTGGAAAACTCAATGGGACCAGAGACCCATCAACAAGCCAATTTTAGATAACTCAAATTGTAAATGGGTATTCAAATCTTAGTGAACACTGCAGCCTTAGAACACAGGTCATCTTGGCAGTATCATTAATACTTTAAGAGGAAGGTTTCCCAGCACAGGAGATGGAAAGGAGAAGGAAGAGAAGAGCAGTAATTTTAAATTCTTTTTAAACTCCTCCCATCTACAAAACCTCAGTCTTTTAGATTGGTAATTCTTTGGACTTTTTTTCATCTTTTAAACAGACTCAATCTGGTTTTTTTGTTTGTTTGTTTGTTTTTTGTTAAACAAACAACTAGGAATTCAGGCAGGACTAAGACATACATATCTAAACTCACACTTTTATTACGGACTTCCCCACCCATACAACAAAACAAGCCAAAATACAGGAAAGTAAGTTAAGCTCCTCCACTAAATAGTCAATACAAAGTATAAAAATATAAAGATTTAAAGTCAGGTTCTCTAAAGGGAGACGTACTTTCCTGTTTCACTTTTCAAACAGTCAAAAAACAGAGTCAAAAAGACAGTGGTTACTGTTGAGCTGCAGAAAACCAAAGTCCCCAGACTACAGTGAGATCACTGTGAATATCTACATTGGAAATAAAAGATGATCAACATATATCATCACCCACCCCAGCACACCTACATACCACATTGCATCTAACCTTGTTAGGTGTTTATACACATCCTCTCATTTCACCCTTTAGGCTTTATTATCCTCATTTAATGGAAGAAGAAATTGAGAGAGAGAGGACAGGCACCTTGCTTGAAGTCCAGCAAGTAAGTGGTACATCAAAGATTCAAACTCTGGACTATCTGACTCCACAGACCACATGTTCTTTTCCACTACATGGTGCTGCTTCCCAGAGAATGTGAGAGGCTCCAGGAAAATGGGAATGGACAGAATGTTCTATTCAAATGAGCATGCATGTTTAAGAGCCACAGACTGTAAAGAATGGTTAAGACGGCTATTGCAGAGAAGGGTAAGACAAGGCATCCAATGGGTTGCGGGGGCAGCAAACCATAAGCTTGGAGGAAATTAGGAACAGGTGGCTTATGAGTGGGGCACAGTGAAAAGAATGAGTGTGAAATAGAAAATCTGAGTTGGTGACAAGTAAATGGCTAGTGTAAAAACAGAATATGGATGGCTTTGTAAGTCAGGCAGAGTGTCTAGACTGGATTCAGCAATTAATTATTATTATAGAGCCCTGAGGAAAATACCTGGGGTGGTCTTGTGCTGCCTAAGGATCCTGTCTCCCACTCACTGCCTGTTAATACTTACAGTAAACAATGCCAACCACCCATACCTGCACTTCCTCCAGGTCCAAACTGCCAAGCACAAATACTCCACACACTTCTGTATGTATGGCTAGCTGCAGAGCCTAAAAGATTCATTTAGTAAGGTATTTCTATACGTATTTATTAGACATCTACCACAAGAAAATGTTGTGAGAAAAGAAGAAAAAAAGGTTCTTCCTTCCCCCAAAGGCTAGAAGATAGTCAGCAAAGAAACCTTATTTTGCCTTATTTTTAATTTCCCCAGTATACACAGTTTGAGAGGTGACTACAAGAAACACCAGCGGCAGAGTCGGACGTAAAACAAGAGAAAGAGATAATAATATACAAAAGGAGGGTTTATCAAGCCAGAGACTCCGAGTTTAATCCTGCTGGAACGCTGGGAGCTATAGCACCGAACAGATGCTAGGGGTGAAGGGGTTGGGTCTTAGGCAGTGGGGCAGAGTCAGGAGAGGTAGCTATCAGTGGTGGCTTGGGGGATGTTGAGGAAGGCAGGCTTTAATTTCCCAGCACTTCTGGTTTGCCCAAAGCACCAAGGCAAAGCAAACTGAAGTAGTCAGAGACCCCAACTCTCACCTTCAAGGCACAGGCTATACCCACAGAAATGGAGTTATGGCTGGGATACCAACAGGGCCTCCCTCAGCTACCCAAAGAAGAGCATTTAAGTATCACTTTAAGCCATTTGACTAGCTGGTGGCTCTAAAGCAGAGAGCACAAAAAATACAATCCTTATTAATGGAAGTAAAAGCTAAGCCTTGGTTTATGTAACAACGATATACTTAGCAGAAGACGGCCTGTAAGTCTGCCAACGTTAAACAGCGGTTCTCAAAAGGTAAGTCTTTAAGACCCTTTTGGAAGGCATAGGAGAACAAAACTACATTAATAATTATACTAAGACATTATTTGCTGTTTTCACTTATGGTACAAAAGCAATGGTGAGTAAAGGTGACTCAGCACTCACAGAGGTACTGGCAACAAACAAGTAGGCACCATATTCTTGACTACCACATACTTGCAGGGGGAGAAGAAGCCAGTTTCACCTGAGAATTCCCTTAATTCTCAGCATAAAGGTTATTAGTTTTATTAAATTAGCTCTTAAACACACCTTTTAAAATACTCTGTGTGACTAAATGGGAAGTAAGCAAAATACACTGTTGCTACATACCAAAGTAGACAGTTGATTGGACAATAAGCACCTATACAATTGAATTGTAAGCTACTTTTTTTTTACACACAACTCCATTTTTGCTTGAAATTTCAACTGACAAACTATGATTATTCAGATTTGAGTATTTGATAGACATTTTCCCAAAACTAGATGTGTAAGCCTGTCATTTCAAGGAAAACAAATGATAGTATTTGTTGTCAGTGATAAAATTTGTTTTCAAGCAAAAGCTAGAATCTTAGAAAACTTATTTCAGCTAAGTTTTGAGTGAGCTTGACAGCTTTTCAATGATGAGACTGGTGGTGATATTAACAGACAGATATTCATAAAGTAATCTGTAAACATTTAGAAGCTCTACACTACTTAGTGAACCAATATTTTCCAAATGACCAATGGCATGATGTTACAAAACCATGCATAGATAAAAAATACATTCAAATACAAGAGAGACCAATGCAAGTTAATTAACTAAGTATAGAAAGTTCCCTGATAAGGTTCTCAGATTCTGCATTACAACTGATGTTTAAGAAACCACCTGTTGAAGAATTTCAGTGTAGCATCAAAGAAGACAGTCAGCAGTTACCTAAAAAGGTTATTAAAACATGCCTCCCTTTATCTGTGTGAGACTTGACATTCTTCATGTACTTCAACCCCAACACATATAACAGATTAAAAGTAGAAGCAGATGTGAGAATCCAGCCCTCTTCTATTAAACTATATTGAAAAGATTTTCCAATCTTCTTACTGTTTTTTTAAATTGTTGATTTTTATAAAAATGTTTTTTATATTAATATGTTAAGAGTTTATTATTCTTTTATAAAAATTTCTAACATGGCTTTAATTTCTGGCATGGCACATATTGATACATATAAGCCACATAAACAAGACACCTTTGGGGGCCTCATTTTTACAAAAGTGAAGGGGCCTGAGATCCCAAAGAGGTTTCAAAGCTATAGCTATGCATTGTCTTTAATATGAGAAAGAGACATTTAAGATCTACTAAAATTTAGGCATAAATTTAGAGTTATTTTCTAGCAGGAATAAAAGTCTTACTTTAAATCCTCTTTATTCTAACCTTGGCTGACTCAGGTCCAAGATAGAAGAGCTGGAGTTGCCAGGGCAATCTCAAACTAAGAGTCCACCCAGGAAGCATCCTAATCTCTTTGGTACCATTATATTGGAATTCTAACCCAGTGATCGCACACTTTAAGGCCGAGAAAGACGACTGAATTGTGTGTAGCCCATGAACTCCTGGCATGCCTCCCAGGAGATTCCAAGGCTGGTGGTCCTCAGCCTACCTTTTATAAGACGAAGTTCTACACGCCATACAAGCTGATATGCCAGTTGCCCTCTTTTCACCTTATCTGCTCTCAACATGTATTCTGGATGGCTATGTGACTCAAAATAAAATTTTACATCATTATCTTAGATGTCAATTCCTAACAATCATATTGAGGACCAGGCCTGCATTCTGACATTGGCCCCTCCTTTATGTTCTCACTCTGGTTCATACGCTCAACACCTTCCAGCTGGATCAGTAGGATGGCCTTCCAACTGGTCTTTGAATAGCTCCAGTTAAATTACTCATACTTGCTGGGCTTGAATGCCTCTTCCAAAATTAAGAGGCGGATCCTTTAAGAGGTGATTAAGTTGGCTGGGTGCAGTGGCTCACACCTATAATTCCAGCACTTTGGGAGTCAGAGGTGAGTGGATCACAAGGTCAAGAGATCAAGACCATTCTGGCCAATGTGGTGAAACCTCATCTCTACAAAAATATGAAAATTAGCTGGGCATGGTGGCATACTCCTGTAATACCAGCTATTGGGAGGCTGAAACAACAGAAGCGCTTGAACCCAGGAGGTGAAGGTTTCAGTGAGCCAAGATAGCACCACTGTACTCCAACCTGGCGACAGAGACACTCTGTCTCAAAGGAAAAAAAAGAGGTGATTAAGTCATGAGGGCTTCACCTTTGCGGCAAAAATGGATTAAGGCTGCTCCTTTGGAAATGGGTTCATTATTTCAGGAGTTTGCTCCCTTTTCTCCTCTCTCTCTTGCATGCTCTCTCACCATGTGATGTCTTCTGCATGTTACAATGCAGCAAGAAGATCCTCACCAGGTAAGACCCCTTGAACTTGGACTTCCCAGCCCCCAGGATAGTGAGCCAAATAAACTTGTATTGTTTATAAATTACCCACTCTGTGGTACTGTTATAGAAGCAGAAAATGAACTAAGATATTTATCTAGAAAACCAGCACAAACTATTACTAATGTACTAATACTCATCCAGAAAACTAGCTCAAATTATATCACTACTCTGCTCAAAAATATAAAGTGTCTATAACTTGAAGTTCTCAAATGACTTGATTTAGCATTTACAGTTCTCTATAATCTGGCTCCACTTTGCTATTCCTACCACCTTCCTCTGTTGACCACCTTGGATACTCCACAAATGAAGAAAATGTTTTGCTCTCCTGGACCAGACCCAAGGTTTCCATCCTTATGCATTTGGTTCTGTTATCTCCTTTGCCTGGAGTACCTAACATGTGAGTTGTCCCCTTAGCTCTTTTACATTTGAACACTACATGTGCTTCAAGGGCCAGATCAAATGTCACCTGCTCCACCAAGCTTTACCTGATCTTGCAGCTGGGAATAATTTCTGAAAAGCTTTTGGTCTATTTCTCTTGGTTTTCCTTGTAACACTTTCCACCCTGTAGCACAGTATTCTAAATGCATATTCCATCTTCCTGAATACACTGGAAGAGTCATATAGGAGTTCTGTGCATTTACATGTCTGATTCACCACCATACTCTAAGTCTGACCACAGCTAACAGTTTTACCCATAATGGAAACTCAATAGTTTTTAATGAATTGATCTTTTTTTTATAGAATATTTATTCTGATTTCTCAAAGGTAGAATGTAGAATTTACCAAGCAAATCATTCTTTGCTATACAAATAATCTATCTTTTTGGTTGATGGTGGTGACTTGCTTGAGTAGTTTTTAACCAGTAATTTGTATGTTTCTGGTACATACCCAGTTCTGCAAGGAATCTCTCACTCAACATCTGATATTAAGAATTCATTAAACATATTTACAATGCAACTTCACTCTCCTCATAGTTAGGGCTTTCTCAGAGTCCTGTCTTAGTGTTTGAAAACATGTAGCCATAATACAGCATGTGCTAAGCACTGTACTAAAAACACAGAGTACATTACCTCTGGTCTTTAAGATACTTTTTGATTCTATCCTATTTGTGAACCTTTATACTGTTCTGATGCCCAACAGAATCAGTAGCCAAGAGAAACTGAGAGCATAGAAAGAAAAAGCTGTGGGAACAGTTCTGGGGAAATGTTCCTGTCGATATGCCTGCAAAAGCCAACAGCTGACTCCTTAGAAGAACCACAAACCCCAAGGTGATCACAACTTGAACAGTTCCAAATGTTTACGGAACAGCTCATTTCTGAACTATTGGCATGTCATAAAAAAGCAAAACACTTTTGCAGTTTTCTATAAAATCTGGTGGTCAGACAAGAAAAGCTAGTGGAAACAATTTTGCTGCAACTGACATTGACCAAAGCAATAAATTGGGAAGAGCCAAAATGGAGACTTTCTGGCTGATAGAAAGATATTTGTTGCATACACAAGGTGAAGTAAGATCTTTTCATACTGCAGAAATGCAACTGCATTCTAGCACAACTTGCCGATTTCCCAAATCAGTATTTTTTCTTTTTTATCAGAAACTTTAACTTACCAATCCTGTGACAAGACTGACAAAGATGCATGAGGTTCTAGATTAAAACAAACTCACAGTCCACGAAAAGTGCTAAAACCCATCTAATGTTTCATCCTATATAGCATAAAGTATAATTAGAGTCACATACTTTAAGACTTGATGCTCAAAAGTAGAATATTAAATTTGTCCCTCAATTTGAGTGATTTTTCTTCTGTGACTAATCAGACCTCAAAAAAGTTATTACCATATTTACTCGCATAACAAAAACTTAAGAGAATTATGCTTGCTTTACAACACATGATTCCACTCACATTTGCTCTTTCATCTTTTAACTCTCTCTATGGCATTCTTGTTGGAAATGCTTATCAGAGCTCCTAAAGTGGGAGTTCTGTATCTCCACCTGGGCCATTCCCTTTGTTCTAGATGTTGTCACCCTCTTGATTACAGAAGGCCACCCAGCATCATGTTCAGGCTCAAGCATAAAGTAATGAATGGCAAAGGAACAGTCTAGATTTCAGGGAGGTGGCATCAATGTTTAATATCACAATGTGCATAAACTAATATACATTATAATTTGAATTATGTAATTAGATAAGTCAATGCACTTTACAAATCACAAATAAATTTGGGCAGCTCAAAGTTTAGGGATCAGGTATGTTCCAGAACTCTCCCAAGCTTCTAACTTTTTTCAGAATTTAGTACACAATTTTCCTTGAAAACAAAGCAGTGAATCTGAGGAGTGAGATTCAGCCCTGATGGACAGAATAATGGTAGAGTGATTAACAGCATGGACTCTGATGTCAGGCTTACTGAGTTCAAAGCCTGAGTCTGCCACATATCATCTAAATAACCTGAAAAATCAGCTTGATTGTTCCAAGCCTCAGTGTCCCTCTCAATAAAAGAGAGGAAAATAATAATACTTAGTTACCTCATAGGACTGAGAACTGAATAACTTTTTTCACACAGCATTTAGAATGTGCTAACTGTTCATAAGTGTTAGCTGTCATTTTGTTATGGATGTTACTATTATTATTTGACCACCATTTAAGCCTATAACTTACAGAACTACTGAACTAACTTGAATTAGTTAGTTGAACAGCTCAACTAACTCACTCAAGTTAATTCAGCACCCCTTCAGATGAAAACTAACTAATTCAAGTTTGTTCAATACTGGGAAGTAAAAGTCTACCAGATGCTGAACAAAAGAGACAAATAATAGGTTTTCCGAAATTCCTGTAATAACCAATTTTATAAAAAATAAACCAAAGCTTTTATTTGGGACAGACCCTTTTTTTTTTATTTTCAAGTAACTTCTTTCTATGTCCTATATCACCCTCAGCCTCAATATTTTATATTCTCCAATGTCTTCCTCCCTCATTGCTGTCTAGATTTCTTCCCTTGACTAACACCAAATAAAAAGTTTCTCCCCTTCAGATGAAAACACATGTTCCTTTAGTACGGGAACATTTAGTCCAGTCTTTAACTGGACTTGAACACAAACTGTGATTAGTCATTTAACATGCAGGTGACACTCCTGTGAAAATCAAAACAGATCAATAATACAAACTGGTTTTGTCTCCACGTGTGTGTGTGTACCTTTGAGAGTTAAAATTCCCTACAAGGCTGACATACACACATAAAGCTATTTATCACACTTTATGATGTTTCTCTTTCTTTTGTTAGAAAGCATAGATAACCAAAAATTGGTAGCATTTTTTTCAGTGGCTTACACAGTTGCACTAACAAGAGCTCAGGCAGCATGGTTAAGGCAGGGGGTGCCATTTGTAGGCAAGTGCTCTTCTTTTTTTCTGTCAAGTAGGCTTTTAAATAAAATATAATTGGATTGTGAATACAAGAAAAGCAAACACAGATCTCAGCACAACATGGGCTTTTTCTTAAGAATTCTTGTAACTGTTTATAACCTACCTTTTCTGCCTTTTCACAGCTTTTTGCTTAAGCATTCCAATTTCATCTGTCTCCATAGCTCCAAAGCTCTACTAATCAACTTTTGTAAAACACCCCAAGATTCTCATTTGTCTCTTCATCACTGTGCCTCCAATACCTATACAGAATCTGTCACAGAGCAGGCCATCGATATTTGTTGATTAATGAACGAATGAATGGGAAGTGATTATGTGAATTATCTAACCATTGATTCGAGTACAAGCAGTCTAATATTTATATAGTGTAAAATAACTCTTCCTCACTCCCTTTCTTCTTTTTATATTTCTTATCTGAAATACTATTTCTTCTCTGAGGTTCTTTCTAAAGTAGGACAAACCCTTTTTGTAATTCTCAGAAGCAAGCTTCCCCTTTGTGCTTTGAAATTGCCATTATAAAGAGGATGCTATTTCAGACAATTCTAAATGAATAGTTTCTATAAAGAAAGCTGGATGAATGAACCATTAAAATCATATCTTAAGGTGATCAGACTTCCTTCTTTACACAATCACTATATATTAAAATAAGACTAGCCCATATATCACATATACCATTAAGCAGGTTTCTTCACAGTTAATCACATCACTAAATCAGTAATTGCCAACCTTCTATCTTATGCTCTGGAATGCATCTTACTGTCTCAAGAGGCAAGTGGAACTCTCAAAATGAAATTAATTTTAATTAACTATAAAATATAAGTGTGGATGTATCATACAGCACTTGGAATACAAAAGAGAGTGTCACAGCATTAAAGGAGTAGGGATCAATGCACTAGCTAAAAAGAAGACAAATGAGTTTGAAACATTGCCTGAGGTTAAGTGCTTCACTTCCAAGTACAGTTTCCCATGAAGAACACACTCAGAAGAAAAGAGAGAGAGAGAGACAGTGTAATTTGAATGATGTTACACCTACTGTCTAAATTTTATTTAGATTAGGATAGTTAAAGACTATATTTGCCTGAGGACAGAGAACAGACTACATGAGAAAAGACATTTATTGGGTATCCAGGAAGGTTCCACAATGCTGAATTTTCTTACAACTCTGATATTAGGTTAGGACTTGTTTTTATATTGACTAATAAGAAGGTATCATTCCTTTCATGCTCTTCTTATTCTAGATAGGTGGAAACAGTTATAGGGCAGCATGTATAAAAGTATGTTAATCTGCTTAAGCTTTTAATTCTGACATAAGATCAATGTCCATTTTTTTCAAAATTTGTTTTAACCATATTTCTCATAGGCTCGCTGCTGTTCTGAGTATTTTTTCTTATATACAAATGTCTGACCACAGAAAAACATAGCAGAGAAAAAGGCACGCTATCCACCATATCTCCATCCATTGGTTTGTATCCCTCAAGACTTTGTCTCTTCCTTAACTAGAAAAATTAGGATTTTGCTATAAACCTCAAAAATCAGATCATTCTATTCAACCTATACACAAATACCACAAATACAGTCTTAGCAAAAATCAATCTAAAATCATGAATCCTTGTTAATAATTAACATATAAGAAAACCTTCCACAACTAAAGTAGGCAGCATCCAGAGAATGACCCATATTTTGTATTTTTATAAAGCCAGAAACCACATATTTTCTTTATACTTGCATAATGGAGGCATAGGTACTCAATGATTTTGGATTTAAATAAGGAAGATTCTGTGAAGAATAGCATAAAGTCATCCCAAGGGAATCACAAATCCCACAGAAATGTTACATGCCGAAGGCTACCACTTAAGGTTTGTGGCAGGTAGACTCTAAGATGATCTCTAATGATCCTCACCTCTTGATATTGACACCTTGTGTGATCTCCACCTGAGTATGAGTGGGCCTAGTGACTTGCTTCTAACCAACAGAAAGTGGCAAGGTGATGGGATGTCACTTCCTTAAATCAGTATCTTCAGTCTTCCTATCAGATTCTCTCTATTCTTTCCAAGTAAGCAAGCTTCTTTCTATTTGTTTTGAGACAGACTCTCACTCTGTCACCAGGGCTGGAATGCAATTCTCCTGGCTCAGCCTCCTGAGTAGCTGGGATTACAGGCGGGCACCACCACAACCAGCTAATTTTTGTATGTTTAGCAGAGACGGGATTTCACCACGTTGGCCAGCCTGGTCTCGAACTCCTGACCTCAGGTGATCAGCCTGCCTTGGTCTCCCAAACAGCTGGGATTACTGGCATGAGCCACCGTGCCCGGCCTCAGTACGTAAGCTTTTATGAAGCAAACTGCCACACTGGAGAGGCATACACGGCAAGGAACTGAGTGTATTCTCTGACCACCAGCTGCTAGGAACCAAGACCCTCAGTCCAACACCGCCCCCACAAGGAACTGAAATCTGCCAACAAAAACAAGAAATAGAAAGATACTATCATGGATGACTAATATTCCATTGCATGGATATATCATACTGTTTATCTGTTCACCTGCTAATGAGCATGTGTACTGCTTCCATCTTTTGGTGATTGCAAATACAGTGGCCAAGAATATTGGGGCACAAGTTTTTGCTTGAACATCTGCTTTCAATTCTTTTGTATATATTATCTATAAGTGGAATTGCTGGGTCAAATGGTAATTCTATGTTTAGTTTATTGATAAAACATGCATTAAGTCCCTAAATTTGTAGTGAATTGTTTACACAGCAATAGATAATGCAAAGTTTACCATGAATATGCTGCTAGGTAGAAATTCCCAAATGTGGATTAATGAACTACAAGAAGAAAAAAACTAATAATTTGCCATTGGTCTGATGGGCAACCCACGATTACCCCAGTCAGTAGTATTTACTGCATTCTCAAAATACTTCTTTCAAAAGCAACATCTTAAAAAAATTGCTATGAGGGTTTGCCAGGTGCCATGTGTTGCGCTGTGCTGTATTGCATAATTTTTTTTTTTTTAAAGAAAAGGGCACAGTCTCCACCCTCAAGAGTACACAGTTCTCCAATTAAGAATTACCTCTGCTGATATTCTCCAGAATTCTGTTCAATAGCTTATTTCTTCTCTTGTTATACATCCTCTTTGGGAAAGTCTTTACTCACATTATTTCATCTACCTCTAATATCATAAAAACAGTTCAAATGCTCTGATCTAATTTTCTCCTGAGCACCAACAGTCTTAGTTCTTCTATCATATATTCCCTTCTAGATGTTTCCCAGGTATTTTAAACTCAACTTGTCCCCAAATAAAGTCATTCTTGCTATGACCTCTTTTCTGGCCCAGCCTCCTGAACTGTCAGACCTAGCAGCAAAAATTGAAATTATGAATCTTTTCTTTTTTTTGAGATGGAGTCTCACTGTCGCCAAGGCTGGAGGATCTTGGCTCACTGCAATCTCCGCCTCCCGGGTTCAAGTGATTCCCCCACCTCAGCCTCCTGTATAGTTGGGATTACAGGTGTGCACCACCATACCCAGCTAATTTTTGTATTTTTAGTAGAGATCGGGTTTCACCATGTTGGTCAGGCTGGTCCTGACCTCATGATCTGCCTGCCCCAGTCTCCCAAAGTGTTGGGATTACAGGCGTGAGCCACAGCGCCTGGCCGAAACTATGAACCTTAAGTCATTCTGAACCCCTTATCCTTTATTCCTAATTGTCAATCATCTACTGCCCAACTGACCTCTCCTCTATAATCCAGCATAACTGCCAAGCTCTTCAACACTATAAAACTTCACTGTTATGATTTGAATGCGTCCCCCAAAAAGCATGTATTGGGAACTTGGTCCCCAACCCAACAGTGTTGGGAGGTAGGGCCTAATAGAAGTTGCTTAGGTCATGAGGGATCCACCAGCACAAATGGATTAATGCTGATTATTAAAAGGCTTCAGGCTCTTCATTCAATCTATTGGTCTTCTGCCTTCTGCCACGGGGTAACACGGTAAGAAGGCCCTTACCATGTGCCAATGCCATGCCTTTGAACTTCCCAGTCTCCAGAACCTTGAGCTAATAAATTTGTTATAAATTATTCAGTCTCAAGTATTTTGTTACAGTAGCACAAATGGACTCAGATGTCCACTGTGGATATTTTTCTGGCTGTTTTTCCTCTGTTATACTTATGGCTTACCTAGAAAATTCTTACCCATATTTCAAGCCCAAATCCAAACATTGTCTCCCTGTGAATCATTCCTTCATTTTATTTTTTATAAGACTATTTTCTCTATCCACTATAATCCAAAGCAAACTGATTATCTTTTCAATTTCAAAAGCTAGACATATAACAATGCATCAGTTTTTAGATGTCTAGTTCTTTATGACTGCTCTGGGCTGACAGATTTTTGCACTTACATTTTGAGACCAATTTTTCTGGACATTTTAGATAGTTAATAAAGGAATTTGTGTGCTGAATTTAAAATAATCATCTGATTTATATTATGATTGACTTAATCAACTAACAAGTATGGATTGAGTAGCTTCTTTGTATCAGACATAACATTAAGCATAAGGAATACGGTGGCAAACCAAATAGACATGACCCCTGCCTGACTCATGAGCTCAAAGTCTCACAGGTCACTGAGTTGATAATACGTTTATGACACTATGTCATTTAGGCTTCAACCTATCTCTGAGCAACACAAGCATTTCCCATACTTACTATTTTGATTCTTAAAAGACTGAAAAATTAAATTTCTTTTCAATGAGTTATAAATAAGTTTTATTATCATCATTAGCACTGTATTAAAAAAAATCCCCTCCTGATATATTTCAATAAATATGACTGTTTGTATATTTAAATCTAAATGTAAACCTCTAATATCTAAATCTAAACATTGATAGAATGCCTCAACTATCCAGAACACAGCCAAAAATTAGGAACCATGGGACAGCCAACAGAAATGTCCCCAAATTAATATCCTAACTCTCACATGCTTAGCATTCTAAAAAGTCCCTCAGGCCTGCACAGAAATCTGGCCTAGAAAAAAAAAAAAAAAAAGCGATCATGCTTAGGTTCTTGGCTCCCTATTCAGAGCACATTAGAAGTAGTAAATCATTATGTGGGTGATGGAAGAGAGAATCTACTGGAAACAGGCGCACAGACAAGAAGAAGAAGAGATAGCTACAAAAGATGAAATAAATTTAAAAAGAGATAATAACTATTTAAGAAAACAAGGCAAAGAAGAGAAATTAAAAGCACAGTAGTTTAGATGTCATGTAGCATGCAATAGCCACCTACTTTCCCAGTCGTATTGTATGGTTTCTGATGGTCATCAAATAAATGAAGAATTATATTCCTGACATTTTCATTTATTATTATTTGAACATATAACCAGGAAAGGCTGATGAATGCCATTACCAACAATCCTGTCTAATCCAGCCTCCTCTCACTTTCTCCTTTACATTATTTTAAAGCAAACCATTAATATTACATACTTTCATCTGTAAATATTTTAGTATATATCTAAAAGATAAGAATTATTTTTTAAAACATAACCCAAGTACCATCGATACATGTAAAGGAAATTAAAATCAACTGTAAGGTTTGTAACCTATTGTCAGCATTAAAATATCTTAAAATACTGGCTGGACACGGTGGCTCATGCCTGTAAGTCCAGAATTTGGGGAGGCCAAGGTGGGAAGATTGCTTGAGCCCAGAAGTTCAAGACCAGCCTGGGCCACACAGGGAGACCTCATCTCTACAAAAAGTAAAATAACAGCTGGGCATGGTGGCACATGCCCATAGTCCCAGATAATTGGGAGGCTGAAGCAAAAGCATTGCTTGAGCGTGGGAGACAGAGGATGCATCATTGCTTGAGCCTGGGAGACAGAGGATGCATCAAGCCGTGATTGTATCACTGTACTCTAGCCTGTCTCAAAAACAAAACAAAACAAAACACCCATGTTTTAAAACATTAAATATATATATATATATATATATATATATTTTTTTTTTTTTTTTTTTTTTTTTTTTTTTTTGAGACGGAGTTTCGCTCTTGTTACCCAGGCTGGAGTGCAATGGCGTGATCTCGGCTCACTGCAACCTCCGCCTCCTGGGTTCAGGCAATTCTCCTGCCTCAGCCTCCTGAGTAACTGGGATTACAGGCACGCGCCACCATGCCCAGCTAATTTTTTGTATTTTTAGTAGAGACGGGGTTTCACCATGTTGACCAGGTTGGTCTCGATCTCTCGACCTTGTGATCCACCCGCCTCAGCCTCCCAAAGTGCTGGGATTACAGGCTTGAGCCACCGCGCCCGGCTAAAATATATTTTTATGGTCTCAATTTAATTGGTAAAATGCCAAGAGAGAGGAAAAAAAAAGTGTTCTGGGAAGCACTCTCTTTGCTAATGCAACACCTAATGAAGATGTGGAATCATTAAAGTATGATATTTTGGTATTGAAACTTAATTCTTTAATCAAGTAAAATCCTTTTATAGAAAATCATTAAAGTAATTTTGTTTAGCCTTCAATAGCTCTTTCAGATTTAAAAGTTAACAATGTGATTTATTATTATTTGAGGGCCATAAACTAATTCCCTGAAAGTATTATCAGAAACAATATATTAACTTATTAGGAGATCATAGGCTATCTTGAGAGAACTTCATGTTAAAATTCAGTTTTATTCGTCCTGAGATGTAATTATTCTTCAAAAGGATCATAAAATGAAAAACAAGTAGGGCAAAACAAACACAATGATACATACCTGGGAAATACAGAATTGGTCTTTGGTGGCTAAAACCTAAGCAGTAGAGAATTAAAAGAACTTGGGACACAGGTACATAGTCATCTCTTCCTTCAATGAAAAGCCATGGTTTGAAGGAAACTTAAAAAATGGACTCTAGGTAGTTGAACTGGAAACTAAAAACCTATTTGGCACATCTAAGTAAAGATATGTATGTATGTATGAAGGGGAGAAGATTATTTCCTTGGCAGAAAAAACAAAACAGCTTTAAATGGAATTTGAGAGAGAAATGTCTGGTAAAATCTGAAACTACAAATCTTGTCTTCTTCCCAACTTAGATGTGCCTTGGGAGGATTACAGAAGTGCTGAGATCCCTGCAGCTCTTGGGGTATCCAGTGGGACCTGGGGTATGCTCTCCCTATCTCTTGTCATCCCTTCTAGCAGTAAGCAGTTTCTATTTATCCTAATATACCATTAAAATATTAGCATTTTCAATGTCTGATAATGTGAAAAATCTTGCAAAGCATTAGTCTAAAGAACTTAGCCTGACATTCAAGGATCTTGATGATTTGACCCAAATGACTTTTCTAACCTTGAATTTTTCCACACCATTTATGAAACCTTTACATCAGCCAAAATGAACTGCTCATATTTTCCCCTTACACCCTTAATGCTTCCAAACTTCTGCTGCCTTTGGTTTGAATTTTTCCTTCTCCTGGGAATCTACTTTTTCCCTATCTTTATATTTTCAAGTATAATCAATTCCTAAGCCTGCATTAAATGCCACCTGTACCACAACACCCTTCCTTTTACTATATTTATATGTAATCTTTTTTTCCTCCTCTAACGAGCCAGAGTAGTCAATTATATATAGTTTTTAATGTCATGCATAACTTACTATTTTGTATGATTTTACTTATGTAAAATGTTTTTAGTTTACCAACTAGAATCAAAGCTCTTTCATTGCTTAATTCAAGTAAATTTACTAAAGCATTTTCTGAGAACCTTATATGTGTCAAATACTATATACTAGCTGCAAAGGATATAAAATTTAGTACGGCTACACTATCACCAGAATTACTGAGTGTTGTTCTTAAAATTCTAGCCAATATAGTAAGGCAGAAAACTAATATAAGAGGTACTGCCACTAGCAAGGGAAAAAAGTATGATTGTTTACAGATACAAACCCTTAATAATTAACTAGAAAACGAAAAACACTGAAAAATCTAGTGATTTTAACAAACATTTTAATAAAATATGCTAATATGGAAAAATATACCAATATATATAAGGATGAATACACAAACATATGCACATGCAGGCACACACACAAAATATTTATAAAAATGAAGTACATCATACTATATGGTAGTATATTTCTTATATGATAGTATATTTCTTATATTTCTTATACTGCCATATAGTATAAAAATACTTTAATTCTTTCCAAATTTAATGACTATGTTTACTAAATATATTTATGCATTTAATATAATAAACATTTTAATTCTTTCCAAATTTACTAGTGAGATGAAGACATTACCAATCAAAATCTCAAGGAAATCTTTAACCCAAAATTTCACCTGGAATAACCAGTATATAAAAACGGTAACATTTTTTTTAAGAGCAAAATCATCAATAGACACAAATTACAAAGGAGATATGAACACACAGAATTTTAATTTGTTATTTAAAAGATATAAACTATAATTATATGGTATCTTTTTTTTTTTTTTAAGTGAAAGCAAGTTTGTTAAGAAAGCAGAAGAATAAAAGAATGGCTACTCCATAGACACAGCAGCTTTGAGGGCAGCTGGTTGCCCATTTTTATGGTTATTTCTTGATTATATGCTAAACGAGGGGTAGATTATTCACACATCCCCTTTTTAGACTATACAGGGTAACTTCCTGATGTTGTCACTGCATTTATAAACTGTCATGGCGCTGGTGGGAGTGTAGCAGTGAGGACAACCAGAGGTCACTCTTGTGGCCATCTTGGTTTTGGTGGGTTTTAGCCAGCTTCTTTACTGCAACCTGTTTTATCACCAAGGTCTTTATGACCTGAATCTTGTGGTATGGTACCATTTTCACTTATCCAACTGCCTAAAAAAATCTAAACAATGATCTGCAACAATAAGAAAGATGCAATAACAAAGATAATCGAATGTATTTCTAATAGAAATGCAAATCTATGCTCATTTTCTAATAAGCAGTTTTGCATTATGTATCAAGAGCCTTAAAATGTTTTAATCCTGAATTTTCTGTTCTAAAATATCTATTCTAAGGAAATGAAGCAAATCAGATAAATACTAAGTGCCAGATCTATACCAAATCACACAGGACAACACAGGCATATAGAATACATAGGAAGTGCCTACCAAGGACATAGATAGTGAAGGTTAAATTGTTTTACCATTAATCATTAGAAAATGTCAAACCATATTAAAGAGTCAAAGTTCCCCACAAGTCAGAATCAGTTAGGAGTACTGACAGATATACTGATAAAAATGAGTCGATAAGGAGGAGGGTAGGTCAAAAAACAAATCCTGCGGAGAGACAAAGTGGCAAGTGCTGGCAGTACCCCCACGCAAATACTGTTCACGGCCAAATACATGACTTATCCAGTCTCGGTGGCAGGCATATTGCTATTAACAGACACAGTATCAAAGCCAGATGCCATTAGACATGTGGATGCTATAAGGTCCTCAGGTCTGATAAATGTATACCTTATTCAGCTGACAATTTCATAGTAAAGAAGGGTAAGAAAATGGCAAACCTAAGTCTCCAAAATTAATTGTGACTATCAAAGAAGAAATGGTTGCTATGCTATTCAAGACTATAATACCATAAATGATCATTTACCCTAGACTGTAGAAAGGATTTTAACATAATAGGAGGAAGACAGTTAAAGGAGGATGAAGCTACCAGAAAGGGAAAAACTAAAGGCTCAAATGAATTTATACTCGCAAAAATGTTAAGAATGTGTGTGTGTGTGTGTGTGTGTGTGTGTGTATGTGTGTGTGTGTGTGTAAAATAAACTAGAGAAGGCATAAAAAGAATAACTTTGGAAAGAGTTAGGAGAAAAGTAAATTTGCAGATAGGAGAGAGTATATCAAGCTTCTTTAACTCAAGTCGTCAGAAGGAGGAAAGTAAATTTGCAGATAGGAGAGAGTATATCAAGCTTCTTTAAGTTAACTCAAGTCGTCAGATCCAGACAGATTACACACAAGATAGCAGAAGAACTCAGATGTAACTGCAAAACTGCTCTGAGCAATGTTATGTAACCCTGGAGAATGGGAAAGTTACCAGAAGATTGGTGATAGGCAAATATTGCCCCAGATTTTAAAACTCAGATCATCATGCACCACCATGAGTTCACCAAGAATAAGTGTTTCTAAATAATTCTCAGTTACTTTTGGACTAATCTTCCAGGTTGGTACATTTCGGGAATACCATAGTATACGATCATTCCAGGAGCATATTTGACAAGTCTCTTATGGTATCCTTGGGCAAGAAAGAAAGAAATCAAATGTTAGTAGTTAGGTAAATTTGTAGCTGATTTAACTGACGTATCTCAAAATTCACGGATTTGTGCCTATATGAAAGGAGCTAGGTCTTCTAAGATTTGCAACCAACCAGCAATTATCACACTGCATTGCAGTTTTATAATTACGTGTCTATTATTCCCTATAGCTTGTGAGCTTCCTGAAGGAATGGTTACATTTTTTTTTTTCTTTTTTGGAAATGGAGTCTCACTCTGTCGCCAGGCTGGAGTGCAGTGGCGCAACTCAGCTCACCGCAACCTCTGCCTCCCGGATTCAAGCAATTCTCCCGCCTCAGCCTCCTGAGTAGCTGGGACCTCAGGCGCACACTGCCACACCCAGCTAATCTTTGTATTTTTAGTAGAGATGGGGTTTCACTATGTTGGCCAAGATGGTCTTGATCTATTGACCTCATAATCCCCCCATCTCAGCCTCCCAAAGTGCTGGGATTATAGGCTTGAGCCACTGAGCCTGGCCAGAATAATTACATTTTATTCATCTTGTTATATCTAGCAGGGAGCATCAGACTAGCACAGAGTAAACAGTTCTGATACATGTTTATACATTTTAATTGAATAAAAAAGTTGAAGATACTATTTTAACATTTAGAGATGGCTCAAGGCTGAAAGTTTGCTAATTTGTTGGATGATAAAAGAGTCAAAAAGTTCTTGACAAGCTGGAACAATGAGCCAGCGCTTACACAATGAAATTTAATAGAGATATAAGTAATGTCTGGTACTTGGAATAAAAAAAGATCAACTGAAGAACAGAATGGGAAAGACATGACTAAAAACAGCTGGATGTTTTGACAACTTATCCAACATGGGCCAGTAGGGTACTATGGCTTGTGTTGTTGGCATTAAAAGAAAAAGAGAACCTAAAAGCAGAGAGATTAGTGTCACTGGTCAGACCACATCTACAGCATCATGTTTCTAGGCACATATTTTACAAGGCACCACCACAATTTAACACTTGTCCAGGAGACAAGGAGGATAGTGATAGACCTGGTGACTACATCATAGAAAAAAATAGTTGAAGAAATGGAAGATAATTAGATTGAAAAATAATCCTTCAGAATATATGCCACCTAAATTCATGTTTCCAAATTACTATCTAGGGAAGATATACTATTTGTTAGTGTGGCTCCACAAGGCAGAGCTAAGATTATTTTAACAAAGAAGCAGAAAGCTGTATTTTAGTAAATTATAATGAATGATAATAATGAAAACTCTTCAAACATGGCATATATACATGCTTCCTGGGACTGACTTCCTTACCATACAAATACTCAGTTTGGGACTGTTCAGTCCAGTCACATGCCAGAGATTTGAAAACAGCAAATTCCTATTTGGTGTAACAGATTTGCAAAAGAAACGTCTGATTTAACAAATATGGTTTCATATTCTTTTATGAGATAAAACTGTTGGAAGGTGGAATGCCATACAGGCCTCAAATAACTTGTAAGACTCATTTCTGAAGGAGACTGCATACACAACTTTCTCGATACTGCTTCTGAGAAGGACAGGTTAGACCACTGGCCACTGCAGCAAATGCCCCCACCCTGGATTCCAGAATGATGGTAGAGGATCTAGAAGACACTGCTGTGTCTTGTGTGGGGCAGAGTTTCAAGACAGCAGGAGGCAAGGGAGACCAGGAATATCACCCTGTGATGCAGGTAAACTGTAAAAGTAGGTAAAAATATATAAGCCATCAAAAAGAATGCATTTCTAAACTTTATTCCCACTCTTTGTACACTGACTCCCAGATTAGATGACTCATTTAGCACAATTTTATTTTAAAAAAATTAAATTAAAAATCCAGTTTGAAAACCAGCATTAGCTACCTTACTAATGGATAATGTATATTTAATATGCAATTTTTCTAATCATCCTTCAAATACCTTCAATAGCCAGCTGTATCATGAGGGATATAACTGCATGTTTAAGATTAATTCAAATTATAAGCAGAATTCAAAAGTGAATTAAAATGTGACTTAAATCTAGTAAAATATAAGCAAATCAATTTTTCAATGCATCTTGACTAAATGTAAAATATCATCTGTTTTTGTGACAAACAAGTCTGTACCATTAATCATATGCTTCCAGCTGCAACAGCTCACATTCAAATTAAAACCATGAAATAGCATCACAGTGTCAAGATTCACACAAACTGATCTTTTAACAGATTGTGAGAAAAAAAAAAACATACATTAAAAGAGGAATCTGGAGAAAATGTTACACAATAAAAACATCTGAAAGAGCTTAAGCACACAAGATAGAATTCTGGTTTTTGAACTGGATAGGAATTAAATGTTAAACAAAACTCACAGCCTGCTCTTAAACAACGAACACATCATAAAAAATAATTCTTTTTATAGTCACAGGGCTGAGAGTTTGCTGTTTGTATCTATCCCAGCATACAAATCCATAGTACTGCCAGGACGGTCCCTTCTGACTTTACTGGGAAGCTAGACAGGACAGTCTGCCTGGGTTTCTTCTAGTTTAGTTCAATTTGTGTCCAAACTGACCCAAGAATCATCTCTTCTTCAGTCACTACACTCTTGCCTGCCAGTTGCACAGCTCCAAACATTTCCCTTCCAGCTACAGATATTAAAATGGTTTGTTGTTTTAAAATTTGATTTACAACTGCAGTAGATAACTTTTAAAATTTTTTTTATTTTTTGCTTCAGGCTCCCCTAGGTCAGCAAGCCATAGCAATGTTTAAACAGTGCAACATCAGCCACTGCACATGAAAAACAAGGATGGTGCCAGGAACCAGCGAAGTGATATATTCTAGGTTAGCCATGTCAGGCATTGTCCAGTCCCAAAGCAGGTTTCATATGGTCAGCACATGGGCCAAATGATGCACATGGCTGTCCTGCACTTGCCCCTTGCGTCCTCCTCTGGTGACCTGCCCCATTGAACTCCCTGGACAAGATTCCCAGTGATGCTATGAAAGAGGACATGTTCCGCTGAGAGTATTTTCTGCATTAGGGCTCACATTGTATTGCCACGGGACTTTACACTTTCAGGGTATAACCAGACATCCCATAACCTTTTCCCCCACTTCTCAGTTGATACGTCTTTAAATTGGTAGCCCAGCCCTAGTGTAGTACACATAAAAATGGTAACAACCACTCTGCCAATCAAGGTTAATATTTCAGCTTCTCTAATAAACCAAGATATGACTGGAGTGATATATTGTATCACCATGATACAATATATAAAAACAAAAGAAAAGTAAAGAATAAAAGCTTCATCTCAAAATTGTGCAGGCTCCTACCTACCAGATTTCATTATCTTGTACCCATTACTTCTTTGCTCCTTTTTCCCTGTTCACAGAGATATCGTTCCAGATGATAAATGGAGAAGTATGTAAGATTTTAATTTCATAACAGCCTATAAAGAATATTCCCAATGAAATTTAAAGTGAACTTTACGTTGCATATGATAGTTGCACATGGTGGGTTTCAGAAGCTTTGAATCCCAGTAACAAGGATTTTAAGAGAGAAAGCTTTTTTTTTTAAAAGGAAAGTGGGTTGAGGAAATAATATGAGCAGAACATGGCAATGACTAATCACTTACAAAAAAGAATCTTAGAATCAATGTATGCCTTAGAAATGATATGGAAAATATGTAACTAAATCAAATAACTTAAAATGTATTGGGACTTCAATGTTTACAGAAAATTTGAAGTGAAACCTTTTACAAAATCAGTACTTTATAATGCTACAAATTACTTAATAAGACCTACTAATACATAAATCTCCATTATTATATTAAGGATTTTCTTTCAGAAGAGTACCACCACATATCTTAAAATAGGAGGATCTCAATCCAAGTACAGTGGCTCACACCTGTAATCCCAACATTTTTGGAGGCCAAGACGGGAGAATCATTTGAGGCCATGAGTTTGAGGCCAGCCTGCGCAACATATTGAGACCCCATCTCTAAAAAACTAAAAATAAAAATTACCAGTGTAACAGGATAGAGAACCCAGAAATAAAGCTAAATACTTACAATCAATTTATCTTTGACAAAGCATACAAAAATATAAATTGATAAAAGGACTTCTTATTCAATAAACGGTGCTGGAAAAACAAAATAGCCGCATGTAGAAGAACAAAACTGGATCCGTGCCTCTCCATTTATATAAAAATCAACCTAAGATGGATCCAGACTTAAATCTAACACCATAATCTGTAAGAATTCTAGAAGAAAACCTAGGAAAAACACTTCTGGACATTGGTGTGGGCAAAGAATCTATGACTAAGACCCCCAAAGCAAATGTAACAAAAACAAAAACAAATAAATGGGACCTAAACTAAAAAGCTTCTGCACAGCCAAAGAAATAATCATCAGAGTAAACAAACCACAGAACAGGAGAAAATATCTGCAATCTATGCATCCAACAAAGGACTAATATCCAGAATCTATAAGGAACTCAAACAAATCAGCAAGAAGAAAACAAATAATCCCACCAAAAAATGGGCAAATGGCATGAATAGACATTTCTCAAAAGAAGATATACAAATGGTCAACAAACATGCGAAAAAATGCCCAATATCACTAATCATCAGAGAAATGCAAATTAAACTTGTAAGATACCACCCTACCCCAGCAAGAATGGCCATTACTAAAAAGTCAAGAAAAATAGATGTTGGTGTAGATGTGGTGAAAAAGAATGCTTATACACTGCTGGTGGGAATGTAAATTAGTACAACCTCTATGGAAAACAGTATGGAGATTGCTCAAAGAACTAAGGTATAGCTACCATTCAATCTAGCAGTCCTACCACTATCTACCCAAAAGAAAAGTAGTCATTATATCAAGAAGATACCTGTACACATGTTTATCACAGCACAATTCACAACTGCAAAGATATGGAACCAACATAAGTGCCCATCAATCAATGAGTAGATAAAGAAAATGTGGTACATATACACATGGAATACTACTCAGCCATTAAAAAAGAATAGAATAATGACTTTTGCAGCAACCTGGATGAAGTTGGAGGTCATTATTCCAAGTGAAGTAACTCAGGAATGAAAAATAAAATACCCTATGTTCTCAGTTATAATGGGAACTAAACTATGGGTTTGCAAAGGCATGCAGAGTGGTACAATAAACTGGAGACTCAGATATGGGAGGCCTGGGAGGTGGGTAAGGGATAAAAATCTACATATTGGTTACAATGTACACTACTCAGACGATGGGTGCACTAAAATGTCAGACTTTACCAGTATAGGATTCATCCCCGTAACCAAAAACACATGTACCTCAAAAGCTACTGAAATAGTAGTAATTAAAAATTAGCTGGGTATGGTGACAAGCACTTGTCATCTCAGCTACTTGGAAAGCTGAGGTGGGAGGATCACTTGAGACTAGGAGTTGGAGGTTGCAGTGAACTGAGATCATGCCACTGCACTCCAGCCTGGGCAATGGTGTGAGACCCTGTCTCCAAAAAAGAAAAAAAGAAGAAAAGAAAAGAAAAAAAAGTAGGAAGGAAGGAAGGAAGGAAGGAAAGAAAGAAAGAAAACATGACTTTTTAAAAGTATTTTAAGTATATTCAGAGATATACCTAAAGACTGAGCATCTTTTCTACATTTCTAAATTGAAAGCATAACCATTTTGAATTTTAACCAATCGCCATTTAAACAAATTTTTATCTGCTCCAGTAGAAATAATTTAGCCCTACAACTTGTTAAATGTTTACAAAGTAGACAACTATATATACAGTAACAGCAAAGAAAGCCCACATTTAAAAACTATCAATGTATTTGTCCAACTACTATCCATCTTAAAGTTCACAATAGTCTGACGACTAAGTGTTCAAGAAGTTTGCCTCTGCATTTTTAACTTTCTGGATTATAGCAGCTCTCTCTTAATTTACTGGGAGTCAGTCTAGTTAGTAAAAGGGAGATTATTTCATGTAGAAATCAATTTAGAAGACTTTGAAAGAAAAAAAAAAGAAAACTGAAACAAGGCAGCTAGTGCTCCTCCCCTAATTCCTAAAATATAAATTGTTTATAATAATACGGTAAACCTACTACCAGCTCTAGTTGTACTGCCAACTATGATTTTGAAATAAAGGATATATATATTTACACACTCCAGATTTAAAATCTACCATCACCTTAAAGAAAAAGAACATAGTAGTGGTGGCTCCCACTCCATGGAGATCACTGATGGCAAAGTACAGAGTGGGAAAACATATTTATGTTTTACCCTCCTGGCATATTATAAATAGAACAATCTCAACCAGGCATTTTGCCAAGACTTAGAAAAACGAAAGAGTCAAAATGCGAATGCAAATGAAAAATATATTACTTTTTATGCCAAAATAAGGTCTGTCTGGAAAACTTTAACCAAAGGTATGGTCTGGATAGGATAAGACTTGTAGAAGATCAGTCGAAGAAAATGATTTGAAGCTATAAAGATTCTTGAACAATAAAAAATGGTATTTCATTACACATACACAAAAAAACCGTCTAGATTGGAATTATGCTAATATATTTTGGAAGCAGATGCTAATATATTTTTTCACCTTAATGTCATTACTGTTTTTTTTCCCAACCTGCTACTTTCTATAAGATCTGCATTTTGCCAAATGCAGAATCACCAATGTGAATAATTACTATAAATATAACCACAATGGTTGGGAAGAAAACATTGTATCACTATGGCTTTGAGTATCACCATAGAATGAACCACAACTAGATTATACTGAGAAATCTCTCACTCTTTGTATAATGAACCTGTCATATGTATTTTTTTAACTGAGTGCTGCTGTACACAGACAGATCAATCTGTCTTCTCTTATTAGCACTGAGATTTTAAAAGTCTACACACTAAGTTGATTGATTTGATAATTTATCTTAGAGTTTGAAGTGCTTACATATTTAATCTTAGCAATTTAGCTACATATGATTATCTAGAAACTGATGCTTTTCTTTCCGAGTCCTTTCCCAGTCACTTTCATCTTTTTTAAAGATTTTTTTCACCTTAGCATGTCTAAAATAACTTTTCATTGGAAAGCGATCCAAGAAAAGGGCCAAAGTCTTCCACAAAACATAATTTCAATGATTTTTAACCAGAGATAATTAAGAATATTTTTTAATTTTGCAAGTTATAAAAATATTTTTAATAGTTTCAGTGTGGTATAACTGACATACACTAAACTGCACATATTTAACATGTACAATTTGACAACTTTTGACAGATGTATGCATGGTGAAACCATCACCACAGTCAAGATAATAAGTATATCCAGCACCTCAAAAGTTTTCTCATGACCCTTTTAATCTCTCTCTTTCACCTATTATCATATCTTCCTTCTCCCACCCCCAAGCAATTACTGATCTTTCTGTCACTAAATACAAGTTTCTATTTTCTAAAATTTTATATAAATAGAATACAAATGTATCCCAGTAGGAGAAGAGTATTTTATTTTGCCTGGCTTCTTTCACTTGGCATAATTATGTTGAGGTTCAACCATGCTGTTGCATGTATCAATAGTTCATTCACTTTGATTACTGAATAGTATTCTATTATATCAATATACTATAATTTGTTTATTCATTCACCAATTGATGACATTTGGGTTGTTTCCAGTACTGTGTTATTACAAATAAAGTTGCTATGAAAATCTCTGTACCAGATTCTGTGTCAATGTAAGTTTTCACTTCTCCTAAGAGAAAATGGCTTATCAGACTGGTGTACATTTTCCGTTTTCAGAGAGCATTAATCTGTTTTCAAAAGCAGTTGTGCCACATTACACTTTCACCAGCTCTACAGCTACAGTGAACGGAGGAGCTCGGGTTTGAAGACAAGTTGGCCTGACTTCAGATCCTATCTTCTGTTGGCTGCATTTTTTTCTAAATTAGACATTAGCTTTGGCCAGAATTTAGATTACAGGAGATAGAAATTTAAGGAACGGCATGAGGGAATTTGGATTATAGGAGAGAGAAATTTAGGGAGCAACATGGGGAAGTTTGTCTAATGGCAAAAATAAGGGATGCTCACAGCCTGGGGATCTGAGTAATTCCTATCCCATTGGTACCAGGAGCTCACCTAGATGATGAAGACAAAGTAAAGATTAGTCAGAAAGAACAACTCAGAACAGAGGACCAAACTGAGCCATGAGGGCTGATCAGTGAGAGCCCATGCTCTCCTGGACTCATCTTGCTGGCCCATTCATGCCTGTGGCCTCCCTCTCCACTGACCTCCCATCTCCCCTCAAAAAGGCAAGATGCTGTTACTTTTCATCCTAAATGACTGTGGTTTCGGGAACTGTTAGGAGGCCAACGTGTTCCATGCTCCAATGTTAATGGTGTGGGGATTAAAACTAAACAAAGGAAGCAAGCATCCGACAGTAAATGAGCCTATTGGAAATGGAAAAAAAAAAAAAAATCCAATTTACCAATTTTCCTTTTATGGATCATGCTTTGGTGTCTAAAAAACCTTTGCCTAACTTGAAGGCACAAAGATTTTCTTAATGTTTTCTACTAGAAGTTTTATCATTTTAGGTTTTAAATTCAGACCTTGGATCCATTTTGATTCATAACCCAAGATTAGAGTACTTTTAAATTTTGTTGGCTGTGCCATTACTTTTGTCTGTTTGCTATTAATTTCAAATTTTGCTGAATATTAACCAGAAAGCACATAAAATATAGTCACGTGTAAAAATTTTATGGATAATTCAAAATAAGATATATTTTCTATTTGAGTATAAAAATACACAATTATCAATTAGATAAGTCTGTTATTTGGCTATTTAAATCCTTCATATGTTTTTATTTATTTGATCTGTTGTCTGCTCAAATAAGGAGGGCTAAATTTCCCTACTAATTATGGATTTGTTGACTTTTTATATATTTCTCTTAGTTTCAGCTTTATATAGTTCAGGATTATGTAGTTAAATATTTAAAGGTTCCTAATTACTTAGTTATCTTAGTATATTAATATGAAATCTTTTTCTTTAGTTTACATAATGATCTTTGCTTTGAATTCTATTTCATCCCACATTACTTTAAGTACTTTCTTTTTTATGGAATTTTTAAAGGTATCATTTCTATCCCCTTATTTTTACCTTAATATATCTTTTCTTTGTAGAAGTGTCTTTTGTCACCATATGCAGTTCAATATTTTATATATTAGTTTTACACTCTCCATATTAGAAAAGGGGAATTTAATCTACTTACATTTATTGTGATTATTGATACAGTTCTATTTATCACAACTTTTTGGATTGTTTTCTTTCTTGAACTTTGCTAAATGTATCAAATATTCTTTGCTTTTTCTCCTTATATTTCCATTCTTTTAAAAAAAAAAAAACCCTATGCTTTTAAAAAAAGTTATCATGGAAAAAAATTCATGTAATATAGATAAAGCAAAATTTGTATTTGATCTCAGTGAACTCTTACTCCATTCCCTAAGATAATTACATGAGCTGAATATGTAAACTTACAAAATTTTCTTTAAAATTCCTTTATGAATATATCATCCTACTTTTAGTGTCATGTTTATTCTTAATTGCCTTTAAGACACCTAAACTTTAAGTTTTTCTTTTTTTGAGACAGTCTCACTCTGTCACCAGGCTGGAGTGTAGTAACGTGATCTCGGCTCACTGCAACCTCTGCCTTGGGTTCAAGTGATTCTCCTGCCTCAGCCTCCCAAGTAGCTGGGAATACAGGCAAGTGCCACCATGCCCAGCTAATTTTTGTATTTTTAGTAGAGACCAGGGTTTCACCATGTTGGCCAGGATGGTCTCCATCTCTTGACCTCATGATCCTCCCATCTTGGCCTCCCAAAGTGCTGGGATTACAGGTGTGGGCCACCATGGCTAGGCCCAATTTTTTCTATTTAAAATTCTAAACTATACCCTAAATTAGAAAAGAACATACTTCTATGCTTTCTCTTTACCTGATCCTGCCATCTTCCATGTTAAAATTAGAAATAATGCTATTTTGTGTGTGCATGCACGCATGTGTGCGTGTGTATGTGAGATTTTACGTAATTAATGGTTTCTTTGTGTTTATAATATTTCTATAAGTATGGTTCTTTTCTTATTAATTATATTTGGATTGAGAGGGCTCATTCATCTGAATATTGTTTTTTCATGTTTGATGCTTTCCCCTTACTATTTCTTTTTTTTTTTTTTTTTTTTTGGTCCTTTCCCGTTTCTCTTTTCTCTCAGAGAATTACAGGAATGCTAGAACTTCTGTAACTGTTCTCTATGTCTCTTAATTTTTTTCCCACATTTCTGAAGTATTCATCTTGTATGTCATTCTAAAAAAAATTCCCTCGTTCAATCTTTTGTTTCCCTAATTTATATGTGAGTTGTATTAACAAACATTTTCATTTTAAATTTTAAAGTCAAGCTTTAAATTCTTGCTTTCCATGCTTGATTCTTTTTCATGAAAAATCTCTCTGAATGTCTTCTTCTGATTTCTCTATTACCTCTAGGTCCTTGAATATCTTTTCTTCTCATTTTTCATTTGGTATCTTTCTTTCCTGGTATTTTCTTCTTATTGCGGTGTGTCATAATGATATGCTCATCTTTTGTTTGAGACTCTCTGTGTGCCAGCTCTTTTGTTTACCATTGTCTGTTTCCAGTGATTAATAGGGACAGACAAGTGGCTTGTCTCCTGTGTGGGTGGGCTTTCTAACCCACCTGGCAGTCAGCACATTACTGAAGCACTGCCCTACCTCTCTGGGGCTAGCACCCACACTCAAGGATTTAGTTTGTGGGTAAACACAGCTGCTATCCACTACTTAACACAAGGAGAAAAGAAAAATAAAGGCACAGCTCCAAATGTGGAGCTCCAATTAATAACTCTGATGAGCCCTTTGATTAATAATCCTGATGAATTCCTCTTCTATTTCATGTTTCCATTGTCTGTACCTCAAGCTTTGTCTTGCTCTCCTTTCTTTGTTTAGGACTTAAATCTATTTTTGTTATAGATTTAATTTATTGTTTGTTTTCTTAGCATTTTTGTCATGAAATAGAATTTAGGCTACGGAGGAAAAATAAAGACATATATTTAAAAAAGACATTTAAAAAACCAACTTCTAATTTTCGATCACGTATGTTGCTTAAATTTAAGGGTTTCACATACTTGTAATGACACTGATAATTAACTTTACATAAATTATTCGCATTATTGCTGCTCACAATGATACCTTAAATACCAGGGAATTTCAAGAATAAAATAATCAAGCATCTTCAGTAGAATCTTTCAACAATACTTTGGACTGCAAGAAATTAAAAACAACAAATTTAGATTCCTCAAAAGAATTCTACTCAGATCTATTTTAATCAGCTTTGAAGGTGTCCGAGAATCAATATAGTCTGTTAAGTGATAAATAGCTGTAAGCATATTACCTCTTCAAGAGTTGTCTAGTTGTCATTCCAATTATAGGAGTCCAGTAAAGTTTATTCTTTTCTGAGAACTTGCCAACATTACTCTCTCACCAAAGTATACAAAGAAACAGGCTCAGAGGATGGGGTGTGTGTGTGTGTATGTGTGTGTGTGTGTGTGTGTGTGTGTTCACTCACATCTGGGCATGGCAGGGAGTGCACCTCAGGGCCTGGTACGGAGATGGAGTTGGTATTCATTAAATACTCACTGAAATGAATTAAATAACAATAACAAAACAACTTTTTCTTGTGAAAAATCTAGCATTACTCTAGCATCTTGGGTCATAATTTGGCAAATTTCCCTCCAGCTTGAAACTGCTGATATTTTATACAACAGTACAGTGAATCCTTAAGATTACGGTTTGTTTTTCAATGATTCATAACTCTCCAATCTTGTTTCATCTGTCAACTAAACTTACTGTATGTCTGTGACTTCTGTCTCATCTGTCCCTTTTCCTAGACTCTTTTCCTCTGTGAAGTCTCCTTTTTCCTTCCTACGTGATACTAACTACATCTTATACTCAATCTTGTTACAGGACTTACCACACCAGACTATAATGCTTCTCAAAGAAAACATCAGAGTGATAGGAACTTTGTCAAGTATTTTTTTTATTTTATGTATATACCCTGCCACACAACATACACTCAAAAAGCTCTGAGGCATATCCAAATGTTTACTGTACAAAAAATAAATAATGAAGAAGCTAGGATTAAAGAAAAATAGAGTGAACAATGCTACATAATCTTGTACAGAGGTTTAGAGGCAGGATGTACGATTTGTAGGGGTGCCAAAGCAAGATAGATACTATGACTTTTAAGATAAAAATATATTAGCTATGTTATACTTAAGTGAAAGAATTGTTATCAGCATCTTCGGCTGCTGGAAAAAAAAATAAGTAGCCTTGGAAAAGTTAAGTGTGCCTTGCCCAATGTTCCATGGCTTGTTTTGTTAGAGGAAAATACTGGTCTCTTGACTTCCAGTGCTGTTGCTGCAATACCACACTGAAACTAAATACACAATGAAAATTAGTTGCTATTATGGCAATCCCTGAGAGAAACAGGAATACTTACTCCCTTGTGAGGGATAGGAAGTTAAACTAGGAACCCAACACAAATGTTCTGTTAGGCAGTTTAGTAGGCTTGGAAGATATGAAATGATCTGATTGCCCTGAAGAGGAAACAGTGGTGCAGCAGCAACCTTCAGAGGTACATGAGATCCCCATTGCCGGGGGAGGGGGGCGGGGTCAAAAGGCCAGAAAAAATAGTTTCTAGAGCATTCTACATGTATATGGAGTCTTAGAGAAAGTGAACACTTAAGGGCTATACTAGACTATGACTGGTAAGACAAATTTTTAAAAATTTCCTAGGGCACTTCTCCAGAAGAAAACAAAAATTAAGGACAGGTCTACTCAGCTAGTAACAGACTTCTGGGCCCCTAGAGTCATTTATTTGGCTCTGCTGACTGTTTGGCTCAGTTTTCCCTTAGCAAGTGTAAAAAACGCTTAAACACCACCACCCTGGGATCCTATTCAACCAATTCAGATAGCTGTAGCCTTTTAACTCACATCCAAGTGACTTGGCTTTATACCAATATCATTTCCCCTAGTAGAGCCTAAGCCTAAGTGAGAAAGTACACAGCTCAGGGAGCCAGGAGTTAACTGGCTGTTCCCATTCCAAAAAGGCCTGGTTCTTTTCCTTGATAAGGAAACAACACTATATCAAGAAGTTGCGGTCATTTGATATTACATATCATACTAGATCCATGACTATAAAAAGAGAATTAGTGGAAATACCACCATCTATTCTTAAAGCATCTCTCCAAGCAACTTTAGGTAATTTAAAACTTTTCTATTCCAGCCCAATCCCTCGGGAAATAAATAGAGGTGATATATTAAAACTTACATTTTACATATAAGAAAATAATAAGAAATTCAATTGTGGAGAGTGGCAGAGGATCTTGAGGCTATCCTCTACTTGCTGAACCACACTTCTTCCTTATAATTATATAACAAACACAGAATATGTACATTTACTTGCATGTAGCTGCCTGTAATTCACCTATAGTATGGTCCAAGGCATTCTAGGGTCATGGTCTTCTTTGAGCCCTTCCTCTGTGCTGTCAGTTTCCTTTGCCATGGGACATGGTTTCTCACCATTCCTCCCATGAACACCCATGTCTAGAAATGCCTAAAACACTTCTTGAATAGCAAGTTGCTTTCTCCTATACTAGCAAGAAATTTTTGCAACTCCACCTGTCCCTCAAAGCAATGTGGCCACAATAACCTCTGCAAGTCTTGTCTGCCTATGCTGTTTCTTTTTCTGATACCCAACCAATTTATCGGTTTATATTGTCTTTACGTCTCCTTGTCTCCTCCGGCTTTGCAGTGTGGCATGAGTCTCAGAGCCAGTGATTACATGACATTCGTAAATATTTAGCTCGAGTTTTTAAAAAATGAGAGATGGTAGTGGGGATCTGCAGGGGGATAATGCATAATAAACATGGGACTGTGGGAATGCATAAGGTAAAAATTAAAGAGGTCTTCTTCCCTCTACAGTAAGACTTAATAAAATAAGACTCTGAAGAAAGCAAGCTTTATTTTGGTGAAAGACATCAAATGGTCTGTGTATAGAAGACAGAAATTAAAAGAAACAGGCAGCAGTGCCCCCTGGGTTGCCTGTCAAGAAGTATGTCCTGTACAGTTTCTGAAGAAATTAAGAAATGCAAATAACCTGGGCAGATTAACAGCACCCGAAGATAACTAGCAGGATACAAACAAACAGCACCTTTCACTATGAGGAGGCATATTCCTCCAGGCAAACAAAGAACCAGGACAGAGTCAACATCTGTTTCATATAACAGCTTGGCTGCTGACAGGAGAAACCTTAAAAAAAAAATGGCTTAGCTGACAATCCACAAAAATCATTCAATCACTATTGCATGGGCCAAAGCAAATGAGTAAATGAACAGAACTTGCACTTTCTACATTACCTTCACTGCCTCCTAAAAAAAGGAAAACAAAATTTGTCTTATCTTTACAGAAAGAAAAAATTAAAATGAAATGCAAACAAAAATCTTCATGAACTTTCCCCTTTTGATTGACAACAAGCAGCAATTAATACTGAATCATAAAAGACAGCTAGCTGCTTTTCAGCTTGTCTTTGCCTTTCTCAATGTCACATGTGAAGACACTACTTCCAAAGAGAATACTGGGTAAGGATGGTGGCTGGGATGGGGCATGGGGAGACAATTCAGAGGTGATACATTAGAATATCAGAGGAAGAAAACAAGTCATTTGACAAACTCAATCCTGGTTCCAGAATTCAGTTACAAATTATGATGATGTCTGGGTCCTTATCAATAAATAACAAACATGTTAGGAACTAAAAATTTCCATCTCTGGATTCCATCAATTCACAAATACGATTTCAAAATCAAGAGACAAACATCCATGACTGATAGATATCTGTTTGTATATTTGAGTACTGGACATTTCTAAAATGTAACATTATCGGAGCTGTGACATCACTGCAGTGTGGACAACTGCTGTCAACTCAGCTAAACGCCAGATGCTTCACTTACTTTCATAATGTGGTTGAGGTACATAAGCCAAATGCAAAATGAAATCAATTAAGAGGCAACAATAGACAAAAGAGATTTTTCAGGCGAAATGTGAAAACAGAAGGAAAGGGGATGAGGTGGAGCATGATCATTTGATATTAACCCATGTAGAGTGCCAAAACTATGCCAGGCAGCTATAGAGAGACTCCAATGAGGGCCTTTTCCAGTTGCTTGTCAGTGTAAACAGCTGTAACACCTTGTTTAAGTGGAAGAGAGGCATGACTACAAAGAGGAAAAAAAAAAAAAATCAATAAATGATTTGTGTTATTTCTGAATGTGGAGAAAAAGGCTTTATTGAAAGGTGTCCTTTTTTGCACAGAATTGAGAGATGGCAAAGTGAGACTATGATAATTATGAAAGTAAATCTTCCATACTGTTAGCTATAGACCAGGCAAACTCTCAGTGCTTGACCTGCATTTACTAATTCAGCCCTCACAAGGATTATATGACATAGAAGCTATTATTATCTCAATTTACAGATAAGGGAACAGAGATACAAGAAGGTGGTAGACTTGCCTAGAATCATACAGAATGTCTGGGCTTTGAAACAAGTCACTAGAAGGAAGGAAAATAGATTAATCCATCTGTCCATTCAGGATCCTTATTATAAGGGATCTTGTACAATAGTCAGAAAAATAAAATAATCTGAGCAAGACCAGCAGAGTAACTAATTAAAAATAAAAGAGAAGAGATTGAGATTAGCTTCACCAAAAACATCCTGGCTGAAAGACAAAAAGTTCACGAAGTAACACTATAAAACGCCCTTCATAGGAATCAGAACTAATCCTCACCCTTGTTGGATGGTATTAGAAAACCCCTTCAGGTGTGAAAGGGATTAAATGGATATCTGCTCTAGGCCTATAAGAAGTAATAGTTGACTTTAATTAAGAAGAAGAAGTCAAGTATGCAAGAGCTTCCCCTAGGACCTCTTACCTGGTTTATGCAGGAATAGTGCTTGTTTTGACACTATAATCACCACAACTTTCTAGAACTGAGTCTGGCATGTAATACATGCTCAGTAAATATTTGCTGAATGAATGAATTACAAAGAATAACTGAATATAAAAGTGAAATGTTTGTGGAAGGTTTTAGATAGTTTGGAAAGTAGAGGTAAGACTTTGATTCAGAAGGTAGTCTTGAAGTCAAAGAAGGGAAGCAGGATTACAGAACCAGAACTCAGAACCATAACCAACCAAGAGTTTGACCTGAAAGACCTCTAAATAAGAGCATGTGAGAGAGAAAATTAATGATAAAAGCAACAGCAATAATTGGAGATTAAGTCCTATAAATGTTCTTGAGCAGAGAGCAAGGTGTCCATGTTTTGTCAAAATGGTGTTTTAGGGTCAGGTGCAGTGGCTCATGCCTGTACTTCCAGCACTTTGAGAGGCTGTGGAGGGCAGATCATTTGAAGTCAGGAGTTCGAGATCAGCCTGGCCAACATGATGAAGCCCCATCTCTACTAAAAATGCAAAAATTAGCCAGGGGTGGTGAGACATGCCTGTAATCCCAGCTACTTGGGAGGTTGAGGCAGGAGAATTACTTGAACCCAGGAGGTAGAGGTTGCAGTGAGCTGAGACTGTGCCACTGCACTCCAGCCTGGGTGATGAAGCAAGACTCCATCTAAAAAAAAAAAAAAAAAAAAAAAAAAAGGTGTTTTACCAACACACTGCTAATGAAAAAAATACCAGACCAATGTGTGAAGACTTTAAATTGTGCAAATAATAATGATACAAACATCAGCAAATAACATGTGGGAGCACTTCTCTTGTGACAGGCCCTGGGTAAAGTGTTGTAGGTGTACAGTACACTGATTATGCACAAGAGCTCAGATTGATTCCCACCTCCTGCTTCAAGTGACTGTGGTCAAATCATCGAGTCCAGTGTCGTCTTATCCGTGAGATAATAACAGCATCTACTCTCTAGGTATGGAGTGGCAAAGATTAAATGTGTAGGGGCTAGAAAAGGGAATAACGGCAAATAGAAAAAGAAAATTTAGAGCTCCAGTTTCACAAAAAGATAAGCATAATCACTGCAACCCTGCGGGGTGTGACAGGTAGTTGAGAACAACACATTCTTAATATAGTAAAACAGAAATGGCCCACCAAACCACTGGGTTTGGCTCTCATTATGTCATAATTTACCTTGTACTTTTGCACTTACTTTTTTCCCCTTCATTCCATTATTTTCAAAAATTTCACTAATTTCCTATATCTCTTTTCTTGAATGTTTCCATCACTGAATGATGAGTTCCCTGAAAATGAGGGCTGTGACTTAGATCTTTCATTTTCTGCCCCTAGGACAATTCTAGACCCATAATCAATTGTGGTAAAATGATCAAGTGAACAGTAAGAAAACACCACATGAAAAGAAATGGATGTGAATAAGAATTATAAGAATTTTCAGGAAAAAGATATGAAAACACTTTCACGAGTTCGTAAGAGGAAATAATTATTTACATAAGTAATATATATTCAACACAAATATAATATAGTCACATGCAAACATTCAGTTTGTCATTGAGATCCCGCAAAAGTGACTTTCACCGAGTGTAACTCCATTACTCATTGTTACTTCACTCCATACCATTTCTTCTAAATAGATAATGAGCACAGGTGTATGTGCTTCCCTATTTGAAGGAGTGAGAAATTTAACTTAAAGTTAAGAAACAGTGAAGAAGAGCCTTGGAGCTATCTGAAAAGGGGTAGAGGAATGACATTAGCAGGGAGAACAGGGGCCATGCTGTTCTCCTGAATTAACACCAGGATAAGGCGGGGAGAACTACCTGGGCATTCCTCACTGTCCTGCCTCTCAATCTCTCTCTTTACCATTTATCTTCCTTTATTTTATTTTTTTATTTTTTTATTTTTTTTTTTTGAGATGGAGTCGCTCTGTCACCAAGCTGGAGTACAGTGGTGCGATCTTGGCTCACTGCAATCTCCACCTCCCAGGTTCAAGCAATTCCCCTGCCTCAGCCTCCTGAGGAGCTAGGACTACATGCACACACCACACTTGGCTAATTTTGTATTTTTTGTAGAGAAAGGGTTTCTCCATGTTGGTCAGGCTGGTCTTGAACTCCCAACCTCAGGTGATCCGCCCACCTCAGCCTCCCAAAGTGCTGGGGTTACAGTCGTGAGCCACTGCACCCAGCCAACCACCTATCTTCTTGAGGTCCTCCTTTGAATTCAGAATTTTTCTCTGATTGATAATCTGACTGAACCTGTCTTCTAAGCAACCCTCCACTGCTGGATAAAAGCTTCATATCTTCACACACTGATCCTAAAACACTTAACTCTCTCCTCCCAGAAATTCTCAGTCAAGCAACTCCCTCTCAGACAACTTGATTTGAGTCAGTCGTAAGTCCCCCTAAATGCACATACTCCTTATATTGGGATGATCCCCTTCGTACCTAAGATATACTCTAATTCTAGGAAAGCTACACTTTATACCAGTTAGCCTAGGTTTTCATGTGTTCCTGGTTGAGACATAACCTAGTAGCCTGGTCTCAAAAAATATTTGTGGAAATGACTTAATGAATGAACTATCAAGAAGTCAGCTCCCTTCAGTGCATGCCCCTGAGCATGTGACCCAGGATACACAATTGAATTTTACTCAGAAAGTTCCCTTTTCCTTCAGACACTCTGTCAACTGGAAACAGAGTTACTTAAGTTGAGGAGGTAAAAGAATCTATGCTGAGGCTAGAAATTCGCTCTTCAATACTAATGCATGCCAAATACTTATGGATCACTAGCCTGGAACGAATGTATCTATTCTGATCCCTGAGTCTGTGCCTTTTACCTGCATCGCTCAACCTCATTACCGAACAGATACCAACTAAAACATTACCACCAAAACGTATGGTATCCCCCTCCACTGTAATTTCCATTTCAGCAATTGTCAGGGCACAGATCATTCAGCAAAATTAAACTGTACTTGAGAACAGACCTATTCCCACCTTACATACCTCTAATCCTCTAACTTGATCTTTTATTGTACTGAATTTTGATGGCACAGAGCCAAGCTTATAAATTTCTTGGTGTTCACTTTTTAAAAACTGTACAGATATATTTACTGTTTCTTTAATCCAAGTAAACAACATATATAATTAATGCCTATTAGCCAATAGTTTCTTATACCTGGAGGTGTTCAATAAAAGTTTTGTGTCCAACCTAAAATACTTAGTAATAACCATATCCAAAACCTAAGTAATTCTTAAACCATACATTTTGATTCCATGGACTTTTACAATGGGTTCTCTGATTTTTAAACATCCATAAGTAATATTATTGTCACCAAGGAATAAATAATCACCAAAAGCCACAAAGCAGAAAAGCATCTTTTATAAATTGGGAATCTGGAAATTTTAAAAAGGAGGAAGATTATTTTGTTTGATTTGAATGTTCTGCCACATGCTTGTATTTCTTTTTTTAAATTAAATTAAACTAATTTCTAGAAGTTAATTTATCAATAGTTTCTGAGCAACCACTGTATTTTAAGGTTTTAAGCAAATGGCACGGTTAATATGCCATGTATTTATTTTTCTTAAAAGTACAATTATAATTTAAAATATTCACCCTAGCCGGGCGCGGTGGCTCAAGCCTGTAATCCCAGCACTTTGGGAGGCCGAGGCGGGTGGATCACGAGGTCGAGAGATCGAGACCATCCTGGTCAACATGGTGAAACCCCGTCTCTACTAAAAATACAAAAAAAAAAAAAATTAACTGGGCATGTTGGCACGTGCCTGTAATCCCAGCTACTCAGGAGGCTGAGGCAGGAGAATTGCCTGAACCCAGGAGGCGGAGGTTGCGGTGAGCCGAGATTGCGCCATTGCACTCCAGCCTGGGTAACAAGAACGAAACTCCGTCTCAAAAAAAAAAAAAAAAAAAAAAAAATATATTCACCCTAACAGAACACAGTCTTTTAAAAACTTTCCATAAAAAATTATGACAAGAACATTCATGTTTTATAATTTTGGAGTCAAAATGACAAAACCAAATGTCTTAATGAAAAATCGGAATTTATCGATCATGGTTATTTTATACATTAATGCTATAAAAGCTAAAAGTGGATATGAAACTGACTGACAGAAGCGAAACTGTCCTACTCATAGTGAACTGAAAACAGACACCTAAAAAGATCGGCCAATACTTTATAAGATAAAAATAAGAAGGTACCAAACACGATTAAAATGGCATAAAGTTGGTGTTACAATTTCATCAAGCTTAAATTAGGTCACAGTTAGAATGACCTTAAGGAAGAATAAGCAAAACAAAATAGGGTAAGGTCAGTATCACAAAGGGATTAAAGAGATGGAAGATAACGTTCTTCTAAGTCGTTCAATTCACCGGTATCATACTGCACTCCAGAGCACTTACTATTTCCATGTGCCATTTGAGAATTTAGTGGGTTCACTGAATTGACTGATTTCTTTGTTAATCTATTTACACGGGTTAAGACCCTGACTAACATAAAACACAACCAAAAAAATGCCAGGTAGAGAGTGTAATGAAAGACTGAGTGATGTATGGTTTGGGGTACAGCCTATCCAATAAATGTGCTTGGCCAGCAAAGAACCCATTGGCAAAGATTTATTACTGGAAGAAATATATTCTAAAAAGACCTAATACAATAAATAAAACCTGCAGTATAAACACAAACTACCCTAAAATACAGATCTTTTCCCTGTATAGTTGATCTTTTAATGATATTAAAATTCTCTTCATATGTTTTATTCAAGAATTTTTGAACATGTAAAACCAATGAGTATACAGCATAAATTGCCAATAATAGTATAAGTCTTTGATTCATTTTAAAAACCCAAAGTTTATGTTATTTAGAAATCTTCAACATTTTTAAAACATATACAAAGAGAAGGAAATGTTTCTAGGAAATATATTATGAAGATAAAAATGAACCACCTACTAGAATAAATTATCATTCTGTTTGAATTATAAATACTATTATGAAATTAATAAAAGTTAAGGGCAGACATAGAAATGATTTGAAATAGTATACCTCCAAGTTCTTTTACATTCAAGATGGCATTCTGGAATGGCACTGCTTTAATACTAAAACCTAAAATTAGAAAACAAAAACATAAAAAAAGAATTAGCAACTTAACTTTTAAATTAAAATACTCAGGATGCTCAAATCTTCTCTTTTAGGCTGGTTAAGATTACTTTTTCATAGCCGATATTTATACTGGAAACACATAATTTCCAAGGTAAACTGATAATATTATCTTCTACCATTATCAAAACAAAATATAGCAATATGTAACACTATCCCCTTTACTTCAAAATATTGCCTTATTCTTTAATATGTAATGTCACTCTGCAACTTTTATCAGATGTAAAAAAGATATTTGAAAGTATACAGAAATTTTGAAGAAAATATTAAATCTATGAGGACCTCTGCATCTAACTTTAATTAACTCTAATTCTTAAAGTTAATGTCTTATAATTCTTTCTCACACATAACTCAGCAACCCTAGAAATTAAGTTTCTTAAATTATAACCATTTCACATTCCAATTACATAGAATTTATGCTAGTGTCTTCTTTAAGGATATGGTTAATATACCATATATCTATTTTTTTAAAGTACAATCATAGTTATACACTTATACACAGGAAATCATTTTATAATACATGTAATACAAGATTTGTATTATAAGAATATATGCAGAGTATACAGTTCTATGATTAATGATATATTTACGACGTAATTATTACCATTCAAGACAATAAATTCGACTGCGACATACGCAAGTGTGCATATACCCATTCACACACACACACACACACACACACACGCATGCGTAAATATATACGCTGATTCTTTCTCAAAGGATCCACAAGAAACCAGTACTAATAATGACTCTCAGGAAACTGGAATCTGGAAATTTTAAATAGGAGGAAGATTCTTTTGTTCCATTTGAATGTTTTGCCATGTACTTGTATTTCTTTTTTAATTAAAAGCCCTACAAATTTCTAAAAGTTAATTTATCAGTCCTTTTTGAGCAACCATTCTATTTAAGGTTTTAGGTATTATTTCATATGTATAATTTTAAGATGAAAAACAATTTCTTTTTCAAGAACTTATCAACAGAATAAAGACAAATTATGAGTCTTTCATTTGAGGTAAGTTGTGAAAAAATGTATAAAGTATCATATGGATAAAAACAATTCTTTTACATGGCTTTGTTTTGCTTTATAAAGAAGGAAATCATTACACACCTTCTTAGTTCAGCTTATTCTTTGCACTTCTTTGCTGCATGTTATCCCAGTACTTTAATAATCTATACATTACCTTCGACCTAAAGCAGTATGTAGTATATAACATTTGAAGAACTGACTTTGGAGTCAGACAGAACTAAGTTGAAACTCTAGCTCTGTCATTTATTAGCTCTGTGAATGTGGGCAACCTGCTAGCCTTGGCTTTCTCATCTGTGAAACAGGAATGATAATATCTACTTCATAGGGTTGTTACAAGGATGAGCTAATGTATGTGTTGTGTTGTGTTTATCACAGTGCCTGGTGCACCATAAACACACAATATATGATTGCTGGCATTATGTTTCAATTCATGCTTTTTCACTGATGATTTAATCATTAGGTATACATATTTTCTGCCTGCCTGAATATAATTACAAACTCGATTCTGGGTGCTCACTTGTTAATCTAAGTACTTAGTTAGAGAAGTAAAAGTTACCACTAAATGAAAAGTACTTTTGTTGGAGTAATGGAGGTGTCAACAGGTGAAGTTTGCTGCACACAAAATACAGTAAATGTTTATTGGGCCCTCTCATGGTCTTCTAAAGCATACCCCCTCCTTTGTGGGCTTAATCCAGATTGATACAGTCAGTACAGCATTATGGTTAATGGTGCATGAAGTCACTGAATCTTAGTAAATGAGCAGGAGGAAAGAGGAGGCAGTCCCATGTGGCTGAAATACTGGCATGTACCTGAGCCTGCAGGAAAGCCTCTCCAGGTGTCTGGCCTCTGGGAAATAAAGGAAAGTCAGTGCCAATCATAATATGCCTACTGGCACAGAAATTTGCCTGCAGGAGAGTTGGATGCTTAAATTTTCTACCTACCTCACATGGGTGTTACATAGATTAAAAGGCAATGATTGTGAAATCCTGAAAATGAAAAGCTCTCTGCAAATATTAAGCAGTCTATTAGTGGTTATGCTCAGGAAACTCAAGTTTAGATTTTCTAGAGAAGCAGGACAGGCACAGGCCTCAACTTTGAAAAGGAAATGGTTATGGAGCACATCACCAATGTTTAATCTACTTTTATTCGTAAAAGCTGACAATATGCAGGCTCTCAAAGGAAAGTAATATCCTTCCAGAAATTGCCACACCTATATGCAAAATACAACTATGAAATTTATTAACCCAACAAGCAGATTACATCACTGTTAATGTCTTTAAATTCTTTCAAAGTCTTCGTAATAAATTGACTACCAAAACGTCTTCAAAAGTTCGCACTAAGCAAAGTTACCTAGCAATTTTATTTATAGGCATATAAATGTCCCGACAAAAGACTCGTAAATGTTTTCTCCCCAGATAAAACTCATGTGGCTAGATTTATACTGCAAAGGTAAACACAGTCATACATGTTGCTGTCTCCATATTATTTTTACAGCACAGCTTTAGTAATTGATGTTTAAAAGACAATGTCTAGATAGATTGATTAGTCCAGAAAATAAGGAAATGTACTATTTATAGAAGAGATTTTGTTTTTCTATTTTAGTCATTCTAAACATTTGAAAGTATCAAATGGAACCAAAAACCAAAAGTCATACTTTGAGTTCACCAGGACAATCAAGAAGGGAAACTATCAGACTACATTTTATTCCTTTACATTAGGTTTCATGAGGTCAAGGGGGAGAATTAATATAATATTTAGGAAGGATACCAAAGGTCAAACCATTAAAATACCTTTCTCAAAGGGCTGCTTTGAGGAATAAAGCTACCAGACAGCATGGGCTCTAGAGAAAGAAAGTCTGGGTTCAAATTCTTGCTCTCCCATTTATTCACTGTTTGACTTTGAGCAAGCTACTTTGTCAGGGAAGCTTTCTCCGGTGTCCTCAAACTAGACTAATTTTTCTGAGTCCATGTTCTTCCAGTACTCACTAGTCCTGTTACATGATTTTCACAGTTGTAACTACCTATCAGTTAATTTGTTTTATATTTGTTCTCTGGCCAGACTGCAAGGAACCATGATGAAGAAACAACCTACAGTGTATTCTGTACATCAGTGCTTGGCACACAATATGATCTCAATATGATAAGTATTAATATCTATTTCCCAATTTAGCTGCTATAACGATTCTAAAGTTAATGTCAGTAGTACCATCGCAAGAAGAAAGTGAAGCTTACAGCATTAAATGCTTTGCCAAAAGTACTAGGTGCTATATTCAAAACTTGAAACCAGGTCTCATCACCAGAGCCCTACACTGTAGTGCCCCCTCCATATGCCAACAAACTTGAGAGACTCACACCACTTTGCCCAGTTTTGAGCCTAAATACTGGTGAAGTCAACTGGCCAAATACACATGTGCCTAATAAACCCACTAATTTACTGTCCTCCCTGTTTATAAATCACCTAACACAAGAAACTCAAGAGTTTTCAGGTCTATATAACATTGCTTTCTTATTAATGAAATAAAAATGATAGCATGAGTTTAGAATGTACATTTTATAGAAACAGTTAATAAAACCCGAAACTTAGGTGGGGAGGGAAATGTTCAACTGACTCATCCGTGACAGTATAACTACTCTCCTGCTTCTTCAAACAGAAAGTGTCCTCTGATGCTATCTTCAGGGGATCAGCCTGCTAACATGACAAGGGACTATCCTAGGAGTCTGAGCCACAGCTCTTAGACTCACCAGCCACATTTTTGTCTTACCTTGGGCTTGACTTCCTCATCTGCAAAATGAGGACTAAATTAGCTCTTTGAGATTTCCTCTAAAATTAGGATTCCATTATTTATATTAAACAAGGAGAAGGAAATAAAAGTAACCACTGAGTCAGTCATCAATAGCTTGTAGTATTTGGCTGAAGGCCTCACGGGTACATCTCCCCAGGCTCCATTCGAACAATTTGATGCCTGAAGCCTAAGTTACGCAGTCATTTTTTCCTGGCCTATCTAGGCTACATTAGTAAGACTGAAACCTCCCCTAAGACTTAACCCCACAAATTTTTAATAAATATATGACTTAGTAACTCTTTGGGGAAATAATTGTTTGTATAGCCTTTCAGTCTTTGTTTTGCAATCCTTAAATCCAACAAAACCTGTGAGACAAGAAAGATGAATGTGAAGTTTTTTCATGCACTGAAAGAATTCCTGGAATTGTAACAAAATTAGTTTTGGGAGGAAGGTTAGTCTATTTTTATTCACTGTGTGGAACACACAAGTATTTTACTTGGACCTACAGACTTTGCCCTCCTCCCCTTCCCTCAAGTCTGAGTGCACACACACAGATACTTGTGTACTTCTTAAATTCCTGGGTCACTCTAAGAACTACTGAAGGGAAAGACATTCCACAGATCTGGTGGCTTTGACCTGGACCAAGGGCATGATTTATGCCATGGCAGTTTTGTGATATTTGGACAACAGACTAGCAAAAGTCTTCTAACTATGATTTCAACATCATAAAAGGAAATTTAATCTACTGGCATTTATAAAACACAATCCTTTAAAAGATATCAACATCTGACTTTCTAACTTGTTTCTCCTGTTGACAGTTTAACACATATGAAGCTAATACTGAAGGTATTTAAATGTCTTCTTCAAATTTCATGAACATTTTCAATCTTTTTCAAATATGGTATATATCCCTAGAAGATGTTTTCAACCTTTTTCAATTTAAAGTGTTCAGTTTTCTCTAGGTTATTCTCCATGGAGCATCAGTATTTTATCCTAAGCCTTTAGATTCCACTCCTCTACTTTAAAAAATAGTGAACATTTACGTAATCTACAGTTTAACAACCCTTCTTATCAACAAATTCCTCATACATACACAGTAAAGGAATTCAGTCTGGATAGAATTCACTTTTATTTCTAGACCAAGGTGCAAATTACTCAGTTTTTCTCTCCTCACCAACAGGTCCTGCTCTCTGGAGGATTTCTTGGCTCTTTGAGTTTGACAATTTAAGTATCTTTTTAAAATTATGTCAGAAGTGAAAAATTGCTGAAGTTAACAATACAATAAAGTTTGAATTCTCTTTCTGAAGAAAAGGCAGACATTCTCGCCTTGCTGAAATTAAACGAACATATTTTTCTCGTATGTTTTCATTTTAAGAAACCAATTGTCAAGGTAGATTCTCTTTTCAAATGTTCAAGACTCTTCAACAAATATTTCATTTTTAATTGGCTTTACATTTTCAGAACGTTATAAAATAGAGAAATAATTTAAAAAAATAAAGTTTTACCCATAATTTGATCACATCATAAAGTTGTTATTTTTACAGTTTTTCTCTAGTTTTTGTTTGTTTGTTTGTTGTTTTGTTTTTGAGACAGAGTCTTGTTCTGTCACCAGGCACCAGGCTGGAGTACAGAGGTGCAATCTCAGCTCACTGCAATCTCCGCCTCCTGGGTTCAAGCAATTCTTCTGCCTCAGCCTCCCTAATAGCTGGGACTACAGGTGCACGCCACCACACTCTGCTAATTTTTGTATTTTTTAGTTGAGACGGGGTTTCACCATTTTGGCCAGGATGGTTTCAACCTCTTGACCTCGTGATCCGCCCCCCTCGGCCTCCCAAAGTGCTGGGATTGTATACAGGCGTGAGCCACCGAGCCCAGCTTCTCGAGTTTTTTTTATTCAATGCATGGTTTTCTTCTTATTCAAATGCAGTTTTCCATGGTTTAACTTCAAAAATAAATGTAAATCTAATTTTTATTTTTTAAATAGAAGACTGTATATACTCTTCCAATCTATAATCATTTTGCTCAAGGTACCATAATGTAATTAACAAACTTCCTTGTTGTATGGCATTTAAACTACCTTAAAGTTATAGTTACAATACAAAATGTTGCAAGGAATTGCTTTATGCATATAGTTTGCCTTAAGTTACTTACTTAAAATAAATTGCCAGTGGCGTAATTACTAGGTCTGTGAATATTTTCACAAGTTTTGATTTATATGAACAACTACTTTCCAAGAAAAGTATTTTCCAATAAAAGGGATATCACAACAATCATAATGTAGCAAACATAATGTCACCTATAATACTTGTGCACACCAATGCCACAACAGGTACCAGCACTGACTCTTCTCGTAGAGAAACAGATTTTGGTAAATTTAAGTATAAAACTAACATTTACTTATTTATTCTCTAGTAAAGTTAAACTTCTAGTAAAGTTGAAACTTTTCCATTAATTTCCCATTTATTCTTTCTATGAATTATCTCTTTGTAGACTTGGCATAGTTTATCTATCAGATTCTAGATGTTATTTATAAATGTGGTTGAATTCTCTAAGAGGGCCAGCCGTATTCTTATCTGTAATATCTGATGCAAATATTTCCAACAGTATTTTTTTATTAGCTTTCCAGTGGTTTTAAATTTGTATACAGTTATGTTCCTTGATCATTCCCTGGTGACTCATTCTCCGCAGGTCCAGCTATTCTGCCATCTTCCACACTGAATGTCTATACACACGTAGCTTTCTGGCTTCCTCAGAAGGAAGAAAGTTACCTAGTTAACTTTTCCTGGTTACCTTTCTTACTATTGGGCTTTGCTGTTTATTTCAGTACCTTCTTTCCACCTCCTTTGTTCTTCTTTACTTACACACACATACACACACACACAGAGAGAGAGAGAGAGAGAGAGAGAGAGAGAGAGAGAGAACAACAAAAAGAACTCCGGACCTGGGCAGTAAGTTTGAAGATGTCACCAATCCCTATCTCAAACTCCAGCACTGAACACTTGTGGATCCCAACGTTAGTCTGTGGGAATCTCCTCTGCAGCCTATCCGCCAATCCTTCTCTATCATCAGTAACTTGTTTCTCCAACATCTTGACCTCCTTCTTTCACTATAATGAAGACATAGGTCCAAATGCCAAGCATCTACCCTTTTTCTCCTACATCCTTACTTCCTGTCTTTCATGGCCAACTCAGCCTTACCTTTATCATTACAGAGCTCTCCCAGCCAATCATATGGAACCTCACCTTTGTTAAGAAGAGTCTTCTCTGTGCTCCATCATTTCCCTGAACACTTTTTCTTCCTCCATACACTAGCAAACAGAGCTTTCCTTCTCTTACCAGTGCCTCTCAGCACAAGCTTTGCTTCCTTTTATGCTTTTAGAACACTTCATCATAGCCACTTGTTAATAACATCCTACCTGAGATACGACATTTATTTATATATGGACCACTGCATTTCCACCTACCAATTTTCAGGGATTTTGTTCATCTCTCTGAATGAATTCCGTATTTGTCTAACAGTTGTCCACCATATCCTACATGCTTCCATTCTTATGGGCAATATTCTTAAAACTAGCCAGAGCTATCCTCTAAGTTTGATAGTTTTCAGATCTCTAAAACTATCAGCTCTAATTCACATCAACCGTCTCCAGTTTATGGCACAGAGTTGTAGATTTTCTACTTTAACAACCATGCCATTGGCAACTAAGTTTTTATTTATTCTTTTCCAAAATGAAAGCATGTTATTTATTTTTTCTTTCCTAATTTACTGGCTAGAATCTCTACTACAATGTTAAATAGATGTGGTGAGACCAGGCAACCAGGTTATTCCTGATCTGATCAGGAAATAATTCCGTTTTTCTCCATTAACTGACAACAGCTGCAGGGTTTTCACAGATGCCCTTTAACAGTTGATGTAATCCCTTTCTAGTTCTACTTTGTTCAGAGTTTTTGTCAAAAACTGATGCAGAGTTTTTTTGCTTGTTTGTTTGTTTTTCATATCTTCACAGGATCAGTTTCTTCTTTCGGCTTATTGATATTGTAAACTAAACTGATTGATTTTTGAATGTGCAGCCAACTTTGCGTTCCTAGAATAAATGTCACATGATCATGATATATTACCCTATTAAAATACTATTGTTGAATTTGGTTTGCTAGATTTTCACTTATAATTTTTGTTTCTGTGTTCATGAGAGCTATTGGTATGCAGTTTTCTTTTCTTCTAATTTTTTTTATGGTTTTGGTATCGGCTTCATGCTGGTCTTAGAAGTTGGGACATTTTCCCTCCTCTTCATTTTCTGGAAGAGACTGTACAGAATTGGAAGTATTTCTTCCTTAAGATGTTTGGTAGGATTCACTAGTGAACCCAACTAGCCTTTAAAAAAGAAAGAAAAGGTATCAATTTCTTAAACAGATATAGGTCTATCAGGGTTCTCTATTTCTTCTTGAATGAAATTTAATGGTTTGTCTTTCAAGGAAATGGTTCATTTTCTCTAAGCTGTCATATTTATTGGCATAAAGTTGCTCATGATATTCCCTTATTGACCTCTTACTATTTATAAAATCTGTATCGATGTCACCTTTCTTATTCCTGATATTGGTTATTTGTGTCTTCTTTGATTTTTTCTGATCAGTTTGGCTAGTTTTATCAATTTTACTGACCTTCTCAAAGAACCAGTTTTTGGTTTTACTAATTTTCTCTATGGGTCTTCTATTTCATTGACTTCCACTTTGATCTTTATTTTCTTCTGCTTATTGGAGCTTAATCCATTTTTCTTTTAGTTCCCTCAGATGGAAGCTGAGATCATTGATTTGAGGCCCTTCTTTTCTAAACAGACATTTAGTGTTATAAATCTTCCCCAAAGTCCTATTTTATAGATACCTCAGTCTAATATGTAGCATTGCCATTCAGTGCAAAATCTTTTATAATTCCTCTCTTGATTCCTGCTTTGATCCACGGGTTATTTAGAACTGAGTTTCCAAATACTGGAGAATTTTTCTAGAGATCTTCTTGTTATTGATTTCTAATGCAATTCTATTGTGGTCTGAGAACATACTGGATATAACTTGAAGCCACTTAAACTTATTTAGACTTGTTTTCATACACTAGATTATGGCCTAATTTGGCAAATATTCCATGTGTACCTAAAAAGAATGTCTTCTGTTGTTGGATGTATTATTTTTTAAAATGTTAATCAGGTCAACTTAGCTGTTAGTGTTGTTGAAGTCTACTATGTATTGGCTGATTTTCTTCCTATATGATCTATAAATTATTGAGAGAAATTGATGTTTCTGATTATAATTGTGGGTTTGTGCATTTCTCTTTGCAGTTCTGTCATTTTTTGCTTCATATATTTTGAAGCTCTGTTAGGTACATAAATGTTTAGTACTATTACAGCCTCTTGATTAAATGATCCCTTCATCATTATTAACTTCTTTATCCCCAGCCTTATTCATTGCTTTGAAATCTACATTGTCTAATATTAGCATAGCTACTCCAACTTTCTTTTGACTAGTGTTAGCATGATATATCTTTTTCCACCTTTTTATATTTAACCTATTTGTATCTTTATACTTTTTGATTCTTAAGGTCAGTTTGATTCTTAAAGTCAGTATTTGGTTGGGTCTTGCTTTTTAAAAAAATCCATTCTAGCAAGCTCTTTCTCTTAATTAAGGAGTCTAGACCATTTATTATTGATTTTTAGGTTTGACTGTATGACCTTTCTACTTGTTTCTTATTTGTTTCATCTATTCTTGTTCACCTTTTCTTCTTTTTCTGCCTTTTTTTGGATTATTTTCTATAATTCTATTTTATCTCATTTGTTGCCTTATTGGCTCTCATTCTTTGTTTTGCTATTTTAGTGGTTACTTTAGGGTTTACAGTACATCTTTAATCAAACTACCTTCAAGCGTTATTATACCTCTTTGCGTAGAACACAGGAATCTTCCAATAGTGTACTTCTACTTTCCCCACAACCTTTATGCTATTGTTCTCATGCATTTTACTTTTACATATGTTATTAACCCCGTAACATGTGGTTATTATTGTTGCTTAAAGAGTTACCTCTTAAAGATATCTAAATAAAGAAGTAAATCTTATATAATTACCAATACCCTTTGCATTTCTGGCACTCTTTATTCTTTTATATAGATCCATATTTCCATCTGATATCATTTTTTTTTCTGCCTAAAGGACTTCTTTTAACATTTCTTACAATGCTTATCTGCTAACAATAAATTCCTTCAGATTTTGTACATCTGAAAAAGTCTTTATTTTTACATTCTTTTTAAAAGATACTTTTGCTGGATATTGGTTGACATTTTTTTCTCTTTCAGTACAGTACCCTAAAGATGCTGCTCAAATGTCTTTTACTTGCATTTTTCCAGTGAAAAAATGTGATGGCATCCTTGTTTTTATTTTTACTCAAGTAACGTCTTTTATCTGCTTTTAACGTATTTTATTTGCCCTACTTTGTTCTCAAGAGAAAATAAAAAGAAAGGATGTGTGTTTATATGTATGTATGTATGTGTGTGTGTGTGTGTGTGTGTGTGTGTGTGTGTACACATACGTATAGGTGCATGGATAGATATAAACATATATCTTTGTTTTATATATCGATATAAATAGAGACAGAGAAATACTTTAAGAAACTGGCTCACACAATTACAGTTGCTGTAAATCCAAAATCCACAGTTTGGGCTGACAGGCTGGAGACCCAAGAAAGAATCAATGTGCAGTTCAAGTACAAAGAATTCCCTCTTGTTCCACGGAGGCAAGTCTTTTATTCTATTCAGGCTTTCAACTGGCTGGATGAGGCCAAACCACATTATGGAGGACAATCTGTCAAACTCCGTAGATTTAAGTATTAATGTCATCCCAAAATACCCTTACAGAAACATCCAGACTAATGTTTGACTACATATTTGGGCCCTGGAGCCCAGCCAAGTTACACGTAAAATTAAATATATTTTTTAATCACTGGTTTTGAACAATTTTATTATGATGTGCCTTGTTAGTTATACTTATGTTTCTTTCTCTTTCTCTCTTTTTTCCCCCCAAGAGACAGAGTCTCTCTCAGTCTCTCTCTCTCCTCTCTCTCTCTCTCTCTCTCTCTCTCTCTCTGTCACCCAGGCTGGAGTACAGCAGTGTGATCACAGCTCATTTCAGCTTCAAACTCCCGAGCTCAAGAAGTCCTCCAACTTCTATCTCACAAGTAGCTACGACGACAGGTGTGCACCAACACATGCAGCTAATTTATTTATTTTTTTGTAGAGATGGGGTCTTACTATGTTGCCCAAGCTGGTGTCCAATTCCTGACCTCAACTGATCCTTCCATCCCAGCCTCCCAAAGTATTGGGATTACAAGTGTGAGCCACCATGCCCAGCCTTGCTCATGTTCCTTTTGGGGTTCAATGAGCTTCTTAGATCTGCAGGTATAGAGTTTTCTTCATGTTTGACAATGTTTCAGCCATTATTTTGTCAAATATTTTTCTGTCCCTTTCTACTCACCTTCATGGACTCAAATTACCCTAGGTTAGGTTTAAAGTTGTCCCTCAGCTCACTGGATGCTCTTTGCATTTTTTTCCATCTCAGACAGTCTGTATTAACAGATAGAATACAGTTATAATAACAGTTTTAATGTCCTTTTGCTAGTTCTGATATTTACATCGGTTCTGGGTCAGTTCCAATTTGATGATTATTCTCACTATGAATCATGTTTTCTGGCCTCTTCCCATGTCTGATCATCTTTGACTGACTATCACACATTGTGAAGTCTACCTTGTTGAGTGATGAATATTTTTTCTTTAAATCCTATACAGCTTTGTAATGAGATACATGAACATTATCAGACACCCAACCGAGGTGTTGGAACTTGCTAGTATTATCTGCCAGGTGAGTCCAGAGTAGTACTACACTTACGGCTGACCTTGCCAAGTACTCTACCCACTTCCTTGTGAGTTACAAGTTTTCCAGTCCGTACTGTTGCCTCTAGTCCTTTAAGATGGTTCTTTCCGTGGCCTTGGGAAGCTTCCTCACATGCATGCATTAAATATTTTGCTGGAAACTCAAGGAAGACCCTCTGAAAATCTCTAGCATTCTCTCTCTGTACAACTCTTTTCTCTGGCACTCTGTCCTATGAATGTTAGCTATCTTGGTCTCCCCTTGCTCTCAGCTTCATCTCCTCAATGCAAGTTCCCTGAGCTCCACCTCAGCTCCCTCTGGAACTGTGCCACAGCCTGGAAACTCTCAAGGCATTAAGCTGGGACAATCACAGTATACATCTCATTTGTTTCTCACTCTCAGGGATATTGTCTTTTGTTGCTTGACATTCACTGGCTTGAAAATTGTTGTTGTGTATATTTCATGAGCTGGTGGTGGTGGTTGTTTTTTTAGGTGGGAGTGCAAACCAGTTCAGTTATTCCATCTTACCAGAAATGCTCACTCATTCTTGTGCTCACTGCCCTCTCTTGAGCATCTTCAGTCTCTCCTTTTCCCCTGACGAGCACTCTAAACCTCTGTCTACTAGCATGCTCAAGAGACCTTTTCTTATAGAAGCACATATGCTTGGCACTATTTTCTCTTTTTCTGTCCATCTTCTTGAAAGAATCGTCTATATGCCAAAGAGCTAAGGAGGGAAAATGATGTCTATCCCTCAGTTCCTTTGCTTGCTCATCAATCCCCTCATTTCTCAGGTTGGTTTCCACCTCAATACTCTTCTGAAACCATTTCTACCATTAGTTATTAAATACCACATTGTTACCACATCCAATGTCTTTCTCAGACTTCAGACTTATACTTACCTTATTTGACTGGTTCTTTTGATTTCTTGCCCATATTTGACTTAAAGGATATTATATAGAACTGTCTGACCTATATTCCTTATCAAATACAGATACTGTAACATAAGCTCCAAAGAGCAGGGTTGTTTATATATTTTGTTAACTGACATATCCTTAGTCCTTAAGTCAGTGGTGGTTACATAACTGGCATTCAATGAACGTGGAATTAATTAACAAAATATAATTGGTGCTTAGCATTCTTCTCTCCTTCTACCCATTACCCCTGGACAATCTCATTTAAATCCAAAGAGTGGTCTCTCAAATCTATCTACAGAATCTCTCTAGTATGCTTGTCTTTTAGCATTTGGATCATTATTGGATGTACTGTCAACACCTCAAAATTAGCATGCCTCAAACTAAACTCATTATTTTTATCTTAAACTATCTGTCATGTTTCCCTATCTTTTTTTTTCCCAACAATTCACCCAAACACAAAGCTATAAACTTGACTCATATGTGATTGCTTTATCTTCCTTTCCTCTCAAATACCCAGCATGACAGTCACTTTTACAGTAACAATAACACCCCCAAAAGCACTGTCCCTGCTGGATCACCTATATATCTAACAGGCCTCCCAACAGTTTCTCTAGTCTCTAGCCTCAGATCCCCACACACCTTAATCTCTGCATGCTGTGCCTTAACCCAGTAAAGTCACTAATCTTTCTCTGAATACGCCTATGCTTTCTATCCCCACTTCTCCTCACCCCATTCCTCTCTGCTTGGATCTTACCCATCATAAAAGAACCTACTCAAGTAACCTTCACTATGAGCTTTCTTTGACCCTCCAGATTAGAAATGCTCTCCTCTTTTAACATTCATATTTACACCATTAAGTATATCACATATCAGATTCTGTCTTAGCACAGAGCCTGGCATATATTAAATAAGCAATACATGTGAACTGTTTTTGTTTTGTTCTGCTTTTGTTTCTTGAGACAGAGTTTCACTCTTGTTGCCCATGCTAGAGTGCAATGGCGTAATCTCAGCTCGCCACAACCTCCGCCTCCTGGATTCAAGTGATTCTCCTACCTCAGCCTCCCAAGTAGCTGGGATTACAAACAAGCACCACCATGCCCAGCTAATTTTATATTTTTAGTAGAGATGGGGTTTCTCCATGTTGGTCAGGCTGGTCTAGAACTCCCGACCTCAGGTAATCCACCTGCCTCAGCCTCCCAAAGTGCTGGGATTACAGGCATGAGCCACTGTCTCCGGCCTATGTGAACTGTTTTTATCAATACACAGCTTATCTTCCTAACCTCGGCTTCTTGATGGCAGCTTCGTGCAAAGAGACCTCCAAAAAGGCAATGTGCCAGGTTCAGAACAAAGACAACTCAAAGAAGCTTCATATCCAAAAAATTAGCCAAACTAATAACTAATTCATCAGAGAATTGACTAGCACCCAATGATTCTGGTAAAACCTATTATTAAAAAATTTAATCAAAACAAATATAAAGTATAGCTTACAAGTAATACAATTATGTACAGATACTCTTTTACACTATAATTCAAAACTTCCTCTAGCAATAGTGCTAGAAGATAACTCTCGTAAGTGAAGAAGAGCACACTTGGTGTTACTCTTACACATATTTTAGAAGCTATTTTGCTTGAAAAGAATTAAGCTAATAAAGTTTATATAACTTCATTGCACATTACTCAAAAGATATTCACAGTTTTACAATCAATCAATTATATATACTTCCATCAGAAATCCTAAACCCTGGATACTACTAAACTTCACTTGAACACCTGAACTGGCATCCTATCTCTAGTTCTGTAACAACAGCCATGTCACCATACCTTTAAACTTCAGGTAATTTAGAAACAGAACATGGAAAAAGATTCTTATCTGTCATATAAGTCTGTTACAAGGCTCATAGAAGACTATATAGATTCAATTTACTTTTTGCTTATGAATTTAACAGACATCTGTATCCATGCCCAAACCTTGTGCCGGACTCTGGGTATGCAATACCACATGTGATGCTCTATCTGCCCTTAGGAGATTATAACCCAAGATGGGGAGATGCGCATGTACACAAAGCAATGCTACAGACACTAACGGGGAGAAGTATGGACAACGCCCATTGGGGAGAGGGGGGAATACTCGGTTCTGCCCAAGGAGAAAAGAAGGTAGTCAGAAACAGCTTCTGCAAAGAGGCTACACGTGAGCTCTGCTAATCCTCTCTGAGGTGTCTCTACTCATTACAATCCCCCTATTCTTTCCCTCATTCTAAAATCAAGTCATGTTTCTGTTCCTTTAACAGCTCCACAGTTTCTTATCTCAATTCTAAAATCTGAAAAGTCCTCAAAACCTACACTTTTTTTCCTAACTTATTTGCTGGCAAAACCTGCCCTGAACTGATGTAAGGTTCTTGATCAACAATATCCTTTCTACTTGTTTTAGGAAATCCTAGTTAATAATTCCATCATCCAACCATCACCTAAGCCAGGAACTGAGCCAGCCATGGCTTTCTCGCTCTCACTCTCCAAACCCAACTGCACCAGGCTTTGTCAGTTCTAGCCCTCAAATATATATCCTACCTATTCCTTCCTCTTCTTCCCCCTGTAACTGCCTCAACCAAGGCCTTCATCATCTCAGCTGCACCATCGCAGTAATCTTCTGACTCCACCTCTAACAGCGCTCCTTACAACTTAGCCCCTATGTCATGGCCACCTTGACCCTTCCCAAATGGACATCTGATCATACAGTTTCCTTGCTTAAAACATTCTGATGTCTCTGTACTACCTATATGCAAATCCCAGACTCCTGAGCACAGTATGAAAGGTCTGCCAAAACTCAGCCACCACTGAATACAACTCATCTCCTGGCACTCCATTAAATATATGCTGCAGCAATGCAGAAATGTGGTTTCCAGGGGTTGCCAATCTGTTTCATACTCCTTGCACTCACACTGTCCCTCTGCTCCTGAATCCTCTTTCTTTTCCACCCCTACACCTTGTTTCTTGTACCAGGCCTACTTACCAAGTTCAAATCCAATGTAGCAAACCACATTGTACATCCTTCCCCTCCCCCAGTTCCAGGCAACACTGTCATGCCTCTTCTTTCCGTGCCCCATCTATTTTGGGATATGAACTTAATGTTTATGTAGCCAGTATACTGAGACTCCTGGAATGCTGAAATCATTGCTTATCCCATGTCTAACACTGGACCTAGCACACAGTAGGTGTTCAAAATAAGCTGGTCAAGTTAACAGTCTTTCCAACTTTCCCAGACAACGTCTCACCCTTCTCCTTCCTTATCAGCTCACCCTGCAGAGGAGCTCTGTTCTTTGTCTCCTGAAGCTGCTCTTCCATGACTTCCTCTAGCTTATGCTCTTCTTTCCTTCTTCATTGTCAAAAGAGAAAGAGGACACATTTGAGAAGTGAAAGATACCCCAACCAGGATTTCTCGCTATTAACTTGACACTGAAAACATTTTGGGCCAGATAACTCTTTGCTGTGGGGGCTGCCCTGTGCATTGTAGGATGGTTAGTAGCACCACTGGCCTCTATCCACCAGAAGCCAGTAATACCCTCCCCACAAATGTCTCCAAAATGTCCCTAGATTGAGAACCACTGCCGTAGACTGACTTTTCTTAGCTATGTCAGGAAGCAACAGGAGAAGACTGGTGCATGATCGCCTGCACGGACTTCCCTCCAGGTGAAAAATGATGAGGAAAGAACATTCAGACTACATCAGTTTACTGTTTAGGGAGTGTGTGGCCAAGAAACGAAGGCTGGAGTGACACTTCAAGGAAGGAAAGTACTCCATGGGCCCAAGATGAATCCATTTTGTCATATATCAGAGTTTCAGATTTCAGGATTCACTTCTATTAATATATTACCAAGCTTCTTTTATTCATTGTCACTGACATGACCTGCTAGAGGGATACAGGATACAGCAATTTAACGCTATTAAATCCATTTCAACTCTGAAAAAAAGATAGTGTTTAAAATTAAAATAAACTGACTAAAGCATTAAACTATAAGTACCAAAACCTAAAATGCAATTAAAAAAAAACAAAAAAAAACTATAAGTAGAGGGAAGGTGAGGAACCACAAAAATTGCACAGGAAACTAGGACATCTTGGGATGAGAAAGAAAAAGGAACAGAACCCCAGCACAGTACCCACCTGTGGTAGACACGACGTTCTCAGGGCTTTCGCTGCAGAGTTTGGACAACAGACTGGTTTTGCCAGAGCCAGTGAGGCCTATGCAAACCAGGTCATATTCTGGTCGTGCAGGTGGTGGTCCCTTGCAGCAAAGTGCTCTAAAACACTGCCAAAAGAAAGGGGGGGGGGGAATGTTCCTTTAAGTAAGAGTGTGGAAACAAACCTTAGTCACATTGAAAATGACTGAGTATGTATTAAGAAGTAATTGAATAAACTATTACTTATAAGGAAGAAAATGGTAACTTTAGAATGGTGAAACCTGGAGACACCACTCTAGCCAAGTGATCAAAGTTAACATTCTTAGTTATGAAACGTTTGTCTACTTCATGGCCCCCTTCCTGCTGTGGCAGGTGCACTGCAAGGAGCATGACATCATCCCGCAGCTTTCCTGCCAAAACCACACAACCTCAATCTAAGCAAGAGGAAACCAGATAAAGCCAATCTCAGGAGTATTTCATAAGGCAACTGGCCTGTTCTCCAAAATATCAATGTCTTAAAAGTCAACGAAAGACAGAGGAACTGTTCCATGTTAAAGAAGACTAAAAAGACATAATAAAAAAAAAAATGCAATACATCTTGGACTGGATCTTAGATCAAGAGGGAAAAAAATACCATAAATGATATTATTGAGACAATAAGTGAGCACTGAATATAGATTACATATTAGGTAAGAGTACTGTATAACGTTAAATTTCCTGAATTTAATCAATGTACTGTGGTTATATAAGAAAAATCATTGTTTTGAGAAAATATTCTAATTACTTATAATACCTCTGAGTATTTAGAGGTGAAGGGTCTTGATGTCCACAATTAATTGGCTCAGAAAAATTCTAAATCTCCAGCTGCATCTTTTATCTAGTGAGGAGAGTGATAAAACCAACATGACAAAATGTTAATGACTAGTGATACTGAGTGAAAAGAAGAGAGGAAAATTCCTTGTTCTGGTCTTACCACTGTCTGATATCATTTCAAAATACAAAGATATTTAAAATCATTAAATAGAGTCTCTGTACATATCATTGCCTTTATGGCCTTTGCTAAATTGTTTCAGGTCAATCAACCAGGGTACTATGAACTGTAGTATAGTTTGGGCACTGCACAAACTTGTTTGCTCTGCAAGAGTTAATGACAAAGGGATTTGAGCTGGGCACTGTGGCTCCCACCTGTAATCCCAGCACTTTGGGAGGCCAAGGCTGGTGGATTACCTGAGGTCAGGAGTTCGAGATTAGCCTAGCCAATGTGGTGAAACCCCGTATCTACTACACACACACACACACACACACACACACACACACACACACAATTAGTCAGGCCTAGTGTCGGGTGCTTGTTGTCCCAGCTACTCAGGAGCTACTCAGGAGACCGAGGCAGAAGAATCACTTGAATCTGGGTTGCAGAGGTTGCAGTGAGCCAAGTTGAATCTGGGTTGCAGAAGTTGCAGTGAGCCAAGACTGTGCTATTTCACTCCAGCCTGGGCAACAAGAGCGAGACTTCATTTCAAAATGAAAAAAAGAAAGCCAACAGGATTTGGGAGACAGGGTGTCCATGCAGCTTTTGCTCTTTCTACTTATCCCATATTCATTTGTTAGGGGCCAACCATGTACCAGCTTGTAGAGCCTGAAACATTTAGGGCCTAAATGATTCATGAGAGAAAGAGGTAAAGGGGGAGACGGGGGGAAAGGAGGCAGATCTACTCACTTCTGGGTCATCTGGAGATCATGAGAGAAGAGACCTATAAAAAAGCCTGTGTTGATTCATCTCAGTCAGATAAAATCTGAGTCCTAATTGGCTGTGATACTCTCGTAAATCAAGCTTGATTGTCTCTCTCCCTCATTTCTCACATCTAATCAACAAATCTAGTTCGTATGACCTCTGAAGTAGCTCTAGGATTGTCCGCTTCTGTCCAACCCAGGCCATCATCACCTGGACAGCATCAACACCCTCCCCCTGGTTCCAGCATATTTGTTCTTGTACCCCCTATTCTCCACACTGCAGCCACTGGATTGCATATAAGGAGAAAATCTGACCTTCTGTGCTTAAGCCACCCACAGTGACTTTGCCCAGCTCTCGAGCCCAAATCCTTACCACTGTCTACCCCACACTCCATGATCTGCTCCAGCCAAGCTCACCAGCCTCATTGCCCTCACACCCCTAGCTCCTCTAGCCATGCCCTCTCTCACCTCAATTGAGGCATCTAATACATTGTTCCCTCTTCCCCCGCTTCAGGACTTAGCCAACTCCTCATCATTTTTAGGTCTCAACTTAATCATCCTGTGCTCAGGGCAGTCTGCTCCAATCCTAAGATTGTGTTAGCAATTCACGTCTACAGGGCTTTTGTAAATTACAGTTTCTTATTCACCACCAGCCTATGAGAACCATGTCTGTCCCCCTTCATCTCAGTACCCCCAGTGTCTAGCAGAGAACATGGCATAGAATCTACCTTCAGCAAGTAATTGTTGAATGAAGAATGAGTGACACTCAAATTTTACCTAAGAGAAAAAAAAAAAAAAAGAAAACATAGAGACTAATAGAATGCTTGGTTTATGCTCTCTGGGCCCTCCACGCTTCAAGAAGGTAATGTCAAAATAAGAAAACCCTTGACTTTTTCACTTAGCTTCAATGCCATTAGTTAGCCTGGTTCTAGAAAGAGTGGTTTTGGTATACAGGATCAAATTTGTTGGTAACTTAGAGCTTCTTTTTGTCCTAATTCACTTTTCCTCCATTTGTAGGAGGTTCTGCCTGCTTCTGGTAAGCAATTCTATGACCCATATTCTTCATGGGTTTATTCGATGTTAATTGTATTTCCGCCCAGTCTTTTCAAGCCTGATGAGTCCTTTCAGTCTGCCTTCATCCTTTGAGATGTTCTTCTCTGACCTTCCTTCAGTTCCAGCACACCATCTCCCACAAGATTAATGACCACAACTACTAACAGCATTCTAGACGCCAACACATTACATTGTGGATTCATATGAAGGCTGGCTGATATTGTCTAACTTTAATAAATTTTTTATAAAGTCTGTCTCCCAGGCTCAGGATGAGTTTTTCCCAGAAATAGATTTATTTATGGATGCATCTATTCCTTCAAAGATGGCTACCGGCTAGCAGCTGTTCAGACTTAGAAGAGGTCTTCCACATTCAACTAGGACATACAACAAAACCAGTCACACAGTTTCTTTTACTGGGCTGCTTTGGTTTTAATTGGGTTCAAGGAGGAGAAACCCTATCCCTGCTCTAGAAGCCTTCATTCTCACTCTGCTCCCTGCCACAATTCCTCTGGACTATCTCCTGGAGGAAGGCTGGCCTGACTACCCTGGCCCAAACTATCATAAATCTTTAATATCAAATAAAACTGTATGTGACTGATTGCTAGAGCATCGTATTTAAATTATTCATGTTATTATCACTCATATTTTTGCCAAACACTCCAGAATTTCACCTTCATGTTCTTTTTAAAATCCAGAGTCTAAAAACTTTGTAGCCCACGCCATTAATATCTATGTCACCTGCTTATTCTAGGTCACCTAAGACATCTCTCACATAAAAGATAATTTCGCAGTGACAGCGGTGATACTCTATCCACTGTGTTTTCTCCTTTCTCTTTCTTTTTCTTTTCTTTTTTTTTTTTTTTTTTTAAGCCAGTCTCTCTCTGTCCCTCAGGGGCTGGAGTACAGTGCTGCTGTCAACACTCACTGCAACCTCCACAATCCTAGGCTCAAGCAATCCTCCCACCTTAGCCTCCCGAATAGCTGGGATTATAGTGTGCACCACTGCACCCAGGCAATTTTTGTATTTCTTTGTAGAGACGAGGTTTCACCAAGTTGCCCAGGCTGATCTCGAATTCCTGAGCTGAGGTGATCTGCCTGCCTTGGCTTCTCAAAGTGCCGAGATTACAGGTGTCAGCCGCTGAGAGCCCGACCTCTCTTCTCTTTTTATATTCTCAGCAGTGATGTCATCTTACTCTCATGGTTTCAATCATATAGCTGAATATCATAAAGACATCCAACATGACGTCTCCCCCTGCAACTCCTCAAGCTCTTTCTCAAAGTCCAGGCTCTGCAGTTCCAGCTGTTCCACAAGAACCCAAACTAAAACTGAATAAAACAAAAGCCTCCCCACAAAACCACAGGCTATGGAAATAAGGTACTTCGGAACATAAAGGCCAGATTGATAGTTATTACAAGGCAGAATCTTTGAAATAAACCACAGACTCTTAGAAATAAACAGGTATTTGAAATGACTGAATAAACCAATCCTATGGTTAACAGGAACAGTGTCAGATTTTGAGTCAACAAGATAAAACTTTTAAGAGTATGCTACTTCCAATGTGGAAGGAATGGTCAGGTTTTCTGAGTCAGTTCCTAAAAACTATACAGAGTTTTCATTTGTTTTTTGCTTTAAAACTTAATGAAGCTTTGAATCCTATAGTCAATTTACTTAAAATTACTCATTTTGGCCTCTAGACTATACTGTACCAAAGTTCATTGTGTGTGTCTCCTACAGCAGCTCTTGCATTGTGAAGAGTAAGCCCTTTTCACTGTTGTACAATGCGAAACACAATGCTGTCGGCAGTCCTGACAGCAAGCGGCAAACTCAGGCCTCATTCCCAGGCCAGACACTGAGGCATTGTGTAACTCTGTTCAAGCCTCATAAAACTATCCATGCTTCGGTTTCCCCATGATTAACCAGTAACGTTTTAACACTCTGCCACTTCCTTTCTTCAAGACGATGTTATGAGGTCTGGGTGCAATACATTATGCTACTAAGAAAGGCGCCATACGGGTAAATAACTGTTCATCACGATGTTCATTGTTCATTTTCCCAAGGTATCTTAGATGATAGTTAGCTTCCTTGGACAAGAGCCTGGCTGCCCGATATACAGCCCAGACTGCAGTACTTCTGTCAGCCCACAGCAGCCTCTACATGCTCCAGTGTACCCCAGTTCAGCCCAAGACACTAAATACACACAACTTGTCCCCACTCCCCTGGTAGCAGCAAGTAGAGAACAGAGCCAGTCTGAATATAAGTATAGTCTCAGGGGGGCCAACCAAGGGCACGGTCTCCATTGCCTAGACTGCTTCAGTTCACAGGTGTTTTCACACAGGGTCAGTTATGATTCTGTCTTTTTTAAAAGAACCCAGTGTATCCACTATATTATGTCAGGACACAGGATGTTCCCCATGCTGCATATCCACAAACTTCTAGAGCTGTATTTGAGGAAACAGTGTACCTAGGTCTTGAGAGGGCAAAGACCAGAATCATCCGTTATAACTGGCGATATCGTAGACTTTGGACAGATCATATAATCATATAATCAACAGCTGAAATAACAGATGAGCTTAAAAGCAGAAGCAATCCCCTTAGAAATATGTGCTTAAAAAGGAAAGTGACTCCGTATGTTCTCACTCATAGGTGGATGTTGGACAATGAGAACATGTGGACTCAAGGTGAGGAACATCACACACAGGGGACAGTTGTGGGGGTAGGGGAGAGACAATGGACGGTGGGGAGGGATAACATGGGGAGAAATGCCAGATATAGTATGCATCTAAAGTAAAATAAGTAAATTAAAAAAAAAAAAAAAAAAGGAAGGTGACTACAAACATTGGAAATAAAGGAAAGCAAAAGATAAAATTGCTAGAGTAAAATAAGGACTGGCATTTCAGTCTGGTGACCTAGTACCAAGGCAACAAGAATATCTTAAAATGTCCCCAATTCTGTTAGGGACAGAAATAAGGTATTTATTTCCCCAACAGTACCACACTTCGTAGGTCTAACAGAACACTGTACACAATAGGTACTTGATGAATAGCCCCTCATGTCAACACTGCAAAGCCCTAATTAAGCATTTAATTGTACATTTCATTTTCCTCTATATTTCCACCTTAATGACTTTAGCTACCTCCAAATCACCACCAGTCCTTCATATGGTCTGAGCACTTTGTGTTTCTATGCCACCCTGTTCCTGCGCACACAGAATAAAATTTCCTTGTTTCCCTCGTTCCTACTTGGCAAACTCCTACTCAACATTCTGTTTAAAGGGCACCTCCTCTGAGAAGTCTTCAGTTCCTTCGGAGAGAACTAAACCTTTTTTCCACTTTTTGGTCCTGTACACACTAGCTCTACAGCTAATACTGTGCCACACGTATTCTTTCTAACATTCATTGTGTGATAGAAATATTCACACAGATCTAAAGACATATCCATTCTTGGTCCTATTATTGGTTCAAAAAGCTTAATTTTACAGCTACCAAGGCACCAACACAGAGCAGCAAAGTTGTCCTACAAATATGTGTTTCTAGATGAGAATCTAGCTCCAAATCCTCCCACTTTGGCACTGGCCCCTGCATTGCCAGTATTTCCTACCATCCTGTTTCACTAAATTCCCAGCCCTTTGGGACATGGCATTTGTTTCAATTGATGCTCTGTTTTTCATCATGAATACATGATTTTATTCTGAGCATGATTTCAATTTGATTGAAGCTCTGTATAGTTGCTGGAAACTTTTCTTCAGTCGGCTTCGGGACTTCCCCACAGCCAGACGACCGAAGCCCCACACTGTTTCCTTCTCATTTCAATACTGGTCTCGCCAGACAGAAGCACAGGGTCTCCTAAGAAAGTTCACCAGGTCTTTCTCTATGCGGCCCAAGGGTGGGGCTGAGCACCGCTCTCAATAAATACTTGTTAGATTAATGAAACATCCATGAGTTGGTACCTAAAGGGAAGAGCAAAGTCACCCATAACTTTAAGTGTGTATATTTCTCACGCAGCTGGCTTCCAAACCACAAAGAGGCAGCTATTCATTCTGACCCTTCTCCGACTCTCATAATGAAGAAAAAAATAAGCTTCTCAAAGAAAGTCAGTTTCTAGAAGTATTCTCTAACACTAAGCATGTTCAATGAGTAAAACATTAAGACGTGCTTGAATATCTAAAATGGCTTGATTTAGAACAAAATATTTTCCAGGTCTGCAACAGTCAGAAATGACTCTGTCTTTTGAAAACGTAACCCAACACAAAATAAAACAAACTACAAAATGTGTTACAGGATCTGTCAGAGCTGCTTGAGCTCTGTAGGAGACACTGGGAGGGGCGAGTGTCCTAATAAATTAAAAACAAAACCAAAAACACCTAATGCTATTGAACACCAGATAAAAGTGACTTACCAGTATTAATTCATCTATTCCCTACAAAAGTACTATATGATTTCAATTTAAAGATGAGGAAACGGAGGCTTAAAGAAGTCAAGTAACTTGCCTACGTGGAACAAGATTCAAACCCTGGCAGTCTGGCTCCTGAGCTGTTTTCCAAACTTCTTCAGTGATAAACTTCTAACTTCTGAGGGTGTGTCATGCAAAGGAGACTTTAGACCCATTCTGTGTAGAGGGCAAAACAGAGATAAGAAAATGCACCAGAGAGCTATTAAGTGGCAGAACTGGGGTTCAAGCCAGGGTTATTCTGCTTCAGAGCCCTGGTTCATGCCCTCAAGTCAGGGATCAGAGCATCAGAAGTGGGTGCTCTGTTCTTCTGAGGGGGTGAAAGAGTGCTTTTAATAAGTTTGCCTGTGTAACGGAAGAGAAAAACACCGGGCAAAGGAAGGCAAAGATACAAGTCTTTGTATTGCTTCTTTACTTGTACCAGCAGGTTGATGGCTAAAGTATCTCTCATTCCAGGCAAAGCGGACCCGCAGCTCTTTTGGAGTTAGAGGAGTTGGGTGAGAAATAGTATCCTTAAGGTTCGTGTCCTGCTGAATTAGAGAGCAGGGGAGGAGGAGGAGAGATTAGCTGGGATGGAAGAAAAGGGGATACCAAAGTGCGGCTGGCTTCTCTCTTTCGCACAGCTTGCTTCTTTCCTTTAACCCTTTTTTGTCCTCTGGAAAGGACAAAACTTATGTATTAAGAGAAGCCAGCCAGGTGCAGTGGCTCACGCTTGTAATCCCTGCACTTTGGGAGGTCAAGGTGGGTGGATCATTTGAGGTCAGGAGTTCGAGATCAGCTTGGCCAATGTGGTGAGACCCCATCTCTACTAAAAATACAGAAATTACCAGGTGTGGTGGTACATGCCTGTAGTTCCAGCTACTCAGAAGGCAGAGGCAGGAGAATCGCTTGAACCCCAGGGGACAGAGGTTGCACTGAGCTGAGATCATGCCACTGCTTTCCAGCTGGGCCACACAGTAAGACTGTCTTAAAAATTAAAAAAAAAAAAAAAAGAAAGAAAGAAAAAAGAAAAAAAGGAGAAGAAGCCCATGTGGGCTGCAGAGATTTCTAATCCTAAGAACAGGAGTAAAGGAAAAAAATCTCTTTGGAAACAGTCACAGACTATATGTGTATATAAATTATACGTTAAAATATATGTGTATGTAAATTATATCTCAATAAAGTAAATAAATAAGTAAATACTAAATGAAATATTTTGAAGGAGATTGGAGGAGATTATGGGAGAAAATATATAAATAAACCGGGTTATGCAGAAAGGTTTGTGAAGGAGAAGGTCTTAATAAGCATACCATCTCTTAGCTAATCCTGGCTTTCTAGTTTTAAGGAGAGAAACAAATATCAAATATGTCCTGATATCTTAGGGTAACTAGTGGTTCTTGTAAACAAGTTCCAAATGGCATCTATAACAAGAGAAATAATAAACAGGGCAATGGAGTGCTGTGAAGAGGCCCCTGACTGCCAGACACATCCCAGCTGGAAGACTTCTCCACGTTCCAAGAGCAACCTGTGTTTTGAGGTGGAAATCCTGTCATCCTTTAAGACCCTAGTGGGAAAAAACAACAAATTGTTTTTACAGAAGGTGGGTCAAACCTTTCAGCCATGTGGGCTGTTGGGAGCACACAGATGAAGGCTTTGGCCTGGAATTGTCCCAGGGCTGAGGCTTCTGGCCAATACATCACACTGCCTCAGGACACTAAGTCTGTCTTTGCCTTACCCTTTGTATTTCTCAATCCACATTCCTTTTTGGGGTGAAATACTCCATTATTTCTGCTTTGTTCTGGGCTGTCTCCTGTCTCTGTCCCTATTAACTCGTGGCAACAAAAGAAACAAACAGAAGCAGGGGATTTCATGCTTAGCAGCTATAGACATTGGCCTCACGGCTTTGCAGAGGGGCAGACATCTGAGACTTTGAATGGAAGAGAGTGCCGCTGCGCTGAACCAGACCCGGGGCCCACGTGGCTCCCAGTCTGCATCAGTCATCCCTGATCAGGGGCATTCATGAGTCTTGGGATGTGGAATTCAAGATGAACCAAACATGAAGTTTTAAAAGTTAGGGCATGTATCTGATAATTAGATTTAAAGAAATGAATTCAAGATTCTCATATAATTCCTAGCTATGCATAATTTCAGATAATCTCACATTAGAAACAGATCTGAGGAATAGACTTTTTTCTTTTATTAGGAAGAGAAACTAAGTAAAAAAATAAATGTTTCTTTTTTAAAAATAGTAACTCTTATATTGTAATGACTTGATGGGAAATCGAATTTTTAAAAATCAATTTTTATAATAACGGAATTATGAAATATAACCAGCAATAAAATACCCAGGCATGAATGTCTGTAATGAGGCCTAAGCTTTATATGCCATATTCATAAACATCTCCAAATCAGGGCCTCACCTAGGTCAGTTTCAGACCATGCACTATTTTCTCTCTAAAGAGCAAAGTAATACAATTTAAATGGAAGTGAATGAGAAACCAATGCATTTTACTGCAAATCTCTCTTTTCTTTTTTTTTTTTTTTTTTTTTTTTTTGGTGATTACCTGAACAGAACATTTCTAAACAGAAAGTAAGGCATAAAAATACACAAACATTTTTAACATTCCTTTTTTCTATATTTTATACACTTGAGAAGAGGAGTCAGGACATGAAAACATTTAAAAGGAGCTAGGTGGCCAGGCACAGTGGCTCATGCTGGTAATCCCAGTACTTCGGGAGGCCAAGGGAGGAGGATCGCTTGAGGTCAGGAGTTCAAAACCATCCTGTTCAACATAGCAAAACCCCATCTCTCAAGATAAAAATTTTAAAATTAGCTATGTGTCATGGCATGCACCTGTATTTCCAGGTCCTGAAAGGCTGAGGCAGGAGGATTGCTTGAGCCCAGGAGTTCAAGGCTGCAGTGAGCTATGATTATTCCACTGTACTCCAGGATAGGCAATAGCAACCCTATCTCAAAAAGTAAAAACAACAGCAAAAAAAAAAAAAAAAAAAACAAAAGAGCTAGGCTCCATAAATAAACCTTCAAATGTATTTAAATATCACCAAAAAAATTTCCTAGGAAAGATCTCAATAAAGTAGATCCTTTCCATTCAAAAAGAGAGGAAAACAAACCAAAATTGTTTTTCTTGTAGTCCCTGAAAGTGGAAATTCTATTCTATTCTTTACTTAACAATCTTTTTGGCTCCATAAAGATGGAGCTCAGTCCCATATATGCTTCTAGTTACCAATTCCTATGAATCTGTCCAACTTTGCCTCTACTTTCTCCCTGTTCCTCCCTGACCCCAAAGCCTTTGTTCAGGACATCACCACAGGTTATCATTTGGATAACCACACTATCTTTTCTCCTAACTGGTGTCATTAGCTCAGGTCTTAATCCTACTCCAATTTAGTCTCCAGAACACTATGTTTTTCCCCTGATTTAAAATATTTCGATAGCCACCCACAGTTGTTAGGATAAAGTACAGACTCCTTACCTAGGCAGACAAGGAGCTTTACGATCTGACCTTTGCCTTCATTTCTGGCCTCCAATAGTTGTTATGGGGATTACATGAAATAATGTCTAACATCTCAAATATGTTTTGACACACAAAACTTAATTGAAGATATTATTTTCCCCCCACATACATGGTCCTCATGGCAATCGTATGCACCACCATGCAGTTTCCGATCCATTCTCTTTCCTGCTCCATGTCAGCAAAGGGGCTGACTCCCTTCCTACACATCCTTCCTCACTGTTTTCCTCTGGCTGGCTTTTAGTCATCCTTCAAAATTCATCTCAATGATCCTTTCTTTTAAGATGACTTCTGTGACCCTCAGTCTGGTTTAGATGGCCTTCTCCAAACTCCCTTAGTACCCTTCCTATTCCACTGTCGTAACACTCATCATTCTGCCAAGTACAATTGATTTGCCATCCATCTTCCCCCACTGGACTTAGAGCACTTGAATGCAGGTACTGCTACTAATTTAACTTTGGAACATGAGTATCTGAGCAAGCCACGTGGTCAGATGTGCTCCCAGTGATGTGTGTGGCTGTGATTAAAAGCATGGTTAGACAAGCCTGAAATCAAACCCTATGGCAATTAGGACAAATTACTTCACTGATAGCTGTTACCTAATCTAGAAAATAGGAATCATCTCACAGGACTGCTACGAGTAGTAAATAAGGTACTGTACACAAAATGCTCAGCACAGTACTCAATAATCAATAGATGTTATTATCATCATGAGTGCTAATATTAGATTTTTCACTTACAATAGTGTTTTCCTAAAGAAAACATTAGGATTCTTCTCATAGTAAACAATTACAGATAATTCAGGATTTAGGTTTATTTTAACATCAATTTGGTCAAAGATCTGATATGATATACCAAATCCCAATGGTGGCTAATGACATAAAGGCAGTCCTTTTGGTTTGCAATAATAATTAAAAGGTAGTAATATGACATATAGTGGGACAATCATTGGATTTTTTTCTTCCCTTAAAGGTGAAAACCCCTAAAAACACACTTTCAAGAATTACTGGTTTATCCAAACAGTTAAATTGACTCTCTTTGAATGTAAATTTCTATACAGACCTAGACAAAAGCATAACAGAGCAGGAGTGTCTATAATCCCTGGACATTCTCAAATCACATTGCTTTAACTACTGACAAAGACAAATGCTTACTATGGTCTAGCGCGGAGAAGCCAATACAGTGAGCGAAATGCTATCTCGCCTCACACATCAACACACGTGCTAGACAGATTCTGATTGCAAAGTCTGTTATTGGTGATGATAGAGACAGAGAGGGCACAGCTGGATATTTCAGATCCACAGCTGAGCTGGCAGCAGTGAGAGTTCAAGCCATCTTCTCACTTTAAAAGCTGGAATGAATCTGTGAGAGTTAGTTAAAGGTGTGCTTTATTAAAGAGGCACTTTCCGACTACTGTCAAACTTCACAAGCAAAAGCTGAACACATAGATTAAGGCAGATGTTTGTGGGGTCACCTATCAGATGTCAACTGATCTCTTTCAGCACCCACAAATCACTTATCAAAAATGAAATACCAAAACAAAAGTTTCCCTTCAAGACTAAATGTAGCATGTGGACTTAATTTATATTACGAACGCTTTTAGTATTTGCTTTATATTATGCTCTGAAATTAGCACAGGCACAAATGCCTTAAATTATGTGTCCTGAATTTACAGCCCAAATTACATAGATTATACAAGTACCATATACAGATTCATGAAGATATTAGAGAGACTCCATGGGCCTGATACGTTTAACTAGGGTTTTACTAGAATAAAGTCTGAATAGCATCGACTTTTTTTTTTTTTTTTTTTAGTCAAACAAAGCACTAACTCCATCAAAGAAGTTCTCAAACTACCAGGAAAATATGATACTTGAACATTCTAAGTGGTTCTTAAAAAGGGATGTCCTCCTTTTCCTTTTGTACAAAACAGGGTTCAGATTGCAAATAACACGAAAGCAATTTATTGGAAGGATATTCATCATTCACAGAATTTGAAGAGAAGGATAAAGAACAGCAAGAACCAAGGCAGCCCAAGGTAACGGTTGTTAAGTTGTAGGAGTTGCCACTTATGCTAATTGCTTGCCACCCTGCACCAAACTCCACTGCAGCCATGAGAATGACATCAGAAGGCTCCAACACCACACTGTGCACCACTGAGCTGAAGTGTCTAACCAGCCAAGCCTTGCTGGGTTTCATGCTGGGGGCCCTGGCTGCCAGGTGGTTGAGAAAAAAATGGCTGCCCCCTGCCATCAGCAATGGAAGGAGGAAACCCTGATTCCAACTTCTTGTGGGATTTTCTCCAAACCAGGGCAGCTCAAACCAGTATCAACTATACATTTGGTCCTCCGGCCCAAGAGACAGCAGAACTTACCTAGTACTACAATTGAAAGACATAATATAGTCAGAACGTATTTATTCATCTTCCAATTCCACAGACTGATTCTGACTGAATGTGCCAGAGTCTTGGGAACGTTTGAGAGTTAGTCTGAACCAAGCCAGGGGACAGGATGAGGGCTGGTAGAAAACCTGGAGTGAATTTTCCTGAGCAAACGTGTTTTGCCTTCTCAGTGTCCCACTTGTTATTTAATACGCAGCTCTATTCTCCATGTATTCCCTTCTCCCTTTCTTTATTTTTACCGGTAAATTATTACATGTAAGAAGACAAGGCTGGCTGTGAATGTAGAGGAAGCAAATGCCCGACAGTTCCTATGTTCATACTTGCGTATTTTGCTTTCCTTTCACCTTCATATCTTATGGGGAGAAAATGGGACAGGACGTACTTGAAGCCATGTGTGGCACCTAGCTTTTGTTAATTAAACACAAAAACTCAGTGGGATAGTCTGAGCTATTGTTTGTCACTAGCAATGTAGATAGATATAAACTCCTTAAGGATGTATGACTAGCCATTCTTTTTCTTTTTTAAATAAAACCATTCTAGTTTTCAACCGTTTGTCTAAGTAAGGTACAATCCTTCAAGTCTCCCTTTTCCAATTTGCAAGTCACACCATAATTGTGAAGCAACATTGCAAGAAGAACAAAAAAACTACTCATCTGGAACATGCAAAAAAAAAAAAAAAAAAGTACAGCAATCATATTTATGGTTAGCAATAAATAAATAAAGGTCCTTGGCTAACAAACTCAGCTTTCCCAAAAGGAAAAAACCTGAAGGCTCACAGTAAACTATCATGTTAAGAAAAAGAAGTGGGGGAATGGTAGTGGGAGGAAAAGGATTAGGTCAAGGCATGTGTTTTATAGAAAAGGACATTAGGCCTCATTTGCTTGGTGAATCTGTGGAAATAATTTATGATATTCCATACAAGGAAATATGACTCCATCCTGAACAGACTACTTAGCTCCCCATGGCTCTTCATTAGCAAGAAAGGGCACGTTCATGACTCTTTGACTTTAGTGTTAACATTGATTTTATAATTACAATAATATTGGATACCAGGGTCCCTAAGGGAATTATTCATGGACAAATTAGAGACAGTGTTTGCCAGAGATAAAATATTCATCACCAAAAGAGTTTGTAAAATGTATCTGAGAGGACAGGGCTCACTTGGGATCTACATAGGAGGAATAAGATGTCACCAGAAAAATGCAAGAATTCTCTGATATGTAAACCTCTGAAACAAAGAATGTCAGTCTTAACAAATTCTGCATATATTAAAATAAGACGTCATTGTCACATAATCTGGGGACATTCTGGTAGGGTAGAGAATTCAAAATAGCGCTGAAATTTTCTTAACAGGGCTTCCAAAGCAAATATGTAACAAGGACCCATAGCTCCCTTTTCAATCCTATTAATCTTAAATTTCTTACAAATTGCAAACTTCTCTTTGCCTGAAGTTTACATCTCAGGCTAACCTTTTTGTGTGTGTGAGATCATTAGGGTTTTCTACATATAGGTTCATATCACTGGCAAAGTCATGTGCAAAAATTAGTTGCATGTCTATACGTTAATAATTAACAATTGGATAAAGGAAATGTCTATACACTAATAATTAACAATCTGAAGAGTAAATTATGAAAATAATTCCATTAATGATAGCATGGAAAATAATAAAACATTTAAGAACTAACTTAACTAAGGAGGTGAAACACTTGTACAACAAAAGCCACAAAACATTGCTGAAATAAAGAAGATACAAATAAATGGAAACACATCCCATGCTCACGGACTACATGACAATATAAGACAATAATGTTAATGTGTCAACAATACCCAAATGGATTTAATGCAATCCTATCAAAATCGAAATAATATTTTTATGGAAATAGAAAAACACACCCTATGATTCATATGGAATCACAAATGACAAAACAATCTTGAAAATAAAAAACAAAGCTGGAGGAGTCACACATCCATATTTCAAAACAAAGGCATAGTAATCAAAATAGCATGCTATTAGCATAAACACAGACATATAGAACAATGAAACAGAGATCCCCAAAATAAACCTTTGCATATATGGGCAAATGATTTTGGGCAAGGATGCCAAGACCATTCAATGGGGAAAAAACAGTCTTTTCAACAAATGGTGCTAGGATAACTGGATATCCATATGCAGGAGAATAAAGTTGGACCCTTACCTAACGCCATATACAAAAGTTAACTCAAAATGAATAAAAGGCCGAAAAGTATAAAACTTTTAGAAGAAAAGAGGGCAGAAGCTTCATGACATTGAATTTGGCAGTAATTTATTGGACGTGATACTACAGACACAGATGAAAAAAGAAGCAATAGGCAAAATTGGACTTTATCAAAACTAAAACATTTGGTATAACAAAAGATGATGTCAATAGTTTAAAAAGGCAGTCCATAGAATGGAAAAAAAATTGTAAATCATATCTCTAATAAGAAATCAATATCCAGAATATGTAGAGAAACCCTAAAACTAAACAATAAAAAAACTTAGTTCAAAAATGGACAAAGAATTTGAAATGACATTTCTCCAAAGAAGATATATAAAAGACTAATTAAGTATATGAAAACATGTTCAATATCACTAATCGTCAGGGAAATGCAAATCAAAACTACAGTGAGGGTTGGGTGTGGTGGCTCGCGTCTGTAATTCTAGTACTTTGGGAGACCAAGGCAGGCGGATCACTTGAGGTCAGAAGTTCAAGACCAGCCTGGTCAACAAGGTGAAATTTCGTTTCTACTAAAAATAAAAAAAAAAAATAGCCAGGTGTGGTGATGTGCGCCTGTGATCCCAGCTACTCAGGAGGCTGAGGCAGGAGAATTGCTTGAACCCAGGAGGCAGAGGTTGCAGTGAGCCAAAATCTCCCTACTGCACTACAGCCCGGGTAATAGAGTGAGACATCGTCTCAAAAAAAAAAAAAAAAAAAAAAACACTACAGTGAGATATCATTTATTAATATATCCATTATGATGACTACTGTCTTAGTCTGTTCCTGCTGCCATAATAAAATACCTGAGACTGGGTAGTTTACAAAGAACAGAAGCTTATTTTCTCACAGTTCTGGAGGCTGGGAAGTCCAAGATCAAAACACTGGCATTTGGTGTCTGGTGAAGGCCTTCTGCTACATCTTCACAAAGGCAAACAGGGGACCTAGCTAGTTTCCTGAAAGCATTGTATAAAGATATTAACCCCATTCATGAGGCCATAGCTCCCAGACTTAATCACCTCCTGAAAGCCTCACCTTTTAATACCATCACATTTGGGTCTTAGGTTCCAACATACGAATTTTGGGGAAGACATATACATGTACATTTTTGAAAAACCAAACCCACGACAATTTAGCACTCATCCCAAAACTATTCCTCCTGAAACTTTCCTCCTCAGTTAACGACTCAGGCCAAGAACTTCAGAATAATCCTTGGCACCTCTTTTTCTCTCAAACCACACATCCAATCACTCTGAAAATTCTGTCTGCAATAGCTTCAAAATATATCCAGACTCCAACTACTTCTCACCACCTCTACCCTTACCACTTCAATCTAAGCTATCACCATCTCTTGCTTTGATTATTCCAAAGTCCCACACTGGCTCCCTGCTTTCACTCAAACCTCCCTATAGTCTAACAGCACAGTAGCCAGAGTGATCCTATTAACAGATATCAGATCAAGTCTCTTTCCCATTCAAAATACTCCAGAGGCTCCCATCTCACTCAGGCTAAAATTAAAACCCTTACAGCAGACTACAGGGTTTTATAAAACCTGCCACTACCTCCTGCCTCCCCTACTACTATTTCTATGGCAACATCGACTACTATTTCTTTCCTCAGTCAGTTGCTCCAAGCAAACTGGTCTTCTTGCAGTTCCTGACCCATTCTAGGTAACATCCAACTTCAGGACCTTTGCTCTTACCATTCCCTCTGCCTAGAAATCTCTTGCCCTATATAGACATGATTCATAGTCACTCCTTTATGTTGTTTGGGTCTTTACTGACATATCACCTTTTCAGTGAGACCTGCCCTGATCACTCTGTTAAAAACTGTAACCTCCCCCACCACAACATGTTCTATCCCCCTTACGTGTTTTCCCACAGAACATACTATACTGTCTTCTAACCTACTCAGTAATTTACTTATTTACTTGTGTATTGTCAGTCTCCCCTCACTAGAACCTAAGTCCCACGATGGCAAAAATTTTTGCAATCGTTTTATTAAATTATTCCCTAACCTTTTATTATTGGACAGAGGTTAATGGAATTCTATATTCTAGCCATATTTTTCTTGAATGGAAGGAACATATATCCTTTTAAATCACACCCTATTACATTTGGCAAATCTTATGCTTTTATCTGACTCCTCCTGTGTTTTTTCTTCCTCTAGGATTATTACACTAAGGTCATGCTAATGACACAGAGAGTGGGGTTGGAGGGTGGGTAGTCTAGGCAGAGTTTTAAAGTTTGCTAATCTTTTACAAGAAGGCACAAGAGGAGAAACCAGTCAGTCTGGTGAGAGAAAAACCAGAAAACAAAACTTAAGTGTTTTAAGAGGGAGGAGGTAACCAACTAAGATGAATGTTTCTGAGTAGTTAGATCAGAACGCACACATAACCACTGTATCTGGGAATATGGTGATCTTCACAAGCACCATCTTACCGGGGTGGTGAAGACAGAAAGCAAGGATATGCATTTAGGTCCAGTGATACTTTTCATTTGACATGTTTCACATAGGACACTCCTTTTATTCCATGGCTTCAACTATTTTGATGACTTCCGAATCCCCTATCTGCTTCAACCTCCCGCTCTGGAGAGCCAAACCAGAGTTTTTAAACTTCCTGTTAAACATCTCTAAATATCCCTAAGATACTCTCAAACTAACAAAAATCCAAATTCAGTATCAATCCTATGACCCACAACAGAAACCTGTTCCTTCTTCCTATATTTCCTATTTCAGTAAATGGCAGCATCATCCAATCCATCATCCAAAGCTTATCTCAATACTTAGTCTCTCACACTGTCCACAGTTGATATAAGTCTCCTATCTGTGTTGATTTCCCCTCTTAAATATTTCTGTAATACTCTAATCCAGGGGTCCCCAACCCTCATGAACCGGTACCGGTCCATGACTGGTTAGGAACCAGGCCTCACAGCAGGAGGTGAGTGGCGGGTAGGCAAGGGAGCACTGTGGCTTGAGCTCCGCCTCCTATCAGATCAGCTGCAGCATTAGATTCTCACAGAAGCAGGAATCCTATTGTGAACTGCACATGTGAAGGATCTACGGTGCACAATCCTTATGAGAAGTCCACCTGATGATCTGAGGTGGAACACTGTCATCCTGATTCCATCCCCTTGACCCCAGTGGATGGAAAAACTGTCTTCCACAAAACTGGTCTCTGGTGTCAAAAAGCTTGGGGACCTCTGCTCTAATCTATTCCTATTGTTCTACAACAAAGTCTTCATTATTTTTTGCCAGAATTGTAACTACTTCAACTTAAGTACTCTACCTAGCACATCAAAGGTGCTCAATAAATATTTGTTGATTTCCTGAAATAGCTCATATACTGTGATAAATTACTCAGATCTATGTTGACAAAATTAATGCTTTCCCTTAAAAAGCTTGGTTGAATTTTTTAAAAAAACAAACTGAATAACTGGGGGCTGGGATATCATGAATGATAACATCTCTAAATAAAAACATCCCAAAACAGAAAGTTCTGTTGGACTTGGCTGTCCCCTGGGAGACTGTGGTAGTGAACATTAAAATCCTGATGGCCATGCATTGGAATTTTTCCAACTATTACTTTCTCTAGTCCCTTCTTACCCACCCAGTTTTCTTTGACAATATGCTTCCCCTTCATAACTTAACTCTATCTTGCCTAAAAGCTGTAACTTCAAAGAACTTAAGCATTTCTAAAGCAAACACGATGCAGCACATAAATTATTTCAGAGGCATGGACCCACTGAGATGTTCATTTTGAACAAGAAGAGATAAGTCAAGCCTGGGAGAACACAGGTAAGGATAAGAGATTATTCCAGTATAATATGCAAGGCTTCTCATCTCTCTTTCATTGTTATGAGACCCGCAACAAAGTCTTAATACTGATCACCTCCATAGGGCCTCACCAAGAAAGGATAGAAAAGACCTCAGAAGTATTTTGGCCCTAAAACATTTTTGAATCAAGTTAGAGAAAGTTATGAAACCCACAGTTGTCATACTTGACTTGCATCCAGAAACACAATTCAAATGAAGCATGTAGTCTAAATGGTTGATAGTTTTCAGCTGGCTGTACTTTCCAGCCACCTAATATGAAAAATCTAATCTCACCCTAATAAAAATCTTTGACCTGGCAAAAAAAAAAGAGAAATATATACCTCCGTGGTAGAGTGAGGAGAGGAGGGGAGGTAACAGAATGACTTTACAGGATTTTGTACTTTTAAACACTAATATTTATAGATTAAAGACTGTCTGAAAGGTTAAGCTTGGAAAGATCTACTTAAGATACCCGATACAGCACAGGCACAAAATGAACCATGTTTGATCTAACGTGTACCATGGGAGAATTTTACCTGTAGCGTTACCAACTTCCCAGTGATGCTCCTTAAAATCCCAAAGGCCTGCATAGTGAGGCATCCCACGAAGAGTAGGGTGTCCCAGTCCTCCTCCACTAGTAGATGGAAATGACATGGCGGCACCTTGAGACACTCAGGATGTTTATTCACTCAGACAGTAAATCTACATTCCTTTTGTCCTACAGGCATTATCATTCTTATTTCTCAAGGTCCAAGGTCCCCTAACTACTTCTCCCTACTTAAGGCTCACACCACATTCTGTGCTCTCAAAATACTTAGTTCACGTTTCTAACATACTATGAACTTAACTATGTACAAGCCAAATCAAGCCACTTGTGGTCAATATACATCTGGTCAGCAAGGCTCAAGATCGATCCTATATTCAGACTATCATAAATGAAAATACGGATAAAAAAATCAATCCAGACTTTATTGTATTCATCCTTTATTCGTTAGAAATCATATAAAAAGCTCACATGAGAATTTTAAAAGGCTATAAAACATGGTGATGGTTTAAATAGCTACAAAAACAACTGAAGGCCTCACGGTCATTTCACAAGCTAAAGAAGGAAATAATTTGCTCTTTCCATTAATCTGACAGTTGGCCCAACCTCTGGTATTTCAGGAGATCTTTTTTCTGTTATCTCTAGTCCACTTATAAGCACATATGAGGACACAAAATTTAATTTTTTCTAATGTCTAAAGTAATACCTATAATGAATAACTTGATCAGTCAGAAATGTGTAAAGGAAAAAAGAAATGTTCCTCCATATTCAAACCTCCTATTCAATCTTTCAACTTTTCTATGCATACACTAGTGTGTGTGTGTGTGTGTGTGTGTGTGTGTGTGTGTGTGTCTTTCTTTTCTTTTTCCAGTACAAAAATGGAATCACAGTATGCATACAGTTATACAATTAGTTCATTATTTTTCTTACAACTGTATATTAGTCCTATTATTAGGATGAGCAAACAGACCCAAAGAATAGGTGATTTGGTAAAAGTGACTCAGCTAATAAGTGATGGAGTGGAGTTTACGTGCTGTAGAGTTTATGTGCTCACCTTCCAAATAGTGGGAAAGCTGTAGCCCATCTTCTCCTGTGTGCTACCTAGCAAACCTGTGATCTTCTGACGAATGTGCTAGGACATATTCATCAAAACAGAAGAGTCTTCTACCTGATTCTTATTAATGTCAGCATAGAATTTTATTGTATCGGTCTCCATTTGGTGGCTAAATGCGTGGTTAATTTTAAACTATACAGAATTTAGATTTTCAGAGCTAGAAAATAGCTTAAAGAATATGTACTATGACATCAGAAGTTCTCAAGATACATGAACATACTAAAGTCCAAAATACTGAAGCATATTCATCAATAAGAGCACAGGTTTGCTTGGGAGCAGACAGGAGAAGGTAGGCTGCAGCTTTTTCCACTATTTAGAAGTTGAGCACTCAAATTCTAGAGTCAGATTTCTGGGTTTGATTCCCACTCCAATACTTACTCAGCCACCTTTGCCAAACCATCTAAGAAACTGGGCCACCTTTGCCAAGTCATCATCCCAATAATGGGACAGTTGTTATCCGGATTAAATTAGTTATAATATAAAGTACTTAGAGTAGTGCCTTAGAAATAAATAATAATTCCTATTATTTATACCACACTATTTCAAGTTTACCTCAAAAAATTATTAAAATTTCTGTTCTTGGTGTGGGTAGAACAGAAAACACAAACTTTCGGTTGTTATTTGAGATTCTGGCATGTACACATTCAGTGCTATTTCTTCATTATTCTTTAATTATTAAAATATAAAACTGTGATTAAACAGCTACAGTGGGATATACTGAATTACAAAAGATTTGAGTATATTAAATGGAAACAGGTTCTAAACAGAAATGTGAACATATATTTATGCTAGAATTGTTTGTTACCTATATAAACCTCCTGCAAATGAGAAATGGAAGAAAACAAGAAAATCAAAATCATCAATCCTACTCTATTTTCATTCATATGAGTTTCACAATAAAGGATGAACACTTTAAACTCTGAAGAATACACTAGTCAACATATACTGATTCTCCAGCAGTAAAAACACTTGGGATATTTTTAGGAAACAGGTATGTTCATTTCAGCTCTTCAGAATACACAGATTTGTACTTTCTTTCATATTGGTGGTAATTGTTTTCAGTTTTTATTTTATTTCCTTTTTTTTTTTTTTTTTTTTTTGAGATGGAGCCTTGCTCCATCACCCAGGCTGGAGTGCAGTGGCACAATCCTGGCTCTCTGCAACCTCCATCTCCCAGATTCAAGCAATTCTCCTGCCTTGGCCTCCTGAGTAGCTGAGATTATGGGCACACGCCACCACTCCCGGCTAATATTTTGTATTTTTAGTAGAGATGGGGTTTCACTGTGTTAGCCAGGATGGCCTCGATCTCCTGAACTCGTGATCCACCTGCCTTGGCCTCCCAAAGTGCTGGGATTACAGGCATGAGCCAAAGTACCTGGCTTCAGGTTTTTTTTGTTTTGTTTTAATTTTTTTTACTTGAACACACTAGACTGAAGTGTAGTAGCAGAGTCCAAATTGTTTGAACATCTTTCAGCAGTAAGAACACAATGTTATAGCCAATTCATTGTAAAAAAGCAGCATGAACTTGTCTGGGTATTCTCCAGGTAATGAGAAATATCTCATGAATGCCAGGGAAAGAACTTTAAATGACTGCTCTTTTAACACACCTTTCAGGCAAATGTCTTAAGGCCAGTGTCACAGAAAAGCACCTGAGTGGGAGGGGGTGCCCCGACTTCATGATCACACTAGCTCTGAACATAATTAAAACTAATCCTTTTACCTGCCTACATTTCTTACAAGCACTCTGTTCAGTACAGTACATAAAAAAGGTCTGCATGTTTTGCACCAAGATTCAATCAGTACTTCAACATTTCGGGGGGGAATGCAAGTCCAAACAGCAGCTCATTCCCTTATTTAAAACATTCAGCTATTTTAAAAGGCTTAGAAAACACAGAGCATAATGGTGTATTGAAATGACAAGTCTTTGTCGGAAGCACTGCCTCCAGATTTGCTTACCTCCAACTTTGAGAAGCAGCCAAGATATGAAAACACTAAAAACTTATGCCATGACTTGCATTAAGAAACAGGCTATAGAAACAAGTGTTTACAAACCAGTTGAGGGTACTTCAAGTTACAGAAGGAAGGATAATAAAAAAATTGTCTTAAAAATTAGTTGATATAATCATAAACCAGCACCCTAAAACGGTTACCTGTACTAGCGTTAGGCAGAGGTCAGCGTGGCTCTGTCCTCACATTCAGGGTATAACCGAGAGAAAATACAGAGAATATCTTGACTTAGGGGCCACAGAAAATACATTTGGCAATAAGCACTTCAGCTGTTGATGACAAACTTTTTATACTTTATTCCTCTTTCCACACTCTATCACAGACAAGTGAAAATAACAACTCAATAAACTAAACTATAATTATACTTCTTCTGCAGTGTTGCTTCTTACACTTTATTGAAACATGACTTATAACAACAAAAAGCCTCCTTCTCAACTAATCGGGTTTACTTTCCCCACGTTTTCGCAGTTCAGTTGGACGATCACGATATATACAACACCTACGCCCTTTGTCTCCGCTTAAATCCCTCATATTCAGTGGGTTAGGGGGAAAAAAAAGTTGAGTGATTCTCATTTATCTCAATAGCTTTCCTTGGTTTTACCCACAGTTCAAATCTATGGCTTACCAGAAAGAAGACCAGAGTTCAGTATCTCCATGGCCTTAGTCCTCACTCCATAATGAATCACTTTGAGTTTCTTTTCCCAGGCACACCTCTTTCCATCCTTCCCAATTCCTTCACCCTACACCTCCCCAACTACCCCACACCCACCACGTCACCCTGAAAGGAATAACCTTTTATGTTTTCAGAGTCTGAGATATGACAAAGATTCTTTGCTTGGCCAAACTTTAGTCAGGCTTCCAAACCCTTTCCTAAATCCATCTGTGTACTTCTTTGTGAAATTCCATCTTAACCAAGAGCCTGGCTAAGTGGCTTACGCAAGAACCCCCATATCTAATTTGATCATCCTTCTCCTCCACCATCCCCCAGGTGACGTCTGATCACCTTCGCCAGTCTTCAGCAAGAATCCTGTTAGGTTGGTTTAAGCCAGAGAACTCCTTACCCCTTATGCTTCCTTTTAGAAATTTTCCATCTACTGACCCCCACCTGGCTCTTTGGCTATAAATTCCTACTTCCCCATGCTGTATTGAAATTGAACTCAATCTTTCCTCTTCCATTGCAAGAACCCATTGCAGTGGTCCCTATACCTATGGCGATGGTCCGAATGGTCTTCCTGAGCTTTATCGAGCATCACTGAGTAATTTTTATTTAACATGTAACCCAAAGTCACAAGGGACCATCTCCCTGACCACCTAACTTTAGTAACTAGGGCCTCTTAGAAAACCTCAAGCCAGAAATTTGAAATTACACAGGGATAAAAATCAAGTGAGCATGCTATGTAACTGGCAGGAAATTCAAAGCAAGGAGGAATTCCCACACAGCACAAAAACACGGGTACCAGGTAGAGTATATGGCACAAATAAATTCAAAATTTGACATTTTAAAAGTCATATGAGTGAGCTCTCTCTTTAGCTCAAGTTTAATGACTCCTGTCCCTTTAAGAAGTTTATTACTTATTTCTTAGGCAAGTGTAATTAAGAAACAACCACCCATATTGTAGAATAATCAAGGCAGAAAAAATACATTTATTTGTGTGATACAGCGGTGTGGTAGGCAGAATGAAGGCTCCTCCAAAAGATTTCCACATCCTAACCCCTGGAATCTGTGACTGTTATATTACATGGCTGGGGGGCATTAAGCTTACTAATCAGTCAACCTTACAAAGATTATCCTGAATTAATCCAGGTAGGCTCAATGTAATCACAATTGTAGGAAGGAGGAAGGCAGAAGAGTCAAAACCGGGGAGATGGCATTGGGAGAAAGACTGCCTGATCACCAATGGCGTTGAAAATGAAAAGGGGCCAACAGCCAGGGAATTCAGGTGATCTGTGGAAGCTGGAAAAGGCAAGAAAATGGATTCTCCTCTAGAGCCTACAAAAAGGAATGCAGCTTGGCTGACATCTTAGTTTCATCCTGGTGAGACCCATTTTGAACTTCTGACCTCCAGAACTGAAAAGTTATAAAATGATGTTGTTTTAAGTTACTTAGTATATGGTAATATGTTACATCAGCAATAGAAAACTAGTAAAAGTGGGTAGCCAAAATATGAAGAATAAAGACCTATTTTAAATTATGCAAAAGCTCATTTTATATGTAATTATCCTTAAAGTATTTGGAAAGGAGGGTGTTGTACTTTTGTTTTCTTTGTCCCTATTTACAAGGTTTTCTAAAGTCAAATTATTATCTGAAATATGACCTTTCATGAATAAGATCAATAGAAAAAGTCTTAATAGATTTCTGGTATGCCAGAATATATTTAATACATAAGTAATATACACCAGAAATCCTAGGGAAGCACCATTTTTCCATTATAAGGATAGAAAAAGTTAATGTAATTATTCCTCATACTATGCCATGCTTTCAGGGGGTTCCCTATTTCCCATGTACTTATATAAAACTCCCAAATTATCTTTAAAATAATTGTAGCTTGTTACCACCTCACAACCTGGCCTCATTTTACTCTCTCAAATCCACCGTTAAGTTCCATCCCACTCCGCCCTCCTACCATGCTCGGCTCCCCACTCCACCTCACTATGAAATACACACTTGTTGGTATAAACCTCAGAGGACACAAATCACCTTTAACACCAACAGAAAATATAATTATCCCTAATCAATCAGATACAAAAAGTTTTAATATATTTCAAAACCAAGCTGAGTAACATTTAACTTCTCTCAGTCACTCACCATTAACCTTAACTCTACAGCATATAGCCAAGAATATTGACATTTTAAAACAAAATATTTTGCAGCATCACAACTCCCCTTTCACATCCATTGGAATAGATTCTGGACAATAAACTATTTTATATTTAACACCATTTGATGCCTTTTTATAAACACAAATTAAATAAAAATAATAATCTCTTGTTTTTATTTCATTCTATAAAATCTGTGAAAGTGTGAGCAAACATCCAATGACTAAAGTCGATTCTATAAAATTATATTTTGGGGGATCTCTACATCACACACAGAAGGTTAAACTTCCCTTCAGTAACACTGATTTTAAGATTCTTGAAGATAATTTTAATTATGACATTTTTATGTATGTGTAGAATCATCAACTAGTACCATTCCATATATAGAACCACTGTTGGTCATTAATGCTTTCAGCAATCCATAGCGAACTGAGGAAAACAAACAATAATAAGGGTTGGTTGGTTTGGTTCCCATAAAACTACCTTTTTTCTTTTCTTTTAGCTTTTCTCTCTCTTTTCTTTTCTTTCTCTTCTCTTGTTTTCTTTTATTTCTTTCTTTTTTGTGTGTGTGAGAGAGTCTCACTCTGTCACCCAGGCTGGAGCGCAGTGGTGTGATCTCAGCTCACTGCAACCTCCACCTCCACCTCCCAGGTTCAAGCAATTCTCTGCCTCAGCCTTCCGAGTAGCTGAGATTACAGGTGCCCACCACCATGCCTGGCTAATTTTTGTATTTTCTTTTCTTTTCTTTTATTGAGTTTTAGATTTTGGGGTACCTGTGAAGAACGTACAGGATTGTTGCATAGGTACACACATGGCAATGTGGTTTGCTGCCTTCCTCCCCATCACCTGTATCTGATATTTCTCCCCATGTTCTCTCTCCCCCAACTCCCCACCCCCCGCTGTCCCTCCCCCAGTACCCCCAAACAGACCTCAGTGTGTGATGCTCCCCTCCCTATGTTCATGTGTTCTCATTGTTCAGCACCCGCCTGTGAGTGAGAACATGTAGTGTTTGATTTTCTTGTGTCAGTTTGCTGAGAACCATGGTTTCCAGGTTCATCCATATCCCTACAAAGGACACAGACTCACTGTTTTTTACGGCTGCATAGTATTCCATGGTGTATATGTGCCACATTTTCCCTGTCCCGTCTGTCATTGATGGGCATTTGGGTTGGTTCCAAGTCTTTGCTATTGTAAACAGTGCTGCAGTGAATATTCGTGTGTGTGTGTCATTACAATAGAATGATTTATAATCCTTTGGCTATATACCCAGTAATGGGATTGCTGGGTCAAATGGGATTTCTATTTCTAGGTCCTTGAGGAATCGCCACACTGTCTTCCACAATGGTCAAACTAATTTACACTCCCACCAACAGTGTAAAAGTGTTCCTATTTCTCCACATCCTCTCCAGCATCTGTTTTCTCCAGATTTTTTAATGATTGCCATTCTAACTGGCGTTGAGATGGTATCTCAATGTAGTTTTGATTTGCATTTCTCTAATGGCCAGTGATGATGAGCATTTTTTCATGTTTGTTGGCCTCATATATGTCTTCTTTTGAAAAGTGTCTGTTCCTATCCTTCGCCCACTTTTGAATAGATTTGTTTGTTTGTTTCTTGTAAATCTGTTTTAGTTCTTTGTAGATTCTGGATATTAGCCCTTTGTCAGATGGGTAGATTGCAAAAATGTTTTCCCATTCTGTTGGTTGCCGGTTCACTCTAATGATTGTTTCTTTTGCTGTGCAGAATTTTTGTATTTTTAGTAGACGGGGTTTCACCATCTTGGTCAGGCTGGTCTTGATCTCCTGACCTTGTGATCCACCTGCCTCGGCCTCCCAAAGTGCTAGGATTACAGGCGTGAGCCACCGCACTGACCAAAATTACCTTTTTTCAATTTAAAATGACTTATTTATTCAAAGATTATAGTCTTCCAGGAGGGTATTAAAGTGATGAAATGAACTCAGTAATTGTCCCTGAGTGTTGTTTTTCTAATGTCCTTATCGGCAAACTAAGTCTCACCTTTGCCCACCCTGACAAGGTTTTTTTGTTTTTAATACTATGGTTCTATAAAATCCATAAATCTGGAAGCTGCTACCTAAACAACTTTGAAAAGTTGAGTGGCAAAGGACATAGTGGTAAGTTATATACAATTTTCTTTTCAAGAGAGGAAATCAATGTCTGTGCTTGTAAAATGTTAACCAAACCAGAAAATATCTTTTTGTGATAATTATGTTAACAGTGAGGGTGAATACAAAACTAAACTTTTCCATTCACAGCCATGAAGAAACATGATGAAAAACAAATCATATATGACTATTGTCTACGCCAGACTCCATTCTATTTGCTGTAATTCCCACAGGAGAGGTACAGGAATTCTGTACTGCCCATGTTTTCAGAAATTAGGACTTTCAGTTTTCTTTCCCTCTCCACGTTTCTGCTGAGAACCCAGTCTTAAAGTGTCATAAATAAGCTAAGACTTTTGGCAGATGTGCACTGTTTTGAATTGCTCATCTGTACCTATATTGCCTAATTATGAATCTCCATTATCCCCTTGGCAATTACATTAACTCCAGACTGTGGCCTTCTTAAAATCCAGACAAATTACCCAATGCCCAGACTTCTTTCTAGAAACTAAAGAGAATGCACACACTCTAAAGTTTCAAGTCAAATCTTGTACTTTTTTCTCTACCTCTTTACATTTCAGTGCAGATGAATAAGATTTTAAAACATAAAGGAGTTAATGCTTAAAAGCACACCCTACATATTGTGGTTCAAAGGCCATAATTAAAGGATCGATTCTGAACATCGTGCTGATTTGGGAGCAAACAAAGCTCATTTAGTAGTTAACACTCAGAATCCAATCCAGGTATTTTGTGTAGCTTGTGCACTGCTTTTCATGAAAGTACCTGGAGGAATGTACAGTCATTTACTAAAAATCATCAATTCCCTTGGACTGTTTTTTTTTTCTTTTTCTTTTCCTTTTTTTTTTTTTTTTTTTTTTTTTACCTTGCAACTCATTTTACCTGAACAAAGATAACAATTCTGATTGGCCCAATTTAAGTTACAGATTCATCCCTGCAGATAGTTTTGAGTTGCACTTGGAAGTACATCAAGGAGGAAAATCACTGTGGTGAACGTCCTCGAGTTTCCACAGACGACTTTGTGGTCGGCATGGTCGCCATTCAACAGCAATGCAAGCACGGACGGCCCAGGCTGGGGACGGCCCTCTAGAAACCATGCCCCGCCAGGCTGCTCTCCGGCGCACCTCCTGTCTGTTGCTGGAACACATCGATGGTGTCCTCGTCCTCCATCTCCAGCTGTGCTGGAGTGTCGGTTTCATTAATTGGCTGCCCGTCAAACCTGAATCTAATCTGTCTCATTGACAAGCCCTGCCTCGCGCAGTAGGCCTTCATCAGCTTGCTCAGCGGCGTGTGCCTCTTGATCTTGAACTGCACCACGGAGCCGTCCTGCCCAGCCACCTTCAGGTTGATGTGGTCGTTCTCCGTCTTCACGCCCTCCCCCCAACTCCAGTCTTGGACCAGGTATCCCTGCCCACTCCAGGGAGGCTGGTGGCTTCGCAGCCGCTTGAGTGGTGAGCTGGCACACCCGTCATTCCCCCATCCCCTCAGCCCCAATGTGGCCTCCAGCGCAGAAAAATCTGGCCCAGGAAGTGAGGGCATGCAGACCACTCTGGGCAGGATGTTAGTGGGGACCACTGCATGAAGCCCCTTCACTTTAGGGAAGGTAGATATGGGTGTGTTCAAAGGCACAGACGCAGGACCCAGACCTGCACACACGAGCAATGGCTGCAGCCCCGGGAGAGGCTGGGGCAGGGCAGGGCCAGCCACAGCACCTCTGCCCCGTAATAGACAGACGCCAGGAATGGACAGTCTGTCCCAGACCCCTGGTGAATTCCTAATAAACAAGTGAACTCATGAGTTAAAAAATGCAGCCCTGGGCCAGGTGCAATGGCAGGTGCAAAGGCACAATCTTGGCTCACTGCAACCTCTGCCTCCCGGGTTCAAGTGATTCTCTTGCCTCAGCCTCCTGGGTAGCTGAGATTTACAGGCGTGAGCCACCATGCCCAGCCTCCCTTGAATCTTTCTAGCTCTCTTGGTTGCACATACCTCAAAAATCCCAACAACTGCTATGCTGTGAAGAGATCTTACTTTGGGTAAAGTACTTCCCAAGCACTTTGGAAGGATTATTGAATTTAATCCTCATACCTCCCTGGGAGGTGTACACTTTACATCAGACCCCTATGACTGTAAAGGCAACTACTCAGAGATCATTTGGCCAAGATTACACAGCTAACAAGATCTGGGATTTGAACACAGGTCTAATCTGCTTTCCAAAATAACTAACCACTGCACTGTACTGCCTGTTAGGGAAAACCCATCAGGGGTAAAAAGATATTCCACTTAGTTTGTTCCCAACACATCAAAAGTTTAGTGACTACTCTTGGCAAAATACCAATGCCCCAGAATTATTGCCTTTCCTTACTGACTGGCCCATCTGACAGTTAACTGAAGAGCAGTTCTTTGCCTTCAGTGTGTAACCTTCTGGAAGGTGAGGGCTTTGTTAGTTAAATTATTATGCTAGAGTCCCAGCCAGCAACTAAAACCTAATGCCCTTTTCATGATTAATTGTTCAACAAATCTTATTTGAGCACTGCCATAATGAAGTAACTGTTAAGTAACTGAAATTCTGCTGTGGAGGACTAAATATGTGAAAGCCACGTTCCTGTCCTCTAGGAACTCCTGGTCAAAGGCACAGTAAGAACAAAGACTGCTCCAGAAACAATAAGTAAAGTTACCTGATGATCACCTCTAACCTCCTTGTCCTCTCCCTCAAATTCATAATTTTCTGGGAAATGAAGAAGGACAAAATGAACACTGTTGAATACTTTAAAAATATCTAGTGGAACGGACTAAATTGTCCTCTGTCCCTTTTATCCTTCCTGGGGGTGGAGGAGAAAAATTTATATTTTTTCTTAGGCAAATCTAGATAACTGATATCAAATTAAGAGATCTGGACAGGAAAAACAAAAGAAACCAAACAGTGGAAGTAATAAATAGATTATAATGATCTGGCCCCAAGTCTATGTCTGTTTAATCCTAGTAGTTATATAGTTTATGTAGAGTTGCAAGACATCTGGGGGTAAAAAACTAATTCCAGCACTCCAAGTAGCATAATAGGACTTCCTGAAGTATGTAGCTTACAAAAGGGTGCTGGTAGGATCAACTTTCTAAGTTGCTACTCTTCATTCATTTACCCAATATTGATTGAGTGTTCACCAGTGCCAAGAGGTAGACATTTATAGTGAGCAAGGAAGATATGCCCACAGCCCTCATGGAAGTTATAGTCTAGAAGGGAAGTCAATATTAGACAGTCACAAATGCATATTTAAATACTGACAATGAGAAGCACTATGAAGGGAAAGAAGAAGGTGTCTCAAAAGTTTACCAGACTGTATATAATTATACTTCAAAATGCTGAGGGGGAAAGAAATTTGATAAATGACCCTATTTAGATGAAGAGTTAAAAAAAAAAAAAAAAAAAAAAAAAAAAACCCTCTCTGGGAGATAAGAAAACAAAAAATACCTTTGCAGGAATAAATAGGAGTTAGCCAAAGAATGTGGAGAACAATGTTTCATGAAGAAGAAATTATAGTTGTGTAAGCCCTGAGGGAGAAAAAATTTGATTTGTCATAGAAAGTGAAAAAGCTAATGTAGACAAGAGGTAGGAAAGAGGGAAAAAGGGGAACAGAAACACAAGAAAATGTAAGGGCAGCCAACCATATAAACACACCTAAACCAAAAGTCTTTGAATGACTTCTAATAATGTCTCTGATACAAAATAATAATGACTATACAAGGCCCATATCTAAAAAAATTAGCAATTACAATACAAGAAATTTTCAAAATTCCCAAGTGAAAGATTTGGAACTGGAAAGGCTCCTCTAGTCCAAAGAGCCCTACATCTTTCAAATGAAAAAGGGAACTCCATGCGCATGTGTGAGATGCCGTTATCCTCTCTGAATCTCCTTTCTCAAGAACCCACGTTCTTCTAGCAGAGAAGAATCTTGCTTCTCCTGAAGGGTTGCTCTACACCACAGCATAACAATATCCTGTACAAAAGGGATGTGAAAGCCACTGGCCAGCAGGTCACAGGATGTGGCACAATACTATCTCCCAGGGCTCCTTTCAATATGCAAATGGATGTGGGTATCTGTCTGCAAGGGGAGACTAAGAGAATTTTAAAAAGAGGCCAAACTGCACTAAAAACCCCCACAGAAGAGACATTTTACTTCGCCCCCAATGTTACCTTTTCTTAAAACATGACAGGCGCAAGCATCTAAACACAGACAGAGCATGCCTCTATTCAGTCTTATTCCTGTTCTACGGAATTGTTCACTTGCCAAACAAACTGCCTGTTGAGAAGACCATTTATAGTTATATAAATGAGAAAAGACTACTGATTAAGGTGAACATAGTCATTTAGTTTCACCTTCTCCTAAAACTGCTCTAAAATGATTTTAAAAGACATTTTTTAAAAAAAGACAAACATACTTGGACATAAAAAATAGCTGTAACATTTTGGAAACTAGAAAGCAGAAGAACAAGTGGTAACTGATCCAGCAGACCAGAAGCTGAGTCTAAACAGGCAGTGAAAGAAAGGTGAGCCACAAGATGGTTTGCCCCTGGGACTCCCAAGGAGCTCAGGAATGGGTGGAATCCAAGATCCCTTATAAGTGGGGATGAAGGAGGGACTAAAAACAGGAGGACTGGTTCAGATCCCTTTAAAGAAGGACTTAAGTGTTCTAGATCCTCTCTCCGATTTCACATAGCTGGGCAACTGGCCCTGCCACCCTGATAGAAGACAATACCTTTTATTTTCTGCACTGAAGACCTCCAGGCCCATATTACAGCAGGAATATTGTACAGAAAAGGAGAATTTAGTGAAACTTGAGCACAGTGAATATGGAGAGCCCAAGCCCCTTTTCCCACTTGCTTCCCGCACCACTGAGGCCCAGGCTTACATTCTCCAGGTGGGAGCCTGAAAGATTCTTCTTTGGAATATCTGACCACCCCAAGAGAGAAAACCTAAAGGTATGATTATTGGGACCTTTCTGATAAAACAGCCAAACACCCATGGTGAAACACATAGTAGATAAATCTCACTCTTGCATGTAGGATTCTGAATTAGCTTCATGTGCCCCACTTTAAAATATAAATAGACAAGAATTGCCAGGCATCTAAGAAAAGTCATTAATATGAAAGACAGAAACCTAACACAGGAAAATATTTTTTAAAACTAAGGGTAAGCATCACTATATAATGAGACAAAAACCTAATACACACATACATGCACACAGACACACACATATGCGCGCGCGCACACACACACACACACACACACATTCACACACCAAAGCACATCATGAAATTTCAGAAGACTGGAATTGCCAAACAAGATTAAAAAAATCACCACCACCACGAGTAAAAGCACTTCAGATACGTAAGGTTCAGGATTAAAATAGCAATGTTGCTTAGATAGCAACAGCTAGAAGCTTAGAAGTAAATGGCATCATGACTTCAAAACTATGATGGGCAATTATTTCCAAGCTAAAATTCTATACCAACTAAACCATCAGTCATGAGTCCAATAAGTAAGATCTCAAAAACACCGACTTCCAATGCACTTTGGAGTAAGCTAAAGAACACAAACACCTGGAAGCCAGCAAGCATCTTACAGGAGAAGGGATCCCCCAGCATGATAATTCAGGGGGCCCCAGTGATGACAGCCATGCAGCAGGGCTGGAAACCAACAGCCCAGATTGGAGTAGATCAGAAGCTCTGAGAAAATGTCACCAAGAAGATGAACTAGATAGAATTTTATAGCCCACCTATTTGAAACTATTAAGAGGAGATTTATACAACTCAAGAGACTGATGAGTGAATGATAAAGACATAACAAACTAAGTAAATGACAATATGTGACAATGATTAAATCAAGAGAAAGTAAGAGTTGAATAAAGAAGAAATCATAAAATGACAGTGATGAATAGTATTTATAAAGGCATAATATAAATACATGGGTTTACCCAAAATTAGAACATTAACCATGTGGGCAGAATGAAGGAGCTGGGGGGAAGTAAAGATGTGTCTTTGGGTGACTTGGGAGAGAAAACAGCGAAATCCTTAATTTCCAAAGCAGAAGCCAATAGGTAATGCCTAAACCTAGAAAAATCAAGAAGTAGCTAGCTACACAAGTACATTAATTAGAATGATGGAGGTAAATATAAATAGAGAGAGAGAGGCTAAATACAGTAGTTGAAATGGAAAAAGCTAGAGAAAGAGAAGTTTGAGAGGGGATTTGAAGGGAGGGAAGGAAGAAGTTGACCCAACAACCACTAGTTTTCACATAATAGGCTCTACATGATTACTTGATCTTTTTAAAAAAAAAGTTCACATTTAACCCTGATAAAAATAAAAACTAAATAATAAAAAGCCAAGAAATATGAACTAGAATTGAATATTCACTTCTGTATCCCGTATATTATTAGAAAAATATGTATATCTGTATTTTATAGCAAAGGTAGTACCATTCTTTTTAAAGGACTATTTTGAGGTCTTCTTTATCGTGAAGCACATCGAATGGGGAAAAAAAAAAAAAATCATTCACCTCAGGTCATTTCTTGGACCTGGACATTGACACGACATGCTGTACAAAGAGGCTAATTTTTGAACAGTAACTTGCAATGTACATATCCTTCCAGAGTGTTTGACACTGACAGCCTTTCTTATTTTGTCTCTTTTATTTATTCAGAGCCCATCTTCTCCTCAAAGAAGACAGCTATCTTTTTCTTACATGGCAACTTTCTCTTCAAAATATAAAAATACACAGTGACTTAGAGGATTATAGGATGCTAAAAAAAACAGAAGAGCTAAAGAGTTCTTTAATAAAGGGTAAAAGAGGAGGAATGAGTGGTAGAAATAACATTAATTTATTCTTTGTGTCCTAATATTTGGCTTGAATACGACATCAAATATTTATTCCCTAATGTCTTCCATGCGAGCTGAAGAGGCAAAGAGGCGTAACAAGCAAAATTCACAAAAATATGCTTTTTCTTTGTTATTAAGCAGTTCTTATTAAAAATCAAGACATTTTTAAAATGTACCCACTTCAAAATACATTGTAAGATTCTGTGACACAGGCATCAACAAATAAACCATAAAATCCTCCCAATTAAATTGAAATTTTTTTATGAACTATATTTCTCAAGGCAAGAACGTATTGATAAAAATAATGCATATTTTCTATTTTTTTACTGTAATCTACTCACTTTCCAACCAACTTGCTTCAAATATTCTCTTGGAAATTTGTACTTCAGGAGAGTGGTTTGAAAGAATTCAGTATGTTATTTCAACAAAATGATAAATGTATTGTGAAATATATTATATTTGATTATCAAGCTAAAGCATTGCAAACGGCCATCACAGAATCCAAATTCACCCATAATATTCTAACCCCCAAAATATTCCTCTGATACTAAAGGACACCTGTACATGACAAACCCTTTTTGGCATCAGGTCCTTAAAAATTAAAGGCCATTCTGACTAAAGTATGTTATTTTCCAACGAAGTTTTGTTGTTGTTACTGCTGCTGTTGCTACTATTTGTATTGACTAATCCTCAAGTGGGTTCTAGCCACCCTGAAGAATATTTGCAAGTATAACCATATTGGAATTGAAAGAGACCTTACATGCCATATAGTGCTTTTCCTCAAGGTGCAAAACTTTGGTGCAGAGAATTCCGTTGACAAACAACTCATGATTAATTCAGTCTCCTAGAACCCAATCTAGTGCTTTTTCTATAATAACACATCACACAGTCTGTAAAACCAGTACAATTACCACTTGATACTTTCAGCAAACAAAATGGAAATATACATATTGTCATAGGTAGTTTTTATTTTTGTAGTCACACATAAGAGGATGTTATATGTGAAACTAGGATTCTTTTTATTGTTCAAAAGACGGACTGTCCAATTATAGCTATTGCTGAACCAGAAATGTATTTTCAGTTTATTTTCCCAAATAAGGTTAGTGGTTTGTTTGGGGTGCACAAAGTATTACGAAATGGCATAGAGTAGGTGCTATTGCAGGGTTTTCTCCTGCTCACAACAGACCACAAAAGGGCAACAAGTTTGGAGGGGACAGAAAGGCTGGGAGCAGAATCAAGGAGCTGGAGAGCTGCTCTGTCAGTTCAGGTTTTAAGATCCATCAACAGACCCTACTCACTGAGTGAAAGCCCTGGCAATTTTATCTACACTCCAGAAAATAATTCCTTGGACAGTTAAAAGACTGGAATATCAAAGAACTGATGACGGTTTTAGGTAGCACTTAAATGAAACACTTTTTTTTTTTTCTGAGACGGAGTTTCACTCTTGTCGCTCAGACTGGGGTGTAGTGGCACAATCTCGGCTCACTGCCACTTCTGCCTCCCAGGTTCAAGCAATTCTCCTGCCTCAGCCTCCCGAATAGCTGGGATTACAGGTCCCCACCACCACCACCCCCAGCAAATTTTTTGTGTTTTTAGTAGAGATGGGGTTTCACCCTACTGGCCAGGCTGGTCTCGAACTCCTGACCTCAGGTGATCCGCCCACCTCGGCCTCCCAAAGTGCTGGGAAGACAGGCGTAAGCCACTGTCCCTGGCCAAATGAAACCTTTTCACATTTTCATCTCACTTTTAAAAAGAATATCATAATGATAGTTCAGGAATCCAAGTTCAGGAAGGAAATAAAGAGTAGACAAAGTCCAAAATGAGGAATATGCTCTTCTGGAACACACCTACTTAACCAGAAAAGAGTAAGTCGAGTAGGAAGAAATGCCAAGTCACTAATTTGTTTAAGGATCTTGGTTATTGGTGGATTCCATTAGGAATGTGTCTGGCCACAAGTAACAGAAAATCCATGTTAGGTGCTTTAAACAGGCATCGCCAAACCTAAAGGGCCAGAGAGTAAATATTAAGACCTGTGGGCCATATAGTCTCCGTCGCAATTACTCAACTCTGTCATAGCATGAAGGCAGCCACAGTCAATACATGGCTGTGTTTCAGTAACACTTTACTTACAAAAATAGGCAATCAGCCTATGGGACACAATTTGCCAACCAGTGGTTTAACCAAAATGCCAATCCCTGGTTTAAAAAAAAAGGGACTTAATTAAAAAGAAGCTGGCCTTTTCTGTAACGTAGTAAGAAGACCACATCAGCTCCAAATGTCACATTTGGAGGAAAAGGGAAAAGGAAGGTAGAGGAGAAGGCTCTCTCAGCCACATTTGTCCCTTTTCACAAGAAAGCAGATCCCCTCCCCCACAAGATCACTGGTCAAAACCAAACAGCACAGCCACATCTAGTTGTAAGAGAAGCTGAGAAAAGAGGGAACACAGGAGTCTGAGAGACTTAGACCAATCATGGTTCATTCACTGCCTGGGGCCAGACACATTGCTGCCTCAGACCAGGGTATTTTAGCAAGAAGGATAAATGGCTATTGGGTGTACAATGAACAGTGTTTGTCCTACTGGGCTTCATCTTTCATATTTTCTCTATTGGTTTAATCTGAACTAATTGGTCAAATGGCGATTGAGAAAGATTAAGCATGTTGGTGCTGGGGGTGGGGAACAAATAAGACTGAATCTATCCTTAGCTACCTAAAAGTAGTGATTTAATGGGAAGGAGATGAAGAGTGAGAAATCTGAATGGCAGTCCTGCCAGCCCAGTTTTATGACCTTAGCCAGAACACTTAACCTACCCATGCCTCTGTTTCTCCAACTGGAAAAATAAAGTTGTTAAACTAGACGTCTCTAAGGTCCCCTGACACACTAACATCCTATGTCTCCTTTAAATATGTTGTCTGATCAAGCAAACATAGCATAACATATCCAGTTAAAATTTCATTCTAAAAATAGTAAAGCCCAAATCACAAACATGGAGGATTCCCAGGCAGAATAAAGTTTTAAACTAAAGAAGAAAAAGGATTTTATTCAAATAACTTTTCACACATTTCTAAAAGATTGGCATTCCATTCAACCCTTCCAATTTCTAAGAAAACACACGTGTAAGAAGGGTGGTTAGCTTTTTTAAAACACTATAAATGTGTCTTGTAAAAATCATACTGTTTCTTACAACAAACTTAAAATAGTTCTCAAGTCCAAAAGGGTAACTGTTCTAGCTAGACGACTAACTGAGGCTGCTCTAGTCACCCCTCCCCGGCCAAAACCCCAAATAAGCATTGCAAAAGATAAGGTGGCAGGAATTAGATTTACTTTTGAGATGCTCCCTCAAATAAACACCCTTTGAACAATGCACTGGAAATTAATCAAAACACAGTCGGGATCATTGAGGTTCCTTAAGAAACAGGCTTTTCAAAAGGAATCCAAATGAATAACTCTTCTGGCAGTTTGAGCAAAACAGGAATAAAGAAGGAAGACAAGAAGAGAGGTAGGAAGGGAGAGAGCAAAACGTTTTAAAGGGTAATGTTGTTTAGCAAAAATGTTCTCATATTTTCCTTAGAAATCTTCTAGTTTTATATCCATACAACAGAGATAATAAAAATCTTCAATAAATGGGTCATAATTTATCTTAAAAACACACACACACACACACACACACACACACACACACACACACACAAACTAACTGAAGGCTCTAACACACCAAGAAATTCGTGCAGAAAATTATTTTAATTTAGTACCATTAACTTGGTATTCAAAGATTTGGAGATGAAGAAAACTTAAAAAATACCCATTAGTTTATTGTGTGGAAAGTATGTAATCTTTTGAGATTAGCTGACCAACAATTGTTTCTGTTACAACTTCTAAAATATACTTACCACTAAATTTGAACACATACATGAGAGAAGTCTTTTAAAACAGGCCAAAATAGCAGTCTCAAACAGAGTAATCAAATGATGACCGTACGGCAAGAGCAAAAAAGAAAGGAAGGAAAGAATGAAGAGATGGAAGGAGTGAAAAGAGGAGAGAAGGAAGGAAGTGGAGGGTGACAGAGGGACCACCACACAGAGATGCAGGGACCGCTTCAGGTTAACAAGAAGCCTTCAGCTCCTGCACATTTAATAGAGAGTATTTTATTCAGTAACTGATACAACTTTTCTACAGCCACTGGAGTAGATAAGAGATACCCTTCCAGTAAAAATTCTCCAAGGATTCCGCCCTGTAATAGAACAGGCAGCAGTTCTCAATCCTGACATACCAAAGGGGTTAGCAGGAGTTTCCCCTAAATGCCCATTCTCAGACAGATGAAAGAACTTCCTTTGAAAAATGCTGGAGCTTTTCACCTCTGCAAAGCCTGTTTCCCTACATATTGTCCTCCGTGGCCGTTTCAGCGTTTTCATCAGCTCCCAGCCTCTTCACCATTTGTCATTTGCACCCACATACAATAGGAAAACACATTTTCAGACATGCCTCAGCATGTCCAGGATGGGATGCGCCGTCACGACTAAGCCGCATTACACGAAAATGTGTGAAATGCATCGCTTGACCCACTTACACAGAAAGACGCGTACCACATTTAACCTGAAACGTCCTAAACACTTCTCATGGGCATTTCCATTCTTGTGGCTTCATAATATCAATGATTGAGAACTGAAGAAGGTTTGGGTCATATTTATTTATTTATTTAAAACCCTCATGTCTCTCAGTTTCCTCGCAGGAACCTGTGACTCTTGCATGGCATAGTAGCTGTGGTCCCACGTTGGAAGGAGGTATGATCAAAGGCAGCCTGGCCAGACTTGGGAAAACATTTCCACTGAGAATGGACATACTGCCTGTCAAAAGGTTATTCCCACCGCGTTGGGGCAGCAGATCACGTTACTCCAGAGTAACAACATGAAAGGGCAGAATCTGGCCACAGTCACCCACATACGTGTTTTTCTTTCCAACAAGGGCAAATGGGAGACACCAGCCAGGGCAGAACATCCTTCTTATCACTTGAGGGGGTCTGGGGGTGGGGAGGAGGCCTTTCCCTAATCAATACAGCTCCTCAGCTGCAGCCACTGTTTAATGCCTTTTATATTTTTCTTTTCATTCAGAAACAGCTCACATTCAGCAAGACTTTTCTGTCTTAAACTTTTTTAAAAAAAACCCAAGCAATCACAAGCTATATTCTGTGGAAGACAAAATAACTTTGGAGGCGTAAATCTTAATGTCAATGACAGGAAGGCTTTGGTGAACCATTACCATAAATCTGACAAACGCTAATTTGATGGGTGGCTGTATCTGTCTGCTGCACGGCCAGTCTAGACAGTCTATTGAGAAATCCTAAAACACAACTGTTTGTTCCCTGTAACACCATCTGGATATGGCAATAAGCGCCGACCCAGCGCCATTCACACATGGATCAAAGCACATGCTAATGCTATCATGAAGTCATACACATAAAAAATTCAATCTGAGAACTCGAAGCAATTTTCCTAGTCTTCAGTGAAGAAACCCCAGCCTTAGTGCGACTCAAGCTAAGTGCGCAAAGGGGGAGAAGGGGGAAAAAAAGAAACTGACTATTTAATGAGCTTGGGTTTCCAGAGGAATGTTAGGCCACCCATTGTATTGGAAAAGGCTCATGTCACACTTCAGTCATGGTACCCGTCAGGGTGCCCCTTTACAAAAATTGATCTGAAGACCTTTGTAATTACCTGTTTCAGTCAGGGGTGGGGGGCTGGGGGAGTAGATTCATGACAAGAAATAAAAGAATGGATCCAAGGTGTAAATCTAACATTACATTATATGGGTCTGAGCTGGTAGAAATTTTCAATATTGCACACAATATTAAAAACCTTTCTCATTAAACTGCACTGTGGCATTAGATCAAAGCATCAAGGGCCTCCTATTGAACTCCTTTAAATATTACGAACATAAGAGCAAGTCTGGCTGTGCATAAAATAGAAACAAAGCCAATTTTTTTTTTTGTCCACCCTCATCCTATAGCTGGCTGGAGGGAAACATGGCTTGAGAAATCTACTGCAAGTCAAACAGGAAGAAACTTTACTTCTCCCAAATATTTAATTTAACAAGGCATAAATGAATACCAGTCTCTAGGATTCCACTTTTGTAAATACGCTACTCTTTCAAAACTTTAAGCTACTCTTTCAAAAAGTATCACTCAGCAGCACCACTTCAACTGCAAACCACCCAGACACTGGTTTCATCCTCACCACCCTGTGATTCAAACTTCTCAAGGAAATAGAAAGTTCTTACTACACGGGGGCTTTATTCCACTGTGTACTTCTAAAGTAATTTTGACTCACTGCTTCTTGGCTGGCTTATATTGCCTATCAGCAACTGATGGAAGAACATAACTAACAAATATCTGATGAATTTGTTATAACTACACTTATCTCTGTTTGCTGGGAGACACTGTGTATGTTATGTCCCAAATTTCCACATACTGTACTCAGCATAAGCTACGTGCAAATTCCCACTAGCACATTTTATTTTATAGCAGCTATGATAGTAGTCTCTATGTTATGGGTGTATGTATATGTACGTGTACACACACACAAAAAAAACTAATTAAGTCCCTAAAATGTACTAATCAGGCCATGGAGGGTGAGTTAAAAAGATAACAGAAAAATCTGTCAGGAATTACATACTGTAACTAAGTATTTCAGCTATCACAGGTTGTGGCTTATGCTGCAAATTTCTAGTTTATGTAGTAGTTAAGACGATGTATATACCTTATATCTGTACAAGCTAAGTATAAAGTGATAACTGAAACAGAACCCTTCTACTCAGACACCCAGGTGTTTTCTCTCTTTCTATTCTACCTGCTAATGCCTTTAAAGGTAATAGAGAATAAAAAATATTAACATTACATTCTAGTTTTTAAATAGTTTAAAAACAAAAGCTGGCTTAAGTCTCTAATCAGTCATTTTACAATTCTAGACATAAATTAGGTAAAGAAATTGGAAAACAAGAGGTAAAATGTTAAGCCACACGTTTCTTAAAATTCAGTTCAATTTAAAAGGAAGATTTCTCCTCCCAAAGTATTTTATAAAACAAAATATATCTTTTCCAATGGAGTTTTGGTAAGACAATGCTTTTGTTTTTTTTTTTTTTTCTAGAGAGAGAGAAAACACTATTAATTTTACCACATCCTATATGAAATCTTCCCTAAAAATATCTTAAAATAAGAGACGTTAAGGAAATATATTTGCAAGTCCACTGTGAAATATTCTATTTTAAATGCTGATCATAGATCGTCAGTTATATTTAATCTAGAGAGTTAACCACTATGACATAATCTGAATCACAAAGACAAACAGAAAACAGCCTATTTTTCTGTACTGCATGTTTCCTAAGGAAGCAGCAAAAAACTAATAGAAGAAGGTAAACCACCCTTCCCTAAGGATAGCTTTATTCTCTGACTTTCTAAATAAAAACTGTAAACATATTAACTTTCTTCATCTACAAGTTAGTTAGTACACGTCAAGATATTTTAGCAGAATTCAAACGTATTCCGTTTGCAAGGCATACATGTAGACCTGTAGGAATAAAAAGAAATAAACATGTTCATACAAATGTACATTTCAGATGATTCACCATAACAATCAGATATTACCCTAGGTAGAACTAGGGAAAAAAATAGTGATGCAAAAAGTAAGTGAGAAATTATAATCATTCTTGTTAACCATTTTATATATTTATAAAGCCATTTTACAAATATAATTAAAAATCTGCATGTTATTCTCTATGTTGTATTGACTAAATTACAACTAAGAACATGTTATCTACCAGTAATGGCTTTCTTTCAGGCTATGGCTATAATTCTGTTAAGTTTAAAATGGGGGAAAAATCACCCAAACATTGCTTAATGTAACTAATCAAGCATTTTCAAAATTAGACTGGGAATGAAATGTAAGGCAGTATTTGCAGGGATTAAAAAATGTTGTGGTAGAACAGTACTGCCATCTACCGACAACTGTTACCAGTGCCTCGGGAGTGTTTCCAAGAGCAACCTCCCATTTACTTGTATCTGACCCAAGGAAGACTTCAGACACCGTGCAAGTAACCAGAAAGAAGCAACATTCAGATTGCTCACAGTTATACCTCTGACTTTTAAAGAGTTAATATCGTCTCTCTTTCTATTCAAAAAGAGCATGGTTAAAAAAAAATTTTTTTTGAGTAGTTAAAATATAGTGACCCACAGAATGAATATTTTCTAGTAACTAACATCCAGCCAAGAAGATGGCTATGCCTATTGCTACAGAATGCTCATGCTCCTACCGACAAATCTCTTTCAATGCCGTGATACACCCTATCCTGTATCCTTGATGCAGAATTAGATTCATTATATCCTCTAATGAAAAAAGCAGATCACAAGACCTCATAAGCAAGACTGGATGTATTTATTTATATGTCAATCATAAAGCATCCATTTACCACCCAGGAATCACTTTATTTGGGGTCACTGTGGGTCCAAGTCTGGCACTGGATTCCTGCTGTAGCATAAAAACACCTAGGGTTTAGCTTGGTGGGGAAGTCATGGTGCACACTGACATCGCAGATTTGACAGAACTCAGTTGCTATGGCATCTGAGTGAACCATTGCAGTGGCATTACCAGGGGGAAGAGCCTTTGCACACCTTCTATAATGCTCAAGAAGATACCAAGCAGATGCTTTACACAAGTTCTATCAATTTTTCAGTAGTTTAAAAGTAGATATCGAGTGGGGAAATAAGCAATATAAAGATTCTTGAACCCATATGATGGAGCAGCTGGAGGACAGCTAATCTTCTAACTGTGTACATGGATGCTGCATCCCATTAATAATGTAAAATATATATAATTTTGGTCTATGGATTTTAACATTTTATGGAAACACTGCTACTGCTTTTTTTTTTTTTTTTTTTTTTTTTTTTTTTTTTTTTTTTTTTTTTTTTTTTTAGGACAGTAATCTGAAAACAGGTTACAGACAGAAAACATGTAAATGACAGATTTTAAAAAGGATTTAGTCTGCACTAACATAGCCCTTTTAGGCCACATAATTGAAGAACTCCAAGGAACCACAAAATAAACCGAAAACCCCAGACATAAAGAGATCCACTTATTAATTAAAAGCAGCTCTCTTTCGCTATTAAAATAAGGTTGGCCATGCATACTTTATTGCTGTCACAGTCTCACATGAGGCAGTATTCAAAACACATAAAAGTAAAGTTGAATAGTTCTCTATGTAGGGAATGGAGTTAAGTCATGTCTGCTTGCACAAAACTGTTTTGCAAAGCAGCCATATATAGAAGATCAGGGTGGAAGAAAAAAAAAAGACTAAAATGCATCAAATCTCAAATTCAATGCCTTTCTTTGGTAGGGACAGTGAGGTGTGCTGTAGACAACATGAGTTGAATCAAGAAAGACCTAAAACTTTCCTTGTTTAAAACTAGAACTAGAAATCAAGACAATCACTGCAAAGAAAGAGGCAGGGAACTAATTAAATAAATTACATACTAATTAAATACAAGTTATTTGGGGACTTTTTTTGTAAGTCTAGGTTTTGTTTTTAAACACAAAACGTCTGTATCACTGGTTTATCTGTGAGAAGAGGCACTGGTCACAAAAGAGAGAGAGAGAGAGGAAGAAAGGGGTAAAAAAGAAAAGAAACAGAATGACAACAGTAACTACCAATATTTCATAATGTGGTTTTTAAGAATTTCCAAACACCATATTAGAAATATTGTGGTTAAAAAGTTCATTCCTCTTACTAACTGTTCTTTAAAAGCCATGGGCAACCATATGGCAAAATCTGGAACTGAAATGAAAAGGGTAAAATGTGTCCTTTCATATTTCATATTCATTTCTTCATGAAATGGATAATCTACTGGTATCTTGGAGGAATAAACATATTTCTTTGCAATGTTAGAACATAACAAGATTATTTATGGTCTTTAAGAAAAGTATGGAAACAAGAAATTCTTACAACAGATTAGTTAAAAAAAACAACTACCACCTTATTTTATGAGTTACTAATAACCATGTAACTATTCCACTGTATGGTAACTGCCATGTAATTACACTGCTAGTTCTTTGTGTCTCACAGATTATACAGTACTAAAGAAAGTTACCTGTTACCATATGTAGACATTTGTGGTTGGCAGATGTGGAAAATACTTTGCCATAAAGATGAAAATTGACTTAAAATTTGACCTAGCATATGAACGTGATTTATTTATCCCCCTCCCCCACCTCCCTTTTGTTTATTTTTGCTGTGGATGAAAGAAGGAAAAATAGAAGCTTCTAAAGGGATACACAGCTTTCCAGAGTCAATGGTTTATCTAAGTGAAGTCAGCTACTGAACTTTATTCAGCTGGTTTCTCCCCAGAGTACGTCTTCATTGAAGTTTCTGTTTGACATGTTTCATTACCTTGGAAAATTCTGGCATGAAATGCAGCTATTACTGGTCTTAAGTTAGAAATGTTCTTCTTGCTTGACTTTTTAATATAATAATCACCCTAGTTTTTTAATCTAATAAGCACCTTCACACTCATCCCATGTTTCATGGTACTGAGAGACCTTCGGACGCTGTGTGCTAGTTCCACTTTCCTACAAGTTTGTTTACTAGTGAAATTAAACAGTCTATCCCATTTAATGAATCTCTGAAATTAGCAGTGGCCCCCAGCAAGAGATAAGAGACAATGCATGTCATATAATTTACTGGGAACTAACTCATGGCAACCCATAAATTGTACAGTCTGCCTAAAGCACCCCCTTTGCCGTGGTGAGATCCGCAGGGCCGACTCTAGTCCTGGCACTAAGATAGATAAGTCCTAAGAGTGAAATCAGTAGACATGTGTCTTTTTTTTCCCTTTAATTCTGAATAAAATTCCAGAATTTAGGGCAGTGAAAAACACTTCCCCCAACCCCCGCCAAAAAAAATCTGACATTTTCTTTCTGCCGAAAGTCTAATTTCTCTTTCCCCAAATTGCTTCACCATATGGAAGGAAAGAATCTCCACCTTTTATCTTCAATCTGTATCACAGTTTGGGCATATATGAGAATTTTATGTTCACTTTTAATTTTCTTGCTTAGTTAAGAACAACTAACAACTTTCTTGTATGTCAGGACGCAAAATATGTACCTCAAGAGTTGTGGTACATTTCACACAGGTCAGAAGACAAGCATTATGGAAATGAAATGATTTTATGATGACTTTGCTTTAATGGGGGTTTTACACAGGGGCTTTCCTGGGAAGATGTCCAGGCAAATTGTGTCCAAAGCCCAGAATGAAGGGAAAATTCACCTTGATGTAACATAGTTGAAGAGGGATTTGCTGATTTGTCATTTTAAATGAAACACAAACTCCAATTCCAGCCCAGTTATGAGAGCATTCCTTTGTCCTCTTACTTAAAGGATTTTTTTCTTTTTCCTTTCTTTTTTTTCAAATCCTACAATTGGGAAACCACTCAAGAAGATGGGGTACACACACACACACACACACACACTTCATACATACATCTTACATGTACACACACACCCATTTTCAAACAAGGACTAATAAGAGTCCAGTCAGCTCTCAGGTAATATATCCAAAACAATCCCACTCTTCTTAAGCATAAACTTCACACAAAGAACTAGATATAAACAAGCCGCATTCAATAAGGATAAATAAAATCTCTGTCAAGCTTGCAACAGGACCAAAAAAAAAAAAAGAAGTCATGGGGGCCAAAGAAGTAATTTTTAGGTTATTTGGCCAGAAGCACGCACATGCACATGCATACACACACACCCTCATGCACATGCACGCATGTACAGCGTGTGCACACGCAAACACAAAGTTTTTCATTTGGAACATTTTTGAACAACGAAAAGGCAACAGAAATTTAAGCGTCTTGGGAAATACTCTTCCAGTGCCAAATAAGCATAAACAAAATAAATTCTAAAAGCAAATGTTAAATACTAGAGGATGGGGAGTAAAAATGAGCCAAGCTAGAGTGAAAGATCAATCCTGAAAGAATAAGAAAGCAAGTTTTTCCTTAACCCCAATGAATCTCACGTTTCTAAGAAGCACAGGTCAGTTACTTGAGCTGTCCTTTGAACAAAAATTTAAACTTAAAGAGACAGTATAATTAAGTCAGCCCCTTGGGATTTCATTCAAAAAAGTGATACTAATTATTTTCCCCTAAAATATCTAGGAAGAGTGTGGCAACAAAGTGGCTCTGTGCTTCCCCCAAAACCTTCAAAGCTGGGATTCTATTTAGTCAATGATTTGGCTAGGACTCACCACATAAAAAACGACCAAGAAAAAACAAAAACAAAACAAACAACAACAAAAAACACACACACACTTGAGCAGCCTGTTTGGACATTGTAGTACTTGTTCCACAAAAGTCATCAGAGTGTTCTAGGAGCTTCTCATCTAGGTTAACACTGACACTGCTGGTCAGGAATAAATCAAAGCTATGCTCGTCACACAAGCACGTAAAATCATCACCTTAAATGGTATGAAAGTATTTGTGCTGTTGGAAGGTAGGGAATGGGGTGAGGGGAGGAGCAGGGATAAGGATTCCACTCCCGGCTTCTCTTGATCTTCCCAGGGTGGAGGAGCAGTTGGAAACTATTCACCCACCCCGTTACTGTGGGAAGAAACTGGAGGGCCCTAGTGAAAAATGGGAGAACTCTTCTCCACACCTTTATCTCAAGCCTTGGCTTAAGATATAATACTTTTTTTTTTTTTTTTTCTGAGACTGAGTCTCGTCTGTCACCCAGGCTATGGGTGACGTGGTTGTGCAGTGGCACAACCTCGGCTCATTACAACCTCCGCCTCCCAGGTTCAAGTGATTCTTCTGTCGCAGCCTCTCAAGTGCTGGGACTACAGGCATGTGCCACCACACCCAGCTAATTTTTTTTTTTTTTTTTTTCCAGTAGAGACGGGGTTTCACCACATTGTCCAGGTTGGTCTCAAACTCCTGACCTTGTGATCCACCTGCCTTGACAAGGAGAAAAGTTATTTAAGAGTCAAACTGGGCCTTAAAATTATCACACATCATGTTATCAAAAGACAGTGACTGTGGAAGGGTAAATGTCCTCCTTCCTCCTTTCATGAGTGTACTAACCCATCCTCCCACCATGTAAAAAAAAAAAACAACTACTTTTATTTTTTATTAAAACGTACATCATGTAAAAAAACATACATCCAAAATGGCTTGGTTAAAAAAGACCATGTAGGAGATGTCTGTGTTAAAATTTGTTAAAATGTAGAGATTTAAAGAACTAAAATTCTTTATTAAAGAATAGTTTCAATAATTTCATGGTAGCTTTCTTGTGGTGTTTTACAGTTCACACACAGTAGGCTATGGTTTAGGAGCTAAACTTTAATGCAATTCCAGAGTGTCCTTAAATAGTTCACTTTAGCGATAGAAAAGGGTTTATAGGTTGATTGACAATTGATAAACTATTTGGCCCACCAGGCATAAACCTCCATTAGATAGATTATTGGGGCTTTCACAGATAACTTTGGTAACAGCATTATCTAAATACGAAAATAACAATCAATTTTAAGATTCTCAAATCAGAGCTTTATGAAAATAGATCCAAATACCATATGATTAAGAACTTACTATGTACCAATCAAATGGCATAAAAATATATGCAACACAGTGATTTTGAAAAATTTACAATCTAACCCCACAGTATGTCTGGACAACAAACTTAACACAAGGCAGAATGGACCAAATATACTGAGAACAAACAGCAACTATGAGAGCGCTGGGGATGGGAAAAGCTTACTTGACCTGAGCACTGGAAGTATGTCAAGAGGAGGTTATAGAAATGCTGTGGCATTTGAGCAGCACCTTGAATGTTGGGTGCATTCCGAGTAAAAAGTACACATCCGTACAAGCAGAAGAATAAAAATTCAGGCCACAGTCCAAAAATAGACATGCCAGAGCTTACACTATATTAGGATGATGTGTACTGGTGGCCACACAACATAGGGACACAATGAAAGTTAGGTTTTAGAAAGTTAAGACTCAGCAGAGCGGAGTTAGGAGGAGTGAAGGCAATCATGAGGAAGCCAGGGGAACCATCTAGGTCAGAGGACACGTGGGCTCAACTCCAACGGCGGCAGTGGGAATGCACCGTGGTGACCTTGCACACAACTGAAAGGAGATGCCATCTGACTGGATGGCAATGTGAAGAAGAGGGATGAGACAAGGAGGACAAGGCCGATGACATCACAACGGAGACAAGGCACAGGAAGTGGAACTGATGGAGGGAAGAACAAGAAGGAATTTCATCTTGAAGAATCCAAGTTTGCAAAGGCAGCAGGACAGACACATGCAATGAGCGGAATGAGAGATTAATTAGTTAACTGATTAATTGATTGATTGATTGATTGATTTCACATCCACTCTCCAAAAGTATTTCAAATGGCCCAACTATGTGAATCCAGAAAATTATATGGAAAAATATAAATAACTATAAATCAGCATCTGGGCTCATTCAGAGATTGGACTGTGAAACTCAAGAGGGATCTAGGGACTGAAACTGAAAACTTGGACATCATCAGTGTAAAAATGAGAGTTGTCACCACCCCTTGAGAGAGGGAGTAGTGAGAAGGGAAGGGAGAGAATATTCTATTTTTTTGACTTTATAACAAACTTTTATCGTTTGAATTTTTATCAATAGTACATACTACTTTTTGTGATATTTTTAAAGCCAATTTTTTTTTTTAATAAAGCAGAAAGACTGAAGCCATAGGAACAGGCAGTATCACAAACTGACTTCTCAAATATGTGCAGTGAATATACACAAGCACTCAGGTGGGCAATGAGAGACACAAAGGTGATTCCAACCTAAGTCCTGTGGGAGTCTAATGGGAAAATGCAGGCACTGGAGTCCAACAGGAGTCAAACTCCTCTCCCACTAATAGTTACATAGGTGAATTCTTAAATTCCCTCGAATTTGGTGGGCACCATGGCTCACACCTATAATCCCCGCACTTGGGAGGCTAAGGTGGGCAGATCCCGAGGTTAGGAGATTGAGACCATCCTGGCCAACATGGTGAAACACTGTCTCTACTAAAATACAAAAAGTTATCTGGGCGTGGTGGTGCATGCCTGTAATCCCAGCTACTCAGGAGGCTGAGGCAGGCGAATCACTTGAACCTGGAAGGCGGAGGTTGCAGTGAGCCGAGATCGCGCCACTACACTCCAGCCTGGCGACAAAGCAAGACGCTGTCTAAAAAAAAAAAAAAAAAAAAATCCCTCAAGTTTAAATGTTCTTCTCTAAAAATGAGGCAAAAAAGTACCTCATAGGGTTGTTGTAAATATGAGACAAGTTAATGGAGCTAAAACCCCTAACAGGCAGCATTTGGCACAAGTAGGTACTCAATTAAAATTCGTTGATTTTCCATCATTCTGCCGAGATGGAGAAACTCAAAATGTCAGTCAGGTAGGAAAAGAGACTGAAAAGAAGTGGTCATAGAGACCACAGCTGAAAAAAGCTGACACCATGTCATGGGGACCAGGAGAGAGAAGCAAAGCGCCTTTATCCATCCACTCAACGTAAATGTACTGAGCATGTATACATTTATAAATGTATAAAACCTGCTGAGTGGGTAACTGTGTCAAAGGTGGTGGATTTGGTGAGAAGTAGATTATCTGACAACTAGGAAAGAGGTAAAGAAGTCCTTGCTGACTTGTGAGAACCGTTCCAGCAGAACAGCAGGAAAAGATACTACCTGGCCAGAGGGCTAAGGAATGACTGGCTGGTGAAAAGCAGCAGTAGGAAGAAGTGACAGTTCTTTGGGAACTTTGTAACTAAGGGAATGAGAGGCTCTTGTGAAGGGAGGGTTTCAAGAAAGTTAAGTAGCTCACAGGATAAAAAGAGGAGAGTCAGCGGAAAGGGACAGAGTGATGACAGGGAGGAGGTGGCAGAGTTCATTCACAGTGTAAGGCCCTGAAGCTGATGATTGAGTGCCAGAGTGAAGACGCTGACCTTGGAAAGGAGTAAGGACACATCACCGCACCGGGAAGAAAATGTGAGTAGGTTGGAAGGATGGACAAAGATTCAGGTGTAAAGGAGAGCTGAAGAAATTCAACTGGATTACCATCTACCTTCTCATTGAAAAAGGAAGTAAGATTACCAGCAAAATAAGGAGACCCGATGGAAATGGGACCCCAGAATGAAGAAGGATCGGAAGCTGAAAGGACTTTCTCAGGACAGTGAGGTTCCAGCAGAGGCAGGTGGCACACACATCAATACTAAGCACATAGCCCAATGTGATTTCCTCCAGTGATTTTCAGTAGCTTGGCAAGTAGACACGGGGGGAGTAGGAAGGTAGTGAGAATAGTGGGTAAAGCAGAATTTAAAAGGGCAAAGGATTCTAAGGATGCCAGCGAGAAAACAGCTGACATGGTGGACTGAGGAGGTCGAGGCCTGAAGTTTGAGCAAGAGAAGGATGAGAAGAAGTGACAGAAGAAAAGCGACAGGTGGTAAATGGCCGTTCATTGGATTTAAGATGAACAAGCAGGTTTAGAGGAAGTGAAGGAAATAAAAGTAAGTGAAAGAACAGAAGGCTGTGACTGGAAGACAGCTCCAAGTTGGAATCCTTAGAAATGAGGCAATTCCAGGCCATGCAAAGAGTTGAGGCTGACTGATTAAAGGGAATGCAGAAATTCCTGGAATCGAAAGGCCAGGTCTCAGCCATTCATGACACTGGAAGCTGTGGTTACCTATGATCATATCAGAAGACCAAGCCAGATGAAGAGGAAGAGCCTTGAAACAAATCCAAAGGAGGAGAAAACAGGGGAAACAGAACAAGTATAACTTTCTGAATAGATTATTTTCAAAGACTATTAGAGATCATGTTTCATTAGAAATAATGCCTTTCTTTTAGTCTGTTTAGGTCTTATTAAAAAAAAAAATGAGTAAAACTTTTAAAATCCACAGCAGAAAAAGCCATTCCACCATTTATATGCCTTCAACTGAAGCAAAAAACAAGGATCTGACTCTTTGCTCTTCCACTCAACATATTTGATATGAGATGTGTCTCCAACCAAATCTCATCTTGAATAACTGTAGTTCCCACAATTCTCATGTGTTGTGGGAGGGACCCAGTGAAATATAACTGAATCATGGGGGCAGTTCCCCCATTCTGTTCTCCCGGTAGTGAATAAGTCATGAGATCTGATGGTTTTATAAGGGGTTTTCCCCTTTCGCTTGGCTCTCATTCTCTCTTGCCCTGCTGCCACGTAAGACATCCCTTCTTCTTCTGCCATGACTGTGAGGCCTTCCTAGCCACGTGGAACTGTGAGTCAATTAAACCTCTTTCCTTTATCAATCACCCGGCCTTGGGTATGTCTTTATTAGCAGCACGAGAACAGACTAATACACTATTTCACACAGCATGGCGAAGTGACTGGTAACAACTGAGGGAAAGAACACTGCTCCTGTAAGCACTGAGGTCAAGTTGTCTGAGCTCCTTTTCGACCTCCATACACTGGGGAAGAAGGAGGCCTGATGGCAGGATCCCTCCACAGCTTGCTCAAGCGCAGGTGAGACACAGCATATCCTCCTGCAGCAAGCAAGGTGACTTGACTACCACAAGACCTAATCTCATCACCTTTACATAGCTCTTTCATATCCATTATCTCTCTTAATCCTCACAGGCTCTCTGGGAGGCAGGTATTAATTACTATGAGCAGCTTTTTTTTTTATCAATGACAAAATAGAGACTTGTGGGGCCAGAAGACTTGCTCGATGTCACTGAGTCTGGCAGTAGCCAACGTCCTCCCACTCCTGAATTTAGCCCTTTCCACTAAATCCCACCAACTGAATCACTGCAAGGATGAGATGCACAGGAGACAGCGCAGTTCAGAGAGGCCTGAATACTCCTGGGTTATTCTTAAAGTCACACGGGGCAGCTAAAACCTAAGGCAAGGTAAGCAGCATCAACAGGTATTCCTTAGGGATACTTCAGTTGTCACTTAAGACAACTTTTCCACATTCAAGCACATTGAACAATTGTCAGTCTGCTCACAACTTGTGAAAAGACAAGAAAACCTAGTTGACGAACATCTAAAGTGACAGAATCATCATTTCAGTGCTGTTTTGTAGGTACAAAACAGTAAGTGGCCTCTGGGTGTACAGAAGGAGGTAACGTTTTCTGCAGAGTAACACCTTTTCTGAGAAGAGACTGAACTGGCAAAAGCAGGAGCTAAGAGGATGGATTGGAAAAAACAAACCACCACATCTTCTCAAACCAAGAGAAAGACACGGTAGAAGTAGAGAAAGAAACTTGGGACCCCATGTCTGTAATGCCGGAGGACCCTGGACACTTTACATGAAAATTATCAGAAATGCAAACTATCAGAGAGCTAATTTCTAAGGTCACCTGGTGCTGGGCACAGTGGCTCACACCTGTAATCCAAGCACTTTGGGAGGCAGAGATGGGCAGGTCAAGAGGTCAAGAGATCAACACCATCCTGGCCAACATGATGAAGTCCATCTCTATTAAAAATACAAAAATTAGCCAGGCCTGGTGGTGTGCACCTGTAGTCCCAGTTACTCAGGAGGCTGAGGCAGGAGAATCACTTGAACCCAGGAGGCAGAGGTTACAGTGAGCCATGATGACACCACTGTACTCCAACCTGGTGACAGAGTGAGACTCTGTCAAAAAGAAAAAAGAAAAAGAAAATATATTCCAATTCCAGTCTCTGCCTCACGCATCTCAGATCCCTAAAAAAAAGGCAAAGGGGAAAAAAATTACCTATAGAAAGCCTGGTGTCCACAAAGCCTGGCAATACATTCTATGACAAGCCACATTTTATCACAAAGTACTACAATCTGAAAAGTTCCCTGAGATACACATTGCTAATCTAAAGAAGTGTTGAACCAAATTGTAACTAAATCACCAAATTCTGCATAAAGCAGGGGGCAAGTAGGTTCAATATTCAAGACTAGCTCAAACAGGTGAATTTACTCAGATAACTGGGCATAGCCCATCTTTTAAAGTCCTTATTACCATGAGGACTGATTCCCAAGACAACAAAAGAGAAAGTCAATGAATAATTATGATATAAGGTCATTCTCACCTCCCCCATCACTGCTTCTTGGAGTTTTTATCAGGTTTTACAATAAAAATTTATAGCTATCTGAAATAGGTCTAACCTCTTCCACAAGTAGTTCATTCTTTCCCTCCAGCCCATGTAAATACCAGTGCAACCTTCACTTTCGTGGTAAGAAAAATACTCCCTTTAATAAACTTCAGAAATCAGGGAGACAACTGCACTAGCATCACGGATCCCATTTTAAGGATTCTAAGAATTCTTCACTTAAGAGATCTGTTTTCCTTATTCCCCAGTCTCCTATAAACAAGATGTGTGTGAGATATTATGTTACTTTAAAAGCACCAAACATATCATCCCTGAAAATAGCATGTTCCCTGTTGGGGGAAGCATGTTAAGGTGTACGTGAGACTTCTGGGTTTATTCCGACTCATGTTTCTGGGAGGCTCTGTGACACTTTGGGAACACAAAAGCCCCTCTTTCCACTTTGATTATCACTAGTCACACAGCTTTTCCTACTACTCACTGCTTGTCTGAGTCGTCTCAATTCATTAAAAATCCTCTAAGCTATGGGCAAGACTTCAACAATGGTAACATACCCTTTACACTAGACCATCTAACTACAGCCTTCCTGGAAAACGATCCTTGGGCAGTAGCAAAAGCCTGTTGGGTCAGCTAACAACATCAAGCCATATTAGGATCTCAAGGTTTGTCTTTCTTTTTAATTCGTGTTTTCTTCTCCAGCAGCTACAACATGCACCTTGAGATGGCAACAGTCAAAGTATTGACTGAATGTGCCTGCCCCCTGGTGGCTGGCGGGGTGAAGGACACACTGGAGAACGGGTACTTGCATCAGAATCAGAGAGAAGAGATATGGAAGCAAGCACACAAATCAGAATTTGCTCTACTGGAGTATTATGACGATCTGGTATAAAATGAAATAAAATATAATTTAAAAGAGAAAAGCATTAACAAGAGACAGTTTTAGAGACAAGTCACCAAGATCTTAGCTTGAGATACACTAACCTAGGCCCCTTTTGCAGAGTTATGAGCAACTATTGTGCTAAGAATCTATGTGCGCCTATTGTTGTTCTAGCTTCTTCCAATTCAGTTATAATCTTAAGAGTGCAGCCCCAGCGCTGGTACCTTTAAAAAGCTACCAGGGGATTCTTATGTGCAGCCAGTACAGATAAGCGGTTCTGAATCTTGGGCAATGTTTCTAAGGCAGCGTCCAGGGTCCACCTGGATCAGAATCAGACCCCATCCTAGACTTACCGAGTCAAAATCTCTGGAGGTGGGTCCTATATTCTGCATTTCCAAAGCTTCCTAGACAATTCTTTTTTTTTTTTTTTGAGACAGAGTTTTACTCTGTCCCCCAGGCTGGAGTGCAGTGGCATGATCTCAGCTCACTGTAACCTCCACCTCCTGGGTTCAAGTGATTCTCCTGCCTCAGCCTTCCAAGTAGCTGTGATTACAAGCACACATCACCATGCCCAGCTAATTTTTGTGTTTTTAGTAGAGACAGGGTTTTACTATATTGGCCAGTTTGGTCTCAAACTCCTGACTTCAAGTGATCTGCCCACCTCAGCCTCCCAAAGTGCTGGGATTACAGGCATAAGCCATCACGCGTGGCCCACAGACAATTCTTAACAATGCTATGCTGAGGAATAATACTATTAATAGAAAGGATTATGGGTAAGTAACTCCCGGTCATGGAAGTAAATAAAGGTGCCTTAAGACAGGTTGACCTGGAAACTATGAGACAAGCTTCCCCAGAGCGGGCCCCATCAACAAAGGTCTAATAGGAGTAGGCTTCAGAACAGGCCAGATAGACTCAGCTTACAATGAAACCGGCAGGAAAGGCCCCATTAAGCCTTCATGGCTGTTTGGAATGGATTTCCTTTCTCTTAGTGGGAAGCCCTCTCCAATCCACCTTCTTTTCACCTCTCATACATTATACCTGTACCCCAACCCCTCACCCCAGCCCACATGGAACAGACAGCTTGAGACAAAGTACTTTTTGGACAAAGAGGCACCTAGCAGTCTCTTTTTCATTGCCTTCTCCCTGGGAAGCAATTATTTGGAAAATAGGCCACTCCTTGGCCATCTTGGGTTAACCAAAGTCAGTCTATTTCAGCACTGATTACCCTCCCACACATATGCATAAAGCAAAATAAGCATACGATCACTGCTTCTTAGTAGAAGAGCCTTGGCAAAGAACTCCCTGAGGTAGGATGGGGGTTAGGCTGAAAATATATAACTTCTAAGGCCAGAAAAACGGGTTGAATTGCTTAACAAAAGGCCAAAGAAGGGCTGTATGTGCTCATAAATCATTTACACTGACAAGGGTTCTAAGGCCTTGTCCTGGATTTGCCTGCTTTGAAATATCCTACTGGTCTTTGGTCAAGATTTAGAAAAGCCAAAGCTTGGGTAAGTAATACTCAGCAAATACATGACACCAAGGGAATTTCACTTAGCAGAGCCGAATAAATATAAGGTTTGCAGCAAAAAACAAATACAAAAGAACCTTCCTAACTCCTGACAATCCCGTATGAATGACTGGATTAACTCAAAATCAAAACCTCACATTCCCATCTAAATTGACCAAAGAAATGTGTCAACATTGGCTAAGAGCATATCCGCTGTGCCCTACGGTATGAATTCTCAAAGGTTTCACTCCCACAGCAACCCTGAAGAGGGCATTTGACTGAGGAAGTGAGTTTGGCATTGCTTAGGCAACTTGCCCCAAATCATACAGTCCTCAGTGGCAGAGGGAGAAAACTGAAATGTATGTGCTTCGTGGTCATTGCTCCACACCACAAGGGTTCCCTCAGGGACATGGTCTCAACTGGCTATGGCTGATTTGGATCCCATCAGCAATCTTACCTCTCCATTCTTCTCTTTGAGGCCAAATTGTCCAGAGCGACTTTAAACCTGGACTCTTAAACTCAAATGCCTTCAGGGCAGGTAAACAAACAAACAAAGAAACAACCCGTAAGCCTGGGAGGCAGCAGTAAGAGGGTGTAAAGGAGACTGCGAACAAGGAGGCCTGTAGTGACTGGGAACATGGCTTCCTACAGGCATTCAAACTCCATTGTTTACAATCAACTCTGCGTTGCCCAAAAACCATTTCTAGAGCAGTGCTCTGTTTATGTCTTCTAGAAAATGAAAGGAAAGATAAATCAAGAGGGCACAAAGCAGCAAATAGACAATGCCCTGAATGGCCTTCCCAACCACCAAAGACATGTACCCAGATGTCTCAATATGGTCTCCTGAAATGCCATGGAACCACGTCAAAAATATATAGATACTTTTCCAATGAACCAGCTCCCACTCTTTTTTTTTTTCTCCTTTTTTTTTTTTTTTGAGACCGAGTTTCGCTCTTGTTACCCAGGCTGGAGTGCAATGGTGCGATCTCGGCTCACCGCAACCTCCGCCTCCTGGGTTCAGGCAATTCTCCTGCCTCAGCCTCCTGAGTAGCTGGGATTACAGGCACGTGCCACCATGCCCAGCTAATTTTTTGTATTTTTAGTAGAGACGGGGTTTCACCATGTTGACCAGGATGGTCTCGATCTCTTGACCTCGTGACCTCGGCCTCCCAAAGTGCTGGGATTAAAGGCTTGAGCCACCGCACCCAGCAGCTCCCATTCTTGATTTTCTGATTTCTCTCAAGGAAATGATAATTTCCCCAGCCAGCTGGACTTCGCAAAGGTGTCATCTGGACCCTCCCCTCCCCTGTGAGGTATGACCAAGCCTTCCCTGAAATCCTGTCATCTCCTCTGTGCACCCCCATCCAGGCCCTCACTCCCTGGGGTGTCTTTCTTGTCCTGTGCATCCAGCATTTTCCCTTAGATCCCAGTATAATAAATTACTCAGTGTGTGCACTCCTTCACAGTTACAGTGTGCTTTTGCCATATTTCCTATTTTAGTTTTACTTTTGAGTGACATAACAGTTTAGTAGGTAGGAAAAAAAAATTCTATTACCATTTTACAGGAGATGAAAGAAATATTCAGAGGATTTAAGTGATTTGGCCATTGCCACTAGAGAATCTTACTAACAGCATTTTTACCTAGATCAGTGTTCCATTTCTCTCTCTCTCTCTCTCTCTCTCTCTCTCTCTCTCTGTTCCTCTTTCTCTCTCTCCCTCTTTCCCCCTGCTCTTTCTAATCTCTGGAACTGCATAAGCCAGCTGCTTGGGGAATGTTTCCACGGGACATCTCACAAACACATTAAACTCAGCATGTCCAAAACCAAATGCATCCTTGGCTCCTCTCAACTTGCTGCTCTGCTGTGCTCTAGTTCAGTGAACAAAGGTCACCCACCTAGAAACCTGGAAGTCCTGACTCATGCTTCTTCACTGACCCATCCAGTCACCCATTTTCAATAGTCTACAAAACTATTGAACTGTTTCTTGAAACCAACAGTTTCTCTCAATCCCCACTGCCCACTCTGCCACCCTCGGCCAGCCTGTAATGTCCATTTCTCTGTCTCTCTCAGAACACAGCCCCAGTCAATCCATTCCTCACACTTCACCTTGAATATTCTTTCATTCTGCTTCTTCATTTTCATGTCTCCCCAAAACCCTCAAACTAAAAGCCAAACTCCTTAAGGCTGACAGAGCTCATCAGCTTCTCTGGGTGGTACCTCGGTATCTTAGCTCAGGCTACCATAACAAAACACCAAAACCTGGGTGGCTTAAACAACAGAAATGTATTTTCGCACAGTTCTGCAGGTCGGAAAGTCCAAGATCAAGGTTTGAGAGGGTTCCGTTTCTGATAAGGGCTCAATTTCTGGCTGGCAAACAATCACTTTGTCCTCACAGGGCCTTTCCTTGGTGCATGAGTGTCAAGAGTGAGAGAGCTTTCTAGTGTTTTTAAAGTGAGGACACTAGTACTATCAGATTAGGGCCCCACCTTTGTGACCTCATTTAACCCCAATTACCTCCCTATAGGCCCTATCTCCAAATGCAGTCACACTGGGGCACAGGGCCTCAACACATGAACTTGGGGAGGCAGAATTCAGTCCATACTCCCTCTCCAATCTCAAGCGAAGATCTGATCGCTTAGTGGTCTACACTGCGGCCATGTTGACTGCTCACTGTGCTGTCTCTACCTCCACACCTTTGTGGAGCCCTCTCCTTTTCCTTAAGCTCCCGATACCTTTTGTTTAACTAACCCCTCATTCTTTAAGTCTTAGCCTCCATAGTCTTAGTTCCTCCAAAAAGTTTCGCAATCTGACTTGCAAGCCCTTTCCCCTCTGGGATTAGAGGCCTCAGCAAATGTTCCCAAGACCCTGATCCCATTTGCCTATATTCTTTACTAGATTCTTGGCTCTTTGAAAGCAGGTACGGAGGCTGTCTTGTTCACGGTTGTGTCCCTAACACACCCCAAGGGTATTATTAATACATAGTACTCTTTCAACAAACATTGTCAAATGCCATTCTCAAAAAGGTAGGTAGAAAAACAAGAAGGGAAAGAGAGACCAGAGTAAGCAATGGCTCCTTACTATCTATGGAAAAAAGTTTCTGGTCACTGGTCTGACATTAGAAGCTCCCTTCTACTTGGCCTCAAGACCCTAAGGTTAATAATTGAAAGGCTGCACAGAAGAAAAGCAGGGCTTTATGCTGCCTTTTGGGGTAAAACAGAACCAACAGGTAGAAATATGGGAGAAACAGGGCAGACTGGTAAAGGCAGGGGTGCCTAATTAAAGACACATGTCTCACACCTGTAATCCCAGCACTTTGGGAGGCCAAGGCAGGCGCATCATGAGGTCAAGAGATCAAGACCATCCTGGCCAACACGGTGAAACCCCGTCTCTACTAAAAATACAAAAATTAGCTGGGCATGGTGGCACACACCTGTCGTCCAAGCTACTCAGGAGGCTGAGGCAGGAGAATCACTTGAACCCAGGAGGTGGAGGTTGCAGCGAGCCAAGATTGTGCCACAGCACTCCAGCCTGGCAACAGAGTGAGACTCCATCTAAAAACAGACAAAAAAAAGACGCATGCCCACCTACTACCAGGAAAGCCACAAAAAAGCTTCTTAGAACTTGCATTCAGGGACCTCTCGGTCTGCTCTACCTTCAAGACATGCTATTTTCTCCTCTAATTTCCTCTATTCCCACAAGAGCCAGCAACTGCAGTCTAGCCTCAGCCGCTTTTTGGCTGACACTCCTATTCACCCTCTGCCCTCATACACCATCCTTGTTTCCAATGGCTTCGTAACACCCAGATCTATGCTTCCTCTAGTCCAGCTGTTTTCAATGTGTGCTCCATGGACTCTGGAGGGTCCCTAAGACCCTTTCAGAAGATCTGCAGGATCAAAACAAATGTCCTCAAACTAAGACATTATTTAGCTCTTGCACTGTGTTTGCGTTAACACTGCTGGAGAGTGAATGAGTGAGACTGCTGGCCCCTTAGCACAAATCACGCTGGTGGCACCGCACTCTACCAGCAGCCATTGTGTTTTTCACTGCCATGCGCTGGTTAAAAAAAAAAAAAAGGTCAGTTTCACGTAAAAACGGCCTTGATGAGGCACTAAGCTATCAATTTTATTAAACATTGGCACTTTACTATTCTGTGTGATGAAACGGAAAATACACATAAAGCATTTCTGCTCTGTTTAAAAGTCTAAGGGTTGTCACAAGGAAAAGTACTTGTGAACTGAACTAACTTCTCTTTTCCCAGAACATCATTTTTACTTGAAAAATGACTTACAGACAAACTATAATTATTCAAACTTGGGTATTTCACAGATATTTTCTCAAAAATAAATGGAGTGGGCCTGTCAATTCAAGGAAAACAACTGTTAGCATTCGCTGCCAGTGACAAATTCAAGCTTCTAAATGAAAATTAAATTCTTAGAAAACTTGTATCTGCCACCATGAACTTAACATATTTTACAAGACTGATATTGTGTCAACATTTGGATGATTTGCATAACTAGATGAACCAATATTTCCAAGACCAATGCATAATATTACAAAATCATGCCTGAGCAAAAGAGTCAAGGTCCAAGAGAGATTACTGGATTTTAACATAACTAACTAGAATAAGTTCACTGAGAGAATTTCAGGTTTCACACTGCAAGTAGCCCCTAAGAAACTACCATTTGATTGCTTAGATGTGGTATCACAGAAGACTACTCATAATTATCAGAAAAGGCTATTAAAATATTCTTTTCCAACTTCATAGCTGCATGTGGTTGAATTTTCTTCACATACTTTAACCAAAACATACGACAGAGTCAATGCAGAAGCAAATATGAGACTCTAGCTGCCCTCTATTAAGCCAGACGTTAAAAGGATCTACAAAGATGTAAAACAATGCCATTTTCTAATTTTTTTTTGTTTTGGAAAATATAATTATTTTTCATTTAAATGTTATATTAATATGTAATGGGTTTATTTTTTTTAATTTATTTATTGAGACAATCTCACTCTGTTGCCCAGGCTGGAGTACAGTGGTGAGATCTCGGCTCACTGCAATCTCCATAGTTCAAGCAGTTGTCCTGCCTCAGCTTCCTGAGTAGCTGGGATTATAGGTGGGTGCCAGTAAGCCCGGCTAATTTTTTTATTTTTGTAGAGATGTGGTTTTACCATGTTGGCCAGGCTGGTCTTGAACTCCTGGCATCAGGTGATTCGCCCGTCTTGGCCTCCCAAAGTGCTGGGATTACGGTGTAAGCCACCGTGCCTGGTCCATTATTATTGTTATTTTTAAATGCATTAGTAAAAAAATATTTTCAAAGGGGTCTCTATTTTAATTGCTAGAACATTAAATATCAATAACCACATTAATAAAAGCTATTTGGGGGCCTTAATGATTATTAATGGTGTAAAGGGGTCCTGAGACCAAAAAGTTTGACTTCACCACATATTTGAAAATTGTAGGTCCCATCTTACTCATGACGCTTCCCTAGACAACCCCAACCACCATGCTCTCCTCCGCATCCTATGATAGCATTCACTGGTAAAGCCACTATTTTAATAGCCATATGGTTGCTTTATGTTAATAAATTATGTTTTTATATGATAGTCTCCTGGTATCCATGTTTAAGAATTTAGGGACTTTGCTTCCAAAGCTATTAACCCAACTAGCTCCGTGAAAGTGAAACAAAATTATGGACTTAAATTTCTGTCTGTGTCAAAAAAAAAAAAGCAAAATGCACCCTCTAGTGGTCTTGTAAGCTCATAGAACACAAAAGACATTTATTGGGTTGTCAGAAGAATTACGACCTCATCCCAGACAATTCAGATAATAAAACAATATATGAGCATAGGAAAATTAATTTTAATTTTTTGATAATGTTTTTAAAAGAGCTAAGAAAGTGTGAAACCAAATGTAGTTTGAATGTAGTTAATAACTAAATGTAAAAATAAACCTGAGATCACACACAAAAATTTCTTAAATTCCTATGAGTTGATTATATATCAGCTGTCCAAAATAATCTGTTCAAATTATGTCTTATTAACTAATTATAACTTAAAATATGTAGAAGTATTAACACTGATAAAGCTGGGATTATTATCAATTTCCAAATATTAAAACTACACTCAACTTACAACCTGGGCATTCCAATGACCTTCACAAAATTTGAAAAAGGACTTTTGAAGGACGAGAACCAATACTTGGGGTATATGTTTAACTCTGTATGTTAACGTTAAAAAGATTTAATTCTGTTCATCTTTCTCTAGGATGACATAAGAAAAATGGTGTGAAAATACACTCAACCTTATCAGATAAAATAATGTAATGACATGAAAAGATGTCTGAAATATGTGGTCAAACTAAAAAATGTGGTCACAGAATAATAGGTGGCATGATCTAATTTGTTTTAAAAAAGGTACATACATGTACCCATGTTTATGAGCACATATACATGTTAATTCTATAAACTTTTTTTTTTTTTTTTTTGAGACAGGGTGTCACTGTCACCCAAGCTGGAGTGCAGTGGCTCGTTTGTGGCTCACTGCAGCTTTAACATCCTGGGCTCAGCTTCTTGAGTAGCTGGGAATATAAGCATATGCCACCATGCCCAACTAATTTTTATAATTTTTATAGAGACAGGGCTTCAAAGTGTTGCCCAGGCTGGTCTTGAACTTCTGGGCTCAAGTGATCTGCCTGCCTTGGCTTCCCAAATTGCAGGGATAACAGGAGTGAGCCACCATCTTGAGCTATAGTAAAGTATTAACATTTGTTATTTCTGGCAAGGAATATACATTAGTAGCAAATATAATGGAATGGCATTTGACTGTATTTCTATACTATTAAAATGCTGTGAGCACTTTAAATTCAAAATAAATATGGAATTTTGGAAGAAATTACAGTTATAATTAATTCAAAGCACTGTATGAAATGGGAATTATTTCATCAACTAGGACATTAAAAGAGTTGAGTAACAATAAGAAATTTGATGTAGCTATTTGGTTTTTAAATCATGATTTGGAAAAGATTTTTTAAATGCATTTATCACCAGAACACAATGTCTGATTCCTCTGATAATAACGCAAGCTGGACTGGTATATGAAATCCTCTCTGCCACTTTTAAACTCTGGCAAAGACAGCTACTCTTTCCAACTGATACTATCTGACCAGATAACTGTATTCCTTTTTAAACTCTCAAATTCTATAATTTCTGAAGTACTGAGATACTGTCATAGTTATGGAAGCATTTTCTAGCTTTAAGTTTTCATAGATATAGCTTCAGCCACACAGCCTGGTGGGTACCTGTATTTTAAGTGAATAACTGGCTTTATTAATCTCAACTGGAAGTGGCCGAGTTGAACTAAAACTAAACACACAAACACACACACAAAATAAAATCAGTGGTATTACCAAACTACAACCACTAAGGAGCACACTCATCTAATTTTAATTTGAGCATCAGGTGCAAAAAGACAGAAATGATATGTTTGCTTTGTCTGTCTTTCTAATCTGAATACACAGTATCTTCAAGTCAACAACTAAGGCAGATGGAGCAGACTGGCCAAAAATAAATTTCTATTGTCAACACTTCCATGAAATCCTACTAGTCCTTTCTCATGTGCCAGTGTTTCACTCTATAATCATATATTGCCCCATGCATAGATTCATTTAGACAAAACCCTTCTTTTCTTCAAGTAATTTAAACTCTTAAATCTTTTATCTATTTTTAAGCCTACTTCAATTAATATTTGTATTTAGACATTTGTCTAAAGTGAAAAGTGTCTCACCAGAGCATGTTGAACCTTGGTATCCTCCTTGTGAATAGAATTTAGCTGGACACATGGCCGCTCAACTAGAGAATGTGGTTTCCAGATTCCCTTGCAGCCAGGTATGGCCCTATGACATCACTGGAACATGAGTGAAAATGATGTGTACAAGGGAATTGTTTATTCTTCTTTTCCACTCTTTTTACTTCCCATATGGTTTGGCTGTGTCCCCAACCAAATCTCATCTTGAATTGTAGCTCTCATAATCCCCACGTGTCGTGGAAGAGACCTGGTGGGAGGTAACTGAATCATGGGAGTCGGTTTTTCCCCTGCTGTTCTCCTGATAGTGAATAGGTCTCACAAGATCTGATGGTTTTATAAAGGGCGGTTCCCCTGTAAACCTTCCGTGCTGCCATGAAAGGCATGCCTTTGCTACTCCTTCACATTCTGCCATGATTATGTTTCCTGAGGCCTAACCAGCCACATGGAACTATGAGTCCATTAAACCTCTTTTTCTTTTTCTTTCTTTTTTTTTTTAAGACAGAGTCTTGCTCTGTCATCAGGAGCCAGGCTGGAGTGCAGTGGAGGAATCTCAGCTCACTGCAATCTCCGCCTCCTGGGTTCAAGCAATTCTTCTGCCTCAGCTTCCTGAGTAGCTGGGACTATAGGCGCACGCCACTACACCCAGCTAATTTTTGTATTTTTTAGTGGAGACAGGGTTTCACCATGTTGGCCAGGATGGTCTCGAACTCTTGACCTTGTGATCTGCCCGCCTCGGCCTCCCAAAGTGCTGGGACTACAGGAGTGAGCCACCGGGCCCGGCCTAAACCTCTTTTTCTTAATAAGTTACCCAGTCTCTGGTATGTCTTTTTTAGTAGCATGAGAACAGACAAATAAAACTTCCCTATCAATAGAGCAGTACCCTGAAATATTAGAACATGATACAATTATCTTAATAGAAACAGTGTGCTGACAACACATGATTAGACAGGTAGATCAATATACACACCAAAAAGGGGGAATATATCTAAGAATATACAGGGAATAATTACAAAGCAGGAGCATTTTATGTAAATTAGTATTTTCTATTTAAAAGGAAAGAAGACTACTAATAAAGTCTCTTTGTATACACAAACCTTTAAATAATACAAAGGTTAAAAAAAACTCATCAAGAATACTACGATCTGAAACCTGGCAGAGCGAATGTAAATTGTGTTTTTAAGACTGTTACCACCTGAGGGCACCACTTCAGCTGACTAAAAGAAATGAGGGTGATCCTTTGTAGAATTTGTCCTGAATTTGCCAAACCTTGGAAAATAATTTTTTAGCCAAAAATGATCACTGTTTTATCTATGGTTAACGTAGCATCTCAAAAAGCAGGAAACGGATGACTCACCAAATGGGGGTGGGCAACCAACTAACCATATGGGGGGAATAACAAAGTGGCAACCCTACTTCACTGCTTACTCTAAAACAAATTCCACTGGGATTTGAATTTTAACTATAAAAAACAAACCCACAAGAGTACCAGAGGATGTTTAATATAATAATAATTTTTAAATCTTTATATTTTTAGGGGTGGGCAAGAGCACTCAAAGGATGAAAGGGAAGCATCTGACCATTCTTTCCATATCACTAACTCCCAGCATCCTTCCTGGCATTATAGTAACCCTGTCCCTGAGATTCGCAAAGTTAAAAAACAAAATGGAAATGGAAAAAGAGGGAGCAACCCGGTCACTTAATTTTTCATGCCAAAGTCACTCCATTTTTCATAAGCCTAGATTCAGGGGTTGATCCTTTGTGCCTTGGAAGCACTGTACGAGACCCCAGAACTCCCAGCTCCAGCTTCTGAGCCTGAACTACTCTTTATCCTAAACCTGGCCCTAACGCACACAACAATCACAAAAAAACAATAACAATAACAAAGGACCCAGCAACTGTTAAAACCCTGAGGAAGCCAACAGTGACTGACCTCTTCCTGACTTCTAAAACCAGCTCCAAGTCAAGCCTGTGAACTTGAGTCTCACAGGATGCCCCATTCTTCCCATATCACTCTGACAGAGAATATTTTTTAGGAACATAGAGCACTAGAATGAGTGGTTATCTCTAAAGCCATCTTCAGTTTATATTCTTCAGCAGCTCTGACTCAATAATCTGACCTTGACATTAAGCCAACTTTACAGACGAACTGTCACTTCAAAGAACAAGAAAAACCTTGAGTAAAGGTCATATGAAAAGTGTTTTCCAAATCATTCGCAAAGGAAACAGATGAGGTTGTTGTAATAAAGTATGTAATCAACGCATTTCATGAGCTAAAAATGTATCCTCAAGAACAAAAATGTTTGACCCAGGGTAGACTGACTCTGTCAAAGGTTTGGGGCCTGATGTTGATGACTGGCAAAGACAGAGATAAAATGAACTCATTCTAACATTCAAGTTAAAGTTTTCTAATCTAATCCAGAGCAATCATCTTGAGGTAAAATACCAAGGTGCCACTTTTATAGTCATTGATGGGGAACTAAGCCATCAGTGACTCTTCTAAGTAATGCAGCAGTTAGTGAGCGACAGAATCAAGACGCAGATGGAGTCCTCTGACTTTATGATCAAAGGCGTTTGACTCCATCCTCTAGCACCCTCCACAGTGGAAACAACATTTAGGTCAATTTATCATATCTGAAAAAGAGAGACTAGCTGTATGACTATTAATAGATAAGAAATTGACTTCTCTTGGGGCAGTGGCAAGGGAAAAGGCTTTTATGAATGCCATTTTTTTTTTTTTCTAAAAGGCAACTAACCCTATTATCCAAGGCATTGGATTTTTAAAATACCATCTGAAGAATATAGTTCGGGGTATCTCTTCTGCAGTAAAATATTGGTAAAGCCTCTTCCATCCCCAAATGTTAGTGTAGCAAAGATAACACATTTAAGACTTATGTGGGTAAAGAATCACCTGAAATAAATGCTCAGTAAGTCTTTGGTATCTCTGGATTGGCATAAGGGAGTCTGTGTTCCTATAGAAGAGGCTGCCAGGGATTCCCCAATATATATTCTCCTCTCCTTTGTAGTAAGAGAACTGGGTACATAGGCTTATGTACCCAGTTATGGGGAAAATGCTGTGTTTTCCAGCCTCATTTGTAGTTAAGTGTGACCATTTGTCTATGTTCTGAAACATGACAACAAACAGGGGTTAAATTCTAGAATGTTTCCTCAAAGAATGGAGGCATATTCTTTGCTCTTCTTCCTTTCTGCTGTCTGAAATGTGGGTGAGATGGCTTCAGCTCAAATAACCATTTTGGACAATGATGTTTAAGCTACCATTGCAGTCAGTGAAGCAACAAGATAGGAGGCTGGGTCCTGGAAGGTTAGGGATCCCGACACTAGTCCTAGACTAATTACCTGCAAATTTGTTTCCCTGAGACAGAAATAACTTTCTAACCTGTTTGACCTGCTGTTTGCTGGAGAGTAGAACTTAATTCTACCTTTTTTTTTTTTTTTACTTTGTAACATTCAAGTTATCCATTAGCTCAAAAGGTATCCTCAAATCCTCAAAATTTTAATGTTTAAATTAAAAAATATTTTCCACAAGCACATGTCTGAGCACAAATGTAGGTAGAGAGGGGACACTTGCAAACAAAATTAAAAAGCATCAAACAGTCCCACTATGAGGTACATCAGGTATCCTTGATCCACGTTTACACCGAAACCTACTTATATCCTTTTTACAACATCTAAAAGATTGTGTTGCCTAGCATACTGTATTGCAAGTGTTCATTTATGAGTTTGCCAACACCATTCCTACTCCCTACCATCTAGACTAGGAAGTTTCTGGTTCACCATCAAATCCTTAATGTCTAGCATTGTGCCAGGCACTCAGAAAACTGGGTGAACATGGGAAAGACCGGCCTTTGCAATAAGGTCCCTTCTCATGATTTGAAATCTTCACAAAGCACAGGCTGAGGATCCCTAATCCGAAATCCACAGTGCTCCAAAATCTGAAATGCTCAAAAATCCAAAATTTTACTTCTGATCCCATGCATTTAGGATAAAAAAAATACTCGATCGGTACTAGACATGGTACTAAACGAGTTCTGAAATTACTCACATCCCATCAGTAATCTGATAATAAGTATACAGTCATTTTAACAAAGTCTCCAAACTTCTGAATTATTAGTGATGCTTAATACTGTATAACGCTACTTAATCAAAGTCCCAATTCTTAACTATTCTACTAAAAATAAGCCTGCACATGTTTATACTGTTCTGTCCACAAAAAAAGAAAAAAAATATACCAGCAGAACAACCAGTACCAGAATAATATTTAGATTACCCTGGTAACCTAGATTACCTAAAAAATTCTAATAACCACAAAATGCCTAATCTAGATTACCAGAGTAATCCAATCCATCCAATGATTGCGGTAGTAAAAATATCACCCGTATGTCATTATTATTCAGAGTCATAAGGAAATAAACCACTCTACAGAAGAATATTCTTTCCAAAATGTAATATACTCATCCTTTTTGTCTTTTATTTCTTCACCTACAGAACGGAGATAATTATAGTTACCTCAGACGTCCTTTTTTCCCCAAGACCACATGATTTTTAATGTGTTTCTCAAATAATATTCTCAATGAAAGGTAAAATAACAGTATTTTATTATAAATTTTGCTGCCTTCTTAGGTAGGATACATTAAACGTAATTCAACTTTTTGTTATGACTCATTACAGTGGGTCATCTTAAAATAACTAATTATATAATTCTGTGTTAAATCCAATTCTTTATATAAGAGGCATGTGTAGACAAGATAGATGTGTAGCAAGAACCTAAGGTTTAAAAACCATAAGTACATCCTGAAATTTAGAAAAAGTCATATTAAATGTTCTCCTTTTTCAAGATTGCAGGCTGTTCCAGAAAGAATGCTATAACTGCCGGGGGCTCTGTCATCCACTGAGTCTGAGGTCCAACTAGAGTAATAATTTTGAATCTGTATTTCTTTTATGACTAATCTTAATATCTAAGTCATAAAGGACTTGACAGAGCTATAAAGGAACAGCCTTGGTACAGCCTGAGACACATACAAAGATAGAAATCAAGCTGAATAAGCTAGCCAAACACCGTACATAGCCTGAGTAAACACCCTACCTGGGGTGTCCTCATCTGCACCAATTAGCAAGATGACCCAGCAATGCCTCCCGAGGGACCTATGTGCCACTCCTCTTCTCCTGCATGACTCTTACCCTGTATATACATGCGCGTGCGCACACACACACACACACACACACACACACAATTAAGTTATAAGTTACATGTTAAATCCAGATGGTTTGAAGGGCTAAATGGTAAAGTAATAATGACAACAGCAATGATAAGAAGTACTTAGGGACTATATGGGGAAATATTTTTATAAACCTGCACAGAGAAAGGCCTTCTACACCCGTCTTCTTCAACAGTGCCTTGATTGGTCCTAGAGGACCACGTGCTCCCACTCAGTCCACATGGTTTGGGCCAGGATGAACAACCTGAAGCTCTAAAGATAAGCAGACACAAAACCTAAGCCAGGACAATTAGAGGAAATGAGACTCTAGAACAAGGCTTCTGTTAAAACCACTGGGAACAAATATTTTCTTGGAAGGGTTGCCTAGAGGCCCAAATGCAAACGCAGAGCTCCTGGAAGCCATTTTGCCACCAGGAAGGGAGGCCTTGCCTGAAGATGGAGCCAGCACAGAATGAGGCAGACCTGAAAAGGGGGTAAGGTAAGAAAGTCAGCAGAATGATGCCGCTTATGCCTCTGAATCCAGAACTGCCTGAAACAGCACTTACCCCTTTTTTCCCTAGGTCAGTTTGCAGTTTGGGGCTGCAACCAAAAATTATAACAAACACACCTCCTAAGAGCATTCCAAATGAAATTAAGATTGCGATCTTCACAAAGGAAAAAAAAATCTTTGCTCATACCTTTTCAATATAGGGAACATAAATCAAGCTCTGAATACCAATCTCTAGATGTATACAATCTTACCAACTTAAAAACTTGATTGCCTGTCACAGTATGAAAAACATCCTCCTGTGAACATCACTACAACAATTTTTGAATCATTGAATTATTTGAAGATTACATCTCCAAGTATTAATGATAATAGAATATTATTACCTGCTTAGGAATAGGCAGATTCAAAAAGATTTAAAAAGCAGATGGCAGGTCATTAAAAACAATATGACAAATCATTTCTATAAAACTATTATTAGTGTCATGAAACTGTCCTGGTAGTATCTTTTGAGAAAATAGGCACCAAAGAATTCCTGAAAATATGCTGCTAAACCTTGATTACAGCCTTTTGTAAATAGATATAATCTAGGAAAACTCAAAAGCCTGTTATTTGTATAAATACAACATATTCAAGCTGACAAGCTGAAATTACCACCTTTTGTATTCTCCTCATAAGCAGAGACCATGTTGTAAACAAATCCTTGCTAGTCTAGGCACCAGCTGAAATCTGCCCTCCCAAAAAATGGAGGATATTGAAGAAAGGCTTTTAATAAGTTGTAGTACAGATAGAAAAACATATATGTATTGACTGACAGTAAAGTATTAAGTTTTCTTATAATACTAAAAATTCAAATGCTCAGAGTCCAGATAAGACAAAGCAGGGCCCAGGGAAATGGTGATTGATGACCATGTAATAAACCGGAAGGAACAAGTCCCAACCAAAGGGGGCAGCAGTCACTCATGAATACATCCTCCTAATTCGGATTTTTGGAAAGAAGTTAGAAAACAAATTTTGTGTGAAATCTCCTGATATCAAAAACATCTGGCCCATTGTCCTCTAAAGTATTTTGCTTGACATACAATTTCTTAAAATTTGTCACAGCCATTTAAGATCTAGAAATTTCACACGAAATTTTGTTAAGTGACTGTTGCCACCTTGTCCAAGATTTAAGGGTGAGAAATTGGGACCTCATCTCTAACGAAGCTCAAAGTTGGGACTGAGAGAGTATGAGCTAGAGTTTGAGCAATGATCAAAGAGCAAGTATCCCAGCAGTTATATACAAATCTCTAATTCTTAGATCTTAAGTCATCTTCCCTCCCTGGCCCTCAGTTTCCACAAAAATGACAAAACTAGTTTAAGTAATAATATCAGTTTCCTTCAGCAATGCAATTTTATCATTCTATAAGAAGTCCCTAAAATAGCATCCCTATAAGCAAAAATTTTAGATTTCACTCATATCTAATAATGTACAAAACAGTTTACAGAAGAGAAACACCCACTATTCATATTAGTAAATGAGTGTGTAAAAATAACTGACAAACTAATGTACTTTATAGACCTGTGTCCTAAGTAGCTTCATGAATTTTTATGAAGTTTTTTATGTTAAACACCATTAAAGAAAGCATACTCAAACTTAAAAGTCTCACAATCACACAGAAAGAGTCTTTATCTGTAAGGAAGTATGGAACAGACCTACTGAACAAAATGTATTTTAATACCACTCCCTAAAACATGGAAAGGAATTCTCTCCTGTCTACACCCAAAAGTTTTTTTAAAAAAATAGGGGAAAAAAAGATGAAATCACAAAATCAAACACAATAAAGGTCAAGCTAAAAAATCATCTAGACTGGCAGCAATACCCTAACTTCCTGTTATAAACATAAAGCAATGGGCTTTCAAGTCAGAAATGCAATTTGATAGAAAAGTCATTCTACCAGGCTCTGGAAAGTGAGTCCAAGGCAGCCACTCTCTGCCTCTGTCCAGCACTGTCCCTCCCCATCATTATCACCCTTAATGATTTTCCTAATTCCACACATCGCTTAAACAAAGAAAAAAGTAGCCATAAAAAAATCATCAGGTTAATCATCAGCATTTATTAAAAATTATAGCACTGCTGTTTTCAGCATTTTTAAATTTGAAATTTTTAAAATTAAAAATCTAACTTTAATAAATGTTAATATCAATATTAACTTTCAATGTGTGCTATTCCTAAAATGAAGAAAATACTCTAATAATTACCTCAAGTAAATTTTCTCTACAGAATCAGAATCAATTCAGCAGTAGAGGAATATTCTTCTGTCTAGGTATAATTATGTTTGGGGCTACCTGCATTAACTTCAATCTTCCCTACTACTATCTTTCTACAAATTTAACTTTATGTTCTATAAGGAAGTATTTATTCCACTTCTCTAAAATAAGCTGTAAAAGAAATCTTTAAGAACATTTTATGATATTCACAAGAAATTAGTAATTCTGGATTTGTAACTAGTAACCACTGAATCTTAGCAGGAATTATGCAGAAAAAAAATCTATGGAATAGTATGCGTCAAATAGTCACACCTTGCTTCCGTTATTCAACTGGGCAGAAATCAGACTAAGTGAAAAATTTTTAAAACTTCTTTCAGGTTAAATGAGCAGACACTTTTTGAATTAACAGAATTCTAAATTTTAAAATCTCTTAAAAGAGAAAATCTGATAAATCAACAAAAAAACAAAACAGAAGTCTGGTGATCTGGACTTGGACTCAGGTACCGACTGGTGCTACCGCTAACTGGTTATGTTGTAACTTCAGGCAAATTCCAAAACGCCTCCTGGGTCCTGAACACTTTTGCTCTGTGAAATGAGGATGGGGACTTTTTTTTGTTTTGAAATGGAGTTTTGCTCTGTTATCCAGGCTAGAGTGCAATGGTGTGACCTCGGCTCACAGCAAACTCCGCCTCCTGGGTTCAAGTGATTCTCCTGCCTCAGCCTCCTGAGTAGCTGGGATTACAGACATCTGTCACCATACCCACCTAATTTTTGCATTTTTAGTACAGTCGTGGTTTCACCATGTTGGGCAGCTAGTCTCAAACTCCTGACCTCAAGTGATCCATCTGCCTCGGCCTCCCAAAGTGCTGGCCTAGGGTGTGGACTTCATAATTCTGTGATAAGCCCCTTTCTGATAATATCATATCCAATTCTATAAGCCTCTTTCTGATAATATTGTATCAAATTCACAAGGATATGTGAATTAAAATAGGTCAAAGAGTTATCAACGCTGCATCCCTTTGTCAGCCCTTCACTGTATATCCACCCAGGGGAAGTGTCATTGATAGACTTCTGAGCCTTAATCCCTTCAATCATAACAATGTCCCAGAAACATAAGGTATGTCCTAGAAAGTCTATAAAGATCTTCACTCACTTTTTTTCTTTGAAACTAACAAAACTTCTTCCTTCTTCTCTTCTTCCTCCTCTTCTTTTTCTCTGTCAAATTAAAATAATTCCCTCAAAGTAAACTTTACAAATAAGGATCTACAAACACCTCTATGTTCCCTTATTCTGGGTTTTCTTTTCACTAACATGAAGCTATTCGCATCTACACAATCCTTCTGACAAGCTTGCCCACTCCTTACATTTCAGAACCCAAAGCTCTTGCTTTACAGTCCCAACCTCTCCCGCAAGCTTCAGACTCTCATAGAAAACTATCTGTTGTATAAAGTCACATGGACAGCGCATGGATGCCTCAAACTCAACATGTCCAAAACTAACCTCTCCCAATCATGTTCTTCCTCCCAAATTCACTATCCTACTTCACAGCACCTCATGCCCACCACTATCCCAGGCACCCCACCAGAATCAGGGAATCTACCTCACCACTCCTTCATCTCCTGACTCAACACACGATACACAGACAAGACAACAAGACTTTTATCTCTTACACGTGCTTTGAAACTGCCCCCTTCTTTCTCTCTATCCCTGTGACCATCACCAAGTTCGGGTAACTTTTCTTTTATTCACATGTTTTCATCAAACTTAGGTACTCACTACCTCCTGCTTGGGAGATGAAAAACTCTTTTTATATACAAAGCACATATATATATGTGTGTATATATATATATATATATATAGTATATACTGTATATACAATATGTATACTATATATATTGTGTGTGTATATATATATATGTACAGTACATAAACATACACACGGTATCTCTGTGTTATTAAAATGTCATGAGGGAGAGGGCGATTAAGAAAACCATGTCTGAAAAGCCCGGGATGGTGGGAGAAGCTTAATGATGAAAAGGTTGAAAAATGCTACAGCTATTAGATTTATAGCTCCTTATCAGCAAAGACTATATAAATGTACATGAAAAAAAAACTCTACGTTAAATAATTATCTTAGAAAATAATTTGTATTTTCATTTTCTCCAAAAATTTATCTTGTATCTTGCATATTGTTAAGTGTAATACTCCCCCTGCCAGAGGGATGATGCCACTGGATAGTCATGATGGTGAAGAATTTCCTAAGAAAAGTAACCTAGAAATTAAGGAGTTAAAGTTTTCTTTCATTTTTTTTTTTTTAAGGAAACTGCTTTTTAAAACACATTATAAAATATGTGTGAGAAAGTAGCTAGGACTGAATTAAGATTGAATAGTTATTTATAACTGTTTCCTGTTTAGCCTTTTGACAAAGTTCATCCCCATATTTTACAGTTGGCTTTGGATAAAGCTTCCCAGAATAACCTTGATGTGGGGTCGGCTGGGAGGGAGGACCCCAGAACTACATCCTGCAATTCACACCCCATGAACGCATACTCTGCTAAACTCAACAACTTGAAAACAAAAAACAAAATGTTACTGCCCCATTTCCTCTGCAAAGCCCTGTTTTGAAATTCCAAAACACAAAAGAATGGGAGGAAAGAAAGAGGAAAACAAAAACCGAACATGTTTAGAAGCAAAGGCACATTTTGAGATTACTTTAAGAGTCTTTTCTTATTTTTTAAGTTCAGCCAAAAATTCCCCTTCAAAATCTGAAAAATGGAACAGGTGAGTCAATGAGAGAAACAAATCTCACATCAGCAACATATTTCTGATGTGTATAAAATATCATTACTCAATATAACATACTAACTTGTGGACAAATGCTTGTCAGGTTGGGCAATTATAAAAATGAAAACCTCAAATCACAGAAAAATAAATAAAATGAAATAATAAAAACCTAACAACAGCAAAGGAACTTCCATGAAGTTGGAGAGTTGGTTAATATGAAAGAAAAAAAGCTGATGGAGCTTTTGTACAGCATGGAAGACAAAAATTCCTAGCTTTGAAAGTGGGTCTCTGAAACAAGAAGGTACATTTGATTTTTAAAAAGATAAGAACAATAAAGGATAGAGAGCTGATGGTAAAGACCAGATTCTTACCTCCATGGATACACTATGAATTAACAAAGGGCTTCTAGTAGCCCACTATCACCTTAATTGTATTCCCCCAAAATGTATATGTTGAAGCTCTAAACCCCAGAGTGATGGTTTCCGAAGATGGAACATTTGGGAAATAAATGGGTTTACAGACGTCATGAGGGCTGTCTCAGAATCAAAGTCAAATCAACAGAACTCTCTCTTACCATGACCGACGAGACCATCTCTCTTCACAATCCTATCCCACCCCATCTCCATCTTCTCTTTTTCTGACTTACTCTCCTGCAGCCACACTTGGCCTCCTGGCTGTTCACTGACTAAGCAAGGCTGCTCTGCTTCAGGACCTTTGTGATACTGTCTCCTTTGCCTAGAAGAGGAGACAGTCTTCCTCCACTGTCTGCATGGCTTACTCCCATAGCCTCTTCTCTTACAGGGAAATACATTTCTCTGACTCCCAACCCATGCACTATTTTTCTCACTGCCTTGTTAATCACTAGAGCCCTTACCATCATCTGACATTCTTTCATTTACTTATTTGCTAATTGTGGGTCTTCTCTACTAGAATATAAGTTCCATGAAGGCAAGAATTTTGTCTAGCTCATCAGAACAATGTCTTACACATAACTAGGTGTTCTACAAGTATTTGCTGAATGAGTTTCTCTTGCTCATCTCTGAATTCTTAGTGCCTGGTGCTAGCTGTATATGTGCTGAACTAATGAGTGTTCAAAGAAAGCAAGTTATGGGAATAGATGAATTCACTCCGCAAGTCAGAAGGAGAAAAAGGCCAAGCATGGAACACTGGGAGACTGGTAATACTTAAAGAATGACTGATGGCTGGGTGTGGTGGCTACTGCCTATAATCCCAGCACTTTGAAAAGCTAAGGTGTGAGGATCACTTGAGCCCAGGAGTTCGAGATCAACCTAGGCAATGCAGTGACACTCTGTCTCTAAAAAAATAATAAAAAATTTAAAAAGAATCAGTGATGGAAAAGAAGCCAGTAGAGGAGACAGAAGAAGAGCAATCCAAAAATTAGAAGAAAAATTAGCAGAGTATATTGCGGAAGCCAAAGGAGAAATGATCAGTTGTGTCAAAATTTGGCTGAAAAGAAGTGGATGCGCATAAAATTAGTTGAGTCCAACTAATAATCCAGTTGCAGTTGGCTAAATAAAGAAGCAGAGGTAGAACTGGCAATATACCTCTCTTTTAGAAAGTCCGACAGTAAAGGGAAGGAAGAGTCAAATATACAATGGCAGGGAAACAGAGCAGAGAAGGTGTATTTCAAAATAGAAGACACTTGAGTCAATGAAGAAGGACAGCCACAAGAAGATATAAGAGGAAGTAAAGATAACTGAGAAAGAAGCTCAGAAGGGAATGGGAAGAGCAGAGGTAACCAGTTAGTCTTGAGAGTGAAGGACAGAGATAGGCAACAATACACAAGAAACACTTGGAGGAGAGGAAAAGTGCAAGAATTCCTATCTAGTTTCTGAGTGAAGGAGTTCATGGGGTCATTTCTGACAGTAAGAAAAGAGAAGTGTGGTTGTGGTTACGATTTAAAAATACTTTTAACAGCTGTAGGAGAAAAGAAGGAAATCCCTCGTCTAAGGGATTCACGGAATTTCTAAGGCGTGACAGAGGAGCCAGGAGAGCTTGTAACTCATTAATCAGAATCAAAGCTAGCCAACAGGGCTATAGTGGTTTCTGTCAAGCAGCCTGCCAAAAGAAAAGCAAGTTAAGAGTGGCTGCGCTTGGGATTGCATCTCAAGGGTCCTGTGGAGAACATGTTCAATGACTGGTCATAATGTGTGTCAGGCCATTTTTGTATTGCTATAAAGAAATACCTGAGTTTGGGTAACTTATAAGAAAAGAGGTTTAATTGGTTCCTGGTTCTGCAGGCTATGCAGGCAGCACAACACTGGTATCTGTTTCTGGTAAGGTCTCAGGAAGCTCACAATCATGGTAGAAGGCTAGCGGGGAGCAGGCATCTCACATGGCGGGAGTAGGAACAAGAGGTGGGGGTCAAGGGAGGCAGCACACACCTTTAAACAACCAGATCTCCTGAGAACTCACTATCATGAGGACAGCACCAAGAGGGTAGCACCAAACCACCCATGACAAATCCACCCTCACGATCCAAACACTTCCTGTGCTGGTGGTCCCACCTTCAACACCAGGATCCACATTTCAACATGAGACTTGCGGAGACAATATCCAAACCGTATCACAGGGCTTCTGGCTGAGCAGGGAAATAAAAGCAGCAGGTGTGGGTGAGGCTGACAGAATTGGAGAACAGGGAAGAGACCAGATTTTCAAAATCAGCCAATAATGAGAAGCAAGTTTAGTTAAAGTTGAAGAAGAAAATACCTGATTCTGCAGTCTCTGAAGTGGGAAGAATAAGGTTCAGTAAGTTCTGAGGAGAAGAAATGAAGGTCTCTAAGAGAAGAAGGGCTATGATTTTGGTGGTCTTGATGAGAGACATGACAGTGGAGAGAGGGAGAAATACAGAGACATGGGTAAGAGGGACGGGGCCAAAAAAAAACACCGCGGGCGAGTGACAAAGGACCATCAGAGACGGAGCAGAGTCCACAGGTGGTGGGGGCAGCCTGGAGGGAGAACCATATTAGCTGTGAAATAAACTAAAATCCCACATCTGATCCCAGAACAAATCAGCTCTGGAGAGATCTAGACTTACAAGTAGGCACAACGAAGGTCACTGGGGTCACCATTTTAGTCTACCTGAAATACAATTCACTCTCTGAAACGAGTTATAAAAAAACAAGGTCCATCTCCTAACAGTGACAGGTTAACTTTATTTAACTAAATATAACCTACCTTCAAATGCTTTCAATCAAATGCTATATTAAATTAAATCAGCCTATCTTCCTATTTATGAAGCATGGCTTGGAAAAGCAGAAGAAAACACAGCACTGCTAATTTGCACAGAAGCTTAGAAAGTGATTCACTTGAAAGCCCCTACCCTAATTTAGGTTAAAAAAAAAAAAAAAAAAAAGAGAGAAGTAAACCATCATGTAAAGCTTTAATTACTGGCTCACACTTTTTATACAACACACACTGCAAAATTCTAAAGTGGCCAAACAACTCTTAAGCATGCTCTGAACTAAAGCAAAGAAAGAGATACATCTGCAGGCTTTTGACAAACGTCTAGGTAGTTTCATTTAAATTCCCACTCTTGTTTGTTGAGTATGTTTTTCCACATACAGAATTAAATTAAGGAAAGCCAGGCTTTTAAAAAAGTAATTGAATATTAGCATTAGTCAACAGCAACAGTTTGTCATATGGTATCTCCACTGCAGCACCCAGGGATGGCAGAAAACAGGGGCTGCTGATAAACTGTACTGACATCTCACCTGTACCCTCACTAGATTTCGAAAGTTTGTTTAAATGGTTATTCTGTATCTGTGTCTCATAAAGGGATGTCATCAGAACTGCCACCCAAGAAGCTATTCCTAAGGAACTCAGACCTACTGATTCAGAATCTCCAAGAATAAGGCTCCAACAAGTAGATTTTAACTTCCTCAGTGTCTGTCACTCTGAACTGTTTAAGAATACCTGCAATGTAATAAGGTAAGTGTGAAGTGTCCCAAGTTAAGAACACAATCAGCTTTAGAGCAGTGGTTCTCAGCCTTGCCTGCACAATAGAATCACCCTGGAGGACATTTTAAAAATCCCTATAAGGCAGGGCATAGTGGCTCACACCTGTGGTCACAGCACTATAGGAGGCCAAGGCGGGTAGATCACAAGGTAAGGAGTTCAACACCAGCTTGGCCAACATGATGAAACCCCGTCTCTACTAAAAATACAAAAACTAGCCGGGTGTGGTGGCGTGCTCTGTAATCTTAGCTACTCAGGACGCTGAGGCAGAGAATTGCTTGAACCTGGGAGGTGGAGGTTGCAGTGAGTCAAGATCGCACCACTGCACTCCAGCCCAGGTGACAGAGCAAGACTCCATCTCAAAAAAATAAAAATATAGGCCAGGCGCGGGGGCTCAAGCCTGTAATCCCAGCACTTTGGGAGGCTGAGGCGGGTAGATCACGAGATCAAGAGATTGAGACCATCCTGGTCAACATGGTGAAACGCTGTCTCTACTAAAAATACAAAAAATTAGCTGGGCATGGTGGCATGTGCCTGTAATCCCAGCTACTCAGGAGGCTGAGGCAAGAGAAATGCTTGAACCCAGGAGGCGGAGGTTGCGGTGAGCCGAGATCGTGCCATTGCACTCCAGCCTGGGTAACAAGAGTGAAACTCCATCTCGAAAAAAGTAATAATAATAATAAATAAAAATATAAATATAAATAAATAAAAATCCCAATGCTAGGCCACATCACAAACCAATTAGTACATCAGAATCCCTGGGGTGAGACCTAGACATGGGCCTTTTGCTGTCCATTGATTCCCACGGCCAGTCAAAGTTGGCAACCAGTGAAGCAGAGGACCATGTCAAGCAACTGTTTAATGAATAAATGAAAAAGACTAATTTATAATTCTCTGAATTTTTCCTTATTGAACACAAGAAATGATACTCCACACTATCGGTGACATGCAGACTAGGATCAAAAGGCTACAGGTCTTACAGTAACTGGTAAGACTGTGAGTCATCAGGTAGACACCAGAAACCCAACTAAGCAGGTGGCAGTGTGTTAAGAAACTACTGAAAGCATTTAACATTTAGTAAAAGGATCTCAGCATCACTCCAGGCAAAAGGAATGTGCATCTAGTAGTTAAGGTAAATTTTCTTTATGGAAGAGACTGCCTCATCAAGTCACTGTGTGCAGTCCAGTTCATCTCTTCACTTTCTGTTGCAAAACAGCACCAAGAAAGTTCAAGTCCACGTTTTAGATACTTACTTTGCTCTTTTTAAAAGAAATATACTTGCTGCTTCGTAGGTCATCTATGCTTTTGCTCCCTGGACTTTCTGAAGTTTCAGCAAACAAGTCTTTAATAAAGACACCATGCATTTATCAAAGGACAAGATTTCTCTCACCAGTTTAACCACCAACAGGGTTCGTGTCACAGGATGAGGGTCAATCAGGATTGGTCAAAGTGATGTCAACCTAAAAGGAAGAAGCTGAGACAAAAATAACATATGGAGTTCATCTGGGCCAAGGCTGAGGACTGCACCTGGGGACACTTCCAAGTTGCCTTGAGGGGGTGCTCCAGAGAACACAAGAGAGAACAAGTTTGTTTTGTTTTGTTATTTTGGAGACAAGGTCTCACCCTATCATCCAGGCTGGAGCGCAGTGACCCAATTTTGGCTCACGGCAACCTCTGCCTCCCGGGCTCAAGCAATCCTTTCACCTCAGCCTTCCAGGCACGTGGGACCACAAAGCCCAGCACCACCATGCCTGGCTAATTTTTCTTATTTTTTTGTAGAGACAGGTTTTTGCCATGTTGCCCAGGCTGGTTGTGAACTCCTGAGCTCAGGCAATCCACCCACCTTGGCCTCCCACAAGCTGGGATAACAGGCATAAGCCACCATGCTTAGCCGGGAGGTCAAGTTTTTAAAGACAGGAAGAACCAGAAGGGGGACAATTACAATAGTTGTTCACCATGAATTCTCATTGTCTTACAAAAATAACATTGATTATTGGCTATACATTGTTAAACTATAGGGTAGATGGCATTTTATGGCTTCTTGGAAGCAGTTAGCATAGGGCTTACATAGCAAATGGCTTCAAGAGCTAATTACTTAATGCAAGGGGAGTAGCATGATTGCTGTTTCATTCCAGTGCCTCTCTTGGGCATGATAATTTAAAGGGGCTCACATTCTTCAAATCATGGATCATGAAGCTTGGTCATGCCACTTCCACAGGGTACCAAGAGCAGCCCAAGTAATCAACATGTAACCCCATGTAATCAACACCAGCCCAAGGAGCTGGGAATAGAGGTTAGGAAGGTTGAAGAACTGATAAAAACGAAGTACCATCAAATGAAAATCTATACTCACTGAATTCAAACACGAGTGGGTTCTCTGCCAAGCTTCAAGAGAAAACTGGAAATAGGTTAATTTTAAAGTTACAGTTGGTTATATGATTGAGTTAAGGAATCAGATTTGTTTTTTGTTTTTTAAGATAGGGTCATATTCTGTCACCCAGGCGGGAGTGCAGTGCAACGGCATGATCACAGATCACTGCAGCATCGACCTCCGAGCTCAGGTGATCCTCCCACCCTCAGCCTTCCAAGTAGCTAGGCCTACAGGTACACGCCACCACATCCAGCTAATTTCCATATTTTTTGAAGAGACAGGTTTCACCATCTTGCCCAGGCTTGTCTCAAACTCCTGCACTTAAGCAACCCTCCTGCCCTGGCCTCCCAGACTGCTGGGATTACAAGCATTAGCCACTGTGCCCAGCCTAGAGGATACATTATAAGTACCTACATATGGTTAAGAAACCAGTGAGATTATTATTTTTCTAAACTAAAAGAACTTCAACGAATTTTAGCAGTCTTTTAAGAGTACTAACAAGTTTCTTAAGAAATGGGAGCATTGTGAGATGGGGGATAGGGGATGGGGGATGATGAAATAGAGCCAGAAAAACTGGACTCTATTCTACACAAATTTTCTTTCAAAATTAAGAAAATCTTTTGCAAATTAAAATAGGGATCTTCAAACTCTGTTTCCATGGATCACTGATTCTCTTTGCCCTGAACAGAGTCATTCCACTACCCAAAATCAGATAATGGAGATCCTTTGTCACCTAACATAGGAGAATAGTTAAGATTGTTGTCAATTTCATGATGCACTCACATTTTGTGACCTTGGGTATTTGCTATATAGCTTGTCTATACAAGCCTCTATTACATAAGGAGTCTTACTTGTTATAAAATTATACATTAACTATTTGAAACTTATTTTTTAACATTTTGAGGTGTCACAGGAAGAACGTTAAAACTTCTAGGGGCTCTGTCACCGCTAAATAAATTTGAAGACCAACCAGAGCAACAATCTAGGGCCTGCATTTTCTTTTATGACTAATCTTAATACATAAGTCATAAAGAACTTGACAGGCATAAAGGCATAGTTCCTTTTAGTACAAGAGTCCTAAATCACAAAGACCCTCCTGATGGTTTTATGAAAAGGGTCCTTTCAATTCCCTAGCACCCAGCCTGGTGCCTGGCTGGTAGTAGGCACTCAGTAAAGTGGTTTGACCTGAAGCTAGAGACATAAGCACTGTTAAGTGTGTCTTTACATGAGTTACGTGGCTGGCACAGCCTTGCTTTCCTCATCCAGAAAAGATCAACAGGGGAGAGAGGCAAGGGATAAAAGTTATCACAAAATTGTTTATACAAAGTTTAATAGGAACTTATCATTTGCAAATCACATTAGTGCAGGCTGCTTTCTGCATTGGAGCAACTGTGCTCTCCTTTCTGTTTGGACACTAGCAACTCTAAGTTGCTAGTCTTTCACAGCTCAAATCCTCACTCCAGTCCTTTTGTGATCAGAATGTTTGTCTATCATGGCTGTTTAGAAACAAGGTCTCGAAACGTGGGACAGAGTATAGCTAACCACCTTGGCCAATTATAGGCATGACCTTATAACCTTGTTTTTTCACTACTCCAGTTTTTCAATTCCAGGAATTTATGTTCCCAGGAAAAACTAGTTACTGAAATGGACACACATATAATTAGTTTAGAGAATGTTCCAAACTCTGCGTCATTTTTTTTTTATTCTTGCATTTACTCTTTGTTTTAATGGCTGGAAAGGGAAGTTTAAAAGGAAAGTGCCAGAAACAAAGGAGAATGTTTAAAATGTACAAATCGCCCTATAAACATAAAAAACAAAAAACAAAGGAGAATGTTTAAAACATACAAATCACCCTGTAAACATAAAAAATTTTAATTCCCTAATAAAAGATGCAAATTAACAATTACTATTAACTCAATAAAAGAAATATGAAATCCATAAGATACTTTATCTTAGGTACTAAAGATTTTGTTTCATTCCACTTTAAATCACATCTAGTGTTGAGATAAGGAGGTGCAGAAAAGGGTAGTTTCTCTCATAGTAAGCTGGTGAAGGTATAAACAACAGGTTAAGCACCCCAAATTGGAAAATCCAAAATCTGAAATGCTCCAAAATCCAAAACTTTTTGAGCACTAACCTGATACCATTAACGTGGAAAATTCCACTGTTGAACTCATGTGATGGGTGGTAGTCTAAAACAGTCAAAGCTTGGTTTCGTGAATGAAATATTTTAAAATATTGTATAAAGTTACTTTCAAACCCTCAAAACTATCATGGAAATTAAACAATCTGCTCCTGAATGATTTTGGGGTTAACAAATCCAAATGGAAATTTAAAAATTCTTCAAGATGAATAATAGTGACACAAGTTTTCAAAACCTCTGGAATACAGCAAGAGGTAAATGCTAAGAGGAAAGTTTATAGTAATAAATGCCAACATCAAAAAGTCTAAAACGTCACAAGTTGAGAACCTAACATCATACCTCAAGGAACTAGAGAAAACACACACACACACACACACACACACACACACACACACACAAACACACACAAAGCTATCAGAAGGGAAAAAAAATAACACAGATCAGAGCAGAACTAAATGAAATAGAAACACAAAACAAAAGATTAATAAGACAAAAAGTAGGTTCTCCTAAAAGATAAAATTGATAGAGCATTAGCTATACCAACCAAGAAGAGAAAAGGTTCAAATTAGTTCATTTAGAAATGAAAACAAAGACATTACTACTGACAGCACAGAAATAAAGCTCATTCAAGACTGCTATGAACACCCTATGCACACACACTAGAAAATTCAGAAGTAATGGATAGATTCCAGGAAACATACAACCCTTCTAGCTTGAATCAGAAGAAATAGGAATCCTGAACAGACCAATCCACATGCAGTAAGAATGAGTCAGTAATTTAAAAAAAAAAAAAAAAATGCAGGGCCAGGCAGATTCACAGCCGAATTCTACCAGACATTCAAGAAAAATTGGTACCAATCCTACTGAAACTATTCCAAAAGACTGAGAAAGAAGGAATCCTCTTGAACTCATTCTATGAAGCCAGTATCACTCCAATAGCAAAAGCAGGAAAGGACATTAAAAAAAAGAAAACTACAGATCAATTTCCCTGATGAATATAGATGCAAAAAACCTCAACAAAATATTAGCAAACCAAATCCAACAGCACATCAAACAGATAATTCACCATGATCAAGGGGGGTTCATCCCAGGGATGCAGAGATGATTCAACATATTCAAGTCAATAAACGTAATTCATCACATAACAGAGTTAAAAAATATATGATCATCTCAATAGACACAGAAAAGGCTTCAATAAAATCTAGCATCCCTTTCTGATAAAAACCCTCAACAAACTAGGCATGGAAAGAACATACCTTAAAATAATAGAATCGATCCATATATGACAAACCTGTAGCCAACATCATACTGAATGGGGAAAAGTTGAAAGAATTCCCCCTAAGAACTGGAACAAGACAAGGATGCTCATTTCCACCACTTTTGCTAAACATAGTACTGGAATCCTAGCCAGAGCAATCAGACAAACGAAAGAAATAAAGGGAACCCAGGTTGGAAAAGAGGATATCAAACTATCTCTGCCAATGATAAATTAATTCAGTAAAGTCTCAGGTTACCAATTCAACTTACACAAATCAGTAGCACTGCTATACACCAAAAATGACCAAGCTGAGGATCAAATCAAGACCTGAACCCATTTTACAATAACTACAAAAAATAAAATACCTAGAAATACACTTAACCAAGGAGGTAAAAGATCTCTACAAGGAGATATATACATATCTCCCAATATCCAGGCTCAGCAGATGGATCAAAGGCAACACTTCACCAAAGAGGAACTCAGCCCTAGAGAAGCCAGCATTTGACTTCTGACTTGAGCTGCAAAGATAAACTGGGCCAAATTTCTCTCTATTAGGAATTCCTATTTGGAAATCAAGTCATGCTTGTGGGCTCTGTATCTGAAGTGCTATGAATCAGGGTCTTATCAGTGACCATGTGGAATGTGGAGCCAATTTCAACATAAATATGCAGATAAGCTGTTTGGTACATTTTTATTATAATCATATATTACTTTCAAAATTAAAAGCAAATGCAAAAACTTTTGGTTAAAAAAAACCCAAGTATCTGATCATACGTCAGAGAGGAGGATACTGATTTCCTGTTGGTGAATACCACCTGCACCTATTCCAAGCCCACACAAAGAAAGTGCTGGAGGCAAAACAGGGATAGGTACTTGTTTTCAGACCACAATTGCTGGTTTCTTCTTTCCAGTTGGTTTTTTTCAGAGCTGTATATAAACACAGGAGTATTGACTTACATTATTTACTGCCATAACAAAAACACCTTGTATTTGCAAAACATACTTGAGTGGAGGTCTGAGAACTGCTTTGTAAGCACTGGCTAAGTCAGACATACAGTCATAGAACCACACAGGCTATTGTGCTCAAAGCACTTTAGAAATCAACCCGTCCTGGCCAGGAGTAGTGGCTCACCACTATAATCCCAGCACTAAGGGAGACTGAGAGGAAGGAGAATGGCTTGAGTCCAGGAGTTTGAGACCAGCCTTGGCAACAGAGTCAAGACTGTTTCTACCAAAAAAAAAAAAAAAAAAAAAAAAAGTAATGAGCGAGCCATGGTGGTGCGTGCCTGAAGTCCCAGAAGGGAACTACTCCAGAAGCCTGAGGTAGGGGGATCGCTTCAGCCTGGGAGGCTGAGCCGTGATTGTGCCACTGCCCTCCAGCCTGGGCAATGGAGTGAAACCCTGTCTCAAAAAGAAATCAACCCATCTTCCCTTTACAGATGAATACTCATGGAGGGACATCAAGTTTTTAGGTTATTCCTATGCTATGTCTGTCTAGGACCATTTTTTTAAAAGGGATCTAAGGGAGCTTATAATCACAGAGAAAATCCAGGTGCTGGGAAAAGAGCAATTACTAATCCTTAAAGAACCACACTCTAAGAGAGCCTACTTTCTCTTGGAAGAAAGTCCTAGATCACAAGCTGATCCTAATTCAAATAAATCCCCAGACTGTTCCTAGAATAGCTCCAGAACATACAAATTCCCCAGGGCACTTAATTCTACCTGGAGCCAAAAAGTCCCTAATGCAGCTCAAGATCCTCTGGAATAATGAAAAGACACCAGATCAGAAGTGGAGTAGAAGGAGAGGGGCATGAAATGAAAAGCTTAGATTTTCCCTAAGATTCAGTGATCAAGCCAAAGCTGCCAAGAAACATGAAGACCACAGGCCCAAAGCGCCTACCCTGAGCCCCTCCAGGCTAAGCTGAGTTGGGGAGATGGGGGCAGCGTCATGGAATGGGAAGAACATGATGCCAGAGGTGGCTGTCTCAGGCTCTATAAGGAAAACAAACGTTTTGAAACATGAACAACCATACAGACCAGTTCAAAGAAAGGGGGCAAGACTGTATTCAGTCTAGACAGCTATTTCCAACCTCATTGTCCAGTGGAGACACTCATAATCCAACTAAGCTATCCTCTTGGATCTCAATTCAGGACAGAGAAGTCTGCAAGTGATTGGACGGTCAGAGCACCTATGATCATTCATCGCAGACCCAGCATTCATCAGGCCTCCAAACAAGGAACGGAACAGCCTGGGGTGAACCACGGGCATTCACCCATTTGAATAGGCAGGACTCACCCCACATACACACACAAATGCACATATGCACACACACATAAACCTAACCTTGGGGTTGGCTGCTGTCAAACAGTTCTGCCATCCATTCCTGATTATTCATGCCAGAGGCATAGAGATATAAGTAAACTGGAAAACTACTAATCATCCATAAATCATTTCTTTCCAGGAATGAGGATGTGATTTTGCAGCAACTCAACATTTCTATTAGCTTATTTATCCCACAATTATTCTTCTTCCCAATACTGAAACAAGTTGAAATTCCCGAAGTGATAGCAAGTTAAAGATACTGGTTAGAGATGAGTGGAAAAAAGAAACAGTCCAGGATTTTAACAGATTTTCATGGTTCAGAGGTCATCAAAATTCAGACTTCCAAAAGTCAACCAAATCTATAGACCCCTACTCTGCTGGGGAGGTAAATGATTATAATAACTCTTCTGTATCTCAGAGAACATACAGACATAAAGAATGGCCAAGTAATGTGCTAGATGACAAACAGGACAATCAGTAGTATATAACATTATCACATGGTCTTACAACATCATAGCAAAAATACAATATTGCTTTACAATGAGCAAAAACCCTTTTCGTTCCTGGCCAGCAACTTAATTGTAATACAGATACCCGGTATTAAAAAAATCATGGGAAAGGATTTCTACCCAGAACACTTAGAATTTCCACCCCTTTTACTGGTACAACCGATTCAGTTAATGCAGACAAACAGGAATGTAGAAAATGCTAGAATTCATTCATCGACCTGAAATAATTTTTTCACATAAACCCTGAATGTGTTAGATTTCAAGAATTACACAATCCATTGTCCAAGCTCATAGTCTCAGAGGAAAGCACATTTGCTAAAGCACATTAATGTTCCCTTGGCCATCCTACTGTGAGGTATACAGCAGGGGCATCTTTAATGGTGCATTCTGGAATGTGCCTCCTGTGCTCTGCACTCTTCTTCCTTTCTTCTTCCTACTCCTACTTAGAGCCACTCTGACCTTAAATGCAAAACAGGTTCTCTTACAAGCAGAAAAGGAAAAACCAGGGTAGATGGGATGAAAGTGTGATTCCTCCAACCATTATCGTAACAATTACATAGGTACTAGGTCGCCACTCTATGTCTCTGATATTACGGATTCATTAAAATGAATTCCATAATTCCAAATTGTTTTCCTTAGATATGTCTATGCTGTTCAGAGTCTGGTCTGTCACTTTTGGTACCTCAGGAACTAATTAAAAAGTTAACAAGTCCTAGAAGCTCCATTCATATTAACCCAGCTCAAAGACCACAATGCTCCAAGTAGACATAAATGCCAAGAGACCACAGGGCTCTAGTTAGGCTGATTTACCACTTAGCAAAGAAATAAAAGTCCTACTGGTTTCAACCCTGATTGGAAAAAATTCTTTACGAAATGCATCTGTTTCTTATCTCAAGAGGGCAGAGTGCTCTAAACAGGATGAAACTCTGACAATGACTCAAAGGGCATTCTTCTGAACACAGAATCACAGACATCTTCTACACTACAGTCCAGCCCTCTTGTTTTACAGAAGCAGATTAGGACTGGTGATAAATGTGTCCAGAGTCACATGACTGTTTGTTGGCATTTACATTTGTATACTCAATCTTTAATTGACACCATGAATCCCCCAAGTATCCCAATCTCAGAACTTGGAATATAACCTGGATAATGAGTAAACTCCATGCTTCTCTGGACCGGCTTTAACAGCATAAACCAAAGAAAAAAAATTAGTTCCCCCTGCTTCTGATCTAAGCCCGTAGAAGACAGGCCAGTAGGTATCAGGTCCTGCTCTCACTTGTGAGGAATGAGGGGCTCCAAGTGGGGAGGTATGAAAATAGGTTACTGGAGTTTGATCAGGTTTTTAGGGAAGAGGCAACTTCAACATGAGTTTCCTTGTAGATCCAGCAGAAGAGACATGGTCCAACTGGTCATTAACATCACAGCAACACAGAATTGCCAGCCACATCCATCCAATGGGAAGATACAAGGACTAACACTTTCTTCCTTGTCAGCTGTACCCATTAATAGACCACGTTTTGTTTTTAAATGATCTGGTAGTTACATTTCACAATCCAGTTAAACCATGGGAATTCACTAGGTAGGATTTTTGGTAAGGTATCTCACCCTCCTCAAATATATTAAGCTAACTCAGAAAAGGCTTCTAAAATAGTCAGTAGATTCCTGAAGGGTCAGGATGCTGTCCTGCTTCTGGAACCAACCACTTTACTTGACATACAGTAGATATTCAATAGTTCTTTGTCAAACTGAACTGGACATATGTTGGATATGTTAATATTGGGACCAAATATGAAAAAAAAAACCCAGAGAACTTCAGAAATCTGGGTTTTATTACAATTTGTAATGATACAGCATATGTACTGAAAATATCCTCAGAGAATATCTAGTCAAGACCTTTCTATTTATACAGCAGAAAATTGAGGCTCAAAACAGATAAGTGAATGTTTCCATACTTACCTGTTACATGGATTACTGAACCAGATCTTACATACACACACATACACACACCCCATGACCACACCTTCTTTTCGGGAAGGTGGGGGTCATTTGCTGAAATGACCACACCTTTTTTTCAGGAAGGTAGGGGTCATTTGCTAGGAATGAACCAGTGAAAATTCCAATGAAATGCTGGTAAATTTGGTTCTCATCAAATAGAAGTTTCATATTAATGTGTTCCAGAGGATAATGTGCTAAGTTAAATTAATCATCCAATTACTTAGTTAATAGACTAAGTTTATCTGAGATATTGTATGTTTTCAATACAAGACATTTCCTAAAAATCATTATCAATGAAAAAATATGAACATTTAAAATAAATACTTACGTGTAAGTAAAGGGTCGTTTCTCTGAAGGACCTAGGATCTCAACCTCTCTCATTTAAGAAGTCTATTTTCCCAACAAACCTTTCTGTATATAAGACATCCACCTCCCATACACAATCTTAGATTAAAACGTATTTCCTGTCTCTCAACAATATTATCATCCCCAAGATCCAAGCCACCATCTAAACCTCTGGTTTCAATGCTGCTTTATAGCCAAGGTTGGACTCTTGAGAATCAGATATGGGAGTGATTTTAGTGAGAATTTCATTCAAACTCGTCGTTTGTTAGAAGAGAAGGCCCAGATTATAAAATATTTTACCCAAGGTCATTCAATTAAACAGTGGGGCCTGAATCAGAACCTGCCTTTGTGATCCATAAAACTGTCTGCCTTTATGGAATTGATTCTGAGACTCTCAAAGAAACTATTACTGAAAAACTGCCTCTTCCCTAAAAACCTGATCAAACTCCAGTAACCTATTTTCATTCATTTGTTAATAACTATATTCCTATTATATTGCTTAACTATATTCTAGACATAGAATATAGTTATTAACTCTACTCTATGTCTAGAGGTTGTTAGTTTTGTTCTTTCTTTTTGTTGCCGCTAATAATTATTTTCTCCTATCTCTATTAAGTAAAATAGTAGTAAAGTACATTGATCCTTTTGCCAAGCAAGGCTTAGGGCCCCTTCTTGTACTCCTCATATGATCCCATTAAAATAAATACTTTTCATGTTCTAAACTTTTAAAAGTTTTATCTAATTTCTAAATGCACTTATTTTTTCTCCCCACACAAAAATTGTTTGTCTTCCTTTCATATTAAAGGGTTAGACAGGAAACCAGATGATGAAATTCAGTGAAATGAACAGGCACTTTAATTCTGTTTGCCAGGCACTGGCAACAAAAAGTATTTGGGAACATAATAGGCACAAAGGGAGTAACTGGGCAGTAAAACTTCTGGCTTATCTTCTCATCCAGGTTGAATTCATTTGGATGGGGTGGGAAAGCAAGATAACTGGCAAATTTTCCACTTTGCTGCCACCATTGGTGGGAAAATGTTAAGGTAGAGACTGCAGGCCCCGTAGCATAGTACAATATTTCAGATTTTTTTAAATTCTTTTTTTGCATTTCTGGTTTTTATAAATGAATAAATCACTTCAGTCGCATTTATAAAAACCAGAAATGCAAAAAAGGAATTCTAATATCATTAGTGGTTTTGTAATAATACAACTGTAATTAATAATTTGCATTTTGAACCTGTACAGATAAAACTGAAGTCAAATGGCAGTTCAAATCTCCCAGCTGACCAATCACTGTCGCTGTTAACAAATAAAAAAAGATTAGATAAAAGTAAGACACAATGAAGCAACTTTAATTTAAAATTTTTTCTACCCCTACGGTTCAGACAGAAAAACAAAAGGGAATTCACATAATTTAAAAATATAAGGGCTAAAGGTAAAAGGGATCATTTTAATCATAGAGTATAAAATAATAAGGAAGATACATGTAAGTATGCTTCCCAGCCCATTATTGTCTATAATCCTATGGTTCCACGAAGAAAGGAAACAGGAAACTGGAGCAGGCCATCTAATGAACCAATGAGGCCAAAAGGGTAAAACAGCAACTCTCTCCATTTGGATGACTTCCAAAATTGCATCCATCCATCTGACAAATAATCACTGAATGCTTACTTTGCGTGAGGCAATATTCTAAGCAACAGAGATAGAGCAGTGAACCAAGCAGAGAGAGACGCCGCCCATACCAACCCCCACTTCTAATACTGCTTCTAGGCTGCAAGAATGTATTTCCAACATGGCATCTCTAACTCACACATCTAGTTGCAAGATCATCTTCTTTGCTCCCCAAATTATTCCTTCTTTGTGTCCCCTGTCTCAGTTAAAAGCGTTACCATCCACTCATTTCTTCCGACCATCAAATTGTAACTCATGTTAAACTCCAACCTCTCCACTTTTACTTCTACCAACACCTTCAGTGTATCACAGAATACCTGATCACTGAACAGTGACAAAGTTTCTTGGCTCTGTCTCCACCTTTTCATTTTCCCTACCATTTAGTTAAGGACCTAATCATCTTTTGCCTAGATTACTGCACAAGCCTCATGAGGGTTTTAGGTCTTCCCTCTGAAAGCTGCTCAAAACATCCTCCATTTCAGTTGATGAAGACCATATCCCTTCTCCGCCCTAAAAATCCCCATATGAATCCTTGACTCCTCTCTTCATTCTTCCCCACAGCCAATCCATGAGGAAATTCTATTAATTCAGGCTCCAAAATATATCCATACTCTGACCACCTGTCACCTCCACGCCTACCCCACTATTTCAAACCAAATTCATCTCTACAATAGCTATAATACCTCACTGGCCTCCCAGCTTTAATCTTGCCTTACGTTAGTCTATTCTCAAAACAGCTGCCAAAGTGATCCTTTAAAAATGCAAGTTAGTCAACATGGTTCCCTGCTCAAAACCCTACGAGGCACCCCCAGTCACTCAGAGTAAAAGCCAAAGTCCTTTAAAAGGCCTCAAAGGCCTAGGTGATCTGGCCTCTCATTTCCTGACCTCATCTCCTCCTCTACTCTCTCACTCACTCTATTCTTTCAGCTCCAGCCACTGGCTCCTACAAATTCCTCAAACACAGAAATGCTCCTTAGGAACTTTGCACAGGCTGTTCCTTCGGCCAGAGACATCCTTCTCTATGTAGCCACATTGCTTACTCCCTCATTCCTTCAAGACTTTTCTCAAATCTCATCACCTCCATGAAGCCCACCTTGACCACCTATCTCATAATGCAATGCCTTTATCATGTGCCATTTTTCCCCAAAGCAATTAGTCATTGGACATATGATTTGTAGTTTACTTAACATTATTATTGTTTACTGTGTCTCTCCCCACTAGAATGTAAACTCTACAAGGGGAGACATTTTGTCTTTGTTCAGGATTTTACGTCAGCTGCCTCAAGCACCATGTCATAGTTAAATGTTCAGTACTGACTGAATGAATGGACTGATCACCCTGATTGCAGGATCCTTACCCCAAAGTCATCTTTTTCAAGCATAGCTCACGCTATGCTATAACTCCCTGCTGAAACTTTTTAAAAATAAAAATATAAATCAGACTTCCCATAAAAAAATCCAACTTTTTGCTGATTCCTTTCAGCATTTTTGCTTTAATATCACTTTTAATGTTTTTAGTACAATTGTTGTCAGTCTTTTACAAAATACTCTTTCTAGAAGGTAGTAGTTGTTTGGCCTTCCATACATTTTAACTCACCTTGTTTCCTTTAGAAAGTTATTGCCTTTAAATCTTTTGAGCATGAATGCTGCCACTTTAAAGACTACGTAGAGGACATTTTAGGGGACATAAAAAAATCTTAAACCATCATAAACATTAAAGTAAAAGCACAGTACCCTTGCAAAAATTCTGCCAGAGATGAGGTTCAGCCGATGGTAACATCCATGAGCTCTCTTCAGGCCCTTTGCAATTGAATGTATCGTAATGATTCTTTTAAAATTGAAGAGGGACTCTGAATTATTTCAGTTTTGTACTTCTATGGTACTTTCTATCATGCCCTTTCAAATTTCTATAAACAAATTTAACTGTGGTGCAGATTAATTTGCCAAGAAAATGTCAATGAACAAAAGGTTTTTATAGTCAAATTTTGTTTGTTTTTATAAGCACATCTATTCCATATGTTTAGAAATACTTGTATTTAGAGAGACATACTTTAAGAAAGTCCCTTCACACACTTTATAAAACACTACAAATTAATTTTGTGTATGAGTTTTAGAATGATAGCTGACATTCACAAAGCAGTTACTATCAGGTTCCATATTAAGCCTTGTTTAACCTCAACCACAACCCTATGAGGATGGAACTATTACTGTCTGTATTTACAGATGAGAATGCAGAGGTTCAGAGACGATAAGTGACTTGCCCAAAGTTACAGAACTACTAAATACATACAGTTTTTATTTCAGATCCTTGTTCTAAACCCATCCATGTCAGGTTAATTGTTTTGCCTCACACTTAAATTGTATGAAAGAGAAACAGACTAACTTCATTAACTGCCAGTTGCCTCAACACCTTTTGAACCTCAGCACCATAACTAGTCCCAGAGTCGCAGCAGCCATATTTGAACAACAGAAGCCCACCTCAGCTGATTAGAACAGGGTTAGGAAAATCCACCTCCTTGGGAATGCAGAGTTGAAAATGAGGGCAGACTCTCTCCCTGTGGCTGTGCATAAGAGATGACCTTGGGGCCAGCTTCTGCCTGCTTTGTAGACAAAGTAGCAGAAAAATGTCAGTTTGTTGAGAAAGACGCCGATGTGTGGAGAAAAATCACAAAGTAGAGACAAAAATCCCTGAGTATGTCACTAAGAACTCACGGTTTTGGTTCCAAGTCTTTCTGGGTATGGGTATGCCCTTGCTTTTGGAGTTGATGAGAAATCCCAGAAACCAAAAAAATCCATTCCCTGTGTGTATTTAGTGGTTTCAGTGGGTTCCTGTTACTTCAACTAAAAATCTGATTATTCATTATTCAGATCAGGGTTTATACACGGGCTAAAAACCATATAACCTTCACCGACCAAAAAGAAAACAGAACATAGAAGGATTTGAAATGCCAGAATTTAGAAACATAGTCAATTAAACTAAAGAACAAAATATCTTTAAATAACAAAATTGTGATAGTCTCAAGACATGAGGAAAATGGTTTTATCTTGGAGAGTTTGAAGATGAAATGAACGTAGAGGAAAACCACATGAGATACTAATGCACAGTGAGTAGCAGCAATAGAAGACCCAAAAAAGCAAGCTTCTTGCCATCATACTACTAACAATAAAATGCACATACAAGTGGGAAACAAAAAATAATTGGTTCTATTTTCAGGTGGACAAAAAGTAATTTCCATATATTCCCTGTCTGTGTTCAAAGATTTTATGCAGCAGAATCATCTGGATATTTATTAGATGGTGGATTCCTGGGCCCCAATATAGAGCTACAGAACCACTCCCTGGGGATGGAGCTGTGTTTTAAAGCAGTGACCCTTAAAATTGTTTTTTTCCAGCATCCTCTGCATTATATTCTGAAGCTATATACTTACACTCACTTATCCATTTTTAAGTTGACATCTAGTTTGACAAGTTGCATAAGGACATAATTTCCAACTTGTTATAAATATCCAGATTTATAAATAAAACTGTTAATCATTCCCTTACATGGATAAAAAGCTAAGTATCACAGAGATTTGAAAAACATAGTTATTATTTTTTTAAATATAAGCTCCTCTTCATTTGTATATCTTTTTTAAATTTTTTCTTGAATTCGTCCATCTTTTCCATAGCCTCAGCAGAACTTCAGTAACATATTTTTATGCCTGTAAATCTTTTACTGATCATTCTATCATGCTTTCCCACATATGAACTGTGTACATAACTGAAATCTTACATTTTAAATTTCCTGTGACCGTAAGTTTTAAATATTTTTAAATTTTCTCTTATGGACTGAGTTCCTAAAATTATTATTGGTCCACAATTGATCAAAATAAATACATAATAAATGTTGATAAATCCATTATAGCATAAGAAGAAAAACTTTTCAGTAATACATCTCTTAATGAGATAGATAGGTTATATTTTTATTTACATAGCATAAAGGATTATTATTTTTCACTAGGATGAGATATGGTTCAGCATCAGTTCTATTCCTATTTTTCATATTTTTAATGTAGACATAAAATATAAGAAAACTGCTCTCATAAATAAGATAGGCATAGAAGTTTAGCTACTGTGATATCATTCAATTCTTCTGATTTCTTCCTAGTATGTAACAAAAAAATACACATGAATTATCAATATTTTTAAAAAGTAGCTGACAATTTGAGTATATTTAATTTTATTGAAAGCAAAGAACTGAAAATGGTTTGTTACCTGGTAATATTAGAGGCATTCACATTCTCAACTCCAACACCATATTTTGAGTTTTTCCTTTGGTTTGCGCCCTGAAGATTTTTATATCCAAGGCCAATGCACCCAGATTTAGGATGAGAAAGAGTAGTACCTTTCTCTCCTAACTGAAAATAGAGTAGTTGTGAAAGGGGAAGTGATAAAGGAGAATCCACACAAATGAACACTGATTTTCTTACAGCCCTATGACTGCTTATCTTCTGTGACTTAGAATGTCTGTGTATCCCCACACAATTAGTGTGGTTTCAACACATTAAGTGGAGCTCTGTTCATTCATTCCACAAACATGGATTAAACACTTGCAACATGCCAGACACTTATCTAGGCACTGGAGATACAGCAGTGAACAAAACAAGAAATCCCCTGCCCTCACAGCCCTCCTAAAGGAAGCACACAATCTGTTAGGTCTGTGTTGGTTGCCTCAGCCACCTGCCCAAGCCTACTGTTCTCTCTACTCCAAAGAACTATATTCCCACTGTAATACTTAATATGCAGTGCAAACTAGACTGGATTAAGGAATATCTAGAAACGTGTAAGGCGTTGTTTTGGGATGTGTCTGGGAGGGTGTTTCCAGAGGAGACTAGCACATGAGTCTGAGTGACCTAAGTGGGGAAGATCCACCCTCAATGTGGGCAGGCACCATCCAATCTGGTAGACAGTGATGTAGAGAGTGCACAAACAGGAAACAAGGTGAATGTGTCATTCTACCTCCAGATCTGGAATATACTTGTCCCCTGCCTTAGACAACGTAACTCTAGGGTCCCAGGCCGTTGAACTCCAAGGTTTACCCCAGTGGCTCCCTGGGTTGCCCGGCCTTCCGCCTTCAACTGAGAGTTACAACATTGGCTTTCCTGGTTCTGAGGCCTGGCGGACTTGGACTAAGCCACACTAGCGGCATCCCAGAGTCTCCAGCTTGCAGATGGCCTGTTGCAGAACTTCTCAGCTTCTATAATCCCATAAGCTAATTCCCCTAATAAATCCCCTTTTATATATCTAAAGAGTTATACAGTTGTCTTTTAGTATCCATGGGGAACTGGTCCCAGGACCTCCTTCAGATAACAAAATCTACAGATGCTCAAATTCAGATAGAAAATAGTACCATATTTGCATATAACCTATGCACATCCTCCTACATACTTTAAATCATCTCTAGATAACTTCAAGTACCTGATCCAATGTAAATGCTATGTTAATAGTTATACCATTTAGAAAACATTGTTAAGGGAATGACAAGGAAAAATGTCTATACATGTCAGGTATGAATGCAAATTTGTTTTGCATTCAATGGTGGCTGGTTGAATCCATGAACATGGAATCTACTGACCATATATATATATGTATTAAGTGCTTATTACATGCCAGAACTTTAGCTAAACCCAAAAGAATAGAGAGGATGCAGATTGGTTCTCCACACTATACAATAAGCATAAAGCCTTTCATTCAGATTCACCTTATGTAATATATTAAGTCACTGTTTAAATAAATTTAAGTTCTACAAAGCAAAGGCCAAACCATCACCAGGGTCAAGCAGATTCTCCTCCGCATATGTAATATTAATCTGTTGGCTGTGCTTAACATTTATTTATTTATTTTGATTTTTTTTTTTAAGACACAAGGCCTTTTTCTATTGCTCCGGCTGGAATATAGTGATGTAATCATAATTTTATGCAGCCTCAGACTCCTGGACTCAAGAGATCCTTCTCCTCAGCGTGATTAGCTAGGGCTATAGGGGTGTGCCACCACCCCTGGCTTCTTTTTATTTTTATATTTTTGAAGACCAGGTTTTGCTTTGTTGCCCAGGCTGTTCTCAAATTCCTGGCCTTAAGCGATCCTATTGCCTTGGCTTCCCAAAGTTCTGAGATTATAGGCATGAGCCACCATGCCCAGCCTTAAAGTTAAAAACATAATGTTGTTCCCAGACTATGGATATGAGTAAACCACATCCTTGGCAGTGACTGCATTCTAGGATAATTTTTAATCATTGACAAAAACAAATTATTCTTCCTATCAAGAAAAAAAGTACTATTCCTGAGGATAAAACACTAAACATTTATCAAGAAAACAAAGTCCACCATCCGTGAAAAGAAAGTACACAAAAAAATGTACAATTCCTAGGGTGGAAATTTCCATCGGTCAGATATACTCTTGGTAAAAATCAAGGGCCACCATGTCATTTAAGTTGCAAAATTAAAAGTACTTTAAGTTCCTAAGTTAAATAACACCAAATGCTTCTCATCAAGAAAAAAGCCTCTCCACCTAAACACATAGCTACAATTTATAATTATCAAAAGAAACTTCACAATGGCCTTTTGTAAAAAATGATCATCATGTGGCTAGCCAATTTCTCACTCCCTCTTCTGTGGTGCCTCTTTAAATTATCATTAGGATATTTACAGTCCAGAGGTGAAAATTGTTGTTTCTATATGAAGTTTATACAGAATAGATAATTAGAACTTAACTTTCCACTTGTTAGGTAATATGCTTGCAATTGTAGCCACTATTTCATACCATTAACCCCTGAAAGTGAAGGCAGCTAGCAGAGTAAGGAGACCTTGAAAATGGCTCAGAAGAAAGCTGGCTGGACCACATGAAAATGGAACTCCTAAATTTGCCTTCACAAGTGCAACAGTCTAGCGGAAAGAACTACCTAGTATAGAATTAACGCTCTAATCCAAATGAGAGGATAAATCTCTCTAAAGTTCCATTTTGATCAAAAATATTATTATAAAAATATTTTAAAACCATACTAAACTTACATAGTTCCATATCCAACCTCTAAATACGCTACAAAGACACAATAAAAAACAGATTGTACAGTGAACAAATAAGAGATATAGGAGCCCCTAAATAGGATACAGTCCATGAATTTGGGGTAAAGTCAGAAATTACCAGCCTCTGAAATTTAGGTTAATTATAACTTAAAAAATCAGCCCCCGTGATGGGATAAACTGGCATCCTGTGCTCCTACTGAGAAGGATACAGTGTCGCCTATGAAATATTCCTGTCCAAAATGCTTAATCTGAACCTGATCATGGAGAAACAATTAGACAAATCTAAACTGAAAGAAATTCTGCAAAATAACTAGGCTGGCCTCTTCAAAAATGTCAAGGAATAAAAGACAAAAAAAAAAGTTGAGAAATTATTCCAGATTAAATTCAATAAATTCATATTGAATACCTACTATCTAGATAACAGTAGAGTGTATTAAAAAAAAAAGTTATATATATTTTTATAACAAAAAAAGAATATGTTACCTTACATGGCCAAAGGAACTTTGCAGATATGATTAAGGATCATGAGACAGGGAGATTATTCTGGATTATTCATGTAGGCCCAATTTAATCACAAGCATCCTTATAAAGAGGGAGACATGAGTGTCAGAGTCACAGAGGAGATGTGATAAAGGAAGCAAAACCTAGACGTATGCCATTGCCAGAAGGGGCCATGACTGAGGAGTACAGACAGCTGCTAGAAGATCAAAGGGACAAAAAATGGATTCCTCCCCAGAACGTCCAGAATGTATCAAATTCTGCCTCTAAATCCTATCTCTACCAGGTGGAAAAAGACATCTAACCATGCCATGTCCCAGCCTCCTCTCTGTAAAATGAGGATAATAATATTATAGTACCTTCTTCAAAAGATTATACCTAGTTCAATGAATTTGTCCATAAAAGCCTTAGCACAGACACCACTTAACACTTCATATGTGCTCAGTAAATATCAGTGGTGGTCATGACCATGATGATGGTGAAGAGCCACCAGATGCTGGGGGAGGGGAACAGAGAAACAGACTAACACTGTCACTGTCTTCACCGCACTTACATTGAGATGTGAGTTAAGAGAAAAATAACCAGGCAATTCTTTTTTTTTTTTTTTTTTTTTTTTTTTGAGATGGAGTTTTGCTCTTGTTACCCAGGCTGGAGTGCAATGGCGCGATCTCGGCTCACCACAACCTCCGCCTCCTGGGTTCAGGCAATTCTCCTGCCTCAGCCTCCTGAGTTTTTTGCCCAGCTAATTTTTTGTATTTTTAGTAGAGACGGGGTTTCACCATGTTGACCAGGTTGGTCTCGATCTCTCGACCTTGTGATCCAGGCAATTCTAAGACTGTGCGATAGAGGCACTTCGGCTGATGAAAGGCTCTACAATTCAAAGGAGGCCGTTAGGTCTTTCTAAGCAAGGAATGCTGGCATCGGAATCCAGGTAATGGCAGAAATGCGAGGCAACTGGGATAGGAGCGATCAAACTTGGGGACTGCTAGGATGGTGAGGCAGGGGAGTGCTGCAGACCGAGTCTAGTTCCTGGCTTGGCAGCTGAATGGGCTGTGGTGCCAGTCACTGAGAAAAAGGAGCCCAGGGCATGAGCAGGTTTCGGGGCAGAAAGAGAGCGAGCTCATGCTGGGTCAGACTCAACTGGAAGGGACTTGTGCTGGAGTCACAAAGGCCATGTGACAGAGAAGTCCTGATCTTGAGAAAAAGGGATACGTTCTGCATTCCCCAGAATAAAACACCTAAACCAAACAGATGTTATCTTGTTCTTGCCTGGATTTCAATTTCAAAACATGATAAAGAAAAAGAGTGGTCCTATCAATCTTATGTATTTCACAGTGTAACTATATAAACAGAAATTAGGAGGGATATTTGTGGCTCTCAATAGGTTCACTAAACCTAAAATTTTAAATTCCCCTGCCAGAAAGTTAGTATGCTAGCCAGATATTTTACTCTACTTGAGAACATGATTTTGCTTGCTAAAGGTAAGAAAGAAAACATTTATAAACTCTTATTTCCTAGGTTATAAAGAATATAACCCCTCACTTACACCTCCCCAAAATAAAGCTGTCAGGAACAACTCTAACCATGTGCGTTCATATGTCCGTAGGCAAAAATATATATACATACTATATTGATATCATTAAAAAAAAACACTATATTCAATCTTGGTCCACAGAGTCTCAGTTAGTAATCCAACCAGAAGCTGGATTTGCCACACAACACAAAACCAGTCTTGCTGCCACACTATGCGCTCATTCAGTGAGTGCCTGACAATGGCTACAGGCAACACTGACTCACTACCTACACACTGTCTTTGGGATCCACCGAACTGTCTGTTGGCTGAATCTCAGCTCAAACTGCCTTAGCTCATTTCCTTGTGAAACAGATGACTAATTGTCCCCAATATCCATTCTATATGTCCCATTAGGAGGAGAACCCGCAGAGTCTTGGATGCTTCCTAGCGTTCACCTTTCCAAGCTTCTTTGGTAGTCATGTATCACCACATGACTTAAGTTCTGGCAATTGGGATGTGAGGGGAAGTAGTATCTGTAATTTCCAGATCATGCCCATAGAAGGGAACTACCTGGCCTCCACTTTCTCTTTCCCACAGAATAAACAAACACACAGGAGTAGAGAACCACCTGCACATGAGCGGAACCACTAAGGCAATGGAAGAATGACAAGCTAGAAGGAGCCGAGCCCCTAACAAACTCAGAAAGCAAAGAGCTAGATTCCAAACTGACTACTGGCTTAAATTTAAAATTTTATATTATTTTATTATTATTTTTAGAGACAGGGTCTTGCTATGTTGCCCAGGCTGGACTTGAACTCCTGGGCTCAGCTTCCTGAGTAGCTGAGACTACTGGCACACACCAACATGCCTGGCCAGCTTGGATTTTTATATGAGAAACTTATTCTGCTTAAGCTACTATTACCTTGGTCTTTATAAAAACAGCCAAGCCAACATCTTAATTCATTTCCACTCAAATCATTAAAAATATGATTATGTGGAATTTATTTAATTAAGGTGTGGCTCACTTTGCTTTAGAGTTTTTCATTCCTTTATAATGACTGCAGACATCTCAGCATCCCACACAGTTTACAATGAATGTTTATGCTGGAATCTCCAAGGGGCATAATAATAAAAGGTACAGTTAATACCACTCCTCTCCAAATGGTCATATATTAAATCTGTTCTTTAATTTGTTGCTTGAACCAATATTTGCAGAGCCCATGTGCAAAACTTCCAACCTATCTGACAAATTTTTAACCTTGGTGTTATATATGATGACAACATTCTATACCCAGCATTAGGACTAGGCTATGCTGGTTTTCTTTTTTCTCTAGGAGAGGACAGATTGTACTAAGTCCTGTATATGCTCCTCTTTGGTGTTTATGACAGGCAGAATAATGTCCCCCATAGAGTCGATTACCATCACAACCCCAACCTGTTCATTTCCTAATCCCTGGAACCTGTAAATATGTTACCTGACATGGCAAAAGGAGCTTTTAAATATAATTAAGGATCATGAGATGGGGAGATTATCTGGATTATTCATGTAGGCCCAGCTTAATCACAAGCATCCTTATAAAGAGGGAGACATTATTTTTTAAAATAAAAAAAAATTTTTAAAAAGTGCTCACTTCTGCAGTACATATACTAAAATTGGAATGATACAGAGAAGATTAGCACGGCCCTTGAGCAAGGATGACACACAAATTCGTGCAGCATTCCATATTAAAAAAAAAAAAAATTAAAGAGGGAGACATGAGTGTCAGAGTCACAGAGGAGATGTGATAACGGAAGCAAAACCTAGAAGTATGCCATTGCCAGAAGGGGCCACGACCGAGGAGTACAGACAGCTGCTAGAAGCTCAAAGGGGCAAAATATGGATTCCTTCCCGGAACGTCCAGAGAGAACACAGCTCTGCCAACACCTTGATTTTAGCCCAGTGAAACCCATTTTAGGCTTCTGACCTCCAGAATTATAAGAGAATCTATGTTGTTTTAAGCCACAAAGTTTGTGATCATTTGTTACAGCATCCACAGGAAACTAATACAGAGTCCTTATATGTAGTGTTGTATATTGTAATAACCCAACTGAATTATGGTAGGCTTTGTCCAGACCTAAAGAGCTAAATGAAAATAAACAATCTTATTAATAATATTGTTACTAATATTATCAGTAGCAATACTAATAACATACAATTGTTTTGCCTTTGTATTGTAATCACATCCCTGCCTCCCTCTCCCAGCAAAAAAAATTGTGGAAATTGAATAATGAGTAGGTACAAGCAAATCTTATTACTAGATAAAAGGATGATTTCCACCCACAAGCGAGTGACTCTTCATCTCAAGATAAAACTGAATGCCATTTTTACTGTTATTGTTTTGAAGGATGAATTCTTTCTCTGCTAGTAAAACAGCATTTAAAAATTTCTGCAAAGGCCAAAGAAGAATTTAAGAGTTTTTAAAGCTCTTATTGATGACCAAAATCTGTAACCATGCATGATATTCTCCTGGTATTACTTAGTTCAAATCTCTATCACTTGTTTCCATTTTAGTTCATGCAGCTGTTGGGTACAGAAAAGCAAACAATCACCCCTGTGGTTTTAATGTGCTTTAAACAGTACCATTCCTGGAGAAGGGCAAGATTCACTGACCCTGACTTCATTCATCTGGGCCTCCTGTGTTCAATATTGGTCAAAGGGGTTCACAACCTACAGGAAGGTCACTAGAAGCTAAAATTATCACTGCTCCCTTAACCTGCCTCTTGTCAGCACCAGCTAGTTGTCCACCATTGTGCTTCTGGTTCCATGACGGTTGTATTATAGTTCCCAACTCAGAGAGGTCTCGGCACAACACCTTTGGAAAATGCTTACACTGCCATTCCTAAGAGAATTCCAAAGCAATGCCCTTGTGTGCCTCTCTGGCCCAGAGCCCATCCATGCCTGACTGTAGAAGGTTCACTTCAAGATCACATTCTTTAGCATGGCCTGTTTTCGTTGCCAGGATTTCAAAAAAATCATAGAACCACAATTGTACTATAAACTCTTGGCCTAAATTTATGTCTCCTCCTTCCTCCTGACCAGAACCAAATGAATGTTGCTTAAGACCCAAAACAGATCCACATAACAGGACTCCTTTTGTTTCAGAAATTAAATTGCTTCTTTGTGATACATCCCTATGTTACATTAGGAGAATAACACTATCTCCTGCACTATACTCATAGGAAGTAGAGAGTTATCGCCTTGGAGCAGATACTTGGTTTTAAAGATGATGTTTGTTTATTTGTTTACCTGCTTCCCTCTGTCTCAATTTGTTCTGGGCTTTGGAAGCCTTCATATCTCCACCACTGATAATGTCTATGTTTTCCTACCTATACCTTAAGTTTCCTGCCACATCTTCCTGAGGTTAAGGCCCTTTAAATAAGCATCACTGCTTTTCAGGGTCTGGAGAAAGGTCTGTCTACTCCAAACCTCAGCGGCAAAGGGGGACGGTAAGCACCAGATACCTTTTGTTGTCTCTGAGTAATGCTTTTTATTAAACCTTTTAACGGTAGGACAGATTCACCTGTATATCACACACTTAACCTTGGAAGCTTTCAGTGTCTCTGTCCTATATATGTTACAATTTGGTCTTGCTCATTTCAGCTTATGGATTCCTCATATGAAAACATATGGCTTTTTGCTCCTTAACTGTTAAGTGTTTAACTAGCTGCTATTTGGCAATAACATTAAAAGCACATAGAAAAACTATTCAAGCTCAACAGTCTAACACTGTTGCTCATCCTCATCCCATAAGCTAAACCATAACCTTTTTAGATTTCCTCTTCTACTTTTTGTTTTACTTATAACTCAGCACTTATTTCCAACTGGAGCTAATAAGAGTTTGTTTTAGTTTTTTGTTGTTGTTGTTGTTGTTTTCTGGTATGTTTATGTTATCTGCAATTTACAAGACTTTTTTTCCTCCCTGTGTTAGTCTGCCAAAATAAAATACCATAGACTGTATGGCTTAAGCAACAGAAATTTATTTTCTCACAGGTCTAGAGGCTGGAAGTCCCAGATCAGGGTGCTGGCATGGTCAGTTTCTGTTAAGGGCTCTCTTCCTGGCTTAAAGATGGCCACCTTCTTATGTCCTTATATGGCACAGAGAGAGAGAGAGAAAGCAAGCCCTGGGGTCTCTTCTTATACGAGCACTAATCCCATCAGGAGAGCCCCACCCTTACAACCTCATCTAAACCTAATTATCTCCCAAAGGTCCTATCCCCAAACGTCATCACATTAGGAGTCAAGGCTTCAACATATAAATTTTGTGTGGGACACAATTAAGACTGTCACACTCTCTCCTTTTAGGGACAATTTGTATCTGCCTTGGAATGAATTCATGACCAGCCTTTCTTCATTAAATAAGCAGGGACAGAGACTGAACACCTGTGAGGTCTCAGGTCCCGACTAACTGCTAGGTATTCACAGAGGAATACATACAATTTCTGATATCAGCAGTCCCAATATTCCCAAGTTCTAGATGGAAATACCTGGTTGTGCTGGCTTACTGCAGCAGCCATGGAAATATGCCAGTCATCACTCCCTCTCTAGAGAAGCACAACTCACTGACAGCCTCCAGCTGCCACAGCTTCAGGCCCACCAGGGCATTCATACAGACACTATCTTTCTGCTGCGCTGTAAGCCAGCTCCCAAGCATGCAGAGGTACTGGAATCATGCTGTTGTTGCCCAGTGTGAAACTCCAGCAACAGACAACTTTGCTTAGGGAAGACCCATCCATCCGATCAAGACTTCTCAGAACTACATGGCAGTGTAAAATTCTTCCCCAACCCTCCTTCCTTCCCACTCTTCCTTCACAGATGTCAGACTCACAACATGGTCTGAAGGCTCCCTCTACCATTTGTGGTTTCTTCCCTCTTTCCACTTCAAAGACATTCCCCAACTTGCATGCCAAATCCGAATTTGGCAGCTGCTTCTCAGAAGATCTGGGAAAACAGACTCAGAAATTAACTTCACATAAAATAACTAAAAGACATGTTTAGCTTCCAAGTAACCTATTTGTCTAACTGGGGACAAATACTCAACTGAGACAACTAAAACAAAAGGTGATAGAAGAAATAAAGAAAATCTGGTTTTTCTTGCATTCAAACAAAGCCAAAACAGAAAATTATTCTCACTATAATTTAATATAAAGAGACATAGAGCTATTGAGCATTTGCCAAGTGCCAGATGTTGTGCAAAGTACTATAAAGGCTATAAAGACAAACTCAAGATAGAGTCCCTGCCCTCAAGGAACTTACAAGCTGCACTCCTATCTTTTACTCAGAATTTTTACATCATTCATTTTAAACAAATTCCTTAAGCATTTTGTATACATGTATACAAGTTCTGTGCAAAGTAAACGACTAAACAAAATTACTTCATGTAAATCTTTTTAAGTCCTTATTTAGAAAATAATTTGGTCTTTAAAAGTAAACATCACTATATTTCCTGTCTACAGTCTCTGAATCCCCTCCCTAGGCCTCTAAAGGGAAAATGTCAAGACATCTTGTCACTTAATCTGATTAGAAAAGTCCCTCATGCTCATCTACATAAATATATCTCCAAAATCCCAAGTTAAGAGATGAATTCAAAGCATTTGGGTCGACTGACACAGGCAGGTGAAAAAACAAACAAACAAACAAACATCTTAACTGTTCATTATTGTTGTTGTTTTATTGTGAAATAGCTACATACAAAAAGTATATAAATACATAGTTTAAGGAATAACATAAAGAAAACACTGTATACCCACCATTCAAGTTAAAAACTAGAATATTACTATAACTTTTTTTTTTGGAGACAGAGTTTCGCTCTTGTCACTCAGGCTGGAGTGCAGTGGCACAACCTCAGCTCACTACAACCTCTGCCTCCTGGAGTTCAAGTGATTCTTCTGCCTCAGCCTCCCAAGTAGCTGGGATTACAGGCGCCCGGCACCACATTCAGCTAATTTTTATATTTTTGGTAAAGATGGGTTTCACCATGTTGGCCAGGCTGGTCCTGAACTCCTGACCTCCGGTGATCCACCAGCCTTGGCCTCCCAAAGTGCTGGGATTACAGACATGAGCCACCGCGTCTAGCCTACTATAATTTTTAAAGCACTTTTCCTTCCCTCCACTGCTTTACAACAGTTTCTCAACCTCACATTATTGATATTTTGGGCCAGATAATTCCTAACCAGCACATTTAGAATGTTTAGCAACAACCCTAGCCTCAACCCACAAGATGACAGTAGCATACCACCACCACCACTGCCATCAGTTGTGACAACCAGAAGTGTCTCCAAACATTGCTATATATCCCCTGGCGGGCAAAGTCACCCCTTGTTGACAACTACTGACGCTACCTGTGAGGTAATCACAATCTGAATTTTTGCTTTTATTTATAGTTTATCAACAGCTATAACCCCCAACAATGTATTGCTTAATTCTACTGTAATTGAACTTCATAGAAATGAAATTGTACTCCATCTATTTTTCCTGTGACTTGTTTCTTACATTCAACATTGTTGGTGAGATACATCCATGGTGTGTTATTATGAGCTGTAATTCATACAATCATTTTTTCATATATTTTTGCTGTATTGCAATCCATAAAATTAAAACTCCATAATTACTTAATCCATTCTATTATTGATGGACATTCATATTGCGTCTAACATTTTGCTTTTATGACTATCTCTACTAGGAACCTTTCCTACATAGGTCTTCTGGTAATTACACAACAGTTTCTCTGAGCTATATACCTAAGAGTAGAATGGCTCAGTTACAAGATATGCTCATGTTCAGCTTTGTTACTTTCCAAAGTGGTTGTATAAATTTATACCCCATCAGCAGTAGAGGACAATTGCCATCACTCCACATCATTTCCAACAACAGAGTCTTCACTTATTTTTCATAACATGTGGTACCACAAAAATATACATTGCTTACCGTGTAAATCCCAATTCTACAAACAGCAAATGAGATCTGGATACATTCAGACATTCTCTATAAGATTAAAATAAGAATAAGAGATTACAACAAAATGTTTGTACCAAAGAACTGTCTTCATTTCTCTTGTTCTTGTTTCCCTCTTTAAAGAAAATCTGCTATATTACAATATCTGTCTTAGGAGCAAGTGGCTGAATTTCTTTTTCCGTCTATCTGCTTTCTAGGCTAGCTCAAATAAGACAGAGATAATAAAGTCTGGGGCATGTGGCTTTATCTTGGGACTATGAGGCAGATACTTTGTCCTCTAATATAAGAGCATCATTTGAGAAATGTAACCTATTGCAATGGTTTAAATTCATTTCTTTCAAATCTTGCTCTAATATCCCATTTTAATAACACATCTTTGGCTGCTGTATGTCGCTTTTTAAGCACTTCTTTTTCAGTTCAATTCTTGATAGATCATAAATGTCTGTAATCCTTATAATGGATAGAAAAGAAATCTCTGTAAAAGGGAAACACTCATAGTTAAATGCTGAAAGTTATGAATGGACTAAATTTACACATAAGACTGAGGTCCTTGGTCTCAGAATATCAATGGGAGTACTCAACTTAGAATTCACAACTTCTTACTCCCAAATCAAATTCAGATTCCTAAAACACATGCCCACTCACAAAACCATGCATACCAAACGTGAGTACTGGTTTCTTTTCCTTTCTTTAGCTGGAGAAATATTTTTAGCACATTAAATTAGTATGTAGTCAAAATAACCCTAACTTTATTCAGTCAAACACTGTTATTATGGTTTATTGTTGACAAGTTAAAACTTCTCCATAAAGTTTATAATGCCATAAATCTCAGCAATCGTGGTTTTATCCATTGTGCCAAGGAGACAGAGACACAGGATCCCTGGCTTTCCGTGGTAGCCAAAAGGCTTCCAAAGATGCAGTTGTTGAGAAAGACCAAGAAGTGGCATCAGAGCCGTCCTGCCTCTTCACATAACAACCACAAGAAACTAAATTCTTATGATTAAAGGAATTTGGCAAAGAAGAGATTGAAAAGCCAAAGGTATATGCATGGACATTAAAAATAAAAATTGGCCGGGCGCGGTGGCTCAAGCCTGTAATCCCAGCACTTTGGGAGGCCGAGGCGGGTGGATCACAAGGTCAAGAGATCGAGACCATCCTGGTCAACATGGTGAAACCCCGTCTCTACTTAAAAATACAAAAAATTAGCTGGGCATGGTGGCTCATGCCTGTAATCCCAGCTACTCAGGAGGCTGAGGCAGGAGAATTGCCTGAACCCAGGAGGCGGAGGTTGCGGTGAGCCGAGATTGCGCCATTGCACTCCAGCCTGGGTAACAAGAGCGAAACTCCGTCTCAAAAAAAAAATAAATAAATAAAAATAAAAATAAAAATTACAGCAATGGAAAATCAAACTCAAAGATAATCTATTGAGTGAAGTACTTAAACTCCATCTAAACTTTCAAATAATTCCAAACATTCAATGGTGCTATTGTTCAAAACAAATGGCTGATGATTTCATACTAGGGATCATGATCACATCCATTATTAAGTTATCTATTATCAGGACTGTAACACTATTGGGTTTATTTTGAATGAAATACACTACTGAAAACAAACAATGTCCATGCCCTGGCATCCTCAGATCCCAAGACTAAGAATGCTCATTACCTTGTCCAGCACCATTCTTCCCATCTACCTTTGGAAATTACCCCAAGTGGTACCATTATAACATAGTAGTGAATGACCGAACAACTTTCTTAAAGTAAACTGGAAAAGCTATTTTACCTAACTGAAAGATAACTATCTTACTTTATACCACCTGGAATAAAAGATTTGCCAGCTTTTCTTAGAACTAAGTGTTGTCCTATAACTAAGTTTTCCAAAATGAGATGTAACTTAAAGATGCTTAAAGGAAACTGACTCTGAGAAGGGCTCCTTTTTGCTCTTCTGCCTTTCCTGCTTCTTTTCCAGGCTGTAATGAAGACTCAATGTGGCTCCAGTGACAATCTTGGATTGTGAGGGCACAATGAGAACAGTAGACACATGAAATACAGCATACGGATAAGAGAACCTAGAGATGCAGATGACAGTGGAGTTGCCATTCCCTCCTCTTTCAGACTTTGTACATGAAATAGAAAGAAACCTCTAACTTTTTGTTTTCTGAGACAGGGTCTAACTCGGTTACCCAGGCTGGAATACACTGGTGCAATCTGGATTAACTGTATCCTCAACATCCTGGGCTCAAATGATCCTCCCACCTGAGCCTCCCAAATAGCTGGGATTACAGGAGCATGCCACCATGCCCAGCTAATTTTTTAATTTTTTGTAGAGACAGGAGTTCACCATGTTTCCCAGGCTGGTCTCAAACTCCCGAGCTCAAATGATCCACCTGCCTCAGCCTCCCAAAATACTGGGATTACAGGCATGAGCCACCCACACCCAGCCCTCTAACTGGTTTAAAAATTTTATGTGTCTCTCACAGCCTAACCTAATCCTAACCAATACAGAACAACATTTGTTTTTAAAAAGTAGGTATCCCCAGTGCCACGTGAAAAGGCTCTAGCATCTATCATGAGAGAATAACTCTTTTTGTGAGCTTTATATTTTAAAGAGGGAGAAATGTTTACTCTTTAGTTACTAAAAACCTACTTTCCACTCCTTCCTTCTCATAGTCCCAAAATGTACAAGTATTGTGGTTGGGTTTGCTAAAATTATTACCCTGAAAACTCTCTATTTATTTTGTGTAACTTCTTTTCTGACTAACCATATTACCTCATTCTCTCTAACCTCTAATCCTTACAAATACTGCCTTATCCTTGAACATCCGACCTCAGACCAGGTGGCATGTCTATTGCCCCAGCTCCAAATTCATTCTAACAATAACATTCTCAACAATGGCCTCTTCCCTCTAATTACTAGGAGTCAGATACTTAGAGATATTTAAAAACATAACCAAACTTCCTTTAATCACAGTATATGAACTAGTAATAAATTTTAAATAATTATACTATTTCCCTGTATAGATGCTCTATTTGCAAGCATTTTTAACTCTTTTTAACTATCTAATTTTAACTATAAACTCATGAGACATAGGCATAACTTGGAATGAAGGATAAGTAGTTAATTATTCCCAATAAAAGAAAGAGTTTCAGCCAGGTGCAGTGGCTCACACCTATAATCCCAGCACTTGCTGAGATGAGTGGATCGCTTGAGGTCAAGAGTTCGAGACTCCCATCTCTACTAAAAATAGAAAAATTAGCTGGGTGGAGTGGCAGGTGCCTGTAATCCCAGCTACTCAGGAGGCTGAGGCAGGAGAATCGCTTGAACCTGGGAGGCAGAGGTTGCAGTAAGCAGAGATCACACCACTCCACTCCAGCCTGGGCAACAGAGCAGGATTCCATCTCAAATGAATGAATGAATGAATGAATGAGTGAGTTTCTATGGCAGATAAACTCTAACCCAGTAACCTCTACAGTGGTATTCACAAATCTACATCTAGACTTGCCCAAGAAAGAACTCAAGAATATTATTTCAACAACAAATCTCATTTTTGCTGCCTCATCTAATAAAAGAGCAAAAAAGATGTCAAAAATAAGACAGGTTAGTTAAAATCTGTTTAAGAGAGGTCTATATAAAAAGAATACCTATGACAGAAAAGAAAAAGAACACTAAATTTGAAATTAATGCGATTACTTACAGTTTAGTGTTGTTTTCCCTAAGAAATTTCAAAGGTAAGCATGAAAATAAAGGAGAAAACAAAACTTCAACAAGATGGCAGAAAATAAATATTATTTACTATACAGTCCCAAAAAAATGATGTCAAGGTATAATTTGAGTTCCATCAGAGGGTTAAAAACACAATTTTCTTTCAGAGAGCTATTTTTTATACTTAATATAATTGACAGCTCTAATTTTGAGGTCCTGTGCAATCCCTCATCCTGATACAAAACAAGATGACAGTTCTATTATCTCCTCCTCTATAATTCTGCTTGATGAAAATAAAAAAGTTAAAACAGCCAAGCCAATTCTTCAGAGTCCTGCAAGTCTTATATTAAAACTGGTAAAATAAGAAAGGGCATAGGGAAGCAGTAAAACCCCTTCGAATGAGGCCCTGGCTTGGATCATCTATTTCCAAATAAGATTAACAAAGTTCCAGCATTTCCTCTCAATAGCAGACAAATGGGCTGAAAGCAAAGATGTCGTAAATGGGGGATACAGAGAGTCACTACAGAGAGTGACTACCCCTTCCAAAGTACATGGGGGTGACACAGTGCCGCATGGGGGGAATCCTCTCTGAGTAAAGGTCGTCTGTCAATTATGCTTTAGTCACTCCTCCAGGTCAGAAATAAACACTTGGGAATGCCACCTACTTCAGAACTGGCATCTCCTTCTGTTAGTATTGTCACTGAAAACATTAACAGTGCATTATTTAACAACTCCCTCAGTTTCCCCAAATGGGAAAAAAATAAATAAAAAATAAAAAAACCAATTATGAGCCGGGCGCAGTGGCTCACTCCTGTAATCCCAGCACTTTGGGAGGCCAAGGCTGACGAATCACGAGGTCAAGAGATAGAGGCCATCCTAGCCAATACGGTGAAACCCCGTCTCTACTAAAAATAAAAAATTATCTGGGTGTGGTGGCACATGCCTGTAGTCCCAGCTACTCGTGAGGCTGAGGCAGGAGAATCTCCTGAACCTGGGAGGTGGAGGTTGCAGGGATCCGAGATCGTGCCACTGCACTCCAGCCTGGCAACAAAGCAATACTTGGTCAAAAAAACAAAAACAAAAAAAAACCTAAGTACAAAATAAAATGAGGATTTATTTACAAAATGTAGAGTATTTTTCTCCTCAACATATATGTTTACAGCTTCTTCAAATTAGGAAAAAGGATGATGATAATTTACCCAAAGTGAAACATTTGCAATCTAAAGCAAAGCTAATAAAATTGGCCTCTCAATATTTTCTAAAAATGTTTTCAGTGGTAACAGAGCCAACAGCATCCCAAGAGCATCTATACTTCCCAAGCAATCTACAAATGTCCATGGATGAAACATGTAAGAGTTCAATCAGTAATTCAAAAAGGAATCATTCCCTTCCCTAATAAAAAATAATAATAATCAGCAGCAGCACATGATTTCTTCATGAAATTCAATCACAAAGATTTGAAAGGCCATCTAACAGAAATAACCTAAGATTTGAAAACTCATTTAGCAAAAATAACCAAATGAAAGCATAAATGATCATATTAAAAGTTACCAATTTATCTGGTAAAATGTTAGCCCATCTTCTACAAAACCACTAAAAATCACATGTAATATCCAGACAAAAGCAGAATTTGGCTGAAATGCTGAAGGTAAGAATAGTTCTCATTCTGAAAAATTCTGATTAAAAAGTATGGAGAGAGAGAAACAAATCCCCTTCTAATTTACCAGAGTAAAATAATAAGTATCATTTATCTTGGAGAATTTATTCCTTCACTTTTGACCAGGCACTGGGAATTTAAAAACTAGGTCCAAAGAAAGAAAACAAAACACAAAAAATTTGTAGTGTTAAAAAAAAAAAATGAGACAGGGTCTCGCTCTGTCACCCAGGCTGGAGTGCAGTGGCACAATCTTGGCTCACTGCTGCCTGGACCTCCCAGACTCAAGCAATCCTCCCACCTCAGTCTCCCAAACAGCTAGGACTACAGGTGCACTCCACCACACCCAGCTAATTGTGTTTATTTATGTATTTTTCTGTAGAGATGAATTCTCACTATTTTGCAGAGGCTAGACTCAAACTCCTGGGCTTCAGTGGTCCTCTCACCTTGGCCTCCCCAAGTGCTGGGACTGCAGGAATGAGCCACTCTACCTGTCCCAGAGCATCTTTAATGTGGCAAGCACTTCTAGGTAAGTGTTAAGCATTCAAAGATAAGGAAGACCAAACCCTAACGTCAGTGATCCTCCAGCTCAGGAGAAAGCAGTAATTAAACATACCTGTACCAGACAAGCACAATGCAAATGTGTTCAGCACAATAAGGGGTATGCACAAAGGGCTTTAGGGAAACAGAGTAGAGGCACTGAAGTCATTCTTACAGGCATGTTAGGAAAGACTCTGAAGCATCTCCTGAATTTTGAGTCTTAAAAGATTGAGAATTTGTCAGGTTTAAAGGAACACAGAAGAAAAGGGGATTCCAGATAAAAGTGAAAGCAAGAAACATCCCATAATATGCATGCATCTGATGGACCGCTAATACATGCCCTCAACACCTTCCTAGTCTTTGCAAATAATTGCTTCTCAATCCAATATCAATTATTGATAACTACTGACAAACTACATACTACTTGAAATGCATTCACATCAACATACAAAACATCCTCATTTTAAGACTTATCTCTAACCCCCTGCCAAAGGAATTTCTATGTGTTGGGGACTTAGTATGGTCACATTACAGAGTCTGTTTTGCCTCCCCATCCTATTAGTTTTATTCAAAAGCACATAAGCAAGATTCTATAGCTGACTGAACTAGCAGGCAGTTTAGCCTTAGCAGCTGACCAGCAATGATGGTATGACCTAATATGAACGGCCAGGCTAGCCTAATCATAGTCTCTTTCTCCCGAATTGAGCTGAAAAATACTGAAAAGATGAAGCAGTCCATAGTGCAAAATAAAACTGATGGAATACATAAAGCAAAGCTATTATATAACTTCATAACCATGAAGAATCATGGCAATCTAAATGTACAAAGCCATGAGTATGAATAAAAAGAAACTATACAAAAAACAAAAGCTATGCAAAGCAGAGGAGAGTAACAACCCTGCTAATAACCACAAGATAAGTAGACCCAGAGAGAGATCAGTATATGAAGAAATGGCAGAGTGTAGTTGCAGACAAGTCTGTTTCTTAGTTTAAAAATTATATTCCTCAGTTTCCTTTGCAGCTAAGTATGGCAGTATGATCAAATTCTAGTAAATGAGATGTAATCAGTAAGTCTTAGAAGTCTTCTAGGAAAGAAGCACACTCTTCTTCTGCCCTTTCTCCATCCAGCTATCTGGAATGCAGAAGTGATGGCAGGAGCTCTGGCACTAATATTGGACCATGAGCTTAAAGTCTACACATAGTGGGCAGAAGTTTCTTGGGGCCCTAATGACTTCTGGACTTACTTGCCTGAGCAAAAAAATGAAACTGTCAAAGCCACTATATGCCAACCAATTCCAGTCCTAATTGATACGGTGGTTGAGAGAATGTGACAGAACCACAATTTGAGCTCAAGTCTTTTGGAGTTGGGAGCCAAACTCTTAAACATTATGAGCAAGTGCATCCAAATAAAGGTCAAACAAACTAGCAAAGCAGGTTTACAGGTTACATGTATTTTATGATTCAACAAATCATAAAAGCCTGGTGACCAAAGGCCAATAAAAAGGAAAGACATGCTGATGCAGTGTCACTCACCTACCACAAATAACACTTGGGGCGAGCCTCTTGGATTCTGTAGCCTACCTGGACATATAAGGTTTTTCTGCCAACACAAGTACCTACAATAAGGTATATGGGCCATAAAAACTGAATATAGGCACCAGCTCCTTATGCATGGCAGAAACCTGTAAAATTCGGATTTGAAAGGAGTGGAGGAGATTTTCAAGAACACACAGGATTCTGGAAAGCCTGCAGCATAGTTTGTAAGGAAATAAGAGGCCTTTCTCATGAACTTCAAGCAAAAGAATTCTCCATACGTCATGAACAACTAGAAGAGCTCGGCCTGGGCATTGTAACTCGCTAAACCACTGATGCCCCAGTGAGGCAAGTGTAGCACGGATCGGCAATCCCTTTGAAAGGCTCAAAGGTTTTAGATGCTCAAGCTGAAGCACCAATGAAGCTGGTATTAATTCTCTTCGTTAATTAAACAAATTCATATTTGCATTTGAACGCCTACTTTGTGCCCAGCCACGTCCTATGCTGGGGACTGTTCAGCAGCGAAGTCCCTGCTCTTATGGAGCCTACATGCCAGTGGTAGTGGCACACAAAACAACAAATAAAATCAATTCAGATGGTGACAAGTCCTATTAAAAAAAATAAGAGAATGTGCAGGAGAGGATAGATCTGGGCACTGCTATTTTTAAGAGCAGATGTGGTCACTTTAACAATATTGTAGACAATAAAAGATGCCAGAAAAGCTTTCAACAGCTTTGCTTCCCAAACCCCTTGCGTAGGCAAACACAGTATTCTACCATAAAAAGTCACAGCATTAGACACTCAATTCAATAATCCACAAATATTTATTGAGACGCAGTTCTGGGAGACATTAAGAGCAAATCTAACAGATTTGAGTGTTAGACTTTATGGAATCAAATCCAGCCATACAACTTACTATTTGTAGGAGCTTGGGCAAATTGCTTAACCTCTGTGCATCTTAATTAGTCATTTGTAAAATGAGGATTATGGTAGTAAGAAGATTCAACGAGTTATCAAAGGAAACACAGTGAGCTCCAGATTTGTATTTTGTTTTATAGATTTTGTAATTGACACATAATGTATTTTTTAATTGAATGTCTACGTTGTCCCAGGCACACAACTTCCTCTAAGCATTTGCATGAAGGGACTCCAGATACCAGGCAGCCCCAGGGGCTGCACCCTGCCACCAGCTTCTAGGGATGCCTTGCATTAAGGCCTTTACTCCTACTCTTGGTGTCTCCCCCTGCTGTCTTCTGCGTTACCAAGACTAACTCCTATGACTTCTCACTGCAAATACTGACACCCAGGACGGTAACTCTTGAGATTCCCCAAAGGAGTTAACATTCCAAATCCAGAAGGTTTCTCTCTCACCACTCTGTCTCAACAGAGCCAGCACCTGAGGCAAAACAGTAAACAACATCCATTCCTAGGAAGGCCTCACAATATTGTCCAGATGGGCAATGCGCCACGCTTAAACTGAAGAAGTTTTCATCTATATTATATATTTAGTCTATATTATATTATATAAAACTATATCAACTATCACTTAACATCTTAATATTCAATAATATTTAATATTTTTAATGTTGTTATAATGATAGGCATCTACTTTGCCATGCATTGTCCATTAGGCACTTAGGAGAAAAATTAGTTAGAATCATAAAGAAAATTACATTTATTCAATTCTCCAGAATTTGGATTCATATTCCATTCCCTCTGTCCCATTCCTTTTTGATATAATTAAATGAACACAACTTTTCAGCACTTTCGACTAAAACCTTAGAAATCATTGTTTAGGGATTCTTTCCTTGAATTTATCTTTTTAAGCCACTTCCTTGGTCACGATACCTACATTGTCAAACCTATGTTTGAAATCGAAATATTCAAACGGCCAAGCTCTTTTACTGAATCAGTACTTCCATATTAACTTTAAGAAACCATTATACTGCCAGGAATAAGCTGGTCCAACAACCATTTAAAGGTTCAAAAAATTTTCTACTTGCTTATTAATTAAACAATCTGGACTTTTCCTTTTGCTTTTGTGACCATGGAGGGAAAAGAAAGGTAAGCTTTGGGGTTAGACAAACCTGGCTTTATACCATTTTAGAAGTCACTTTAGAAAACGCATCCACCCTGAACTTCAAGAAGTGGTCCTCAGATGAGAAAACAGACAGTCCTTGGTTTCCATGGGGGATTGGTTCCTGGACCCTCTGCAGATACTAAAATCTGTGGATGCTCAAGTTCCTGTATAAAATGCTGTGATACTTGCATATAACCTACACATATCCACCTGTATAATTTAAATCATCTCTAGATTACTTATAATACTTAATATAATGTAAATGTTGTACAATTTTTAGACTGTATTTTTTATTTTGCATTATTTTTATTATCCTACTGTTATTTCTTTGTTCAAATATTTCCAATTTACAGTTCACTGAATCTGCAGATCTAGAACCGCAGATACAGAGGGCTAACTATAATACTACTAAAGCTACTAACTCTGTTGGATCAAATATGCAAGCATGAGGTGCTTAGCAAAAGGGAAGATATTTTCTCACACGTAGTGAATCCAAAGCCAAGCCACCCACATCTACTACTAATATGTGGATGAGTCTCCTGAACAGCGCCCCCTAATTTCCACCTGATCCCTCTATAATCCATCCTCCACTCAGCAGCCAGAGCAAGTTTTCAACATGCAAATCTGGAGCTATCACCTTCTGCTTAAAACTATTTAATAGTTTAAGAGCAATCTTAACAGAAACCCAACTCCCAACCCCAACATCCCCAGGCCCTACGGAATCTTACTGGGCTCCCCTGGGGCTTGGGTTCAGAGCCAATTTCTTTGGGTCACTCTTCAGCATCTGATACTCCAAGCTCTGAGATTCCTGTAAGCAGCTATACCACTGTCTCATACTTGCTAAAGACAATAGCCCCAATCAATAAGCACGGGGAACTACTTGTGGTTTTCTGTAAGTCCCAGGGATCCCTGTGCCCAAGTCAGGTGATATGATCTACCTACTTTTGTCCCCAGGGACTCACCCTATTTCCCCTTTCTTTTTCAAGGGACACCACCTTTTCCTAAGTCTTGTAGATTTTCTCCTTACCCCTATCCCTAAAGCCTGGCTGCCAAGTGGCACAAGCCCTCCCTACCTCCCTTGCCATTGATGTCCTCACTTCTCCAAAGGTGTGCGCACTGGCCCTTCTTAATGAATGGGTTTAAGTGCTAAGGACTAAAGGGAACAGACAGATATGTGAAGGTTGATGTAAAAATCTAACAATTAAAGGCAGTATACTCATTGCCTATGTTTCTGACATGTGTTTCTGACATGCAAGCGCTGCAACTCCGGCCCTCCACCTGCTACCAGCAAGTAGATGCCTCCCAAGTGCCCTCTTTACTCTCAAACCAGAAGGTAGAATCACAACCCATGAACAAGGTGAGCTATAGCCCCTCGTAAGCCCCACTCCTTTCAAATGAGTAGTTTGCATTTCTGAGGGCAGAGTTCCTATTCAGGCATTCCATTATGATAGTGAATAATGTCTACTAACCATACCTATGGAAATTGAGTAGAACCATGCACAATTCAATGTAATAGGATGGCCTAATCTTATAAGTCACAAGAGAAGAAAAAAAAAGGCATTTACTAAGGTTCTATTATGCACTAGGTATTTTTATACTGTCATCTCACTCAGCACTCACAATTAGAGCAATGAGGGTATTTCCAGGTCTGATTGACATATGAAAAAAACTAAAGGATATTAGCCTGAGGCTAGTAAGTGGCAGAACTTAGGCTACCTAAGTCTAATTCTAAACCAATGCTTTTCCAACTCTGCAACCCCACGCCGGGTTGCAAAGAGATAGTCAGATATTCAATAAATACTTTTAAGTGAATATTGAATTTTAATTAGAGACTGAAATGAGATACATTGTATCCAAATGTACTGTATATAAAATTTTAACACACTGGGAACCACCCACACATAACTCGTGCTGCCAGAGTAACGGGGTGGGAGGAGAGATCACGCCTCATGATAAAACCTATGTTCTGCCTTCTGACTCAAGAGCTACTTTCCAATCTGTAACATTTGCAACTATGATTCTGTTGGAATCCTGTTTTTCCTTGATGCTACACCAAAATGAGAACAAAATGCAGAATTAAATAAACTATTTGATAAGCCTTCAGTTCTCAACCATGTCTAAATGCAGATTTTGTGTTCATCAAAACAGTTTCATTGTCCTCCCTGACAATATATAAGTAAATATCATAAATATAGGCTTGTAAAAAGTCAAATAGAATAATATATCACTTGTTTAATAGTCCTGCATAAAATTAGTTGGAAAAAAGAATTCCACTGCCTAAACAAAAAGAAAACAAATGTGAATTTCTCCCCTAGACCACAGTATTTTCTTAAATAACTTCTAGTAAAGTGAAGAGAGATTGCCTGATACATTAGGAACCTGACCAACCTAGAAACAAGGAAAAAGCTGGAAGGAACTTTGCATCTACTTCAACCTCTCACTCAGTGCATAAACCCCTTTCTATGATGCCCCTAACACGCAGGTAACCAGCTTCTGTTCTGTCATTTCCTACTCAAGGAATGGAACAAATCTTAAGAGAATATTTCCTTACCTGAACCAATACCTGGCCTTCGTACGATCTTGACCTGCTCAGATCCATAGAAGACTTTATACTCTTCAAATAACTAAAGCTATTGATCATATAATCTTTTTTTTTTTTTTTTTTTTTTTGAGACAAAGTCTCATTCTATCACCAGGCTGGAGTACAGTGGTGTAAACTCGGCTCACTGCAACCTCCAGCTCCTGGGTTCAAGCAATTCTGCCTCAGCCTCCCAAGTAACTAGGACTACAAGCAAGTGCCACCACGCCCAGCTAATTTTTGTATTTTTAGTAGAGATGGGGTTTCACCATGTTGGGCAGGCTGGTCTTGAACTCCTAAACTCATGTGATCCGCCTGCCTCAGCCTCCCAACGTGTCTTGCTCTTCTTTAATGGTTCTCCCCAAAGTCCAAAAGCCAAAACTCCAATGCCAATGAAAAGTATAATGCAATACTGCCTCTATTCTTTGAGGAGGTAAATCCTATTCTACTAACCCAGTGACTGGCAAATTACAATCTGTGGGCAAATCCAGTCCACTGCCTGGTTTTGACAATAAAGTTTTGTTGAAACACAGCCACACTCATCTGCCTACCTATTATCTATAGCTGCTTTCAAACTACTAAGGCAGAGTTCAGTAGTTGAAACAAAGACTGTATGACCTTCAAAGCCAAAATATTAACTTGCTGACTTTTTTCAGTAAAAGTTGTCCACCCTGTTCTAGGCCATCATCCGGGGTTTTCTCCACAAGCAAGGAAGAATATTACATTCAGTTTTACAGGCTACAGACTCAGTAGTTACAAGAGTCATTCCTGTATTATTTGGGATGCTCAAATGCTTGCCAAACATTAAGCTTGCAATAAGTATCTGTTGAGTAAGAAAGGTCAGAAAAAGAAAGATGGAGGTTAGGAAGAAGGGAAGGTAGGGCTTTTCTTCTCTAACCTGAAATCCACCCTTACACAATGCTTTAAAACCTGACAGATCCTTGTCTTGCTGCAAGAGATTTTAACACAGGGCTGCACAGCAGAATTAAAATTGAGGACCTAAAGTGACAATGTCTCATTTCAGACAAATAAACACTGATTAAAATGTCATTTAGTAAAACAAAAGTCCTTGTTAATTTTGAAAGCACAGGGAAATCCTACCCATACTTAAGTCTTAGAAGCTTATGTATTTGTTATTGTTGCTCCTGCTTGTTGTTTTACTATCACTCACTGCAATTATATAAAGCAACTGGGATAAATAGTCTTTCCCTCAAATGAACTCTTAAGCACTCTGGATTTGGGGAAATAGAAAAGAATTGTTTTAAGACAGACAAGGAAAAGACTGAATCACCCATGAGCTTACTATAAATCTTGATTCTCCATGTCCTTCATGTTTTAATAATCATTCATTTTTATGAAGGTTTATTCAAGACAACCTTTGTAGAAAGAATTAAAATAGGCATCACATCTTGCACAGCTTTTATAATTTCAACTTTTTAAGCCACTTGTTTCATTATACTTGTGTTCTCTTACAAAGAATCTGATGTGAAGAATTTTTGAATTACCAACACAAGATCTTTTTCAACATGGAATCAAAATTTTTACTGAGTCCATTTTATGAAACTATTCCAAGTGAATATTAAGCTTACATAATTAATTATTTAGGATAAAACAGTAAGAACTCAGAAGACATGAAATGGAAAATATTCACCTATGGGTATTAACAAAGATCCCCAGTATAGTTAGGCATTCTCCCCAAAAAATGACATAATGAAACTAAAACATCACTAGCACAGGAATCTCAGAATGCAGAAAAATCACAGCCCGCATCCACAGAAATAGTAAAGAGGGGCTGCACTCCAGGCTCAAAAAGTAATGCTACCCACAGCCCATCGCCACGTCCACAGGGAACTTGAAAGAGCAGGAAATGCAAAGAAAACCTCTGAGCAATCCAGTGATCCTACCTAAATGACCCAAGCTTCTAAACACACATAAAAATCCCAAAAAAAAATCATAGGAGAAAGTATGTTACACTGAAAAAAACATTACTGGTGAACAACATAAAATATATATTTCTATATAAAATGAAACAGAGAGAAATCCAATAATCACAAGACGTTTTCTACTCTAGCCCAGTGACTTGAAAAAAGAACCAGCCACATTCAGGAAACATTCAAAATGACCAAGAATAGCAATATTACCCAGTAAATCGAGTGACTTGAATAAAGAACTAGCCACATTCAGGAAACATTCAAAATGACCCAAAACAGCAACATTAACAACAAATCATCCCAATGCTCCTTCCTCTACCATACACTGTCTCTCAGGAAACATTCATAAAGGAGGAAGGGATAAAAGAGCTGATCAATAAATTACATGCTCTGCTTCTCAAAAGCAGAAACTTGACTTTCAAATGGTTTGACTCCAATGAAACAGGAACTGAAGCCTCCAAACAATAACCGAATTCCAGAGTAGCACCTCAGAAAACTCACCTACTCAGTTCAAAGTGAGTCAGCTCATGTGGCCAAACTTAGGTAACAGCTGTAAGCAGAATTGGCCTGAGGAGAGATGTGGGCCACTCTATTCCCTGCCAGGACCTTTCACCCTGTAAATCAGAAATAGCCACCACTTAAAACACCAGCAAGCAGCTGCAGTGTCTTTAACCCAGTTACCCTACCCTACACTATGCTTATTAGGCAGAGGCAGGGAGATTTTCGAAAAGGCTGGTATGGGGAAAATGAATCGAAATGGAGTAAAATATTTTTGGTGACAACAGTATCATAAGTCCTTGTTTTATATACAAAGTGCTAATTCAATGTCAGCAAACACTTTTGTAGTACTTACAGGATTAGGCTCTCTTTTAAATGCTTTATAGATAATATTAACTCAATTCTGTGAGGTAGGTATTTAATACTATTATTATACCCGCTTTGCATACAAGGAAACCCCGGCACTGAGACTGCAGAGCAGGAAAATCACAGAGCTAGAATGCAAATGCAGGCAGTCTGGCTCTGCCCCTAACCATTACTATGTGTGGCATCTCAGTCCAACTAAATATTTACTTAGTACCTGTAGTGTGTACTTGTGCCAGGCTCTGGGCATATTAAGAAGCCTGCAACCCAGCCCTGCCCTGTGCCACAATGAGCTCTGTCCTATAATAGAGACGGGAACAAAGGCGCCATATGCAGGAGCATGGCTAGCACATTAGGCACCTCTGTGCCAGTTCACAATGAGGATCTGGGCAAGGTAAGCCAGAGCTGAATTTCAGCCTCACTTGCCCCCTTGGCCAGGCACTTCTGTGCAGTGAAAGGTTCCATTCCATTTTTTGCAGTGAAAGGTTAGAAGAAGAGAAGGTTTAAATAACTAGAAGAGAGAAAACTAAAAATTATTTCTACATTACTATGCTCCTTGATCATTTTAATTAGATAGAAATCAGGATTATAGAGTCCATTTAGGCTTTACTAGCAATGCATCCAGATTACTATACAATTGTTCCAGACATAACATATGAGGGCTAACTTCACAAGCTGCCCTGACAAAATAGCCCTAAGCAGGGTGCCCACAACAAAACACACTCCTGGCTCCAACAGCGACCAGATTTCAGTCCTGTTGGAAAGGCCTTGGCATGGGCCATCTTCATTAGCTTCTGGACTTAGCACTTCAAACTGCCAATTCTCTGCCCTGGGAACCTGAAACCCCAGGGACCCCTCCACAGAAATCCAGCCTTGTGACAGATCCAGACAGCAACTGAGTCCCTTGAGGGGGGTCCAGTCTGCCCATTCATCAGGAGCCAGAACTCCTGTGGAAGTGTAACCCTCTTAATAGAAAGAAAATAGGCTGAGAGTCTTAAGAATCTAGTAATTGAGCTGTGGGTTTAGTAATCTGAATGAGGACCCTCAGTAGCACAATCAACTTGAGTCTAATCTTCTCCCAACTCCCTAAACCCAGGAACTGCTAGATGAATTAAAATCTTTCCTATTAAGGTCATCCTTATCGTACACTGCGCTGTGCCTCCGTTCCAATGAACCCATCTCACGCTAGTACCTGCCCTGCCCAGCCTTTCCACAATACCCTCTGCCACAGTGGTGGTGGTGCATTAACTCTGCAGTCCTACTTAGGAAGGAGGGCTTTCGAGGCAGATTTCTTGGGTTTAAATCCCAGCCCTGCCACTTAACTTGCTGTATTTTCTTAAACAAGTTCCTTATTCTTTCTGCATCTCAGTTTTGACATCTGAAAAATTGAGATGATACTGCTAGTATCTACCTCACAGAGTTGCTGTAAGGATTCAATAAGTAAAGCCCTTAGAAAGTACCTGCCGATATACATACTGTGAGTGCTTTTTTGCTATTTTGACGAACAAGAAGAGGCAGGAAAGGAGGAAGTAACAAGCACTAATTTGTATTATTTCAGTTACTCTTCGCAGCAAATCCAAGCAAATCCTCTTACTGTCCCCATTCTACAAATGAGAAAAGTGAGGCACTGAGAAGGCAACTCACTTGCCAGTTACACAAAATAGTTGGTGAAGCCACCCTCCTCTACTCTTAGGCTACGAACGCCCCTCCCCGACTCCTTTCAAAACTCAGGACAATCCACTCTATTTAGTGTCCTCTCCTGCTCCTTGTTAATGATGTCAACAAAGCATGCCTCATTCACTAAGGATTTCTGATATCTGGCTCAGGCTTTCACTCAAACACAAGCCCTGCTCTAGTCCTGGTGACTTCCTCATGCATAAGGATGATCTATCTGCAACTCTGGCTGTATTTCCTCTGCTGCCTCGTGACCTCCCCATCTTTTACCTGCTGCCAGCCACAGCCACACCCTGGGGCCTGTTCTTGAAGAGTCTACCTCTGCAGTCTTCGATTCGCACCCCAATTGTCTGACCACATTGAACCTTCTTTCCCTCTAGTTTTCTGACTTGTTACTCCCTACAACATTTACAGTTCAGTCTCATCAAGACCACCAGTCCCTTCCATCTCCTGCTTTCTATATGCCCTTCCTTCCTTTCCAATAACTCAGATCTCTAGCAATTCAGTTTCTTACCATTGTACTAAGTTCCCACTCCCCATTGTCCACCCATGGATTCACCCTAGATTAGGAAAAACCCTAACCCTTACCAATCTAACTGCCCACCTTCTTAAAACTACACCTAGACAGTTACAACGGCTACAAGGAAAGAAAAAATGAATCACACGACCATCTAAGTGTGAACCATTAAGTCACGGTCTGTGACTTCAGCACCACACAACAACCAACGCTCTGTGTCCCTGGTCATCCTCGGCCCCCACTCTTCACTGCAGCTTCTTCAATCCTCCTCAGCTAAAACCCCTACCTGACCACATTTCAGTCACACTTGGCAAAATGACCTTACCTTCCACTTCACCAGCACTGTGCCATCCCTTGTCCCATTTAAGGAAAGCCACCCCCAACCTTCCTGCCCCTCCAGTTCCAGCCCTTTCTCCTCTCTTTCCTGGTGAATGTCTCACAAAACATTCACTGGGGCAGCATCAGTTCCTCATTTCCCACTCCTCCAATAATCAGCACCCCAACAAGCCCACAACAGCCCTCTGGCCAAAGTCACCACTGACATGAATTGAGTGGTCATTTTTCAGTCATTGTCTTCCATGATCTCTGGTCAACGTTTAACAAAATTGGCCACTTTCTCCTTCTGGGAAGTCTCTATCCTCAGCCTGCTTGACATCACACTCTGGACTTCCTTCTAATCTCTCAGTTCTCCTTCTCCCAGGCTCCTCTTCTCGGTTGTTGTCGTTGGGTTTTGGAGTTTTTTTTTTTTGTTTTTTGTTTTTTATTTTCGTTTTTTGTTTTGAGATGGGGTCTTGTTCTGTCACCCTGGCTAGAGCGCGGTGGCACAATCGCCGCTCATTAAAGCCTCCATATCCCAGTTTCAGGTGATCCTCCTGCCTCAGCCTCCCAAGTAGCTGGGGCCACCGGTGCATGCCACCCCTGAGGCATAGCCACCATGACTATTTAATTTTTTTTGTAGAAACAGGGGTCTCACTATGTTGCCTAGTCTGTTCTCAAACTCCTGGCCCCAAGTCATCTGCCGTCTTGGCCTCCAAATGTGCTGAGATTACAGGCACAAGCCCCCATGCCTGGCTGCCAAGTTCCTCTTTGGTTTCTTTACTTTTGGTGATCCCATGAAAGCTGCACGTGTACTACACGCCGGCAGTGGCTGAGGCCATTGGCATCCTCGAGTCTTTTCCTTTCCCACACAACTGAACCTTCGTGCACAGCCATGTAAGTGGTTGTGAATGTGAGCTCAGACATTAGCCAGGCCTAGGTTCAAATTCTGGCTCCACCATGTCTTAGGCACAACACTTAATTTCTCTGAGCTTTAGTTTTCTAATCTCTAAAATGATAATAGTAAATATATAGCATATGAAAAATACTGAGCACTGTGACTCCTGCAAAATGATATTAATAATATAGTATCGTATACAGCATGTAACAATAAATGTTAGGTATCAGTTTTAACTGTATCTCCAAACCTCACCCCTGAGTTTTCATTTATTTATGTGAAATCTCAAGTTGAATCACTGCACAAGCAGTTCAAACTCAGTCACTCTGAAATCAAACTTCCCACTTTCCCATCGAACCTGCTATTTCTTTAGTGTTGCAGACCACAGTGCAAGACCCCATTACCCACCTCAATACCTACTCCAAAATTCTTCATGCCCCAAAATTCTTCACCCTTCCTCCCACCAAGAGCTATATCTCTCTCCTGCCCTGGAACCTAACAATGCCTTTTTGACTATCATGATAAAAAGAACACAGTAAAAGTGACACTGCATCACTGTTCAGGATTGGGTAGAAAAGACCAGGCAGTTTCTGCCAGTTTCTCTTGGTACATTTGCTCTGTAAGCCTTCAGCCTCAATATGAGAAGTCTAGCAATCTTGAGGTCATCACACAGAAAGACCACATGAAGAGAGATGCCCCAGGAGGCCACCCTTGTCCAGCACTCAGCTATTGCAATAGACCCAGCCCAGATGCCAGGCATGTATTTGAAGCCTTGAGGTGACCCCAGCCTCCATCTGATAACAACTTCATGAGGGATAGTGAACAAGGACTGCCTAGTTGAACTCAGTCAACCTGAGATTCACCAGGAAAACACACTGTTATTGTGTTAAACTATTGTTTTAAGGTGTTCATTACTCAGTAATAGATAACCAGAACAATGCTCAAACCAAAAACCTAAGAATTACCCCAGAGATCTATTCTATTGTCATCTTCCAGATCCAATTACAAAATTCTGGCAATTCTTAAATGTTGCTTAAATCCATCTACATTTCTGCATTGTTCCTGCCCCTTCTTAATTGTGAACACTATCATCTCATTTCTGGATCAGGGCATCATCTTCCTAACTAGTCTTGCTCCAGTCTGCCCTCCCTTTCCAATGCTTCTCTGCAGACAGATCTGATCCTGTCATTGCTGGCAAACTTTTTTGTTTGTTTGTTTGTTGTTTTTGAGACAAAGTCTCACTCTGTCTGAGACTAGAGTGCAATGGCACGATCTTGGCTCACTGCAAATTCCACCTCCCGGGTTCAAGTGATTGATTTTCTTGCCTCAGCCTCCCAAGCAGCTGGGATTATAGGAGCACACCGTGACGCATGGCTGATTTTTGTATTTTTAGTAGAGACAGGGTTTCACCATGTTAGCTAGGCTGGTCTTGAACTCCTGACCTCAGGTGATCCACCCACCTTGGCCTTGCAAAGTACTGAGATTACAGATGTGATCCACCATGCCCTGCCTGCAGGCAAACTTCCCATGACCCTAGCTGGGCTCTGCAGCTTCATGTCTAGCACTGCTCCAAACCTTGCTCCAAAAACGCAAAACCCCTGAAGTTCCTTGGTCATGGGGTTCCTCACCCCCAAATCTCTGCACAACTATTCCTTCCTCCTGGCTCTGGCCCTGCCGGTCATTGGGCCAACTTTACTCAGCTTCAATGTTGCAGATGTTAAAAGACTCCTATGGGAAGTTCTCTTGGCCCTGAATTCTAGGTTAGGTTCCCTTTCTTGTGCTACTCCAGTCCTCTTTATTTCCCTCCAGATAGACTATGCTACTCCAGAATGTAATCGCTTATTTTTCATTGTACAGGAACATAAGTACCTTGAGGGCAGGCCAACGTCTTATTCACTCAACATTTTTTTTAGGGAAAAAAGCAAATTTGAAAAAGACAAGGGCATTATGTTACAATTTTGGTAAAATTCTTAAAGCACACAAAACGTTACTATATATAGTTTACACCCACATGCATATATGATAAAAAGCCAAAAACATACATGAGACCGTTACCCACTACACTCAGTTGTCACCACTGAGAAGGGTGGAGGAGGAAGCATGCAGGGAACCTGTCTTTAGTTTCATTTAAAAATCACCAGAGTTTTGAAGTCAAAAATGGCATAATGTTAATCCTGTTCAATCAGAAAGGCAGGTAAACAGAAGTCTGTTTTTTGTTTGTTCATTTTTTAGAAGTCTGTTATATTATTTGTGGCACTTTTCTGAATGCTTAAAATAATTCATAACTAGAAATAAAACTTTGACAGAATTCTATTTCTGTTTAGCTCCTGACTCCATGTCTACACTGATTAGGAACAGGTATAGTCCTCCCATGCCTCAGTCAATGGTCGTGGAATGCCTCCAGATGGTCATTCCCTTCCCCAAGAGAGAGAAAGGCCAGAGAAGCAGCTCTCATGTTAAAAAAAAAAAAAAAAAAAAAAAAAAAAAAACCCAGGGGAATCCCTCTTGGAGAGACATGGACACAATTACTAGGATAAGTTCTCAACTCAAAGTAGCAGTCCAGAGGTCAAAACAGTTCCCAGCAAATCTAGGTAAAGAGGAACTTGATACATGAGATTAGCTTGCAAATGCAACTTTTCACATGGTGAGTTACTATCAAAATCATGTAGGAGTGTTTGGCTCTGTGAGCCAAAGGGGAGAACACCTACGTTCATGCACAGTGAAGGAGAGAGTGGGTAGTCAATGAAAGCAAAATCAGTGAGCAAACTCCCACCTCAAACAAAAACCCACACAACTTCCCTAGTGGGAGCTGCACTGTCACTGAGTTCCCAGGGGGCCTCTCACAAGCAACCAGGTGATAGAAACAATCAAGTGATCCCCCAATTTCCAGAATTGTTATCTATGGTTCACACAGTCTCTCTCACTCATCCTTTCAACAATTATTAATTATATTAGGTAAGCAGCACCAAAGAATGCTCACAGCCATGGGCTTAGAATCAGACAAGCTCATATCCTGACCCTGACCCTGACCCTCCAATGGTTATGCAATTCTGGGCAATACTCAACCTTTCAGAGCCTCAACTTTCGTCTTTTCTAAGTTGCTATGTCTTTGTAAGTCAGCAATCCTGGTTAACAGGACTGTTGAGAGGATTACATTAGGTGATCCAAGTAAAACACTCTGCAGTGTAAATGGTACACAGCCCTGTATTTACCAGGCACTATATTAGATTCCAGTAATAAAATGGTGACTAAGTTGCTCAGGGAACCAGCAATGATTCAGGTCACAGACCCAGATGCCAGCCATGTATTTAGCACTAGAAATCTGAAATGGACATATAAATTGTGGGGCCCAGTGCAAAACGAAAATGCAAAGTACCTGTTCTAAAATTAAGATGTTTTTCAAGATGGTGACCAAACAGCAGTAAACCAAGCACGGGGCTCTTCTGAACCCAGCGGTTGCACGCCTGGAAAGCCAGCTCTGCTAAAAGTAGATGTGCCTAGGTGCTTTGCAGACACTCAGAAAATGAGGGTGAGCCAGAACTGGGTGTCTTAGACACATCCAAATACCTGGGGCATTCAGGGAGATGCCAGGGAAAAGCCAGAACATAATACAGGGGGCTGCAGGATCCAAAATAAAAGCCCTTCAATAATTTAATTTGTGGGAAGTATCAGAGACAATTTCAATTTCTTGTCATCTACAGTAGTTATGAGACCTTCCCTAACAAGCCTTCCTTCTCTTTAGTCTACCTTAGAAATAAATCCTTTATAAAGTTAATACCATCAGGAGATTTTGCCCACCTGAACTCCATAAGTAACAGGCTGCTTATGGCCTAGTGTATACTGGGAACAGCCCCACTTCCCAGACAGCATGTGTCAAAGGAACATAACATAGTCTCAGTACCTCTTCAAAAGAAATGGGGCTGGGCATGGTGGCTCACGCCTGTTATCCCAGCACTTTGGGAAGCCAAGGTAGGTGGATCACTTGAGGTCAGGTGATTGAGACCAGCCTGGACAACAGGATGAAACCCTGTCTCTACCAAAAAATACAAAAACTAACCATGCACCTGCAGTGCCAGCTACTCAGGAGGCTGAGGTGGGAGAATTGCTTGAACATGGGAGGCAGAGCAAGTTGCAGTGAGCCAAGATCATGCCACTGCACTCCAGCCTGGTTGACAGAGTGAGACCCTGTCTCAAAAAAAAAAAAAAGAAAGAAAGAAAGAAAGAAAGAAAGAAAAGAAAGAAACTGGGGCTTGGGCCAGGTAGGAATGTGCCCCTGAAAGTAATACTAGGGGGTTGAGTAAGGAGGTTACCTGGAAATTTATATGTGATCACTTCATGAAACATTAGATGCTGAAGATCACCTCAATGACCATGACCAGGGTAAGGACGTTGTAAGGTGGGAGTTCCCAGCACACAACATAGTTCTCTTCCTAGCCAGCCTTCTCTGTAACAATCACTTGGCAGAGTCCTTGGGGACAAGGGAGCATCAGCCAGCCTGCTGATGGCCACTGCTTTCTTTAACTTAGCAGTGGTCAAGGACCACTCTTCTGTACTTGTTTACTTAAGAAGCAGTATAGTAAACATTTCAAGAGCATCCCAACAGCTTTAACAACAAACTGCCTGAGCCAATGCCCAGCACGAGGGAACTACCCCTAGGTGGAAGGCAATGAAGGAGGAGTGCCCTGGGGCCACAAGCGAGGTTCAACTACTTGCTAGCTGTGTGAACTTGAGGAAACTACACAACCTTCCTGAGTCTCAGTTTAATGCCATTACACATGCAAAGCACTTACAACATTGTCTAGTACAGAGTAAGTATTCAATAAATGTTAACTGATTTTGCCATCCTAATTATAACTCACATATTTATCTCCCCTACCCCCTACCCCAGCACTGCCCACATGCCAACAAGCATGTGGCTTAGGCATCTTTCAGAATGCAAGCCTCTGGAGGGCATGAGTCAACGTCCTTATGTGTCCTCTCCTAGGGCTCATACTGTTAGACTGGAGCAACAGAAGTTTAGGAACCAGACTGAACGCCTTTGTAGAAAAGTTCCTACCTAATGGTATACATTTCCTCAAAACATTTTTGCTATGTTAACTCCTTATATGGTAGATTTGTTTATTGTGCTCAGATAACTTTTATCGTATAAATTACTAAGAAAGGAATATTTACTATGTCTGCCTAATCCAGGCGACATTCAGACTAAAAAGTGTTTGACCTATATTATTACTTTATAGTCAGTCATAACAAATACAACTTACAATGTTCATAGATATTGAGGTTTAAAAACAATGTGCTTATTTATCAGTAAAGCAATTCACAGATAACTGAACATCACATGAAATCAAATGTACTCTCACTCCTCTTTTCAAGTAGGATCCTTCACAATTTAGTAGTGCCTATGGGCTCTACCCTTCATAGCATATCATGGGTTTCTGTTGGTGGTTTGTTAGTTGGTTTTTATTCTGCAAATGGTGAGAGACTTGGGATGATCTACCCGACCCAATTCTCTCACCAGATCTTGTCCACTGACACATACATTTTTATGATGGCAGATGCAGCCTAAAACCAAGAAACTAAATAAGTCAAGTCCACCAGTCTACACAAAAAAGTCTTATTAAACTAACCTTATCAAATTTAATCTTATTAAATTCCAAACACAGGGCAGGCACGGTGGCTCATGCCTGAAATCCCAGCACCTTAGGAGGCGGAGGTGGGTGCATCACTTGAGATCAGGAGTTCGAGACCACCCTGGCCAACATGGCAAAACCCCATCTCTACTAAACATACAAAAATTAGCTGGGCATGGTGGTGAGTGCCTGTAATCCCAGCTACTCAGGAGGCTAAGACAGGAGAATCTCTTGAATCCAGGAAGCAGAAGTTGCAGTGAACCGAGATTGCACCATTACACTCCAGCCTGGGTAACAAGGGCAAAACTCTGGTCTAAAAAACAAAAAAAATCCCAAACACAGTATAGTAGTTTCCCTTCATCCATGGGGAATATATTCCAAGACACAGTGGATATCTAAAACCACAGACAGTTCTGAGCTATCACAGAACTAACTAACATGGCACATAGCACACTATATCTTTTCCTATAAACACACACCTATGATAAAGTTTAATATGTAACTTAGGTGTAGTAAGTGATTAATAATAACTAACAATAAAACTGAGCAATTAAAACAATATACTGTAATAAAAGTTATGTGAATGTGGTGCCTCTCTCTCTCAAAATATCTTATTGTACCATACTCACCTATTCTGAGACCTCGGTGGACCACGGTTAAGTGAAACCTTGAAAAGTGAAACTGTGGATGGGAGGGTGGGAGCTACTATATACAAATGCAATGAATATTAATTGACAATTAGCATGCCAGACTAATCAACCACTTTTACTTGTTGCATTTTCAAGTCTAAGTTTACATTCTAGCTCACAATAAAACAAACACATAAAACAAGAGAAAAGCAAGGAAGTACATCAGAAGCTACCTCTTCCCCTATATGCACTTAACCTGTCCTGCTGCAGGCTCCTATAGAGCCACTTGCCTGCCAGCCCTGCAGCCACAGAGAATATTACAGCTGAGTGCTCATCCCCCATGACTTCCAGGGCCATGCACAAAGTAGGGGCTCCATAAATATTTGTTGAATAGATAAATTAAAATATTCTAATGGATTTTCTTTTCATAGCTTTTAAAAAGTTCTTAAAAGAGTCTTGTGACTTCCTGCTTGTTTACAAACCCCAGTATTTCTATAAATTGAGACTAGTTTAAATGCCAGGTCAATACTCACCACTAAGGAGTAACAGTCATTCTACAGGAGGTATAAAAGTAACATCAGCAACATAATCACAATACATTAACTTTTTTTTTTTTTTTTTTTTTGTCTTGAGACTGAGTCTTTCTATGTTGCCCAGGCTGGAATGCAGTAGCATGATCTTGGCTCACTGCAACCTCTGCCTCCCAGGTTCAAGCGATTTTCCTACCTCAGCCTCCCGAGTAGCTGGGATTACAGGTATGCACCACCACGCCTGCTTATAAAAAATTAGAAAAAATATAATTTTTATATTTTGAGTAGAGATGGGGTTTCGCCATGTCAGCCGGGCTAGTCTTGAACTCCTGACCTAAGGTAATCAGCCTGCCTCAGCCTCCCAAAGTGCCGGGATTACAGGCTTGAGCCCCCTCGCCCAGCCACATAATACATTTACATTTTATATTTGAAAAGCAATGTACTGTTTACAAATGGCTTTCCCTCCACTACCTCATTTAATCACCGCAGGTATTAAACAGAGTACAACCGATTCTACCACTGTTGTTTTAATGGCACAGAGGGAAAAAAGGTGAATTCCAGATCAATCATCACATGAGTCAAAACAGAAAATTTTGAACTGAAAGGAATCTAGAAGCTGATCTTGTAAATCTCCCAGGAAAACTCAATAAATACGTTTTTCTCTTTCATTTTAACCTATTTTCTCCTACCTTATTCAAAAAGCTCTGCACATTGTGTTACTAGTTCTACCTATCAGGAGAAAGAGTAAGATGCTGATACTGCCTGTTGGGACAGCAGCTAAATGTTTACCCAGAGACCCAGCAGATATAAACATGGCTTTTAAACCCCATCATGGAAAGGGGAAAAGGTGTGGGCCCTTCAAGGAAGATTCACTCATCAACTGGAAAACAGAGATTTTTATGTTTCAATTGCCACCCCAGCTGAATGGATTATATCTTGATCATCTTCAAGTTAAGAGCAAAAGGATACATTCTGCATTCCCCAGAACAAAACACCTAATCCAAACAGATTTTATCTTGTCTGTTTAAAAATCGGTGGAAAAAAAGTAGAATTTTCCTTTCCATTTCATATTCGTCTGACTCAACAAATAAAATATCGGGCCCTAACTATTAATACATGCCAGAAACCAAGTCAGGCACCGCACCAGGTGATACATCTAGTTGTTTAGGATTAGCAAATTACTGTCTCCCTCAACTGAAATCAGTAAAACCCTGTCTTAAAGTGCTATCCTCATCCCTCACCTTGATTGTCAGTTCTGAGAACACTTAAGAAATCAACAGCGACCTGGAAGATCAGTAGAGCTTCTTCATGTTTTAATATCTCAATCCTATTAAAAGGGTTAATCCTGTTTTAAAAAATAGCACCTCCACCTTTCTCTCCTCTCTTCCTTTTCACTCTCCTCCAAATAAAAAGGTTAAGTGATGACATTCAGCCCAAAGAACAATGAACAATACACACACACACACACACACACACACACACACACACACACACACAGCTGTCTCTTCCAGTTTCCAACAGGAACAACAAAAGAAAGTCAAATACTGGTTAAAAACAAATGACACACACCACCATTCTTGTTAAGTGCGTGGAAGGGGCACTTACTCTAATCCATTCAGCAAAACCTAAAGTCAGACTTGGAATGAAAGGAGCATTTTTTTTTTCCTGCAAGATAAGCAAAAGAACTCGGGAATTATTTTTTAAAAAATAAGATGCCAGATGCAAATAAGTTGATGTTTATTTTCCAGAAATACGACTTTTAATAAACACCACACAAAGAGTATTCATAAGCAAACAATCAGTCCAAAAGGCAGGAAGAGAAGAATTTTATGTGGCACATCATTTTCTCTGAAAGTCTAAATGCAAAAGGTAAAGACAAAAGGCCACCTCAGGAGGGCTAGTTTTTTTTGTTTTGAGATGGTTTTTCTGTTGGTTTCCATCCATTTTAATGCTAAGGAACTTTCTTAAATCTTTTCACAGGGGACACTTGGCACATTCATAAAAACTAAACTGTTTCCTGTAAGATTTCTCTTCTCACCTCCAAAGAGTAACCAGTGATTTTTATGGGGTTGGTCACTGCACTTGTGAATTTTAAATGCATAAAGTGGCAAAATAATGATTTTTTTAAAACACAAAAGCAAAACTAAGATGTATGGCAGGTAAAACTTTTAAAAAGGCCAAGTCAAATTTGGGGCCTGCTGATTTTGACACAAAGCTGTTAGTAAATTGGCAAAGAAATTAATCTGCTTTTAAGGTAACCTTGAGCCCTGAAGCATTCATCCACTCACCTTTAGACTATGCCTATCTAGAGGTTAACCTGAATAATTAACCAGTTACCAATACTGTTTCACTAAGTATTTTGATAGGTTTGGCACCTCAAAGACAGCTTTGTGATGCAATTTATAAATTTAAAACACATCCAGTAAACAAGGAAAATAATAAAATGTCAGAACCACCTGATTTTCTTTTTTAAGAACTATTTAAGTATTCAAAATTAGCTTTTAGTAGCACAGGTAATGTCACCCTTTCCTACTTGGTAATTATCCCAACAAACTTTGGCTTTAATTTAGGCAAACTGCAAGACAAAACCTTGTATTGTATTTTATAAGACAAATTACAAATTAAATCAGTTATTTAACGGAGAAAGTAATCTTCTGGAGACTTTGGCAGCTCTCTTAACTTACAGGGCACCTTACATTGTGAAGAGTGTCCATAATCAGATAACCCCCTTAACCAGCTACAGTAGCAGGCGGATAATATCCCCTTATCACAAAGATAAAGGAAGTTACTGCCATCAACAAATGAACAAAAAAACAGAACTTGAACTCAGAATTTTAGACAGCTCCATTCAGAAGGCCATGAGTTAACTGCAATCACCATCCTTCCCCATAAGACCATAAGCTCTGAAGCATTAGGAGAAACACGTTTCTTTATGTGTATTCAAATAAGCCCAAACATACAGATGACAGTACAAAGCCGGTCCTTGTCCAGCGTTTCTTGACCATCAAAGAATGCACAGGCTTTCTCAGCACAGCCTGAAGTGTAATTCCTAGAAGGCACTGGCAAATCTCTGCCAGGCCAATCTGCAGTCGAAAACCGAGCGCATGTGTCCAACAAGATGACAGGAGGGTCAATGTTTCTAACCGTCTACCTCAGCTCTGCATGGCAATAGCGGTTCTGCCCAACGTGGTAAACACAGTAATCGTACAGGATCGAACACAGTCCCTGTAAATGAGGATCCTCTTAACCGAAAACAAGCAGCTCTGGGGAAATAAAATTTCTGCAACAAAACATGGTGATCGCATAATTCCACAAAGACACACACAGAAGTCCATTTTTAAAATGATGTTCGGTCCCAGCACTGGGCTGACACTTTTCCCACCTAAACTTCTCAGCACAAGCCTGGCCTAAACACACAGCCGGGTTCCAATCTGTGCACGGTGCACCATGACCGGAATGGTGGGGCAATACCTGTCCCTACTCAGTCCTGTTCGGGCCAGCCTGCTAGGTAGTTTAGACCCGTGTACTTTATGGTAATGTGCTTTTAAAACCCCGCCACGACAGAGGTCATAGCTTTAGAGATTTAATAGCAGTCAAATGACCAGGGCTGCTGGGCACTTAGAGAGCCATTCTGGTTATGGCTCTTTAATAGCACCTGGAGTTCTGCTCCAGAAAGAGCGGAAAACTCCCGCTCCCTCGGAAAGAAAGTCCTCTGCGGAGCGCGCAGAGGGAAGCGAGGAAGCCGACCGCGGGCAGGGGACGCGCCGCCGCGGCCGCCCCCGGCTCTCCAGCAGCCCCAGCGCGACCCTCGCCCCGCAGCCGTCCTGGCCCGGGCCGCGCCTTTACCTGTCAGCTCCACCACCCTGTTGCCCTGGAGGCTGCGCCTCCGAGTCCAGGGCACTGCTTCCGAGCTGGCTGCGGGAGAAAGAACCCCAGAGGCACCCCATCCCAAAGAAAGAAAGCAAAAAGGCTGCTCCTCAAGGCAGGGGGCCATCGGGCATGAGGAGATCCGAAAGGCGACCAGCCACCCCTGCCCCGCACCTACCAGATAATCCATGTACAGAAACGCCTCAGTTATCCGGAGATCAGACATTCGGCAGCCTAAAGCATCCGGAACGGCTCCGAACCCGGAAAAAAAAGCAGCGTCTCTGGCTGCGGGCGAGCAGCTCCTGAAAGAGCCAGCAACAGCGAAAATACCCGAGAGCAGCCGACTAGCCGGAGATTACACAAGGGGCGCGGCGATTGGCCGGGCGGGCGGGCAGAAGGAAAGAAGCGTGCTCATTGGCTGCGGCGCCTATAAAAGGCAGGCCCCTGCGGGTGGCAGGAGAGAAGCGCGGGAGCGGTGGGGGCGTATGTTCCTGTGTACTGGGCGGAGGGGCGGAGGGGCGGAGGGGCGGAGGGGCCGAGGGGCGGGGGCGGGGGCGGGGATGTTGCAAGCGGAAGAAAGAGCCAAAAGAGCGGACAATGGGCTGGTGCTACCGCCGCCGGAGCTTTATGTGCTTCCACTGCTTCCCAGTTGGGTACAGCGGAGCCGACCTCGAAGTTCCCGGGCCAGAGAGCCTTGGTGTCCCCGCCCACCCCCCAGTAGGAAGCGAGCGCTGTAACGTGGGAGGCGTGGTCGCCACTGACACTTTAAGGCTCTTCCCCGAGAGCCTTCCTAAAGGCTCTGCCGCCACGAGACGGCACCACCGGGCAAGAAGTGTGTAGAAGGGTACTTCGTAAACAGGCAATCCTGTGCTCATCTTAGGTGCAGAAAGAGCCTCTGCACTCTTATCACTTGAAACTAAGACGGACGATTCCAGCCAGGTGACCCTGAGGGTACCCACAGCACCCCCCCTCTCCCGCCGCCGCCGCCGGTGGCGCAGCCAAAGGTGACTCAGGAACCGCCCTTCCAAACCCTGTGTAGAACGCAGAACAGTCCTCAGAGAACTCGCTTTCCTGCACGTAAAAAGGAAAAGAAAAACATTAAAGGACTCGCAGTAGTCACTTGTACTTCCCAAACACACGGAAAGAAGTTGATCAGTTGTTTGCATGCTTGGAGCCAAATTACACTCAGCACAAATCCAATGCCCTGATTCAAATGAGCAATAGAAAGAAGCTCTCTGCAAAAGACACAAGTAACAATATTTGTGACCCGTTATTATTTTAAGAGATAAAAACATCGATAGGCAGATGCATGTGGGACTTGGGCATTTCCTGGTAAGGTCAATATCGCATTAAGCTAGTGGAGTTGGGCAGGGAAAGCCTGAATCAGACAAGAAGATGGCTTTTTTTTTTTAATTTTTAAATTCAGGGTATAAATAACCAGACTATGCCAGATACAATCATGTTCTTAGGCTCAGGTGATTGGAGTGCCCCCCACCCGCTCTCTTAGGGCTAGGGAGAATGAGGGGAAAAAAAAAAAAAAAGTTGGTTGCTCTCATAATAGTGAGGGCTTGCATACAGTAAAGTTTCAAGAGTGAAACTTCATCAACTGAACTCTTTATGAAGTGACTGCCTGGTTTGTATCCTCAGGAAACAAATTTCCGTACTGTAAGTTTACTTGGGACTACCAAAACAGTTCTGATAGATAACCGTGGAATTCACCCCAAATGTGTACATAACCAATAAGGGCGAGGCAGCCCTTTAGAGGGAGCTGTAGGTTGGTGAGCCAAGTGATTTTAGGTCTGCTGTCTAATTTCTGAACGTGTTTCCTCAGCTGCAAACGAGAATTCCTACCGCCAGAAAGTTGTGAGGGTTTTTGGGGGTGGGGGGGTCCTGGGGGAGTTGTTTTTTGAGACAGGGACTCTCTCTGTCGCCCAGGCTGGAGTGAAGTGGCACGATCTTGGCTCACTGCAACCTCTGCCTCCCGGGCTCAAGCGAGCCTCCCACTTCAGCCTGCAGAGTCACTGGGACCACAGGGGTGCACCACTATGCTCCTCTAATTTTTGTATTTTTGGAGTAGAGAAGAGGTCTCACTATGTTGCCCAGGCCTGTTTCTAACTTCTGGACTCAAGCAGTCCCCCCGCTTCAGCCTCCTAAAGTGCCATTAGATCCAGTTTTGATTTTGCTTAGTGTTCTGTTAATTCAAGGTTTAGAAGAGATTTTCACCTAGATTTTGGAGGAGATGGACGTCCATTATCATACACTCTTCAGAACAGTTTGGTTGAAACTAATTTGGGAAACAAAACCTCTCAATGATCAGAAATAGTCAAGGAAAATTTTTTGTTTGTTTTGCTTTGTTCTGCTTTTCTTCATGAATAATTATATTTAAAATAAAATAAAGGGCTTCAGTTAGCAAAGACACCTTTTGGTCCAGAGTCTTAGTGAAAAATGATGTGTTGGCTACTGCCTAGTCAGGCTTTTGAGAGGCCTGTTTCTATGTGGAGGAGGATAGCCACTCTGGAGCAGGAGGCTTCTGCCTTTTCTTTAAAAGTTAAGCTTAGGGAAACATAGTCCTGAATAGGTCACTAGGGTCAATATGGTTCTTGCTGCCTCTGAGAATTGGTATACGGAGCCAAAGCAGGGAGATGAAAGAATATGTTCAAGGAAAAGTTCCAAAGACTGTACCATAATATTCACCTTATTCCACACAATTTGCACATTCATTGCATCAAAGAAAACCTTGTATTCAGAGTAATATATTTTTAAAAAATCACATATTGCATTTTAGAAAAGAGTCCTTATAAAAAAAGAAAGAAAAAAAACCTGTAGATTTTGAGCTCCATGCAGAGCACATTTTTCCAATTAGATGTTTTCTGAGATGTCAGTGAGTCTACCTCAACAGAGGAAAGAGGCTAACTTGACTGAATTGATATGAACAGATAACACACTACCCACTACAGGAAGTTGCAGCTATAGCTGATAGGGCAGGTAGCAACAAAAGTCATCACCTCAATATATCCTTTTTAAAAGAGTGTAGAGAGGTTAGAATGTATTTAATCAACCTACCATTCTGTATGCCAAGTAACAGACGGCCATCCTGAACAAGACATGATCTTATTAACCTAGTTCTGCCCTTGCTTTCAGTAAAAAGAATGACCCTCTTCCAGATGCATAAGAAACATGTAAGCTTGCCGGCAGCGGTGGCTCACATCTGTGATCCTAGCACTTTGGGAGGCCGAGGTGGGTGGATCACTTGAGGTCAGGAGTTCAAGACCAGCCTGGCCATCATGGTGAAACCCCATCTTAAAAAAAAAAAAAAAAAAAAAAAAGAAACATGTAAGCTCAGGAGGCAATTACATTACTGCATAGGTTTAGAAGAAACAGGCTGATATGGTTTGGCTGTGTCCCTGCCCAAATCTCATATTGAATTCCTACGTGTTGTGGGAGGGACCCAGTGGGAGAAAGTTGAGTCATGGAGGTGGGTCTTTCCCGTGGGTCTTTCTGTTCTCATGATAGTAAGTTTCATGAGCTCTGACGGTTTTATAGGAGTAATTTCCCTGCACAAGCTCTCATTCTCTCTTGCCTGCTGCCATGTAAGGCAGGTCTTTGCTCCTGCTTTACCTTCTGCCATGATCGTGAGGCATCCCCAGCCATGTGGAACTGTAAGTCCATTAAACATCTTTGTTTTCTAAATTGCTCAGTCTCAGGTATGTCTTTATCAGCAGTGTGAAAACACACTCATACAGAGGCCATAACTGTGCTTGTCAAAAGCAAGGAGAAAGTCTCTCGACAGTACATACTCTAAAATTCCATAAAGACTGCTGGCTAGCCAAATTTGGAGGAAAATTTTTTGTTAAACTATCACTTGCAAGGAATAAAAACAGAAATGCATTTTTGCAACTTGGTCTCCCAAATTCTACCATCCAGAGAAACCAACATATTAGTGGTTATTTCCAGTTATTCTTTTGTTGTTTGTTCATTTTAGAAGAGAATACTGCCTTGACTAGTTTTGTATCATGCATACACTGTATCACTGAAACTTTTCATAAATGTTTAATGGATACATAAAACTATTGTAAAAATGTACTGCTGTGTTAACAAATCCTTTATTAGTTACTATGATTACAAATATTATAATGAATGTTTACTTATAAAACTGTCCACATCTTATCCTAAGAGCACTTTTAATACTCACTTTTGACCTAGCTTATATAGTCTTCTTCCTTCTACCCCTCAACTCTAGAGAATGATTATCTTGTCTCATCTTTGCCTTGATATTATTCCATAATAGCTGAAAGATGGTATTTTTCATTAAAATGACTTAAATCATGGACACTTCTTTTTAATAAAAAATGGTCAGATCTGCAGAGGTCATCAGGCACTTTTTCTCACTTACCACTTCCAATAACTCCTGTGACTTTAAAATTCTCCTCTGAGTCCTTTTTCCCTTTCTCTCCAGGTGGTTGCATTGATACCCACCTCTGATTTACCCCAGTCCTCTTCTCTGCTTTCTAAACCTAAACAAAGTATCACTGTGTCCCAGAAGATGAACTTCATCAGAGCAGGGTTTCCTTACATGAAGCTGCTAACAGAGCTTGATTCATAAATGGAAGGGGTTTGAATGAGATCAGAGGTTGGAATTTTAGCATAGCGTTTTCTGCTCTTAGCATGGTGACCTACTTGCAATTCAAACTAGAGGAAACCCTCACTGAAATGGCTAACTCTGAAGTTTTTAATCCAAAATATCTCCATGTCAGTTTAAACCTGTTTTCACTCCTGCAAGTAGATCTTATGGCCTCATATGTCTATTTTTCAAAAATCAGAATCCTGGCAGTCATGATGAAGATTTGTCACTACTTAACTAGATGAGCCTGGGCAGGTCACCTGTTCCTCCCAGTCTCTTGTTTCCTCAGCCTGGGGATAGAGTTCAACTAATCACTGCATGATTTAGGATCACTCACTTTTTCTAAAAAGGCTTTGCTAGGTCTTGGGGTGTTAAAGCAAGGTAAGACAGCCACTGAAAATGGTAAATAATTATACCAGAGAAAAGTAACTAGACCTCACAAGCAACCAGCATTCAAGCAGCAAATATCAAAAAGCTATGTAAATCCCTCTCAATACCAGCCACAAGTCCATTTAATCTCTTAGATACATTCTACATTGCTGATTATATTAGTTTCCTGTTTCCTAACTGTAATAAATTACCACAAACATAAAGACTTAGCACGACACAAATTTATTCTCTTTCACTTCTGCAAGCCAGTTGTGAGCCTTATGGGGCTAAAATAAAGGTGTTAGAAGGGCTGAAAGAGTTAACAGATAGATGGAGGCCATTAGTGAATCACACTCATTGTAATTGGGCAACAAGTCCTTTCTTGAATAGTGAATCTCCATTTCTGCCACACATGTGTGTCTGAATCTCCCTCAGCAGCCTGGCTTGACACCTTTCATGTAGCCCTGGCGCTATTAAAGATTGATTGGTTGCTAAGAGCATAGATCTCACTATTTACAACCACCTCATTGAGTCAATGTGTCACTGCCTGAGCATACTTGTTAATACTTTCTGACGCAGTCAGCTTCAAGTGAGGGAGAAAAATCAACAAATCTATTAGGCCCCACGATCACCATAGGAAATCTGAAATCTCACAGCAAAAATCACAGAAAAAAATAACCTTCCCAAGATCACACATTAAATAATAGAGCTAAGGATTTTTCTCCCATAACCCTGGAATATCTATTTTTTCCCTGTAATACTGTGAAGTGACAAGATCTTGGGATCAATGTGACAAGAAAATAAAGCAGGCCTAGAGTCTACCATGGAGGAACTTCCAATTATTAGAAATAACAGGACAAAGAAAGGAAAATAGACAAAGCCCTTCCCAGTGCAAATGTGCACACAGTGAACCTGGTGCCGGAGGAGTTACCCAAGTGTTTAAGGGATGAGAACTCAGTGAGGTTTTGCCAAAGTTCCTGGAGTTCTGATAGAACTCTCAAAGAAAGAAAAAACTTCTTTTGGAGGATTTGTGAGGGGAACTTTCCAGATAGGAAAACAGCATGTAAAGAATTGACAGCAACAAATTGAGGATGAGGCATTATTTACTTAAAAGAAGATGAGTGTTTGAAGCCCAAGGTATAGGAGGTATAGACGGTTTAATTTGGGGAATTCTGGTGCAAGTCAGTGTTCACCTAGGAGCTTCTCTGCAGATTATTACCTCCCAGTTCCCCATGTGGTGTTGGTGAAAGTTGATTTGCAGCTCCATCCTGTGTAATTGCTCCCTCATTCTGATCCCTGAGACTAGCATAAAGATGTGTCAACTACAAAGGGAAGCAAATCCCAAAAAGTGTTTGGGCCCTTGCTTTCTTGCCTGCTTCTTATGAGATCATCACTTATTGGTATAATATAGAAACTGTTCAAATTGCTTTCTTGTAGATATCCTACTGGAAGTTGGAAATGTCTGGAATGTTCCTGATTTATAATTTTGATCTCTTCTTTCAAGGCTTACATATAAGGAAGCCTTAATCCAAGCTGGCACTTGATTCAAAGCAGCTTGCAAGGAGATAAGAAACTCAGAAACAAGAAACTATAAAATAAAGCCAATGAAAAATGTGGCTATCATGTACCATCTAGATAATAATGCTTCCTATCTCATGCTGGCTTGAGATTCCGAATCTATGTTGTTTAAATTGAGAAACACAGGCATGTAAGTACTCTGGACAGGCTAATATGGATTCATTCATTCTACATACTTATTTAACACCTACTATATATTGGGGATGCTGGAGGAATATTATCCTTGCTCACATAAAGCTTAGTCTCTAGTGACTGGAGACAGGAAAGAGATCAGCTAGTGATAAGTGCTATACGGAATTAAAGAGATGTGCTGGTGGGTAACAGGGAAGCACACTCTGGACAGGTAGTCGTGGATGGCATCTCTGTGCATATCTCTTAGCATACAGTCCATAGAACTTTCTGTAATGATGGAAATGTTCTATAATTGTTCTACCCACTATGGTAGCCATTAGCTACACATGGCTATTGAGAACTAGAAATGCAGGTAGTGGATACTGTATTGGACAATGAAGCTGTGCAGTTAAAATACGAATGGAGGTTTTCCACTTAAACTTGCAATATTGAATATACTTAGTTATCTCCCCCACCTCACCCCCACAGGCCAGTAAAGGAATAAAAAGAGATCCACCAAGACAGAGAATTAAAGAGACACCAGCATGGAAGAGGTCAACCATTTAGGAAAACAGAAAGTGGATAGACAAATGGCAACTGATGTAGCAGAACAGAGAAAGCTGAAGGCTAAGTTCAAGAGGCGGGGGAAGCCAGCAAGAAACAAGCTATTCCTGCTGCAGAACTGAGCTCAGCAATAAGAAGCACCTGGTTCTCTGAGGCGGGAAAGACTAAAAACACAAAACAGGCTTGTGAACCTTTAAAGGAGTAGTTGAGTCACTGACCTGCCTGGCTCCATGAAGCCAGGTCACCGCCCCAATGCAGACCAGAGTGAAAATTTACTCCTGAGGTTAAATTGGAGAGAGTTTGAACTTGGGAACACCAGAGAAAACTGAAAGGCAAAGAGAAATTTAGTAAAGCTGGAAGAAAGCTAAGGAAATCGATCCCCGCATCTCCCACCCTCCGCAAAATGTGGAGCAGTCAAGCAAAGAAAATTAAAATATCAATCAGAAGGTCTGATACCCAATTAGATGTTTCAAGAAAAATAATCAGAAACAAAGACATTGATGAGAAGAAGCTATCAAAAATTCTAGTAAACATTCCAGAACTGAAGACCATGTATTTCTAGAGTGAAGACACTCAAGTGCACAAGTGCCTGAAACAATAAATGAAAGAAAAAAATAAAATAAAAGAGTTTCATTACTATTAAAGAAACAGCTATTCAAAAGCCTTCATGTGGAAGCACCATGCCAGACAAGTTTACTATCAAGTTCTACCAAACATTCCAGAAACAAAACATTCCAACTTGAAACTATTTCAGGGTAGAGAAGGAGGGAGTACTTTCGAGGTCATCTCAACTACAATAATCTTGATATCTGATTGAGGACATCAATAATTATATATCCTGTGCAATAATTATATATCAGTCTCACTCACAAACACAGTTGGAAAAATATTGCAAAACAACCAAGAAAAGTAGGAAGAAAGAAAACCATTGTGACTAAGCCAGGCTTATCCTAGGAATGCCAGATATTCTTAACATTAGAAAATCAGTTAACTTGCAACATTATCAGATTAAGGAAGAAAAATCAGAATCATTTCAACATATTTTTTAAAAAATTAGAAATTAAATATCCATTGGTATTTGTTTTTTAGAGCTATCATAACAAAATACCACCCACTGGGTGGTTTAAATATCAGAAATTTATTTTCTCACAGTTCTGGAGGCTAGAAGTCTGAGATCGAAATTTCAGCAAGTTTGGTTTCTCCTGAAGCCTCTCTCTTTGGCTTGCAGATGCACGCCTCCTCGCTGTGTCTTTTCTCTGTACTCCTGCACCCCTGGTGTGTCTCTCTGTATATTCAAAGTGCCTCTTCTTAGGACACTAGCCATATTGGGTTAGGGTCTACTCTAACAGCCTCATTTTAACTACCTCTTTAAAGGGCCTGTCTCCAAATTCGGTCACATTCTAAGGTACTGGATGTTAGGGCTTCAACATATAAATGTGGGGGAGACATAATTCAGTCCATAACATGGTTGGCAATCTAAAAGTAAAAGTGAATTTATTCCAATGGATGAAGGGTATCTACAAAAAACTTAAAGCAAACATATTCAGTTGTGAAACGTTAAGTGTGATTTAAGGTCAGAAACAAGACAAGGGTGCCAGCTATCAGTTTCCATTCTACATTGTGCTAGAGGACCTGGACAGCATCACCAGAGAAAAAACATAAACAATAAAGAATAGAAAGGAAGAAACAATTCATGGGCAGATTGTGGTTGTGTATGTAAAACACAAATCTGCCTATCAATTATTAAAATTAAATCTGTTACTACTTAAAAATCAACATAAAATGAATTGTATTTCTAGTTACTTAGCAACAAAGTTAGGAAATGTGTTTTTTAAATGACCTTTAAAGCAGAAACTTTAAAAGCACCTAAGCATAATTATTACAACTTTGAGATTTTGAGAGAAGTTAAAAACCTAGAAAAATACAGAGATAACGATGTTCATGGATACAAAGACTGTTGGAGAGATGTGAATTCTCGCCAACTTAATTTACAGATTTAAAACAAACAGCAACGTTTGAAATCACAGAACACACTGTATAGAAACATTTCTTAACTGCTCTTAATTTGAGAGGAGTGCCCTCCTTTCCGTGAGTGAAGTGCCAACCTTCTGCATATTTCTGCTGGCATTTACCATACTGTTTTGTATACGGTAGTTAAGCGCACAGATGCCAGTCTGCATGGGTTTGAATCTTGGCTTTACCTCTTTCTAGTTCTGTGACCTCGGGCGTGCTACTTAACACCTCTGTAGCTTATTGACCCCATTTTATAGATAAGGAAACAAATGGCGACCCCATCAACCTACTGGATTATTGAGATGAATAGCTAATGTCATACAGTAGAACAGTACTGGGCACATAGTAAGCGTTAAGTATTGGCGGCTGCTGTTTTCATTTTCTCTCTCACTAGTCAGAGTTTCTTGAAGGAAGGAAGCAGTGTCTCATTGGATTGTGCTGTTTGGGGCCTACTTCAGCACCTGTTACATAACACAAAATACATCGCCAGTGGGGGCTGGGGATGAGCCACTGTCCTGAAGAGTGTCATGTTTAAAGATGCCTCATTCGGTGGCCTAAAGTATTTAAAAAGGGAGTCCATTTTCTTGAATATTAAATGTCCAAAGCATGATCCATAGCACTTGTAAAAGTACCCTTATAATTATCAATTCTTCACTTCTTAGCTATTTAGAAGCCTTTTTTCACCAAATGCCTGAGATTCTCCCAACATATTATCATGGTGCTCAAGGTACAAAGGGTTGAATAGACCTGACACCTCAGCTCATGGTGCATGTATTATCATCACTGGTCCACTCAGGGTTCCTTTCTTGATTTAATTATTTCTTTTAATCCCTCTTCACTACTTCCTTTTCCTTCTTCTAACAGGAGATCGTCCCAATGCCTGATGCGCTTCTCCTACTTTGTTACCTGTCCACGTTGTCTATGATGTCCCTGGTTGAACAAAAATCTTTACATTTGATGGAATCTCTTTCACCAACTTTGAGGCTAATGGCTGGTGCTGCTAAAGTTAATAAAGTCCTTTCCTACCACAAAATCAAGAGGCCACAGCTTCAGTAAACTTTATAGCATTCCCTTCCACATTTGGATCGTTTATCCATTTTTTTAGTCTATTTTTTATATGTGGGGTTAAATTGAGATCATGTCCATCATTTAGCCAGGTTTCTAACACCATCTGCTAAAAAATTCATTCTTTTCTCCAGTGAGCCAGTGCCAGCCTTGACTCACATAGAATGCCTTCTATACATGACTCTGACTCTGAGCTTTCCTCTGTTTTATTGATCTGTTTATTCTGTGACAATACAGAACCCATCACCCTGGCTTTTTTCTTTTTTCTCTAGCCTTACCACAATTCCTTTTAGGTATATTGGCTTCATTCTCAATACTGCAAAAAAGAATTTTTGGAAGCAAAAGCCAGGACATTGAGATTCTAAGTTCAGGGTTCTCTTTGTCAAGAGACTGGGGGAGTCTGTGCATTCCCATACTGTAAATACCTTCCTGAATACATTGATCATGGCATACTACTGGTCTCCTTTGCTGCTTTTCCCTTGAAATGAGCCTTTCCATTTGGTACTAGTCTGCAAGGCCTATAATTAACAAAGGAGGAAATCCTGTGACTTAATTTTGCTTTCAAAATAAATTATTTTAAGGTTTAATACTCCAGAAGCAGTTTAATTTTTTTTTCTTTTTTGACACAGGGTCTTGCTTTGTCACCCAGGCTGGAGTTTAGTGGCATGATCATGGCTCACTATAATCTTGACCTCCTGGGCCTCCCACAACAGTCCCATAAGTAGCTGGGATGGATGTTTAAATTTTTTGTTAATACGGGGCCTTGCTATGTTGCCTAGGCTGGTCTCGAACTCCTGGCCTCAAGTGATCCTCCTGCCTCAGCTTCCCAAAGTGCTGGGATTATAGGCATCGGCCAGGTGACAGTTTACTTTTAAATCAATTGCTTAAACCTGATGTTATCTCTTCTTAAAAGAGGACATTAAGAAAAAAATGTGTAAGAATTAACTATTAATTATCTTAATAATTAATTAACAAATGGGCGCACAAAAGACACTAACACATTCATGAGAGCCAGCCTTTTCCAGTGCTTTCCCTGTCTTCTTGCCATGACCTTGAAGTCTTTGCCTGTACCTTGTGTTTAATGCCATGCCATGCAGATGGATTCATTATAATGCTTTGTCCCTGAGAAGCTTTTCTTTAAATAGGAATCTCTAACATAATTGTGATTTTTCATGTACCTGAGTGGTGGTGAATGCTCTGGGTGAATGAGAGCTGGAGAAGACAGTACTGTACACTCGCTAAAGTACATCAGTGAATCACTCTTTATAAACACTCAGTCAATGGACGTGTTCTGGAAAGTGCTTATTCCACCGGAGCCTCTCTTTATTCCCTTTGTGCGTGCATATGTTCTGGTACGCGTTACGGCTGACTGATGGTGTGCCTGTGGTACTACTAGACCTGCTGTAAGACATCAAGGAAGAAAAGCATGATAGATATTATACTGTATCTTTCTACTTCTCAGGCTGCCTCCAAGGGAATAGTTCAGAGAACTATTGGAATTGCTTCTGAACCAATAACTGGTTCAATAGCAATTCAGAATTGGTAGAAATCATTTCAGCATTATAAAGGTGCATCATAATGTTACAGACTAAGAGGTTTGGCTAGTTTTCCTAATAGGAACTGAAAGGAGCAATGGACCAACACGTGTGACTTCATGAGATTTCATAGGGTCTAAAGAGTAATGGTTAATTTACCACACCATAATCACATGCTGTGGCATAGCTATTTCATATAATTCTGATCCAGTTAGCCCAATGGTTAAGATCAAGCTTTGGCAGAAGACAGATCAAAATTTCAATCCCAGGTGCTTTCTTAGCTGTGTGACTTTGAGAAGGATACTTAACCTCTGAGAGTCAGTTATCTCATCTTTAATGGAAATTAAAAACCGTGTAGGTAATTTCCTTATGGTTGTTTTAAGGATTAAAAACAAGTATGTCCATGTGCGGTGGCTCATGCCTGTATTCCCAGCACTTTGAAAGCCAAGGCTGGTGGATCACTTAAGGTCTGGAGTTCGAAACCAGCCTGGCCAAGATGGTGAAACCCTGTCTCTACTAAAAATACAAAATTAGCTGGGTGTGTTGGTGCACTTGTAATCCCAGTTACTTGGGAGGCTGAGGCAGGAGAATTGCTTGAACCTAGGAGGCGGAGGTTAAAGTAAACCAAGATCATACCACTGCACTCCAGCCTGGGCAACAGAGCAAGACTCCATCTCAAAAAAAAAAAATAAATAAAATAGTTTAAACAAATAAGACAAATGAAAACAAATATATTGAACACTGAAGTGCTGACTATCCTATGTACCGAAAGCTTTGTGGAAGATATTGTGTTCTTATACACAATGCCTTTGACTCAGTCTAGAGAAGTAGAACAATCCTGCTTCCACCATTGACTTCTAAGGATCTCAGGAAAATTACTCCACTTTGGAGTTACAGTATCATCTTTAAAATGTTAATGAAATGAAGTAAAGTAAGCAAAAGGGAAAATTAAAGCGCAATAGAGAGATGATGGCTTTGCTGATTCTTCTTTGGCTTTCCCAGTGTAACTCAGAATCAAAAGAAATTGTAAGAAGGGCAATGCAGGAATAGTAAGCTGGCTTTGTGTGTCACTGAGCTCTATATTTCGTGTTACCTATATGCAAGCCATAAGATGCATCAATAGGAGACCCTCTGCTGCAACTAAAGTGAGTGATCAATTATTAAATTTCTCAAACATTTCAACAGGCTGCTTGGTTCATTTGCCCACTTCCATTGATGTAAACCATGCCTGCCCTACAGCATGGTTGTATGTAGATACAAGCTTTAGTTGTATGTTACATAGTGGACACAACACTATGTCTCCATGTGACAGTTGCCAGTGCACATAATTGGAGAATCACTATACTTCTTTTTGGTAGCAGAAATATCTATATAGATCATACAACTTGGTAGAGCTGTCATTATGTGTAAGTAAAATAACAGATAAATTATTATATAAAATAGCTGTGTTGGAAGAAATACTTTGAATCTCAAACTCCTAGTCACTTATTTTCGTAAATGTTCTCCATTCAACATATTACTTGACAATGTCTAGACTACTAGACTAAAAGTCTCAGACCACATTCAAAGTATCCAGATAAAAGTGATGCTTTGACTGAATTACCAAGAAAAAAAAATCTGCTTTTGTCTTATGTCAGTAATCCTCACTGATCCTCAACTATTAGGATACATTTAGAAGGAAAAAAAGAAAAAGAAAAGATGTTGCTTGGTTCATAATAGTATAGAATGTTATTTACTAATATTAAGTGAAAATTTAGTCTATATCCTTTAAAAAGTATTACATCTCAGATGTCAAACTCTTCAATACAAAGGCTGGAAGCTTTGATAATTCAGTAATGTCATAGCAGAATTAACAATTTTGTTTTGCCAGAGAATAAACAATTCGTTTTTTCCACAAAGGGACACTTCAATAAGTTAACTATTTATGGTTAGAAAAGGAAATTATAGCAATATTAAGATCATGTGCAGCTCTTATTCAAAATTTTAAAAACTCAGTACTGCATTGTTTCAGCCTCAAGATTCTCATGAGAAGTAATTAACAGTTGTTACAGTTGTGGTTATTACGACTGATCAGGGAAACAGTGGAGCTCGATTTGCTTGAACCTCTAAGGAAAAGGCTACAATTACTATGTAGATAGAGAAATGTCAGTCGCAGTGATGAGTGGCATTGTTCATAGGACAATTCACAGGACAAAGCAGTAACAAAATACTTAGTTTTCAGGATATCAAAAGTCATTTTATGAAAATGATTTGACATACTCCAATCCTAAAACTCGACAAATTACTCTCAAAATGCTTTAAGAATTATGTGAACCCAGAAACAAATGTGAAAAGTGTTTTCACACAGGAAAGCCTTCACTGAGGATTAGAAATCTTATGAAAGACAAATGCCCTGTTTTGAGTACACAGTGATACAGTTGGTCACTTTCAGGTATGTTTGTTTATGTTTTGCAGGATTGGAGTAATGGTTAAATCGTAGACCAAATTAGCATATCTGCGTCTCCTCAAGTCTTATGTTTCCTTCAGTGGTCCCATATGAGTTACTAAAATTTCCAGTTGTATGTAGAATACAGCATAGATTGACCATAAACACAACTTTTATCATTGTACAAAATTGTAAAACAGAGATTGTCATTGAGGGGTCATGGAACAGAAAGGGAGGAAACGCTGTTTTGTACCATATCAAAAATGATAAGCTACATTTTCCAAAGGACTAAAATATCCCTCTTATTGAGAAAAGAAAGAAAGGCAAGAATGACTTTTTTAAAACGTGTAGGTTGATAAATGAGCGATGTCTCAGCCTTCACAACATCACTGATGTAACCCTTGAGAAAGGAACAGGAAGCTTCTTCACAAATGAGCAAATTCCTGCTTTTGTAAGGGAAAATTCAAGCTGTGGCACATTTTAAAAATTAATACATCTTTTTAATAAGTTGGTAACTAGGAGGGATTCATCATGTTCATTGTGCTTGACAAGTACAAAATTAAGCAAGTTAAATCAGCCCCAAAGAAAAAAGGCCGTGTAGGCAATGCATCAAATGGCCGGAAGCTGGGGGAGTCACTTCAGTGGGCAAACTGCTTACGCCACCTGAATCGACTTCTGCTCAGAAAAGACTGCTATTTAAAGAACCACAGGTGTGAAGTTTATAGGTATTTGTAACAGTTTTCAATCACTTGCTTCATCAAATATGGTGGTTTAACACTTGAGGCATAAATTTGCCTCAGATTCATAGCATGAACTAATATGACAGTTAACTGTGAAGCTGTCCTGTGAACTGGTGCTCTGGCATGCAATGGGCTTACAAAAATCCTGCCCCCCTGTTCCTAGCGGGGTGCAGGATTACATGGCAATTAACAACGTGAATTCTGGAGACAAATTCCATGCAAGTTCCAGCTCACATTCCACCTTTTATTTGGGCAAGTTATTTAACTTTTCAATGCCCAAATTTCCTTACCTGGAAAGTGCTGATAATAGAACCTACCTCCACACAAATTGTTAGGATTAAACTACTTCATACATGCAAAGCTGTAAAGCACTGACAATGCACTTGGAATATAGTAAGCCCTCAAAGAATTTTTTTCTTACCGATAATTGTTAAAAATTACCTGGACCCTCGCAAAAGGGCAATTGTGATATAGCTGACCTAGAGTTAGAACCTGGGCAACACCAGTTTATACAAGACAAAGCTATTTTCCAAAAATAAGTTGTAACGGCTGCCCCATTCTCCTCGAAATAACTGCTGACCTTGGCTTCTGTAAGTTGCCCACTGTGGAAAGCTGCTTGCCTTTGCTTATCAGTAACTGCCAGAAGTGCTTGCCTTTGCTTACCAGAAAGTGCTGAAAAGTTGCTTGCCCTGCATCCCCTCACCTTCTCTGTCCTAAATCCAGGATGTGGTTTTTCAGCTTAAAAACCCCCGCTCCTCCCTGAACTCGGGGCCACGGGTTGGAGAGACTCGAGTCCTCCGTGGTCGCCGGCATAATAAAGACCCTGCAATTTGGCAAACTTTTGTCTTGGTGTTAACTTTTTTTTTTTTTTTTTTTTTTTTTGAGACGGAGTTTCACCCTTGTTACCCAGGCTGGAGTGCAATGGCGCGATCTCGGCTCACTGCAACCTCCGCCTCCTGGGTTCAGGCAATTCTCCTGCCTCAGCCTCCTGAGTAGCTGGGATTACAGGCACGTGCCACTATGCCCAGCTAATTTTTTGCACTTTTTGTAGAGACGGGGTTTCACCATGTTGACCAGGATGGTCTCGATCTCTCGACCTCGTGATCCACCCGCCTCGGCCTCCCAAAGTGTTAACTTTTTATGCTCGGTCCGGTACAACACAATTAAGGGCTAGACTGTGCAATAAAAATACAGTACTACTGGGGCCTATAATTCAAACCCTGGGAAAGAGGTGGGACATAGGGCATGAGATAAAGAACTCAGTTTAGAGGAGGGGATGGCAAATTCTAAGGGACTAAAAAAGGCAGAATGAAGCATGACGTTTAAGATAAACAGTCTGACTGGAGTGGCAAAATCAGATTGTGAGATGTGTCCAGTTGATGGAGGGCTTGAATGTCATGGTTGAGATCAGGCTCTTAGAGGAACCCACTATAGTCTCCTCAGTTAATGTTCTAGAAATAGTACTCATTCTTAGAAAACATGATAGAATGTAGGGGAAGAGCCTAGAAGCAGATATTTCAGTTCAAAGGCATTGATGCTTATCTAAGAATGTGCAGGGTAAGGTTCTGGACCAGGGTGATAAGCATGACTGAGCCAGAAAGCAACCTCTAAAGAAAAAATAGGAAGCCTTGAAGTGATTAGATATGGAGTCCAAAGGAGAGAGGAGACAATGATATCTCTAGAATCTTGAGGATGCCTCTACTGGCTAATATTTTATTTAAATGAAATAGGCAGTAGTTAGTAGATGGTAGAAAACAAAGGGACTTTAGGAGCAGGCCTCACCCTTTGTATTTGAAGGTTTCCAAATCATTTATAAAAGTGAGAGTGAGAAAGAACAGGGTCAAGACTCTTAAGTATTATAAGGGAATTTCCTGGGTAGCAGAGCACCACTCAGTACAGCTGTTTGTGATTAGAACCACCCGAAGGATTAACAGCTCACAAGGGCTGATACTAAAGCAGAACAAGAGCTGCAAAGAAGCCTTATGAGGTCAGAATAAAAAACGCTGAAGCCATTTAATAGCTCTTTCATTAGTGTGGACTTTGTTGCCTATTTTACCTTAATGATTGGATTGAGTATCATATAGTATTTCACCAGAGGTAATTCGATTTTTAAGTACTTTGAAATTATTTAGAAGTACTGCCTATTCTCGATTCTGGAAGAATCCTCATAGACTAGAAAGAGCCTGAACTAAGCAACCTAAATTCTCTTCCCACTAACCTGCTTAACTGTTCTGGGTTCCAGTTTCTTTAAAGAAGTGAGAGTTGGATGTTTTACCAATGTGGGATTTTCAGTAGCAAAGACAAGCCTCTGAAGGGATACTTGTTTTTGGTCCTGCAAATGAACTGCTCCAGCTAGGTACAGGCTAAAAAAAAAAAAAAAAAATTATTTACTCTCCTATGTTCTCCCTCTGATTCCCATGGCACAGTAGGAATTGCTCTAGGACCCTTGTTCCTGATGAGCGCCAAATGCCTTTTGTCCTGCATGTAGCTGACATATCAGTTTGCTCTCTTCCACACCCCATTGCTCCAACATCTGGCCCCACCTTACTAACGGCATTCCCCAGGCTCCCTTGCCAATGGGAAACACCAGCTGGAGACAGGAGGTGGAGTTGAAGAGGGGCTGGAGTATTCACTCCTGGCATGCATAGTGTGGCAATAGCTACATCCCTCTACATCCTCAGCCCTTGTTGGAGGCCCTTTTCATTGCTCTAGCTCTCAGTAGACTGTGGTAACAATGGTTCTGTCCTTCGAGTCTTCATGCATGCAGGTGGTAAGGGCTCCCTCCGTGGCTAGTTCTTGCTTCTTCACCACCCCTTGTTGATTCCCAGACCCTTGTCCACATCAATGTAAATAGTTCCTTTATTAAACTCTCTTCCAAAACCCCGGCTAAATGGCCTTCTCTTTCCTACCAAAACCCATTCTTTGAGGAGTGCACAGTGATGAAAGCAAGCTGATATAATCAGACGTCCCAGATGAACATGTAACATCATGGAGCTTTATTTTCTAAGGGTTTAGATATGTAAGTTTATGCCTGAAACTTTCATTAAGAAGGAATATGTTTAAATGATATGAGACATCATAAAATAACTTAATTTTTAAAGGGAAACCATGAAGTCAAATTCATTTTCATTTTAAGAATTTGCAAATTATAGACTCGAATAAGTGTATCAAACATTTTTAAACAGGCTAAACACTGTTACAAGTACATAGAAAAAGGATTTATTATAGGGCTAAGATCTCACACAGCTGTGGGAACTGGTGGAAGGGTCTATGCCAGGTGTCCCCAAACTACGGCCCTTGGGCCGCATGCGGCCCCCTGAGGCCATTTATCCGCCCACCCCCCACCCCCCGCCACACTTCAGGAAAGGGCACCTCTTTCATTGGTGGTCAGTGAGAGGAGCACAGTATGTGGCAGCCATCCAACAGTCTGAGGGACAGTGAACTGGCCCCCTGCGTAGAAAGTTTGGGGACGCCTGGCAATGCTGCTGTCTCTGTATCAGGTGTTGAGACTGAAGTTGCTCTAAATCAGCCAGACCAGGTGGGAAGAAAAATAAAGATGAACTTAAAACTCCTGAGAATGAGTTGGAACTGTGTGAGGATGAACTGAAATCCGCATCAGTCTCAGACCGTCTCCACCTTTGATGCTGCAGGTCACTTGCAGAAGAAGTTGGCACCTTTTGCCATAGAATAGCACATGCTTTTGGCCTGGGATTTGGTGAAGCTGAAAGAATTCCGGTTCCAAAAGCATGAGCCCAAGTGCTGCCTTATGTAGACAAGCTGAGCAGCTTGTCACCACAGTGTGTACAGGCTGCCTGGCACCCTACATTGACTTTTTTTTTTTTTTTAGGATAGAGTCTCACCCTGTCACCAGGCTGCAGTGCAGTGGTGTCATCTGGGCTCACTGCAACCTCCACATCCCAAGTTCAAGCAAGTCTTCCACCTCAGCCTCCTGAGTAGCTGGGATTACAGGCACCTGCCATCATGCCCAGCTGATTTTTGTATTTTTGTAGAGATGGGGTTTCACCACGTTGGCCAGGCTGGTCTTGAACTCTTGACCTCAGGTGATTCGCCCACCTCAGCCTCCCAAAATGCTGGGATTACAGGAGTGAGCCACCACACCCAGCGTCCTACACTGACTTTCACAATATAAAACAACAGGGCTGCAGCTTCTCTTCTGCTTTCTAAACCTGCCACAAATTTCTCCTGTGGTCAGTGCTATCTCAGAAGCATAGAGATACGGGAATTCTGGAAAACGTTTTTCAAATACAGCAGATTTGTTCATTTTTCTTTTAGCTGAGTCATACTCCTCATTGATATCCTGTAACTTACGCTGAGATATAAAAGTAATGACTATTATGTCAGAAGTAGGGGAATGGGAGAAGGTAAGAAAAATTTATTACGTATATAGACACATTCAAACAAAAATTAGGTAGAAATACTTACAACTACTCTTGTCCTTGTTTCTGCAGCCATTATGTGGTTTGCTTTTTGACTATTTCTAAATTCTTTTTCCTCGACAATGTTTAATCTTGTCCTAGATTTTTGCCTATTGGGGTGACCCAATTGCTTCACATTCCTGAAGAGTCTCAGCCACTTGCTGCCCTAGGTGGATTGGGTTTTGGAATTTCCTGTGAATATTAATCTCAGGATATATCTATTAATTTCCTTGGGGTGCCATACAAATTACCACAAACTGGGTGGCTGAACACAACAGAAACGTATTCTCTCACAGTTTAGGAGGACATATGTTTGAAATAAAAATGACAGTAGGGCTGGGCGCGGTGGCTCATACCTGTAATCCCAGTACTTTGGAAGGCTGAGGTAGGCAGATCACCTGAGGTCAGAAGTTTGAGACCAGCCTGACCAATATGGTGAAACCCTGTTTTGTTTTGTTTTTTTTTTTTTTTTTTAAAAAAAAAAAAACAGTCAGTAGTGTTGGTTCTTTCTTGGGAGCTCAGAGGGAAAAGAATCTGTTCTCCCTCTCACCTGGTTTCTAGTGGATGCTGATAATCCTTGGTGTTTCTTGGCTTGTGGTAGCATAACTCCACCCTGCCTCTGTTGTCACAGGGACATCTTTAATCTTACCTCTGTATCTCTTCAACTCTTCTCTTCTTTTTTCTTATTTTCTTGTTTTGAGACAGTCTCCCTCTGTCACCCATGCTGGAGTGCAGTGGAAAAATCTCAGGTCACTGCAATCTTTGCCTCCCAAGTTTAAGCGATTCTCATGTCTCAGCCTTGTAAGTAGCTGGAACCACAGGTGTGCACCACCATATCTGGCTGATTTTTGTATTTTTAATACAGATGGAGTTTCATCATATTGGCCAGGCTGGTCTTGAACTGCTGGCCTCAAGTAATCTGCCTGCCTCGGCCTCCCAATGTGCTGGGATTACAGGCTTGAGCCACTGAGTCTGGCCTCTTCTTTGATTTTGAGACGAAGTTTTGCTCTTGTTGCCCAGACTGGAGTGCAGTGGTGCTATCTTGGCTCACTGCAACCTCCACTTCCTGGGTTCAAGTAATTCTCCTGCCTCGGCCTCCTGCATAGCTGGGATTACAGGTGTTTGCCACCCCGCTTGGCTAATTTTTCATATTTTTAGTAGAGATGGGTTGCACCATGTTGGCCAGGCTGGTATTGAACTCCTGACCTCAGGTGATCCATCTGCCTCAGCCTCCCAAAGTGTTTGGATTACAGGCATGAGCCACCATGCCCATCTACCTTTTCTCTTCTTATAAAGATATCAGTCATACTGGATTCGATCCCACCCTAATTGAATATGACCTCATCTTCAGTATATCTGCAAAGACCCTATTTCCATATAAGGTTACATTCATAGGTACCAGGGATTAGGACTTCAACGTATCTCTTTGGAAGAAAATCTTTCCCTCCATAACAATATGGAATATCAAATATGCTGCAGGAAATCGGCATTTTTGACATAGTCTTCCTCCTCTCCATTATGTAGTTGTGAATGACCTAACTTTAGTGGATAGTCAGGATCAACCATCCCAGTCAGTAGAATAAACCCCTCTCTTGCCTGATGATTAACTGGCATGAAGAATACAATGTGGCCAGGTTGTAGTCACAACTTCCTTTTTTTTTTTTTTTTTTTTTGAGACGGAGTTTCGCTCTTGTTACCCAGGCTAGAGTGCAATGGCGCGATCTCGGCTCACTGCAACCTCTGCCTCCTGGGTTCGGGCAATTCTCCTGCCTCAGCCTCCCGAGTATCTGGCACTACAGGCATGTGTCACCATGCCCAGCTAATTTTTTTGTATTTTTAGTAGAGATGGGGTTTCACCATGTTGGCCAGGATGGTCTCGATCTCTTGATCTCATGATCCACCCGCCTCAGCCTCCCAAAGTGCTGGGATTACAGGCATGAGCCATCGTGCCCGGCAACAACTTCTAATTTAATGGAACGTTTTCTGTGTTCTTGGTAGAAACATCCCTCCCTTGGGAATTAAGAACCCTAGATTATCATAGCATAAAGTTATGAGGTCAGGAAGCAAATTTTTGCCAGTGAATCACGAAAGGTAAGAAGAGCCATTCCTATATCCAACCCTTGATTCTACAAGTTCTGGCTATGGAAGAAATAGCACAATCTGGCTTAGACTATATACTGCATCCTGGAGGATATTCCTCCAGCCTTTCAAGGTGCTGCCATGCAGCTAGTGCCATAACTAAGTCTTCAGTGGCCATTCAATCATTCTTTCGGGCTACCTGCTTCAGGGTGATGAGAAACATGATAAGACAATGCATTCCAAGATCATGAGCATATTACCATACATTAACAAATTTCTTGGTCAGAAGCAATCCTGTGTCGAATACCATGAAGGTGAGTAAGGCATTTCCTAAGTCTACAGATGGCAGTTTTGATAAAAAGCCATTCTCAGCAAACTAACACAAGAACAGAAAACCAAACACCACATGTTCTCACTTGTAAGTGGGAGTTGAACAATTAGAACACATGGACACAGGGAGGGGAAGGAACATCACACACTGGGGCCTGTGGGGCAGTAGGGGGCTAGGGGAGGGATAGCTTTAGGAGAAATACCTAATGCTTAGATGATGGGGTGATGGATGCAGCAAACCACCATGGCACATATATAACTATGTGACAAACCTGCACATTCTGCACATGTACCCCAGAACTTAAAGTATATATTTTAAAAAAGCATTGTAGCAGGGAAGGGAAATCTCTTTCCAGGGTATCTATTCCACTGGGAACAAAGAGCTGCCACTTCTGTAATGGAAGTGGTCCAGTGTAATCAACCTGCCACCAGGTGGCTGGCTGGTTCCCTCCATCTCCACACCTGGCCTGGGAATGGTGCCATATCAGGGGTTCAGTGTTGGTCTCTGCTGTTGGGGGACTGGGCATTCAACAGAAGCTATAGCTGGATCAGCCTTGGTGGAAGAAAATCCGTATTGTGAACTCATACAAAAACTTCATCTCTATCATAGTTCAGCACTCACTGAGCAAGGGAAAGAAGGGCCGATGGAAAAGACTGACTGACACCCACAGAACAGGTCAACTTGTCCACTTGATTATTAAAACACTTTTCTCCTGACCTTGCTTTTGGGGGAGCATTGACATGAGACATTCTGTGTGAATGCCGTTAGTCACATACTAAATTCCCAGACCCCTTTGTCAGAAATTTCCTAATCATGTTCCTTTTTAGTCCCTGACCATGCACCTAAACCATTAGCTATTGCTCATCATGAATGCAGACCTCGAGCATCCCTCTTTCTGGACGAAATGGGAAACCAGACATACTTCTCAAAGTCCTAGCCACTGGGAGGATGATTTTCTTTAAATACTATCCTTCAGAGCCACCCTGGGATCGGGCTGTAGTGCTGCAGTCATCTATTTTTGGGTGTTGGTGACAAATCATAAAGAATTTTTAATTTTTTTTCTTCTTTGGTCAACTAGCCGTAAGACAATCCTCATGAGGCTTTAGATGCAGGTGAGAGGAAGGAGGCTATGCTGCAGCCATAGACATCTGGGCTACATGTTCATGTAACTTACTTGGGCCTTCAGCACCACTGATGACTAAGGAGTCCTGTGTTGAGCTAGGGAATGGGGACATCTGGGGAATGTCAGGAGTCTTTAGGCTGAGTTTCTAAGGTTACCATTTCTAGCTACTTGCCTCCTAGAAGGCTCAAGGCTGCCCTACTCTACTCCTTAAGCTATGGTATTATGTAGAACCACCACCCCGCAACCCAACTCTGCCACTTTGCACTCCTCCCCGACTATGCCTCAGTCATTGGGGTAGACGTCTACTGGAGCAACCAGTGGAAGAATCTCTCAGCCACTTTTTGTTAGAGTAAAGGTACTGCGGGTGAGGCATTCCAGTGGTCTCATTCTGTAACTGTACAGATTCTGACATACTCTGCTCCCTTTCTCCCCGCTAAGGGAGGTGGGGGCCACATCATGGTGAAATCTCTTAGTGTTACTTTGTCCTTCAGATGTAGTAACACCATCATTTGCCCTTCCCAGCATACCTCATGTGGAATCAAGATTTCATCTGTCTACTGTAGATTCTGTCTCAGTTTTACATGCATCAGGCCTATAGGAAACCCTTGGGTCTGGACAGGGGCTGGAGTGAATGACCACTGAATGGAATGTGGGTGCTATTTTTCTTTGGGATCGTAGAAGCTCAAACTGAGTTTGGTAGGACTCACTGCCAAAGTATTGCCTGGTCTGGAGAAAGTAGAGACAAGGGAGAGCTGGGATTTCTACTGTTTTCCTACTAGCATCATTTGTCTGCCATAAGATGCCAAAATGCAGGGCCCCAGATTTGCAAGGTATGGAATTAGAGCACAAGGCCAGTGAGGCAGGTCTGCATGTGAGATGGCCCCACCACTGCGTCACTATCAGGACTTGCTCCAAAGACTCTATGGATTGTAGGAGAGTCACTATCACACAATTCACGGACCGCGAAGTCTTCCTGCCCAATCCCCATTCTCCTTAGATCTGCTAAGTTAGTCTCCATCTGCATTGCACAGTTTTCTGTAAAAAACATTTAAAAGGGACTGGTAATTCAAACAGGCAACACAGACATGATGGTTATCTTTGGGTGTGATTTTTAATTTAAAAAAGTTTAAGCTTGTTAGTATCTTCCAAATTGTCTGCAATTAACATGTACTACTTTTGTAAGTTCTCCAGGAAGATAGGGTTTAAGTAACAACCAGCTTCTTGGCATCAAACACCGGTGGCCTATTTTTCTTGAGGAAGACTAGGAAATGGTAGTCCATATTCATTGCTCCTGCCCACTCCAAGTTCCAATTTACCCCCGATGTCCTTGATTGGTGTATAGCAAACCTAGTTTGTTTTACCATAGGATGGATGTTTTCGGCCTGCCACTGCTACTGTAAGCATCTACCTGCCTAAACCACCTAGGGGCCTTGAGATTGGCCCATACAGGCCACTGCTACCACTGCTGGTGCCCATTTGCAGTGTTCATGGGCCCAAGGGTTGGCCTGCCACTGCTATTGACACCACCGATATCACATATGCCACCCAGGGGCCTGAAGACCTACCTGCCTGGACAGCCCACCTGACATCCCCATTCCCAGCAAAGCCTCACCACAGCTTCCACTAACAAGCACTGGATAAGCCACCGAGGAACTCTCAGATATTACACTAATGTTGATTACACCTGAATAAATCATATGGAGACTACACTACTGCATCTATTCAGAATCAGAGCCAAAGTACCCTACTCAACCAACACAATAGATAGATATATCTATAGGAACAGCCAGATGTGGTGGCTCATGCATGTAATCCTAGCACTTTGGGAGGCCAAGGTGGGTGGATCATGAAGTCAAGAGATCGAGACCATCCTGGTCAACATGGTGAAACCCCATCTCTACTAAAAATACAAAAATTAGCCGGGCATGGTGGCACATGCCTGTAGTCCCAGCTACTCAGGAGGCTAAGGCAGGAGAACTGCCTGAACCCAGGAGGCGGAGGTTGTGGTAAGCGGAGATCACGCCACTGCACTCCAGCCTGGGTAACAAGGGTGAAACTCCATCTCAAAAAAAAAAAAAAAAAAAAAAAAAAAAAAAAAAAAAAAAAAGATATATCTATAGGAAAAAGTCACTCTCTACAAAAGCCAATCCATAAAATCAGAAGAAGTGACTGTTATACCAAAGTTGCAGATATTAATGTAAAGACATAGCAACATAAAAGAGTAAGGAAACATAGCACCTTCAAAGGAACACAATTATTCTGCAGTAACAGATAACAACAAAAAGAAAATATATGATATGCCTGGAAAAGAATTCAAATAATAATAAAGAAATTAATTAGGATAAAAGAGAACACAGATAAACAACACAACAAAATCAGAAAAACAATTTATGATTTGAATGAGAAATTCAACAAAAAGATATTATAAAAGAGGATCAAACAGAATTTCTGAAACTGAAAAATTCAATGAATTAAATTAAAAATACAGTTGAGAACTTCAACAATAGACTAGCTTGGGCAGAAGAAATTTCTGAACTTGAAGGCAGGTCTTTTGAAATAGCATAGTCCGACAAAAAAAGGAAAAAAAAAAAAAAACAAAGGAGGAAGAAGAATGCAGAAAGCTTCTGGCACACCATAAAGCATTTAAATATTTGAATTTTGGTAGTTCCAGCAGGAGAAGAGATGGGAAAGGCATAGAAAATCTATCTGATGAAACAATTGCCAAAAACATTCCATGTGTTGTAGAGATATAGACATCCAGATACTGGAAGCTCAAAAATCTCCAAATGGATTCAATACCAAAAGTTCTTCCCCAAGCACATTAGAGTCAAACAGTCAAAAGTCAAAGACCAAAAGAGAACTTTTAAAACATTAATCAAAAAGCATCAAGTCAAAAATACAGATATCTGCATCAGAGTAACAATAGATTTCTCAGTAGAAGCCTTACAGGCTAGAAGAGAATGAGATAATATATTTAAAGTGCTAAAAGAAAAATTACTTTTTCTTTTAGTCAGGCAAGAATACTATTACTTAACAAAGCCATCTTTCAAAACTGAAGGTAAAATAGTCTTTCCCAGACAAGCAAAAACTGAGGGAATTCATTGCCAGTAGATTAGACTTACAAGAAATGCTTAAGGGAGTCCCACAACTGGAGGTGAAAGGATGACATCTACCATCATAAAAACACACCAAAGTATAAAAATCAGTGGTAGTGCAGACACACAAATCAGAAAGAGAAAAGAAGAAAATACTGTCATTACCCAAAACTACCGAATCATAAAGGAAAACAATAAAATAAGAAGAGAATGGAGGATATACAAAACAATCAGAAAACAATTAACAAAATAACAGGAGTAAGTCCTCACCTATCAATAACAATCTTGAATATAAACAGTTTGAATTCCCTAATTAAAAGAAATTTACTGGCTGAATTTTTTAAAACCAACTATATGCTGTCTACAGGAAATTCACTTCGTCTGTAAAGACACACATAGACTGAAAGTGAAGGGATGCAAAAAATATTCCACAGAAACAAAATGCATCCAAGAGTAGCTATATTTATATTAGACAAACTAGACTTTAAATCCCAAAACAAAAAGATACAAAAATGGTCATTATATGATGATAAAGATATCAATTCAGCAAGAGGATATAACAATTGTAAATATATATGATAATAAATATTTTCATAGTTAAAGAAAGACTCCAATAGAATAGAAGCTGGAGACTTCAACACCCCACTTGCATCACTGGACAGATCATCTAGACAGGAAATCTACAAAGACACATCAGACTAATGGAACCCAAAAGGATCCCAAATAGCCAAAGCAATATCGAGCAAAAAGAACAAAGCTGGAGGCATCACTGACTTCAAAATATGCTACCTAGCTATAGTAACCAAAACATCATAGTATTGATATGAAAACAGATACATGCACCAATAAAACAGAATAGAGAACTGAGAAATAAGTTCATGTATTTACAGCCAACTGATTTTCAGCAAAGTCATCAAGAACATAAATAAATAAAAGACAGTCTCTTCAATAAATGGCACTGGGAAAAGTGGGTAATTATATGCACAAGAATAAAACTAGACCCTGATCTTTCACCATACACACACAAAAAATCAAATCAACGTGGGTTAAGACTTATATCTAAGACCTAACACTACGAAACTTTAAGAAAAAATATTTGAGAAATGCTCCAGAACAGTGTTCTGGGCAAAGATTTTTTTTTGTTTAAGACCCTAAAAGCACATGCAACTGAAGCAAAAATAGACACATGGGGCTATATTAAACAAAAGGTCGTCTTCACAGCAAAGTAAACAAAACAACAGAGTGAAATTAAAGCTAAAGCAGACTAAAATTTGTTTCCATTTTGAAGGCTAGGAAAAGTAAAAAAAGTATTTTGCAGTCTGGGAAAGACAAAGGCTCACCACATCCAATCTTCAGTGCTGCTGGTGGGCAGTGCATGTAACATAGAACAAACAAACCTGGGGTCTAAGGTTCTAAAATGCCTGCAAAGTAAAACAAGGAGATGGCCATAAAATCACTGCTGTGAGAGAAGTCTTTGCCAGTATCTCACTGCCACACAGAGTATTTATTGTCAAAAGCATTATCGACTAATATGAAGGCAAAAGAGATAGCCACATTGCATTTTTAAAAAATAATTTATATTTATTATTATTATTATTATTATTATTATTGGGATGTAGTCTTGCTCTGTTGCCCAGGCTGGAGTGCAGTGGCATGATCTCGGCTCACTGCAGCCTCTGCCTCCTGGGTTCCAATGATTCTCCTGCCTCAGCCTCCAAAGTAGCTGGGATTATAGGCACACACCACCACATATGGCTAATTTTGGTAATTTTAGTAGAGCAAGGGTTTTGCCATGTTGGCCCAGCTGCTCTCAAACTCCTGGCCTCGAGAGATCCTACCTCAGCCACCCAAAGAGCTGGGATTACAGGCATGAGCCACCATGTCCGACCACTGCATTGCATTTTTTAATACTCCTGGGAGATATGGTCAACCCAGCATCTTAAAAAAACATACAGTAAAAAACCACATATTTTGATAGTAAATGGACTGAGACATTTTAAAAAGAGAATGAATCATTGATGTTTGAATCGTTTTTGTTACCATAATAATTTTTAAGTGTACATATAAGTCAGTGGCATTAAGTATATTCAGTGTTGTACAACCATCACCACTCTCCATTTCCAGAAGAATCATTGATTTTTAAAGAGTAAGATTAGGACACAGGAGCTCAAGTCTGATAATCCCTTTTTGGATGGCTTGATGCAGCAGAGAACTTTTGATAGGCTATGCATGGGGAGAGAGCCTAATTAATGCTGGAGTTTCGTTTCTGCCGAGACTCAATTGCTCCAGCTGGTGCAGTATAACTCCTCACCTGCTGCACATGCTGATTTTTGTATTGAATGGCAAGGCTAGGACACCAGATACTCACTGTGTCCAGCCATTCTTCAGTGGTGCTGGTGGGCACAGTATCACTTGGCTTGGTAGGCTGGTCTCAGTGGAGGGCAGCCTGCAGCAGGACAGTGGCAAAGGAACTGCTATGCACTGCAGAGATTCTAGCATTTCCAGAGCTACAACTGTCTTGGTTTTGGTTTAATCCTCCAAACTACCCTTTTGCTGCATGGCCCCACTCCCAGAAAAGTTCTGTAGCTAGAAGGGACCCTAGAGATTATCTAGTCAAACTCTCTGTCCACTTACAGAATCAAGAAGCCTGTTCAAGGCGATGCAGCAGAGGGAGCTGGGTCTGCCTCCGTCTAGGTCTTCTTCCAAGGTCCTGTGCTTCCCACAGCTGCTGCACACATTCTAAAATTAAAGTAAATAAAGTCTTAAAACATTTTTCTTTGGCTTTATTTTGAGTAACCAGATGCTACTGGGAATAACAAAGGCAGGGGTAAAAATCTCTAATCTGGTGGGGTTTCTTTTTTTTTTTTTCCTTCCCCTTTAATTTTACCACATGTTGACCCTGACATTTTCATAAGGACACAGTGACTTACAATACAAAACAATCTAATCCAGATGTTTATGGCACACTCATTTCTGAAAGCACAGGCCTGAGAGCTTTCTTCAAAAGTGGGAAAAATGTTGGGATCCTAGAATAGCAGTCATAGCCCCCAGCCAAAATGTCCTTGTCAAACTTGGAACCAAGGCCATTGCTGACACACAGAAATTATTTATGTTTAATCCTTTTATTTATATTTAATCCATTCTCATCTTCTTTCCTTCTTTTCCCTTCCTTTCATGACTCATCTTGTTACATTTCCATTATTTCCCACCCTCTAGGTTCCCTGCATCATCTCACTCGTCCTTGGGTTTTCATATCTCCCCATTAGAATACTCTGGCTAGGACTGTTTCTGAAAAAGCATCTCATATGGTTATTTCCTTATATTTCTTTCTACTATCAAAATATCTTAATACCTTTATCATCTCCAAGGTGTCCTTTATTGATGTCCCAAGACAATAATTTTATGATATAATCAAAATTCGTGTTAGCAGAGCTATATTATAACTTGAGGAGTCCACAGACACTTACCCTGGTGGTCCCTTCTTCCGCAAAAAAATTTTTTAAATTACATTTTACAACTGCATTGGGATAAAAATAAATACAAGCCAAACCTGACTCATTATGATACCTTAATTATTGTTTTTTCTTCCAATTTTAAAATAAATTAAAATAAAAAGTATTTGATTAGGCTTGTAGGCCCCTGGTACTGTGCCCCATGGGCTGGCTTTGGGCCATCCAGGTGCCCACTCTTAGGAAACTTTCATTCTATAAATACAGTCATAGAGATAGATCATGTAATAGCCTCTGCTTTTTACCTTTGGATCTGAGGACCCACAGAAGATCCTGGAATCAATCTGCTACAGATACAGAGGGATGACTGCACAGGCTTTCTTAACCCTTCTTGTATCTAAGGTTTGGATACATAATCAAATTCCAGCTATTGAAATTTCAGTGAAAGTATGATTACAACTTCTTGGAAAATTTTTTCCTTCTTAAATGTACACAAGAAGTCCTCACACTTTCTTTTCGCTCTGGGATATGCATGAGCTTCTGCAGCTGTCTTGACATGAGAGACCACATGAATAACAATTTGAAGACGGTAGAGCAAAAAAAAACTAATTCTAGGTTCTTTTTGTTCTTTCAAAATTATTATTATTACTATTTGAGACAGAGTCTTATTCTGTCACCCAGGCTGGAGTGCAGTAGTGTGATCACAGCTCACTGCAGCCTTGACCTCCCAAGCTTAAGCGATCCTCTTGCCTCAGCCTCCAGAGTAGCTGAGACTACAGGTGTACACTGCCATGCCTGGCTATTTTTTTTTTTTTTTCTAATTTTGTAGTGACACAATCTCACTTTGTTCCCCAGGCTGACCTCAAACTCCCAAAGTGCTGGGATTATAGGCAGAGCCACTGCTCTTGACCTAATTCCAGGTTCTTGATGACACTGTTGAACTACTTAACTGGCTGTGAAACTACCTACTTCTGAACACATTTATTAAGTGAGATAATAAATGTGAATTTATGCAACTTTCAACTGGGTATTCTACTACTTGAAATTAGTTACAGATAATAGGAAAACAAATGTATACACCAGAAAATTTCAGATATTGATCAATTATCTGAGGATAATAAATACTATGGGAGTTGTTTCAAGTTAAATAATTACAGAAGGACTCATTTAGCCTGATATAGCCAGCTATGCAAAGATCTGGGAGTCAGAGTGCTTTAGACACAACAACAGTAACTCTAAAAGTCCTAAGGTGGAAATTATTAGGGTGAGTTTGAAGAACAGAAAGAAGTTCATCGGTTGGAATGCAGTAAGTAAGACGGAGGGAGTATGACATAATGTCAGAGACATTTTGCTTTTAATACGAAGCTTTCAGGAGACAGAGTGCTTTGACACAATGGGAGGGTTACGGTTCTGGGAAATTGGTTGGGAGGCAAATTTTAAGAATATGAAATGGCAAAATCTCATTATGTAAGCAGCTGCATACATAATTATTAAATTTGGATGCAATATCTGTGATCACTTTTATACCAGTCACTGTCCATCCCCCAAGCTCTTGCTTTTCACAAAACTGTACTCCCTACCCACATGGTAACCACAGAAGCAGTTGTATTTCATAAAATAAACTTATCTCTCTGACTGCTGTTGAATGGACTGGAGATTGATACTTGATCTAAGCCGAGTTAAAGGCCCTTCCCTAGGAAATTTTGGAGTTGGGATCAGGAGGTCAAGTTGGTACCTTGCAGGTGGCCAAAGCTGTAAGATGTAAAGCTTGAAATATATGGCCATTTCTTTGTAACATGGAAAAAACTGGTTATCTATCCTGAGAATGCAGAAATAAGAGGAAAAAATACCTTATGACATTCGAGTCTTTGATTCTGTAGGTTCCTAAAACTTAGCCCCATTTTCCCTGTTTTCTATTTGTTTATTCCATTTTTATACCATGGTCTATTTCAGGTACCCTATAGGTGAGGGGAGGAGCTGTCACAATTGGTACCAGGAGTGGGGTGTTAAAAATAATAAACTTCGAAATATAGAAATAGCTGAGTAAAATTGGTGGTGAGTGGCAGTGCGATGATTTAAACCAGGCGTCCCCAAACTATGGCCCACGGGCCGCATGTGGCTCCCTGAGGACATTTATCTGGCCCCCTGCCGCACTTCAGGAAGGGGCACCTCTTTCATTGGTTGTCAGTGAGAGGAGCACGGTATGTGGCAGCCCTCCAACGGTCTGAGGGACAGTGAACTGGCTCCCTGTGTAAAAAGTTTGGGGACGCCTGATTTAAAGACTCTAAACTGAAACTGCAATGTTCCTGTTATATAGTAGTAAAACACTTGATTCTCTCTTGAGGCCCATGTACCCATTAGCATTTCAGCAGAACTTAGTAGCTAGCAATAATTTTGTTATCCCTTTAGGATAAATGATTTCTAGTTCAAGCTGATTTGCCTTCAAGTAAATAGAGGACACAAGAATTTGCTTAAGAAAACTTACTTGTAACCAGTGATCTGAGACCACTGTTGCTTAAGTAATTGTCTTGCTAAATTTTACCAGTTAAATTCTTAACAGCACCCTAAAGTCAGGAAACTAATTTGGAAACTTGGAGGAAACTGAAATCTTTCTAAACAATGTTTTATGTTTAATGTTTCTGCATATATAGTATGTATATATATTTATGGGATACATGAGATATTTTGATACAGGCATGAAAAGCATAATAATCACATCATGGAAAATTGAATATCCACCCCCTCAAGCATTTGTCCTTTGTGTCACAAACAATTCAGTTATACTTTTCAGTTATTTTTCATTTATTTATTTATTTATTTAATTTTTTTAAGACAGTGTTTCACCATGTTGGTCAGGCTGGTCTTGAACTCCTGACCTCAGGTGATCTGCCCACCTTGGCCTCCAAAGTGCTTGGATTACAGGCGCGAGCCACCGTGCCCAGCCTCTTTAGTTATTTTTAAATGTACAACTAAATTATTATTGATTATAGTCCCCTGTTATACTATAAAATACTAGGTTTTATTGTATCCATTAACAATCCCCACTTTTCCCTCTGCACACTCTCTCCTCAGCCTCTAGTACCCATCCTTCTAGTCTCTATCTTTATGAGATCAACTGTTTTAATTTTTAGCTCCCACTAATAAGTAAGAATATGTGATGTTTGTCTTTCTGTGCCTGTCTGATTTCACTTAACATAATGACCTCTAGTTCCATCCATGTTGCTGCAAATGACAGAGTCTCATTCTTTTTTATGTCTGAAGAGTACTCCCTTGTGTATAAGTACCACAATTTTCGTTCTTTGGGGTGTACACCCATAGAAACTGAAATCTTGTTACCCTTCTTTCCTTGCTTTATCCCATCTTCAACTTTTGCAAATTTAGTTCCACTGCCTGCTACAAACTCTTTTACCAAGAAGAAAAGTTTCTGTTCTTCTACTAACTTTATTATTGCTCCAGTTCTCTTTCAACTTTCCATTTTCAGCACACTTTGTAAAACTATTCAGAGAATTCAGATACGGGTTGGGTATTCCTCTCATGAACTCTTGGAACGCTGCGTTTCCACCATTACATACATAGTATTGCAATTGTTCTCTTGTATCCCTACATCATTAAACTCTTGGTTGAGAACTGGACATATAACAGAGATTTGTAAAGAGTCTTGAATGAATGAAAAGTTGTTAGAAATATTGAGATTATACATGCAAAGTACTGTCACACAAAGCAATTCATAAGTATATCTTATTAGTTTTTAAAAAATAATTCATAGGAGGGGCTGGGCGCGGTGGCTTATGCCTGTAATCCCAGCACTTTGGGAGGCTGAGGTGGGTGGATCATGAGGTAAGGAGTTCAAGACCAGCCTGGCCAAGATGTCGAAACCCCGTCTCTACTAAAAATACAAAAATTAGCTGGGCACGGTGGCACGCACCTGTAATCCCAGCTACTCAGGAGGCTGAGGCAAGAGAATTGCTTAAACCTGGGAGGCAGAGGTTGCGGTGAGCCGAGATCATGCCATTGCACTCCAGCATGGGTGACAGAGTGAGATTTCATCTCAAAATAATGCTAATAATAATTCATAGGATAACCCCAAGATATAAAATAACCCCCATATATGGCATATTGCATTTGTGTGGGAGCAGCTATCTGAACAGAAGTAGGAGTAATGTTAAGATTTAACAATTAATCAGAAAAGATTCCCAATCAATTAGAACAGAAGCTGGCTAATGGGCTGCATGAGTTTGTAACAGTTGATTGTCAGTCCTGGATAGAGATCTCCGGATGAATCCTCAGAGGTCCTGGGGCTTTTTACCTGGGAGAGATTGTTAATCTTGTATTCAAAACTTAGTATAAATTTACTTATTAACTATATTTTTGATGAATACATCTATGAAACATTAAACTGAATGACCTAAGATTGAAAATTATTTACCAGTGACATTTTTAGCTGCAATCTAAGAAATTACACTATGTATGCTGAAAAGTCTCACAAAAGTAACAAATCAATAACTCTTCTAGATATTAGCAATAAAGATCTAAAAATAATATTTCCAATAATATAAATCATAATGAAATCTAAGAATAAATTTAAGGTATGTGAAACCTATAAAAACTATGCAACTTTACTGAGGATTATAAAAATACTTGAATAAATGGAGAGATAGCATGTGCTTTTAAGAAACTATTTGAGGCCAGAGTTGGTGGCTCATGTCTGTAATTTCAGTGCTTTAGGAGGCCAGGATGGGAGCATCGTTTGAGGCCAGGAGTTTGAGACCAACCTGGGCAACATAGCAAGACCCTGTCTCTACAGATAAACAAATAAAAAAATAAGCCAGGTTTCGTGGTGACTACCTGTAATCCCAGCTACTTGGGAGGCTAAGGGGAAAGAATTGCTTGAGCCCAGGAATTCAAGACTTCATTGAGCCATGATTGCACAACTGCACTCCAGCCTGGATGACAGAGCTAGACTCTGTCTCTAAAGATAAAATAAAATAAAATGAAGAAATCATTCAGTATTGTAAGATGACAGTTCTCCTTAAATTGTTTTGTAAGCCACTGTTTGAAAATGAAATAGCAAAATTCCAAACAAGTTCCCAAAGGTACTTTTTGTAAAATTTTTATTGAAGTGTAAGATACATACAAAAATTACATATATCATGAGTGTGCAGCTCTTAAGCTTATCCGAAATAAAAATGGAGAGAAATGTCCCATAAAATTTCAATAGAAAGGAATTTTACAATGTTTTAACTAGCACTGCACTATAGAAATCAGCATAAAAGAATAATAAACCTAAAATCAAGCTCAGGAATGCATGTGTAAGTATACGTGATAAGTGCAACATTTTAAATAGGTGAGTTAATGGATTTTTTAAATGGTGTTAGAACGACTGCGATATAAGTTTCCCACTGAATGTATGAATTTTAAAAATAAATGTAAATAAATGAAACCAGAAAATAACTAGACTAACATATAGTTTAAACCTCACGATGAATAAGCATGACATCAAAAATAGAAATCACAATGAAAAAATCAACAAATTTATTTACATACGTTTAATACTTCTTTATGACAAATATAAAGCTAAAAGGAAAATGATAAACTAGGAGAAAGTGTTTGCTATCTTCATGATGTTTTAGCTGGTGTCTTTGATAGGAATAGGGTACACTCTATTGTTTGCATGTGTAGATTCTAGAGTCAGATGGCATGAGTTTAAATATGAATGTCGCACTTACCAGCTGTCTTAGGTTGGGTTTCCTAGAGCACTGGCTGAGAGAAAGATTCTTATACACGTGACTTATTTAGAAATTCCTGTCTAGTAAAACCTAGAGAAGGGATGGAAGCAGGACAGGACAGGAGAATAAGCTAGGCAAAGGTAAAGTTTCAGCTAGCTACAAAAAGCAAAAACAAAACAACAGTACAAACAAACAAACAAAAAACTTCAAGTTCAATAGAAGTTAAAGGTAAGGAAAAAATAAAACCAAACTTTAGACAAGTTAAATTTAAGGACCAGGCACAGTGGCTTGCGCCTGTAATCTCAGCACTTTGGGAGACAAAGTGGTAGGATTGTTTGAGCCCAGGAGTTATTAGCCAGCCTGGGCAACATGGCAAAATCCCATCTATAGAAAAATACAAAAATTAGCCAGCTATGGTAGTGCATGCCTATAGTCCCAGCTACTCCGGAGGCTGAGGTGGGAGGATTGTTTGAGTCCAGGAGTTTGAGGCTGTCATGAGCCATTATCCCACTACTGCACTTCAGCTTGGCAACAGAGAAATATCCTGTCTCAAAAAAAAAAAAAACAAATTTTAAAAATAGCAGTTTATTTGAGCAAAAAAAAAAAAAAAAAAAAAAAAGTTCACGAATTGAGTAGCACTCAGAATCAGAAGTTCAGAAAGCTTCACCCAGTAACTTTGGACAGGTAGTACTTACAGACAGAAAAAGAAAGTGATATATAGAAACAGCTTGATTGATTACAGGCAGCTGTTTGTTTGCTTATTTGAGCATGGGGTGTGATGAGGCCTTATATGTACACGGTTTGATCAGTCGGCAGCCTGTGATTGGCTGAAGCTCAGCTCTGGTGATTGGCTGAGACAGCTATTTGTTACAAGAATATACCCTTGTATATTCTTGTATAATGGTAAACTGTAAGTTAGGTTGCAGTTTACCATTTAGGGACTTTCAAGATATGAAGACAACTGTAGGCCAAAATTAATTTATTTTCACAAGCTGAAGTCTAGCCTCAGCCCAATCTTAATGTAAGATTAGGGGCAAACATGGTACCACTTTGGGTGTTTTAAGCAAACTAAATATGGCCTGAGAAGGACTCCGTACTTCTGTATTTGAGTCCTTGTGGATGAACTGTAACCTAGCTTAATAGTCAGACAAGATCAAAAACTTAATTTAGGAGTATGCACCTGTAACAGTAACTGAATCTTGGCCAATCCCAGTGGCCATACTTCAACCACTCATAGACCACTAGGTATTCTGTGTTCAAACAAGGCAAGCATCAACCTGTAACCAATCCAGCTGTTTCTGTACCTCTCTGCTGATTTCTGTACCTCAGGTCCCTTTTTTGGTCTGTAAATTTTCTTCTACCAAGTGGCTGTGTTGGAGTCTCTGTGAATCTGCTGTGATTCTGGGGGCTGCTGGATTCACAAATCATTCATTGCTCAATTAAGCTCCTTTAAATTTAATTCAGCTAAAGTTTTTCTTTTATCAGATGGGATCAGAAGCGGGATCTGAAGTAGAGCTTCTAGCAACCCCTAGGAGCACTGAGTGAACACACAAGGTACCTATAGGACTCACTTGTGCCCATTGATCTCTCAAAGCAGCTGGGTATCACAGGTAAGCTCCCTCTCAGATTTTGGAGCTCCATGAATTTGTGTTTTTAGCCCTCTGAGTTTCTTTGAGCAAATTTCTAATCCAAACTGTGTTTGGAAGTCATAACAGAAACAGGACTGGGTCCAGAAACAGATTTGATCCAGGAATTAACTGGTTTGGATTAAGTTAGAAGCCTCTTACATCTGACTGGGTCAGAAAGGAGCTGGTAGTAAGCAGTAATATTGCAGAGGTTATAAAATTTGCCTTTTGAAAATTCATTTGGACTTTTATGTTCTACCTGTTTGTTTCATTTTCTTGAGTGCCTGGGTAGGAATAATCATTGACTACGTTAATCAAGAGAACTTGAGAGTAATGCCAATATTTTAGGTAAAAATGGGATCCTTAATTTCTGGAAAACTGTGTGCCTTCTGGCCTGGGAGGCAGCAAAGTCTTACAGAAATGGCATATTCTTACTAAAGAGAACTTACAGTGGAATGTTCCAAATGAACAACAACACACTGAAATGCATTTTAAAAACTTTTTTTTTTCTTTTGTGTCTCAGCTTGACCCCCATGGCTATGGTACAGTGAGCTGGGTCACTAGGGCTGCTCAGGGAAAGGGAATCCAGAAGCCAGGCATACTAGCAAAAGAGTAAAAATTTCTTTCCATTCATATTTCTGGCTTCTCTCTCTTTGTGCCAACCAGTTGAATGAATGGTAAAAACCACTGTTTATCTCCTCTGTAAAGTTCTGATTAATGCAAAAGAAGTCTGAGGCTAGTCTTAAGCGTTAGTGAATCTGGTATATTTTGTGCTATGAATTCAATTATCTGTATTGAGGGGTACCTCAGGATAAAATATGGGCTTAGGATCCCATAAGCTCACTGCTCAAGATGGTCCAGCAAGCTGATCATAACAAACTTTGCTGCGGGTCCCTGAAATAAACAAAAAACTGAATGGGGTCTCCATCCTGTTTTATGTCCTTGAGAGCTTGGCCTTACAACCACATGACAGTACTTCCTCTTGGTCTCCATCTTCCAGGGAACAGGTTCATGTCATAGTTAGCTCTAAAAATTATCTTGAGTAGTTAAAAACCTTTGCAAACTCAAAATTTTCCTACTCTAGACTTCTTCTGGGAAGGGAAATGGAGACTGCCCTGTACTATAGCCCAGTAGCTAAGGTTTTGCTGTTTCACAGTGGCTGTGTCTGGGTTCAATTCCTAGCTTAGGAGTCCTTTCTGATTTGATATATGCATGAACTTGTTGATTCTCTTCTCTACCATGGACTGTCTTAAATTTTTCTTTCTCTGAGCACCTGGGAGGTTACCTTTGGTAAAATTCAAAAGCCAGAAATACTGACCTTTTTGCCTGGCTAAAGTCAGGTAATAAGAAATTTTTAAAGGACTTTATTAAAGAGTGCTATGGTTAAAAGTCAGCTTAATTAAAAGTAGACATTCAAGCTCTAACAGCCTGGACTTCTTGGGAAAAACAGGCGGCGCTAAAGACCCTGTTCTTCCAAGGACTTCACCATAAAGCCAATAACCAATTAAGAAACTTAAAAATTGGCAAATGAAAAATCTTACAACTACTGTAGTAATCTTATGTCTGTCTGTGTAGTTATATATGTACTGTGTGTGTAATGTTTATATAAAGAGCTCTAATTAATTGACAAACAAAAATAAGTGCTTAACTCAAATATTTTGAAAGAAAAATAAAAACTGTAATGCAGCCGGGCACAGTGGCTCAAGCCTGTAATCCCAGCACTTTGGGAGGCTGAGGCGGGTGGATCACGAGGTCAAGAGATTGAGACCATCCTGGTCAACATGGTGAAACCCCTTCTCTACTAAAAATACAAAAATTAGCTGGGCATGGTGGCGTATGCCTGTAGTCCCACCTACTCGGGAGGCTGAGGCAGGAGAATTGCCTGAACCCAGGAGGCGGAGGTTGCAGTGAGCCGAGATCGCGCCATTGCACTCCAGCCTGGGTAACAAGAGCAAAAACTCCGTCTCAAAAAAAAAAAAAAAAAAAAAACCAACTGTAATGCCTTTAAGTTTATATAATTTTACTAATCTTTAGAAAATAAAAGCAGCTTAAAGATTATTCACAAAAAAAAGCATTTGGTCTAAATTATGCAGGTCAGATATTAACTTTACCAATGCTTTGAGATCATAATTGGCTTCTTTGACTTTTTAAAATTGTTCAGTTTACCTACCTTGGACACATCAGATTCCAGATAAGGCCTGAGGACATGTGGAATTAGCCTTGCATTCTTGCTATGCAAAGAAGATTATACAGAAAATAGATTTTATATAAGAAAGTATCTTGTATGGTAAATTCTTGTCCTAAAGTAAAATGACTGGTTGTTTAAAAAGAGGGATGTTTAGGGCAAGTCAGAAAGTCCACTCATGTCATAGATTGTCTGCATAAGTCATGAAGTAATTTATGAAAGAAATTTATACAAGAAATGTTACACAACTTAAAGGTGACTAGGCCTCCTAAATGCTTCACAAAATGCCACTATGACTCTTAGCTGTATAACTTGCCTGCTTAACAGTATGTAAAGCCTGGAACAGGTGGAGTTAGATGCTGGAAAGAGACCTTATCTGCACTTCTGTCTGGGTCCTAGGTTCCACATTGGTACCTAATTAAAATCAATTACTAACCAGGTTTTTCACCAAAAGTAAAAGTCACTAAGAGTTAAAGGTGTAACATGTATTTGAGACTATTACAAAAATGGTTTTGCATGCAAGGTGTGTAAGGAAAGTAGAATATACTTTTGGTAAAAGATTATTAGAAGTCATGGGAATGTGAATTTTTTTCCTAGATTAGAGGGTTGAAGGATTGTTTTAAATTAAATAAAGCTAAAGGTTTAAACAAGTTATGGAAGGTTTATAAAAATTAACCTTGTAAAAACTTCTATGTGTGAAAATAGTGACTAAATTTAAAGGGCTATTATTTGGTTTCTCCAAAAACTGAACATCGAAATAAAAGCACAACAAGTTTTTCTTCCAGCACTGATCTGCTCTTTAACAAAAATTGTAAAGGGTTAAAAAGGTTTATAAAATTCTTACTTTGTGGTCAAATTGATTGAGATTAAATACATTTGTCTGTAAGATTTTATTAAGAACTGGGTTTATATTATTGATATAATACACTAATGCAACAGTGACATTTGGCTTATTTGATATAAAAAATCATGGGAAGCAGTATCAAAATAAAAACATTTAATCTTCAGGTTATGCTGTAATAAATGATATTAATATGTGTTCCAAAAATTATATGGGCTTTCTAAAATCCTAATATGTCTGAGTATATGGTATCGATCATAATTAAGGTTATGTTATTATAGACCACAGAGATAACTAAATTTCCTTATCATTTGTGTTTTTAACTATCACTATTTAAATTCAGGTCCACAGTTAATTGCTTAATGCTAATGTACTTTCTAAAAACTTCATAAGCACACAAAATCCTAGAATATGATGTTTCTTAAGAGGCTCATGAAAGGATGGAAAGGGCCCTGAAAAGCACTCATGAATAAAGGTTTCTAATAACTTTAAAATCATATCATGGGCAAGAATTCCTCAATTCCCCAAGAATTGGACTGGGTAAGAATTCTTGAAACCTTAATAAAAAGACTGACTGGTTTATAAAACTGCTAACCCAAGTAGAACAAAAATTAATTAAATATCAAGAAAATGCCCAATCATTATGCTAAATCAGCCAATACTAGATATACAATTTGAATAAACTCCACAGTCTAAGTCAAATTACCTATGATACTCCATTAGTTATCAATGCTACGCACCTAAGTTAGAGAAACAACTGGTATTCAACAGAACATAAGTCCAATGTTAAGCATGGACTCTTGAAGAACCAGGATAATTGCCTTGTCCTTCCTGAGTCCTTAAAGCTTTCATTATTAAAGGTTCTGCATTCCATGACTTATCATGGAAAAGATAAAATGATCCAAATTGAACACTGATGTGGTGATTTATAAATTTCAGAAATTGTTGAAAGCCAGTATTTGGTTTCATGTTCCTGGGAAGACAATCACAGCTTCAGGTACATTTGGCTACCTGATGGGCCATTTAAACATTTATAAAGGGATTTTATTCAATTGTCATTTTCAAGGTATGTTTCCTGATAATATAAAAGCTTTCCCATGCAAGAGGGCTGATATTATAACAGTAGGTTATTATGCTACAGTGTATTTTCACCAGGTAAAGAGAGCTTTTTATGGTTCACTGAAGACAACCCCTTCACAGACTAGAATCTAAAGACTGGATCTGAGACCATCAGAAAAAGACCGCCCTTGCCATTCCCACTACAGCAAAACTTTGGGACGTTGAACTTTGGATTCATAATCTTACAACTGAGAAGGGTCCCTTCACACTCTTGGAACTGTACACATATTATAAGCCTTAAGGTAAAGCTAACCAGGACAGTTTTTCCCCAGAAGAAGATGGCACACTTAATGTGAACAGTTTTCCCAGAATCATGGATCAAGGCTTCTCTACTATCATGAAACTTATCTTTGATCATTTTTTTTCATTTCTTATGCCTCTATGAAAAATAGAAGTGAAAAGGGCTCTATACGTATAGTTATAGGGCATACTTTTAATTGTGAAGGATTTTGCAGCCAGTCTTACACATGAATAAACTTATACTTTAATAGATAAAAGATGAAGGCTCAATGTAGGTGAGAAAATTTAATGGTACATATATTTCCTCATAATCAGTCAAAACTCCTGTTAGCCCACATCATGGATTAAAGAGAACATTGCCAGGAGGCCTTCATTCTTCTAGAAGGACATCATTTCTTAGGTCCTTTTTCCATGATTTAAATAAAAAATAATTAAAAATGTCTCCCTCATAATAGGCTCCATAGCAATTTCTACTTTAAAGGCTATTGTTACACAACAGACTTTAAACTCTCTTGTGGAAGTTGTGCTAAATAATAGAATTAGCAAAACAGAAATGTGCCTGCACAGCTACTGACACATGTGGCCTGAGGAGAAATACGTCAAATGTTGATTGCAGAAATTCAGTTGTGGGGTATTAATGGAAAGAACACTTAGTCAAGCAAGTAGACTCTTTAGCTCATTCTTTCATCTATTTAATTTTAGGTGGTTTGGTTTATGCAGACCATGAGTAAGGAGCATACTCCAAACTCTTGATATTATTTTCCTCATAGTCATAATAATAGTCTTGCTGGTGTGCTGTATTCTCTCAAAGCTTTTAAATGTTTGCAGGGAGCAATCTGTAGAAAGTCAAATGGTCTCTCTTCAACTGGAATGACAAAAGCTGAAAGAAATGTGCTACCATGAGGACAATGTAACCTGTGAATGACATGCAGCACCAAGGCCCTAAGTTTTGGTCACACTGTTGCCTAGGTAAGAACCTGGCCAAAAAGGGATAATTTTTTTTTTTTTTTTGAGATGGAGTTTCGCTCTCGTTACCCAGGCTGGAGTGCAATGGCGTGATCTCGGCTCACTGCAACCTCTGCCTCCTGTGTTCAGGCAATTCTCCTGCCTCAGCCTCCTGAGTAGCTGGGATTACAGGCACGCACTACCACACCCAGATAATTTTTTGTATTTTTAGTAGAGATGGGGTTTCACCATGTTGACCAGGATGGTCTCGATCTCTTGACCTCGTGATCCACCCGCCTTGGCCTCCCAAAGTGCTGGGATTACAGGCTTGAGCCACCGCGCCCGGCCCAGGGGGAATTTTTTAAAAACAAAATTATGGAAGGCCATTATTTTGGACTGAACACTGCGGTTTTTCCTTTATCAGGGGTGGGTGTTTATACACCCCTTCCCATAAGTCAATCATTGGACATCATCGCATTTGAGATCCCGTTGGGGATAGTTTTCCAGAGACGATGGAAAATTGAGTAGTTAGACACAAGCAATCTTAGCCCCTGGAGCAGGGGAGTGCTAGATGGACCAGGTGATTTGGGGATAGTATTAGCAGCATCTTCTGCAGTAACTAAGTCATTCTGATTAAGTTAATTAAAGCTTTTGTTTTCTCATTTATGAGAAAAAATTGTATGGATGCTATAGGGTATATGGGAAATCACAAAAAATGATTTCTGTCAGAAACATAGCCTAACAAAAGCACTCAGATGTTTGTCTTTAGAGAGTATTATGAACATAAATACTCAGCAATAGCAAAGTGGGAAAACAACAAAGACTGGTAGTATGCAAGTGAAGATTTACAATTGTCCAAAATATAGAACTGTTTAGTCTTTCACTGCAAACTTAAAATGTGTTACCATTTATTTCCTGTTGTTGCCAAGGTTTCCCTGTGGAAATAGAGGGCAATCTCCTACATTCCTAAGCAGGATATAAATTAATCAGTTGTTTTCTGAAGGGCATATTGGAAATCTATCTGAGGCTTTTAAAACATGCAAACACTTCTAACCTGGACATTCTCACTTCCAAGAATTTATCTGTGGAAAATTTGACCAGATACTTAAAGATACAAAGAAGCTTTTAGTATTACTTGAGTATAGAAAAATTGGCTTGAACAAAAGAGCTAAATGGAAAGGAATAATGATGACAAAGCAGTTACTATAAACAATAATTGTTATTGGGAATAATGCTGTAATGAACATACACATGCATGTCTTTATAATAGAATGATTTATAGTCCTTTATATTCCTTTGAGTATATCTATCACCCAGTGATAGAATTGCTGGGTCAAATGGTATTTCTGTCTTTAGGTCTTTGAGGAATCACCACGCTGTCTTCCACAACGGCTGAACTAATTTACACTCCCACCAGCAGTGTATAGCCTTCCTTTTTCTCCACAACCCTGCCAGTATCTGCTATTTTACTTTTTAATAATAGTCATTTTGACTGGTGTGAGATAGTATCTCATTGTGGTTTTGATTTGCATTTCTCTAATGATCAATTATATTGTGCTTTTTTTCATATGATTGTTGGCCACATGTATGTCTTGTTTTGAGAAGTGTCTGTTCATGTCCTTTGCCCACTTTCTTATGGGGTGGTTGTTTTTTCTTGTAAATATAAATTCCTTATAGATGCTGGATATTAGACCTTTGTCAGATGTATAGTTTGGAAAATTTTTCTCCCATTCCTTAGGTTTCCTGTTTACTCTGTTCATAGTTTCTTTTGCTTTGCAGAAGCTCTTTAGTTTAATTAGTCTCATTTGTCAATTTTTCCTTTTATTGCAATTGCTTTTGGTGTTTTTGTCATGAAATCCTTGCCTGTTCCTATGTCTTGAATGGTACTAACTAGGCTATCTTCCAGGGTTTTTATAGCTTAGGGTTTTACATTTAAGTCTTCATATGGTTTGGCTGTATCCCCAACCAAATCTCATCTTGAATTGTAGCTCCCATAATTCCCACATGTCTGGGAGGGACCCCGTGGAAAGTAATTGAATCATGGGAATTCAGCATTGAATCCCATGCTGTTCTCATGATAGTGAATGAGTCTCGTGAGATCTGATATTTTTATAAAAGGGAATTCCCCTGCAAATGCGCTCTTTGCCTGGTACCGTGTAAGTTGTGACTTTGCTCCTCCTTTGCCTTCTGCTATGATTGTGTAGCCTTTCCAGCCATGTGGAACTGTGAGTCTATTAAACTTCTGTTTCTTAATAAATTACCCAGTCTCAGGTATGTCTTTATTAGCAGCATGAGAACAGACTAATACAGTAAATTGGTACTCGTAGTGGGGCATTGCAGTAAAGATACCTGAAAATGTGGAAGCAACTTTGGAACTAGGTAACAGCAAAGCTCAGAGCTGTTTGGAGGGCTCAGAAGACAGAAAGATGGGGAAAGTGTGAAACTTCCTAGAAACCTGTTGAATGGCTTTGACCAAAATTCGGATAGTGATATGGACAATAAAATCCAGGCTGAGGTGGTCTCAGATGGAGATGAGGACCTTGCTGAGAACTGGTCCTGCTATGCAAAGAGACTGGTAGCATTTTTCCTCTGCGCTAGAGATCTGTAGAAATTTGAACTTGAGAGAGATGATTTAGGTATCTGGCAGAAGAAATTTATAAGCAGCAAAGCATTCAAGAGGAAGCAGAGCAGAAAAATTTGGAAAATTGCAGCCTGATGATACAGTAGAAAAGAAAACTCTAGCTTTTGGTGAGAAATTCAAACCAGCTGCAGAAATTTGCATAAGTAACAAGAAGCCAAATGTTAATCACCAAGACAATGAAAATGTCTCCAAGGCATGTCAGAGACCTTTATGGTAGCCCCTCCCATTACAGGCCTGGAGGCCTAGAAGGAGAAAATGGTTTTGTGGGCTGGACCCAGGCTCCCCTTGCTCTATGGAGCCTTGGGACATGGTTCCCTGCATCTTAGCTGCTTCAGTTCCAGCCATGGCTAAAAGGGACAACACACAGCTCAAGCCATTGCTTCAGAGGATACAAGCCCCAAACCTTGGTCTCTTACATGAGGTGTTGAGCCTGTGGATGCACAGAAGTCAAGAATTGAGGTCTGGGGACCTCCACCTAGATTTCAGAGGATGTATGGAAACACCTGGATGTTTAGGCAGAAGTTTGCTGCAGCAGCAGAGTCCTCATGGAAAACCTCTGCTAGGACAGTGCAGAAGGGAAATGTGGGGTCAGAATCCCCACTGGGCACTGCCTAGTGAAGCAGTGAGAACAGGACCACTGTCCTCCATACCCCACACTGATAGATCCACTGACAGCTTGCTCCATGCTTGTAGAAGAGCTGCAGACACTCAATGCCAGCCCATGAAAGCAGCCAGGGTGTGGGCTGTACCCTGCAAAGCTACAGTGGTGGAGTTGCTCAAGGTTGTCAGAGCCTGCCTTTTGCTCCCACACATCAGTGTGACCTGGATGTGAGGCATAGAGTCAAAGGAGATCATTTTGGAACTTTAAGGTTTAATGACTACTCTATAGGATTTCAGACTTGCATGGGACCTCCCATTTGGAACAGGTATATTTACCCAATTCCTGTATCCCCATTGTATCTGGGAAGTAACTAACTTGTTTTTGATTTTACAGGCTCCTAGACAGAAGGGACTTGCCTTGTCTCAGATGAGACTTTGGACAGTGGACTTTTGAGTTAATGGTGCAGTGAGTTATGACTTTGGGGGAATGTTGGAAAGGCATAATTGGTTTTGAAATATGAGGACATGAGATTTGGGAGGGGTTGGGAGTGGTTTGATATGGTTTGCCTGTGTCCCCACCCAAATCTCATATTGAATTGTAGTTCCCATAATACCCACATGTCAGTGAGGGACCCAGTGGGAGGTAATTGAGTCATGGGGGTGGGTCTTTCCCATGCCGTTCTTGTGCTTTGTATAATAAGAGCTGTTGGTGAGTGAACTATCTTAGACTATTGCTTTGAAAATTGATATACAGCTGGGTGTGGCGGCTCATGCCTGTAGTCCCAGCTACTCAGGAGGCTGAGGTGGGAGGATCGCTTGAGCCCAGGAGTTCTGGGCTATGGTGCACTATGCCGATCGGGTGTCTGCACTAAGTTTGGCACCAACACGGTGACCTCTGGGAGTAGGGGGCCACCAGGTTACCTAAGGAGGAATGAACCGGCCCAAGTCAGAAACAGAGTGGATCACAACTCCTGTGCTGATCAGTAGTGGGATCACACCTGTGAATAGCCACTGCACTCCAACCTGGGCAACATAGTGAGACCCCATCTCTAAAAAAATAAATAAATAAAAAAGGAAAAAGAAAATTGATTTAGAGTCATTCAGGGAATTATTTCTTGAATGTACTCATCTTATTCTGTCTTTAGGCTCATTTTATATTTGGCAAATATACTGTATCAGTCAGAATCCTAAGAGGAAACAGATGGCACAGTCAACAGGATAATTTTATAAAGAGTTTTATAAAGGGACCGTTTACAAAGATGAGGGCAGAGCTCAGGAAAAGGCAAACACCTGGGCTGGCAAAGTCAGAGAGTGACCACCCTGCCTGGGTTGAAAAAGCAAGAGGGAGGACCTATTATCAGAACCCGAGAGAAGCAGGGATTTTATAGAACAAAAGTTATTACCCTGGTCATGTAGGGCAGCTGTCCTGCATGTGTTGGCTCAGCTTTTTGGGCAGCTTCAGTCTCAGGGCAGTTCCGTATCAACACAAGCTTCCATAATCATCATGGCAGGAGAAGAGCCGAATAAGCACATGCCAGATCTTAAATGCTGCTAATTGGAAGTGGTGCATCACTTCTGCTCACATTCCCTTGGCCAAAGCAAATTATTTGGCTTTGCCCACCCAACTTCAAGGGAGTGGAGAAGACAATCTTCTTATCTACTCAAAAGCAAAGGAGAAGGCCGGGTGTGGTGGCTCACGCCTGTAATCCCAGCACTTTGGGAGGCCCAGATGGGTGGATCATGAGGTCAAGAGATTGAGACCATCCTGGTCAACATGGTGAAACCCTGTCTCTACTAAAAATACAAAAAATTAGCTGGGCGTGGTGGCGCATGCCTGTAATCCCAGCTACTCGGGAGGCTGAGGCAGGAGAATTGCCTGAACCCAGGAGGCGGAGGTTGCGGTGAGCCGAGATCGCGCCATTGCACTCCAACCTGGGTAACAAGAGCGAAACTCCGTCTCAAAAAAAAAAAAAAAAAAAAAGCAAAGGAGAGGGCTGAGCACTGTGGCTCATGCCTGTAATCCCAGCACTTTGGGAAACCAAAATGGGCAGATAACCTGAGGTCAAGAGTTTGAGACCAGCCCGGTCAACATGGTGAAACCCCATCTCTACTAAAAATACAAAAATTAGCTGGGCATGAGCGTCTGTAATCCCAGCTACTTGGTAGGCTGAGGCAGGAGAATCACTTGAACCTGGGAGGTGGAGGTTCCAGTGAGCTGAGATCGGGCCATTGCATTCCAGCCTGGGCAACAGAGCAAGCCTCCATCTCAAAAAAAAAAAAAAAAAAAAAAAAGCAAGGCATAGCTGGAAACACTGGTGAATAACATAGGCAGAGAGTAACCCGTGTTCTTTTACATTATGCTGCATTCTTTTTAATAAGCAAACTTTTATTGAACAATAATACGTGCTCTACAGCTATGCTGTCCATACACTAGCCATCAGCCACATGTGGCTACTGAGAACTAGAAATGTGTCAAGTCTCAATTAAGATGTGTGGTAACTGTAAAACAAACCTCAGATTTCAAAGACTTAGTATGACTAAAGAACATAAAATGATTCATTAATGATTTTAAAATATTGAGTACATTGAAATAATAATATTTTGATTTTTTTAACGTATATTTTTAAATTTTGATATCTTGGGTTAAGCACAAATATATTACTAAAAGTAATTTTTACCCACTTTTGCTTTTTAAAATGTTGTTTCTAGAAATTTTTTTTTTTTTTTTTTTTTTTTTTTTTTTTTTTTAGACAGAGTTTTGCTCTTGTTACCCAGGCTGGAGTACAATGGTGCGATCTCGGCTCACCGCAACCTCCGCCTCCTGGGTTCAGGCAATTCTCCTGCCTCAGCCTCCTGAGTAGCTGGGATTACAGGCACGCGCCACCATGCCCAGCTAATTTTTTGTATTTTTAGTAGAGACGGGGTTTCACCATGTTGACCAGGATGGTCTCGATCTCTTGACCTCGTGATCCACCCATCTCGACCTCCCAAACTGCTGGGATTACAGGCTTAAGCCACCGCGCCTGGCCTGAAAATTTTTAATTAGACGTGTAGCTTGCATTTGCAGCTTGCATTGCATTGCTGTTGAACACCCCGGCTGTAAAGAGTCCTCTGGTTCCTAATAGGGTTCTTACTAGAAAGGAGTGAAGAATTACCAAACTCTGCTGGAATTCTCTAGAATAAATTTTTACTTTAATTGATCTTGGAACAAATTGATTTTTTCTTTTATTTAGTGTCTGATTTAAATTTCTTTATACAAATTCAGGATCATTTTTTTCTCTCTTCCATAGAGGCACAGCACAGATGGTTCAGAGAGACCATTATTCTACATAAAGTCTTTTTTTTATAAAATCTGGTTACATGAAATTTAGTTTCATTAAAACAAAGGAAACCATTCTGCAAACATGTTGCTTTTCAGTTTCTTAGTTTCTCATAGATATTCAATTTGAAGTCTTCAACCATTTTTTTTTTTTATTTTTTTTTGACTTGGAGGGAGAGTACAGAGGTCACTCACCTTGCCTTTTCCTATATATGTAGAGCTGAAATTGTAAGACGCTCTCAAGTTTTCTTGGAAGTTTGGTCTAGCAAAAACTATTGAGTGGCCTGTGCCAGAAATGTCCTTTCCTCCCCTCTACCTACCCCAGACTCCTCTCCTTCCCCTACACCCATCACTCTGCCCTGGAGGCTGGCTTGGGTGGTCTGTACCAGAAGTCTCTTGTCTTTGACTTTTGGTCCTCTTCAGCTAATGGAGAGTTCTAGCTGGAAAGTCAAGGAGGGAGGAGAGCAGGGTCAGAGTGTCTACTCACCTAGTTCCCTCCTGCAAGGTCGCCCAGTGCTGAGCATCCAGAGGTGTCAGGAAAAGAGTCACTGCAAATAAGCCAGGAAGAAAGGACTTAATATAGAAAGAAGACCTTAGGCAAAAGATGAGAAGGTCTGGATGAGAGATTCAGAGGGTTAGAGAAATACTCATCGTCACTCTAGCCAGTGCACTGGCATCAGGGCTTCCCAGTATGATGGAGCTCGTAGAAAAGTCTAGAAGCAATGCATGTTTGGTTATTGAGTGGGACCCAGAAAGGGGAGGTTGTCAAGAAGTCTGTGGAAGCTGCCGCCAAGAAGGGTGGGCTTATGGCTGATTGGGTAAGTGGTGTCAGCCCTAAGAGAAACATGCTATTTGCAGAGCAGGAAGAGAGAGGGCCAGTGGGGGCCTGCCAGGGACAACACATCTCTCTGTCACGTCTGACCAACATGACCTCCCATAATGGTTTTTCCCTCAGGTTCACCTTCCAAATTTCACGTGAGTGCCTCTCTCTCCTTGGCAAACTCTAGCCTAGAATTTATGCTTGGAAGGCATCCAGGAAACTGACTTTCCAGCCTCAGACAGGAGCAGAGGTAACAAGCTGACAACAGTCTGGCATAGACCAGCTGTGTCCCATGACTGAGGGCTGTGTTGCTTTAAGGAAGCCTCCTTTTCATCACTGCAAGTTCTGGGGTTTGCCTCGGCTCATGCTTTTGGGCCTGAGATGTCCCTTTTCAGATGTTAGGAGTGGTAAGAGCTTCCCTGAGTGAATCCCCTATCCCTGGTGACTCCCGAATACCCTGCCCTCCCCTGTGAATAATCTTGATCTGAGGGTGCTGTCTGCATTCCACTGTGACTCGGCTGACAGTTGGTCCCCTGGCATCGGGTGGGGGGCTGAATCAAAACAAGAGGTCTTAGCGTCTCCGCCAATCACTAAAGGACACAGGAGAGAAACATTTTAAAAAGAGATTTGCTCAAGACTAGGACAATAAGGCAGCTTTTCATATCTTTCTGCCTGATTTTTGTTAAGGCTTTATAATACCTTTTAGGAAAAACAAACTCATTGTAATATAACTAAGTTAAAAAAGGAAGTTATCGGGATATATTTTATTGTTTAGCAAAGAAGTATCAAGATTGCAACCACATATGAAGCTCAACACTCATAACTTCTCGGTCTTCCGAAGTGTACCTTGTACTTCTTTTGAATGGGAGGTTGAAAAACTTCGTTTCCTCACCCCCGATTGTTTCCTCTAATGAGAGGCTTACACGAGATTATCTGAAGTATCCCCTGTGTACTAATAAGGAATATGAAACATTCCCTGTTTCAGTCAAGTTTGTGGAATATATTGATTGGTGAGGAAAATGTGAAGAGATTTTCTTTGAAGTACCGGGTGAATATATTGTGAAACAAAATTTACCTTCTTATTTGACTAAGAAAATCAGAGACAAACATTTTCACTAATACCTTTGAAAGCATTATGTAAAAGAGTGCATGGTCCTAATGGAACCCCAGCCTAGTTCAGGAGTTGGCAAACAATGGCCTATGAGCTAAATCCAGCCTGCTCCCTGTTTCTGTAAATTAACTTTTATTAAAACAGAGCCATGCTTATCTGTTTACATGTTGTCTATGTCTGCTTTCTCACTACCACTATAGAGCTGAGTAGTTGAAACAAAGATTATCTTAAATCTTTGGCCCACAAAGCTTAAAATATTTACTACCTGGCCCTTCACAGAAAAAGTTTGCCAACCCCTGGTTTAAGTAATAAAATTTGTAAGCAGCTCTCTTCAAGCAAATATTTTAAAATAAAAGTCTCCAGAGTGTTCAGAAAGGATATAACCTGAGATAACTTAAAGTGGGTGACTCAGAGTACAAATAAAAGTCTATTTTGAAAGCATGAAAATGACAGTACCTGCTATTACACATCAGAGGCTGCCTGATAGCCCCGGGATCTAATCTCAATTTTGTTATTTACCAGCTTAACGATCTTGTGCAAGTTACGTATCTATTCTTAGTTGTAGAATCACATGAAAGAGTATCTGAAACACCCTAAATTTCTATCCAAAAGAATCCAAAAGCAAAGGATTATTGAATATTAATTTTTACACTGAAGAAAGGGGAAAGATCTATGGGGTTAGAAGGTTGGAAATGCATCATATGGGTATAGAACTTAGAATGTAATGTACTCTAAGTCATTAAACAACGTTGTTCCTCCCGTTGCTCCCATAAAGCCACTCCTTTAACAGAAAAACTTGACTCTCATAGGCAACATACTGAGAACTGTGCACAGGAGTGAGAAATGCAACAGCAGAATTTAGAATGAATGTAGCCTGGCCACTGTGTGTGCGGGACCCTGGCCAGCAACGCCTCAGGACATGAGAGCGCTCAAGCTATGAAGAACGCTGCAGTGGGCTCTACAAGCAGACTGTGCAATGGAAGCTTCCAGCTGTGGAGACACAGGGAACTTGATCTCTAAATGAGGAACAGACAAGCTGCTAAGGAACACCTGTGTTCCTCCAATGTCAAACCTGGTTTAGAGACACCACCCAGAGGAAAACATCAGGAACATACTCAGGTTTAAAAAGACCATCGTTTTCTATTTAATTTCAGAAGGAGAGAGGAATAAATCTACTTCTTCTCTTCTGGCTCTGCAGGGTTCAAAGTTCACCAACACACTTCAGCTTGAGCTGAAATTCAACAGATAAGAAAATATTCTTAATGATTAATAAGCCCCAGCATGGTTCTGGAGAAAGAAAGGGACTTTATTTTCATTTTATAGATGAGAAAATTGAGGCTGTGAGAGGTCAGAACCCCTTTGAGGTCATGTAATTTTTTTGTGCAGATTGAGAAAGAATCTCTGGGTCTCTGACTCCTGCTCTACTCTTCTCTAGAACCCAGAATTTGAGTAGAATACACTGAGCCTTCTCTGATTTGCGACATGACCTTGGCACGTTAGGGAATCTCTCTGTACTTTTCTTCCCTTCTCTGTAAAATGGTCAAAATTCCTGTCTACCTTTCCACATGAGGATATTGAACTTCAAATGTGATTACGGACAGGAAATTGATTCAGTGGATTTGTCAGATGCTTATTTTCCTACATAAAATTCATCCTCTTCTTTCTGATTTCTTGCAGCAATCTACCCAGCTTCAGGGAATAAATCATGATTCAACCAGTTATGGCAGTCCCATGCCCTTTTGCCAGTGGTTCGACTAGATGTTTTCATGTGATCCAGACTCCTCAATAAAATCTGGAGGAAAGCCTGAAACAGGTCGTAGAAAACTTTAAAAATAGTCCTGTTATACCTGATGAAAGTCACAGGTGGTAATGTGCAGAAAAATTTAAGTGCCTGCAAAGGATACTCTCATGCGCAGTGTGAAGTGAGACGGAAGACAGCAGGGGTGGAGCACAGCACAAGTCGATTACAAACCCATTCACTGATTCAACAAATATTTACAGTGTGTCCACCATGTGTTAGGCACTGGAAACATATCGGAGAACAAACAGACCAAAATTCCTGGGCCTCATGGAAATGACATTCTAGCATGGGGAAACAAGCAAGAAAAATAAGTACATGTAGTACATTGGTGGTAAATGTGAAAGAAACAATTGAAGCAGAAACGGAGATGTGAATGAATTAGGGGTTGAGATTTTAGGTACAGTAATGAAGGATGTCCTCCTGGAGAAGGCAGCTTTTGAATAAAACCTGAAGGAAGTGAGGAGGTGAGCCATGGTAAAATCTGGAGTCAGAGCAGCCCTATCAGAGCAGACAGTGAGGAGGCTGGTGTGGCTGGAGTGGAGTGAGCCATGGGGGAGGAGTAGAAATTCTGATCAGCGGTATTGAGAGCCAAGTCAGTTGTGTGGACCCTCAAAAGCACTGTGGCTCTTATTCTGAGTCACACAGGAATCCAGGGGAAGGTTTTGAGCAGAGAAATGTAGACAAATCTTCATCTTAGCAGGATCATTCTAGCAGCTTTGCGCAAGCAAGTAGGCTGAAGAGGCACAAGGACAGAAATGAACCACATAGGAGGATATTAAACATAGGTGAGAGTCCTCGGTAGCTTTAGCCAGAGTGGTAGCTTGGAAAGGTAAGAAGTGGTCCAGAATCTGGATGTAGTTGAAGACAGAGTTGGCAGGATCTATTAAATATGAGTGAGGTTTGAGGAAGGTGAGGATGGCTCCAAGGTTTTTGGTGTGAGCACCTAGAATGATGGAGTCTGGAAGATTACAGGAAAGGCAGAATTTGGGGGTAAGGCCAGAATCTTGCTTTTCATCTTGTTTGAGATGCCCATTAGTCATCTAAGTGGACATGTCAAGCAGGCTGTCGCATAACAAGTCTAACAAATTGGGCATTTAATTTCATGAAAGAAACACCAGAAATGAGTCACAGGGAAGCACCTGACTCACCGTGTGAAAAGCAGGGTAATTTCTTTAAACCTCAATTTCCTCATCATTGAAATGGGAGTCACAGCCAGTGTTGTTGTATAGGTTTGATAAGATGATAAAAAGACCTAGCAGTGTTTTGAGCAATAAACAATAAATAATAATATTTATTACTCTTTCTACATTTTCCTGCCTGAGTAGAATCAACAGAAAATTAAGTCACTTGACCTACCATTTAGTTTCCCTGACCTAAGAATGAAGGAATCTCTGAATATTTTTGATGGGCTTGGTGACTTACAATTTCTTATAACTGTCACATAGGTCTGGGATAAAGATGTAATTTTTTTCAGTTCTATGAATGAAGAAACAGATAATTTTCCCAAAGTTACACAACTAGTGCCATTTTGAAGATCAATGTTTCAATTATTTTTAATTTAACAACACTGTATATTTAAGAACCTTTTCAAATATATTTACTTTTTACTGACATCGATTCTAAAAAATAAACATTTTCTCTACATGTTAAACAATTTTTAGGAAGAGGTTCTCAAAATTTAGTTTTCAGAGAACAAAAGTCTAGAGTAGGGAATTCTTATCCACAGTAGGAATTAATGCAAGTATGGATGTTTCATAATGAATGATGATAACCATCTGGGCTTATGCTTATTGGATATATCCACTTGACAAATGGCATAGTATAGTAATTATTCAACACTTCCCTATGTAGGTTGATCCAGAGTGAGAATAATAAAGTCCATATTACATTGCTTATTGATCAAGGAGGTCTAAACTGTAGTTTGATCCTTTAGGGCTGGAAGCCCAGCCCTGAGAAAAATTTAATATACAGACAATGGTACCACAACTCTTGAGTTTCAGTTTAATACTGAGTCATTCTTGAGTGACAGAGGGCTCTAGGAGCTTTGACAGTCTTTAGCTGTCCTTGACTTTAGGAAGTAGTTATTGAACTATGATGGCTGAACTGTGACTGTGGGCCAGGAGAGGTAACTCATGTCTGTAATCTCAGCACTTTGGGAGGCCAAGGTGGGCAAATCACCTAAGGTCAGGAGTTCAAGACCAGCCTGGCCAACAGGCTAACACGATGAAACCCCATCTCCACTAAAAATACAAATATTAGCTGAATGTGCTGATGTGCGCCTATAGTCCCAGCTACTTGGGAGGCTTGCTTGAACCTGGGAGGCGGAGGTTGCAGTGAGCCAAGATCGTGCTGCTGCACTCCAGCCTGGGTGACAGAGTGAGACTCTGCTAAATACATAAATAAATAATAAATAGTGACTGTGAAAATACTAGTTGTGATATGATCCATCCATGGACCTTTACACTTATGCTAAATATAAAACAGGCGAAGAATGGAATGTTCTCTCTGTCCCTCCCATTCCTCACCTACTGTGTCTGAATCCTCTACAGATCTGCTTTACAAAGTGACTTTAGTTCTATGAATGTTTAAAACTTCTATCAATTACTAATAAAATGAAGGAGAACACAACAATCTGGGAGAAAAATACAGCAAAAGAAAGTCAAGTCTTTAATGGGGAGTTCATACGCGTTCACAAGAAACATCCCAAAAGATGAGTAGGCACAAAGAACATGAGTGAACAGTTCACAGAAATAATGTGTAATAAGCATGCAGAAAATGCTATTTACCAGTAACCATACAGATTTCCATTCAAAGAAACTGTCATTGGAAAAGTGACACTTACATTGAATTAGTCAAGGTTTAAAAAAAATACTGTTCAGTGTCACTGTGTGATGAAATTATGATTTCATATGGTATCGGCAGTATAAACGGCAAAAACTTTCAGAGGCACAATTTGGCAACATGCAACAGCAGTGCTAACAATGTGCGTGGACTCAGAGCCCGTATTTTATTTTACTTGTATTTCCAATCATTTCTATAAATACCTTAGAACTTAGGAAAAAAGATGTTCAATAAAATTATTTATAAAGCAAAATTATAAAAGCTAGCAAAATTGTAAAAGCTAAGTGCCCACCAGTAAATGTTTAAATTATGTTTAGCCATATCATGCTCTATGATATCACGGAGTGCTTAAGAAAACATGATGGCTCATGCCTGTAATCCTAGCACTTAAAGAGGCTACTGCGGGCAGATCACCTAAGATCAGGGGTTTGAGACCAACCTGGCCAACATGGCAAAACCCCATCTCTAATAAAAATACAAAAATTAGCCAGGTGTGGTGGTGCATTGCCTGTAATCCCAGCTATGCAGGAGGTTGAGGCAAGAGAATCACTTGAGCCCAGGAGGCAGAGGTTGCAGTGAGCTGAGATTGTGCCACTGCACTCTAGCCTGGGCGACAGAGTAAGACTCTGTCTCAAAATAAAAAAGAAAGCCATAATACAGAAATTATGGTCAATAGAATAAAGGCAAGCTAGGACTAATAGAAGATGCTCTGGCCTACATGAAATATGCGTGCATTAGAAAAAAAAACTTGTATTTCCTTTTATTGTATTTCCTTTTATGTTCACAGTGGCTGATGTTTCCCTATTCTTCTAACAGTCAATGGCTTTTGTATTTACATGAGCCAAACCCTGTATTTAGCCTTTTACAGGTATCCGTATTTAAACATTTACCATAGGATGAGATTATAGCTTTTTTTAAACCATTACCATGAATACTTTCATTTTTCAGCACAGACTATTGTTAAGTGGATGACCAGTTTTCATCCTTTTTATTTAAGCAGCTTTATTGTGGCATATTTTACATGTCACAGAATTCATCCATTTCAAGTACACAATTCGGTGATTTATAGTAACCTTACTAAGAAATGCAGTCATCACCATGTTTTATTTTTATTTTTTTATTTATTTAGAGAGATGGAGTCTTGTTCTGTTGCCCAGGCTGGAGTACAGTGGCGCAATCTCAGCTTACTGCAACCTCCGCCCTGGGTTCAAACAATTCTCCTGCCTCAGCCTCCCAAGTAGCTGGAACTGCAGATGTGTGCCACCAAAGCCAGCTAATTTTTTTTTTTCCTTATTTTTTTAGTAGATACTGGGTTTCACCATGATAGCCAGGATGGTCTTAATGGTCTCTATCTCCTGACCTCATGATCCACCTGCCTCTGCCTCCCAAAGTGCTGTGATTAGAGGCATGAGCCACCACACCCTGCCCGAAGTCCAGTTTTATAACATTTTTTATTTTCCTAATAAGCTCCTTTGTGTCTATTTACAGTTAATCCTCATTTCTATTCCCAGCCCCAGACAACCAGTAATTTAATTTCTGTCTCTATATTGCCTTTTCTGGATTTTATATAAATGGAATTATACATTACGCGGTTCCTTGGTATTTTGTATCTGGCTTCTTTCACTTAGCGTAATGGTTTTGAGTTTTGTCTATTTCATAGCACATGAGAGCAGTTCATTCCTTTTTATTGCTGAATACATCTTCCAGTGTAGTGGATATACCAGCTTTTGTTTATCCAATCACCAGATGATGCACATTTAAGTTGTTTACAGTTTGGGGATACTATAAATATATACCATTTTTAAAATGAAGAAATTGTGGCCTCCAAGAAGGTCAGAACTCTCCCCAATTGCACAGCTACTTAATGTCAGAGCCAGGGTTTGGATCCAAGCTTACCCAACTCCAAAACCCAACTACTTTGTTTATTGCTAGAATCAGGTGATGAATTTTGTCCTTTGTTTCTATACATCTTATGATATATATTTTATAATTTAAAATTTTGTTAAAAGTGTTTAAATATCTTTAAACTGTGACCAATAAAGCTATGATGTGTTACCTCTTCCAGGGATAGTCAGATTTTGTGGACAAAGTGTTAGCTTTATTCCTTCAGTAAAGCCGTCAAATTTCAGCCGTCAACAAAAGATCAACCAAGGACGGGGACCATGGTAGCAGGCTACACCAGAGATGCCTTGCAGATTTACTTCCAGCACCCCCTGAAGCCTTCTGGACTCTGTGCTAGCATTGCTGTGGAATTGCTCAGGGTCCTCCTGGAATCATAAGATATCCAGAGCTTCTGTTTGAAGCTGGAGGTTAAAGACGAGGCCAGAACAAGCTGAGTGATAGCAGTAAAGTGTTCCTCAATGAAAACATTTTCTGATCAATCTGTCTTTTATGAAGTCAGACAATAGTTAAGTAAATCCTGGTATTTTTACTGGCTTATTGGTCTTTCAATGCTTGGAAATGTTTTACTGACCATAGGCATTTTTCTGTGGGTCTTAACAGCAGTTATTCTTTATGTATTTTTAATCATCTTAAAATCCACCTAACAAAATTTACCATCTTGGCCATTTAAAGTGTACAATTCGATGATATGAAATACATTCATAATATTTAATAATCACCACCATCCAGCTTTGTAACTGATTTTCATCTTGTAAAGCTGGAACTCTATACATATTAAAGAGTAACTCAGTATTTCTCCCTCTCCCCAGTTCCTGGCAACCAGTCTATGTTTCTATGATTTTGACAACTCTAAATGGCTCATAAAAATGAGATCAGGCAGTACTTCTTTTTGTAACTGCGTTATTTCACTTAGCATAACATGCTCCTAGTTCATCCATGTTGTAGCATATGTCAGAATTTCCTTCCTTTCTAAGCCTGAATAATATTTTATTGTATGTATATACCACAATTTGCTTATCCATTCTGTGTTACAGACACTTGAGCTTCTCCACGGTTTAGCACCTGTGAATAGTGCTGCTCTGAACATGGTGATAAATTTCTATTTGAGACTTTATTTTCAATTATTTGGATATATACCAAGAAGTGAAATTGCTGGATTGTATGATAATCTGTTTTTGTTTTTGTTTTTTTGAGGACCTGCCATACTCTTTTCCACAGTACTATACCATTTTACATTCCCACTAGCAGTGCTCAAGGGTTCCAATTTTTCGATTTCTCCACATTCTCACCAACACTTATTTTCTGTTTTTTGATAGTAGCCTTCCTAGTAAGTGTGAAGTAGTATCTTATTATGATTTGTATTTCTCTAATGATTAGTGATGTTGGAGATCATTTCATGTGCTTATTGATCATTTGGTTATTCTCTTTAGAGAAATGTCTATTCAAGTCCTTTGTCCATTTTTTAATTAGTTTTTTGTTGCTGTTGAGTTTTAAGAGTTCTCTATATATTCTGGACATTAATCCCTTATCAGATATATGATTTGCAAATATTTTCTTCATTTGTAGATTGCCTTTTTACTCTGTTGACATTGTCTTTTGATTTACAAAATTTTAAAATTTCCATGAAATCCAATTTGTCTATTTTTCTTCTGTCGCCTGTGCCTTTGGTGTTATATTCAAAAAATCATTGCCAAATCCAGTGTTGCAGAACTTCTGCCCTGTATTTTCTTCTTAGAATTTTATATAGTTTAGTTCTTACATTTAGGTCCGTGGTCCATTTTGAGTTAATTTTTCCATATGAGATTAGGTAAGAGTCCAACTCCATTCTTCTACATGTGTATATTCTGTTTTCTCGCATCATTTGTTGAAATGATTGTTCTTTCCTCATTGAATGGTCTTAGCAACCTTGTCAAAAATCATTTGATGATATATATGAGGGTTTCATTCTGTGCTCTGTATTCTATTCCATTGGTTTATTTGTCTGTCTTCATGCCAATAACATAGTAGTAAGTTTTGAAATCAGAAAATGTGAGTCCTTCAGGTTTGTTCTTTTTAAGAATGTTTGGCTATTTGGGGTCCCTTGAGCTTCCATATGAATTTAGAATGGATTCTTCTATTTCTGTAAAAAAAAAAAAAAAAAAAAAAAAAGTCGTTGTTCTACTGATAAGATATTGCATTGAATCTGTAGATTGCTTTGGGTTATACTGACATCTTAACAGTATTATCCTTCAAACCCTGAACGTGGGATGTGTTTCCATTTATTTAGGTCTTTAATTTCTTTCAGCAATATTTTATAGTTTTCATTGTACAAGTCTTTCACCTCCTTGGTTATTTCCTAAGTATTTTATTCTTTTTGATGTTATCATAAATGCAGTTGTTTTTGTAATTTGCTTTGCAGATTGTTCATTGTCAGTATATAGACATGCAACTAATTTTTGTATGTTGACATTGTATCTTACTACTGTGCAGAATTTCTTTATTAGCTCTAAAAGTTTTTTGTGAAATCTTTAGGATTTTCTGCATATCATATGATCTTTGAACAGAAATTATTTTATTCTTCTTTTTTAATTTGGATATCTTTGATTTTTTCCTTGACTAATGGTTTAGGCTAGAACTTCCAGTACTATGTTAGGTAGAGGTGGTGAAGTTAAGCATCCTTGCCTTATACTGATCGTAGAGAAAAAGTTTTTGTCTTCTGCTATTGAATATAATGCTGGTTTTAAAATTTTCATATATAGCTTTTATTATGTTTAGGTAATAGGGAATAGGGATATACTTCTATTCCTAAGTCAATGGAGTGTTTATATTATGAAAAGGGTTGATTTTTGTCAAATGCTTTTTCTGCATTTGTTGAGATAATTGTGGTATTTTTTCTTTATTCTTTTAACATGATATATTACACTGATTGACTATTATATGTTGAAATATTCTTGCATTCCAGGAATTAATCATACTTGGTAATAACCCTTTTGATATGCTACTGCATTTGATTCGCTAGTATTTTGTTGAGAATTTTTACATTAGCATTCATAAGGAATATTGGTCTATAGTTTTCTTTTTTTGTTGTGTTTTTGTCTAGCTTTGGTATCAGAGTAATCCTGGCCTCACTGAATTAGTTAGAAAGTGCTTCCTGCTTTTCAATTTTTTGGGAAATTTTGAGAAATACTGGTAATAGTGCTTCTTTGATTGTTTGATAGAATTCCTCAGTGAAGCCATCAGGTCCAGGGCTTCTCTTTGTTTAGGAGTTTTTTTTTTATTACTGACTCAATCTCCTTACTAGTTATAGGTCTATTCAGATTTTCTATTTCTTTATGATTTAGACCTGGTAGTTTTTGAGTTTCTGAGAATTTCCACATTTCATATAAAGTATCCTGTTTGTTGGTGTGCAATTGTTAATAGTACTTTCTTATAATCTTTTTTATTTCTTAGAAAGGATTACACTGAATCAGTAGTAATTTCCTCTTTTATTTCTAATTTTAGTAATTTAAGTCTTATCTCTTTTTTTCCTTTGTTCATCAAGCTAAAAGTATTTCAATTTTTTTTTTTCTCTTTTCGAAGATCCCAACTTTTGGTTTCCTTCGTTTTCTTTATTGTTTTCTATTTTCTATTTCATTTATCTCTTCTCTAACATTAATTTTTCTTCCTTATGCTAGCTTTGGGTTTAGTTGTAAAGTATGGTTTTTGATTTGTGATCTTTCTTGTTTTTAATGTAAGCATTTATACCTATAAATTTCCTTCTTAGCATTGCTTTCCCTTCATCCCATAAGTTTTTGGAATGGTGTCTTTTGTTTTAATTTATCTAAGTATTTTTAAATGTTCCTGTGATTTCAACTTTGTTCATTGGTTGTTTAATAATGTGTTTTTTAGTTCCCATAAATTTTGAGTTTTCCAGTTTTATTACTTCTTCTTTTTTTTTTTTTTTTTTTTTTTTGAGACAGAGTCTTGCTCTTGTTACCCAGGCTGGAATGCAGTGGCATGATCTTAGCTCACTGCAACCTCTGCCTCCCAGGTTCAAGCAATTCTCCTGCCTCAGCCTCCCGAGTAGCTGGGACTACAGGCACATGCCACCACGCCCAGCTAATTTTTGTATTTTTAGTAGAAACAGGGTTTCACTATATTGGCCAGGATGGTCCTGATCTCTTGACCTCATGATACGCCCGCCTTGGCCTCCCAAAGTGCTGGGATTACAGGTGTGAGACACTGCACCCGACCACCCAGTTTTACTTCTTTATCCATTTCTAACATCATCTCCTTGTGTCAGAGAAAATACTTTTTATGATAGTTATCCTTTTAAATCTATTGAGACTTAATTTGTGGCCCAACATATAGTCTATTTTGGAAAATTCCCCATGTACACTTGAGAAAAATGTGCATGCTTTTGTTGTTGGGTAGAGAGTACCATATATCTGTTAGATCTAATTCATTTATTGTGATGCTTGTCTTCTATTTCTCTGCTTTTCTCTAATGACCTATTCATTGCTGAGAGTGGGCTACTGAAGTCTCCAACTATTATTATAGATCTATTTCTCCCTTGAATTCTGTCTGTTTATGCTTCATATATTTTGATAGTCTGTCACTAGGTGCATGTTTACAATAATTATATGTTCTTGATGTATTAAACGTTTCGTTAATATATAATGTCCTTTAACTCTTGTAAGCTTAAAAAAATTAAAGTCTATATTGTCTGATATTAGTATAACCACCTCTGCTCTCTTTCAGGTACTATTTCATGGAATATCTTTTTCCATTCTTTCACTTTCAATTGATTTCTGTCTTTGGATCTAAAATGAGTATCTTGTAGACAGCAAATAGTTAGACCCTGTGTTTTTAATCCCTTCTGCTAATTTCTGTCTTTTCACTGGAAAGTTTAAACCATTTGTATTTAAAGTAGTTACTGATGAAGAAGGACTTCCTTCTGTCATGTTATTTATTATCTGCCTTATAGCTTTTCAATATTTATTTTCTGCATTACTGTCTTCTATGTTTAGTTTCTTTTTATAGTGAAATGTTTACATTCCTTTCTCATTTCCTTTTGTGTATATTCTGTAGCTATTTTCTTTGTGGTTATCATGGGGGTTACATTTAATATCCTAAAGTTATAACACTCTAATTTGATTTTATAAAAGTTTAACTTCAATAACATACACAAACTCTGCTCCTTTACAGCTTTGCTTTTATCTCCTTCGTTAGTGATGTCACAAAATTACATCCTTATATATTTTGTACCCCAAAACTAATTATTCTTCAAAATGTAGCAATCTCTTCAATTACATAGAAAACACAGTGTGAAGTTACAAACCAACATTATAATAATTCTAATTTTTAAACTAATAATTGTTCTCTAAAATGTATTAATCTCTTTTTTTAAAACAATTTTTTCTTTTTTATAAAGATGGGGTTTCACCGTGTTGGTCAGGCTGGTCTTGAACTCCCAACCTCAGGTGATCCACCCGCCTTGGCCTCCAAAGTGCCTGGATTACAGGCATGAGCCACCACGCCTGGCCAAAATGTATTAATCTCTTAAATCATGTAGAAAACAAAAAGTGGAATTACAAACCATTGTTAAAATATACTAGCTTTTATCATTGCTCATGTATTTATCTTTATTGATATATTTGTTCCATTATACAGCTTTGAGTTACTGTCTGCTGTGATATAATTTCACATTACAGCCAGTGCTCGACTTGCGACCACGATTGGTTCCGACAGACCAGTTGTAACACGATTCGGTCGTAAGTTGAGTAGGTTATATGTACAGTACTGTGAAATGATGTTATAAAAATCTTTAAGTCATATTTTATCATAATTTTCTTTCATTATTGTTATATAATTTTCTTTGTTCATTTTATGCCATTTGTATCATCTCTACACCATTTTGTTTCTTATTTTTACATTCGTCGAGTGTGATAACTTCGTATCACATGCGATCACATTCACTTCCTTTCCTCCTTCGTACCGCTTAATTACCTTCATTTTCGTGTGGAGATCGATGGCCTTTCTTTCCTTCTTGGCAGGCTGAGGCATAGACAAAGACAATTGCCTCTTGGTAGACATCTTGGGAGGGGTTTGATGAAAAATATCCCAGACACAAAACACAAATTGCTGTACCGAGTCTGGGATAACAGTTGAAATGGTACACATGGAGATAGTAGTGCTGCCGGAAGCTGGTCCGCACTGTCGTACGCCCCGCTGGGCAATGTTTGCACTGCCAGACGCGGAGCATTCATGGCTAGCGATTGTGGTTGTAAAGTCAAATGGTCGTAAGTTGCATAGGTCGTAAGTCGATCAATACCTGTATAGAACTCCTTAACCATCTCTTATAGGGCAGGCCTACTAGTAACACACTCCTTCAGCTTTTGTGTATTGACAATGCACAAAAATTTCTCCCTCATTTTTGAAGGACAGTTTTGCCAGGTATACGATTCTTGTTTCACAGTTGTTTTTTGTTTGTTTGTTTGTTTTGTTTTCACTTTTAGCACATTGACTATATTAGCCCATTGCCTTCTTACCTCCAGAGTTTCTGCTGAAACTTTGTATTTGAAGAGTTCTTTGTCTCTTGCTGCTCTCAAGATTCTGTCTTTTGAAAATTTTATTATAATGTACCTTTGAGTTCATCTTATTTATAGTTTGTTAATCTTCTTGAATATTTATATTCATGGTTTCCAACAAATTTCTAAAGTTTTCAGCCATTATTTGTTCACATATTCTCTCTGCTCCTTTCTCTCTCTCTCTTCTGCTTCTTGGACTCCCACAATATGTATGCTGGTCCACTTGGTGGTGTCCCATAGGTCCTTCGGATTCTGCTTTTGTTTCCAATCTTTTTTTTTTTTATGTTCCTCAGACTTGATATATTCCATCACCTTATCTTCAAGTTCACTGATTTTTTTCTTTTGCTTGCCGAAATCTAACTTTTGAATCCCTCTAATACATTTTTAATTTTGGTTATTAAACATTTTAGGCTTCAGGATTTCTTTCTGATTTCCTTTTAGGTTTTTAATATCTTTTTGATATTTTCATTTTGTTCATATGTTGCTTTCTTGACTTTCTTTTTTTTTTTTTTTTTTTTTTTTTTTTTTGGTTGGTTGGTTGGTTTGAGACAGGGACTGCTCACTTTCTCACCCAGGCTGGAATGCGTGGCATGATCTCAAATCACTGCAACTTTTGCCTCCCAGGCTCAAGCAATTCTCCTGTCTCAGCCTCCCAAGTAGCTGGATCTACAGGTGTGGCCACTGCACCTAGCTTTTTTATTTTTTATTTATTTATTTTTTTTGACAGACAGGATTTAGCCATGTTGCCCAGGCTGATCTCAAACTCCTGAACTCAAGTGATCCACATGGCTTGGCCTCCCAAAGTGCTAGGATTAGAGGTGTGAGCCACTGCACCCAGCTGTACCTTCTAGACATTCTCCACATCTCACATTAATCCTTTGAGCATCCTTAAGACAGTTGTTTTAAAGTCTTCATTTAGTAAATTTGCTGTCAGGTCTTTTTTTGGGGGAAGTCTCTGTTGATTTATTTTTTCCTTTGACATGGTCATACTTTCCTGTTTCTTTGTACAACCTTGTAATATTTTTAACTGGACATTTGAATCTAATAATGTAATAACTCTGGCAATCAGATTCTCCTCTTTCCCTATGGTTTGCTATTGTTTCATTTATTGTTTTTTGATTTTAGTTTTTTAAATTTTTGTAGGCGTTTTTTGTGAAGGATCAGCCTGAGGTGTAAACTTAGGGTCTTCTTAGGCCTTTTCTGAGCCTGCACCTTTCCCTGGGCATGTGTGGTCTCTCTGATTTTCCTTGTATATGCAGTTGTTTTTGAATGTTCTAGTCTTTAATGTCTAGCCCCTGAAAGTGGGGAAAAAGAAAAATGAAGGGAAGGGGAAGAAAGGACAGTTGCCTTTTAAATTCCCTGGAAGTCACTTCAGCCAGAGATGGAGGGGTTGGCAACAACAATGGTGGTGGGGGGCGGAAGGTAGAACAATAGTGACCACTCCACTCATTGTCTGCAAAGAGTAATCAGAAGCAGTAATCGGTGATTAGAACAGAAATCTCCAATATCTGGATGACAGAGCCCTTTATGTTCACACTAGCTCCTGCAAGCTTTTTGCAAGTGACTTCCAGAACGTGTGTGCAACGTTACAGGCATGACTACCTACCTGCCGTGGGGCTGAAGGTGAGAGATGTGCAGGTGCTACTGTGCTAAGAGTTAAAAATAATCAGAATTAAATGCTCTTTAGTGTCTAAGCCTTCCTCTGGAGTTTCAAGCCTTCAATAGATTCCAGAGCTTCAAAATAGCTACATCACATATATTCTGCCAGTAAAATTGTTGTCTAGGTGGGGTGACAGATTCCTGGTGCTTCCTACTTTGTCACTCCTCAGAATCCTCTCGTTTTATATGTTTTGTGTCACTAAAGATATGCATTTTAGTTAAATTTGAAAATATAGATCAATATGGTATGGTAGCCAGACTTCAAGATGGCCCCCACCTCCAGATAGTCATACTCTGAGACAGTCTCTTACTATATTATACCTGAGTTGTCTTGTATGTACAATGGAATATGCAAAAGTAATGTGTTAATGCTGAGGACTAGGTCATAAAAGATATAGCAGGCTGGGAATGATGGCTCATGGTTATAATCCCAGCACTTTGAGGCCAGGAGTTTGAGACCAGCCTATGAAGACCCTGTCTATACAAAAAAAAAAAAAAAATTAGAAATTAGCTTGTCAACCGGGCGTGGTGGCTCACACCTGCAGTCCTAGCACTTTGGGAGGCTGAGGTGGGCAGGTCACGAGGTCAGGAGTTCAAGACCAGCCTGGCAAATATGGTGAAACCCCATCTCTTAAAAAAAAAAAAAAAGAAATTAGCTTGTACTAATTTCTTAGTACTAATTTCTTACAGGTGGCATGTACCTGTAGTCTAGCTACTCAGGAAGCTGTGGTGGGAGGAATATTTGAGCCCAGGAGTTCAAGGCTGCAATGAGCCATGATTGTACCACTGCACTGCACTCTGGCCTGGGTGACAGAGCAAGTCAAGCAAAGAATTAAAAGACCCTGACTCTAAAAACAAACAAAAAGAAAGAAAAAGAAGATGATGATGAAGAGGAAGAGAGGCGTTGCAGCTTCTGTCTTGGTCTCTCTCTCTCTCTCTCTCTCTCTCTCTCTCTCTCTCTCTCAATCTGTCTCTCTTGGATCACTGGCTTTGGAGGAAACCATGTCCTCAGCAGCCTTATGGAGAGGTTTCTGTGGTGAGGAACTAAAGCCTCTTGCCAGCAGCTATAAGAGTAAACTTTAAAGAGGAATCCTCTAGCCCTAGCTGCCACCTTAGCTACAACCTTACTAGAGATCCTGAATCAGAGTCAACCAACTTAATTGCTTCTCAGAAACTCTGTGAGATAATAAATGTCTTGAACTCCTGACCTCAGGTGATCCACCCACCTCGGCCTCCCAAAGTGCTGGGATTACAGGCATGAGCCACCGCCCCCCGGCCGAGAGATAATAAATGTTTGTAGCTTTAAGCTACTACATTTTTGGGGCAATACGTTATGTATCAATAGACAAATAATCCTTAAGGGGACATTAACCCATAATTTCATAGCGCAGAAATTACTGTTCACATTTGTATGTAAAATGTTCTCTCTTTTTCTGTGCTTTACAAATAGTGAAAAAATATGAATATAGAAGCTGTTGTGGAAAACAATAGGACAGTTTCTTAAAAATTAAACAGAATTATTATATGCACCAATAATTCCACTTCCAGGTATATACCCTAAATAATTAAAAGCAGGAACTCAAATATATATTTGTGCACCCATGTTTGAGCAGCATTATTCATAATAGCCAAAAGGTAGAAACAACCCAAATGTCCATCTATGGATGAATGCATAAACAAAATGTGGAATGTACAGATAATGGAATAGCATTTCACCTTAAAGAGGAATGGAATTCTGTTACATGCTACAGGTTGAGCATCACAAATCTGAAAATTTAATATTTGAAAATACTCCAAAATTTAAAACTTTTTGACTGCCAATGTAACACACAAAGGAAATGCTCACGGGAGCATTTTAGGGTTTGGGATGCTCTACTGGGTAATTATATAATGCAGCTATTCCCAAATCTGTAACACTTCTGGTCCCAGGCATTTTGGATAAGGCATACCCAACCTGTGCAACATGGATGAACCTTCCAGACATGATAAAATAATCTAGACATAAAAGAACAAATACTGTATGATACTTCTTATGTGAGATACCTAGAAGGGTCAAATTCATAGAGACAGAAAATAGAAGATTGGTTATGGGAATGAGGGAAAAAGTTAAAAGAGAGGTTTTTTTAAAAAAATTTTAAGCCCAGGGGTACAAGTGCAGGTTTGTTATACAGGTAAACTTGTGTCGTGAAAGTGTGTTGTGCAGATTATTTCATCACCTGGGTATTAAGCAGAATACTCCTCCCTCCTCCCACACACCACCCTCTGAAAGGCCCCTGTGTGTTTTGCTCTCCTCTATGCGTTCATATGTTCTCATCATTTAGCTCCCACTTACAAGTGAGAACATGTAGTATTTGTTTTTCTGTTCCTGCACTAGTTTGCTGAGGATAATGACTTCCAGCTTCATCCATGTCCCTGCAAAGGACATGAACTTCTTCCTTTTTGTGGCTGCACAGTATTCTGTGGTTGTATATGTACCACATTTTCTTTATCCAGTCTATCATTGACAGACATTTAGGTTGATTCCATGTCTTTGCTGTTGTTACTAGCGCTGTAATAAACATACATGTACACATATCTTTACTATAGAATTATTTATATTCCTTTGGGTATATACCCAGTAATGGGATTGCTGGGCCAAATGGCATTTCTGTCTTTAGGTCTTTGAGGAATCACCACACTGTCTTCCACAATGGCTGAACTAATTTACACTGCCACCAACAGTGTATAAGCACTTCTTTATTGGGGGGCTATTTTTTAATGTGTACAGAGTTCCAGTTTGGGATGGCGAAAAAATTTTGGAGATGGATAGTAGTGATATTGCACAATAACATGAATGCATTTAATGTCACTGAGTTGTACACTTAAAATGGTAAATTTTATGTATATTTACCACAATTAGAATATATTAATATAGAATGATATTGATTTGTAACCCTTCTCTTTACTCAATATCGTGAACATCTTTCCATGTCAAGTAGAATGGATATCATTCTTAATATCTGGATAGTAAAGATAGAGGCAGGAGGCAGAGAAATTCTAGGCAGACAGGGATGGTTCCCAGTGAAACACCACCTTTGAGCTGAAAAGCCTGAAACCTGCAGCCCAAAGTGAGAACTTCTATCCCTGTTTGCCCACTCTCTCCAAATTGGTTCTTTCTGGATAATGTCTTTTTACCAATCAGATGTTTCTTTTTCCAAAACTACCCATAGCCTGCCCCTCCCTACCCCCTCCACATCCTATGCCTATAAAGACCCCAGACTCAGTTGATAGAAGGGAGAGGGGTGACTTGACTTCAGAGGGACCACTGAACTTTGGAGGGGAGATGGCTTGATCTCAGGGAGACAATTTGACTTCAGGGAAGAGCCAACCAGAGATGGCCAGACTCGGCAAAGATGACCTGCTCATCCCAGCTACTTGCCCTCTAGACTACCTGCCCTCTCTAGCCTCCCTCTCTGCTGAGAGCCACTTCCCCCACTAAATAAATTCTCTGTCTCCACCATCCTTCAAGTGTCTGTGCGACCTCATTCTTCTTGGATGCCAGACAAGAGCTCAGGACCCACTGAGTACAGGTACCCAAAAAAGGCTGTCACACTGGCCCTTTGCCCTTGCTGGCAGAGGGCAGCTTCCCCACGCAACAAGGAAGCAGGCCCACTGAGCTGATAACGCACTGCTGTCCATGGATGGCAGATCTAAGAGAGGGTTGTAACATGCCCTCTGGGGCTTCGGGGTTGCAGGCACTCCCACCTGGGTGCTGCCGCAGGGCCCCTGTGGAGCTTGCTCCTGCCAGTGGCCAAAGCAGCCAGCTGGATCCCACACCCATTCACTCATACCTGATTTGGCTGCAGGTCCCACACAGAGCTTGCTCCTGCGAGCACCCAAAGCAGCTGGCTGTATACTTGCTCACATGCTTCCTCTTGCAAGAGGTTGAGCACCAGAGTCCAAGTCAATGGGGCACCCCAATTGCAAGTCCAACAAAGAGGTAGAGAAAAATCCTGCATTTGATGGCCATCCTCTAATTTTTTTTTTTTTTTTTTTTTTTTTTTTTTTTTTTTTTTTTTTTTTATGGAGTTTCGCTCTTGTTACCCAGGCTCAAGTGCAATGGCACGATCTCGGCTCACTACAACCTCCGCCTCCTGGGTTCAAGCAATTCTCCTGCCTCAGCCTCCAGAGTGGCTGGGACTACAGGCACACACCACCATGCCCAGCTAATTTTTGTATTTTTAGTAGAGATGGGGTTTCACCTTGTTGACCAGGATGGTCTTGATCTCTTGACCTCATGATCCACCTGCCTCGGCCTCCCAAAGTGCTGGGATTACAGGCATGAGCCACCGCGCCGTGCCCATCCTCTGATTTGAGTTCAAGAAGTCAGAGAACTTGGAATTACAGACCCGCTGACTTCTCCAGCTACATCTCTGTTGGGCCTCTCTTGTCTCTCTGCGTCTCTGTGTCTTAGTTCTTTGTCTCACTCTTTCCCTTTGTCCCTTTCAGGATTTTTTATTGTAGAGCCTTTCTCTTTACAAAAATCAAGCTTTGAAAAATATGTGAGTGGAGTGGGGTGCAGGAAAAATTTCCCTTATTTGATTTGTTTTCCCCCTTCTCTAGCAGATTGTGAAGCTTTCAGGCTTTCTCTTCAGTCAGCTTGGGATTTTATTACTGATAAAGTATCACACAGTGCTGTTCAGAGCCTTACACCATTTGTAGGCTCACTAACGGCATATTTGCATTACTGATGTGCAATCTGTGGGTTAGAAGTAAAAAATGCTAACAGAGCCTTGAGAAGCCTCCTTGCAGTGATAAGGGTTACCTTGGAGGACGGAGGCATCCTGGCAGGCTGGCTCCCTGAGAATGCGGATGGAGCTCAAGAGGAGTGGGTCCAGGACTGCTCCTGTGAATGGAGAAGAGTTTTCAAAGAGATTTTTCTGAAATTTCCTTCTCTGGTTCGTGTGCTGTACAGGTAAGATTGACCACATGTTTGGGGCTGAGCCTCCCCAGGAGCATGTGTTCTGGTAGAGTCACCATAGGGCAGGGCAACGTTTCTTTCCATCACAGCTTATTTTGCCGGTTTACAAACTTGATTTTATCAGAGGAGCATAACATGGTTTGTTTATTTACCAAACTTGAAAGAGGCTGATTTGTATAAAGGGTTCACCTTAGGATTTCCACTGAACAGCTCCGATCAGTGGAAGTACAGCCAGGCCATGTTAATCACATTTCCTTATTGATAGGTAATGGGTTGGGATTTTTTCCTCTTAGAATTTTAGGTTTTGGAGTCAAACATACCAAGGTACAGTGGCTTCTAATCTTAGAGAATCTACTTGAACTTCAATTTCTTCCCCGGTTAACTAGAAAAATAATACATTGTAAGATTATGAGAAATATGTGTAATACGTTACATAAAGTATCTAGCACAGTTAGTAGTAAGCTCTTCATCCTTTTTTTCTTCCTAGATGACATTAAGAGGTTTGTAATCAAGTCACAAATACCCAGGGTAGCCACCCACATAGGCATATACTTAAAGAGCCAGCCAGGGTGCTCAAGTCCGGTTAGGCCTGGCATGCTGTTTCCTGGACAGGGTTGGCATTCAGTACAGCAAATGTATGAGGCCGGGATGGTGTCAAACACTGCGGAGGACACGCCAATGTCCAAGTCATGGTTCCTGCCCTCTAAAAACACATGTGCACACACAGAAGCCTACAGGAGTCACAGCCGAGTGGATTAAAATCGTACCCAAGACTTGTGCTTCTCAAAGTGTGAATCCTGGGCCTCTGGCAGCCTGCAGAAAGTGACTGTCACTTTCACAGACTTCTTGCAGACAACGTAGGTAGATGGAAAAATCTCTTACAGACCCTAATTTATGCATATCTAAATATAAGAATATAGCATATAGTTTAGGGAATAAGGAATAAAACTCAAATAGTTTTCTTAACTTGTACTTTTGGTCTTGAAGAAAATCTGAAAAGCTATCATGGGGAAAGATTTGAAGTTTACTGATTAAAAAATGAGAGGCTAAATCTCCCCTCCTGGTTGATTTGAGAACATTGTGATATACCTGGTGTGCTATGATTTTCAAGAATAGGGAATGTTACATGTCACAGTTGCTTGCTGTATAGAATCGTCAAGTCGCTGAGGCCCTTAGTCTGCAAGCTGCCTCTCAGTCCACTTGCTGCCGTCTAGCCTCAACATAGGTTGTGTTGGGGCCTGAATGACTTCCCCCATTCAGACATGTTCTTATTAATGTAGATACAGTATCTCTTTTTTATTTTTTTTGAGGTGGAGTCTTGCTCTGGCACCCGGGCTAGAGTGCAGTGGCATGATCTTAGCTCACTGCAACCTCTGCCTCCTTGGTTCGAGTGATTCTCCCACCTCAGCCTCCTGAGTAGCTGAGATTACAGGCATACACCTTTACACCTGGGCTAATTTTGTGTTTTTAGTAGAGACAGGGTTTTACCAGGTTTGCCAGGATGGTCTTGAACTCCTGACCTCAAGTGATTCACCCGCCTTGGCCTCCCAAAGTACTGCAATTACAGGTGTGAGCCACTGTGCCCAGCCCAGATATGGTATCTCTTGATGACCCATCTGTATCCTAGAAGTCAGGGTCTCCATATCTCCTGGGGTATGTACCCCTATATGAATGGAAAAGGAAGCAAGCTGTATGGTCTGCAGAAGTATTTGATTGACTAGTTTGGCATTCTTAAATTTAAATTCATTGCTCTTCAGCAATGCGCTAATGTTCTCCACTTGTTACGCAACAGCACCACTGTGTTTTCTGCCATGTTTCCTGAGACATTTGAGTTATTCGTCTTGCCTTTGTGTTAACCAAAGCCTTCCCAGTCCAGCTGAATCCTTCCTTTCTAGGCCTATCAGTAACCAAAGTTCTTCCCTATTACCAGCTTGATAGTTGATACTCTCCAAGGAATAACCCAAGGTCTCTGTGCCTTTCCTAGGTATGTTTCTTTTGGGTAGAATGCCTCTCCTGCTCCTATGTCCAACCTGGCCATTTTGTACTCCTCCCTGAAATCTCAATTTGCCCATCACCTCTGTGAAGCTTTCCTCACTGAGTCTACCCTTTCTATACCCTAGACTTAGTCAAACCTTCCTCCCAATAGCTCCTTGCCCGCACTCCAACCATGGTGTGTGTGTTGAAGAATAAACAAGCCAGCAACAACCTTGGAAGTTCCTTAAAGGTGTCAACCTGTATTTAATTTCACTAACTAATGAGATTCAGAAAATATGATTATGTAGAGAGTTTATTTGAGTGCAAAGTTTGAGGATAGCCACCCAGAAATACTGACTCCAAATGAAAGGGACAAGCATTCCAAAGTGGAGAAGTTAACATTTCACGTACGTAAAAATTTCAGCAGCATCACATTTCCATACAAGACCAGTGCACACATCACAGTGATTTGATTGGCTGCAAACTGCTAAGTTCTAAGGAAGATTGCTTTGTTACTCTAAGAGGAAGAGTAGTGAGCTGAGGGAGTCTTACCTCTGGGGAACTTTGTTCTTAATTATTTACAGAAAACACAAAAGGCAGAAGTTGCACCTGCATAGCCACATTCCTCTCAAGGTTTAGGGTAACTTAAAATTCCAACAGCTTTAAATTTGCATTATTTTAAGTTTGAATTATTTAATTTCTGTGCTCTTTCCATGTTTTCTCTGCTCTTCCTCAATGTGGGATCCTTCATGGCACTGAATTTTTTCTTGGGCATCTATTAAGTGTAAAGCCCCCAAAGATAACAGATGTTGAGTTTCTTTATCTCAGAGTAGGATGGAGGTGTGAGTGCTCTAGATGTTATCACTTTTCTCAGAGTGCTTAACCTGCTTCAGCGCAGCCTTGTTATTGCCCACTGGCGCACTTCTGAGGTTACTCTCCACGGTGCCAGAACCACACCCCCACCCCTGCTGTACTCTGCTAGGGGAAGATGAAAAAGCATACAGTTTACTTTTTTTAGTCTTTATACTTTCCTCCCTTGATACCAAAGCATGGGCAGGAGCATGTCTGACCTCCTGATGTGGATGTTGCAATTGGGTTGAGGCTGCTGGATTTACTTAGTACCAAATCCTCTTTTGCCTGACTTCCTGCCAAGCCTAGGTGCAGATAACCACTTGGGCGGTGGCCACCCCCAGTGATTTGAACTTACAGGACAGTAGAAATATGTGAATCATGTTGCTTCAAGAAATCCAGCCATTGTTCAAGTTCTAAAATAAAATCTGATGGATGTTTGTTAGAAGCTAGGTACTTAACTCTTCAGAAAAAGAAAAATCTGAAAGAAAAGTATACTTAAAAGTGAGCTAAGATGGCTGCAGATCAAACAGAGACAACAGAAGGCAGGCCTATGAATTAAAACTGAACTCTCACTGGCAAGGCTGCAGTCTGTCAAATATGTCACCGACATTCACCAATTATAATACAGCCCTACCTATCAGATATAGCACAAAGGCAGGATAGAATCAATCATCCCTCTCCAGACCCTAAGACACCAACATACTTGTTAACCTTTTGCCCTGTATACCTTAACCAGACAGTTGCTGTACCTTACGTACAACGTCTTTGAGCACCAATCAGAACTGTAAGAATGTCACCTTTGCCTCATTGCCCCTTTCTCTCATTTTCTACGTAACGGAATGTATAAATACAGTGTCTCATGTAGCCCACTCTGAGATTCACTCTCGGTTTGTGCTAAGTCAGTGTTTTCAGGGGCTATTTGTCCTCAAACTCTGCTCAGGTAAAATTAACTTTAATGTTATAATGCCTCTTATTTAAGCTTTCAGTCAACACTTCAAAAGAAGGAAGAAAGATTAAATATTATTTATATACCTGTGTCTCAAACAGGCAGAAATGTAGGCCTTGGGATAAGCAATGGTCTGGAGAACTTGGAGGGAGAGACAATCAAGGAAATTGCAACCCTCTGGGCTTAAATGGAAGCTTCAATTAGAGAAAAGAGTTGAAATGGAGAGAATTTCTATTGTCTGATTCAAGGCTGATGGGCTTCCTAAGTGTTTTTAGGCTAGAATGAGCTCACATTTGGAGAATATTCTGAGCTCTTTAAATAATACTTAAGATATATTAGGCATAATCAAATATGTAGTCATTTAAAGATGTTTCTCTTTTTTTTTCCCTTTCAAAATTCTATTAGAGTTTTAAAATGCAAGAGCCAGCATAGTGAGTTTCTGCATTTCTGCAAAATAAAGACCATTGAATTATTTCTGTCTGTAATGAACTAAAAAAAGAAAATATTGCTGGGTCTAAAATCGAATTGTCTGCAAATTTAAGACTTTGACCGGCTCAGATCCTGGCTATAGTAGAATACTGGAGCCTGTTATGAAGCATAAGAACATGTGCAGGCCTCCTTTTTACCTCCTCCCATGAGTATTTTACCTTCTATTTCAAAATCAGAAACAGGAAATCCAACCCTGAGGGTTCCATTCCTGGCATATTTATGCCCCAGGCAGATTGAGAGAATAAAATAGACTTTTTACAAATGAAGAGATATCACGCTTTTTAGCCTGGAACAGGAAACTTCAGCTGTTGCCAAGGCAACTGCAGAGCTCTCGCTCTTAAGCTAGCTGCGTGAGGAGTATCTTAGAGCCTCAGACACCTCTGCTGTCACTCACTGTCAGGCCAAGTGCAAAGGACTTGGTAGTGAACTCACAGAAACAATGAGACCATTTTTGAATTCGGAAAAGCAAGTGAGGACTCTCAGGACAAAGTATACACATGATACCTGCTATGGTTTGAATGTTTTCGTTCCCTTCAAAATTCACATGTTAGAAACTTAATCCCCAATGCAACAATGTTGAAAGGTGAGGCCTTGGGGGGAGGTGTTCAGGTTGTGAGGACACAGTCCTCACGAATGAATTAAAGCCTCTATAAAAAGGTCTTGAGGGAGTGTGTTCTCTGTTCTGCTCTTCTGCCATGTGAAAACAGAGTTCCTTCTCTCTAAAGGATGCAGCAACAAGGTACCATATTGGAACCAGAGACTGAAACTTCCAGCACCCTGCTTTTGAACTTCCCAGCCTCCAGAACTGTGAGAAGTAAATTTCTGTTCTTTATAAATTAGCCAATTTGTGGTATTCTGTTACAGCAGCACAAAACAAAGGCAATATCCTTTAAAGATAAATAATTGAATGATACGATAGTGGTCGATACATGTCATTATTATTTGTCAAAATCCATAAGAATCAACACCACCAAGAGTGAACCCTAAACTATGGACTTTGAGTGATAATGATGGGTCGATGTAGGTTCATCACCTGTAAGAAATATACCATTCTGGTATGAGATGTTCATAGTTGGGGAGGCTGTGTATGCGCTGTGGGGTGGAGGGCATACATGAGAACTCTCTGTACCTTATGCTCACACTTGCTGTAAACTTAAAACCATTTTTTAAAAAAGTCTGTTTTTATTTTATTTTATTTTTATTTTTTTATTAAAAGACGGAGTTTCACCATATTGGTCAGGCTGGTCTTGAACTCCCGACCTCAGGCAATCCATCTGCCTTGGCCTCCAAAGTGCTTGGATTACAGGCGTGAGTCACCACGCCTGGCCAAGTCTGTTTTTTAAAAATTGACATCCTTGGGGCTGGGAGAGAAGGGGACAAGTCCAAAAGGCTCAACGCCAGCCTTTGTGAAAAGTTGTATTAGTCTGTAGCACAATAAGCAAAGAAACTGTGGGTGTGAAAGCCCCAAAGAACACTGATGCTGATAAGACCATCAGGCTGCTCTCTGGGTGAGAAAATAATTTGGCTTGCTCAGGCTGGAAAACCAGTATTATTGGGACAGACTGTCTTTCTTGTGGATGAAATTTGTGGATGAAATGTGGAAACATGCTGAGATTTGTAAAGGTTATGAATGAGAGAATAAGGCCTTAAGAAAGGTGATGTTTTATATAATGATCTAATTAATGCAGATATCTATCTATCTCGGCCCCCTGCCTTGAGCCAGGAAACCTTACTCCTCCATGTCTATCCAGGGCCCAGACACTAGGGAATATTGTGTAACCACTTGAGCAGTGCCTGCAGCCACTGCTGTTTTGATTTGCCCTGTGCTCTTTCCTAGTCTCTGGTAACCATTTTTGTTGCAACTACTACTGTGGCCCTTGCAAAACAAGGGGTATGTGTCGTGCCAGAGAGTAGATGATATAAAAGTCCAAGGGAGGATAAGGCGTCTCCCTAGTAAAGCAATCTTGGGAAACCTGGGGTTAGGACTGCATATACCAACGTCCACACCTTGCTGTCACATGGGTTCCCTTTTCCTGTGCAAATGGAACAGTCTATCCCAGTGTCTCTTATCTTGACCTTAATAAGTCAAGGATGACCTTTTTATGAAGTATGTACATGTTGAAAACAGAGCAGAGCAATTAAAATGCTATGTTCTGCAGTTAGACTGCCAGGGTTGGAAGTTCAATTCTACCACTTGCTAGCTGTGTGACCTTAAGCAAATTACTCAACTGTGGGTCTCTTGGGTTCTTTATCTGTAAAAATAAGAATAATAATAGCACTGACTTCATTGTGAATTGTTGTGAGAACTAAATGATGTAATCCATGTAAAATGTTTAGAACAGTGCCTAGTACTCTGTTATCACAGAAATTAGCTTATTGTTGCACTATTGGATTTCTGCCTTCCTTTTGTTTAAATTAAGGCATAGCTATCACATGGCTTGATATAATGCATTTGGGAATGGAAATGTTGAGCTACATGACAAGGTACAACGTATTCTGGTACAGTTATATCAAGTTTCAATTTCATAACACAACCGAAAAAACAAAGTTTAAAAATGTTGACATTTTTCTAGGTTGTTGCAGTGACGAAAATATAACCAACACAACAGATTTCAATCCCTGTAGCACTAACACCTGTTTTATGAAATATGTCCCATGGCATGTTTTCTTTAAGAGGTTGAGAAACTTCAGATGATAAATTCTGTCCCATAATTTAAAAAAAGACAACAGTGATGATACACCCTGTTATACTGAGAATGGAAAAATCTACTTCAACTTGGTTTCTGTACTGTGTCTTCTTTCTCCATAAGGAGGAGGAGGAAATTGTCCTCTATCAATTTCCTTTATGCTTTCCTTGAGCCAAGACTGTGCTTGGCCATGCTTATGAGTTGGCTCTTAAAGTGATGAACCAGTCACTGGGAAATTGTAGCTCCTCCTCGCCTTCCCCCAATGTGCTTTTCTTACCAATCAAGGAGGGGAAAAAAGGCCTTCTGGATAATTATCTATTGGTTTGGAAGTAAAGGTGGAGAGGGGGTGAATTTGAATCACATCTACACCTGCCTAGGAAGCTGTTGCTTTTACTATGTTATTAGGAACTTTACAGATGTAAGTGTTAATATTGAGCTACTCTTGCTTAAAAATATTATATTAATCATTGTGGAATAATGATTTAAAATGCTTCTGAAGTTACTAAATGCCTGGATAGAAATCAAACCTAAAAGACTTTTCAAAGCACATGTAAAATTACTTGTCTAAGAGAACTTTCTGTGATGATGAAAATGTCTATTCTGTGCCGTGTAATACGGTAGCCAGTAGCCGCATGTGGGTGTTGAGCACTTGAAAGTGGGTAGCATGACAGAGAAACTAAATTTTTAATTTTACTTTCTTGTAATACATTCGAATTTAAATAGCCAGATGTGGCTAATGGCTACCATTTTGGATAGTATAAGTTTAGAACATAATGAAAAGTCACCTAACCTCTCAAGTCTCGTTTTCTTAGTATGCAAAATGCATGAATTGGTCTAATGGTTCTCTTAATCTTGAGAGTACAAGGAAATCACTCAAAGAATGTTAAAAGAATACTGACACTTGGGTCTCCTGCTGTCTTAGTCCATTTTCATGCTGCTGATAAAGACATACGAAAGACTGGGTAATTTATAAAGGAAAAAAGGTTTAATGGACTCTGGTGAGACTCACAATCATGGTGGAAGGTAAAAGGCATGTTTTACATGGTGGCAGACAAGAGAGAATGAGAGCCAAAACCCCTTATAAAATCATCAGCTCTCGTGAGACTTATTCACTACCACAAGAACAGTAGGGGGAAACTGCCTCCACGATTCAATTATCTCCCACTGGGTCCCTCCCACAACAGGTGGGAATTATGGGAGCTATAATTCAAGATAAGATTTGGGTGGGGACATAGCCAAACCATATCACCTGCCCGAGGCATTGTGATTTTCTTTTTTTTTTTTTTTTTTTTTTTGAGACGGAGTTTCGCTCTTGTTACCCAGGCTGGAGTGCAATGGCACGATCTCGGCTCACCGCAACCTCCGCCTCCTGGGCTCAGGCAATTCTCCTGCCTCAGCCTCCTGAGTAGCTGTGATTACAGGCATGCACCACCACGCCCAGCTAACTTTTTGTATTTTTAGTAGAGACGGGGTTTCACCATGTTGACCAGGTTGGTCTCAATCTCTCGACCTTGTGATCCACCCACCTCGGCCTCCCAAAGTGCTGGGATTACAGGCTTGAGCCACCGCGCCCGGCCCATTGTGATTTTCTAAAGCCACCAGGTAATTCTAAAGCACAAATAAGGCTGGGAATCATGACTGAACTAGATTACCTTTGGGTTCTCTTTCAGTCCTATAGTACAATTCTATAGATTTAGCTGCAAATTACACTAAATTTAGAATTCTATAAGGTAAATAGGACACTTATTACTTAAGCCTGTTGCAATAGAAAACTACATGTAGATGTAGGCTTTTTACAAAGACTGTCCTAAAACATTTCTGAAACTTAATGATATGAAACCAATAATCCAGGTTATTGTGATCCACTCCTCTCTGGAGTTTTTCCTGGTTGTGTCAGACCATGGCTTAGGCTATAGACAAGGATGAGTCTATGTGTATGTACTTGTTTGGGATCTGACTGCAGCCTTGTGTCAAGATTTGGCCATCTGCCCAAAAACCTGCATGGGGTGACGTCACTGAGTAATTCAAACTGCCAGTTTATGGACATCTCAGTAGGAGGTCTTGGGCTAGTCATTTAGAGCACCACACAACAACTGCTGAGTTTTTATCTTCCCTGGAATTAGAAAAATAAAGTTTTCGGCCAAGTAATTCTCTCTCAGAGCTACTATACAAATGGTTCCAGAAGGTATCAGGACAGTTGATCCCAGGATTTTTCAGTCCTGAAACAAATGTACATTTCTTCTAGCTAATAAATTTCTGAAATAACGAGTGAAATAGGTACAAGTACTCAGTTTCCTCTAAACAAACAAACAAACAAAACCAACTCCCCCACCAAAAAAAAAAAAAACCGTTTGGTTTTAAGAGTTAGTTTGACTCATAACAAGATTTTGTTTTGTTTTGTCTTGTCTTGTCTGTGGGTCTTGACTAATTGAGATAATATTTCTATATGAGAAAACAAAGGACTACACATAGCACAAGTACTGGAGATTCACAAGGTGTTGGGGGAACCACTTTGGTTTGGCTGTGTCTCCACCCTAATCTCATCTTGAATTGTAACTGTCACAATTCCTGCTTGTCATGGGAGGAACCCAGTGGGAGGTGATTGAATTATGGAAGTGGGTGTTTCCTGTGCTGTTCTTGTGGTAGTGATGGTTTTTTAGAACAGGAATTTCCCTGCACAAATTTGCTTGCTGCCAACCGTGTGAGATGGGATTTGCTCCTCCTTGCCTTCCGCCATGATTGTGAGGCCTTCCCAGCCATGTGGAACTGTAAGTCCATTAAACCTCTTTGTCTTCCCAGTGTTGGGTATGTCTTTATCAGCAGCATGAAAATGGGCTAACACACGCTTTAACAAACTGCTTTGTTTACCATCACTTTAAAATAACAGAGCAGACAATGGACCAATGTAACAGAACAGAATCTGGAACCAGATTCCATATGGGTTTACACATCTGAATGACAAATGTCCTATTATAAGTCAGTGGGGGAAAGGAATCCTGGGTAAATCTCACTGAAAACATGCTTATCTCTTCAGAAAAAGTGAAACATCTCTTCAGAAAAAATGAAATTAGATTCCTATCTCACATCAATACATAAATCAATTTCAGGAAGATTAAGAATATAAACATGAAAAGCAAAACATTTAGGCAAATTGTGGATGTAAATTATTCTCCAACTCTTAGATCATACAGGTAAGACAAAAATACCAGTGAAAAAGACTGCAATTTGCCTAAAATTTCTATACAGTATGAAAGCAAAAAAAAAATTAAAAAAACAGCAACACATAGTTGATAAAAATTGAAGGCTCTTACAGAGTAAAAGTAGTAAGGCCAAAAGAAAAATGGGCAACCGACTCACAGAAGAGGGCATTTTATTTGCCAGTAAATGTGAATAAGGTGCACAACCTCTTTAGTAACCAGGTAGATTCAATTTTTAAATAATATATCATTTCAAACTTATCAGATTGGCAAAAAGAATAAAAACTAACAATATCAAGACTTGATAAGGATGTGGAACAATGGGAACTCTCAAACACTGCCATTTGGAGTGAAATTGGCACAGCCACTTTAGAAAGCCATTTAAAAATATCAAAAAAACTTGAAGGTATATAATAGGTATAATCTAGCAATATTTTTGTAGCATGTATCCTAGAGAAAATCTTGTACATGTGTGCAAGGTGACATTTATGGAAATACTCATTAAAAGCAAAATTCCTCATAAAAGCAAAATATTGAAAGCGAAATTGCCATCAATTGGACAAATGCTAAGCACGATGTGGTATAGTTCTACAAATTAGTGAATTACAACTATCTGTATTAATATGGATATGTCTGAACATAATGTTGAGTGAAAACTAATTATAGGACAAATAAAATGCTATTTATATAAACCTTAAAACAAGCACGTTTTTTTTTTTAACCAAGTGGAGTGGTAAGTTCACAGATCTTCTTCTATATAGCTTAAATGTTAAAATGCTTCATCAAAAAATAAACAGCAGGCTGGGCACAGTGGCTCATGCCTGCAATAACAGAACTTTGGGAGACTGAGGCAGATCAACTGAGGTCAGGAGTTCAAGACCAGCCTGGCCAACATGGTAAAACCCTGTCTTACCACATATAGAAAAATTAGCAAGACATGGTGGCAGGCGCCTGTAATCTCAGCTACTCGGGAGGCTGAGGCATAAGAATTGCTTGAACCCAGGAGGCAGAGGTTGCAGTGAGCCGAGATCACACCATAGCACTCCAGCCCTAGGGACAGAGTGAGAAAAAATAAAAATAAAAATAAATAAACAGCCGCAGGTAGACTATCTCCCAAAGAATAATCAATGATAAGATTTTGGTGATGAAGAAAAGAAAACCACAGAGTCACAACTTAAGAAAGTGTACAATATTAGATAATACAACACAGTTATTGAGCTTATATGTGAATCTCTGCCCAAAATTCAGGTATGCAGGAAATAATTCTGACTTAGAAAAATATTTTAACTTTTATTCAAGGTTTAGGTGTACATGTGCAGGTTTGTTACACAGGCAAACTCATGAGTCAGGGTTTGGTGTACAGATAATTTTGTCACTCAGGTGCTAAGCATAGTACCCAACAGTTTTTTTTTTTTTTTCTTGAACCTCTCCCTCTTCCCAGCCTCCTCCCTCAAGTAGGCCACAGGGTCTGTTGTTTCCTGCCTTCTGTCCATGTGTTCTCATTTAGCTCCCACTTAGAAGTGAGAACATGCAGTGTTCGGTTTTCTGTTCCTCCATTAATTTGCTGTGGATAAAGGCCTCCAGCTCCATCCATATTTCTGCAAAGGACATGATCTCATTCTTTTTCATGACTGCTTAGCATTCCATGGTGTATATGTACCACATTTCATTTATCCAGTCTATGTTTGATGGGCATTTAGGTTGATTCCATGGCTTTGCTATTGTGAATAGTGCTTCAATGAACATATACGTACATGTGTCTTTATGGTAGAATGATTTATATTCCTTTGGGTATATTACCAGTAGTGAGAATGCTGAGTCGAATGGTAGTTCTGTTTTTAGTTTTTTGAGGAATCACCACACTGTTTTCTACAGTGTTTGAACTAATTTGCACTCCCACCAGCAGTGAGTGTATAGGCATTCCCTTTTCTCTGCAAGCTCTCCAGCATCTGTTATTTTTTGACTTTTTAACAGTAGCTATTTTGACTGGTGTGAGATGGTCTCTCACTATGGTTTTGATTTGCATTTCTCTAATGATTAGTGATATTGAGCATTTTTTCATGTTTGCTGGTGGCATGTATGTTTTCCACTGGAAAGTGTCTATGTCCTTTGCCCACTTTTAAATGGGATTGTTTGTTTTTTACTGGTATATTTAAGATCCTTATAGATTCTAGATATTAGACCTTTGTCAGATGCATAGTTTCTCCCATTCTGTATGTTGTCTGTTTGCTCTATTGATAGTTCCTTTTGCTGTGCAGAAGTACCTTAGTTTAATTGGGTTCCATTTGTTAATTTTTGCTTTTGTTACAATCATTGTTGGCATTTTTGCAATGAAATATTTGCCAGCTCCTATGTCCAAAATGGTATCTCTTAGGTTATCTTCCAGGGTTTTTATAGTTACAGGTTTTCCTTTTAAGTCTCGAGTTGATCTTTGTATGTGGTGTAAGGAAGGGGTTCAGTTTCAATCTTCTGCCAGTTATCCCAGCACTATTTATTAAATAGGGAGTCCTTTCCCCATTGCTTATTTTTATCAGCTTGTCAAAGATCAGATGGCTACAGGTGTGCAGCTTTATCTCTGGGCTCTGTATCTATTTCATTGGTCTATGTGTCTGTTTTTGCAGCACCATGTTGTTTTAGTTACTGTAACCTTGAAGTACAATTTGAAGTCAGGCAATATAATTTCTCTATCTTTGTTCTTTTGCTTAGGGTTGCCTTGGCTATTTAAGTTCTTTTTTGGCTCCATATGAATTTTTGAATAGTTTTTTTCTAGTTCTATGAAGAATGTCATTGGTAGTTTGATAAGAATAGCACTGAATCTTTAAATTGCTTTGGGTAATATGGCCATTTTAACAATATTGATTCTTTATTTATGAGCATGGAATGTTTTTCCATTTGTTTGTGTCATGTCTGATTTATTTGAACAATGTTTTAGAATTCTCATTGTAGAGATCTTTTACCTCCCTGGTTAGCTGTATTCCTGGGTATTTTATTTTATATTTTGTGGCAGTTATGAAGGGGACTGCATTCCTAATTTTGCTTTCAGGAAATAATAATTCTTAATTATTATAATAAAGATCCACCTCTTCTGTTTAAATTTCCTATTCAGGCTTCAGTCAGTTGTAAGAGAAAATTGTTTGGTTTGAAGTGTGACCTATCCTGGGGAACTCCTCTGGCTCTACTCCTTGCTGGCCTGACATGGCCACCAGCCATGCCCTGACCATTTGAAGGCTCTCTATGGTATTTCCTAGCTATTCTTTGGGAGCAGAAATGCGTCTGTGAGAATGTCTGCCCTGGCCTTGACTGCCTGGACAGAGGTAGGGCAGGACACATTCATTGCTATTTAAAAAATATGACTCTGCCCTGTGAGGGAGTTTAGAAAGAAAATGGATATACAAAAAAAAAAAAAAAAAAGTACCTGCTTAGAAAAATACAACATGAGCGAAGAGTTAGCTGATCAATAATTTTTAAAAGAGCTCACATTTTTTTTGAAAAAGAAAAAGCACACATGTAAGATAGCTAGAACATATTATATTTCAACTCCATTTCTTGTCAGAAGCTTTGTTCCTAGCAGGTAATATATGATAACTATTAAATGTGAGCTCAAAAACAAATGTTTTGGAAAATAGGCAGCTAAATCAGATTCAGCCAGATTAGTGGGAATTGCGAAGTTCCCATTCAGACAGGATTAAGACGTGGATATCACTGTGAGCAGGCCTACTTGAGAATGAATGAGGCTCTGGGCCTCAGAAAGTTCTACTATTTCTTGCCAGGTCCCAATGTGGCTACTTTGTAAGAAGTGGCCTTCTACCTCCTCAGCCTCATCTGAAGAATAGAACCAGGTTTGTCTTAAGGAGTTTGGCATATATTTAGGCCCCTCTCGGTACTTTAGATTCTATCTACTTTTTGGTATCTGCAAATCTTTTATGACAGGAGACTAATTTCTTGTTTTGTTACTCACAATTGGAGATATCTTTAAAGACAAGTACCTGGTGAGGAGATAACGTTTGCTGAAACTATTCTCACTCAGCCAGTGATTCTCCAAGTGTGGTCTCTAGACCAACAATACCAGCATCACCTTGGGACTTGTTAGAAATGCAAATTCTTGGACCCCATCTCAGGCCTCTCTAATGAGAAACCCCAGAGGCCCAGCATGCTAAAATTTGAGAAAGTCTGAACAATCAAACTAACATTTTCTCTAACCAAACCAAACAGTTTTCTTTTTCTCACAACTGACTGAAGGCTGAATAGGGAGTTGAAACAGAAAAAAGATAGATCTTTATTAAAATTAAACTGTACAAGCAAACAAAAACTTAAGAATAGTACCTCTTCTACCTTCCAGCCCTCTCATGCTTCCTAGTCCCAACTTGATTGGAGATAAAAGCTAACAGATGAAGCAGAGGAGCTTTGGGGCTGGAGGAGAAACTGTAGAAAGCACAGAAGTTGTGTTAGATGGTGTTCAATGGGAACCACGTGTGAAGGCGTACCTATCCTTGGTTGCTCCGTGGAACAGTGTTGAAGCCAATGTTGTCATTTGTACTATGCAAATGCATAACTTGTTGAATGACTAAGCACTGACACCTGTGTGCCAAATGCAAGAGAAACAATGGAGACACCTCAAGAGTCTACTGGCAGACACAGGTAAGTAATCAAAGCAATTACCCTTGTTGTAGCTCCTGTGTCAATGTATCAGATCCTGGAAAAGCCAGAAGAAGGAACCATAACCCAGACTTGGGGGTCAGGAAGGGCTTGAGATCTAAAGCATGAGCAGGAACATGTCACGTGAAGGGCGTGCGTCTCAGGGTTTAGCTTTCATTGAGTTTTTGTTCTTAATAAAGAAGCTCTGTTTCCAGATGACTTATTAATCTCTGTCATGGCAAACAGGACATTAAAAAATACCCAAGACATTTCCTAACTTGTCAAGAAGTGAAACATAAGGAGCATAACAAAACAAGTCAGCTCCTGATTTATTTGGCCAAATGACCTTTCACCTGGCTGCGAACACTGCATTTTAGATTTGAAATTATATAGGAAATTGTACCCACCAAAGTTACCATATGTGATAAAAAAAAATTGCAGGATCTCTTTGTAAAGAAGTTGCAAATCATGGTTGCTTGTTTGATCAATGTTTCCAGTAATGAGTGGTAGTATCTTTAATTTATTCAAGGAGAGTGTTGTTGAATGATTTTCTTTGACATTCATTGAATATCCACTCCGTGACAGATGATACTGAGAGATAAACCAATGCCACAGGGTCTTGAAAGAAGTCAGGAATTTTTTAAAAAAATTCTTAACAAGGAATAGGGCCCACTCTGAGGACTTACACACCCTAGAAGGCCTCTGCCACACACTAGGCCTTATTATCATCACTTCCTTCTCATTCTTTCCACATAGCTTTTCTCATGGCAATTTTCCCGCAAGAGGGGTTTCCCTGCGGTGGACCTCCTCCCCAGTGGTACCTTCAGCCATCAGGACATGTCATTTTAGATCTATGGGTCCCAAATCTCATCAAATTCAATGCCCATTTCAATGCTGGGTACTTTACTATATACACCTTTGATGAGCTGGAAATGAAATAATTGTAACTACTTTCTTTGTATGTATCTATTAGATTTCCATTGGCGTATTACATTAATTTTTTAAAAATCTTGCGCAGGGAGATTTTCTTTATAAATTTCAATATGGACAGTAGAATACAACCTCACTAGATTAAGATACAATGAGGTTATAGCACTTGAATATGTTTGTAGACTCACCTTGAATGCAACAGCTACAAATGCGGACTGAAAGTTGTGTTGTTTTTCTCTACCTGTAACCAGCTTGGTAAAATTCAAACAAAACAATGCATGATGTCCCTCAATTTATATGGCCATTGCATTCCTGGAAATTTCAGTGCGTATTAAAGTCTTTCTTTCTTTCTTTCTTTCTTTCTTCCCTTCCTTCCTTTTTTTTCCCTCTGTTCCTTCTCTTCTATCTTCCCTTCTTCCTTTTCTTTCCTTCTCTTCTTTCCTTCCTTCCTTCCTCCCTCCATTTCTCCTTCTTCCCCTTCCTTCTTTTCTCCTTTCTATATTTCCCTTCTTCCTTCTTTCTTTCCATAAAAGAAAACATAAGCCCTTTGCCTGGGTAATTATAAACATGTTTCTCAGCAACATGAATGTTCTTAGAACATTATAGTTCCCACGGAGTTATTCTTTGTCGTATGGAGCCATCCCTTTACCGCAGGCAGACCAGCATCCTTGACCCTTGGCTCACATAGACTCCCCACAATTTCCAAAACGCTTTCCAGAAGACAGTGAAAACCATCTTCCCCACACACTTTGAGAACCATTATTCTAGAATCTAGATGGATTTTATCTTCCTCTTTCTCAAACCAGGCTTGCAGCCAGCAGCCAAAATAGAAACATCTGAAACTCATTTAACACAAATGTCTTTGAATGACAACTGTCTCTCTTTCTTGCAGGGATAATTTACCGTTTGCTAGGTAGAAAATTAGAGAGTTCTAAAATGTAGCAGCATTTTTTGATAAGAATTTTGCCTGCAGAACCTTCCAAGTTGCCTCTTGTCATATGTTCTACCTACAAAGCACATGTGAGGCCCAGACGGTGATTTTTCACCTTTAAAGTCATGACCATGTGGAAGTTACTGACTTCTAGGAGATGACAAGGACCTGAAGCGAAGGCACCTGGGCTAGCTCTGAGAAAGCCAACTTTCTTAGTTCTGCAAACTGGACTTAAATAGGTATTCACTCAGGGCCCCAAAGAAAGTAGCACACTCAAGTTAGAGATATTCAAGGAGGCACTAATAAAAGGGTTGTTTAGAATGGTATGGGTAGGGTGAGGAAACCACAGGATAGTGCAGGACTTAAGAGCTATTACTGTCCCTGAGCCTGAAGGGGGAGGGAAAGGAGGAGTTCCTGAAACCTCTAAAAAAAAAAAAAAAAAAAAAAATGACTCATGGCTGGGGGTGGTGACTCACGCCTGTAATCCCAGCAGTACCTCCGGAGGCCAAGGCCGGTGGATCCCCTGAGGTCAGGAGTTTGAGACCAGCCTGGCCAACATGGTGAAACCATGTCTCTACTAAAAATACAAAAATTAGCTAGGCATGGTGGCATGTGCCTGTAATCTCAGCTGTTCAGGAGGCTGAGGCAGGAGATTTGCTTGAACCCAAGAGGTGGAGGTTGCAGTGAGCCGAGATCGCGCCACTGTACTCCCGCCTGGGAGACAAGAATGAAACTCCGTCTAAAAAAAAAAAAAAATCCCTCAGAGCAGCTGCCTTCAGAGGACTCTGCGGAAAAATGCAGTCAGTCCGAGGTGAACCTACATGAAGGGAGTTGGGGAAATCTTCCTCCCTCTGTTCACTGTTGTAGAGGAGAAAGAGGATGGGAGTCTAGAAGGCAAGGAAGCATGTTGATAGAGGTCACGGAGGTCCACCTCATGGGCAAGGAGGAAGATGGAGAAGGTGGAGAGTAAACCTGGAGGATCTGTTGTGCTGGGCATTTTCTAACTTCTTTTATGGAACTTCTGGAATGGTAGCACATTGTAAATTCATAGTCTTAATCTTGCCCCTTAAAGTAAACATATTTACCTACTTTTAACATGCACGGACATTACCCAGTTGAATATATTGTGCATAGTGTACAATTATGTTTGACAAATGAAAATGGAGCAGATTGTGCTCAAGATTACAGGTCAAGAAGATGAGAAGTGTCTGGTCTTGGCCACAGACACAAGACGATGAACGGAAGTTCATCATTTGAAAAGTGTCACAGTAAGAAATAAATGTGCTGCCGCTGTGGTGCCAAGGTCTGCCAACTTCAGAGGGTGATCTGTGGCAAATGCAGCTAACCCGCCAAGCACAAGAGAAAGTATAACTGGAGTGCCATGGCCAAAAGATGAAATGCCACTGGTATTGATCAAATGAGGCACTTAAATATTGCATACCGCGGCCAGTTATAGTGGCTCATGTCTGTAATCCCAGCACTTTGGGAGGCTGAGACAGGTGCATCATCTGAAGTCAGGAGTTTGATACTAACCTGGCCAACATGGTGAAACCCCATCTCTACTAAAAATACAAAAAAAATTTAGCCAGGCATGGTGGCGGGCACCTGTAATACCAGCTACTCAGGAGGCTGAGGCACGAGAATTGCTTGAACCTAGGAAGTGGAGGTTACAGTGAGCCAAGATCGTGCCACTGCACTCCAGCCTGGGTGACAGAGCGAGACTCTGTCTCAAAACAAACAAACAAACAAACAAACAAACAAAAAACAGCCAAAAAAAACATTGTACACCTCAGATTCAGGCATGAATTGTGTGAAGGAACAACACCTAAACCCAAGAAGGTAGCTGCTGCAGCATCCAGTTTATCTTCAGAACTTCAACAATTAGTCATGCAAATAAACAAATGTTCTAGTTTTAAAAAATAAAAATAAAAAAACAAGATGCAAAATGGAGTTAATAGAAAACAATTCTAGGAGATTACTATTAAGACTCAGACTATGCACTGAGGTTCAGCCCTTCGTAATTGGTGGCAACCTGGTGGAGAGGGAAGACCAAGGGCTTTGGAGTTGGGCCTGGGTTTGGAGGTTGGCTTTGCATGCCTAGCAGGATGCAAGCTTGGCCCACCGACTTCACTTCTGAGCCTTGTTCTTCTTGTTTGTCAAGTGCAGGGGAAGGGTTAGTGAAATGTGTCTTATCTTTTTATGGACACTAATGAGATTGGGAATGAAAATGAGACACCCATAAGCATCAGTGCATCATAGGTACTTGGGCAGTGGTTCTCAGACCAGCTGTGTCAAGATTATCTGGAAATTTACAAAGGAATGGAAATTCTCCAGGCACAGCAATCAGCATACTAATGCTTGAGAACTGTGTTGGACTTTCTGGGATCTGATTAAGAAGGCAGGAGAGATTTTGTTAGATGTATTACACAAGGGGCACGCACCTGTGCACAAGAAAACCCCACAAAAATGCAGAAAAAAACCACAGAAGAGGTGCTTCATGTTTTGCCCGATATATGATAAGCTAATCTGATAAATGAGAAGTCCTGTTCTTTCTATAACTGGGTAGGTGAGTCTAATTTGGAGGTGAAGTATTGAAGCTCATTGTAGCCGCATGTCTAAGCCGCCTTCTCCAATCTAGCTTCTATCAATAATCAAGTTAATATTTTGATCTCTTTGCTTGATTCTTGTATTGCATCTACTTTTCCATTCGTTCTGGAAAGGGAGAGAAAAGGAGTGCTTTTCAGGATTATACTCTGTGATAGCCTCCACAGTTACCCACTGATAATCCCAATTCAGGTATTCCTACCCTCCCTTGTGGTTCCAGAGTTAGCTTCTGTGGCCAACACAATATGTCATTAGACATTAGGTCTCTCTGTCTCTCATGTGCACTCATTCTGGGGACAGCCAGTTGCCATGTAATGAGCAGTCCTATGGAGAGACCCATGTGACAGCAGTCATGCGAGTGACACTGGAAGTGAAGCTTGCAGCTCCAGTCAAGCCTTCAGAAGACTGCAGCCCTGGCTGACAGCTTGATGGCAACCTCATGAGAGACCCTCAGCTCGAACAACTCAGCTAAGCTCTTCCTGGATTCTTGGTCCTCAAAAACTGTATGAGATTAAAAAAATTTAAAAAGAGGTTTTTTTAAAAAATTAATTATTTTTCTACATCTCCTTGAATTAAGGAGTTTGTTTTTTTTAAGCTGATAACTTTTGGGATAATCTGTTATTCTAATACATATTTTAGTACCTGGAAGTAAGGTGCTGCCATAATAAATACCTAAAATGTAGGCACGGCTAGGAAACTATACAGTGGAGCTAGCTGGAAAGAATTTAAGTAGTAGTGAAAGTCTCGAGAGCCTTGAACAAAATGTTGGAAAAAATTTGGACTTTTTCCTGCCAGCAGGGGTAAATAAAATAAAATTTTAAAAAAAGGTGGACTTTGACCAGGCTGCTGGTGGAGGTTTAAAAGAAAGTGAGAAAAATTTTGTTGAAAACAGGACAGGGAATCCTTGCTGTGGAGTGGCATAAATCATAGCAGTTTTGTTGTCTGCAATAATGTGGGAGGTGAAAATGTACCTGGTAAACTGGGTGATCTAATTTGCTATTCATAAAGATTCTCAGCTTTTACAGATGGTGAAAAACGCTAAAACTTAGAAATGGCTGAAGGACAGAGGTCGAATCTGGGGCACTGTCATGGAAACATAATCCAAAGATGAAGCTGAGGTGTGACTATAAATCCTTTGTTATGATCACAGAAAGATCCAAAGTGGTGCCTCAGAGTACCAGTTCAGTTACACAAAGGCCCTTGAAAGTTTTTAAGGCTGTGACTCATAGACCCTTTCAAAAACAGGGCTCCTAAGAAGCTTAAGAGCATAGCTTTTCAGCAGAATCACAAGGTGGGAAAGCGATTATCTCAAAGAGATTTTTTTATCTAATGGAATGGACCCAAAAAAATTCATAGGAGATTCACAGATTTTTTAAAAGAATTGTATTAGCAGAAACATTGCCAACTAGAACTCAAGGGGACAGAGAGACTATAAAATGAAAAGAGGCTTTTGTGCTCACTTTGCCCGTGTTTTATGACAGGTTAAGAAAAATTTTCAGCTACATATATGCACTAACCTTCATGGAAAAGAAAGAACAGCCATGCTTGGTGACTCACTCCTATAATCCCAGCACTTTGGGAGGACAAGGTGGGAAGACCACTTGAGCCCAGGAGTTTGAATCAGCCTGGGCAACAAAGCAAGACTCTATCTCTTAAAATAACAAATAAAAAAATAAAAAAAGGCTGGAATGTGGTGGGAAAAAAGAAAACACACACACACACACACACACACACACACACACACACACACACACAAACGATGACTCAGAAGGGGAAGCCAAGAGCCTCAAAGAGTAACTCATGCATAGAAACAGGACTAAATCCTAAGGCACTTCCAACATTTGCCTGGCTGGATTTCAGAACTGCTATGGGAGCATAGTAGCATGTCTAGTACCCTTCCTTTTTGAATATTAATGCATATGGTGTTTTTGTTCCATGCATTTTTGTTCCATCACTGTGTATTTGGGGTATGTGTGTGTATGTGTGTATATGTGTGTGCGTGTTAGTTTCAGATTGAGAGAAACTATACCCAAGGAGCTATAGTTAAGAAATTATACATAAGGCCCTGCTGCCTTGACTCCATACCATTCCTGATGCTGGGGTGTGCTAAGCTTTACCATTAAACACAATGTTTCCCTAAAAAAAAAAAAAAAAAAAGAAAAAAAAAGAAATTATATATAAGGAACCTCATGTGTACCTGGTCCTGATTTAAATGACAAGACTCTAGACTTTGAGATGATGCTGTAATGAGACAAGAAATTTAAAAGTGTTGGGATGGAGTGGATGTGTTTTATATGGTGGAGGGACTTGATTCATTGGAACCCAGAAGGTAGACCACGGTAGCCAGCCCTCAAGATAGTCTCCTCCTGGAATTCATACCCTTGTATAATTCTCCTCCCGCATTGTGCCAGAATTTATCTGTATGACAGAATATGGCAGAAGTAATGATATGTCACTTCCAAGATTAGTTTATAAAAGACATTGTGGCTACCATCTCTCATCACTCACTCAAAGGGAAGCCCACCAGCACGCAATGAGAATCTCAGGTGATGAGGACCGGAAGCCTGTCGCCAACCATGTGAATACGCTTTTGGGAGCAGATTCTCTAGCCCCAGTCAAGCCACAGAAGACTTCAGCCCTAGGTGACAGCTGGATGATAATCCCATGAGTCAGAACCACCCAACTAAGCCACTCCTGGATTCCTGACCCTAGAAACTGAGTGAGGTGATAAATGTTGTTTTAAGCTCTTAAATTTTGGGGTAATTTTTAAGGCATCTATCAATAATTAATATGCACTTCTAATGTATTTGTACTTACACCACATACCATAAGATCTCACAAAAGAGCAATTTTAAAGCTTGCTTGGCGAGTTGGTATCTATATTTTCAGAACATATTCTTCATGCATAAAGAAGCAAAGACTCTTTCCTTAAGTATAATTCTTTTGATAGAAGTGAAAACTTAAGTCTGGCAGTATTCCTAATATATGTTTTTCACACTGTTCATTTATTTTAGGCAATTCTAAATAGACAAAATCAACTCGAGAATTTTCTTGGATTTAATTTAGAAACAACCCCAGTTAAGCTTTTCATAAAACTTTTAAATTGGGCTGGCTTTAATTTTAGGAATATGAATGTTCTTGGAATTCTTCCAAATCTCTAAGCAATAATCGTTTACGCAATCCCCTTTATTTTTTTTTCTGAAAGAAGAGCCTAGTAAGTTGGTGGTAGTTCTTTCAAGGTTTACTTTTTGTAAAGGTGTCTTTAAAACACCCACATGGCTGTAGACATTCAGGATAGAACGAGTCACGCACGACTTCTCTCTGCCTATGTTTCATCTATTTTTCTAAACTGCTGTGTGAATTTTGACATTTTATTTTGTCAAGAGTAGTGGTGAAAAACCAATGAATTTTTAAATGATCCAGCTCTAAAATTTTCTATATTCTCCTTCCACAAAGTATATACACAGTAATCATCATTCAGAGTTATCTTCTCCATCTCACAACTGCCTTCCACCCCTCAAGTTATGATGCATTGCACATTCTTTTTTCTACCTAGGACTAATCAACTGGACATGTTTTTCTTCCCACTTTTTTGAAAACAGGCTGCTTCTATGTTTTCAGAGCCTTCCTTTCTAGAACACGTAAGAACTTGTTCTCAGGCCGCTTGTAAGCAAGACACTCTCTCTGAGGATGCAAGTCTGGAAGCACTTTCTGAGAACAAGTAAAGATCTGTCTGCCTGTTAGTGCGTTCCATGGGAGCGTTGCACTACTTGGGAAGAAAGCTTAGCGTAGGCAACAGTCAATTCTACACGGACAATACAAACGGCACCAAATATCACTTCATTTATTAACATTACATTTATTAACATATAATGTCTAGACGATTGACTGCCCTTGGAAAAATATATATGGAGTGAGACAAGCTTATTAAAACCTAAATAACTCTAAAGGTCGGTTAGTTGGTCTCTAAACTTTTTACTCTTATAGCTCACACATTTTCACAGGAAACAAAGTCCCTTAAGGGCCATATTTTCACAACAAAATGGTGAATCCTTTCAGGATATAATCCTTCAATTCTTTCCTAAGTAAATTTAGGTAATTTTTTTTTTTTTTTTTGAGACAGAGTTTCACTCTTGTCACCCAGGCTGGAGTGCAATGGCGCAATCTCTGCTCACTGTAACCTCCGCCTCTTGGGTTCAAGTGATTCTCCTGCTTCAGCCTCCTGAGTAGCTGGGACTACAGGTGTCTGCCACCACACCCAGCTAATTTTTGTATTTTTTGTAGAGATGGGGTTTCACCATGTTGGTCAGGCTGGTCTCGAACTCCAGACCTCAGGTGATCTGCCTGTGTCTGCCTCCCAAAGTTCTGGGATTACAGGCATGAGCCACTGCGCCCAACCCATTTAGATAAGTTTCTGAATCAGGAAACTTGATGGTGATGTCCACATGTGATACCGAAGGCACTAATAAGTTCTTGACCTTTCTTCTGACGTTAGCCTCATTCCTCCATTTATTTTCTTTCTCCTGCTTTCTTCACCTACTTCTCTGTTTCTCCATTTCCCTTTTCTAAATCACACCTTGACATGGTAAAGGAATCTCCTTGGGATCTGATACTGGATGCAGTCTGTGGGGTGCGCTCAGTCAGGAGATGCTGAGTGGAAAGGAAAGTGGCCATAAGCAGGCAGGTCAGTTCCCAGGCAACCAGCGGGGAAAGACAGGGTAGGAATCTGAGGAGTCTCACCAGGGAAACCCCAGGCCCTGGGCCCCCGCAGTTTGCCTTGAGCCTCAGGAGAGCCAGATCTAGGGCTCTGCTTTCCTTTCAGTGCTGTGTTTTAAAACTCTCCTCACGTCTGACTAAATGTATATGGGGGCAGCCATATTGGAGAGGAACTAGAGGGCTCTTGGATTTTCTCACAAGGTTCCTTTTGTATTCCTTCTCACTAGCAGAAGTGTCTGCTATGGGTAGGATTCCCTGTGGGGTTCCCTTTGACCAAGCTTCTGCAGCCAGAAGCACTGAGGAGGGCACTGGGCTCATGGGACTCACCCTGAGGCCCTAGTCACTGGACTCTGAAGTAGGAGTTCCTCTGAGGAGATATGCCAGGCCCTGGTTTATCAAACTGCCAACGGGATGTCTGGAAAAGTCACCGGGTGGGCTGCCAGGACTGCTTCTTAACCTACTGTGTGTTAACCTGCATTATCCCTGCGAGAAGCAGGAACTTACAGTTTTTTCAACTTAGCTCAGTTTGTCTGTAACAACCAGGCTGAAGTTTCAGGGGTGGCTCCATTTGGGGTGTAACCTACAGACCAGAGGAGGGAACAGTGAAAGACGAGTGTGTTGATGTGGCCTGGCAGAGGAGGTGAAGAGAGAGCGGGATAAATCACTGAGCGTTCATGACAAAATGTCTGCAGACTGCTCAGCTTGGTTACTGTGGAGCTCCTTAGCTCAGCAGCAGGTTGATGACCAACACTTATCCTCGAATAATAATAGCTACTATTTATTCAGTCCTCCCATATGCTAGACAAACTAGGTGCTTTATGTATACAACTTTAGCAATCCTTTAAATGAGGTGACAGTCTCATTTGTCAATTTTTAGAAAGCCATTTAGGTAGTCCAGAGAAATTTGGTGGTTTGTTCAATGTTAGCCTTCTAGTAAGCAATCAAAATTTTAACTTTGGGATACAGTTATCTTTGCTATGACATCATACACACTTTTAAAAAAACCACTTTTTAGTTAGTAATATACTTAAATAATAGGGTTTATGGAAAAATGGGGTTGGTGTCAGAATTAGGAAATAAAACCCTGGGAGTGTGATACAAATAGAAATACTAGCATGGCCGAATCTCTATAAACATTTGCCTTTAGGATCACAGAGAGCCCTTTGCAGTTTATGTCCTGGGGCTCAGGCTTCTTACAGGTTCTTGGGGCATTCACTGCCAATAGAGTACATAGGCATCAACATTAGAATTCTGATCTAGAGCTTTAATACAGAGGGATGTCTCTTCAAAGCTTCTTCAGCTGCACTCACAGTTTCACCAGATAGTTTAATAAAACAGAAAATTTAGTGGCTGATTTAATGGCTTCAAGAATCACTATGTCATTGAAAGTCTTCACTGTATGGACATAGAGGTTTTTCCCTAAAGTCCTCATATATTTCTTAGACTTTCTCCTTCCATGTAAGGAGATTTACCCTGATCACCTCAAATGATGGGTTGGCAAAAACCACATATTCATCACTACAATTTTTGCATCACGATCTTCACTCCCCAATTTGCCTATCACTTATACTGCTGCATGAAAGGAAAGAAGTTGCTGCTTCAGATAGAACCAGTCTGCTTTAGAGCCCATGTGATTTATTTTGTGTTCTAAAGAGGCCTCATTGGCCTTGAGGGAAGTTTAGCCTGGCTGGAGCTAACTGATAAAGACGTTTTTCTCCCCACGCAACCACCATGGCATGATGCTACAAAACGAAATGTACAGTGGTTTCTTCATTTCGTGTAACACCCAGCCTATGTTAAGATTTTGTGATAGGCTCAAATGCTTTTTGCAGCTGGTTTGTTCAAATTAGGATCCAGCCGGGCTTGGTGGCTCATGCCTGTAATCCCAGCTTTTAGGGAGGCAGAGGCTGGAGGATGGCCTGAGCCCAGGAGTTCAAGACCTACCTGGGCAATATAGTGAGGCCCTGTTCTTCACAGAAAGGAAAAAAAAAAAGACAAAAAAAATTAGGATCCAAATATGGTCTAAATATTGCATTTGATTATTATATCTGCTATATATTTTATTCTATACCCTTCTGCTGTTTTTTAATACAGTTGATTTGTTGGGGAAATCAGTCCTTCCTACCACAGAGTATTCCACATTTGAATTTGGCTGATTGCGTTCTCATGATGTTTAAAAAGTAGTTCCTCTATTCCTCATATTTCCTATAAACTTGTTGTTAGAGCTGAAAGCATGTTCAATTTTATTAAGTGGAGCTTTATAGTTCCTATGGCGTTGTATCTTGAAATACAGCATCAAGGCTTATCTAACTTGAGTGATGCTAAAATTGATGAGTGTATGAGGAAGTGGCAGCAGGATCCCTCCCATTATAATATTTGTGAACCACTGATTATTCTAGATCCATAATATCTCACTGAGATTGAAAAATAGTGATTTTCTAAGTCCCTCATTTCTTCAGCATTTGTTAGCTGGAATTCTGTGAAGTACATGACCTCAAGTCTTTGGATAAATGGAAACACAGCTTATTTCGGAAAGGTAAAATCTTGATTCTTTTCTTTCATTTACTTTTAGAATAGGCCAGGCACAGTGACTCATGCCTGGCCAAGGCAGGCGGATCACCTGAGATCAGGAGTTCAAGACCAGCCTGGCCAACATGGTGAAATCCCGTCTCTAACTAAAAATACAAAAGTTAGCTGGGCATGGTGGCGTGCGCCTATAATCTCAACTACTTGGGAGGCTGAGACAGGAGAATTGCTTGAACCCAGAAGGCAGAGGTTGCAGTGGGCCGAGCTACTGCACTCCATTCTAGGCAACAGAGGGAGACTCTATCTTAAGAAAAAAAAAAAAAAAAATTTGAGAGTAGAGTTGGTGCCCTAGCCAACTCAGATGGCAACTAATGAGTTGATCCCTCATTATGAACTCCTGAGTTTTTATATATTTATGTTTCAAGCACTGATATCGTTCCTTTTGGCTTGAATTGTGACAACTTTGCCAGCAGAAGCCTTTTCAGTTTAGGTCCTGTGTACTTTTGAAATGACCTTTTCATAGTTTATTTCCTTGCTTTCTGGCAGAAAAATAGGTGTTACTCATTTTGTAAATGTCCTGATGTGGACCTAAAATCAACTATTTCTCAAAAGGAATTCCTTTTAATGGAGAATGGTATTTAAAGATCACAATTCAGGCACAAAAGGGGATTTTACTCTTGAACAAGAGCTGATTGCATTCACACATAGGTTTTTTCTTGGTGCCATTTTGATTTTCTAGCGGTACACTAATAAACTTTCTTTTTTTTTTTTTTTCAAAGATGGGGTTTCACCATGATGGCCAGGCTGGTCTTGAACTCCTGACCTCAGGTGACCCACCCACCTTGGCCTCCCAAAGTGCTAGGATTACAGGTGTGAGCCACCGTGCCCGGCCAATAAACTTTCTTTCCACAATTTATTTGAGAGAAAATATTGTTGTTGCAAATACATAACTTGGTGTTCTTGACTCCATTTTTCCTTTGGAAAATTTTTTTTCTGCTTCTTTGCTAACATAAATATTCTTTGGAAATAAAACTATTCAGTTTAGCCAAATCAGTAGAGAAGTGAATTGATAGCAAGTACTAGGAATCTACCCTAGCTATTTCAAAATGCTCAGCCATGAAGTTTGGACTCAGAAGCTATGCTTCAAAATTTGTTTCTGTTTTTGAATATTAACAAATTTAAAAGCATAAACATTTGTTCATTTTTTGGTTGGAACCTTCGTGTTTTCCATTTTGTAGATTATTTTAGGTATATAGATATTAACTATTTTGTTTCTATGCTTGGTTCAGAAATCTGCTCATTTTATTTGTGGCTGTCATTTGCAATTCTTTAACACATGAAAAGAGATCCAACTCCAACTTTATTAGTAACCAAATGATATGCAAATTAAAACAAGAATATTTTTATTACAACAAATTAGCAGAGACCCAAAAAAATTATACTTCATTCCAGGAAGTTTTAAATGGCAGTCTCACTTTTCATGCATGCCCTGCTATCATGTTTCTGGGTTTTAGTTTTTTTTCTACTCGATGTGTCTCCCATTTTCCCCCTTCCTCAATTACAGTATCAGGGTCCCCTCACTAAGCCCTCTATTCTGACCTGCCAGGGTTGAGCAGACACAGAGATACCCAGCATAAAATTCAGGGGCCCACCAATTATTCTCTGTAGAGAACCAGACAGTAAATAGTTCAGCCTGTGAGAGCTAAGCAGCAAAATCAAGATATTACGTAGGTGCTAATAAAACCATTTAAAATGTAACTAGGCAGTGCACAGTAGCTCATGCCTGTAATCCAGGTACTTTGGGAGGCTGAGGTAGGAGGAGTTCTTGAGCTCAGGAGTTTGAGACTAGCCTGAGCAACTTAGTGAAACACCATCTCTCTCTCTAAAAAAAAAAAGTAGCTTGCATTTGTAGTCCCAGCTACTCAGAGGCTGAGGCAGGAGAATCACTTCAGCCCAGGAGGTTGAGGCTGCAGTGAATCAAGATCATGCTACTGTATTTCAGCCTGGGTGACAAAGTAAGACCCTGTCTCAAAAAATAAATAAAAATTAAATTAAAATGTAACCATTAAAGATGTAAAAATCTGCTTTTAGATTGTGGAGCTGTACCAAAATAGGCAGCAGGCTATATACAGTTACCAACCCCTGGCTCAGATACTCCTATCCAAAAGGACTTACTGCCCAGCCTGGAGGAGGAATATTACCTAACAGCCCCCAGCAATTAGTTTCATCACATTCTACTCTTCAACCCATCCCACCTCTCCCAGTCAATGACTGAGCAAGGCTTGTCTTCCACTGACAGCCAGCAAGGAAAAGCAACCTGAGTCCTATAGCTGCAAGGAATGAGATTCTGCCAACAACCAGGATGAATTAGAAAGTGGATTCTTCCCTAGAACCTCAAATTAAGAGTGCAGCTGACACCCTGACTTGAGCTTTTGATGCAGAGAACCAGCCAAATTAACCTGGATTTCTGAAGTATAGACCTATGAGATAGTAAATGGGAGTTATGTTATGCTGCAAAGTTTGCAGTAATTTATTATACAGCAATAGAAAATTGTAGTTTGCAGAGGATATCCCCTGTAACACGGAACAGACAGGGGTAAGATAAGGAATGGATCTGGGAGCAAATGAGCCAATGGCCAGACAGACCTTTTCACAGCTTTGTACCTCCTTTAGCCTAGAGGTTTTTGGCATATATGGCTCATTCTATGTTGTCTCCATGAGGAAAGAGATTTATTTGTGATGATCATTGGGGTGTTAGGGATTTCGGCTAATTATTATTAGTTTTGTTGGAGAAAGACTTTGTTAATCAGTGAATGGCCATGTGAGCTTTTTCTTTCGGATTCTCAACCTCTGCTGTGGTGTTTGTAATTGAGGAACAGCTACTAAGAGGTGGCAGCTGCAGAGAAAAGCCTAGGGCCGTACAGATGAGGCTAGGAACCCTGACTAGCCCTGAGTATTTGAAAGAGAGCTTGGCAAAAGGCTGTTACTGCATATAGCAGATACCTGTGACTGCACATAGGGAGTGAAGGAGACAGCCAAACGTGCACTTGAGGATAATGAATGGCCAGCCCCCACATGATCACTCAAGAAAATCCAAACAGAACCCAGAAGTCTCACTGAGCTTTAAAAAATCCATTATTTCTTTTCAGACAGAAGCACTCAGGGGAGCAAAATGGCTTATTTCAGCATGAGAAAGCAACGTAACAGTACAGCTAAGCTTTGAGGGGCTCTTGATCAGAGATTTGTGAGCCTAATAGCTTACAAAGGAAAGAGATGATAGCCCTTTTGAATGCATTCTGAGTGCCCTTATGAGATGCACAAGCTAATTGTGGCGTAAATACCAGCTATTGATGGTGGGTTTTGTTCCTAGGGTTTGTGCTACCAGAGATCTGTATCTATTGGTGCTAGTAATGTATGGATGACCAGGGCTGGTCCCAACATCTCTGCAGCAATAATAAAAGGTAAGAAGATGCAGACACAGAGCTGAATTTATTGTGTACGAGAAGATATGGCATTCAGTTTTCCCGATAACCAAGCTGAATAGCACAGAATTATGAGACCTCATTAATAAAACCCAATATAGACAGTTTGCATTAGTAATAGCATTACACTGATTACCTAATTTCAGAGTAAAGAATTAAAGGGGGCCAAATTTGGGTTTATTCTGCTTTTGTAACACGTGTTGTCAGGAAAAATAAATAGCTCCTGTTATTAAACTAAGGCTTTTATGTACAAAAGAATGCAAGATAATAAATGTAGAAATAATGATGGAAGTAGAAAATATGCTTGCAAGACATTTTGAAATAACTGATCTAAGCAAGGATCAATAATGAATGCTAAAACTGTTAGTTGAACAGTTGACAGAGAACCAGATATTCAAACAGCACCAAAGTATCACCCTTAAAACAATAACAAGTAATTTGCTATGACTTGTTAACAGCAAATGGAGGAAAAATTACCCTTTACCATGGAGAAATATGGCTATTATCACTAGGTAACTTGCTATCTGATTGTCCCATTATTAATGACACTGTGCGAGGTAATGCTTTATAAATTATGTGACAGTACCTGTCAATAATGTTTAAAATGGAAACTGGATCTAAAGGCTCAATTAGATTCAAGTTAAAGGAAATACAGAAAGTTAAAGTAAAAGCAGAAAAGAACAAATTAAGTGACACTTGAACACATTCAGAATATGGGACTTCTGTAAGACAACTGTTATGGTCTCAAAAAAAAGTGACAAGGGACAAAGAAAGAGTTGCTAGGTTAAAAGGCTAAAGAGGCAAAACCAATTCAACATGGGATCCTTGACCGGATTTGGGGTTTTTTAAAAAAAATGCTTTGGGTTGGCTAGGCACAGTGGCTCATGCCTGTAATCCCAGCACTTTGGGAGGCTGAGGTGGGTGGATCATGAGGTCAGGAGTTCAAGACCAGCCTGGCCAAGATTGTGAAACCCCGTCTCTACCAAAAATGCAAACATTAGCCAGGCATGGTGTTGTGTGCCTGTAATTCCAGCTACTTGGGAGGCTGAAGCAGAGAACTGCTTGAACCTGGGAGATGGAGGTTGCACTGAGCCGAGATCGTGCCACTGCATTCCAGCCTGGGCAACAAAGAAAGACTCCGTCTCAAAAACAAAACAAACAAACAAAAAAACCACTTTGAGTTAACGGTGAATTCTGAATATGGAATATTCAAATATCAGACAGGGTCCTCACAGGAAACCGATGGCAAACTCAAAAGAACTTAATCATGAATCGTTTAGAGAAGGGACTATTGAGAGATGTAGGTAGAGCTAATGGAATCAACATGGGGTGCTAAGGCACCCAGGGCTTAACCAGGAAGCCATTCACTAACCACCCTTCTACCTGAAGGAGCAGGCATGGGGGCAGTTATGAGGGTCTAGTCACAACTGGAGCTGCTGAACAGGGCACTGCTTCACAAGGGATGCAGTGGCAGATGCAGCCAATACCCAGCAGGGAGGAGCAGAAAAAGACTATCCCAGCCTCTCTCCCACCTCCTGTCTCTTGCCGGTGCTCCCCATTGGCCTCTGATATATGGAGGTGCCTCCCGTTGGCTGACCCCAGTTGGGGTCCTGGCCACCCATGGCAGTCTGTAGAAATCAGCCTTTTAGAGCTCAGAGCCAGACAGAAGTGGAGAGTGCATCTGGAAGTGGGAGCAAAGGGAGAATAAAGCACGACTGGTATAGAGTAGATTAGAGAATTACCGTTCATCGTTAGATGTGATAGTTGTGAGATCAGATAAAATTTTTTTTTTTTGAGATGGAGTCTTACTCCTGTCGCCCAGGCTGGAATGCAGTGGCACAGTCTCAGCTCACTGTACCCTCTGCCTCCTAGGTTCAAGCAATTCTCCTGCCTCAGCCTTCTGAGTAGCTAGGATTACAGGCACCTGCCACCATGCCCAGCTAACTTTTGTATTTTATTAGAGACAGGGTTTCTCTATGTTGGTCGGGCTGGTCTCAAACTCCATACCTCAGGTGATCCACATGCCTCGGCCTCCCAAAGTGCTGGGATTACAGGTGTGGGCCACCATGGCTGGACTTTTTTTTTTTTTTTTTTTTAGATGTACATTGAACTATTAAGGAATAAAATGTCGTAATGTCTGATTCATTCTGAACTGGTTCAGCAAGATAGATATAGAAGTAGGTAGATAGATACACACACACAAAAAATATAGAAACAAGCTTTTTTCTCATTTATTGCCACCACCTTCATGCATCCAGGCTCCAATTGTGTCATGCTGGAAGAAACATGTGGGGTACCAGCCCCAACCCCATACGCGAGTGCCCTTAGTCCCGGTGGTGATGAGGGATTGAGGAAAGGAAATAGGAACAGAGACAGAAGAGAAAAATTTACAGCATGGGTCCAGGGGACCAGCAGAAGTGTGGGAACCCCGTTGGCCCTGAGCTAGTTCTTTAAAAAGATCATTAAAATAGATAACTCTCTAGGCCAAGGAAAAAAAGAGAGTAGACACAAATTAGTCTTGTTCCCTGCTATTCATGGGTAATCGTTCCAGGACTCCCTGTGAATACCAAAATTCATGGATGCTCAAATTTCTTATATAAATTGGCACAGTATTTACATATAGCCTACACACATCTTCTCTCATGCTTTAAATTGTCTCTAGATTAATTTTAATACGTAACACAATGGAAATGCTATGTAATTGTTACAATATACTGTTTTAAAATATGTATTATTTTATTTTTATTTTTGCTATTGAAAAAATAGTTTTGATCCATGGTTGGTTGACTTTATGAATGGGGAACCCATGAAGATGGAATGCTGGCTGTACTAACATCAGAAGTAGAAGAGGAGGGACATCACTAGAGATCCCATGGATATTGAAAGGATAATAAAGTATTATGAACATTGTTTTATTTTGTGTTTCCTATAAACTGCAAATTCCTAGATAGTAAGAATTCTGTCTTACTCATCTTTTAACAACTACTTACGATGTTTCATAAAATGTTATGATTGGATTTATGATTCACAAAAGAAATGCTAAAAGAGGTGAAAAATGGAGAGACTAGAAAGCATAAAAGCAGAAGTTACGTCAGGTGGTACGAGTTTGGTTTAAGGGTCAAAGATAACCATCCTATAAAAGAAGGGAAGATCAAGGGCAAGGCTAGAGGGAGAGAGGATAAACACCATTTGATTAAATGGCTGATTTGACTGGGTTTCGTGGCTCATGCCTATAATCCCAAAATTCTGAAAGGCTGAGGAAGGAGGATTGCTTAAGCCTAGGAGTTCAAGACCACCCTGGCAACAGGGAGAAACTCCATCTCTACCAAAAAGCAAAAACAAAAACAAAAATTAGCCAGGTGTGGTAGTATACACCTGTATTCCCAGCTACTTGGGAGGCAGAAGTGGATGAATCAGTTAGGCCTAGACGGTTGAGGCTGCAGTGACCCGTGATTGTTCCACTGCACTCCAGCCTTGGTGATGCAGATATATATATCTATTGTATCTATCTATCTATCTATCTATCTATCTATCTATAATATACAGATATAAACACACACACACATACATATATGTATGTGTACATATGAGGTTTATCCACAGAAAAGTTCCGTCTAGGGTTAATAAAAGATTCTGGTGTTCACTAGTGTTCACTAAGGCAAAGAATAATCACAGTAGCAGAGCCTTGGGTGAAGCTAAGGTCTCCAGGAGATCTGGGATATCTGTAAGTAAGGAACAGCTGAGTGAGGCTTAGTCATTCAGATACGCCAACCAAAGTGAAGATCAGTGAATGTGGATGGGCCTCAGGGTCCAGGGATCAAAACAAGCAGATAGAAAAGGCAGAGTATAGAATCCGGACAGGGAGACTGGCTACAAGGTGTGTGATTCTGCATAAGCAGATTTGAGAGGACACCAACTATGGACTGATGTAGATAAATATTTCTGGTAATTCCAGTTAGTGATTCACTCTGAAATCACATAGGATAGTATCTCTTCAAAGGCACTTGTATACTTAGCATGTACCACCCACTCTTTTATGCATACTATATGTTTAAACCATTTAAACTCACACCAACCCCCTAGGGTTAGGTGCTATTATTATCCCTGTTACAGATGAGGAACGTGAGAACTAGGAGTTAATTCGTCTCACGATGCCCTATAGGCTGGCCTTCCAGAAAAAGGAGCTGACTTACCCCACGATTCCCTGGAAACCAGTCAGAAGAAATTGCCTTAAACTCTGGCTTGTAGCCCAAAGCAAGGCTTGCCCACAAGTCTTGCCAGTATGTGGTTGAACAGAAATTAGAATCCAGGCAGCCTGAGTCTTTTTTTTGCCAGGCAGGTGCTGGGGCTTTGCCAAGCACGAAGGTTCGGGTGGTAGGTCCTGCCACTGCTTTGCACACCAGCTCCCTGGTGCTCACCTCAACTGCCAGTGCTGAGCTGGAAGAATAGGGCTGGAGGCAAAATCCTACCCATCGTGTTGCTAGTGTATTCCACCCTGCTAGTGGTCACACCAAGGAAAGACCTGGGCTTCCCTTCATGTAGCTTAAAAGCAACACAAGGAAGTTGCTCTCTTGAAGTCCGACCTCCAGGAAGAACAGATAGCTATGCGCTGTTTTTGATTTACCTGGAGACTCACACACCTACACTAGTGCCCCCTTACCTAAAGGGGATACATTCCAAGACTCCCAGTGGATGCCTGAAACCATAAATAATACCAAAACCTACATATGTTATTTTTTTCTATACATATATACTTATTATAAAATTTAATATATATAATAGATTAGGAAGAGTGAAAAGATTAACAACAATAAAATAGAATTATAATAACATACTATAATAAAAGTTAGGTGAACATAGTAACTCTGTCTCAAAATATCCCATTGTAATATTTTTGGACTGTGGTTGTTTGTGGCAAGTAAAAACTCAGATGGTGGGGGTGGGATGGCCCTACTGTATTTATTTTCCTGTCTCCATTAGTGTTTCCCAATGAACGCTGCACCAAGAGGTTGGCCATTTGTCCTTATTTATACATCAAACTAAGGCATAGAGAATGAGAACTTGCTAAGGTCAGGAGAATAAGAACTAGCCGGGAAGTGGTTGAACTGAGATTCAAACTGAGATGGTCTGAGTCCAAATTCTGCCACCTCTTGTATGTGGTATCTGGTGGGTAGTGGGCTTTTGTGACCAGTGTCTCTGCCTTTCCCATTATTCACAGCACAGAAACTTGTGTATACATTCTCACCTGATACCTGAATGACTATAACAGTGATTAACAAGTAAGGGAGATAGCCCTGATTTAATTGGAAATCGTTGATAGAGCTAGCCCAGTAAGTTCTCTACAAACAGAATACAAATATTTTGTATTTAATTGCTAAAGTGTTTTAAAATTGAACTCAAATAATATGAATACTTATTGCATCTGTCAGTTAAATGGAAGAGCCAATAAACAACCAATTGTCTTTCTAATCAAGAGCGACTAATCCTTTAAAGAAAATACAGAGTGACCCAGGTGTAATCCTAGCACTTTGGGAGGCTGAGGCAGGCAGACCACTTGAGGTCAGGAGTTCAAGACCAGCCTGGCCAACATGGTGAAACCCCCTCTCTACTAAAAATACAAAAATTAGCTGGGTGTGGTGGTGGGTACCTGTGATCCCAGCTACTCAGGAGGCTGAGGCAGGAGAATCACTTGAACCCTTCAACCTGGGAGGCAGAGGTTGCAGTGAGCTGAGATCGCACCACTGCACTCCAGCCTGGGTGACAAAGTAAGACTCCATCTCAAAAGAAAAAGAAAAGAAAAGAAAAATACAGAGTTTAAGGGAAGATATGATCAATGTAAAATTGGATCATAGACTTTTAGAGTCTTAAGAGATGAGAAAAGAGATAAAGATGGATAGATAGGGAGTAACTAGGATAAGACGCTCTCAAACTGGACCTTAAATGGATTTAGGAGGAAATATAGGATTAGGATAGGGAAAAAGAGGAGAAAGAATTGCCTATAGGCATAATAAAAAGCACAAGTGAATAAATCAACACAGAAGGTATTGTGGACCAGTGAGGAAGGATCATGATTTAGACTAGGGGGTTCATGTTGGAAACAAAGACACGTTAGAAAGGATGGGATGGGACATATTACATAGTTCCAAACATCATAGGTGAGCACTTGAGCTGGGAAGTAGTACAATGTTCACAGGTGGCAAAGAGGTATAATGAAAAAACTGTACTTCGCAAAAATTGATCTGATAGTGGTGTTCAGTGGGTTGGAGAGAAGACCAATTAGAATGTTATCTGTGGAACTCCAGCAACCCGATGAACTGAGTTGATGGAGAGAGATGCTCCTCCCACTACTAAGACTCAATGATAAGGCAAAAATATTTACAGGTGATGGACAATGATGAAAAACATAATGATAGATGACATGAAGAATGGTAGTAGGGAAGATCATATTTAAGATTTTGAGGTCCTTAAATGATGTCACATGTTTACCGGCCCACAAATATGTACTGAAAGAGTAGAAAGAAAACATAAAATTTTCAAATCTATAGGAAGGGTCAAGAAAACAATCCAAATGAAAGAAAAGAACAACATTCCTTGGAACATAATAGAATATAATATGAACAGTACCTCCTTATATGTAATGCAGGTATTAAACATAGAGTGGGAAGTACACATATCGATTTCAGAATAGTGGTTTAATCTGAAATTGTTAAACGGAGAGGGAGGGAAGCAATAGAACTGAGAGTGAGTTCAAAGGCCTTTTGTTGTATCTGTAAAGTCTTTTATTTATTTATTTCTTTTTTTTCTTTTTTTTTTTTTTGAGACGGAGTTTCACTCTTGTTACCCAGGCTGGAGTGCAATGGTGCGATCTCGGCTCACCGCAACCTCCACCTCCTGGGTTCAGGCAATTCTCCTGCCTCAGCCTCCTGAGTAGCTGGGATTACAGGCACACGCCACCATGCCCAGCTAATGTTTTGTATTTTTAGTAGAGACGGGGTTTCACCGTGTTGACCAGGATGGTCTCGATCTCTCGACCTCGTGATCCGCCCGCCTCAGCCTCCCAAAGTGCTGGGATTACAGGCTTGAGCCACCGCGCCCGGCTTAAGTCTTTTATTTCTTAAAAATACAATCATGTACCACATCATAACATGTTGGTCAAAGGACTACACCTATGACAGGGTCCTGTAAGATGACAGTACTGTCTTTTTACCGGACCTTTTCTATGTGCAGATACGCAAATACTGCCATTAGATTGCCTACAGTATTCAGCACAGCAAAATGCCGTGTAGGGTTGTAGCCTAGGAGCAATGGGCTACACCACACAGCCTGGGTGTGTCCTAGGCTCTACCATTTTTGTTTGTGTAAGTACACTCTGTGATGGTCACAGATGAAATCACCTCATGATGCATCTCTCAGAATAAATTCCTGTTGTTAAGCAACCCATGATTGTATCTGAAGCAAATATCAATATCTCCTTATTAATCTTTACGGTAAATACATAAATGTATATTATTCTCTAATTTGCTATTGTATTATCTATAATATATATACTATATGCAATATATATGTGACATATAGTATAATATTTGAAAAGCTATTAAAGTAATTGAAGCCTGAGGTGAAGGGTCTAGTTTAATGTTGTACAAGAGGGAGTCCTCTAATATGACTTTTTGCACCTTCATCCCTGGCAGAAATCCCCTAAATAATATCCACGGAGCCGGGCGCGGTGGCGCGTGCCTGCGGTACCAGCTACTCGGGAAGCTGAGGCTAGAGGATCGCTTGGGCCCAGGAGTTCTGGGCAGTAGTGCGTCATGCGGTGTTCACAGTAAGTTCAGCATCGATATGGTGACCTCCCGGGAGTGGGGAACCACCACCAAGTTGCCTAAGGAGGGGTGAACCGGCCCAGGTCGGAAACGGAGCAGGTCAAAACTCCCGTGCTAATCAGCAGTGGGATCGCACCTGTGAATAGCCACTGCACTCCAGCCTGGGCAAGATAGTGAGACTCTGTCTCTTTAAAAAAATAAAAATAAATATTTTTAAAAATAATAATATCCATGGAGCTGGTGTGGAAACTAGATATGAGGGTACACATTTACCAAGTCTCAAAGATATGTACCTTCTCAGTGTTGTTACTAACATTTTAAGATTCAGCATTCAAGCTCTGTACCAAAAAAGACAAGATCCAGGGGCTTTATTCTGTCATCTGCTTATATTGCCCTCTAGTGGTAGCTCTGCAGAGATCTAATGCAGAGCTCGCTGGTTTGTGTTGAAAATTACCTTTGTATCTATTTTTCAATATGTTAACAAAACATAAATTGGATTTTGTTTTTGTTACTAAGCAATATGAGTAATTCCTAAACTTTAAAATTGTATTATTCATTCATTACCTACAAGGAAAAGATCATGCTTTTTTTCTTCAGGTGGTTTAAACCTTACATTTGCCTAGGTAAAATGTTATCAATGTAACGCTTTAGAAATTCTGTGCTTCATGAAAAGTCCCTGGAGATTTGTCAATGCCTTTATTTTTAGTATGTTTGAATCTCAAGAAAAACACTGAAAGAATATGAAATCGACTGATGAAGTTTCCTATACTTATCAGTTGTAGTTGTCTGATGATGTTAAGTCAAAAACCCTGTAGGGTAATCAGTCATCATTTCATTATACGAAACTTGGCCACAAAATTACTTATTTAATTTGAAACTAGCAACTTCTTGGCCAGTGGTTTTTAACTGAGGATGCATGTTAGACTTAGCTGTGAAGTTTTACTAAAATGTAGATGTTTAGGACTCACTCTAGACTTGCTGAATCTCTTTACTTGATATTCTTGATATATTCATATTAGTATAGTCTTAACATAGTATTGGTACTTTTGTTTCAAGATTATTACATGTAAAAATTATGTTCATCTATTCTTTTTAATCAAATGTAACATATAGTGACGTTGAAAACTGGCTAATCATCGTCCTTGTAGACACTGAAAATTGGCTAGTCGTCCCGATAGACATTTTGTCTAAAACTTTTATCTTGCATGCCACAGAAACAACCAAACTTTTTTGTCAGTTGCATTATTCTTGCTATGAGCTCTCATCAGAACTTTCACTTTGAAAATAGTCAGTAATAATTTACCACAGCTGTTTTAAGACTTTATCATCTACAGATGGGGTGTGTTTTCCTCTAATGCTTTCCTGAAGGCTCTGCAATCAGCTACCCTCCAGAGTTGGTGCCTTCAAATAATGACTATCTCAAAAATTGATGGAAAAGAACTGTACCACGTGCTTTAAACTACTGACACTTCTAAAAATAGACTCTTTCATATAGGCTTCTGTGCTTAGCAACTTTTATTCTGTCCCTGAGGACCGAGTCAGGATTTTCAGAACTCTAATGGAGAAACAGAAGGCTTCATAAAACTGCTAACCCAAGCTACAGCAGAACAAGAATTAATTACATAGGGGTGAATGAATAAATGGAGAGATGATTGTAGTAATGTGTTTGGAATATCGTTAATACTGTTTTAATACTATCTTTCCTGCCTATATAAGGAAATCTTGCTTAAGCTATCTGTAACCCCATAACCCCATATCTGTTTGCTTTTGTAAATGGAAATAAGATATTTTTAAATGATATATTTTTCTCACTGACCTCTCCCACCTATTGCTTGAATTCACAAATGAGTATAAAGTATTATTACTTTTCATGGCAATATAGCTATTAGCCAACATTCAGTAAGAATCTGTTCCTTGTTTACCAAACCATAATTATCGTATTTGGGAAAGATGTTCATTTAATCAGATATGATTAGACAATTTTGAGGAGCTGAAGAACCAACACTTGCAAAATTCTCCCAGGGAAACTGATGTGGTAACTGGCTTGTGGGTCTCTACAGGTAAGTAAGGAAGATCAACGCTGGGAAGAACACGAAGGGCAGGTTATAAGGACCTCAAGAACAGAGGAATTTGCTTATTATAGATGCTACTGGTAAAATCTGGTAAAAAGAAATCCTTCAGCTTGGCTAAGAACCGAAGCATTGGAATAGCAAATAATAAAGGCTTTTAAAAGTCCATCTGAGATTCCCTATGGTAACTTCCAGAAAAGTAAACTTAAGATCCATAGAAAGCCAGACCCGGTGGCTCACGCCTGTAATCGCAACACTTTGCGAGGCCAAAGAGGGTAGATCACGAGGTTAGGTGCTCAAGACAAGCCTGACCAACATGGTGAAACCTTGTCTCCACTAAAAATACAAAAATTAGCCAGGAATTGTGGCGTGTGCTTGTAGTCCCAGCTAGTTGGGAGGCTGAGGCAGGAGAGTTGCTTGAAACCGGGAGGCAGAGGTTGCAGTGAGCCAAGATCACACCACTGCTCTCCAGCCTGGCGACAGAGTGAGACTGTGTCTCAAACAAACCAACCAACCCTATACCATAAAGTAATATTCTTGTTGCTCCTATGTAAACAACCAGGAAGACTTATTTGGTTTTTCTTACTAGTTTAGATGCAATCTATATTTGCTGGGCGTTAACATTCTGATTAAGATTTACGGCCAAAAAATGCTATTAATATGGTTTCTATTTCTCCTTTATAAATGATTTATTATAAAATTCCTTGGTTAATATTTAATATGAATTAGATGAAAAGAAGAAGGCAGTCATTCCATTTCACAACTCAGTGCTCCCTTTAGGCAGAGACAGAGTATATAAGGTGGAAGGGAATTGGAAAATGGTTGAGGGGAATTTGAAGTCTAAGAAATTAAAGAAAGAAAATGACAGGTCAAGACTGGATTTCAGAAATATCAACACACTTGGCAGCCACCGTTTCTCTTTTCTGCCACAATTAGAAGAAAGGGCTATTTTCAATTTTGCACTTAATTCTGAGAAAACAATATTGTTGCCCCAAAGAAACGTTTACTTCTAATAATAGTGATTTGAGGTAAATTACATATTCACCTACACAAATTATCTATGATCCATTTCTTGTTCCTTCTAGGACTTTTTTCCTCAAATTCAAAAAAGGAGGATTGGAGAAAAAAATAAGTTTGGAATGTGTTCACTATCCCTCCCAGCACATCACAGCATACTTCTGGTCACACCACAGTCTTAAGCGTTTTCACGTGCTTTTTTGTGATTCCCGTTTACTTAACTCATCACAACTGGTTTTTATTACTTGGTTAATGGACCATATTGCATCCTACACCATAAGGTAATAAATATGTTTTGTTCGAGACAAACAAATGGAATGACATTCAAATATATCTAAAATGGAAATAACAAGCTCTAGATGATGGCATCTGCTCTGGTAGGTTTTGCTTTTCCTGATTCACCGTTTGTACCTCCTTGTCCCTACCCACGCCCTGTAAGAGTAGGGGCAACGCCTGGAGGTACCGCGAGAATGAAGTTACACACACATTTCATGGAGCCCTCTGGAAATAAAATGGGTGGCAGGGGGTGGAATATGAGTTTAAAATACACACTCAGAAATGACGATTTCAAACCAGCTCTTACCATATGAAAATTGGTTTTGTGTGTGTATTTTAAACATACATTCCCCCTTATTTTATTTCTAGACTTTTCATGAAATGCATATGCCAACTGCCTGACATTTTCCTCCATTTTCACGGCAATTTTTTTTTTTTTTTTTTTAAATGGAGTCTAGCTCCGTCATCCAGGCTGGAGCGTAGTGGCCTGGTCTCGGCTCACTGCAAACCTCCACTTCCAGGGTTCAAGCGATTCTCCTGCCTTGGCCACCCAAGTAAATGGGATTATAGGCACCAGTCACCACACCCTAAAAGTACACTACTAAAAGTTGTACTTTTAGTAGAAACCGTAGGGCAGGGGCGGGGGATGTTTAACCATGTTGGCCAGGCTGATCTCAAATTCCTGACCTCAAGTGATCCACCAGCCTTGGCCTCCCAAAGTGCTGAGATGACAGGCATCAGCCACTGCATCCAGCCGAGTTCTGTAATCTCCTATGGAGTAGCGGGGGGAGTGGGGTAAACAGCCACTTCTGCAGTGTAGCCAGTGGTTAGGAGCATGGACTCTAGGGCTTCACTCTTTATATTCCTGCAAGTTTCCTCCCTGCAAACAAGTGATTTAAACTCTCTGTGCCTCCTTTTCGAATCGGGAAAAAAGGCTTGGTCCTAGTACATATATCATAGGGTCATTGTAAAGCCTAAGAGCAGCAAATGAAGAGTTTTGTATATGGCCAGCAACATCTTAAGCACTTGGAAGTTAGCTACTATTATCATTACTACAAAATTATTTTTAGCCACTTGAAAGACATTCTGTCACAGAGCTCCAACTGAAGTGTAAAAGAAATAGGAAGCCGTAACACAAGACATCATAAGAAATGGCAAGGTGGTAAACTTAGGATTTGGAGGTCAGTTGTATTTCTTCTTGGTAGAAACTAGCATTAAGTTTTAGGGAAAAATCAGCTTTTGTTTACAGAAATTGCAGGCTAACAAATGATTGGGCTGCTTACCTTTAACCCTTCAGTGTTGGTGGACGCTCACGTCTAGAAGCTACAGCTGGGATATCTGATACTTTTTGTTTGTTTGTTTGAGACGGGGTTTTGCTCTGTTGCCCAGGCTGGAGGGCAATGGCGCCGTCTTGGCTCACTGCAACTTCCGCCTCCCGGGATCAAGTGATTCTCCTGCCTTAGCCTCCTGAGTAGCACGTGCCGCCACGCCCAGCTAATTTTTTTTTTTTTTTTTTTTTTTTTTTTTTTTTTTTTTTTTTTTTTTAGTAGAGACGGGGTTTCACCATGTTAGCCAGGATGGTCCCCATCTCCTGACCTTGTGATCCACCGCCTCAGCTCCCAAAGTGCTGGGATTACAGGTGTGAGCCACTGTGTCCGACCCGGTATCTGACACTTTTAATGAGCATCTCTTCCTAAGAATCCTAGGAATTCTGGTGCCTTCTGAGAGGCCTAGCAAAGGAGTTTCCCCTTAGGTCATGTTTCTCTTTTTGGCCGCCACTCACTTCAGATACCACTAGAAGGCATTTAATTTAATGAGTTATTAGTATTTTTTTTTTTCCATCATGCTTTTCTTCCCAGGTATTTTCTATCCATGCCCACTAATTGGATGGGCTAAAACAAAACCACCTCTTTCTCATTAGCTGCTACGTATGGCAAGTCTCTGGTGCTCCCTTGTCAGAGAGAAGCAAGAACCGGTGGTCCGCATTTGAGAGAACTGCCTGCAGCTGACTCCTAGGCTGGGCACTGTCAACATTAGTTACTGTCTTCTTTTCAAGAAGCACAAACAGATATATCCTTTTCTAATGTTGTGGATTTAAAAAATATGTAGCATGTTAATCTTTTGAAGCTTTGAAAACTAGATTGTGTTTTTCCTACTCACTTTTCCCACAAGCCACTTCCTGTGGTTTATATGATAGGAAGAGAAGATACGATAAGAGAATCTTGAGTTGCTGTCACTGTATATGAGTCTATCTTCTTCACAGTGAGCACTTGGCTTATCGGCCACAGAATTTCCAATGTTCTGAATCAACAGACGGCAGCAGGATGGCATCAACAGAAAAATCAGGCTGACATACCCACAGAAAAGCCACCCTTTCTCCAAAAACCATTGGAAACAACCTCTTTGAGTCTTCAAAAGCAAAAAAATTGGGGATCAGATGTGGTGGCTTATGCCTGTAATACCAGCACTTTGGGAGGCCAAGGTGGGCAGATCATTTAAGGTCAGGAGTTTGAGACCAGCCCGGCCAACATGGTGAAACCCCGTCTCTACAGAAGTACAAAAATTAGCTGGGCATGGTGGTGCCTGCCTGTAATCCCAGCTACTCAGGAAGCTGAGGCAGGAGAATGGCTTGAACTCAAGAGGTGGAGGTTGCAGTGAGCAGAGGTCATGCCATTGCACTCCAGCCTGAGTGACAGAGCTAGATTCCATCTCAAAAAAAAAAAAAAAAAAAAAAAAAAAAAAAAAAAAAAAAAAAAGACGAAGAAGGAGGAAGAGAAGAAAGTTGACTTTTCTTTCCATTGAGAAGAAATTCTTTTTGAACCATGTGGGCAGGGGTATAATTTCTCCACTATGCTTCTGGTTGTATTATTGCTGGTCCCATAGGTTAAAATTATATAGCTTCAAATTATACAGGTGATTTGCATGGAGAAAGGAAAAGAAGAGATTTCTCTGGAGGTGAAAGAGGGTGTTAGGGCAGGGACCACTACATTCTTCATTTCTCTCTTTTCTGGCTCAACCTCAGAAACTAGGTCTGATTTCTGGATTTAGTGGTGTTAGGCAGCAGTTGAAAGAGCTGTTGAGACTGGGGTACAAAGCAGTGCCTTCTCCAGTTTTAGAGGGCCAAATGTGACCTCTGAGCAGCTGGAGAGACGTTTTCCCTATTTCTGTGCTGTGCCATGTATATAGTGTTTGGGCATACATAAGGCGAGAAGTCACATGGCCATGGCCCCCTTCAGCATGTAGAGGGATTTGCAGCTGTGGAACCCGGGAGTGCTTGGGCAGTGGGGGCACCCACGCTGAAGAGCTAGGAGCAGCAGACATCAGCAGGAAGAGCAGAAGGTAACATCAGGAGGAAACCTGCCGGCCACCACCTTGCATATCCTGGGTTATTTCTGGGACAGCCTAAAGGGTATTGGGTTTGCTCAAGACTCAAGTCGACTATGTGTAGGTGGTGGCCAATAGTCCAGCAAAGTGGGGCTAAAGACAAACTAGACAGCTTGGGCATGAGGCTTGAAAGTAGGAAGCCTGGGATGTTTGGGTTACAGTTGGAAAACTAACATGGCTTTAGCAACTTCACTAAATGAAAGTCAAAAAATTTGTTTCTCTTTTATGGCTCCAATATGCTGCTGCTCTTCATATAGATCAAATATAGATCAGAGGTGCAGGAGACATCAACTTTTAGTAAGCTGAATAAATGGTCTTCTAGTGATTAACTCTCCTCTAAGCTTTAAGTGAAAAGCAGCAGGTGTCACAGTGAGTGTGAGTGTCCTGTGTTGAACTAAATCAGCTCTCCTGAGCATTATGGGGCTTCTCTTCCTGGAACAGGAAGTTTTAAGCAGTAGCTACAATCACAGTGATTAGTTACAGAAAGCAGTTATTAACACACTTGTTCTTTTTACTACCACTTTACTTAAAAGCAACTAAGAGATAAAATATAAGCCATATTTCTCTTTAGAGGTTTAGAGAATATATTAAACAAAACTTTATCTTTCTTCTGAAACCAGGGAATTGTTCCTATCAGATGGAAGTGAAGTTTCTATGCAAAGAAAGCTGAGATACTTAGTTCTTTGTTCTAGAGAGCATTTTTTTCTTTTAGTGGCCCAGGAAATGTCACCAGCTTCCCAAAAAAGGTCCTATGGTTAAATAGTGGTAACCAATGAGTTAAGTAGTGTTAAACAGGTTTGATTACTGACTTCTCAAAGACTTTAATATGCCCACGTGTGTGATCTGACTTTCGTGATAGAGGAATATGAATAGACACCCCATGGACAAATACATTCAGGGCACTGCCAGTACCTCTTGCAGAAGGCTGGCGCTCTAGAACATAATTACAAAAATGCCATATGTGATAGACATGGGGAAGCACCAACCAGGTCCTCTTTCAAGGAGGAATTACTGTCCACTTTGAGGGAGTGTGACAGCAGACAGTTTCAGCTGTTTGCTTCTTCACACTCTGCCTCCACTTCCAGGAGCACCTTGCCTTCCATGAGCAGTCCATCTGGTGGCTGAGCGCGAAGTGGGTATAAAGAACCTGCCCTCTTATCCACCAGCAACAGTAAAACTTGCTCCAGAGCTCCCAAGGGGATTGGCTAAGACTTGTCAGCCCATACCACTTCTCCCTCTGCCCAATCCTTCTTTCTCCCCTTCCTTTCACAGTGTTTATCCCCCATCAATAATTTGCACCCCAGACTTTGTCTCAGCATCTGCTTTCATAAAACCCAACTTGAGCAGTTACTGATATTAAAATATGTAGGGCTGAGCACAGTGGTTCACACCTGTAATCCCAGCACTTTGGGAGGCCGAGGTGGGCAGATCACGAGGTTAAGAGATAGAGACCATTCTGACCAACATGGTGAAACCCCGTCTGTACTAAAAATACAAAAATTAGCTGGGTGTAGTGGCATGCACCTGTAATCCCAGCTATGTGGGAGGTTGAGGTAGGAGAATCACTTGAACCCGGGAGGCGGAGGTTGCTGTGAGCCAAGATTGTGCACTGCACTCCAAGCCTGGTGACGGAGCGAGACTTCATCTCAAAAAGAAAAAATGTAGGATTATATGAGTGAGGATTCCTACATGTCAATTTTACTTATTTAACATTTGTTAGTTTCAATGACATAACCAAGCATTTGTTACCTAGGCTAGTTATAAATGGAATACTTTCTGTAACAAGTTGTTCATTTACTGTTATCTAATACAATTAATTAATGTTTCTATTTTAATATATTTCAAGTTCTAATATTGCAAAGTCCAGTGTAAAAGATGTGTTGAAGTCAGAGTGATTGAAATATTCCATATACATAAAAGTATATACTACAGTAAAATTAATACTACTTACTGAATAAAACAAATGCAATCTATGGAAAGTCTGTCAGCTGATGGACCAAGAATCCCACTGGTTAAACTAAAGGAGGTTTCCTTTGAAGAAGTTCAGAGTCTTGGAAATATTTAAGGATGTGAAGAAAATTTCAGAACCTTTGATCACATTAAATGTTGATGGCCCACATACTTCTAATCCTTTCATGCTACCAATAGATATAGCCATAAAAAAGGAAAAGAAAAATAGTCAATTTGATTATTATTTAGATTATAAATGAAACAAAAAGGAGGAGAAAATTAGTTGATAGGAGAGAAGTTGAAATAAAAAGAAAATAAAAGAAATATATCCCTAGGTGAGACAACTCTAACTTAAGCAGGTAAAAGACAGAGCAAAAAAAAAAAAAAAACAGGAAAATGAAAACATGCGAGGTTCCCCTGCTTAGGAAATAAGGAGGTGACAGCAGAGAGGCAGAGGGCCAAACCATCCTCCAGTGGACCCAGTGACAGAGTCAAGGGGCCCAGGAGCAGGTGGAAGCAAAAAGCTACATGTAAGCCGCCACTAATAGGCATGGGAAATTTGTGTGTGTTTAATTCAAGCATTTCTAATAAAAGCCAGTTAAAATATTCACCAATGTTCCCACTCTTCAATCGAGTGGGAGCAGACATCAAATATTCATAGAATTGGGTGTAAAAACCATTGGGTCTTTTAATAACATGGAGGTGCCAAGGAGAAATAGCATGGAAATTACCATTTTGTTGATTTTGTTATTCCGTAAGTACCTTTAATCATATTATTTATTATAGTTGATATTTATTGCATTCTTCCTATGTGTCTACATAATGGGTTAGCTCATTTAATCAAGTCTTCAAGGGACTCGATGTCAGAGCTGCTCTCTCCTTCACCAAATCTAGACTTTTCCCTAAAGGATTTGATGTCTCTAGCCTAGAAAGAAAGACATATTAGGATGTTAGAGTCAAGTCCACAAATATATGGAATGAAATACAGAGAATCTGAGCCCCTGGGTAGAACATACTATCAGTGTCAGAATGGAGGGCCACACAGCCACCTTCCTCTTGGCTGGAAGAGTCTGGCCTTGCTCCCAGAGTGACGGCTGTTCTGTTTCTGCATTCTTTATTTAACTCGACAATACTTAAAGCAAACCTGATTTTTGAGGCCAGTTCCTTCTGAGTGGTTTAATTTGAAAACATGGTTTCCTTAGATAGCACCTCATTTTGTCTGCTGATTGGCATTGACTGAGGTGCTTTGTTAGTTTCTGCTTTCCATGTGGCTGGGATGACAGTACTGGCTGTGATTTTGACCACTTAAAGGTCATTTTATGGAACTCATCTACCATGTCTGTTTAATCTTCTTCAGGCACAGATGAGTAGAAAATACTCAGTGTGATCAGAGAAATGGACAAATCATTTTCGAGTACAATATTAATAATGACTTTAAAAATATTTTATTACAACACATTTCGTGGGTAGATAGAAGGAAAGAAGAAATAGTGATGACATGAAACATAAAAACAAACAAAAACCCAGACTCCTGTAGTTATCAATTGCTATGTAACAAATTACTTCAACAATTAGCAGTTTAAAGCAATAAACTTTTATTATCCCAGTTTCTGTAGGTCAGAAATTTAATAGTGGCTTAGCTTGGTGGTTGTGTCTCAGATTCTCTCATAAGGTTGCAGTTAGAATGCCACCAGGGGACTTTGAGACCAGCCTGGTGAGATCCCAACACTGAAAAAAAAAAAAGGTCAGGTGTGGTAGTGTATGCCTATAGTCCCAGCTACTCAAGAGGCTGAGGCAGGAGGATTGCTTCAGCCCGGAGGCTGAGGCTGTAGTGCACTGCGATTGTGCCACTGCACTCCAGCCTGAGTGACAGAGAGATCTTGTCGCAAAACAAAACAAAACAAACAAAAAGATGTCACCAGAGCTGCAGTCACTGATGACTTGACTGGGGCTGGAGGATCCCTTTCCAAAATAGTTCATCCACATGATTCTGGTTGTTCGAAGGAGGCCCCAGTTCCTTCCTATATGGGTGTCTCCATGGGATGCTTGAGTGTTTTTATGGCACACTGCCTGGTGTCCCCCATTATAAGTGACATAGAGAGAGCAAGGAGGAATGCACGATGTCTCTTATGGAAACCTCATTAGTCACTGACCATCATTTCTATGATGTCCTGCTGGTTACACAGGTCAGTCTTAGTATGAGAGGGGACTACACAAGGTCATGAATACCAGAGGCGGGGATAACTGGGCTGCCGAAGAATGTCCTCTGGTCCCCCGGTGATTCACCTCCTTACCACATACAAAATACTCTCACCTCCTCTCATGACCCCAAAAGTCTAATCCCTTTACAGTACCAGCTCAACATCCAAAATCTTGCTATACAAATCAAGCACAGGACTCCTTGGATAAGAATTCTTGAGAGCAGATCCTTAAGTTTAGCTCTTTGAATACCATTCTCCTTCATCTGAAGACCTGCAAACTAAAGAAACAACCCACCCACATCACATACAACCTGCGAAGCGAGGAAAAACATAGCATGTCTGTAGTAGACAATCCTGTTCAAAATCACCCAGTCCAGACTGGGCACAGTGGCTCACACCTGTAATCCCAGGACTTGGGAGGTCACGGTAGGAGGGCCGCTTGAGCCCAGGAGTTTGTAATCTACCTGGGAAACATAGGGGGATTCCATCTCTGCAAAAATTTTAAAAATTAGCTGGGTATGGTAGCATACACGTGTAGTTCTAGCTACTCAGGAGGTTGAGGTGGAAGGATCACTTGAGCTTGGGAGGTCAAGGCTGCAGTGAGCTGTGATTGTGCCACTGTACTCTGGCCTGGGCAACAGAGCAAGACCCTGTCTTAAAACACAGACACACAGACAGACAGACAGACAGACACACACACACACACACACACCCCAAAAACCAAAATCACCCAATCCATGCTACCTACACCTTATTGAAGGAGACAGTGTTGCTAAATTTTCTACCAGTACATAACAAGAATCCTCTTTCCTCTCATTTTTTGGGTTTTTTGTTTGGTTTGGTTTGGTTTCAGCTTTGGCTTTGTAATGAAGAAAAGAATGAAAGCTGGAAAGACTTTGAGGAGAGTATTAGTGAAAGCATAACATGTTGAACAAACTGATAGTAGAAGCCTGATAGATATTCAGGAGGCCACTAGTGTGGGTTTAAAGGGAGGTAAGGAAATTGCTATCAAAACCACAGGGGGCTGGGCACAGTGGCTTACACTTTTAATCCCAGCACTTTGGAAGGCTGAAGCTGGAGGATTGTTTCAGGACACATTTTAGGTTTTGTTAGGATAGTGCCTCAAATTCAGGTACCTAATATCAGTGTTAGTTATCTCTTGCTGCATAAGAGATCATTCCCAAACTTAGCTGCTTAAGATAATGCTAAATATTACCTCACACAATTTCTGTGAGTCAGACATTGAGTAGTGGCTTAGGTGAATAATTCTGGCTTGGGGTCTCTCTTGAAGTTACAGTCAAGGTGTTGTCCAGGGCAACAGTCATTTGAGGGCTTGACTGGGGCTGAAAGATCCTCTTTCAAGATAGTTTGCTTACACGAGTCTTACAGTCAGCAGGAAACCTCAGTTCCGCCTCATGTGGGCCTCTCTGTAAGCTACTTGAGTACCCTCACAAGATGGCGGCTGCCTTGCCTCATAGGAAGAGGCAGAAGAAAGTAAGGTAAAACTTCCATGTCTCCAGACGTTCTTTGAAGAGTCACCGTGGTTTCCTGCTTGGACAGAACGGGTGCTCATCCCCCACCCCAGCCAGCCCCCATAGCCAGCCCTGCATCATCTCCTTACCAGGCCCTCAGACTGCTCCAGTGCTGTGCAGCTGTGGCCTCTCCTTAGCCGCCGCCATGACTACTGCATCCTGCTCACAGGTGTGCCAGGACCAGGACTCTGAGGCTGCCGGCCACTGACAGATTAACCTGGAGCTCTACGCCTCCTGTGTCTACCTGTCCATGTCTTACTATTTTGACCATCATTATGTGGCTTTGAAGAACTTTGCCAAATACTTTCTTCACCAATCTCATGAGGAGGAGGAATATGCCAAGAAACTGATGAAGTGGCAGAACCAACGAGGGGCTGCATTTCCCTTCAGGATATCAAGAAACCAGACCCTGATAACTGGGAGAGCGGGCTGAATGCGATGGAGTGTGCATCACATTTGGAAAAAAATGTGAATCAGTCACTACTGGAACTGCACAAACTGGCAAAATGATCCTCATGTGTGTGACTTCATTGAGACGCATTATCTGAATGAGCAAGTAAAGTCCATCAAAGAATTGGGTGACCACGTGACCAACTTGCACAAGATGGGAGCACCCCAATCTGGCTTGGCAGAGTATTACTTTGACAAGCACACCCTGGGAGACAGTGATAATGAAAGCTAAGCCATAGGCTAATATCCCCTTAGCCATCGGGTGACTTCCCTGGTCACCAAGGCAGTGCATGCATGGTGGGGTTTCCTTTACCTTTTCCGTAAGTTGTAACAAAACATCCACTTAAGTTCTTTGTACAATTCCTTCAAATAAAGAAATTTGGTACCACCCCGCTCAAAAAACAAAACAAAATTTCATGTAAAGGTGCAAGTACCAGGAATCTGGGATCCTTGGGAAACATCTTGGTGGTTTCTGACCACACTAATCAACAGAAATTGAGAGGGAATTCAAACGCAGCTAAGGGAGGTAGACCTTGGTGACTAGATTATGGCCTCTGGTGGTAAAGCTGGAAGGAAACAAACAGCGAGATGTCTACTGCGGGGGCTCAGGTTCTAACAGACACCTCACCAGTGGGGCTGCCCACATACACTATTCAGGAGGAATCTGGATAGGCCAGGCTTAAAACTAGTGCTCTAGGGAGGTACGTTCTTTAGAGTTAATGGTTCCGAGAGCATTCCTGTTGACATTCGTGCTGGATCCATCTTATCTTTCTTTTGCTAGATCTTGGCAGTTCCATTTAGGATGCTATTTCTCTTCCTCACTTCAAACTGTGCCTAATTTTAAAGTAATTTTTATTTATTTATTTTTTAAAAATGGCAATTTCCTGATAGTTCCGACGCTTCAGTAACTGGAGAGCTTCTCTTGTGCCTGGTCACTACTTTACTAAAAACTGATGTGACCCAGATAAAGGGAAATTTTATTCTGAGTGTTTATCCCTAAACTTCTTTTTTGTTCTTTGTCTCTTGCAATAATCTGAGCACTTTTAAGAGACGAGTGTTTCGTCCTCGTATCCAGCGCTTCCTTCAGACCTGGCACATAGTAGGTATTCAATTAAAGTATGCTACCAAAATATATTTCAACGTTAGAGGCCACCAAACAGGCATCCTTTCATTCTCTGCCTCTGCTGACTACATACAGAGCCAACGAAGCACATTTTTAAAAACAGCATTATTTGTCATCGCTTCTAAGTTAACCCTTTCTACTTTTTTGGTTAACTTTATTAGCTGAAATTGCCCTTCTTTTCCATACTAAAGAAGATTATCTCAATTAGTGTTAATTATCTCCTTCCAAGTGTTCCTTTCTCCATCTGTCTTAGGGGAATTTTTTGGTGTTTTTCCATCTCTTTCAGACCTAATGGTGTGGATGGTGGGTGGTTTGGGGTTACATATTGGAGCCATATAAGGGGTACAATTCCAATATGGTTCTATTACCCTAATCCTCTGCTCCCCGCCAATTTTTTTTGAAGAGGGTATCAAATATGGATAAACTACTTATCTTTGTGACCCCCCCCCTGAAAAAAAGCCTGTTAACTGAAGGAAAAAAATGGAAATTTACTAATAAGTGTCCCATAGAACGTGCGGATTAAATAGTGAGATATTGTCAGATCTCTCTCTCTCTCTCCAACTCTCTCTCTTTCCCTCTTGCTCCTGCTCTCTCTCTCTTTCTCTCTCTCTCTCTCTGTCTGAATGTATGCTTCATTCTTCTGTCTATATAGATTGTTTACTTCTTTTCCATTCCCATGCATGCCCAAGTATGGCTGCTGAGTTAGCTGGGTCCTCTGTGAGGCAGACATTGCGATGGAGCTGGGAGCACAGCAGGTTTGTTGCAATGTAATGCCTGTGAAAGAGAAGAGGAAGAGGAAGGGAGATTGGACAGGGAAAGCCTTCACACCATGATGCATACTGAACACCCATTAAAGGAAAGTGAGAGGAATCAGAATTAGGCAAGAGAGCCTCAGATCATGATGCGAACATGACAAAATTTAGACCAAGACAATGGGGAGCTCCAGAGCAAAGGTGATCTGCTAGAGGTGTTCCATGTTGTGGAGAAACGTCCAGGCTCTAGGACTTCTGTGGTGCTTGGTCATTAGCCGGGGGGTTGCCTGGAAGAAGTGTGGCTCCAGCTCGAAAACTGAGGCAGATTCTGAAGGCACTAACAGCTGGAGGCTGTCAGCTCACTCCACTCTTGCACCTCCTGACTCCACACCTTTCCTGAAGGAAGAGCTGAGCAGTGGTGCATGTCTATGGCTGCCACAGCCACCAAGAGCCAAACACTCCCTTGCTATGAGCATCTTCGTAGAGCATTTACCTGCGGTAGAGTCTGTGTGTATCTGTGCTCCAAATTACCATAGAGTTCTGGCCCAGGAGAGTGGGTTTAGTTTTACAAAATAACCCCTGGGTCCACTGCTATGGTTAAGAAGATGAGCTAGACATTTGCTCCTAAAGATATTGTCCTTATTATGTTAGATAAAATTCGAAGGTCAGAGGGCACCAAATAGAGCAATATGTTCTCTATGTTATCCTCTCTAGTACCTAGAGACATGAGGAAGCATATTTTTTTAAGAAAATATTTTTCATTTTTGTAACCTCATTAGCAGAAAGCATACTTCTGTTCAAAGGTATTAAGATAATCATCTTCTGACTTTATGTTTAATTGCTTCAATGATAAGCAGTTTCTTTTTTTTTTTTTTTCTACTAGGTGACTGACTTCCTATTTCTGGAATGGTAAGCAGCTTTTTCTGTTCCCCTCCCCACATCCACCCCTTAGAATTTTTCCAAGATTCTTCTTACCCATTCTATTCAGATTTATACCATCCATTATGTGAGGCAGAGGGGAGGGAAATGTGTCAATAGAAATACGTAAAGGCAGCCTGGCACGGTGGCTCATGCCTGTAATCCCAGCACTTTGGAGGCTGAGGCAGGCAGATCACGAGGTCAAGAGATTGAGACCACCCTGGCCAACATGGTGAAACTCTGTCTCTAAAAAATACAAAAATTAGTTGGGCATGGTGGCGTGCGCCTATAGTCCTAGCTACTCGGGAGGCTGAGGCAGGAGAAATGCTTGAACCCAGGAGGCAGAGATTGCAGTGAGCCAAGATTGCGCCACTGTACTCCAGCCTGGCACCTGATGACAGAGCAAGACTCTGTCTCAAAAAAAAAAAAAGAAAAAAAAAAAGAAAGAAAGAAATATGTAAAGGCATTCAAGTGGGTTGGCATTTTTGGCATTAGCAAATTATTCTTTCTTTGGAGTGATGTACCAAAAAGCATATTAGGACTTTCTGGTTGAAATAAACTACTGTTAACTAGCTCAGGCAAAAAGTGAAGAATTTAGTGAGAAAGTATGTTAAGCTGTTTGGTTTTTTTGAACCCAACCCAGTGTGGCTTTGGGAATGGCATATTACTACATATTGCTGTGCAACAAGTTGCCAAACGCTTAATGGCTTGAGAAGAACACAAATTTATAATCTCACAGTTTCCACGGTCAGGAATCTGAGTCTCTTCAAGGCTACATTGCCTGTGTCAGTGGGGCCTGTAGTTCTCACTCAGAGCTCAGGGCCCTCTTCCAAGCTCATTCAGCTTGTTTGCGGGCAGAATGCAGTTCCTTGAGCTAGCAGGACTGAGGCCTCCACTCCTCGGGGCCACTCATCTCCACGGACAGCCACCCAGGGCTGTTTGCTTTCTTCCTTAAGCAAGCAAGAGACTCTCTCTGCTGCTTTTTAAAGGTTTTCACCCCGTTAAGTGAGGTTCCCCATCTTCCTCTTAACTCCAAGTCAATTGATTTAGGGCCTTCGTTACATCTAGACTACACCTTTTGTCATATAACATAGTAAGTGATGGAAATGGTATTTCATATCTGCAGATCCTTCTCACTGTTAAGGATAGGTATTATATGGGTCTATACCGGGGTAAACTCTTAGAATTCTGCCTACCACAAATGGATTCAGTTTAAGTGCTGGAAAAGTTTTAAAAAATCTCCTTCTCTTCTGTCTTACCTCTTCTCTCTAACAGTCTGTTCCCCTAAGATTCTCCAAATTACCAAGGAAGAGCTCTGGCCTAGCTTGGATGGGATGTCCATCCCTGGTATATCAACTGTGGCCAGGGGCTTGGTTCTGTGTTGTATAAAATAGCTTCTGGGGGCCCACTGGTGTGGTTGAGAAGGTAGGGATGGTTCACTTAAGGAAAGGCTATAAGGCTGGAAGATACTTCACAGCTATTTACCTCAGCTGCCTTTCATTCAGTGAAGGGGACATTCTTTTGATAGATCAGACAGCAGCGGGTAGTAAGTGACAAGGCCCTTGGGCAGCAATGAATTGTGCTCGTGCCCTCTTTTATGCCACCATGGAGTTCTCTCAGAAACAAACTCATTCTAAAACTAGGCTGTGTTCATTCACACCACATTCAGCAAATCAAAACATGCAAAACTGGAATAAAAATTCATGCAGGGTGATGGTGGGGAAATGGGGAGTGACTGGTAATATGTCTAAGATTTTCTTTTGGGGGTGACGGCAATGTTCTAAAATTAGTGTATTCCAGTGCTGTTTGTAGAAACGGTCCTAGCCCATACATTGGGATCTCTTAATAGTGTTCCCCATTAAAAAGATCCTGGACTCCTTGCGATAATGGTTTATTCCAAGTTTGAGGCATGGAAGATATCAGCTGAGCCTGGTCCATCTTTTGGGATGTCTAAAAGCAAGAGACCAGGGATTAATAAGTTCACGTGAAAGGTTTCGTCCGTTTTAGCCCGTTCGCTTTGGCTACAATGTTGTGTGTTATGGTTTGGCCTCATAAGCATCTATTCAAGGGAGTACGACAGAGGAAAGTTTTGTCACTCAGGCACCTGGGAGGTCCTGCAGGTGATGCTGGAGGCTGCGGCTAAAAATGCTGCTTGTGCCTGCTGGGTCACTAGGCAGTCACATCGAACTTTTCAGGTGGCATTGTATGCCATTTTAGACATTTTCCCCCTAGTTTCATCCCTCCCACCCCTCAGTTCATGAAATTTCACTCTCCCAGATACTCCATACACCTTTTCTTTGACTATGTAATATCTAAAATGTTTTCACCCCGCCCCCCATGCCAGGACAAGTTTTGCCCATAGAGGCAGGTATTTCCCTTACTGAGAATGCATGCTCACTCCATTGGTGCTGTAAAGTGTGGAGAATGTGGACATTTATGTACGGTGGTGGTAGGGAGATGGGGAATGGCTAGCAATAGGTATGGGGTTTTCTTTTGGGGGTGATAAAAATGGAGGACCCCAAGTGACTATTATTTTGGGGCCCAGAAAAGGACTAGGGTAAATATGTTTCACCATTGGGATTCAAAGCTGGAATCTTTTCTGATTGAGACCCTTGAGCCATTTGGACAGAGAAACAGCAAGACAGATTTCATTTCCTTCTCTCCCACTGGAGCTGACCCCAAATGTGTCTCCTGCACGCTGACAACCATCTCAAGTCTGCTGCCCAAAGAACACACCTTGGGATCATTTCACTAAATTTCTCGAATGTATGATTGATCTGGGTCTAAAAGCTACTGTTTGAGCATTTATGTAGTGTGCAAAAGACTCGTCACCATGCATACAGTGCTGGCTGTCTCCCATTCACCCTCCCAAGCTACTCTCCCTCTGCTCTGCGCTGAGGGAGACTGGCCATGAGGATTACATCAATGAGCCTCTTGGCGTAGCTTCCTGTTGGGCTTGGCCAATGAAAGGCAGCAGGTAGAGTATGAGGTCAGAATATTTACTTTCAACTCCTCACCTGTCAGGCTACTGGGGATTGCCTATTTCTCTCTGCTAAGGGCTTCTGCTCCTACTATGCGGACCACTCTCTCTCTATATATTTCTTATTATGGGTTCACGTAGCTACCTCCTCTCCTTGGCTTCTTCAGGGCAAAACTCCCGCTCTTGCGGGCCCTGGAGATACTGCATTACCCCTGTGCCTCCCGTAGATTCTGCCCACGTTTGTAAATAGTCTATATTTTGAACCCTTTTTAAATTTCTCAGTTCGCAGATGCCACATTCCCTGCTGGGAACATGACGGACACACATTCAAGTCTCCTGAAAAACAGTTATTTCCAAGATGGTACAACATCCTGTTCCTTGCCTCAGAGATCAGAAACAGTGACCTGGAGCAGAACAGCTTTGTGGATAACCTAAAAGCATTTTGCAAGCATAGAGGGTGAGGTGATTAGCTCTATCTGATTGAGTTGGGGAAGCCTTCTCAGAAGAGGAAACAGTGTAGTCTGACAGGAATTTTCCATACAGAAAAAGAAACCGCAAATGCAAACACATGAAGGCTTGAAAGGGGCTTCGGAAATCTGGGAAAAAGTTTCTGCAGGTAAAGGTCAAGTGTGTGCACACAGGCTTGTTTGCAGGAAAGGTGGGAAGGAGAAGAGGCGTGCAGTGAAGTTGGAAGGATAAGTTGGTTGTGGCAGACGCGGTCTTGAAGGCAGTAGAGTATAACAGTCTGTAGTTTTCTAGAGGTTGGTAAAAGTGTTGTACAGAGTTGTAAGAAATGAATGTAATAAAGTGCATGCTGTAACTACCAAGGTATTATCACAAGGAGGTAGTTAAGAGATGGCTAGATTGTTGCAACCCTGCATGGTGACACAGTTAAGTTAATGTTTTGTAGAAGGAAAGGAAAGAAAACGCTTGAGTGCTTACTCTGTGCTAGTGTTCTGACAGCATTTCACCGAAGGAGACAAGCCTGTTGACTTTGCGTCTTTCAATCTATAAAGCCAATGATTTTGCCACTGCATAGTGCATTTTGCTTTGGGGCTTAGAAAAATATATTATCAGAATAGTTCACTGTGAGGACCCTTGTCTGACACATATACAGACAGTCCCCAACTCACGATGATTCAATGTCAATTTATGATTTTTTGACTTTATGATGGTAGAAAAGTGATACACATTTAGTAGGAACCATATTTTAAATTTTGTGTTTTTTTTTTCCTTTTTTTAAAAAATGGGTCTCGCTATGTTGCTCAGGCTGATCTCAAACTCCTGACCTCAAGCAATTCTCCTGCCATAGCCTCCCAAGTGGCTGAGATTACAGGTTCCAGCCACCATGCCCAGCTTAATCTTGATTTTTCCCCAGCAAGCTATATGTGGTATGATATTTTTACATGAGATATTTAATGCTGTACTATAAAATAGGCTTTGTGTTAAATGATTTAGCCCACTGCAGGCTAATGTAAGTGTTCTGAACACATTCAAGGTAGGCTAAGCTAAGCTGTGATGTTTGGTAGGTTAGACACATTAAGGGCATTTTTGACTTGTGATATATCGAAGTTATGCTGTGTTCATCAGAACATAACCCCTAAGTCAGGGAGCATCTGTAGTGGTAAACACATCTTTGGGTTTTTTGTATTTGATTATTACTGAGAAATTGTTGCAGGTTTTGAGTTTCTAAAATGAATTGTAATTAATTCCATTGATTGCTGGTTCTGGGTACTAGAATCATAGGACTAAGCACGTATAGACTATGCATCCCACAAGCCCCAGGTTCTTGGTGGTCTCTCTAACTCCTCTTGTGATCACTAAGCTAAGGTACTCTACAGGTATACATGCAAGCTTTTATTTTTTTATGTAAAAGTATGTAGAATAGTGTCTGGAACCCACTGGATACTCCACACATGGTCTCTTTTGATTTTGAAAGAACACAGTGAGGTAGGCATTAAGTAACTTGTCCAGGTTCAGAGTGGAATCAGGATTTGAACGCAGGTGACTGTATCTCACGCTCTTGACCATCACGCAAAACCACCTCTTGTGAGACTTGAACAGCAGATGGGGCCAGCTGCGGTGAATCATAGCACTTTGGGAGGCTGAAACACGAGGATCACTTGAGCCCAGGAGTTTGAGGTTGCAGTGAGCCACGACTGTGCTACTGTACTCCACCTAGGACGACAGAGTGAGATCACATCTCGAACAACGGAATGACAAAGAAAGCAAAAATCCAAACACAAAAACCCCAAGTAGCAGATGGGCTGTGAGCACGCAGCAGATTGCATCAGCTACACGAGCCTTCATTCTTCCTCCAGAAGGGCCTCCAAAGAGAGCTTTTTCGAAGTCTAGGCTATAAAAATACCACCTTGAGTTTCACTTCTTTTCATCTATGAGATCTTAGATCTTAGTTGCTGTTCGCTTTGCAAAGGACATAGCCTGCTCAAGCATGTTCCTCTAGAATTCCCACTGAAACCAGGAAGATAGCACAGGAAGCTACTTGTGGACTTAAACGACCCCAGGAAGACCCTTCAGCCCCAAAATATGTTTCCAATAGCTTATCTTGGTGTCTGAAATGTCCTTATTTGAGAGTTATTACTTAAGTCATGAGCTCATTGGGATTTGAGCCCCAGAGTAAATGTCTTCAAAAGAAATTTTACATATTTGCTTTCTAAAGGCCAGCAGAAACCTACTCAGACCAGCCTTAGAAATAAAGAGAATTGTATCCCAATGATACAAGTGTTACTTCCCAGAGCACAGGGGCAGTTGATGGCTTGGGAATTGGCTCTTAGCAAATTTTTGGTTTCTGGGCAATTCCTAGTTCCAAGGCAACTAACTATTCTCCCTGAAGCTGTGTGGTCCCCTGTTTCTGCTACTCGCTACAGGGCCAGAGCAGTGAGGCCAGATATGAAGCCTGGTGTGGTCTGCTCTGCTTTGGCCTTCTTACAGCAAGAAGTGGTCACCTGAACTCCACGCACACCTCAGTTAAAGGGCCTAATGCACACCCCAATAAGGACCTAAAGTCTTAGAATCTCAATTCCAAATCTCTGATCAAGTTGGGGTTGGGGCCACATGCCAGGCCATAGTGCCATTGGATCAGGCTTTCAGTCGAGGGGGCTTTCCAAGAGTGTGGTACAATGATAAGAATTTCCCTTCTAACATCGCGAGGACAAATGCCTTCCCTCCAATTAATTAACTCCTCATATCTGATGGCAGGGTCCTCAGATAAAAATGTGTTTTAGGCCAGGCACAGTGGCTGACTTCTATAACCCCAGTACTTTGGGAGGACTAGGAGGGAGGATCACTTGAGCCCAGGAGTTTGAGACCAGTCTGGACAACATAGTGAGACCCTGTCTCTACAAATAATAAAAAAGGACATTATCCAGGCATGGTGGTACACACTTGTGGTCCCAGCTACTTGGAAGGTTGAGGCAGGAGGGTCACCTGACCTAAGGAGGTCAAGGCTGCAGTGAGCTGTGATCGTGCCACCGTGCTCCAGCGTCGGGACAGAGTGAGACTCTGTCTCAAATTAAAAATAAGTGCTTCTGAATCACCTGTCCCTCTGCCAGCCTTTAGTGTTGGAGAAAAGGCGCCCCTGGCTGGTGGTATGAAATGAATGGAAAGGGAGTTGCTGGGGTTGGGGAGTGGGTACACAAAGAATAAAACAGTGTTTTGAGGACACTATGGCAGGTTATATGTAATTAACATGATACTCAAGTAGATTTCTTCTTCTTCTTTTTTTTTTAACTTGGAAGGGACTTTCCAATTTAGTTCAGTTCCTTGTCCTATTTTCCAGCTGAGAACTAAGTAAGGTTCATGGAGGTTTTGGTCATCTACCTGGTGATAGAAAACTCATTAAGACTCCTGACTTCTATCTTTGCCCTTGATTGCCAGTTCTTCCCTCTACTCTTTGCCCTACTATCTCCAATTCTACATTTTCTTTATCTTGACATTCTTATCTGACCTCTCAGTTAAAAATACAAAATTAGCTGGGCGTGGTGGTGGATGCCTGTAATCCCAACTACTCAGGAGTCTGAGACAGGAGAATCTCTTGAACCCAGGAGGTAGAGGTTGCGGAAGCCGAGATTGCGCCACTGCATTCCAGCCTGGACAACAAAAGTGAAACTCAGTCTCAGAAAAAAAAAAAAAAAAAAAAGTTTCTTTCATCATACTAATAGGATGCCTCTTTTGGCATATGCATGTAGACCAGCTAATTTGTGCTTTGCAGCTTCCAATCAGAAAGCACGGGTTCAACATTTATCATTCAAAAATTTTCCAAATAGGGAATAAGAGTCCAGGCATGTAATATCACGTGACACTGGTAAAAAAAAAAAAAAAAAAAAATCCAGGCATTAAAAAGAAATATTTTCCCCCAAGCTTGCCACCTCCCACCCTATACAGTACAAGCATTGTTTTTTTTTTTTAATGGAAAGTTTCACGAATTTGTGTGTCATCCTTGTGCAGGGGCCATGCTAATCTTCTCTGTATCGTTCCAATTTTAGTATATGTGCTGCCAAAGCAAGCACCAGTACAAGTAATTTAAAAGCTGGTCAGACAAAATAGTGAGATGGTCTCAGTCTATGGGGGTCTTTATTTGGAAAATAAAGTCGAAAGGCAAGAGGAATAAGAATTACTTGTTCAGAATCTCAGTTATTAAAGAACCAGCCTTTCATCAATAAAATTCCAGCCTCTACCACCAGAGGGCAGTTATCACATAAAAACATAAAACCCCTCTTGGCTTCGATTTCAGACACCACTTCACACCACATCTGAAATTAGGTTTCCAGCTCAGTACAGATCCTGAGAAGATCTCTGCTTCTTGCATGTCTGAAACTAACATGTCATGCCTTCCTTTTTACCTAGCAACTTAAAGGAGCTTATGATACCTTGGAAACCATCTCTTCATAAGGGAATGTTAAAATGGGCCAAAGACAGATGCCTGTCTTATTTTGAGGGGTGGAAACCCCACACCAAACACTCAGTGACAGAGTAAAAAACATTTTTCTGTGTTTAAAACTTTATTTTTTATTTTATTTATATTCCATCTGGGTTTCAGTAACCTGTATCTCCCCAGAAAAGTAGCTTTCTATGCTTTTTCATGAAAATTCTAAAGATTAGCTGAGATAAAGGTTTATAGTTTTTGTTTTGCTTTTGAGACAGGGTCTCTCTCTGTCACCCAGGCTGGAGTGCAGTGGTGCAATCTTGGCTCACTGAAACCTTTGGTCCTCGGCTCAAGTGATCCTCTCACCTCAGCCTCCTGGGTAGTTAGCACTACAGATGCACTCCGTCACACACCCAGCTAATTTGTTTTATTTTGTTTTGGTAGAAATGGGGTTTCGCCATATTGCCCAGGCTGGTCTCAAGCTCCTGGGCTCAAGCGATCCACCCACCTTGGCTTCCCAAAGTGGGATTGCAGTTTTTGGTAGACAACAAATTATTTTTCAAGTGTCCCGCCTGCTTATGTTTTGGAGAGGCCAATAGAAATACTTATATATATATTGGTCACGTAGCACAGTGCCTCAGAGAAAATACTTTATGGCCACAATCAAATTCAATCTTTCCCACATCTCTGGATGGTATGTTCTGTAGTTATACCCATTTTAGAGAATAAGTTGAAACATTCTCAGGTGAAGTGAAGTAACATATCAAAGCAGACACCCTTAGTCCATGTTTTTAACAACCATGAAGTAGTGTGTCTGTCGGAGATGAGATGGGCCTAGGTATAGAGATTTGGCAGATTAAGGAGGGAGCCACACTGGTGCTCAGAAGTCAATGTCAGAAAAAGGAGGCTGAGGCTGTGGAAGCTACCCAGTTGCTCTCACTGGCTGCACTAGTCTCTACTAATTAGTCAAAGGGCAGAGCTGCTCAAGTGCTGTTTATAGACCGTTACTCCATGAAGCAGGAGGCATGGATGGTTAGAATCCCTAAATTTAAGTCAGACAGTCTGGCAGGAGCTTTGTGTGATACTTGTATGTGTCAATTTGCCTGGACTCAGGGATGCTCAGATAGGTGGTCAGACTTTCTTTTTGGGTATGTGTGTGAAGTATCTCCAGAAGGCTGAGCCTTCGACTTCACAGACTGAAAAAAGATCATCCTCACCAGTGTGGATGGGAATCAGTTAACCCCTCGAGGGCCTGAACAGAACAGAAAGGAGGAGGAGGGGTAGATTTGTTCTCTCTCTTTGTGAGCTGTGACATCCATCTTCTGCTCTCAGACATCAGAGATCCTGGTTCTTGGGCCTTTGGACTCCTTGGGATGGAAGTTATAGCATCAGTTCCCCTGGTTCTCAGGCCTTTGGACTTGAACTGAATTTCCTGGCCTCCATAATCACCTGAGCCAATTTCAACAACAAATCTTCTCTTATAGATCTCTGTAAGAGATAAGCAGCGTATTTATTCTGTTTCTCTGGAGAACCCTGACTAACACATATGGCTAGCAGATTGAAGGCACAGAACTAGGCTCTATCTCTGTGGAAAGAACAAATGGACTAGAGGAAACACCACTGCACCAGCCACCTGCAAAGTCTCAGTTCAGTGCAGGATCTAGGCCTTTAGAGGGACTATGGAATTTGGCTGGGAGGAAAGCAAAGAGAGGAGAAAATCTTGGCCAAATGTTCAGTTTTATGAATTGCACCAACTCCAAGGCTAGGAGGGGCTCCGATCTGGAATCTGGTTGGAGAGATTCGAGAGGGCAGGCAGTTGCTCAGCTGTTACAGCTATGCCACAGGGTCAAGCAGGTTAGATTCATTTCCAGTCCTGACGATACCAAGCTGAAGCTGTTGATGATTTGTTTGCTTTGGTCACAATCAACTCAGTAGCAGAAACAGGGCTGAGCCTGAGTATCAGGGCATTGGTGAGCCCAGCAGTTGGGACTCAGGGAGGGCAGAGTGAACACAGTGGGGCTTGCTCCACCTGCTCAGTCCTGGTTGCTGACGTTCCAGTCCTGAGCAGTGCCTGATGAATCTGACTCCATCATGACAGTCCCAGCAGGAAACGTCTTATAAAGAGTCCCTTCAGAGTTTATAGCCCTAAAGTTTTATGAGCACATTAGACACCAATCCAACTAGTAGAATATTCCAAAGATTTTTTTCTTGTACTAGTTCCTGAACACCAAGTCTATCTCTCATGTTTTCTAGCCTAGTAGCCTGCTTAACAATGCATAAAAGAGATCCAGGAGTTTCTAACTAAGGTGCCAGGTGAACCTTATACCATAAGTACAGCAAAACTGCTTTCAGCCGAAGCTATATGGGAACTCTACAGGGAGGAGGAGTGTTTGGGTCAAGGCTTAAAGGAAAAACACATTTTGACCATCAGAAGTGACATCTGTGTCAGAGGATAAGGGCATCTGTATTCATATCCTGTGGCTGTGGTAACAAATAACCGTAAACCCCATGGCTTAAACCAACAGAAATGGACTTTTTCACAGTTCTGGAACCAGGAGTCCAAAAGCAAGGAGCTGGCAGGGCTGTGCTTTCTCTGGAGGCTCTGGAGCATAATCTGTTTCTTGTCTCTTCTAGCTTCTAATAGCGGCTGAGATTCCTGGGCTTGTGACTGCATCACTTTCATCTTCAAGGTCTACATCTTTCAGTCCTCTGTGCTCTGTCTTCACATTGCCTTCTCTTGTGTTCCTCTGCCTCTCTCTCTTTTAATTGATTAATAATTAATTAGTTATTTTTTTGGACAGAGTTTCATTCTTGTTGCCCAGGCTGGAGTGCAATGGTGCGATCTCAGCCCGCCGCAACCTCTGCCTCCTGGATTCAAGTGATTTTCCTGCCTCGGCCTCCTGAGTAGCTGGGATTACAGGCATGTGCCACCACTCCAGGCTAATTTTGTATTTTTAGTAAAGACAGGATTTTGCCATGTTGGTTAGGCTGGTCTTGAACTCTCGACCTCAGGTGATCCACCTGCCTCAGCCTCCCAAAGTGCTGGGATTACAGGTGTGAGCCACCATGCCTGGACTCTGCCTTTCTCTTAGAAGGACATTTTTTATGGCCTTTGGCATCCAGCCAGTTCATCAGGGATAATCTCATCTCAAGGTCTTTATTAATCAGGACTGTAAAGTCTTTGCCGTATAAGGCAGCAGATTCTAAGAATTTACTGATTCAGAGGATTAATATGTGGATATATTTTGGGAGGCATTACCAAACCTACCATAGCAGCCCTGCTGAAAAAAAAAATAGCATATGAACAAAAAAAACAGAAAGAGTGCTCAGACAGCAGCCACCTGTTGGTTGGAGGGTTGGGATGATACAGAACAGTCCTATAAGACATGGCTTCTTACAAACACCTATCTGGTGGTCTTGGTGGAGTTCTCGAATTCCAGACCAAAGAGTTTCGGGCATAAAATGGAGGGAATTCTAAAAATACAGATTTGGAAAGAAAGTTAAGATCAGATTGTACAATCACAACAGTTACCATGTGAGAAAGCCAAGAACCACTGCAAGTGGTCGATCAGGGGAAAGATGACATAATCAAGGAGGAAGATTGGGAGCCTTAGGAAGATTACTTTCTCCATCCTCTCAACTCTCTTTGTATTTTTGTTTATTATGGCTCCTATGGAAAGGACAAACTCCGTAACATTCCAGGCTAACATTCCAGAGTTGACTTCAGCCTTCAAGAGTGCAGCAGGGTCCAATCAAACCTCCTGTCATAAACTTTGGGATACCCTCAGGTATGTGTAGATGTTAACTTGGTTGCCAATTTTATCTTTTTCTAAACATCTATTTCCATCTCCTGTTGTCTCATTACTGCTTCTCTGGGTAGCTGAGGCCCTTTGCTCTAATGTATATAATATATAGTACAGTCCCTTCCTTAATTCCCCAAAGCCTAGTTGACATTAGACTGTAGGGCTGAACAAAACCTTACCAATGACTTGGGAATGACATAAGGAAATTTCTTTGTTTAAAAGAAATATTCCAAATGGGTTGTTGTTCATCTAGGTCTCAGACTCAAGCAAGCACAGCCTGTCAGGGTCTCTTGCTAACCACTTCTCTCCTATCCATCAGGCTAATGGTCAACTTTCTATTGTTTTTATTTTGGTTTTTGAGACAGAGTCTCACTCTGTCACCCAGGCTGGAGTGCAGTGGTGCGATCTCAGCTCACTGCAACCTCCACCTCCCAGGTTCAAGCAATTGTCCTGCTCAGCCTCCTGAGTAGCTGGGATTACATGTATGTGCCACCACGCCCAGCTAATTTTTGTATTTTTAGTAGAGACGAGGTTTCGCCACATGGCCAGGCTGGTCTCGAACTCCTGACCTCAAGGGATCCACCTGCTTCAGCTTCCCAAACTGCTGGGATTACAGGCATGAGCCACCATGCCTGGCTAGTAAATTTTCTTAAAAGCATCTTATTAGGCAAAACAAACCTAGAATTTATGTTAATTTTTTTTATAAAGGCAGGGTTTCACTATGTTGGCCAGGATGGTCTCGATCTCCTGACCTCATGATCCACCTGCCTTGGCCTCCCAAAGTGCTGGAATTACAGGCATGAGCCACCACGCCCGGCCTATGTTAATTTTTTCATCCCCTCACATGCTTAAAATTGTAGTCTATATGTAATATTCACTCCCTGACCAACTGCAGCTTAACTTCTTTCCCTATCTTGTCATGGACTCTCCTCTTAGTTAAGTCAAAGACACCCTCACTGCTAAATCTAGGATTCCATTCGTACCTTCCTTAACATCTTCAGCATTCGGCATAAGCTGTGCTGCCTGCTCCCACCACACTGCTCCTTCCCTACCTACTCAATGCCTCACCACCGCCACAGAAGAACAATCAGCCAAGACTACCACAGTCACTCTGCAGAGACACAATTCACCCCACAAAGATGATAAACTACCTTACTTAATAATGTAAAAAGTTAAGTAACTTTTCAAACTCTCAATTTTAACCAATTTTGGGGTCATGAAATCAATTTAGAGTTCCAAGGATCACTTTTTTTAAGCTACACAGAACTGAATAGAGACCATCAGAGTGTATTTGTGTAGGAAACCTAAGTGTTTTGTACCCAGTATGTGTATATGTACATTCACTGGGTCATGATAGTGAATATATTTCTTATTGTGGGTATGGTCAGAGAAGTTTTTAAAAAGACATTGATTTGGGTTTTCCTGATGTTAACACTATTATTTTATACCAAAATCAAATCCAAACTTGAATTTGGGGAAAAAAAAAAAACCCTCAATGGGACTTTTGATTATGATGAGATGAAGAATGGTCTTTAAGATTTCTGCTGTGAGCACTTAAATAACGGTAAAATTCAGGCAACTTAAAAAATGTTACTTTGTCCCAAGAAAGATGACAAGGCTTTTCATGGCTGGTCCCTGCCTCTGCAGCCTCATTTCCCTGTTTTATACTTTGCAGTGTGCATTGTGGCCACACTGAGGTTTTCGTGTCTTCTCTTGGCATGACGATTTCTTTTGGCTCCAGGACCTTGAACATGCCATCCTGTGACCTGGAACACTCAGATGTCCTCCCTCTCCTTCCCTGCTCAAAGCTTCATGTGGCCCACTCTGTCAGCCTTCTTATCCCAGCTGCATCATGGCTCTTTTTAGAAAATCTTCTCAAACTCAAGCCAAGCTGTTATTGGAATGTGCAGCCTATGTTCAATGGTCAATGATCTCCAAGTCACTGCAATTTAACGTTCACCCAACTGATGACTCTGAGCTCGGTTTGGTCGAGGGCAGCCTTGTTGCTGCATCTATCCTGTCACCCCTATCCTCCTAATCTCTTCAGCATTTGGCGTCAGCCATGGGGGTCTTGATGAGTGACTAATGAAGCAGACTACACAGCATTTCTCACCTGTTTTATTATTGTATCATTTACCCCTTCCCAGATATCTTTAGATATTTTTCACTGAATTTCTTCTCCATCTCCCCATTAAAAGTCTATTAACCCAGATGCATGTCCATTTATGCACTGTGGCTCTTTGGAGGATCATAAACCATTACATTATAGCTCAGATTTCACGTCATCTTAGATTATGTGAATTTTTTTCTGCTTCGTAGGGACCAATTTTTGCCTCCTTGTGGGCAATATTACCCCTAGTGAGCATGCATGCAATAAAACTCTATTTGCCCTCTTGAGAGGGATAAGAAAAAAATAGTTTATATTCTTTAATAAAATATAAATGTCGATGATTTTCTCTGTATTATGACGTTTTGAAATCTTAAAAACCTTTCCATCTGGAAAGAGACTGACCCTCCTAGGGCTGGCCAATCCTTAGATACAGCAAAGCGCTCAGCTGCGAGTATGCCTTTATATGCAAACTGCCTAACCAAGAACCATCTCTCCTCTATACGGTCCCTGCCCTCTAGGAGGCAACATTCCTCTGCCTTAGTCAACCAAAGGTCAGGTACCAGGCAACTGGAGACACTCTATAGCTTAGGGCCTGCTGAAATTATTCAAACTAGCCAGTCCTAAACTGTTCATCCTGCCCTGCCTTGCCCTTCTTGTGGAAACCCCAATAAAGGCTCTGGCTAAATCTTCCACTCGCTCCTGTCTTCTGCCTCCTGACCGCCTGTGCCTTCCCCACGCCCTCCACGGACAGCTGTCTCTAGGGCCTGTGAATATAACATGCTTTGTTTTCCACATCCTCTCTCCCGTATCTCCTCTTGTGACCACACCGGCCTGATCAGGGCATAAAAGAATACAAAACAGCCGGGCGCGGTGGCTCAAGCCTGTAATCCCAGCACTTTGGGAGGCCGAGGCGGGTGGATCACGAGGTCGAGAGATCGAGACCATCCTGGTCAACATGGTGAAACCCCGTCTCTACTAAAAATACAAAAAAATTAGCTGGGCATGGTGGCACGTGCCTGTAATCCCAGCTACTCAGGAGGCTGAGACAGGAGAATTGCCTGAACCCGGGAGGCGGAGGTTGCGGTGAGCCGAGATCGCACCATTGCACTCCAGCCTGGGTAACAAGAGCGAAACTCCATCTCAAAAAAAAAAAAAAAAAAAAAAAAAAAAAGAATACAAAACAAGGTTAAAATAGGGTTCTATGGTGGAGTGACAAGAGTAGTTTCCCTAGATGGTCAAGAAAGACTTGGCTGAAGAGGAAGCATCTGACCCGGAGCCTGAATGGTAAGATAGAGGCAACCTTAAGACAACCTGGAAGTCAAGTTTACGGAACAAAAAGGGACTCTAAGTACAAGGGTCCTGAGGAAGAAACAAACTTAAGAGTATTCAAGGGACAGCAAGGAGGTGAATGTGGTTGAAGCAGAAGGATCGATCCCCCTGAAGCAGGAGACCACCGTTTTATGCCTGGTCACCACCACGCACAAAGACTGAACCCTAGTGTGAGGCAGAGGGGAGCAGGGCGGAGGGGCCAGATTATAGGTTCTTGTAGGCCATGGTAAGGATTTTGTGTTTTATTCTGGTTGTGATGAGAAGCTTGTGACTTCAAGTTTGAAGCAAGGGAGTGACATCATCTATGTGATGCTCTAGAACAATTGCTCTAGTTACAAGGCAAAGGAGGAACAGGACGGCAGGAGAAGACCAGTGAGGAAGCCTGACAGGTTCTCCAAAAGGACAAAACGTCAAGGTAGCTGATGATAATGATGAGGGCAGTTGAGCTTAGGACTGGAATTAAAGGGCAGTTTTGTGAAAATGGCACAAGTAGAAGTCTTGAATGTTGCATCAGAAATGTGATGCTTATTTTTTTTTCTTTATTGGAAACAGAGTCTCTCTCTGTTGCCCAGTCTAGAGTACAATGGCATGATCTCGGCTCACTGCAACCTCTGCCTCCTTAGTTTAAGCGATTTTCCTGCCTCAGCCTCCTGAGTAGCTGGGATAACAGGCACCCACCACCACATCCCACTATTTCTGTGTTTTTAGTAGAGACGGAGTTTCACCATGTTGGTCAGGCTGGTCTCGAACTCCTAACCTCAGATGATCCACCCACCTCGGCCTCCCAAAGTGCTGGGATTGCTCATTTTTAATCTCAGCAGCTCATTCACAGATCACACATAGAAACTTGTCACTCACCCCTGAACCTTCTTTGTCTATCTTAGAGATCCCTGGATGCAAGAAACTGTAAGATTATTTGACACATTTTCTCTGTCTCACCCTAACAGCCTCTTTCTAGTATTTGTTTTAATAGCCTGCATTTTTTGAGGCTTTTTTTTTAGACCAAGGGTTAAGGGAGAGGGAGAGAGGAATAAGTGGAGCCTGAAGGATTTTTAGGGCAGTAAAACTACTCCGTATGATACCATAACGTTGGACACACATCACTACCATGTGTAAAATGTACAACACCAGGACTGAACTCTAGTGTGAAATATGGACTCACACTGACAATGATGTATCAATGTAGGTTTGCCAGTTGCAACAAATGTACCACTTGGGGGCCGGGAGTGGTGATTCACGCCTGTAATCCCAGCACTTTGGGAGACCGAGGTGGGTGGATCGCCTGAGGTCGGGAATTCAAGACCAGCCTGGCCAACATGGAGAAACCCCGTCTCTACTAAAAATACAAGCATTCGCTGGGCCTGGTGGCAGGCGCCTATAATCCCAGCTACTTAAGAGCCTGAGGCAGGAGAATCACTTGAACCTTGGAGGTGGAGGTATCAGTGAGCCAAGACGGTGCCATTGCACTCCAGCCTGGGCTACAGAGTGAGACTCCGTCTCAAAGAAAAAAAAAAAAAAGTACCACTTTGGGGGAGGTGTTGATAATGGGGGAGGCTGTGTATGAGTAGGGGTGGGGGCATGTAGGAAATGTCCATAGCTTTCTCTCAATTTTGCTGTAAATACTACCAGTATTTTCAAGTCAAATCCTTAAGAGCTTATCTGTCTCTTGCCACTGGCAGTGGGTTCTGTTCTTGACGTTCCATCCAGAGTGGCAGTGATGAAAACATCCCACAGTATTTTATGAGCCCGAGAACATTAAAAGGGTACGTTTTCTCCTGGAAGGCCACCAGCTTGGAAGCTGCAGGTCAAACAGCTGAGAGTAAACAGCCTTGTTAGGACACGTTTCTAAGTGTATACCAAATGTCCACAGAGGATTTTTAAACTTAAAAACAGAGCTAAAGAAGAGTTTTGCTCTTTTTTATTTTCTGATTTTTAATATTATATAGACATTTTTCTCATTTAAAGAATGCGTGTGTATTTTTAAAGGAAATGTACTCTTGATTCTATCCATTTAAGAAAATATTAATCTCCATGGAGAAGAAATTTCCCATATTTTAAAATTTATTGTGTACAGGTATATTCCATATACGCTCTATAAATAAAAAGCACAGCAGCCAGGTGCAGTGGCTTACACTTGTAATCCCAAGACTTTAGGAGGCTGAGGTGGGCAGATCACCTGAGGTCAGGAATTTGAGACCAGCCTGGCCAGCATGGCGAAACCCCGTCTCTACTAAAAATACAAAAATTATCTGGGTGTGATGGCAGGTGCCTGTAGTCCCAGCTACTTGGGAGGCTGAGGCAGGAAAATCACTTGAACCCAGGAGGCGGAGGCTGCAGCGAGCCAAGATCACGCCACTGCACTGCAGCCTGGGAGACAAAGTGAGACTCTGTCTCAAGAAAAATAATAAATAAATAAATAAATAAATAAAATAATGAAAAGTACACACTATCTTAAAGAAGATGATGGTGAAAATAATAATAAAAATAGTAAATAAATACACATATAATAGCACAGAAGTGTTTATAGTAAAAATTATGTCTCCCTCCAGCCCCACCTGCGAATCACTCTCTAAGGAGGCACCCACTGTTCCCAGCTACAAAGCTTTCAGAGAGATTTTATTTACATAAGCAAGTACATACTTTTTTTAAAAAAAGTATGAATAAGGCTTGGTGCAAGGGCTCAAGTTTGTAATTGCAGCAGTTTGGGAGGATGAGGTGGAAGGATCCCTTCAGGCCAGGAATTCAAGACCAGCCTGGGCAACATAACAAGACCCTCATGTCTGCAAAAAAAAAAAAAAAAAAGAAAAAAGAAAAAATCAAGAAAACTAACAGGTATGCTGGTATGGTTCCATAGTCCCAGCTACTCAGGAAGCTGAGAGTGAGGAATTTCTTGAGCCCGGGTCTTTAAGGCTGTCATCACTCCAGCATGGGTGACAAAGCAAGACTCTGTCTCAAGGAAAAAAAAAGGTATAGAGAGTCATATATTATATACTGCTCTGGAATATTTTCTTTTTGGTTTAACATATCTTGGGGATTCTTCCATAGCTGTGGATAAAGAGTTGCCTCATTCTTTTTCAGGGGAAGTTTAGTATAAAGAGTGATGTAGTCGGGAAATTATATGTAATTTATTTTTGCCAACTCAGTAGCAGAGCAGTGGCAAGATTAATCCTTAGAATTTTGGACGTTAATATCAAATTGTTCAAAGCTTTGACATTTTTCTCTTCCTGAGGCTCTATTTTCATCACTGAGATTCCCCATCCTATGCCCCTCCGGGCCCCGTCTGACATTTGTCACTTCTCTAGCTTAGTTATCTAATCTCATTTTGATGAGTCAGATAAAAATAAACCCAGATAATGTGTCTCACATGTTCCTTAGGCCCAAAAGCCTAAAAGATAAAATAAAGGTAAATGTGTAGGACAGAGGGCTGAGAGTTTGTTGAATGTTTGAGATTTGAATATGTGTGTGTTAATTCCTCCTCAGTTACAGCTAGATTCTGCCCTCTCCAGCTTTGTATCTGGAGACTAGGGGAAATGCGATCCCAGTTCATATTATGAGAGCACATCTCTGACAGTTCTAAGAGGTCCTGTTCCCTTAGATTACCAAATTTCACAGGGAGAAAGCACTCACCCATATATATTTTTTTTTCTTTTTTTTGCGATGGATTCTCACTGTATTGCCCAGGCTAGAGTGCAGTGGTGTGATCTTTGCTCACTGCAACCTTCACCACCCAGGTTCAAGTGATTTTTCTACCTCAACCTCCCAAGTAGCTGTTATTACAGGCATGAGCCACCATTCCCAGCTAATTTTTGTGTTTTTAGTAGAGACGGGGTTTTACCATGTTGGTCAGGCTGGTCTTGAACTCCTGACCTCAAGGGATCCACCCGCCTCCACCTCCCAAAGGGCTGGGATTACAGGCATGAGCCACCACCCCTGGCCTCACCCAGATATGTTTCAAATGCCATTTTCAATTCCCACTCTCTTTTTCTCTTGAAGTAAGCAAGGCAGACACATTTGCCAAGGATAACTGAGAATGTAAGGGCAATCCATGTCTGGGCAGCTTGTGCGGGCTGTGTGCTAAGTGCAACTGGGAAACATGCCCTATAAATAGCTGTTCATTGTCAGCCTGTGTGAAAAGACAAGAGAGCACGCCATGCTGTGATTCAGGCCGAATTAAGTGGCTGCGTCCGGGCAGGGCTATAAACCACTAGCTGCTTCGACTGGTAATCCAGTCAGTAGGCAACTGCGGGGGTTCGCTGCTGAGGGAAGGTTGACTGAAGGAGGCTGTTCAATGCACTTTTTACCTTCGCTATGGCAAAAATCATTTTGAGGCACCTCATAGAGATTCCAGTGCGTTACCAGGAAGAGTTTGAAGCTCGAGGTCTGGAAGACTGCAGGCTGGATCATGCTTTATATGCACTGCCCGGGCCAACCATCGCGGACCTGAGGAAAACCAGGGCAGCACAGTCCTCTCCAGTGGACTCTGCAGCAGCAAAACGACCCCGAGAAGGCAAATCCCACTTTCAGATCCTGCTGGACGTGGTCCAGTTCCTCCCGGAAGACATCATCATTCAGACCTTTGAAGGCTGGCTGCTGGTAAAAGCGCAACACGGAACCAGAATGGACGAGCACGGTTTTATCTCAAGAAGCTTCACCCGACAGTACAAGCTGCCAGATGGCGTGGAAACGAAAGATTTGTCTGCAGTCCTCTGTCACGACGGAATTTTGGTGGTGGAAGTAAAGGCTCCAGTTGGGACTGAGGGACATCGTATCGGTTCCTGTTCAGACGATCCGGGGAAGATGATTGTTTAGCCACTGGTACCGCAAGAATGTTTGATACTACCCACGTTTGAAATGATTCACTATGATTTTTATGAAGATTAAAAATACATACACAGTTCCTGGTACATTGAGGTTGTCTTTATTATTCTTACTCAGAAATGAAAATTGGTAAATATGTTTGTGTGACTCAAACTGATACTATTCTTACAATAGAAACGTTGAAAATTTAGCAGGCTGTATTTGGATATTAGAGAGGACTCAGATTTGTTTCTTATTATTTCAACAATGCCAGCTGCATTTGTAATCACTGATGGCAAAAGAGCAGTAGTCATTTAAGGAATTCTTATCCATGTTATGAAAATCTTTTACATTGTCAAAGGGCTGTGATTCCCTTCACTTAATAAGCTTTTCTTTTTATTGTGTTTTCATTAAAGTGACATTTTGTAAACATGGAATGCAAAAATTAAAATACAGTATTTGGGAATGGGGTCTAAAATCTATTTATGATTCAGTATAGTTCAGTATAGATTTCAACAGTTCTGAAATATTTATGATTCAGTATAGTGGTCTTAAACGTCAATGGGAATTTTCAGATATAAATTTTATTTTTAAAAAGTTCAAATATGTACCTCACTCATCTTTTTAAAGCTATAATGAATCCTGTCTGAAATGTTTTGACTTTTTAAATAGAGTATAAGTTTTATGGACATGTACAAAATGTTCCTAAGATATGTATTAACATATCTTCTTGTAAATTAATATGCAGCTTTAGGCCACCACTTTTGAAAGTCTGATTACTGAATTTGGTGTGTTTTAATCTGTGCTTTTTAGATGCTCCGTAAACGTAGACAGCAAAATGTAACACATCTGCTACCTCTGCATAATCCTTAGCTTTAAATAGCCAGGCAGGGAGTGGAGGTTCCACACCTGAGCTTACACTGCGTGTTTGAGTTCACACCGCATATCTGATGATTGTGCTTATTATATTCCCCAAGGTTGAGACATTGGTAGAGCTTAAGGACTAGTGCCTTCAACAGCTGCTCTGGGACATTTCAAAGGTTTGCTATCTCATTCTATATATACTATTTCTTCAGAGGCAGTGGCTGCCTGCCTTTTACCCTACACTGAATGTGAGCTGACAAGGAGCCCGAGGACAGTGCTAAGAATAGATGCAGAATGCAGGGTGTGGAAAACACCAGGGCAAATGCAGATTGCTGACAGTGTCCCAGTGCCCCTCCACGTTCTTTTATTTTAGTTCAAGTTAAAATGTAAAAGACATGAAGCAATAGAGAAACAATCAAGTAGTTCTAAAAGTTATTTTGAAAACAAATGTAATAGGAGAAGGATGCTCGTTTACCGTCTAATTAAATTGAAAACATTTTGCAGTTATATGCATATTTGAAGTTTATGCCTATACACGGAGGTTTGTGTGTCCAACTCAGATATGAAAAATCTTGTCTGATGAAGTGAACATCACAGATCAGCTTGGCTGTATAACAAAGTTAATAGCAATCATTGAGATTCCAGATTTACTAATATGATCAGAACTGGGATACCATTTGTCCCATACTGGATTATCATTCTCTCCCATTGATTGGCAGAATAGTGTGAAAAGAAACTGATGCAGTCAGAAATAAATGAAAAAACCCTCTCTTTTGGCCTTGATCTTACTCTAGATGAGATCATCCTCCTGGGAAAATTCAGGAGGTGAAATTCTTACCATGAGGGGCCACTGATAGAAAATATTTCCTTTAAAAATAAAATTAAAGTAAGCACATTTCTAATGAGCCCTTGTTTTTCCCAAAGATAAATTTTCAAGTCTTATAGCCATTTTTTTTTGATTTGGGAAATATACCAAACACTATAAATAATAAAAATCATCTATTATTCTTCTGCTACCATGAGGTGGCTATTTTAAATATCTTGTTCAGCCATCTCCTACATAAATGCATGTATCACTTCACAAAATTAGGATTCTATCTGCATGGAGTCTGATATCCTGATTGTACTGGCTATTGTCTGTTGCCCTCCCCACTCCCACCAACTCAAACCATTCTCTGCCCTTCTCAGCCCCTCTCTGAGACCAAACAAGCTGACTCTGATGGGCCACAACACTCTAGTTCCCAGTTGGGTTCAGCCAATAAGAAGCACTGACTGGAGACCAGAAATTGCAGAGAGATTAGTAGGCAAGTGGGGAGGAAGGTCAGGGAATTTTTCCATCACCCCTAACCTGCTGCAGACTGAGGCTGTGCCGGGCGACCATCCTTCAGTGACTGGACTCCTCCAGGGGTGCCTCTCTCACAGGGCTCAGGGTCGTAACACTCTTTTCCTTTTGTCTGTTCAAAAGCAAGAGGAGGCGTGACTCTCTGCTCTTTCTTGTACCTTGTGTGTCACTATCCCTGATGGATTCTCCTTAGTTTGTCCACTCTCTCATAAATGGTCCTTTAGGCAATGGAATTGTTTTCTGCCAGAGCTCTGATCGTTTGACCTTTTAATTGATTGCAGTAGAAAGACCCAGTATGGTAGATGTACCTGAATGTCTGTTTCAAGCTAGGGAATCTGTACTTGGCCAACCTGGAGATTTTTTTTTTTTTTTTTTTTTTTTTAAATCTATGGTAAACATCTGAGCCCCCAGCCTGTTCCATGGAACATGGGCCGTACAGGAGATTGAGGCCTTGAGATTTGGGTTAAATGATGTTTGCTAGGTGTTCTTTAGATGGAGGGTGTTAAGTGAGAATGCTGTAGAAATTGCATGATGTTTGCAAGCAGTTGTGTTCTCCTGGCCAGCCTGCCACTACTCGACTGTATATTAACTCCCTAATAAAACGCCACATTTAATCTGCTGGCTCTGGGTCTCTTCTTTGGCCTCTTGAGTCTGGTACTTTCCCTATTTGTAGCAGTTTGCTACAACAGTGATTTTTAAAAAAAAATAGTGCTTCGCTTTCTTTTGCTACCACACAAGAACTGATTTGTAACAGCTATTCACCATTCCAACATAGCTCAATTGTATTAGCATTTAACCATTTATTCTCACACTTGGTTCCAATAGGAAACAGTTGGACACTCTCAAATTGAAAAAAATTCAAGAAGGGTTTATTTATAGACATTACAGGCTGAACATGGTGGCTCACGCCTGTAACCCCATCACTTTGAGAGGCCACAATGGGTGGATCACTTCAGGTCAGGAGTTCAAGACCAGCTTGACCAACACGGTGAAACGTGGTCTCTTAAAAATACAAAAATTAGCCAGCATGGTGGCACGTGCCTGTAGTCCCAGTTACTTGGGAGGGTGAGGCAGGAAATTTGCTTGAATCTTGAAGTTGGAGGTTGCAGTGAGCCGAGATGGCAACAGTGCACTCCAGCCTGAGCAGAAGAGCAAGATTCCAACTCAAAAAAAAAAAAAAAAAAAAAAAAAAAAAACAACCAGAAAGGGGGATTGAGAGGGTCGGGGAGAGAGAGAGACATCACACAGGAGAGGGGAGGGTGCGGAGGCGCTGCACAGGAAAGTGCAGTCATCGGAAGTGCCGCCTGGAGTTCTGATGTCCCCCGGGTCCAAAGGGATGGGAGGAGGAAGCAAGTCTCAGAAATCAAAAGGAACCTCGCACAGCGGAGACTACCAGCTGTGCCTTTCATTTGAGGGCATGACCAGCCCAAGGAGACGTCTTATGGGGAGGGAGCCAGGAGAACAAATACTTCACCCTTTCTATCTCCTACTCGGGCCCCCCATTGGCAGGATCTGACTGGAGGCCAGAGGGCATGGGAGCCCTGTCGATCTAGTTTAACTGCCTCCCAGGGCAAAGGGCAGGATGGAGAAAAGTGAGGGTGACCCTCAGGGGCCAGAGGATGATATCCAGCACGCCAATCAAATGAGTCCGATTGTCAGAGTTCTCTGTTAGAAAATCCATTTCTGCAAGGCAACAAGGATTGGAGAGCTGACACTTTATTTGGGAAGTGCAAGTCCAGGATGGTAAAGATGAGGAAATAGAGGAAATGAGACAAGGAAAAACTGGGAAGCCAAGATGGTGTGACGATGGGATGTGTTACTGTGCCGACCACCACGCCACCACAACCACCACAGGTGGCTGCGAAGAGGCTCAGCAGGTCTGTGGACAGGGATGTTGGCTCAGCAGATGGAACCACTCCCTGGAGAAGTTCTCTTCAGGGAGAAACTAATCTTAAAGAAGTCCCAGCCGGGCATGGTTGCTCATGCCTATTATCTTAGCACTTTGGGAGGGTGAGGTGGGAGGATCACTTGAGCTCAGGAGTTCCAGATGAACCTGGCAACATGATGAGATCCCATCTCTACAAAAAGAAGAAATATTAGTCTTGAGTGGTGTCATGTGCCTGTAGTCCCAGCTACTCTGCGGGCTGAGGGGGAGGATAGATTGAGCCTGGGAGGTTGAGGCTGCAGGGAGCCGCGATCACACCATTGCACCACCATCTAGGCGACAGAGCAAGACCTTGTCTCAAAACCTAAAAACAAACAAACAAAACAAAGCCAAGAAAATTAAATTAAAAAAAAAAAAAAAAAAAGTCTCCCCTTCACAGGGAAATTAAAGGGAGAGAAAGAATTTGGTATAAAACCTCCGATTTTTAAAAACCCATGATTTCAACTAGTTTAACAAAAATACTTTTCACTAATGACCATTGGTCTCCTCAGAGGCTGTCAAATGATTTATTACAAAGAAGCATTAAAATATCGGTTTGGTACAGCCTTCATATTACATTTTGAAAATAACTTTGTTGAGTGGTTGAGTTGGCTAGTTCTTACCTCCACCTCCCGCCCCCTGCAAAATAAGAGAGAGAGTACTTTTAATTGAAAATTACATTTCCTGTGTTGTTTAATACACAAGTGTGTGTGTGTGTGTGTGTGTGTATACAAATATAATCCTATTTATTAATGTTTTCTAACCTCAAGGAAATACGAAGAATGTGCAATGTCATAAGATCAAATGGTCTATATGATACCATTCTTTGTAATTTGTTGTTCAAATATTCTATGTTCTTTCTATTTTCCCCTGATACTAGAAAACATGTAGATTGTTGTCTTCAAATCTCTCAATATAAAAAAGCAGTTTTCCATTTTTTAAAAAAGTTCTGGCTCATTTTTTTTCCTTTGTGCAACATTGTTATACTTTTTAGTTTGTTACATAAACTTACAAAACTTACTTAATTGTGAGTTTAAAATTGTAATTTCTTTCTATCAAATGGCTTCTTATATTATTATGTAGGCCCTCTTTTTATCCCTATTTAATGCTTTTAGCCTTAAATTCTGTTTTGTCTGGAAAATGCCACTTTTTATTATTTATGTGACATCTCTTGTTCTTTTATATTCAGCATACTGAATATACCACAATATTTAAATGTGTCTCTTAAAAGCAGTAGCGTATAGCTGAATTTTTTTAAATGCAGTCTGATAATCTGTCTTTTAGTAGATACATTTAATTCATTTACTTATTGGGATTAAATATTTGAACATATTTCTTATTTTGTGTTTCTGTTTATCATGCTTTTCTTTGCCTTTTTTCCCTTTCAGATTATTGGTTTACTTCTTTGTTTTTTCTACTGATCTTTAAGATGTTGAAACATAAACATTAAAAACAAAACAAAACAAAACAAAAAAACTTAAACATTGCCTGAAAATTTATAGGCTAACATACGTTTTTGTGGGAAAATAATACAAGTATAAAATTTAAAGTTTCTTCCTTCTTTCTTCCTTTTTTTTGGGGGGGGGGACTGCTTAATATGCAATCTGAACAAATGTCTTTTCTTAAAGATCTGGACATTTCATGGCTATTACTTCTTCACACGCTCTCCACAAAGCCTCCATTCCCTTCTGTTAGAACTCTTATTAAATGTAGATTGAAGCCTTTAAAAAGCCCTTGGTCTTTCTGTGCTCTATTTCTAGCTGAATTCCTCAGTTCTTTCATTATCTCTTTCCTCTCAAAATATGCCATACATATAGAAAAGCATAATTATTATCGTATATATATTTTATATAAAAAGTTCATCCATGTAACAAATCACCCAGCATAAGAAATTGGTCACTGACAGCACCTACAGGCTACTCTCCTTCCAGAGGCAACCACTGTCCTGTCCTATGTGATGATTAAAAAAAGACAAAATGTTACTGCCTGTATTTGCATCTCTAATCAATGTAGTTTAGTTTTGCCTGTGTTTAAACTATATATAACTGGAAGTACAGCCTATGTATTTTTTGTGACTTACTTCCTTTACTCAAGGTTGCTTTAATGTCATCCACAGACCACAGTACTCTGTTCATTTTTATTGATGTATATATTTCATTGACTAAATGCACCAATCTGTGAATTCTATTGATAATAGACATTCCTTTTTGATATTAAAATATATTTTGTTTTAACAGAGACAGGGTCTCCTTATGTTGCCCAGGCTGGTCTCAAACTCCTGGGCTCAAGGGAGCTTCCTACCTCGGCCTCCCAAAGTGCTAGGATTAGAGGCATGAGCCACCATACCAGGGAGATAATAGATATTCTCTTTTAAACATTAAAAAATAATTTTTTAAAGAAGAGGTCTTAAGCTGAGCGTGGTTGTTCACATCTGTAATCCCAGCACTTTGCGAGGCCAAGGCAGGTGGATCACTTGAGGCCAGGTGTTCAAGACCAGCCTGGCCAACATGGCAAAACACTATTAAAAATACAACAAATTAGCCAGGCACATGCCTGTCATCCCAGCTACTCAGGAGACATGAGAATCGCTTGAGCCTGGGAGGCAGATTGGAGTGAGCTGAGATCACACCATTCACTCCAGCCTGGGGAACAGAAAAAAAAAAAAAAAAAAAAAGATGGGATCTTGCCCTGTTGCTCAGGCATGGGTGCAGAGGTGTGATCATAGCTCACTGCAGCCTTGAACTCCCAGGCTCAAGTGATCCTCCCACCTCAGCTTCCTGAGTAGCTAGGACTACAGGTGCATGCCACAATGCCCAGTTAATTTTTAAATTTTTTTGTAGAGACAGCGTCTTGCTTTGCTGCCCAGGCAGTCTCAGACTCCTGGCTTTAAACGATCCTCCCACCTTAGGCTCCCAAATAGTTGGGATTATAGGCATGAGCTTTCATGCCCAGCCAATAATAGACATTCTTTATTAATTTGGGGCTATATGAACCAATACCACTATGAATAATTTTTGGCATGTCTATTGGCTTCCAGATGCAGGATTTTTTTTTTTTTTAGAAGCAAAGTCTATGTTGCCCAGGCTGGATTCAAACACCTTGGCTCAAGTGATACTCCAGCCTCAGCCTCCCTAGTAGCTGGGATTACAGGCATGTGCCACTTTACCTGGTTAATGTGCAGGAGTTTCTTTAAGGTATATATCTAAGAATAAAACTGTTGAAATATTGGGTGTGGCAACCTTCCATTTAATAGATCATACCAGTACTTCCCAATAGGATTTAATAACTTACGTTGCCATTAGAATTACATGAGGGTTTGAAATTATCCTAACTCTTCATCAAACCTTAGCATGCTCAGGCTTAAAATTTTACCAGTCTAGTTGTCTTCATCTGTATGTGCTGCTATAATGGAACACTTGAGACTGGCTAATTTGTAAAACACAGACATTTATTTTTTAGTTCCAGAGGCTGGGAAGCCCAAGATCAAGGAACTGGCATCTGGTGAGGGCCTTCTTACTGTCTCCTCACAGTCTGAAATGTAGATGTGCAAGAGACAACAAACAACATTCTCTGTCAAGTTCTTTTATAAGGACCGCTAATTCTATTCATGAGGGAGGTGCCCTCATGGCCTAAGCACCCCTTAAAGGCCCCATCTCTTAGTACTATGAGATTGGTAACACCTGAACTTTGGAGAGGACCCATTCAAACCATAGCACTGTATAAAAGCACAGAGAGATACGAAGTCTCACTTTTACCATGAGTTTATCTCATGTATTACATGTATGTCTTCAATGGCGATGGCTTTAATTACATTCCTTATCAAACTTTTTATTTTGTTATTTTTTGAGACTGAGTTTTGTTCTTGTCACCCAAACCGGAATTCAATGGTGTGATCTCAGCTCACTGCTGCCTCCACCTCCTGGGTTCAAGCGATTCTCCTGCCTCAGCCTCCCAAGTGGCTGGGATTACAGGTGCCCACCACCACGCCAAGCTAATTTTGTTGGCCAGGCTGGTCTAGAACTCCTGACCTCAGGTGATCCACCCACCTGGGCCTCCCAAAGTGCTGGGATTATAGGAGTGAGCCACCGCACCCAGCCTACCAAACTATTCTGTCTGCCCTTTCTTTCATAATGTCTTATTCTTTTAAAATCGACACAATCCTTTGAGCATCCTAAAAATAATTATTTTTCAAAGTCTTTATTGGATTGTTCTATATATTAATTTTATCTGGAGAGAACTCAAGTTCAAAATACGGACTTGCTTGATTTTCTTAGCATTAAGTTTTTTGAAGTACTTGAGAATTTTTGTTTTCAGGCTTGTTTTGTGTGAAACAGTAGTTGCTGTTGTCTTCCCTCTACCCCATAATCAACCTTCGCTATTTAGAGGACGTGCTGTTAACTTTGCTCTAGACCTTAATTGGAGGATTTGGGAAATCTCTGCCTCAAAGTGACCTTGTGACTACTGAATACTGCAGATTCAGTCATCAAGCAAGCATGAGGCTTGGTGATTTTTTTCTTTCTTCTTAGAAAGCCTGCAAGTGGTTTCAGCCGCCTTTGCTGGGCAGAACGGCCTCCACACACCTGTGTGAGCTCCCAGTCTCACACAGTGAACCTGGTTCTCTGAATTCCTTGATTTTCATTACTTTGCAAGATCCAAAGTCCCCCTGCCACTGCCCGTTTCTGCCTGAAAGCCAGCAGGCACACGTTGCCAATCCACTGCTTCCTGTTTCTGTTTTGTTTCAGTCTACAGAGCTGTTTACGCTGTTTTTGAGACTGGCTATGTCTTTTTGATTTTCTTTCTGTTTTACTTGTAATTGCCAAGTGTTACAGCAGTGCAGTGTTCTACTAGATTCTAAATTTTCTCATCAAATATGTCAAGTGATAGGATGGAAAGGAGAGATTACATATCTAGTAAAGAATATGGTAAGTTCAAGCCTTGATGAACCCCGTCTTCCTCATTGCAAGTTGTCTCCCACGGAAGGCAGCTGTGGCTAAAATTAGCTATTTTCCCTCCTCCCTCACTTTCCAACTCCTTTAAAATAGACTAGTGCAGCTGCAGTTACGATGCTTAAGACTTAACTTATTTTTTTCAGAACACATTTCAAACTTTTCTCATTACAGGAGCAGATCATCTGAACAAAATGATATCTCATTTTTGTTTTCATTCTTTTGCAATTACATGCATATTTGAACTAAGTTCATAATTCACATGATTCACAATGCAAATGCAAACCACATTTAGAATCAAGAAACAGAATACAACAAAGCCACAGCTCATATGAAGAAAAAAAAAGAATCATGAAACAGAAGATAAAAGATCTTTGGAAATGTGGATGGAACCCTTTTCTGTAGTATTTCCAAATGAGTATAGAGGGGTGGTGGAATAAAGATGGTCAAACATTTTTAGACTCTACCTCTTAATGACAGGAGTAGTAATTTGCTCTCCCCTGGGGCATAGACTGGCTTTGCGTCCCTCTTTGACCAGCAGAATAAGAAGGACGTGCCACCATGTAACTTTTGAGGGTAAGTCTGAAGAAATCTAAACCTTTCACATTCACACTCTTCCAAACACTCCCTTTAAAACCCAAGCCACATGGTGAAGCTCCCTGGAGAAGAACCAAAGCTGTCTGGTTGACAGCCCCAGCTAAGCTCCCAGCCAACAAGCAGCCCCAGCTAGTAGCTGTATGAGTGACCCCTTGTTGACATGTCAGCCTGGAAGAGCCTCCAGAGGAGATCATACGGGGCAGAAAGAATGCCCAGCTGAGCCCATTAACACACAGAATTGTAAGAAAAGACAGATTGTGGTTGCTTTAAGCCACTGAGTTTTGAATGGTTTGTTCCCAAAATAAGATAATCAAAACAAGAGGAAAATGAATTCTAGTTACTTTGGTATCTTGCCAAAGCAAAAATTATGAGGCTAGTTATCAGATATTCCTATGTTTATCTTTCAAGAAAAAAAACCTACCTCTTCTTGTATGATCTAGAAATACATATTGAGTTCCTGTATTAGAGAACTAATTAGAATTTGTACATATCTCTTAATTGTACATACTGTATCACTTCAAAATATATCTGAATAAGAAAGCTTTTTGTATTTGACATTTCCCCCCCAGTTTTCAAAGCTATTCATTCCCCATTATTTTTTCACCAGAACTTTAGAATACGTGGGAGCTGCTCCACTATATGTTAAAACATAATGCTACAGTAATTAAAATAATGTTAATGTAAAAGTCAATCAATAGAAACGAGTAGGAGACCCTGATCAGAATCCCGTTATATCCTAGAGTTTAGCTGGACAACAGTAGCAGTTGTAATGCATGGTAACATGACTCTGAGAGAGGAGAAAGGAAGGAACCGGTCAGGCAAGCAGCTGGGGTGGGTCTTCTGTTGAATTCTTCCAAACAAAAGAACACACACAAAAAATCAACCTGCACGCACAGATAAGGGAACTCGCATAAGACATGCCCACGGCCACACAGATAAGAAGGGCTACACAGCTGACTTTCCCAGACATGTCCACAGTGAAAAATTTTGTCCCCTGACACATGTACAGTAAGGGGAACAAAGCAATATGGAGTAACTCAAGCTAAGGGCCCACAAGCGCACGAAGAGGACAAGGCGGAGCTACCACAGATTCGCACCTTATGCAAATGAGACACCCGGCCCTCATCAGTTTCCTTTAAAAGTCTCTGCATTCAATTGCAAAAACAGCAACCCTCTTTCAGGTCCCCCCTCCGCAGTAGAGAGCTTTCTTCTTTCGCTTATTAAACTTTCGCTCCAGCGTCACTCTCGATGTCTGCGCCCTTAACTTTCTTGGTCATGAGACAAAGAACTTTGGGTGATACCTCAGGCTATGAGAGACTGCTACATTGTGGTGCATTGGTGAGATGTAACAATACAATATATGTAGCTTAGGCAACTGTAGACCTGTCTAGAAAAACGAAATTAAAATCTCATCCCTATTATACACATTTCAAAAAGAAAAATTCCAACTGGATCAAAAAGTAAATGTAAAAAACAGATAAATGAAAAAAGCCCTGTGTGTCTGCTGTGATGGTTGTTCTGCGTTCTTCCATCTCCACCCCTGACTTCTGATCTTCTCTGCCCTGTTCTGTGCTCTGGGGGTCTGCTTTCTGGCTTCAGGCTGGATTCACTCAATGGAAGGCACCAGCAGGAGAGCCAAGAGAGGAAGGAAAGGGGAGGCTTCAGGTCCCGGTTCTGGCAGTGGCTGCCCCCTGCAATGATGCAATGACTGCCTCTCTGATGAGGCTTTGCTCTCTCTCCTGGCTCCAGCCCATACTAGGCGGGTAATTCCATCATGCTCTGGGGAGTAATGACCTCCCCCTCCATAACAGGTCTCTGGTGTCTCACTATTTTTGTTCATCCTTCAGTCCTGCCCACATCTCTGTAATCACTTTATTATATCTTTTTAAAATTCAAGCTGAGTATGCATTTTGTTTCCCTTTGGTACTCAGGGTAATGTATCTACCTATATATTCTAGGGAAGACCTTTAAAACAAACAAAAAGACAACAAAAACAACAACAACAAAAAATAGCAAAACATCAAAGGAAACTTTTTTTTGAGCCTAGGTCTTGTTCTGTTGCCTAGGCTGGAGTCCCGTGGTGTAGTCTCGGCTCACTGCAGCCTCTGCCTCGGGGATTCAAGTGATTCTCCTGCCTCAACCTCTTGAGTAGCTGAAATTACAGGCACATACTACCATGCTCAGCTGATTTTTAAGTTTTCAGTAAAGATGGGGTTTCGCCATGTTGGCCAGGGTGGTCTCTAACTCCTGATGTCAAGTGATCTGTCACCTCAGCCTGCCAAAGTGCTGGGATTGCAGGTGTGAGCCACCATACCTGGCCAAACCTGGATTTTGGTCAGATTGCTCAACCCCCCTATGCCTTATTTCCCTCATCTGTAGAATGGGAGTAATTACGGTACCATCACATACAGTTGTTTGGAAGACTCAGTGAGATGAAGATGTAGAGTGACCAAGTCTGGTTTGTCCAGGCCCGAGTGGTTTCTCAGGATGCAAGACTTACAGTGCTAAAATTGGAACATCCCAGGTAAACTAGGAGGATTGGTCACTCCATAAGATGTCAAGTACTCAGCACAATGCCTGGTACAGAATATGAGTTGAATACATGTTCTTCATTATTTTATGTATTTAAATATATATTTGAGCAAATTCCCATAGTCATGCTTTTATGTAGCTTAATTAGACACATCACTACCTATTTAAAGACTAACATATAATTTTTAAAAATAAAGTGCTTCATTAGTGAATCAGTCTTGCTGCTCGTTTCTAACATCTACTTGGTTATTTCTAAAGTTCTATGATTCTGTCTTTTTTGTTTTTTTTTGGTTTTTTTTTGTTTTTGAGACAGAGTCTTGATCTGTTGCCAGGCTGGTGTGCAGTGGTGCGATCTCGGCTCACAGCAACTTCTGCCTCCTGGGTTCAAGTGATTCTCCTGCCTCAGCCTCTTGAGTAGCTGGGATTACAGGCACCTGCCACCATGCCCAGCTAATTTTTGTATTTTTAGTAGAAACAGGGTTTCGCCATGTTGACCAGGCTGGCTGCCCACCTTGGCTTCCCAAAGTGCTGGGATTATAGGCATGAGCCACCTTGCCTGGCTGATTCTGTCTTTTTGTTGATTGCTTTGCCTCTGCTCATGGCCATCTTCTCCCTGCCTGTCCCTGTGTCTTCACAAAGTGTTCATTCCCTGTGTCTCTGTTTTCTTGATAGGGTGCCAGTCACACTGGATTAGAGCCTACCTTAATTGGGTGGCCTTATCTTAACTTGATTACATCTACAAAAACCGTATTTCCAAACAGTCATATTCACAGGTACTCGAGGTTAGGATTTCCAATATATATTTTTGGGGGATATAATTCAACCCATAACACCATGAAAGACCAGCTTAGTTTCTTAACAAAATAATTGGGTTAGAATTCTTTACTTCTAAGGTCCTGTCCAAGTAGCCTGAACTTCGGAAGCTCAATCTCATGTTTAGCACGTTCTGTCTCATATGTTACGTATCTTTAAAGATTTCTTCCAAACCAGTATAAACTCATGAAGACAGGGAGACAGCAAGCCTCAAGTTATTCTTTTTTAAAAAATAATGGCTTTATTGAGATATAATTTACATACCATAGTTTACCCATTTGAAGTTTGCAATTTGATGGGTTTTAGTGTAACTACAGAGGTGTACCACATCACCAGAATCAATTTCTGAACATTTCTGTTGCCTCAAAAAGAAACCCTGTACCTGTTAGCCATCACTCAAATTCTCTTCAACCTCCCCTGTCTCCCCTACCCACCCCAGTCATGGGCAGCCGCCTATCTAATTTCTATCTCTATGAATTTCCCTATTTTGGTTATTTCACATAAATGGATTTACATAATACATGGCCTTGTATGTTTGGCTCAGGTCAAGTTATTCTTCAATTATAAACGGGTGCAAGTCTTAAATGCTAGTGGAATGAATAAGTTGGAACCTTTGCCATGAAAACCACTTGTATCCTGTTTTTATTTCAACATGTCATCACAAAGAGTTACCACAGCGTTCCTGCATCACGTGGGCTTCAGTAAGTGATGATGATTGGGTTCCGAATGTGTTGATCAGCAGCTATAATTACACCCATTGTTGTAGAACATGGGTGCTCTATACCCCGAGGACCAGCTGGTCCGTTCTGTTGTGGCTTCTCATCGGCCAGGGCCCTGCCTGACCTCCACCTCTCTTAGGGAGGATGTGTCCACTCAGTGGCCAGAGGTGCTCTGTGATGTGCCCTTGTATCCTCTGTCCCCTCTGCTACCACCCTAAGGGCCCGTTCCTTGTGCAGATGGATCCACATTCTTCTGCCAATGAACTGGTGTATTTTCCCATTTTGATTTTTCTTTTTGTATTTTTTTCTCCACAAATTCCTACTTACCCTAAAGCTGTACAAAGTGAAAAGGAAAAGGCCACTCAGGTGATCTCTTATACATCAAAGAAGATCAAGTTATATCCCTCCTTAGTGGTAAATAGAAAAGCAAGTGAGAAACAAAACCAAACAATGAAAATAGGACAATTGCTGAATTCGACAAAATTCCATTATCATTTAGACACTGGGTTAACATGTGTTAACTATGGGACTTCACAAAATTACAGATATCCCGAAGGAGCCAGACTAAATATAACCTGACCTTGTAACTTTCCAGCAGGTGATAGTCTCACTCTCTTTGAGAGACAAGGGAAAACTACATTTATACAATTAATAATCATTTTCACCTGATTTATTCCTGTTTTTTTTTCTGCAAACATTATACAATGCTATGTTTTATACGTCATACAAAAAAAAGATGTACTGTTTCTTCTAGAAGGGACATTCTGAAGGAAAAGAAATCACCATGTGTAAAAGGATATATTTTAACAGGCCTTCTTTATTCCTTTCCTACTCACTGCTCATCCACATGGCATGTATACTCCTAGTTATATTTTTATTCTCTCTAGGATCATTCCTAGCTATTTGTAATGAGTTCTCTATACCTGTACGTTTTCATCTGCTCAGGGTTATGTCTTCTCTTGTTTGGATTTTTCTTCTTTATTTTCCTCTTCCACGAGTATGCCTTCATTCCCCCCTCCCCCCACCGCCATGCTTATTATTTGTCAATCTACTTCTCTTTCCTTCATTTTCTCTCTAGCATTTACTTCCTTCAAGTTTTCTGATCTAGAGTCTTCAGTGCTTGTGTTACTTCTTGGCTGTATGATCTAGTACCTGTTATAGGGTGACCAACCATCTGGTTAGCCCTGTGTTAAAACCCCTCAGTCCTGAACCAACTAGGATGGTTGATCACGCTACTTAACAAGTTACCTGGGAAAATAACACACTGACACTAACGTAGAGAGGAAGAGTAACTGGAATCAGTGGCATCCTACTGTGTTGCTATTGCTTTTTAAGGAATAATTATTCTTAGAGAATGCAAATGCAAATAAAACAAATAGGGGTTATAACCAATTATTAGCAAGATTCTGATGACCCACGGGAGCAGAGAAAGCAAGCATGTGAGTAAAACAGACTTTGAAGATGAGTGTGAGAGACTGAGTTGGTCATTAGAGCCATCAGCTACAAAGTCTGTGTGCAGCCTGAACTCCTGTGTGTTGCACTCCAGGAGAAAATAGGATGCCTTCTGCACTGAGGAGTTTGAGATGGATAAAACCCATTGTGCTGACAATGTAGTTTACTCCAGAGTAACTGACAAAACAGAGGGAGACATTGAGGACGTAACAGCATGGCTCTTCCTTCTCCTGGGAAGCATTGTCGAAGCTGACTAGTTGCAGCAGGTTGAGTTCCAGCGTTGGAGAATTACTCCTGGAAGCTGAGTGGGACCTCTCTCTACCAGGGGCTCAGTCTGTGGTTGTCACTTGTCTTCTTGCCCAGAGCTTATTAAGGAAGTAAGGAGCTGTAATTCTTGGCTTAAAACACAGGCTTCACTACTCCATTTAAAAGGCCATTCCTCTTTCATCTTCAGATTGTCTTTGGACTTCCCAGTCTCCTTGGTAAGAGGTGATGCTATAATCTAAGTAATCCCTGCTAAGATGTTGTTGGGCCAGACCCCTATTGACTGCAGTAGAGATGACACCATGTCCTAAAGGCCAAAAAGGAGACCCAGAGACAGTAAATGAGAGATAGTGCTTATATAGGGGACTTACATACAGGGATGGTTCAGTTGTGGTGTGCTGGATGGGAAAACTGCTACTATTTGCAAAAAGCACGCAGCTTACATAGCATTTTCACTTAGCACCCTCTACCTAGCAACCTCCACTTAGCAACATTTAGGTAACCCAAAACAAAGGGCCTCAATCTCCTGTATGGCCTGCATTCTAAGGGAAGGGCCAGGGGTTCAGATGTCCTTCATAAATAAGGAGTGAATCTCCATGTTTGCTGCTCCCAGATTCCTTAGCCTGGAACTCTGAACACATATTCATTTTAGACTATAGGGCCATTCTCAGGGTATGCTCACATTAAGCTACTGCTGTCAGGTGTGTCTGCCACACAGCTGACACCTGATGACTGAAGCTATTTTTAGAAGTCATATGAAAAAAGGATTAGTTGTCCCTTCACTTGCCGTGTGAGAGAGTATGTCCTGCATTCAGAGACGCGCAACGACCATTTGACGAATTTGCTAAGACCATTCTGAATACACAATAAATTATTTCACAATACACCCATTCTAGTGGAAAGCATTGAACTGTGAGATAATTATTACTATTTGAGATGGAGTCTCACTCTGTCAACCAGGTTCGAGTACAATGGTGTGGTCTTGGCATACTGCAACCTCTGCCTCCCAGGTTCAAGAGATTCTCCCGTCTCAGCCTCCCAAGTAGCTGAGACTACAGGCCTGTACCACCATACCCGGCTAAGTTTTATATTTTTAGTAGAGACAGGGTTTCACCATGTTGGCCAAGATGTTCTCCATCTCTTGACCTTGTGAACCACTCACCCCAGCCTCCCAAAGTGCTGAGATTACAGGTGTGAGCCACCGCACCCAGCTGAACTGTGAGATTACTGATGGATAAGGGAAGTAGAATTTAAGACTCCCAAGTAGTTATGTGAAAAATCAGACTGAGCCATTCTTTCTTGCCTTCATCATTTGGCAAACTGCCCTGAGCATTCACTGTGTACTAAGCACCCTGCTTGCTATCACAGATAAAAAGATGGAAACAGTACAATTCTTGACCTCAAGGCACCTGTGCTAAGATTTCCAGACTAGATCATACATATCAACAAAGAACTGTAATGAGGGTTACAGGTGCTATTGTGTAATCATATTCAGATCACAATGTAGGCACTAAGAAAAGTGTGGTCTGCTGAGAATGATGGTTTCCAGCTTCATCCATGTCCCTGCAAAGGACATAAACTCATTCTTTTTTATGGCTACATAGTATTCTATGGTGTATATGTGCCACGTTTTCTTTATCCAGTCTATCATTGATGGGCATTTGGGTTGGTTCCAAGTCTTTGCTGTTGTAAATAGTGCTGCAATAAGCATACATTTGCATATGTCTTTATGGTGGAATGATTTATAATCCTTTGAGTATATACCCAGTAATGGGATTGCTGGGTCAAATGGTATTTCTTGTTCTAGATCCTTGAGGACTCACCACGCTGTCTTCCACAATGGTTACTTCTCTCTGAGGCAGGGGAGGGTGGCTGTGGTCTCTTGAATGTCCTAGCCTACTAATTCTGGAGGGTAAGATCTGTGACTGTGGTCATTTTATACATCATTGTATCTGTATCTCTACCATCTTGCACATAGTAGGTGCTCAGTGAGTAGTATTAAAATGAGCAAAGGCTGATGTTGCCAGAGGGCATGGTGAACATGAAGAAATGCAAGCAGTTTAGCCCAAGAGTCAAGGTCCTGCGTGATCAGGCCCTGCTTCCCTCACCAGCTTCATCTCTCAAGCACTGCTCCCCCTCTGCCATGATGAAGAGTTCGGGCTTTATCCTGAAGACAGTGGGGACCCATAGGAGAAGTTTAAGCACTGCCATGATGTGATCAGCTTTCAGAAAGACAGCTGTGGCTGCCGTGAGAAGGATGGACTGCAGAGGGCAACTCTGGAGCTGAGAAGATCATTCGGTTCTGTAGTAGTTCAGGTGGGAGAATGCACCTAAGAATCCCTGGTGTTTGTCCAGGTCTCATCCCAGCCCATTTAAATCAGAATCTCTGGTGATGGGATCCAGCCTCAGTAGTTTCTAAATCCTTCCATATGATTCCAATGAGAAACTAAAGCTGAGAATTAAGAGAGAATTAAGAGAGTTGCAGAATGGAAAGGGGGTTATAGATGCAACGGCTGTTAGAGGTGGAGGAACAGCATGCCTAGGTAACAAAGCAGGGCCAATGGAGAAAGGGGAGGAATTGAATTACCCACAGGTTCTGATTGGAGTCATTGAAAATGTGAAGAAGGGTGCTTAACCTTCCCATTTTATCAGGGACTATCATGGTTTTCTTACTGAAGATCCCTCATTCTGCAATAGTTCATTACGGATATGGCTTGGATCTGTGACCTCACCTGAACCTCATGTCAAATTGTAATCCCTAATGTTGGAGGCAGGGCCTGGTGGGAGGTGATTGGATCATAGGGGCAGAGTTCTCATGGATGGTTTAGCACCATCCCCCCTTGGTACTATACAGTGAGTGAGTTCTCAGGAGATCTGATCTCCCTCCTCGCTCTCTTCCTCCTGCTCTGGCCATGTAAGGCGTTCCTGCTTCCCCGTCCCTTTCCACCATGATTGTAACATTCCTGAGACCTCCCCAGAAACAAATGCCAGCATCATGCTTCCTGTACAGCATGCGGAACTGTAGGCCAATTAAACCTCTTTTCTTTATACATTACCCAGTATCGGGTATTTCTTTCTAGCCATGCAAGAACAGACTAATAAAACAGGGAGGATGGTAGTACCATTCACCAAGATAGGCAATACAGGATCAGAGTGTGGTTGGAGAAAAGGTGATAAGTTTTAAACATGGCAACAGCTGCTAAGTATTGGTGACTAAGGCCATTCTGAGCTCACAGCTGAGGATCAAATGAGTGAAATCCCCCACATTCTAAATTCCTAGAACCACAGCTGTTGGAGTGGGCTGGCCACACCCTGACAAGGCTTGCTAAGAGAAATCAGGAAGCAGAACCAGCACTACCACCTCTCACCCTAATATAAAGTGAGGCTTAAAGGGAGAAGGCCGTTGCCTTTTGTAGAAGTGCAGTGCTCATCTAGGATGATTTGTTCCCCAGAACAACAGTAGGAGGTTGTTTGCCTCCCATCCTCAAAGCCAAGGATAAGAGCTGTCCAGAGAACCACTCACAGGTTGGTAAGTATTTGATGTGCGTTACCTGTCTGAACAGCTGAAGGATGCTAGGCTCACTATCCTTCCTCTGCACCACCACAGTAGAGGAAAAATACATTGGGAAGAGATGGCATGATGGGGGACTGCCAGGCAAAGCAGGGATCAGAACTGTCTTCACCTGAAGTCATGGCATCCTGGAGGCTTGAAAGGTGGATTCCACAAAAGCCTGAAGACCCAGGAATTGGCTGTGGTGAGTATACCATATTCGGGGCCTTGGTCTTGTCTGGCTATGCCACAATGTTGGGCAAAGAGAGGCACACATCAGAGGGATGAGACATAAGGCCGCCAGCTCAGGGGCTGGGTTTGAGTTGAGAATGAATCTCTTATAAGGAACCCCTAGCATCTAGAGTTGCTGGGTGGGAGCAAATCTTTTGTCTGATGATGTTGTCTTCCTTCATCTGTCCACACTAACGCAAGGGCAATAAGCTGGGTCTCACGGGGCATGTCTCCCTTCTATTTTTCTCTCCCTGGTCATTACCAGCAGGAGGTGTATCACAGACTTACAGGTTGTATGTGACCCAGACCACACATCTATTCTGCAGGGAATAGGAGAGAAGGAGAGAGCCTTACACTGGATATGAAACTAAAGCTTTAAAATAAAATCACTGGGTCTTAAGGATAGTGAGTCTTTTTTTTTTTTTTTTTTTTTTGAGACAGAGTCCCAGACTTGCTCTGTCACCTAGGCTGGAGTGCAGCGGTGTTATCTGGCCTCACTGCAACCTCTGCCTCCTGAGTTCAAGTGATTCTCCTGCCTCAGCCTCCTGAGTGGCTGGGATTACAGGTGTCTGCCACCATGCCCAACTAATTTTTGTATTTTTAGTACAGACAGGGTTTTACCATGTTGGCCAGGCTAGTCTCGAACTCCTGACTTCAGGTGATCCACCAGCCTCAGCCTCCCAAAATGCTGGGATTACAGGCGTGAGACACGGGGCCCAGCCATTTCTTTATCAACAGGTAGCAATAATTATTCTAATGACTAAAAGTGATCAATACATGATATGGGGCTGAACTTATTAAGGAAGTCTGCTTTCCATAGAAAACAGTATTTAGCCCCAGCAGTTATTGCCATGTTGTGGGTAACTTTATAGAGATGCCAAGGTCGTGAGAAACTGAGGCCTTTCACCAACAGCAAGGTGGACTCCCAGCCCCTTCAGGTGCGACAGCTTGACCATAAGAGCATAAGCAATCTTGAGATGGAACCTGAAGCTAAGATACTTCTAGATTCCCAACCCGCACACATGGAGAGATAATAGACGTTTGTTGTTTTAAGTTGGTAGTTTTGGGGTCATTTGCTATGCAACAATAGATAATCAATGATTGTGCTGAGCTGGGCCAAGGGGACCAAACGTTTACATCGAACTCATTTATTAGTCATTGGATGCAGGCTGTGCTGGAAGGAAGCGTGACTCTGGGCGAGGCCATTTTCTTCAGCCAAGGCAGCCCCCCGCAAGAAGGCAGTCAGCTGAAGGCCATTTTTGGCCAACATTCACAGCAGCTGGGTGACCTTAATTGCTGAATCGGGGATCTGGACAGTTCATCAAGTGGTTAGTTGGAGGCTCTTGTGAGTCTCCTGAAAGAAGCTTCTAGGTGCTGCCAAGGGAGAAATTGGAGTTTGAGGAGCCTGGGAGCCTTCTTCATCTTCTATTTTCCTCTTGACCACTGCTGTGCTTTTAAATGGTGGTGTTTCCCTGGGCTTTATCCTTGACTCCCTCCTATATCTGTGAGAAGAAGGGCCGGGGAGAGCAGTGTCCACGAAGTGGAGGAAGAAGAGGGCATCAGGAAGACAGCTGTGGTCAGTGAGTGCTCGCTGAATGTATTGGTTGTGGTCTAAGGTGAAACCGGGCAGCACGCAAGAGGGGAGTGGCGGAAAGAAGCTTAATAAAGGGACTCCTTCCAGAATTGAGGTCAGGCTGAGGGGCCCCAAAAGGGACCATAGGACTCTTCCCACTCCTAGGCCTGTGGGGGTGAGAGCATGGAGTAGGTGCTGGTACTAGGCGAGGGCGATCTTCATGGAGAAATCTGACCGTCGGATGAAGCCATGACCTTCAGAGAGGAACACAAGCCACCGAGGGTTGGTGCTGCCCATGTCAGCCTCACAGGGCACACAGCAGGGTGAAGGAGGGCAGAAAGCTCATCCGCAAAGGCAAGAATGACAGGAGTTAGCAGACGAGAGTGAGAAATGTTCATGACTGATCGCCTCTTAATAGCAATTTAAAATGTGAATGTTTGGGTACACTGCTAAACTTTAAGGATGATATCAAAGAAACGAGCACTCTCTTTTTCCGTAAGTATTCCTGGTGCCACTGACGGATCCTAGCTGAAGAGACCAATGGTCCGATTCAGTGGAGTATGACTTTGCCAGGAAGTTATGAAGTTCCCTAGGACGCTCTATCAGTGCTGTATGTATCAGTGTTGATGTGCCAGCTGTGGTCGTGTACTACAGTTTTGCAAGATGTCACCACTGAGGGTAACCAGCTAAAGGATACAGGCTATCTCTGTATTATTTCCTACAACTGCATGTGACTCTATAATCATCTCAAGATTAAAAATGTAATTAAAAATTAATTCACTTATTCTACTTGAACAAGTTAAGAACATGCTATCCCAAAGTATGCTGCTCTGGGATATTGGCTATTTTGAGTTTAGGCACTGAAAAAACAGCAGGAAAAGAATATCACTTGGCCCTTCCTTTTGTTTTTTTGAAAGCAAGAGGTGAAATTCCATGTGAAAGATGCCCTCCTTATACCAGAAAGAAGGTATTATTCTTGTCAAGGACAGGAAATCTGTACAAATGAAACTTGTTAAACTCACCCTTATTTTCCTAGTCACTTCTCTACCCAATTAACCACCCTAGTCCAGGCTCTTTTACCTTGTCACGTTTTAGTAATTCGTGACTCTGTCTAATTCAGTATAAGTGTTCAATGCTGCATCTTTGAATCTGCATTTCCTTAGCCATGTAGCATGTGTATTATATTTGTATGGTTTTCTCCTGTAGATCTGTCTTCTGTCAATTGAATTCTTAGGCTCAACTGAAAAACCCTAGAAAAGCAGAGGTCAAGTTTTACTCTCCCTGCATCCTTTTGATGATTAAATGTGAGGCTTTAAGCATCGATACAGAGTTCCCCAGTCATAACTGAGCTACTTAGAATTCCAATTTTACCAGAATGAAATCTTTGAGTTACTTGATATGCCATGACTTGAATTTTATTTCTGTCAAACCCGGCTGTCGTTGTGTTGAATAGGAAGAATAAATCCAAGGCCTGGGAGAGAGGCCTGAGACCTCAGAAGGGCAATGAACAAATCTTAACTGGACCTGCCTCGTGTGCACACAGGCCTCTACCTCTCCTGCTGCTCTTGTGATAGAACTCCTCTGCATGCTGGGCTGTTCTCCTACAGAAATATTTGCAGATCTTATGTGCTGTTGGTCTCGAACAGGCTTTTCAGTTCATGGAATTAACTAGCTCATTTATCATTGGAACAAAGTAGTAATTTAAAAAACAAATCCACATTAACAGGCTATTTAGGGGGCAACGGCTGCTCCAAGATCCCAGACGAGGAGGGGGTGTTAAAATACCCGATCCCAAAGATATTTCTAGATCAGAAGCTTGATGACCTATTAAATTAAAATGAGTGTGTGGAATATGTAAACTTTCCAGGTTCATTTTTACCCCCAGATTTTTTTTTTTCAGACTTAATAAATGGGGCTGGGAATGGTGGCTCATGCCTGTAATCGCAGCACTTTGGGAGGCTGATGTGGGAGGATTGCTTGAGCTCAGGAGCCAAGACCAGCCTGAGCAATATGGTGAGACCCCATCTCTTTATATTAAAAAAAAAAATTGGTAGGCTAAAGTTACAGAACAAATATAATTCTTGGTCCTGTATACAAAACAATTCTCAGTGACAGCATGCTCTTTATTCATATCCTTGAAGATCAATTTAAGTAGTTCTATTTTAGGGCAGGATGTGTTTCATGCAGCATGAATTTGAATGTCTTTTAAAAAAAAAAAGTTGGAACAGTCAGGACTGAAATTTTATCTGTCTTCTCATATAAAAGTAGTATCAGTAGCTTATTAAACAGCACTAGACCGGGAAATACAAGGGCATTATAATGAATAATTCTAAGCTCATTATGATCACAGTGAACAGGTTCAGATTCAGCACAATACTAGAACTGATGAACATCTATGGCACAAAGTACACATCTGATCCATTTCAATGGAGCCATTATTTAGTGTGACATTGCACTGCCGAATGCAGCCGTGTTTGTGGAAAGACAGGAAGTTGTCACAGGGCCAGGAGCAGTGGCTCACGCCTATAATCTCAGCACTTTGGGAGGCCAAGACTGGAGGATTGCTTAAGCCCAGGAGTTTGAGACCAGCTTGGGCAGCATAGTGAGGCCTCTATCTTTAACAAAGAAAACAGAAAAAATAAAAAATAACTAGAAAGTCATTACAAAATAATTTTATACCAGAAAATGTACTATCAAGACCCATAGACGTATATAAACATGGCCCCTTTCCTAGGCATAGACACTTAAATCTTTATCACCTGAGAAAGATGAAGGTCTCAGGCAGAAATACAGCTCCTTTATTAACTAAAACGTCTTGTTACATCTGACCCCGTAAATTATCCCACTAATTACATTTAAATAAAAAAAGTGGGATGAATTAGACTTAATTGAATTTAAAACAAGGTTTCTAGTACAGCTGGATGGCTGTTTTGCTAGAATCAGTTTATCTTTAAATTTCATTTAGAGTTGTTAATGGAATTTCTCTTTAACTCTGTTTAACCTGCCTATCATCACAACAAATTGCCAAATGTCCTACAAGGTAGAATAAACTTTCTTGGACCTTGTTTCAGGTCAGGTATCATTGGAAATTTCCTTTTTTCATTTTATCATTTTTGAGACAGAGTCTCCACAGGCTGTAGCGCAGTGGCATGATCTCGGCTCACTGCAATCTCTGCCTCCAAGATTCAGGCGATCCTCCCACCTCAGTCTCCCAAGTAGCTAGGATTACAAGTGTGTGCCACATGCCCAGCTAATCCTATTTTATATGTTTTGTAGAGGTGGGATTTTGACATGTTGGCTAGGCTGGTCTCGAACTCCTGGCCTCATGTGATACACCTGCCTTGGCCTCCCAAAAGTGTTGGCATTATAGGCACGAGCCACTGTGCCTGGCTAAGTTTTCTTTTTTTATTTAGCAATCCTGAGCTGGCTTTACAACCTGAATTAAGTCCTTGTTGTGCAATTGTGTGATGTTGAGGAAATCACAGGACTGTGCTGGGCTTCAATTTCCTCATCTGTAAAATGAGGATAATGTTGCAGAATTCAGAGATAACATGTAAAAGCACCTAGCAGAGCCTGCCCACAGTAGGCCCTGTAGTATTCAACATCAAATAAAGTAGATTAACCAGCTTGATTTGAAACTTATTTCTACTTTACATGATTTCACAATAAGTCTGAGACATGCTGTAAAAGATTTTCATGCCTTTCCTTGATAAACACAAATGAAACAAAACAAATGCATAGGGCTTGGTTTTCACAGATAAAAGACTAGATAGTGTCCTCTAGTGGTAAACAGACAAAATACCTGAAGGCTATTGATCTATTTTCTCCACTACTTAGGATACAGTCTGGAGTGGATCACCGAAATGCAATGTAGTTGTGAGATCAAGTGTAATTAATACTTGGATAAGAATTTAACCTTCATGCCATCCTATAAAACAATAAAATAAAGGAAAACATCCTTGCCTTCTGTTATGCCAAAAAATTGCAGTTTAATCATATGAGCAACAAAAGAATCAGGGCCAGGCAAAGTGGCTCATGCCTCTAATCCCAGCACTTTGGGAGGCCAAGGTAAGCAAATCACTTAAGCCCGGGAGTTTGAGACCAGCCTGGGCAACATGTGAAACCCCATTTCTACCCAAAATACAAAAATTAGCCAGTCATGGTGGCATGCACCTGTGGCTACTCGGGAGGCTGAAGTAGAAGGATTGCTTGAGCCTGGGAGGTTGAGGCTGCAGTTAGCCATGATAACACCACTGTACTCTAACCTGGAAGACAGAGAAAAACCTTGTCTCAAAAAAAAAAAAAAAAAAAAAAGTCAGAGGCTGGGTGTGGCGGCTCGTGCCTGTAATCCAAGCATTTTGGAGGCCAAGGCGGGTGGATCACCTGAGGTTGGGAGTTCAAGACCAGCCTGACCAACATGGTGAAACCCTGTCTTAAAAAAAAAAAAAAGCAAAACAAAACAAAAACAAAAGCAAAACAAAACAAAAATCAGAGCCAGTATCAAATCACATTTGATTTTTTTTGTCAGTCAAATATGAGCCATTTTGATTCATTTTTGCACAAATGACCAGATAGTGCATTCAAATTCATTTCACTAGTTCCTTAAGTGGAATTAAAAACTTCTTTCCAAATATATAGAGTAGTTCCTAATGGATCATTGAACAGAATTTGATAGTCTCTGATAGTGCAGTAAAAAGAAAACGTGTTGTAGGAGCTTCTCTGATGACACACTCTAAGCACTAGTTATTAAAGAGCTTGCCTTCACTGGACGTTAGCAGGGTTGGTTCCCATCCAGCTTCTGAACTCTTACAGTCTTCATTTCTGCCAACATTGCTGCTCTTGAAATTCAATCCGTGCAATACAGGACAGTGGTCAAGAGCATGAACTCTGAAGCCAGACTGGGTTTAAATCCCAGTTTTATAATTTGCTGACTATGTGAGCTTGATGCCTCAGTTTCTTCGTCTATAAAACATCAGTGTTAATACTAGCTACCTCACAGGTGGTTCTCATGGTGAACTAAGCTAATATATAGACAGTGATTAGAACAGAGGAATTATTATTGAGCGGCTGTTATGTACCTATACCATTTTAGGGACTATAGAGAATGCATCAGAAGCCTAAAACCTAGGCCCTGTCTTTAAGATTTTGTAGTTTATATGGAAATATCTTGATAGAGTATTGGGCCTTTACTCCACTTGTTGGTTGCAGGAGTGGGCCTGTTTGTTTAAACATACCCCTGGCTTCTCATGTCCCTAGTCTTGTTATCCTGCACGAAGTGAAGTAATTTTCTTGGAGTGGAGTGGCTTTGGGTCTAATCCCATAAGAAAAAGGACACATTTTCCTTTTATTTATTTTATTTTATTTAAAAATTTTTTTAAATTTATATTTTATTGTGTTTTAGGTTTGGGGGTACATGTGAAGAACATGCAAGATTGTTGCATAGGTACACACATGGCAATGTGGTTTGCTGCCTTCCTCCCCTTCACCTGTATCTGACGTTTCTCCCCATGTTATCCCTCCCCAACTCCCCACCCCCCACTGTCCCTCCCCTTGTTCCCCACCACAGACCCCAGTGTGTGATGCTACCCTCCCCGTGTCCATGTGTTCTTATTGTTCAACACCCGCCTATGAGTGAGAACATGCGATGTTTGATTTTCTGTTCTTGTATCAGTTTGCTGAGTCTGATGGTTTCCAGTTTCATCCATGTCCCTATAAAGAACACAAACTCATCGTTTTTTATGGCTGCTTATTATTCCATGGTGTATATGTGCCACATTTTCCCTGTCCACTCTATCATCGATGGGCATTTGGGTTGGTTCCAAGTCTTTGCTATTGTAAACAGTGCTGCAGTGAACATTCATGTGCATGTGGACACACATTTTCAAATGGAGTTAGGAAGTACATCTGGCCCTTACTTTCATAGTATATCCTACAATTTGGCTCCAGCAATAATAAAGGTAATAACCTGGGTACTGGGCATCAACTACCTGTTATAGTTCATTTTTTTCAGAACTCAGTCTGAGAAGTGGCGAACTATTTACTGAGGAGACACTTAGAGACCCCACAGAACACAAGAGTCATTCAATGCCAACTTCTATGGTGTGAACCTGCTATGAAAACATTTCCAGAAATGCGAGTTTAATGTAGACTGAAGCAACAGGAACCAATTTTCATGGAAGTGGGACCTAAGCTGGTTCTTGAAGAATAGGATAGAATTTGGATGGGGAGAAGGAAAAAAAAAAAGAGCCTTTCTGCAAGCAAAGCAATTATTTTTGAAGTTTGTACTTCCATATAATTGAAATACATAAAATACTGATTAAAATTAGTTATAGTCCTGTTTGATGACACATGGTGACCTAGCCAGGATACGGCAGAGAAATAGGTGACAAAGGTCCTTGCTGCCTGATTTTCTTTTATTATGTGACCCAATTGCCAGGAATGTTGTAAGCACTTTGCACGTATTAAGTCACTTAGGCCTTACGACAACTGTATGACATAGACATCATCTCTCCCATTTTACAGCTGAGGCTACTGAAGCATAGAGAGTAGTTATCAGCCTAATGTCACACTGCCAGCAAGAGACAGAACTGGGGTTCGAACCCAGGTAGTTTGACCCTGCAGCCCATTCTCTCGCATCATTCAGCTTTATGATTTCTCAGCCCAAGGGAAGAGGTTGGGTGGTCTCTCTTGCGAAGGGAACCAGGGAAGAGATCAGAGTGATGGCTTGGACTTTGGAGGCTGCCACACGAAGCTGGAGGTAGCAGGAGCTCATCAATGGAGGGTTTGGAAAGCTAAGACACACGAGCTTGGCTGTGGAGAAAGAAAAAGAAGATTCATCTTGTCCATGTTCCTGATCAAGAACAATTCTAGACTGTTCAGTGCATTAATTCCAAAGATGTCAAGCGTTCCAGTTTGGTAGATGGGACCTTATGTACATACGAGGAGAGGGTAGAACAGAAACAAAACTGGGCCCTCTCCGCACCCGCTGGGCTGCTGCTGGGAAGGCACAGAGCTGAAAGTGGAAACATTCTCCCGTCCCTTTTTTCCAGGCACCTGCCTAGAAGACAAGCAAGTCCGGAGGTATGAATTTGAGGTTTCACCTATAGTTGAGAGCTGAAACCACAAGATGTAAAACTCCCTGGAAAAAAAAAAAAAAAAGACCCTAACGGAAGCAGAAGAGAAACACCGACAGAGGAGGGCCTGTGGACTGCACGGTGCTATGGAAGTTACTCTCTGCACAATTTAAGAAGTTCCCAGTCAGCTACTCCAAAGAGGTGGCAGAAGCTGAGAACTGGGATGAAGCCAGGAAATGTTAACGATGAGCCTAAGAAGGGTGAGGAGAGGAAATGAAACTTGGCTCTGCCCTTAAGACGCTATCGCACGGGGTCAAAAAAGGCATGTCTGGTTCATGTGGGCCTCCTCACTGTTTCCCACCCTCCTGGGACTTAGGGCGTCTTTCAGGTTGGCTGGGATGGGCATGGGGGTGAGGAACTGAGTCCTCAAGTTACAAAATTGGAATTCTTTTCTGTGCATTCGGCTTGCCTCCTTGGCACCACACCTCTCCCTCTCCCAGGGGCTCTTCTCAACCCTCCTTCTCTCCTGATCTTTGATATTCCCTCTGCTGTTAGCTGGGTTTGCCCATGTCACAGACAGTCCATTTCCTGGCGACCACCCCTGTCCAGCTGTGACCGTCAAGTGAGGCCCTGCCCCATGTCTCTCTCAGCCCCTGCCCGACCCCAGTGCAGACTGTCCCACTCCTTCCAGGAAGCATTAGCCAGCCTCTCCTCCTTGCCTCTTCTGGCTCCCTAGAGCTACTCTGCCACCCACAAATTGCCTCGGCTGTGCCTGCAGACTTGTCACTTTGTGCATCTGCTGCCCTTCTGCTCCCCCTACAGGCAGGGCAGTGGATGCACAGTAAGGTGAACCGCACCCCCACCCCCCCAACCGGCGCAGGGAGTCGTGCCTTTGTGCACACCCTTCCCCTGAGTGCTGGTAGTACCTGGGATTTGCGTCTAGCCACGAAAATATGGCAAAGTTGATGGGATGTGTGATAGGATTGTATGTATATACGTATATATGTATGTAAAGCATGAAAGTCATAGTTCCCGGCTCAGAGCTCCCATAGCCCTCTTTATAATTCTTTTGTTATAAGGTTGGAGCATTTTAAGCCTTGGGAACAAGCCTCAGGAAACAATTTCTCTCTCTCTCTCTCTCTCTCTCTCTGAAATTCCGTCCTCCTTTTACCTGCCCAAGGCAGGACTCTAATCTGATTGCAGCTCAAAAGACCCTCATTCCAGAGGCAGTCCTGCCCCATATTCTAAAGGAAGGAATGCTGCACAGAATGGCCAAGAAGAATCTGAACAGGCAGGTTTTACTGGGTTTCCCCACTCAGCCTATTCACATGAAATCTTACCCTTTTTGTCCAATCACATCTCTACACCGTTGTCAATCATGCCTATGTAATGAAGTCTCCTTTAAAACACAAGAGGGCTGGGTGCAGTGGCTCATGCCTGTAATCCCAGCATTTTGGGAGGCCAAGGCAGGTGAATTGCTTAAGCACAGGAATTCAAGATCAGTCTGGGCAACACGGTGAAACTCGGTCCTACAAAAATTACCAAAAAATAGCCAGGTGTAGTGGTGTGCTCCTGTAAGTCCTAACTACTCAGGAGGCTTCGGTGGGAGGATTGCTTAAGCCCTGAAGGTAGAGGTTTCAGTGAACCATAATTGCACCACTGCACTCCAGCCTGGGTGACATAGTGAGACCCTGTCTCAAAAAACAACCCCACAACTGCTCCCCTGCCACAACTCCATGACTCACAAAAGGACAGGGTTGAGAACTTCCTTACAGGTGAACATGTGGACGTTCCTGGAGGGTGGTACACCTGGAGAGGACCTGCAAGCTTTGTGCCCCTTCTTGTATACCTTGCCCTACACACTTCTTCATCTATATCCTTTATAATATACTTTATAATAAATGAGTAAATGCAAGTGTTTTCCCAAGTTCTGTGAGCCACTCTAGAAAATTAATTGAATCCTGCTAGATGCAGTGGCTCATGCCTGTAATCCCAGCACTTTCGGAGGCCAAGGTGGGTGGAGCACCTGAGGTTAGGCATTAGGGACCAGCCTGGCCAATATTGTGCAATCCCCTCTCTAATAAAAATACAAAAACCAGTGCTGGGTGCAGTGGCTCCCACCTGTAATCCCAGCACTTTGGGAGGCCAAGGTGGGTAGATCATGAGGTCAGGAGATCAAGACCATCATGGCTAACATGGTGAAACCCCATCTCTACTAAAAAGACGAAAATTAGCCAGATGTGGTGGCACATGCCTGTAGACCCAACTACTCAGGAGGCTGAGGCAGGAGAATCGCTTGAACCTGGGAGGCAGAGGTGGCAGTGAGTCAAGATGAAGCCATTGTACTCCAGCCTGGGTGACAGAGCAAGACTTTGGCTCAAAACCAAAAAACTAGCAGGGTGCGGGGTGGTGCACATCTGCAATCTCAGCTACCTGGGAGGCTGAGGCAGGTGAATCACTTGAATCCAGATAGTGGAGGTTGCAGCGAGCCGAGATTGCACCTCTGCACTCCAGCCTGGGCAACAGTGCGAGACTCCATCTCAAAAAAAAAAAAAAAAAAAAAAAAAAAAAATTGAAACCAAAGACAGGGTCGTGGGAACCTCAACTTAAAGAAGTTCTGGAGGCTTGGACTAGTGACTGGTGGGACTGAGCCCTCAACCTGTGGGATTTGACGCAATCCACAGGTAGACAATGTCAGAACTGAATTGGAGGACACCAGGCTGGTTTCCCCTGCAGAATCTATTGCTTACTTGCTGGTGGAGAGAAACCCCCACCAAATTCGTAGTCATAGAAGTCTTCTGTGTTTATCGTTGTGCTGATATGAGTAGAGGAGTTTGGCTTGAGAGTTTTTTTGAAACAGGGTATCATTCCCTTGATCACATATTGTTATACAAGACTGTCTAAGCTAACTAGAGAGACTTTCTTGCGGACTTTGAAGATAGGAACTGCCATGTGGTGAAAGGGTCATGAGGCAAGGAACTATGGGTAGCTTTTAGGAGCTGACAGCAGCCCCAAACAGCCAGCAAGGGCAGGGTACAGTGGCTCATGCCTGTAAGCCCAGCACTTCGGGAGGCTGAGACGGGAAGATCACTCAAGACTAGGAGCCAGCCTGGGCAACATAGTGAGACCTGTCTGTACAAAAAGTACAAAATTAGCAAGATGTAGTAGTCTGTGGCTGTGGTCCAAGCTACCTGGAGGCTGAGGCAGAAGGAACACTTTAGCCCAGGAGGTTGAGGCTGCAGTGAGTCAAGGTCACACCACCGTACTCCAGCTTGGGCAACAGAGCAAGACCTTGTCTCTAAAAAAACAAAACAAAACAAAACACAACAACCGGCAAGAAAATGGAGGCCTTTGTTTAGGATGCAAGAAATTCATGCCTGGACTCCTGACCTGCTGTGAGAAAGTGTGAGATAATAAATGTGTGTAAATTTTAAGCTGCTAAGTAAACGTTGCACAGCAATAGACAATAAAGGCAGGCAAAATAGATGTGCTTGTGAGAGGCTTGACAATTCAAACAAATCCAGAAAAGAACAGCACATTTTTCAAAGCTTTTAGATAGAACTTTATAGACTGTCCTAACCCATATTACCATATGTATTTAATCCTTCCTATATAAATATATTTTTTATTCAATATAAATATACTGTTTATCCTATATAAATTATGTTTCTGAGAAGACATTTTTGTCAGGTTCCCACCAAGAATGCAGAAACCATAATGACTACTAGAAATAGGAAGATGTAATATACATAACTCATTATATAGGAGATGGAAACAGATGAAAAGCCAAACAGAGGATAGAGAGGCAACCCAGAGATTAGCAGCAACAGGAAGCCACTTTTACTCAAGTCTAGAGGGTCAGAGGGAAAAGACAGTGTTTGCAGAACCCAGAGGCAAGTTTTACCCAGCAGAGGCTGGTAATGGTGGCCCAATATCCAGGGAAGACTGGACAATGAAGAGACGCTGCTGCTGGAGCCTGAATAGGGATGGGGAGACACTTTCTCTTTTCCCTTCCTCCCAGTCTACAGTGTCCCTCCAGAACCCGCCAGTGGCCAAACCCAGCTGGACATTGGCTGGCAGGGGAACCTAGGAAATGTAGCCAACAGGGGTCAGGTCTTGCATGAGCTGAATTGTGTCCCCTCAAATTCACATGTTGAAGCCCTAACTAACCTCCAGTAGTTCAGAATGTGACTGTGTTTGGAGATAAGGTTCCGGGGTCTGAATGTTCGTTCCCCCCGCCCCCCACCGCACCTGCCTCAAATTCATATGTTGAAACCTAATCCCCAATGGGATGGTATTGGGAGCTGGAGCCTTTGGGAAATGATTAGATTGCAAAGGCGGCATCCTTGAATGGGATTAGTGCCTTTATGAAAGGAGCCCCAGAAACCTGTCTTCCCTTCTACCATGTGAGGACACAGTAGGAGGACACCATCTGTGAACCAGGAACTGGGCTCTCACCAGACACCAAATCTGCCAGTGACTTGATCATGGACTTCTCAGCCTCTAGATATAAATTTCTATTGTTTATGGTTAATGAGTCTATGGCAGTGTGAACAAAGAAATTTGGTCTTTAAAGAGGTGATTAAGTTCAAATGAGGCTGTTAGGGTGGGGCCTAATTTAATCTAACTGGTGTCTTTACAGAAGAAGAACTCTGGGCTGGGCTCCATGGCTGATTCCTGTAATCCCAGCACTTTGGGAGGCTGAGGCAGGTGGATTACCTGAAGTCAGGAGTTTGAGACCAACCCGGGCAACATGGTGAAACCTCATCTCTACTAAAAATACAAAAATTACCCAGGCGTGGTGGTGCATGCATTAGTCTTAGCTACCTGAGAGGCCGAGACAGGAGAATTGCTTGAACCTGAGAGGCGGAGGTTGCAATGAGCCAAGATCATGCCACTGTACTCTAGCCTGGGCAACAGAGCAAGAGTCTATCTCAAAAAAAAAAAAAAAAGAAGAAGAAGAAGAAGAAATCTGGACACAGAGACAACAGGAAGACACAGGCACAGAGGAAAGACAAATTCACATGAGGACATAGCGAGAAGGCAGCCATCTGCAAGCCAAGGAGCAAGGCCTTAGGAAATCAGCCCTGCCAACAGCTTGACATGGGATTTCTAGCCTCCAGAATTGAGAGAAGATAGATTGCTGTTGTTAGCCACACAGTTTATGGTATTTTGTTATGGCAGCCCAAGCAAACTCTCATAGGCGCCATGACACAGAGTAGAGCGGGGCACTAGTCAGGGAGCACCTGAGGGAAAACATGTCCTGGATCTGAACAGTGGTGTAATAACACTTGGCTTTTGTTATTACAGCACTGATCTCTTCCCGGCCCAAAGGGGCAAAGGCCCACCTGAAGGTCGAGATGATTCCTCTGGACAGTCACAGTCCTGTTACCTGATTTTTTTCTACTGGAAACCAATTAGATTAGTTGAAATGATTCCTGAAGAATCAAGGTTTCTAATGGTGACTCTCAGGTAGTATATCATCTAGTATCTTGTATAGGGAAGGGAGGACGACTGACAGCTGAGGTGAAAAGGCAAGGAGAGGAGCCCATGTGTCCCAGCTCCAGCCTTTGGAAACTGCGAGAGAGAGGTTCTCTGTACTGAGACAGGGAGCAGAATGGGACACAGAATGTGAAAGTGAGAGGCTAAGGCTGGGCATAGTGGTTCATGCCTATAATCCCAGCACTTCGGGAGGCTGAGTCAGGAGTACTGTTTGGGTTCAGGAGTTTAAGACCAGCCTGGGCAACATGGCAAAACCCTGTCTCTACCAAAAAATACAAAAAATTAACTGGGTGTGGTTGTGCACACCTGTGATCCCAGCTACTTGGGAAGCTGAGATGGGAGGATCTCTTGAGCCTGAGGGGCAGAAGTTGCAGTGAGCCTACGTCGCGCGACTGCACTCCAACCTGGGTGACAGAGTGAGACCTCATTTTAAAAAATAAAAAATTAAAATTAAAATTAAAAGAGAGAGTGGAAAGCTAAGGAGTAGAAATAGAGACCTGCACCTTGTGAGTCAGTGGGTTTATGCTTTATATACTATGGTTTGGATGCGTCCCCTTGAAATTTATATGTCAAAGACTTAATCCCTCTGCCCTCTTAAATGGATTCAGAGATTAATGAGGGCTCTGCCCTCATGAATAGATTAATGTCTAATGCTATCATAAGAGTGGGTTCATATTGTGTGAGTGGCTATGATATAAAAAGTGAGCTCCCTCTGGCTCTCTTGTGCTTGCTTTGTCTCATCATGTCATGTGATGTCTCTTACCATGTCATGCTACAGCAGGAAAGCCCTTATCAGATGCAAGTGCCATGCTCTTGGAATTTTCAGCCTCCAGAATCATAAGCTAAGTAAACTTCTATTCTCTAGAAATTTTCCAGTCAGTGGCATTTATTTATAGCAACAGAAAATGGAGTAAGACAGTATACTTTCTCTTTTATTTTCTCTCAGTATTTTAGTATATTTAAAAACATTTTTGAAAACCCCTACATATTGCTCTGGTGTTAAGGGAGATTGGTGAGGTGGGTGGATTTTTGTCCAAGCTCATACCATAGCCTTAGAGGGACATTGGATCCCTAGACAGGTGGTAACAGGAGAGATCGACATCAGAGAAGCCCTAGGGGAAAATGAAACCCAGAACAGAAGTTCCAGGTGAAGAGTTGCTGCTGGTAATGTGCCCTGACTACATAATGTTGACACTAAAGCTTGGTGGTTTGGAGTTTTAATATAGTTATTGAGCACTATTTAATGCCAACCACTGTTATAAGCACTTTGTCTATCTTAATTTAACCTTGATAACAATTCTATGAGGAAGGTAGGTATTATAGATGTAGAAACTGAGGCTTAAAGGTTAAGTAACTTCCTCTGGGTAAACTGTGGAGCCAGGATTCAAATCCTGACAGGCTGTCTCCAAATTTGATGTGTTTAAACACTTTCAGGAAATCTGGGCAACTTGGAAAACAGAAAAGAAAATGTCTGTGAAAAAAGAGAAAAGATTCTTGAAAATGTGAAATGAGGGAGACCTCAGAAGGTGAAAAGACCTGGAAAGGACAAAAAAAGTTGTTAGTTATGTAAGAGTTTATGCTGTATTCAAGATTACATAAACCGCGCCTGGAAGTTTCTGCAAAACACTGTTGTTTTACAGCCTGATCTCACGGTGCCATTATCTGAATTCCCTGTGGATCTATTTCTGTGGTTTGTTGTTTCTGTTCTTATTCATGGTCTAAACTCCTTATATTTCTGATCATCGCTAAGTGCTGGTGTTCTGTTTGAAAAATAATTTATATAAACATTTTGAAGCCCAGAATTATGTAATCATCCTCTTAAAAAAAATACTTGTTTGATCTGGGCTTATGCTAGCAATCTGGGAGCAACTTAATTCAAGTTTAAGCCTTGAGGTTTTCGGAATCACCAGATGGTAGTAAACCAAGCCTTGTATGAGCTGGTTTATTTCAGATTTACTCTGTCTCTGAGGAAGGCCTTTTGGGTCTCAGGCCAGAGCAAAAGATTATTCACCATGAGGAAGGTGTTATAAAAACAATGAGAAAGCAACGAACAGATTGCTATACTTTTTTTTTTTTTAATGTTGGTTTTGCATTTCCTATCTCAGACCTCTGTTTTCTCTGTCCCTATCAGTAATGGTGATTCTGGACTATTGTTTGACACAGGTGACATAGTGAAAGATCAGGGTGAGAAGCATCATCAGTAACCCAGAGAGAGGGACAGGTAAGAGAAATGGTTGAGTCTAAGTTAGATGCTGAGCTTTTCGGAAGACCCTGAATGACCTGACCTCATTCACTCTGCTTAAGAGAACTGAAATTACTAATGGCATTGCTGCAAGCTGCTTGCTGAAGTCATCCTCTCGCATCATGAAGACACAATGAGAATGGAGGGAGAAGGCTAAGAAGGGCCTGGTCAAGCACAAAGGGGACGGGACCAATGAGCTCCTTGACCTCGTTCTTCCGTCCCTATTTATCTCTTGGCTCCTAAGAGGGCTCCAATGAGTTGCTAAGAGGAAACTGAGTACTGTGACTCAAAATTGACAGAGCAGGGAGGGTCATGATCTGGGACTTGATTTTACCATATTTTTGACAAATACATCAGTCTGTTATTATTTCATGACTGTTAGCAGAAGACATCTGACTCATGGAAGAGAGAGGAAGGCTTTAGTACTCGTAGTACAGAAAGCACGAGCACCAGCATGTTTGCGTCGGTTGTTCTTGCCTCCCACTGCCAAGTGCCATGGGAGTAACACGGAGTAGCTCAGATGGATGCCTGCACATGCAATGAGTTGCATTACAGGAGAGGACATTGAGCTCGGGGAACCCACTGCTTTATAGCAAGCAGTAAACAGCTTCCCCTTTGTCCCAGAGAAAGATATTGCCTCGTTTCTCAAGGGTTCTCTTTGCAAGCATAACCCTGAGAAATGGCCTAGAAAGAGTGGCCCAGGCTTTGTTTCTTGGTGTTGGGGCTCAGAACACAACATCCCAAAATGTAGCACATTGGCAATTAAGAAAACTACAGAAGCAAGAAGGTGACTCTGACCTCCCCCTACCTTCCTGTGTGTGAGTTGGCCATAAAGGAATTCTTTGACCTATCTTTCCTGGAAGTAGGTTACAAGACCCTCCTTCAAGAGGGGTCCTGCCCTATATCAGAGGAAAGAAGTGCTGCACAGAAAGGCCAATGAGAATCTGAACAAACAGCCATTGTTGAGTTTCCTGTAGTTTATTACTGTTAAATCATATACCTTTTTGTCCAATTACATTTCTACACAACTGTCCTCTCTTCATATCGCCCAGGCATAAGCATATACAATTTCCCGTGGGTCTTTGGGTCTTTATTTCTGAAGTCTCCTATGCTACGTAAAATGTAGTTAAATAAATTTGTTATGCTATTCTCTTGTGAATCTGTCTTTTGTGATTAGGAGTGTCAGCTATAATCCTTGCAATAGGTGAGGAAAAGGTGTTACTTTACTTCTCACATTGGCATATCCAGCAAGAATGTTCAGGCTGTTCAGGGCTCACATTCTATGACCTTTCTCAACAGACAGGTGACTTGAAGTGTGCATAATCTTTACACATTATTATTTTCCATTTGTAGTCTCCAAATTTGGGTTAGCTGGATTCAAGCCCCATGATTCTGCTACTTAGGGGATCCCAGTCCGTCTATCTCTAGCATACTTACTCCATTATTCTCTCTTGACATTTGCCACCTCATTTTAGCCAGCTGTGCTTGTTTTCATTCATGCTATTTTGTGAGCACTGCCTGCTTTGAAAGGAGCACACATAGTGGAATGATGGCTGGTTCTGGCGTTTAAAAAGCTGGTTTCACATTCAACCTCTACCATTTGCCAAATAAGAAATTAATCCTCCCATCAGGCAACTCGAGTAGTACAGTGGTGATAACATAGTGCTTTTTACAGTAGTGGAGTGTGTGTACCTCAAAATTACCTTGTGGAAAATCAAGCTCCTCCTCCTTTACCCAAAACCCGTTCTTCCACCTGAATTCTCTACCTCGTTATAGTCATCATCCATCCATCCCGACCTCCTCCTCGTCATACCTTTGCATCAAGTCTTGCCAGTTTTACCTTCTAAACCTTGTTCTCCAACCTTTTCTTGCCCTCCCTACCGCCATTGTCTATCTTTACCAAGTGTCAATTCAGTAGTTCCTTAAGGAAGCTTCTAGCAGCATGCCGGCCACCATTCTCTGATATCTTACTACTGCCTGAGCTTGTCATTTCACTCATCTTAAATACCTTTCATCCTCATACAGTCCAATTTCCTTACACATGTTTTTGCCTTGATTCCTTCTACATCTCACCTTGTGTTGTTTTACACTGTAATGTTACTTATTTCTTGTATTTTCTAGTATCTGCCGTGACGTTTAACATTTTTCATGTATTTGATGCTCTTCCTTCCTGAAATACCAATCCTCTCTTTGACTAAGTCCAACTCCTTTAAAAATTTAGATGAGCGTGGGGCACGGTGGCTCGTGCCTGTAATCCCAGTACTCTGGAATGCCGAGGCAGGAGGACCAACTGGAGACCAGCCTGGCAACATGGTGTGACCCCCATCTCTACACACACAAATTTTCTTTTTAAAAATTTGCCAGGCATGGTGGTGCACGCCTGTAATCCACGCCATCTCTACACACACACATTTTCTTTTTAAAAATTTGCCAGGCATGGTGGTGCACGCCTGTAATCCACGCCATTCAGGAGGCTGAGGTGGCACTGTTACCAGGATATGTGGAGTTCTCTGTTCTTAGGCTTCTTGGGAGAAAGAATCTGGCCAAGAGACCAATTAGTAAAGTAAGCAAAGACATACTAAGGAAATAATATGCTTCAAGAGAGAAGTGACCTGACCCTGCTAGGAGCAGTGGCGGTAGCAGCATGTTTAAAGAGGTGATACACTCTGAAAGACAAGTCACAGTGGACTGCTGGAAAGAGAATGAGCCAGCAGGCTGGAAACAGTGGCTCAAGCCTGTAATCCCAACACTTTGGGAGGCTGAGGCAGGTGTATCATGAGGTCAGGAGTTCAACATCAGCCTGACCCATGTAGTGAAACCCCATCTCTACTAAAAATAAAAAATAAATTAGTTGGGCATGGTGGCAGACACCTGTAGTTCCAGCTACTCGAGAGGCTGAGGCAGGAGAATTGCTTGAACGCAAGAGGCAGAAGTTGCAGTGAGCTGAGGCTGTGCCACTGCACTCTAGCTTAGGAGACAGAGTGAGACTTCATCTAAAGAAAACCAATGAGCTAGCAGCCCTAAGAGTTCTGCGTTGAGATTTTTATTATGTTGGGACTGTTTCTTTAAGTTCCCGCCTCTGTCTGAAGTCTCCACCTTTATCTTCATCTAGTTTCCTGCTTGGGCATTAGTCCCTGCTTTTTTCCTGCCTAGTTCCCACCCCAGGTTTGTGGGATTCTCCTTTACTGGTAGTTAAGGCACATGTATGGGCAGGTGTTGGGTATAATCCTATAATCCAGCATTGCTCATTACTGCCACCCTAGGAAGGTCATATAGCAGCAGTTATGTGTCTACCTATTGTCTCTGCTTATCTCTTAGAAATTTCCCCTTTGCCCCCCCCCCCTTTTTTTTTTTGAGGCAGAGTCTTGCTCAGTTGCCTAGGCTGGAATGCAGTGGTGCAGTCTCAGCTCACTGCAACCTCTGCCTCCCAGGCTGAAGCCATTGTCCTACCTCAACCTCTCGAGTAGCTGGGATTACAGGCACTGCCACCACACTTGGCTAATTTTTGTATTTTAAGGAGGTTTCGCCATGTTGGCCAGGCTGGTCTTGGACTCCTGACCTCAGGTCATCTGCCCACCTCAGCCTCCCAAAGTGCTGGGATTACAGGCATAAGCCACCGTGCCCCGCCATCCCCTTTGCTCTCTTTCCCTCCGTATCAGTATGTGGCTAGCTATATTCTGACAGATTAACTACAGAGTGAGCTATTACTGGGCATCTTAAGAGTTGTTCTGAGGTGTTTCTTCTTGCATAGGCATTTTCCCTCCTTTCTGCTCATATCTTGCATGCGGGTTTCCAGTGGTCTCTGGAGTGTGAGATTTTCCAGACCTCCCTTTCTCCAGGCTCCCGCTCCTGCTCATGTCTAGCTATCTGCCTGCTCTCACAGGAGAATTGCTTGAGCCCAGGAGTTTGGGATGCAGTGAGCTAGGATCACACCACTACAGCAGGCTGGGTGAGAGAGTGAGACACTGTCTAAAACAAAACAAAACAAAACAAAAAAACCCAACTTAGGTTAGATAATGGCTAATGAAATAATACAAGAAAATAAAATAAAAAGTATAAAATTAGAAATGATATTTTAATCCAGGAACATACAAAAGAATCAACATAAAAAAATACTAATGCAAAAAAATACTAATGCAGTAAGGGAGCAGGGTCAAAATGGTACTTAGAAATGTCCATTGAATGGGAATGGAATGTTTAAATCATGGTACATGGAAACCAAGGCAAGAATTCACAATAGGGCATATTAATAAGAGAAAGGGCATACACATTTATTTAACCATGTGCACGAAAAGAATCACAGAGTGATTGCCCAATATCCCAATAGGGTGCAGAAACTTATATACCCTCTTGAAGTTACAGAAAGAATGGGAGCTTCCTAGCCTGGGCAACATGGTAAAACCCTGTTTCTACTGACAAAAGAAAAACTGAGCTGAATTTAAAAGTTTAATTGAGCAATGAACAAATTTTGAATTGGACAGCCTCCCAAGACCTTGTAGGCTAAGGGAGACTCCAGTTCAGCCATGTCATAGAAAAAAATTTATGAACAGAAGAGGAGACTGATGTACAGAAAACGGAAGTGAGGTACAGAAGCAGCTGAATTGGTTACAGCTCGGCATTTGCCTTATTTGAATATGATTTAAACAGTTGGTTACATTTGATTGGCCAATACTCATGACTGGCACAAGTGTAGGCTACAGTCTGTTTATACCTCTACTTGTTATAGTTCAGGATGTACAGAGAAACCTTTAGGCTGAACTTAAAATATGTAAGGAGTATTATGTACCACATTTTCCTTATCCAGAATACTATGCAGCCATAAAAAAGGATGAGTTCATGTCCTTTGCAGGGACGTGGATGAAGCTGGAAACTATCATTCTCAGCAAACCAACACAGGAACAGAAAACCAGACACTGCATGTTCTCACTCATAAGTGGGAGTTGAACAGTGACAACACATAGACACAGGGAGGGAAACATCACACACTGGGACCTGTTGGGAGGTGGGGGGCTAGGGAGGGATAGTATTAGGAGAAATACCTAATGTAGATTACAGGTTAATGGGTGAAGCAAACCACCATGGCGTATGTATACCTATGCAACAAACCTGCACATTCTGCACATGTATCCCAGAACTTAAAGTGTAAAAAAAAAAAAAAAAAAAAAAAAATGTAAGGAGGCAGCTTAGGCTAAACTTGATTTAACACTACCAACAAAAAAAGAAAAAGAAAAAGAAAAAGAAAAATTAGCTGCATGTGGTGGCACAACATACCTGTGGTCCTGGTTACTTGGGAAGCTGAGGTAGGAGGATCATCCGAGCCTGGGAAGGGGAGGCTGCATTGAATCATGATCACTGCACTGCACTACAGTTTGGTGATACTGTCCTAAACAAACAAACAAACAAAAAAAGGAATGGGGGTATCCTGAGAAAACAGGTTATGGGAAGGGGAGAAGAGGAATTCTACTGAAATAAATGATAATTAGAGAGAATGATTGGATTGGGAAGCAGAAATTAACTTGTAAATCATTCTCTCTGGAATTTAAATGATACTTAGAGATGGTCATTTTCTTGTAAAAGGGTCTGTTCAGATGTGATTACATTCTTGGTCTCCTTCTTGTAATGGATAATAAGATAACAAGGAGGGGCACAGGAACAATTTTTCTCTCTATCTTTCCCTCCTATCTTTATGTAGATAGGGAGAAAGTCTCTCCCAATGCTTGTTGATCTCTAAGGGTTTTTTTGTTTATTTTTTTTTGTTTTTTTTTTTCAGAATACTCATTATACCAGGAAGCCATATTTTGGGGTGAAATTCCCTGTGCTCCTTCAGTAGGCCTACATAGTGGGATATTATGTTGCTGTAAAAAAATGAGAACAATCTATTGATGGGGTCCAGGAGAAGTCACCCCAAAATATGACTTTAGGAGACCAGAATATACTATGCCAAAATATACCTCTTTGGCATAAGGATAATTTTGAGCTGTTATTTTAAGAAATTGTAGACACAGGAGAGTCTCTGAGAAATTATCCTGTTTGAGAGAAATTTACATCTACAAAAGAAATCTCCATCAGTGAAAGTATCTCCATCTCCATACCAGGAAGAAAAGGATACTAGATAACGAGACCCTAAATGGAGAAGGCATTGACTTAAATCTGCATAGCAAAACTTACCTTTGTTTATGATGCTTTTCCTGGTCATCTTATCATACTGAAACTGTCATTGCAAAATTATAACTGAGACAGTAAAAGAGACCTGACCTAACCAACTTCTTCTTGCTTCTAACCTCCAAGCTGTCATTGTTTATTCCTGGGTGTAGTCAACACTAACTTTGGGAGGAACTTAGTTTATAATTTAAAACAAAGAAAATAACAGCTCTTTTCCAAAATAAACCCCCTTTTGACTGGGGATTGGACTGCCTTCTAGGACTAACAAATTAGCCAAAAGATTTGAAATTATGGTTTAGGAGTCATGCAGCTGGAAGATGCAAGATTCTGACCCTCCCCAAATTACTCCTGGGGATAACATCACTATTGTAAGAACTAAGATCAGTGCTTGAGATATTTTGTAGAGCCATATTTTGAGGTATGTGTCTGAGCCCCAGTAGCAGGAATCTATTCCTCATCTCTTTCTAGTAGCAGTGTGTTTTAACATTAAATCTGGGTCTACCGGTAGTCCTTTGGAGTATAGGAAAGCTCGATTATCTTAACAAAACAAAATATCTTGTTCCTGAGAGCTTGGCTTTGGCATCTTTTGCCAAGTAGTGCAAACACCCCTTCCTTGTAATACTGAAGTGGCAAAGCATTCGGTGTTGCTGCCAGCTCCTGACCTTGCCTCTATAGGGGTGAAAGTGTAACTGCCCAAGAGGTTCATTTTGCCCACTGCCCAGATAGAGCCAATTTATCAAGACAGAGGAATTGCAATAGAGAGTTTAATTTATGCAGAGCCAACTGAAGTTGGAGTTTTATGACTCAAATCAGTCTCTCTGAAAATTCAGAAACTAAGGTTTTTTTAAGGATAGTTTGTTTGGGGGGGGGGTGGAGGCTAGGGAATGGGTGCTGCTGACTGGTTGGTGGGTGCAATCACAGGGGTGTGGAAAATGGTCCTTTTGTGCACTGAGTCTGCTTCTGGGTGGGGCCACTGGACAGGCTGGTGGGTCTGAATAGAGCCATCAATCATCAGAAATGCATAAACCTGAAAAGACTCTAAAAAAGCCAATCTTCAGTTCTACAGTAGTGATGTTCCCCGCAATGGGGATGTTGCAAATCTTGTGGCTAATCTGTTAGTATTACAAAGGCAGTCTGGTCCCCAGGGAAGAAGGAATTTTGTTTTGGGAAAGAACTGTTATCTTTGTTTTAGATAAAATTTATTTTTAAATATTTCTTTAAAAAGGAAACTGCCCATGTTCACTTAAATGTTTTATTTTCCTGAATTTTAATTGAAAATTTTAAAAATGTCTCTCATATTCTATATGACGGTACTGAATTTTAATCTTTTTATTTATTTCATATGAAAGCTGTCTATTCCTTGTGCTCCTTCAGAATGCCTACATAATAGGATATTATGTTGCTGTAAAACATGAGAACAGATGGAGGTGGGGGTGATACCCTGGATAATTCTTCTGTAGGTGTGTGTGTGTGTGTGTGTGTGTGTGTATGTGTGTGTGGTTTTTTTGAGATGGAGTCTTGCTCTATCACCCAGGCTGGAGTGCAGTGGCCAAATCTTGGCTCACTGCAACCTTCGCCTCCCAGGTTCAAATGATTGTCCTGCCCTAGCCCCTCCACTAGCTGGGATTACAGGCACCTGCCACCATGCCCAGCTAATTTTTGTGCTTTTAGTAGAGACGGGATTTCACCATGTTGCCCAGGCTGATCTTGAACTCCTGACCTCAGGTGATCCTCCCACCTCTGCCTCCCAGAGTGCTGGGATTACAGGCATGAAACACTGCATCTGGCCTTCTCTAGGTATATTTTTGAGTTGGTTTGGAAAATTGTGACAACAACACTTGGGACATATATAAATCTTTATGTGAAATTTGTTGACATCAGTGCTATCTATGCCATTGAAAGGTCATCTCCATTTCTCCACTGCTCCTCTAGCTTTTATAAACATGTTCTCTTAGTTTGGCTAATATACATAGAATGAGACTAGGAAAATGTTCAAGCACAAGGAACCCTCCTTTCCTGTTATGAGAAGGAACATTTGGGCCAGGTGTGGTGGCTCATGCCTGTCAACTTGAGAGGCCAAGATGGGAAAATCACCTGAGGTCAGGAGTTTGAGACCAGCCTGGACAACATGGTGAAATCCAGTCTCTACTTAAAATACAAAAATTAGCTGGCATGGTGGCACATGCCTGTAATCCCAGCTACTCCGGGGGCTGAGGCAGGAGGATTGCTTGAACCTGGGAAGTGGAGGTTGCAGTGAGCCAAGATCGCACCACTGCACTCCAGGCTGGGTGACAAAAGTGAAATTCCATCTCAAGAAAAAAAAGAGAAGGAACATTTGAATTCATGTTAAAGAGAGCAGCAATTTTTCTCTAAAGGAGGGGCTTGCCCACAGCTGCTCTGGGGAAAATCCACAATCTCACCTTGATTGGAAATGGGCATTCCTCCTGCAAATGTCTGCCACGCCTATGGCCTGAACTGACGGATCATTCAGAATCTCCAAGAGAAGTCAGGGTGAGGTGGCTCACTCCTGCAATCCCAGCACTTTGGGAGGCCAAAGTGGGCAGGTCACTTGAGGTCAGGAGTTTGAGACAAGCCTTGCCAACATGGTGAAACTCCATCTCTACTAAAAATATAAAAAAGTAGCTGGGCATGGTGATGTGTTCCTGTAGTCCCAGCTGCTTGGGAGGCTGAGGTACTGAATTATTTGAACCCAGGAGGTGGAGGATGCAGTGAGTTGAAATGGCACCAGTGCACTCAAGCCTGAATGACAGAGTGAGATCCTGTCTCGAAAAAAAAAAAAAAAAAAGAAAAGAAAAGAAAAAAGAAATCTCCAAGAGAGGTAGACTGCATGCCACACAGCATCACCTCCCAGGTCTCGGGATTTTTTCTAAAATCAGGATTAAGACAGGTAAGAAATAACTTGGTCTTTCAAAAATGGCTGTGGCATACTGGAGACCAAGAGGGCAAATCTTACCATTAAATACATGATGGCTGAGAAACATGTTTTAGAAATTACTGCTTTTTATACACAAATCAGAATTTCTGGCTTCTCAGGAAAATTAAGCTATATGACAATGCAAGGTCCATATTCCTCCATAAAACCATAGGGACAGGGGTGCAGTCCAAGTGTACCCTTTAGATGGGGCAAGTCCTCCTTAGTTCACCAAAGGCCCTCACCTCCCTACCACTCCCTGCCCCTCCACCAGGTCCACACGTTACTTACGTATTGTAACATATTTGAAGAGATTTATTCTGAGCCAAATATGAGTGACCATGGCCCATGACACATCCCTGAGGAAGTCCTGAGAGCATGTGCCAAGGTGGGCACAGCTTGGTTTTTACATTTTAGAGAGGCATGAGACATCAATCACATACATTTAAGAAATACATTGGTTTCATCCAGAAAGGCAGGACAACTCAAAGCTGGAGCTTCTAGTCTATAGGTAAATTTAAACATTTTCTGGTTAACAATTGGTTGAGTTTGTCTAAAGATCGGGGATTGATAGAAAGGGAATGCTCAGGTTAAGATGAAGATTGTGAAGACCAAAGTTCTTTTGACATCTTAAAGTGGCTGCCCTTAGAGACAACAGATGACAAATGTTTCCTATTCAGATCTTAATTAGTCTCTTCAGGATTCAGAGGGTCTGGAATAAAAAAGATCTAGCTATGTTAAGAGATTCTTTACAGATCCAAACTTTCCCCCACAAAGAACAGCTTTGCACGGCCATTTCAAAATATGGCAATGAAACATGTTTTGGGGTAAAATATTTTTATTTTTGTCTTGAAATGTTATGATGCCAGAGTCAGTGTGGAAAGTAAGTCATGATATAAAGAGTTAAATAAAATCCATCTGGTGAGAATTTATGATTTGTAGGGCATGATTCCCCAGACCCCTTAGACAGGAATTTGGGCAAGATAAAAAATCAGAGTTTAGTCCTTATATCCAATGAGGCCATTTGAATTAATGGCTTCTGTTTGTTTTGTTTTGAGTCAGGGTCTTGCTCTGCTGTCCAGGAAAGTGCAATAGCACAAACATGGCTCACTGCAGCCTTGACCTCCTGGGCTCAGTGATCTTCCTACCTTAGCCTCCTAAGTAGCTGGGACTACAAGTGTGTGCCACCATGCCTGGCTGATTTTTAAATTTTTTTGTAGAGATGGGGTCTCATTATATTACCCAGGCTGGTCTTGAACTCCTCAGCCTCTGATTCTCTCACCTTGGTCTCCCAAAGTGCTAGGATTACTGGCATGAGCCACTGTGCCCAGCCAATGGCTTCTTTAAAATGCGATTTATCTTTTCTATTTAAATGCCTCTGTCTCATATGTAAATAGTAGTTCTGCTGGTACCCATCTCATGTAACTAAGATTACTGGATTTGTACAGTTTTGCCCTTAAAAAAAATCTACTTTGTAACTCTCCTATGCTGATTAAGTTCTTAATGTGATAAATATTCTATTATATACATATTCATTTCTCTTCCAAGTCATTTCCTTGTCTTATAGACACATTAGTTAGTTACTTGCTATTCAACAAGTATCAGTATATTGTGAAAATCGATCTTTAGTACATTATTAGTTAGATTTTGTTTGGTTGTTTATTCTTTTAGTCTTGATTGCTGATTTGCTTCTCTGAATTTTAGATTTTTCTGTAGTTTCTGACCTCCAGGCAAAAGTGGATGAATGGGGTTCTGACATATTAATGAGATAAAGGCCTCATTAGAATTCATCCAAGAGACACAGCTGCTCCAGGGAGAGCCACCGTCATTAGCAATAAAGGAAAGTAAGAGTACAAGGCTCTTTTCCTAGAGCAACTGGGTGCTTATTTCATTTTTTCCCCTCTTCTCTTCCTGACCTCCATATTCTAACTTTACAAGTGATTTTTTTTTCTTTTCCAAACTAAAGGATGAGAACTTAAGATTCTTTCTACTTCCACATCCAGGAACTGAAACTCATTATATTTATCCCCAAACGGCTCCTTCCATTCTTCTCCCAGATTTGGCTAATGTCCACATTTATATGCTTAATGTTTCCTGCAGCTACTACACATTTGATCACTTCCAACATGAAACATTGGAATAACCCCAAATGTTACTGCCACAAAGATAGCCATGGAGAATACAGGTTATGAATCAAGGATATTGCTGGTCTATAAAAGTCATCCCTTGAAACTCCTGGAATTTTAATATCTAAAATCCATGTAAATGGGGGCAGACCTAGAGACTGGTAATAAATCCTCCCAACATAGTGGGGTATATGTACAAAACAGGTCTGAACAGAAAGCGATGAGAACGCAAGGGAAGGAGCAAATTGTTCTGCAGAGAGGCCAAGAAAAGCTTCTTGGGAGAAGAGAAACAAGGTCTGGAAGGATGACCAACATTTTTTCCAAACAGAGGAAGAGAAGTGGGTATTGCAGATACAAGAAAGAGCATGTGCCAAAGTCCCAAGTCTCGACAGGCATATGGCCTGTTCAGGACATGGTGGTAAGTCTAGCATAGCTAGATGGGATAGTAAATAAGGCCAAGACATTTGCAACAGTCCATTAGAGGAAGCAATATAGCCTAAACTCAGTTGGTGGCAAGATGGATGGAGAAAGGGGCTAAACTTGGGATACAAATGGGAATGAAGAGTTGGCAGGAGTTAAGGGTGACTCTGAAGTTTCTGCCTGGGGTGAGTTGCTGTATGCTAACACCAACACCGGAGAAAGAAAACAGTCTGGGCAGGGTGGCTCATGCTTGTAATCCCAGTACATTGGGAAGCCAAGGTGGGAGAATCACCTGAGGTCAGGAGTTCCAGACCAGGCTGGCCAACATATAGTGAAACCCCGTCTCTACTAAAAATACAAAAATTACTGGGCATGGTGTTGTACACCTGTAGTCCCAGCTACTTGGGAAGAGCTAAGGCAGGAGAATCACTTGAACCTGGGAGGCAGAGGTTGCAATAAGCTGAGATTGCACCACTGTACTGCAGCCTCGGCGACAGAGTGAGACTCTATCTCTCAAACAAAAAAGAGAAAGAAAACCCAGGACACAGAGGACCTGGGGTAGCCAGCAGGATTTGGATCCCAAATGTCTGCTGAATGACCAATTCTTTGGCTAAATCTAAATGAATGCTCTTCATCTCTCTCTTTGATGTGACTACCATTTTTTTTTAATTCTCTTTTCTCTTGGTTTCCAATATATCACTCTTAAATTTCTTACCTATCTGCTCCCTCCTTTCCTGGCATGTGAAGGAAAAGGAGTAATTAAAAGGGGCTCTCTGTTTTTGGCCCACTTCCTATCTCTCTTGTCTCTTGTTCTCTGGTAATTGCCCACTTCCCAGCTCTTCAATTACTCTCTATGGACGGGGGGACTTCTAACTCCAAGGTGCACTCCCGTCTCTCTCATCAGTTCCAGACGTTTTGGTGCAATTGCCTACTGAATATTTTCCCCAGCTGTCCTGCAGGAGGGATTCTGCATCTCAAACTGCACTCTTCCCTAGACAGCCCCTGCTTCTCCCCATGTGGGCCTCATCTCAGCAAATGAACCCTCCATCCATCTGGAGACTCGGAGTCCTCTGGATCTTAAGTTGCATGAATGCAGGGACCATTTCACTTGGTTGCCACTCGCACAGTGAGTGGCCCACGCATAGCAAACACTCAACTATTGGTATAGTCAATAAAGGAGGCCTTTAGGTTTCTGGCTTCTGTCACCCCTCAAGGAATGAAAGTTGTCCTCTACCTTTCTCCCATCCCATTGCAGCGTAAATTAACTGAATTCGGCACCATTTGCTTCAGAAAGCCTTCCCTGACCACCACTCAGCTTCCCATCCTGGTCTGCTAAGGCTCACAATTTTCTGCTGCTAACAAGAAAAACTTCAGCCAAATTAAATTTAAAGAGTTTAATTGAGCAATGAATGATTCACTCATCGGGCAGCCCCCAGAATCACAGCAGATTCACAGAGAATCCAGGGGTGCTTCATGGTCAGAACAAACTTATAGACAAAAAAGGTAAAGCGATGTACAGGAATGGAAGTGAGGTACGGAAACAGTGAGATTGGTCCCAGCTCAGCGTTTGTCTCATTTGAACACAGTTTGAACAGTTAGCAGCCTGTGAGTGGTTGAACTATGGCTGCTGGGACTGGCTGACACTCAGTTTAGTAGTATGATACAGGTGCATAGTACTAAGGTTTTCAATTGTGTCTGATTACGTACTAAGCTAGGTTACAGTGCATCCACAAGGACTCAAACATGAAATACAGAGTCCTTCTCAGGCCATATTTAGTTGCTTTAACACTGCATACACCTTAACCATACCACATAGCATATGGTTTCCATGTCAATTTCACCCACCAGTTCCTTAAGGGATACAGCAGGTATCTTCTTTAGATTCTGGTGCCTACTTGTTTGATGAAAGGAAGGAAGGGGGAGGAAAGGAAAGGAGGGGAGACTGACAGACACTCTGAGGTGGGTGTCCAGATATCCTGAGGGCTATGGCAGAGAGGGATGTGAATTACCCAGGGTGATGACTCTTTACCCCAGAAGATGTGTGCAGGGCAAACTCTCTAATGCCTACAGGGACAGTGAAGGAAGGTAGCCTTAGGTATAAGGCACCAAAAAGTAGTGGGACTGCGGGGAACAGAGAGGACACACTCTGTCTAAAGGGAACAAGCTAATAATTGCTATATAGAAATGCTGGCCTTGTGTGGCCAGACGGATTGCATTTTTTTCTTTCTTTTCTTTTTTTTTTTTTTCTTTGAGACAGAGTCTCACTCTGTCACCCAGGCTGGAATGCAGTGGTGTGATCTCAGTTCACTGCAACCTCCACCTCCCAGGTTCAAGCAATTCTCCTACCTCAGCCTCCTGGGACCACAAGTGCATGCCAACACGCCCAGCTAATTCTTATATTTTTGCTGGAGACAGGGTTTTACTGTGTTGGCCAGGCTGGTTTCGAACTCCTCACCTCAAGTGATCTGCCTGCATCAGCCTCCCAAAGTGCTTGGGAGTATAGGCATGAACCACCACGCCTGGCCTGGATTTTTTTTCTAAATTTTTTTTTTTTATGTTTTTAAAAAAATTTTTCATCATTTTGTTTGTTTGTTTTTGAGATGGAGTTTTTCTCTTGTTGCTCAGGCTGGAGTACAATGGCATGATCTTGGCTCACCCCAACCTCTGCCTCCCAGGTTCAAGTGATTCTCCTGCCTCAGCCTCCTGAGTAGCTGGGATTACCGGTACATGCCACCACACCCGGCTAATTTTGTTTTTTTAGTAGAGATGGGGGTTTCTCCATGTTGGTCAGGCTGGTCTTGAACTCCTGACCTCAGGTGATCCGCCTGCCTCAGCCTCCCAAAGTGCTGGGATTACAGGCATGAGCCACTGAGCCCAGCTTGATCATCATTTTAATCAGTTAATACTGATTATATTTTTTTCCCAATGAAGTCAAAATCAATATTTTGGAACAAGAAATCTCCTACATTTTAAATACTGGTCAAGTTAAGCATTAGACTAGATTCTGGCCTTGATTTTGACAGTTTGTCATTTCTGGTACAAAACATTGAGGAAAGTGCATTTGTAAACTATTAAAATGTGAGCTGGGTGCAGTGACTCATGCCTGTAATCCTAACACTTTGTGAGGCCAAGGCAGGTGGATTGCTTAAAACCAGGAGTTAAAGACCAGCCTGGGCAACATGTCGAAACCCTGTCCCTACAAAACATTCAAAACTTAGCCAGGCATGGTGGTGCGTGCCTGTAGTCCCACCTCCTGGGGAGTCTGAGGGGAGAGAACTGCTTACACCTGGGAGGTTGAGCTGTGTTCATGCCACTGCACTCCAGCTTGGGCTAGAAAGTGAGATCCTGTCTCGAAAAAATAAAAGAAAACAAAATGGGACAGTTACAGAGTTAAATGGGAAAATCCATCTACAAGAACACACTCATCAATCAAAAGCTGAGTTAATTTAGCGAAATACATGTTGGAGAAAAGAAGAAAATTTATGAAGGGAGGTGTCAGGTAATGAATATTAAATCCGGTCCTTGATTTGATTTTGGAGCAGAAATGAGCTATATATAAAGGACGTCCAGTAATAAAAACAATGGGAGATTTCTTCAATAGGGGTGGATAATTTTCTAGATACTTGTATATTCTCAGCTGTAAATACCACCGTAGAAGCAACTAACATTATAGAACCCAAATATGAACATTATCCTTACTAATTTTTCACTACAAGAATCAATTGCACAAGTTGGTAAATTGATTTTAACTAATAATTGGACTATATTTTTAATTATATTAAAATTACTTTTCATCTTGAGCACTGTGAAACATTATACAAACTTATTACTTCATTAAGTCCTGATATAATCATATGAAGTAGATTATTTTTTTCTCACATTTGCTAAGAAATTAAGGTTTGGAAAGTTTCATTCATTTATTTCACAAGTATTTAATTTAGTATGCTATAGTGAACAAAGCAAACAAAACCCCCTGCCTTCATGGAGTCAAGGAGTTTAAATTCCAGGTGTAACCAAATAAACAGATACAGTAAATAGCCTTCCTTTCAGATGCAGCACTGATTTTAAATGTAGGCTTTCTTTTTTTTTTTTTTTTTTGAGGCTGGAGTACAGTGGCATGATCTTGCCTCACTGTAACCTTCACCAAATGGGTTCAAGCAAACCTCATGCCTCAGCCTCCTGAGTAGCTGGGACGATAGGCATGCACTGCCATACCTGGCCAATTTTTTTTTTTTTTCAGTAGAGATGCGGTTTTGCCATGTTGACCAGGCTGGTCTTGAACTTCTGATGTCAAGTGATTGAACCACCTTGGCTTTCTATTAAACCTCAGCTACAAACCTTCCAGTAAGTGGCTGATGCTGTCCATTTTATTTTATGTATAATATATAAAATATATAAATATATAAAACAACATTACATATATATGTTGTATATATATATATGTAGGTGTGAGCCACTGTGCTGGGCCTGGATGCTGTATAATAATAATAGTAGTTTTGAGGCACCAGAAGACTGCAGACCTGTGACCCAGTGAACAGAAGTTCTCAGGACAGCCAAGTAGCTGCTGGGTCACTCCCCAGCCACCTGACCTCAGCAGACCACATTCTCTGCAGCTGGCTGTCCTGATCTGTGATAGTGGGGATGCAATATCTGCTCCATGCATGGACGAGCTGGTATGAAAATACAGCAGGAAACAGCACAGGAAGCATGTAAGTGCATCTAAAATCATATGTACATATTTGTGTAATGCTTAACACATTACATGAGTGTTTTCAAGGGAAATATAAATACGGTGCTAATTTTAATAATAATGACCCACTCCACCATAGTGAAATGTCTAGCAATCTGAAAATTTGCAGGGGTGATCCGGGTGGCTGTGACACTTCTAATGTTGCTGATTTAAAGAGGAGTGACTCAGAAGCATTTAGTTACAGCTGGGTGGCAGAGCGGCCCAGGCAAGCCAACCCAGACACAGAGCTACTGAGGAGAGCTGACTTCATTCAGGGAGGATGTAAGTGGGCATTCTTTCATTCATCAAATAAATATTAACTGGTTTCCTATCATATCTGTTTTGTTCATTGCTATATCCTCAGTGCTCAGAAAAACTCATTGCCATGAACACATTTACGTTGTAAGAGAAGGAGGCAGTTCGTGTATAGACGTGTTTATCTTAGGTCATAAGTGCTTCAAAGAAAAGTGAGACTGGAGGATAGACAGGGGATGGGAGGGAGGAAGGAAAGGAGATTGTGTTAGGATAATTAATAGCAGCTGCCTCAACAAATAAAATCTGCAATTTCAGTGGCTCAGTCTGACAAAGCCACTGATTTTTCTCTCACAAAGTATGACCGGGGTCAGTGACTCAGGGACCCAGGCTCTCTCCGTCTTCTGGGATTTCCAAGGCAGGAGAAGAAAGGAGGGACAGGGAGCCCCATAGTTCTGAGCGAATGCAGCGATGATGTAGCATGGTGGATCTCCCCGGGAAGAGAGCTCCAGGGAGGGAGGACAGCAAAGGCAAAAACGTCAGCGGGAAACGTGCTTGGCTCGTCCCAGGAATAGCAAAGAAACCACTGTGGCTTCTCTCAGTGGAAAAGTGGGGTGGAAAGATAGCCAAGGGCCAGGCCATCTAAGACCTCTCAGGCCAAGGGAGGAAGTAAGAAAATGCAATTATTTGGGGTCATTTAGTGTCCCTTAAAAACTTTACAGAAGCATTATGGATGGTTATAATGATTGTGTAAACTAAACTATGAATAACATTCTCCATTTTCTAGAGAAATCTTTACAAAATGTGTTACTGCGTCTATTTCCCTGATGGAACTGTTACGGGTTGTTAATCCTGGAGCACAATTTTCTACCTATCCAAGACCCTCTAGAGGTAGGGTTTTTCCTGCCACTAGTGGCATAGGGCCAAACATCATGGCAGCCCTCATGATAGCCCATCTTCGTCCTTCTGGAAGCCCGACGTGTGGCAAGCACTGGACTCCTACAAACTAAGCACCTGCAGACGATCATGCCCCAGTGCCACAAACAACCTCAAATATGCAATAGTTCCTCAACCACTATTTCTAGAGTAGCTCAACCAGTTTGTAAAAAGCGTCACTTTAAACTCCTGGAATTTTCACACCTGACATAAGCCCACAGTCACTGTACTTAATTCTAAAGATGGAGTGAAACTAAATTTATTTATCTTACATATTCCAGGTTAACTTTTCAGAAGTAAAATGAGTTGTTTTCTAGAGGTTTAGTTAATGTTGACTTCACGTTTCTGACCGCATGAAATGTTGGCATTGAAATTCAATGACCCCTGTTGCTTACTCTGAGGATAGTCAAACCCCAGAATTTTCAGCTAAAAATGTAATCTAGAATTTGCTTACTGAATTGAATTAAGGTTTTACATTAGGATAAACACTTTGGGAGTAATTCTGGAATAGTGGGTTGGCGGTTTTGTACAACATGCTTAGAATACCACAGCCCTTACAATAATTGTACACTCTTCTGGCCCGTTTCCCAGATTTCCTTGAAAAGGGTCAGAGGACAGGCTGCAATTAATGACACATGAATGCTGAAGTCCAATTAGAAGCATCTTCAAAGGAATAATTAGGCTAGACTTAATAAGAGGGGATTAAGAGAAGAAAAGGTTTGGGCAAATTATACACTGAAGGAAAAGAAGATAGGAAACAAGGCAGCCGTAGATTGGAGCTGATTATTTCAGGAAGTGATTTTTGATGTTTATCTTAAAAATAATATAAATATAGTGAGACATAGAGACAACAGATGGATGGATGGTCATTGACCGCAGACTAGGAGTGGCAGCGTGAACACTGGGACGCTTCCTGGTGCATGCTCCCTGCAATTGTGAGTTTAGTACCCCTATTCCCTTTGTGAAAGAGGCCAGGAATTTTGCTTTCTCTAAATAACAATAACAGCAGCAGAAGCAGCAGCAAACGTTTCAAATCTGCTTACCCTGCCAGATACTGTTTCACTTTCCTCATCTGTGAAATAGGGATTACCTTATGATCGAATCCCCACAACCACCCCTGGAGGTAGGTACGATATAAGTGACTTGCTCCAGGTCATACAGCTAGTTAGTGTCAGAACACAGACTGAGATTCAGAAGCCTGGCCCCGAAGTTTGAGCCCTCATTCGCTGCAATACATATATCTTTGGGAGGAGAGGCGACACATGCAGGTAATAAATGTGTGCACATTTATTGCACTGGAAACTCCCCAGTTCCTCCTTCTGCACGTGACCCTTTGCTTCTAGTTTTGACAAGCACATCACCTTCCCTGGCCCTTACTTTGTTCTTGTCAATCTCCTCTCTTTGACCATAAGAGAGAAGGGAGCTTGCTTCACAGGTGAACAGCCCGTCAGCAGAGGAATCCTGTTTTCTTATTGCAATCGCTAATTTGCATTGCAAAATTATTTATTACGTGAGTGGGTTAAGCCATTCTAGGAGCATTCACTGCGCGCTCAGAGAGGGAACGTTTATCAGGCGTGCAAATACTAACTTACCTTCTGGAGAATATTTAACATAAATGCCTAAAAATTCTCAGATAATTCACCTCGGAATAGAAACCCCCGTCAGCCGCGCTCACTCCGGTGCCCGGCTTCGCAGCGCCGGCCACGAGGGGGCAGTGGCCGCCACAAAGCCGAGGCGGGCGGTGGGCTCGGCGGCTCGGCCATCGCTTGCTCTCGCCTGGCACGCGGCTCTCGGCCGTGGATTAGGGCAGCTGGAGACGTGGGAGGCCGCGGGCCCCGCCCCCGACCGGCGGCGGCGGCGGCGGCGGCGGCGGCCCAGCGCGGCAGTCGGCGCTGTGAAGCGGGGGTGCTGCGAGCGGAGCCGCGCGCAGGGCGCGACTGGCGGGTTCGGGCAGCGTGGGTGCGCCGCCTCCCGAGCCCCCGTCCGCGCGCCAGGGCTCGAGCAGCACCGCGGGCCCCTCAGGCGAGCCTCGGCTCGGGGCGCCGGGACCATGGCGCTGCGCGCCCGGGCGCTGTACGACTTCAGGTCGGAGAATCCGGGCGAGATCTCGCTGCGGGAGCACGAGGTGCTGAGCCTGTGCAGCGAGCAGGACATCGAGGGCTGGCTGGAGGGGGTCAACAGCCGCGGCGACCGCGGCCTCTTCCCGGCCTCCTACGTGCAGGTGATCCGCGCCCCCGAGCCCGGCCCGGCGGGAGACTGCGGCCCAGGCGCCCCGGCCCGCTACGCCAATGTGCCCCCCGGGGGCTTCGAGCCCGTGCCCGCCGCGCCGCCCGCCTCCTTCAAGCCGCCGCCGGACGCCTTCCAGCCGCTGCTGCAGCCGCAGCAGGCGCCGCCTCCGAGCACTTTCCAGCCGCCCGGCGCGGGCTTCCCGTACGGCGGGGGCGCCCTGCAGCCGTCGCCTCAGCAGCTCTACGGCGGCTACCAGGCCAGCCAGGGCAGCGACGATGACTGGGACGACGAGTGGGACGACAGCTCCACGGTGGCGGACGAGCCGGGCGCGCTGGGCAGCGGCGCGTACCCGGACCTCGACGGCTCGTCCTCGGGGGGCGTGGGCGCCGCCGGCCGCTACCGCCTGTCCACCCGCTCCGACCTGTCCCTCGGCTCCCGCGGCGGCTCGGCGCCCCCGCAGCACCACGCGTCGGGGGCCAAGAGCTCGGCCACCGTGAGCCGCAACCTCAACCGCTTCTCTACCTTCGTCAAGTCCGGCGGGGAGGCCTTTGTGCTGGGGGAGGCGTCAGGCTTCGTGAAGGACGGGGACAAGCTGTGCGTGGTGCTGGGGCCCTACGGCCCCGAGTGGCAGGAGAACCCCTACCCGTTCCAGTGCACCATCGACGACCCCACCAAGCAGACCAAGTTCAAGGGCATGAAGAGCTACATATCCTACAAGCTGGTGCCCACGCACACGCAGGTGCCTGTGCATCGGCGCTACAAGCACTTCGACTGGCTCTACGCGCGCCTGGCGGAGAAGTTCCCGGTCATCTCCGTTCCCCACCTGCCCGAGAAGCAGGCCACCGGCCGCTTCGAGGAGGACTTCATCTCCAAGCGCAGGAAGGGCCTGATCTGGTGGATGAACCACATGGCCAGCCACCCGGTGCTGGCGCAGTGCGACGTCTTCCAGCACTTCCTGACATGCCCCAGCAGCACCGACGAGAAAGCCTGGAAGCAGGGCAAGAGGAAGGCGGAGAAGGACGAGATGGTGGGCGCCAACTTCTTCCTGACCCTCAGCACGCCCCCCGCCGCTGCCCTGGACCTGCAGGAGGTGGAGAGCAAGATCGACGGCTTCAAGTGCTTCACCAAGAAGATGGACGACAGCGCGCTGCAGCTCAACCACACGGCCAACGAGTTCGCGCGCAAGCAGGTGACCGGCTTCAAGAAGGAGTATCAGAAGGTGGGCCAGTCCTTCCGCGGCCTCAGCCAGGCCTTTGAGCTGGACCAGCAGGCCTTCTCGGTGGGCCTGAACCAGGCCATCGCCTTCACCGGAGATGCCTATGATGCCATCGGCGAGCTCTTCGCGGAGCAGCCCAGGCAGGACCTGGACCCCGTTATGGACTTATTAGCTCTGTATCAGGGGCATCTGGCCAACTTCCCGGACATCATCCACGTTCAGAAAGGTAAACCCTGGCCCTTAGAGCAGGTGACATGGAGTGTATTGTGCATACTGAAAGGGGTGACTTTGACATCAGGACCATTGTGGGTTTCAGACTCACTTACATTCTGCAGGTGGGGAAGCGAGCAAAGACGTGGACGCCTGGGTCTTTTCCCTAGGGTGGAAGGTGGATTGCTCAACAGGTAGCTTCCTCGAGTATCTCTCAGTAGGGAGTGACTACTCTTCCTGGAAGGTTCAAAGAGTACCTTTGACGACAGTGCTATCATTTTAAAGTTTGAATAGTTGAGTCATGAGCTGCTCAGATCTGTAATCTTGAGACTAGGGTAGAATTAGAAGGAGACCCAACCATGTTAGGCATCTGTTTGAACATTGCACTGTCACTTAGTGGTGGGTTTCAAAAAGTGAGGAAATAATGGGGAAGAACTGATGTCAGCAAATAAAGAGAGAAGTCTGCTTTCACCCTTCCATACCTCTCCAGCTCTGCTTTGGTAGAGGAATTGGGATAATTCTCTGAGCTAAAGAGCTTCCTGCAAAGAATTCTTGCCTGCAGCCTTTGCAAACTGAAGTAAAAGGCTCATTCTAATTTCAGGAAGAGCGTACTCATTTTGAGTTTGGAATCTATTAATGTACTGAAATTGAGCATATTGTTTAGGAGAATTGTATAGAGATACTACATAGAGTGAATCTAATCTGAGTATTGTACCTGAGAGCAGCGTTACTGGTATCCCAGTGAGTTAGCTGTCCAACTGTCAGAGCTAATGAGTTATTAATAGTTGTTAGTGTCTCTGACCTTTGCTAAAGCACTGGAATTTGCAAATTAAAAAAATAAAGTATAGCAGTAGTGCTTGTCTTAACATTTCTCACTAATGCACATTCTGATAGAATGCCTTGATTGAAAGACTGGGAAGGTGTGGGAGTTAGGGAGGCAGTCTTGCCTGTGAAAGTCCAGCGTAGGGGCGGCTGGGCAGAGGGAGTCATCCAGTCTCACCTCCTGAGCAGGAAAACCTACATTTTCTGAGCCGGTCTGGTCGTTAGTGATGAGTGCTGGCTGCTTTTCTGGTGGGCCCGTCTGTTTATGAGCAGCCCTGATATCTGGCATGTCTTTCCTTGTATTGAACTGAAATTTGCCTTCCTTGATTGTCTTTCTGTTCCCTAGGGCTGCCTTCAGACATTTGGAGACAGCAGTCTTGCTTCCTTCCTCTCTGCTTCTTTCCTTCCCCTTTCAAATGTGTGACTGGTCTTCTGACTCTTACGGGGGAAGGGGCTTGCTGGGGGGAATGATCAAACGCTTTGAATCTTGTCGCTGCTGCTGAAATGAGTACCCTGGACATCAGTACTAATTTTAGTAGAGAATAGTAACTTTCTTGGCAATTTGCAATTTGTAAATGCAGTCTAATACTTTTTGTGCAGTCATATTGCTGTTGGCCTATATTAAACCTGTATTTACATTCCCTACATTCCCTATGCCCTTTTTTTTAAAACATACATTGTTATGAATCTTTGACTTTTTTGACTGGTGTTGGTGGAACTGACTTTGTAAGCCTTTAATGGAGGAACTTAGCATTTAAATTCCATTGTGTTACATCATTCTGGACCTGTGCTGGCTGCTCTTTTACACAGTTCTGTGAGTTTGCGCAGATTGTCGGTAAATAGTTGAAAGGAGGGAACCAAGTACAGACACTTGGACATGTGTGCTGGGCTGCCGGTGTCTGTCTACTTTAGGTTGGTATCAGTTCATTCACTGTCAATCACACCGTGCACTCAGCCTTTGTCCAGTGCCCTGCTTTTGAAATTATGTATTAGAAAAGTTGTGGTGTGTGTCCTAATATCTATTTTGAGTTTACAGCAATGGTCTACTTAGTCTTTTGAACCATCTGGTTATGGCCAGACTCAACACCTGTAATCCCAGCAGTTTGGGAGGTCGAGGCAGGAGGATCGCTTTAAGGCCAGGAATTTGAGACCAGCCTGGGCATCATAGTGAGACCCTTGTGCCTACAAAAAATCAAGAAGTTAGCGTGGCATGAAGGCTCATACCTATAGTCCTAGCTAATAAGGAGGCTGAGGCTGGAGGATTGCTTGAGGCCAGTAGTTTGTTTGAGGTTGCAGTGAGCCATAATCACACCATTTCCCTCCAGCTTCGGTGACAGAGCAAGACCCTGTGTCTAAAACAAAAACCAAAAACGTATAGTTTGTTTATTTATTTTGTAGAGACAGTTGTCTGGCTGTGTTGCCCAGGGTTATCTGTAACTCCTGGGCTCAAGCAGTCCTCCCACCTCAGCCTCCCAAAGTGCTGGGATTACAGGTTGGAACCACCATCCCTGGCCTAGATTATCTTTTTTAAATTATAGAACTGGATTTGTCTCCTGTCACTTGGGATTTGAAAAACTTCCTTCGTTAACACCAGTATCATTTTATATGGCTTAAGCAGATTCAAGAGCACTAAACATAACCTCTAGGAACTTCGTTGTTTCTGTCAACCTCAGAAAGAACAGCAGTTGATATTCAGTATAGTTTGTTTCTGCTGTAACCTTGGTGTGTAATGTACAGTGAGCCTGTGTCCCTAGATGACATGTCTTTAGACTAAAGTACTACCGTTTAAAGTGACAGTGTGCAATACTTAAGGCTGAAAGCATTTGCTTACAGCCAGTGTTTCTCAAGGATGTGGAGGTAGGCCATTTTTAGGAGTATGGATGAGACAAACATCATAAGACAGGGTAAAGCTTTTTGAGTGTATTCAGGACTTGTGGTTGTAAAGAGCATCTCAGTTCCATCACCTAACCACCCCAGCTGTTACACACTTGAAATCTGGCTGATGTGACTAAGGAACTGATTGTTGGTCAACAGAGATGATGGAACTTTTCTGTCAGTGCTGGAAGTTCTATTGGACAGTGCTGTGTTAACCTGCTGGCTGTGGTTTAACTATCAACCCCATCGTAAGCTTCTCCAGCAAATTATTATCTTTCGATGTACTTTCCTGATAGCTTTATTTTTACTTGGTCATCTCATGGTATCTCCTCCTTACCATATAGGCTTAATTAATACAAACTGGGAAGGGGGAAGGAAGATCCTTCTTTGCTGAACTTCCCAGGCATTCAACCCGAGTGACATTTCAGTAGTGTGAGCATCTCTTGCAGTGTGCCTTTGTGTCCCATTTAGAAAACAACACTGCTTTCAGGACGGATGTTTGAGGCCATCCTGGTGAGAACCCGGCTACAAAATGAGGGTGGAAAACTCAAATACTCTTAAATGTGGAGGGCTTACATTTTCCTGACTATACTAAATACTGCACCCATCCTTTAATAATGGTTTTAGTGTACATACTTTCTGCAAAAGCGAAGAAAGCCATGTAGTTCCTTCAGCTAAAAGAGAATTCTGGAATTTTGATTTTTTTTCTGTCAACAAATGGAGTCTTAGATAAACAGAACTATGTAGGTTAATGGAATTGCGTGAGGAAAGATGGCAGTTTGCTGTAGTCTGCGGTACATTAGATGGGAATTCAGAATCTGTTGTGATTTTATTTGTGTTTGGCTTTGACCTAACAAGAGTCCTTTAAGTTCTTTGTTCGTAGCCAGCTGATTGATGCCGACCAGGCAGTGTGCACGTTTATCACCAATATGTAACTCCTGTGGTCCTGTTTTTTTGTTTTTTGTTTTTTTTTTCCCCAAAAGCGATAGTATTTTATCTTCTCCCTCCTTATCATGCCTGTCTGCAGTATACCTTTATAATGCTGATGTTGGTGAGTTTGGGATAGTACTGAGGAATGTATTTCATTATTAGTTTCTTGGCATATTCAGTTTTGTTTCCAAAGATAGGATGGATCTGTAATATTTAATAAAACTAAATCTGGATGGCAGCGAATTGAGGTTTCAAAGCTTTAGGTTTACCTCATGGGGCTGTTGCAAAAAGGAAAGACTGTAAAAGATTATGAGAAATACTGGTTTCATTCTTGGTTAGGAATTTGGACTAAATATAGATGACTAGAGGGAGTTACTTTAAGTGAAATGTCTTTATTCCAGAGAAAAGGTGTAAAATCGTGTTAAATTGATTTGTCAGTTTGGGTTGTGTGAAGCAGGGAGGCAGGACTAGATAAGTACATAGGCAGTCCTGTTTTCTGTCCTCTTAAATATGCAGAATCTACTTCATTGCTCTCTAAGTGTTCCGGATATCGCCCTTTTTCAATAAAAAACAGTGCCAGGACCTCAGGAATGATATACGAGTAGTCGGCCTATCAGTCTTGCTGGGTAGAATTTCATCATTGTGCTTCCTTTTACCACTAGTAGAGTTGACCTGATGTCCCTCAGACATTAATTAAAGATAGCTGGAGTCCCAGCAGGGCACACAAGGTACGGCTGGTCCACACTAAGACCTTCCCTGTCTGCTTCCCATTCTCCTGTGGCTAAAAATAGCCCTGAAAGGGTGGTGCCAGGAATACAGAGAAAAGCTCTAAGAAGTCAGGGCTGTTTGCAAATTCATCCTTAGTTTTGAAACCTTTGGGCTAGAAGTTGAGGCTGTTCGTCCTTTTTGTTTTCACTCCATCTTAGTTAAACCCATTTCTTCTTTCCCCTGCATTTACCCCAGCTGTTATCTAGAAAGATGTGAAGTCTTTTTAGAGAACACATCTGGGGCTGCTTAGCCTTTGCCCCAGTTTGTGTTTTCTTAGTGACGATAAGGTAACCTTTGGGGCTTTTGAAATACATGACTCAGTTCCTTGGTTAAAATGTAAATGTGACTGGCCAAGGACAGTCTTGGGCATGAAACTGGGTGTGGGCACTGCTCATACCACCCTGTCAGGGGTTTCTCAGACTTCTCTTTTCAGCTGCAAAGCCTTCAAAGTCACACCGATCAGTGAGATTGGAAGGAGGCGAGGACTTGCACTCCCACCCACCTTCTCCTGGTAACTCAGGGAGCCTGTGGGGTTTCCTTGTTCAGGAATGCCATCCCATCTGGTCATCTTAGGACCTCCAAGCATGATGCCAGAACTCGGAACAAGTGAGTTCTGTGATTCTCTTAGAAACACATCCCTTAAACTAATATGTTCCTTCTTTTTGGGCTGAATAAAAAACTATTATTGTATTGTCCCATATATTTTTAAATCTAAGTTTAAATATCAAGTTAGATTTAATTTGCCATGTATTTTTGAAGCTCCGTTATCATTAACTAAATGATATAACTAAAGGATTGTAAAGTGGCAGAGTAATGCTGAGCTCTGTTTGATGCAATTACATCCGGAAGGCAGACTTGTATCATATCCCACATTTATACAACACAGACTAGAATCTGCCCGTCTGCCAATGTCTGCAGGAGGGGTGGATAGGCCTCTGGTCTTCAGTGAGTTCTTGGACTAGTGATAAAGACAGGTCAGCTAGCCTCGGCAGCTCCCTTTGCCAGGTTTCTGAGAGCCTGGTTGAGGGGCTAGTCTTCCTCAGGAGTTGCACCAAGGGGATGAGATGGGGCTGGGTCTGCTGAGGGAGCTGTGCCAGTGAAGGGGTGGCATGCCAAGCCGAGAAGCCATGAGTGCAGAGCCTCGTCGCAGTGAGAGCTGGCCTGTCTGGACCAGCGTGAGCTCTGGAGGGCCAGTGTTTGAGCGCGGAGGAGTTTTGGACAAGTTATTTTAACCTGCATAACCCTCAGTTATCTTTGGCCAAGCGGGGGCACTTCCTCACAAGGTCAGCATGAGAATTAAATGTTACAGTTCATAGTAGCTAGTCACTAAATGTTTATTTTTGAAAAATAGCTGGGTGAATTTAAAAGGAGAAGGCAGCCAGGCATGGTGGCACATACCTGTAATCCCAGTTACTTGAAAGGCTGAGGGAAGGAGGATCACTTGAGCCCAGGAATTCAAATCCACCCAGGGCAGCACAGTGAGACCTTGTCTCTTAAAAAAATAAAAATAAAAATAAAAAATAAAATTAAGGGCACTCTCCTTTGAAGGACAATTCCAGTAATCTTCTCATTCCTCCTGGCAACCCATTGCCACCCGAATGGCAGGCAAAAGTATAAAAGCCTGAAGAGTCTTTAGCAGTCAAATATGTACTTTAATCAGTTTGCCCTGTATTACACACCAGAAGTAATGGTAATAGGGATAAATGTAGATATTATTTGGAATTACTGGTTTGTGGTTTTTACCTTGAAGAGTGTATGTAAATTGTCTCCTGTTGGCTCCCCCAACCCATATCACTTATATTCTGGTGCAAATCACTTAATGTTTCTGAGCTTCAGTTTCCTCATCTGTAAAAGTGAACTTCATGATTTCCCAGGTACCATTTTGTTTGTTGACTTCTAAAAAAAAGTAGAGTAGTTTTAAGTATGCAGGAAATTTTTAGGCGTTGTTTCAGGCTGGTTTTAATAGTGTTCTGTCTGCTTATGTGACTGTTATCTGGGAACATGAAAAGCCCTTATTAATTGATGTGAAAGAGCATTTATGCACATTTAATTGAGATCAATGAACATGCATTACAGGCTTACCTCACTAGGTACTTCCAATGTGAAAGTGATTAATACCTGGCCTGTTGCCTCCTGGTGAGGGTGCCCAGGTGTTCCAAAACTGCGGTATGGTAGACAGCTGGAGCAACTTCTCTCTGACCCAATTTAATAGGACCACCAAAGAGATAAATTATGATGGGTTTTTTTTTTTTTTTGAGATGGAGTTGGAGTTTCACTCTTGTTGCCCAGGCTGGAGTGCAGTGGCGCATTCTCAGCTTACCGAAACCTCCTCCTCCTGGGTTCAAGCGATTCTCCTGTCTCAGCCTCCCAAGTAGTTGGGATTACAGGCATGTGCCACCACGCTCAGCTAATTTTTTGTATTTTTAGTAGAGACAGGGTTTCACCATGTTGGCCAGGATGGTCTTGATCTCTTGACCTCGCGATCCACCTGCCTCGGCCTCCCAAAGTGCTGGGATTACAGGCTTGAGCCACTGCGCCCGGCCAGTTTTTTTTTTTTTTTTTGAGATGGGAGTCTCCCTCTGTCGCCCAGGTTGGAATGCAGTGACGAGATTTCGGCTCACTGCAACCTCTACCTCCTGGGTTCAAACAATTCTCCTGCCTCAGCCTCCTGAGTAGCTGGGATTACAGGCATGTGCTACCATACTTGGCTACGTTTTGTATTTGTTTATTAAAGACAGGGTTTCACCATGTTGGCCAGGCCGGTCTTGAACTCCTGACCTCAAGCAATCTACCCACCTTGGCCTTCCAAAGTGATGGGATTACAGGTGTGAGCCACTACAACTGGCCTCTGATATTGATCTTATAGCTTGATTAAACTTCAATTTGAATGAATTTTAGTTTACATGTCATTTCTGTACCTTTTCTTATGACTTATCTCTCACTGTGATTTAACTTTCCTTTTCTGCTAAATAAGTTGTTGTTTAGCAGGTAACGGGACAGTGAAGGTAGGGGAGCTAAAATCATTAAATTTATTCATAGAACCCTCTAAAAGACAAACTGGATTTTATTCAACAAATACCCATCATTGTTCAGGCACTATTCAAGATACTAATGTTGCATCAGTGGCCAAAACAAAGATCCCCACCCTTGTGGAACTTACAGTCTAGCAGGGTGGAGACACTCATTGAAAAACAAACACAGGAAGTAAGTTTTAATGTATGTTGGAGTTTGGTATGTGCTAGGAGAAAAAAGTAGAGCAGGGAAAAGAGGGCATGGGAGGCAGGATGAAATACTAGAAAGAATGCTCAAAGTAGGTCTCATTGAGAAGGTGAGATTTAAGTGAGACCTGAATCATTCTGGAGTTGGGGAGTCATCCAAGCAGGTATCTCGGGGGAGAGCTTTTCAGGCAGAGGGGATGACTAAAGTAAGGCCCTGGGGTGGGCATGCGACAGGCAGGTTGTGGGGCAGCAAGGCTAGGTGGTTGGAGTTAAGAGGATCCTAGTAGGAGATGAGGTCATGGAAAGTCAGATTTGCAAGGCTTTGCAGGTCACTGTTAGGACTTGGAATGAAAGCCCAAGTCAGATGGAAGCAATTACAGGGTTTTGAGCCAAGGTATGACATCCAGCTGGACATATTAACAGACTTACTCCAGAGCGATGAGAATAGAATGGTGTAAGGCAGTCAAAGGTGGATGGAATCAGGGAGCCAGTAGGAAATATTCCAGTAATCCTGGTGAGAGATGCTGCTGGCCTGGACCAGAGTGAAGACAACAGAGGTGGTCGGTGTGGGGGGCTCCCCCTCTGGATATATTTTGAAGGTAGGATCAACAGGTTTCCTGAGGGATAGGATTGTGAAGGATGTGGCATGCCAGAGAAAGAGGAATCGTTAAGGGTGACTCCGCAGTTTTGGCCTGGCCTACAATAAGAATTGTCAGAACAGGGATGGGGAACGGCAATTAGGACTTGAGTTTTCTTCCTTTAGGTAGATGGGTCTCATGCATTCTCCCCCCACCCCCACCCCAACACAAGCATTGTCAAGCTTCAGGTCTAGTCCCCTTCCTTGGAGTTACCCCCTTGGATTGCAGTCCTTTTGTGAATAATCGTCATATGCAGTGCTCAGTTATTAGTGTGTAGATTATGTTTTTATGTTCCTGCGTTGTATAGCTGTTAAATACTGTTTTATAAATGTCTAGCAAGTACTTAATGAATGCTTGTTGAATTAATAAAGTAGGCAGTCAGTAGCCACTTGGTTGATCTTGAAATAGATTTATAAGATGTTTTGTTTTTCCGTTTGTATGATGATGGATAACAGTCTAAAAGTGTACAGGAAATAAAGATAGAATCTGGATGTATTTTATGGATGAAGTCATTAACATGTGAGTGATTTAAAAGTCTTAGAATTATGTGTTTATGAAATGACTTTCCGTAATTCATTGGGGAAGGGAGAGGAAGTTTGCAAATGCTTAAGGCACCAGAAAATTAATATTGTATGCCTCATGATTTCACTTTGTTCTTGGTGTTTAAACTTATGCATGCACACACACACATAACACACACACATTTTCCTCATTGGTAAGTTTTAGTTATATTTTTATGGGGGTCTCGTTTGCTTAATTCAGAGCACAAGCTGCAGAGAACAAATTCAACTTTGTTGATTGGCCTGGATACACATGGAGCACTGAGCTCATGTGTGGAGCAGTGGGTACTTGCCCTCCAGGAAGGCTCACTCAGTTCCACGAGGGAGGTAGGATGTGTGCACAGAGGACTGAAATAAAAGGTAGATTTAACTTAGTACTGAGAATAGGACAGTGCATGGGAGTCCAGGAGATAGAAAGGAATTGTCAGTTTGTGTTAGAGGCTTGAATGGGCAGCATTTGGAGTCCCCCTTTGAAACATGGTCACAGTGTGACTTTTGGAGGAGTGTAGGTGGAAAGTGCACTCCTAATCTTGAAATGCATTAGGATAGGCTTGATAAGCATACAGTAGTTGTTAAGCGAGGTACCCAGTGCTCAGGTCATTGAAGTGAGGAGCTGTCACTATACCGTGGGACACACAATTGTGGACATCTACCATGATGTGAAATAGGACAGAGGGAGTAATTATGGGAGTGGATGGGAGGGTTCAGGGGTGGCTTCTGCCAGCCTCAGTCTAAGAAGAGTTTTGAAAACAAGTGGAAGTTTGCCAGGCAGGCAGAGTGGGGGAAGGGCATTCTGGGCTGAACCATATGGGATCAGTCCTGGCAGCCTCTCAGAACCAGCTGCTGAGGGGATACAGCAGAAAATGGGGCCCCACCCTGGATCTGAATTAGAATGTCTGTGCTGCCTAGACATTGATGTTGTTAGAAAAGCTCCTCACAGGCTTTTGATGTGCTGCTGTGTTTAGAGCTGCTGTTGGAGGTGATGGAGGAAACACGGAAGATCAAATGGGGTGCTGACGTGGTCAGACCTGCTATAGATGGGCACATCCTGGTGGCAGGTGTAAAATGCGGTTGGGGGTTAAGTGAAATGCAGAGCTCTCACATAACGTCCTAATGGGGGCAGTATCCATGGGGGTGAGAGGAGAACACAGAAGAGGCTGCTTGGCTGCAAGAGTTGGGTAAGGGACAGGGAGAAGTACAAAATAAGCTGCAAATGAGAGGCTCTGGGTCACCAACAGAGATGCCTGGAGATGGCCCAGAGTGGGGACTGCAGACTGCAGCCCATGGGCCGGTGTCACCAGGCACCTGTGTTTGAGCTAAGAATGGTTTTTATATTTTTAAATGTTTTGTGTTTAATGGTTCTCTAAGTACCTACATAATAAACTCGGTTTTCCCTCTTGACCTGCAAAGCCTAAAATGCTTACTGTCTGGCTCTTAAAGAAAATGTTTACTGACCTTTTACTTGGAGGAACAGCAGGTTAGGGGAGTGGGAGTGGCTACTTTTTATTGAGTACTTACTATGTGATAGGCAGTATTCCAAGCATTTTATGTATGTCTTTTTTTTTTCCAATAGAAAATTCAGAAGCAATACATTGTCTTAATTCCATGCAGGAGTGGGTAAGACAGCAGAATGGTTGTGAGCATGGACTAAAACCAGATGGGTTTGACTACCTGCCAGCTTCACTGTGCAACCTTGGGCTCTGTTTCCTCGTGTGTAACATGGAATAACTATGTTATTAATACAATAGCTGATCATGCAGAAAAATATTTTTTTCAGCATTAATTTCAGCAAAAATATTTTTCAGCATTAATTATTAGCTATTGCATTAGCTTCCTATGGCTGCTGTAACAAATTCCTACAAACTGGGTGGCTTACAACAACAGAAATGGATTCTCTTAGAGTTCTAGAGACGAGAAGTCTGGAAGGACAGTGTGGCAGTGCCATGTTCCCTTCACAGGCTCTAGGGGAGACTCCTCCTTCGCCTCTCCAGCTTCTGGTGGTTGCCAGCAGTCCTTGGTGTTCCTTGGTCTGCAGCTGTATCACCTCAGCCTGTGCCTTCATCCTCATGTGTCATTCTCCCTGTGTGTCTGTCTCTGTGTCTTCCCTTAAGGACACTAGTTGTCCTAGATTTAGGGTCCACCCTAATCCAGAATGATCTTACCTTAACTAATTACATATTCAGAAACCCTATTTCCAAAAAAGGTCACAGTTAAAGATTCCATGTGGATTTTAGGGTGACATTATTTAATGCAGTACAGTTTTTAACTCCCCCAAAGTGATGTCATCCCATTTGGTGGCTGTGAAAACTGAGGCTCAGGGAAGTTAAGTGATTCCCAGGGTCACAGAGCTAATGAGGGGAATTAGGATTTGAGTACATTATTTGCCTTAACTTGAGACTGGTGCTTTTTACACTACAATACGTAATATGCTTATTAGAACATTGACTTATTCTACAGGCAGTCAGGAGTCACTAAAGGTTTCAAACTGAAGAGTGACATTTAATCATAATTAAAATAGCTAACATGTTTTGAAGATTTCCTGTGTGCCAGGCATGGTGCTTTGTATTTTATATTCATTATATCTACTTAAGCTTCATAGGAGCTTTTGAGGGAAATACTCTTCTTCTTCCCATTTTGCAGACAGGAACTGAACCACAGAATTTTTTTTTTTTTTTTTTTTTTTTTTTTTTGAGATGGAGCTCTGCTCTTGTTGCCCAGGCTGGAGTGCAGTGGTGCAATCTCAGCTCAGTGCATTCTCCGCCTTCCGGGTTCAAGTGATTCTCCTGCCTCAGCCTCCCAAGTGGCTGGGGTTACAGGTGCTTGCCACCATACCTGGCTAATTTTTTGTATTTTTAGTAAAGATGGGGTTTCACTTGTTGGCCAGGCTGGTCTCGAACTGCTGACCACACGTGATCCCCCTGCCTCAGCCTCTTAAAAGTGCTGGGATTACAGGCATGAGTCACCCTGCCTGGCCAAACCACAGAAGTTTGAACTGCAAGTTCCCGGAGGCATCCTTCACCGTTGCAGCCTGGCTTCCTGAGGCAGGGCTTTTGGGAGTTACTCCTGTTGGTGGGCAGAGATGAGGAGTCTCTTAGAGTAGTCCAGGTGAAAAGGTGGCTTTGGAAATGAACAGGTGAACTTGAGATACCTGCTAAGTAGCGTGGCAGGACCTGGTGAGGCACTGGCTCTCCTGAGGAATCTAGTGTTACCTTAGAGGTTTTAAGTTTGGGTGATAGGAAGTAGTGAAGCCAGTGTAGAAGAAGTAGGCAGACTGAGAAGAGGAGCAGGATTAAAAGGAAAGACAATGAATGGGGCCAAAGGGAGTCTTAGAAAATCCTATTTTCCAGGCCTTTTATTGTGTTTAGTTATGCTGACATTTGTGATTTTCACAAAAGCCACCTATTTTCTGCAGCAAGACATTTTTAAATACAAATAGATGTTACCATGGATAATCTGTAAATGTTCATGTTTTATGACTTGTATTTCACGTATATTTTAAAACGTGATACATTTTTAGGTGCTTTGTTTTGTCTTTAGTTGGTTATTTCTGATTTCATACAAGGAAGTCCAGATGCGGTCAGAGTGAAGACTCACAGCCACCGGATACCTGGGCGCTGCCAGCTCGAGACAGCAGGAAAACCACAGGAGTAAGGAGTGTCCCTAGGTTTAAAATAGCTGATTTAGGAGTTATCTCCACAGCCAGCATCTGATTGTAAAGGGATGTGAAGCAGCACTCAGGATAACAATGAGTGCTGTGCTGCTCACCAGTCAGTACCACTGTGGCTTATGTGGCAACTGGGACAACGGAGTTTACAATTTCAGATAAAAACTGGAAAAGTATTTGAAAACGAGAAATGCATTATTTGCATTTCTGCTAACTCCAACGTGAACCACAGCTCTCAGATGGAGTCCCGTAAGTGCCCTGGCTCTGTGCGTGTGGCTCATCTTGCATTGGCTTCTCTTTTAACTAAAGAGCAGCGGCCACTTTACTCTCCTCCAGGCCCCATCTAGAAGGACATCTGTTTAGATTTATTTTAGCAGCTTCTATTTAGATGTATTTTGGCTTAGGTCTCCCTTTGTCTTTCCAGAAAAAAAGAAAATAAAGTTTTACCTTTCATTAAAAGTACTTTCCAAAGTTCACTCTTTTCCCTGGTTACAGATATGCTTGTTGTATGTCATGTGTCAAAAGTGTTGGCAGCTTGCAAACATATCTATTGTTGCTTTTTTTTTTTTTTTTTTTTTTTTTTGGTAGAGACCGGTATCCGTGCACATGTCTGGGGTAATTAAAGAACTAGGCACTCCAGACCTCAGGCCTCAATTTGTGTTCTCTGAATTTGAACGATTACATGGGTTTTACTTTACAAAATCAGTTTTTTCAAAGTTTTATAGTATGGTCAGCATTGTCAAGGATATTATGTCTACCTTTACTAAGATTCTATGGGTATCAGATCTTTATGAAAAGAAACAATACATGGTTTTTTTATTCTCAGAAGTCTTCATCTATCTTTGCTTGGCTATAGGCAAATCAACATTTTAGCCATCATACCCAAAAACACTTCTTAAATAATGATACTGTGTTTTCAGAATTCTTCTGAAACTATCACCCTAGTAATTTTATCACATATTTAATATTCACTATAAGCTAGAACACCTTTTTTATATATTTAAAATTACCCAGCAAGGAACAGTTTTACCAAATAAACCACAAGAGGTACAATCATGTGATTTCTGTCTTCATTTTTGGAATGAGGTAACCTGTATGAACATATATGCATATTAAGTAAAAGTAATCATGTTTTAAGGTATTTATACTCAAGTGAATGTTTGTATTCAAACTGAATGTTATTCTTCCCTTAGACATTAGGTGATTGCTGAATGAAGCTAGAAGAACTACTTAATTAGAATATAACAACACTTTTACCTGAAACAGACTAATGATCTTCAGAACGAAATCAAGCTTAGAGGCCTGAATTCTTTATGTGATTTCTTTTTTTCAAAACATCAAGCAACCAGGTTTTTTCTTTTTGCATTTGACTATGCTTGTCTTGACCCTCTTCCCTCCTTTTCAAAATGGTTCAAAAGCTCTCTTTGTCATTTATTATATTTCTGAATTAAAAGTGAATTTTAAATTCTTTGAATTTTGATTGCTACTAGCTTTAGGGACCTTTATGAGTCCCTTCAGAAAATTGCTTTCCCTGACTTGAGTATCAATTTTGTACCCTCCAGAGTTTATTAATGTGGTCCAAACCTGGAGCCCACTTAGTATGAATCCATGCAGGTATAGTATTTAGGGTTTGGAGGTGGTTTGTGGGTTGCTCATCCCTATGTTGGTGGCATAGGCTCCAAGGAGGCATGGGGTACTGGTGTCGTGTGCTGTGTTTTGAGGTTGATCTGTGGGGCTTTGCGATCGCCCTGGGTGAGGCATTCCCCCTTTGGCCACATCCAAGGGAATTGCCTGAATTGGGCAGACCCAGGTTCACATGCAGCTGAACAGTGAATAAAATTATTTAGTTTCCCTAAGTTTCACTTGCTGCCTCTGAAAATGGGGGCAGTGTTTACTGTTATTTCAGGGTTAAAGAGAAGAAAATGAGACGTGCAAAGTGCAGACTATAGTTGTGCACAGAGCGGGTGCTCCTCTGTGATTATCGTGTGGCTGGACGGCCGTCCTACTTCTATATTTTAGGTGGATGCTGGCCTTTGCTTTTTGAGACATTTTGCTCAAAACAATATGAAAAAGTAAAAGTAAATATTAGAATAGAGAGGGGAAAGGTTAATCAACAAGTAGGTGGAGACCAACAGGGAGGAAGGAAAGGGGAGGGAAAGAAGTTAATGGGAGTCAGCAGGGAAGGCCAGGGTGTGGATCCCAGTGATGAGAGGATAAGAACCCAATAGGCCACTTTGACCAAATTAGCATTTTCTTTCAGCATGTTACATGTGCCAGGGAATGAAGAAAAACAGGCTGAATCCAGTCTTGAGCGACTTCTAAGCAGCTGTCCTGGTTGCCCTTCAGCCTGTCTCCTGTTCTTTTCCGCACACCCTGGCTTCTGTTTTTTGGGGAAGGGCCCCTGGAAGACAGAAATTGAGTTAACGTTTTTGGCATATTCATGATTTCAAAATTAAATAAGTTGCTTTCTTTCTTTCTTTTAAGAGAGAAAATGTAGCCTTTGGATTCCTGTTGCTTAGTGACTGGGCCTTTTGTATAATTAGTCTTTGAAGAGACAAGAGACAAAACATACTGAGAATAAGAGATCGGATTGAGGAAAGGAAGGCAAAGTTCAGGTGCAAGAACTGGATGGGCTTGGGCTGGGAGCTGTTGGAGCCATGGCAAGCCCTGGGTGGCCTGAGTTTGGGGGTAGGCAGAGAAGAGGGAAAATGATAAGGAGGCCAGACAGCTTCTTTAAAGGGAGGGCAGGGCCTTGCCAGGTTAAAATGCCTGAGGCAGTCCAGTGTATGAGGGCCTTTTTTTTTTTTTTAACCCCCGTCTCACTTTGATGGGTCAGAATTTTCCAGGAAAGTTGTTTGTCCCTGCAAATGAGAAGCCGAGGAACATGGAATAGAAGAGATTAGTGCAGTGCAAGTGCATCTGCTAGTGTGCTCGTTGAGTTTCAGATTACAGTGAGTTCTTAACATGTGCTGATGGGCTGTATGACTTGAGAGATTCACTACTCCTACTCAAAAACAATCAGCATTGAAATCTTTCTTAAGTGTTAGTTTTTACTGATGGAAATAGTTTAATGATGTGCTATGTAAGGAGTGTGGTGCTTTTGAAAATGGTGCTGATTTCTAATTCATATTTTTTAATTTCTTAAGATTTGAGCCTTTTAAGGTAATGTACCTTGTCACATGATTAAATTCTTTTGTTTTCATTGTTTTATATTCATTACAAGCCATGAGTAATATAATCCCTCTAAAATTGAGAACATGTGTATTATAAACAAGGACAAAGTTATTCCTTGCTTTGTTCTTTTCAGCCTGAGCATCCTTGAAAACTGTGAGATGGCTTACATTGGTTAGATACAAAGAATAAAGGTAGTTAGGGATGGAAGTGAATTTAGAACATTGGATTTCTCTGGAGCTGGGACTGGTGATAGAGAAGTGGGGCAGAGTACCTTTCTCTGAGCTTGGGCAATTGCACTGATATGAAAAATGAGCCCTGCTGGGAAATTTCCAGGTACAGAATCAGCACGGGAATCTAGAAGGTTTTGTTAATAACAAACCCTAAAGCAAAGTAAAAATATTGGTTTAAATTTCCAATTTAAACCAAGGAAGGAAAGGACGCTTTTCAACAATGTAGCAGGGTTAAGGCTCCGTCTCAGGCCTAATGCGCTCAGTCTATGCCCACAGAGAGGGTAACAGGTTTCCTAAATGAGGCTGCCCTGCTTCAGGAAGGGAGAATGGGACGTGCTGGGGCTGGCAGGCAGGTGGAGGTGGCATCTTTGCCATGAATTAGCTGTGGGACTTTGAACAAGTGGCTCAGCCTCTTGCTTGTAGAATTGAGATAATTGTACCAAAAACTCTTCTAAGACCTTTTTAAAAATCTGAGAGCCAGCTCTGCCCTTCTCACCTGGGAAGCAGCTCTGCCTCGCCTTCCCCGGAGGGCGTCTTCAGGACTGGAGAGATGGGAAGGTGTCCTGGGGCTCCTGCTTCTCCTTTAGGAATTAGCCCTCAGGGTTATAAAGTTCCTGAGTGCACTTTCTGCCCTGTGGAAGAATTCGAATAATTCGCCCAACTAATTCAATAATTAAGTTGAACTCTCAACCAAAACGTCACGCTTTTTAGGAGGCGCTTACTCTAGCATCCTTCTGCCTCCTTCACAGAAGATCCTCTGAGGAAGGAACAACTGCAGTGTGTCAGAGGCTCAGCCTGGAGGGCACTCCGGGCTGCTTTTGCCTGTTTGGGATCGCTGTCATGGGATGTGGTTGACGTCTGTTGCTTCACTTTCAATAATTATTTTTCCTGTTCTTCAAATTCCTTTTAAGATGTATTTTCAGGTCGGGCGTAGCAGCTGACACTTACGATTCCAGCAGTTTGGGAGGCTGAGGCGGGCAGATTGCTTGAGCTCAGGAGTTGGAGACTGGCCTGGATAACTTGGCGAAAACTTGTTTCTACAATTTAAATTAAATAGAAGAAAGAATTTCTTTTTGGTTGGGTAACTTGGGAAGGCTCTACTACTTCATGTGTTACCTTCTTGTAAATAGTGTTTTCTTCTGAATTGGAATCAAACTTCATTGTTGGTGTTTTTAAAGATTATGCTCACTGCTCTGTATTGTCAGCCTCTTACTTAATCTCAGAATTTAATGTGCACCTGCATTTTCTTTTCATAATAAAATCATAATATGCTCATACTATTCCAGTTGCACCGAACTGATAACCGATACCTAATATCTGTTAGCCCAAGAAGCAATTTCAGTTTAGAGTGACATTGTTATTGGAAAATGTTTTTCCTTCTGATTATACCTGTTTATGGTTTTCTTTCATCTTAAAACTGTTCCCCTAACTGTGAGTACTGTGGGATCTTTTGTTTGTTCTAACAGTGGTGCTTTTGACCTTAGACTTCCTTGTATAATTGCTTTCCCATTCTTTTGTTTCCCCCTTCTGTTTTGAAAGCAGTGTGGTGGCAATATGATGTTTATGAGGGGAGGGGACTGGCCGGGGGCACATTCCTCCTAAATTAGCCACTGATGTAATTGCGTGTTTTCATAATGGTTGCATGATAAAAATGTGTAGTCCTTGTGTTACTCACATTCTGGGCAACGTTTTTAGTTGTCATTTATGCTCCTCACATTGGGTTAAAAAACAAAGCACTACAGCCTCCAGAATGCTTAAAAAATGCTGTCATACTTTGTTACAGCTCTGCAGCTGGTTGCATTGTACCTCTGCCATTGTTTCTTAGGCAGCTACAAATTACTTAATTTCTAAAGCTATCCTAGAAGTAGCAAGTCCATAATGATCTAACTGCTCCAACAGTTTCCACCTCCAACATGCTAGAGCTGAAAATTGTGCTCTCTGCTTTTCTTGCGATGTTTAAAATTTTGAATATGAATATAATTGTGAAGCCTAAAAATATGTACACATAATACCCAGTTTGAGCATTGTCAGATCAACTGTGAGAACCCAACCGTTTGTAACAAAACCCAAATTCTACTTCTAATCATAATACTATTTTACTCACATCTATCTAATGCTTGTAATACTGTTTCTATTGGAAAAATATGTTTCCATTTTCTTTTAGAGTGAACTCAGAGCTTAGGAGCTCAATGGGCAGAGGTGGGCAGAGGGAAGCTTCCTGGGAACCCCAGATAGCGGTTCTGTTAGCTCTAAGTGTTAAGCACTCTTGGAGTTTATGGATCACGTGAGCTGTTTAAAAGATGTCATTTTTTTTTCTACTTACTTCTAGCCAGTAAACTAGTAAATTGACTTTGATAATTAGCTTATCTTTTTCATAGGGAGAAAAGCACTGATACCTTTACTGTTTGTTAAAAGGTGTATAGAAAAAGCTAATTGGAAAGTTGTGAGATGAATTTTTTTTAAAAACAAATGATTTTCCTGGGAAAAGATGTATATATTTTAAAACTTTGCCAAATATTTTATGAGTTCACTTTTTTATTTGGCTTCAGATGTTGGAAGGCCCTTGGCGTTATCATCCTGAACATTAACTGTCATTCTCTTCAATTCAGGATATATTCAGGAACTCTCGATTTTTAATTTGTGTTAAGTGTATTACTATCAACTTGTTTTATTTTAAATCATCTTTTATCTTTCTTTCGAAGGTGAGTATGGGAGAAAATCAATTGAGTTACATTTCAGTTGAAGGAAGTTATTTTTGTTTTTAAAAACTTGCTCTACATTTGTGGGTACGGTTCTATGGAGATATAATCTTTCTTGATCACACATAGCTCTCCTTATTCCACAAGTTTGCACATTTATAGTATGCTGTTTAATATCTTCATTTGCAATTTTGTATAGTTTTTATTTTTTAATTTTTTTTTAAACTTTTTAGACAGGGTCTCGCTTTATTGCACAGTCTGGAGTGCAGTGGTGTGATAACAGCTCACTGCAGCCTCAGAACCCTTTGACTCTGCCGCCTCACCCTCCTGAGTAGCTGGGAGTACAGGCATGCGTCACCACACCCGGCTAACGGTTTCTCTTCTAAATAGTAGTATTTGCTTTGAAGTCAGTTATACATTCAGATCCCATCTCAGCCTCCTGCTGGGTTAACTGGATGACTTGTTAGGCTCAAAGATGTTGAGTAACTTCCTCAATTTCCTTGTAGTAAAAGTAGGAGTAATGTCTGTTGTAAAGTTGTATTAAAGGTTAGAAACAGTAAATGGAAAGTGCCTTTGCATATGTTATTACTATTTCTAGCAGCTACCATTTACTGTTCAGATATTCTATTCCCTGCCCTTCACCCCGCCACCATCCGTAGTGCAGTGCTGGGCATGTAGCAGGCCCTCTGAGCATTTTCCATTGTGACATTGGTCACATGTCTTGGAGGAAGCCACGTTCAACTCCCATGTAGAATTGTGTGCTTTGTGGACCTGTTTCACTTTGTGTCAGGGTAGCGTGCCTGCCCTGACAGTGCTTTGCGGTGTGGCTCCTGTTTGAATCTCGCTGTTCTATCAGTGTGCTCTATACATGCCAGGCTTCCCATAAATGTTCACATTAAAATTCTTGCCCCAGAGCCTAACCTTTTGGGGAGTTTAAAAACAGCAACATTTTGTGTCATTTACTTAATAAATTTACACTTAAGAAAATAATGAGTCTTTGGTTTTTTTTTTTTTTATGATGGAGTCTTGCTCTGTCACCCAGGCTGGAGTGCAATAGCATGATCTCAGCTCACTGCAGCCTCCACCTCCCAGGTTCAAATGATTCTCCTGCCTCAGCCTCCCAAGCGGCTGGGATTACAGGCGCCTGCCACCACACCTGGCTAAAAATGACTCCTAAATTATTCTTGGCTCCTCTAGTCTGTATGCTTAGCAAGCTTGAAGGTATTCCATGTTGGCAGATCCTGGGGGCTAAGAGATGTTAATACTCATTGCTGTATCCAAGAGTTTTGAAAATGTATGCTGATATGGTAAGCTGTAAAAACTTTAGACTTGTTCCTTTTTTTTTTTTCTTTTTTCTTTTTTGAGACGGAGCCTCACTTTTGTTGCCAGGCTGGAGTGCAGTGGCGTGATCTCAGCTCACTGCAACATCTGACTCCCTGGTTCCAGTGATGCTCCTGCCCCAGCCTCCTGAGTAGCTGGGAGTATAGACGTGCACTGCCATGTTAGGCTAATTTTTTGTATTTTTTGTAGGGATGGAGTTTTGCCATCTTGTCCAGGCTGTTCTCAAACTCCTGGCCTCAAGCCATCCACCTTCCTCAACCTCTCGAATTGCCAGGATTTTAGGCATGAGCCACCATGGCAAGCCATGGACTTGTTGGTTTTTAAATTGGTTGTTATGGATGCACATCTGTAATTCTGTATAATACAATGCAGTTTTTCAAAATATGGTGAACTCATTTAGAGTTTGTCAAGCTGGAATTTAGTTGACATTCACACAATTCAAGGCCAGGTTTCCGAACTTCTCTATACTGGACTCTATTTACTATGGTGAAAAGCCAGGCTCTAGTGATTAGAGCAAGTAATACTTGCAGAATATTACCAATACAGGCAACAGCCATTACACAGATCAGGATATGTGAGATCCTGTGTACTACTGGTCCTTAGCATTTGGACATTGGACTATGGCTTCCTCAGGTACCTTGGATTGAAATCGGATGAAAATATAGTCAAATCACTTGAGATTTTTCTCTTTTAATTTCCTATTCTCTTCCTTATCATTATAAAACATGTATTTTATCACTGCACATTCTCAGTCTTTTGAATTTTTTTTTTTGTTAGTTTTTACATGTTATATTTTCCTGGTCTTTTCAACTTCAATTTCTGTAAATGAAATGTGAAACCTGTACAAATATAACAAAGATAAATGTTTTATGAGAAATTATTAATTTTTTATGTTGGGGAGATGTCTTTCTCTTCAAGCAGTCAAATTTTAGTGCTTTGCTGATGCTGTCAGCCATAGTAGAACTGTTTAAAGGGCTGCACTTTCAGAGTGATGGCTTCTTAGTAGAACTGGGGCAGGAGTCTTTCTATCAGAGTGCACTTCTCTGCCATGGGTTAGGTAGAAGTGGTGTGTGGCTTGTGTGCTCCGTGCACCTACGGTACCCATGTGTTCTTGTTTCAGAGCTCTGCTGCTTTTCACTTAAAGATCTCATTTAGAATAAATCAATGAAAATAAATGTGTATTTATGTGCACACCTGCACATACATACGTATATAGGATGAAATTTCCTGTTGGTGATTTTTCCTTTCTCGGGTCTTTGAACTATGCCAAAAAAGCATACTGCTTTACGTTTAAGGGTTTTGTTTAATACTAGATTTATATTATATTTTTCTGTAGGAGATTTAAGGAAATGTAGAAATAGGGCATCTTCCCTTGTATATTTCACCACTGGGTAAAACAACATTTCCGAAACAAAGTCCCTCAGTTTCTGTACCTCCTTCTACTCAGTGTTCCTGGTTCTCTTCTCAGTAGTACTGTGTTTTCAGACTGCCAAGCCAGGTACACTAGCTGTTTCTCTGTATTCTGTCTTGTCTTTCAGCATGGTTTGGTGGAATCAGTGCTAGGCAGAGTTGAGAAATCTGAATTCTTAAGCTGGCTTTGTTCGAGTGATTTGAGCTTTATCATTACTCATTCTCATGAAGCCAGGAATAGCCTATTTCCTGCCCCTAAACATTCTCAATATTTTGTGTCTTTGTATGACTCTGCTTCCAGGGGAGGGCCTACCTTCATATGGCACCTGTCAGATTGGTTGATCCTCTACTTCCTCCCCTGGAACGCCCTCTGTTGATACTTCTTGGCGAGAGATTATGGAATCACTGGCACCATTCCTAAGACATGATTAGGGCAGAGTTAACACTCACCGATACTTATAGTTCCAAAAAAGGGGTAAATCTTATTAAGGCCCTTGTACTGCAGGTGTGGGTCTCCTGATGCACCGTGAAGTCAGAATCAGACATGTGTTCACAATTCACCCCTTCACCAGGCACTTTTCAGCTGGGTGTTTACTCTGGATGACAAGATATGGGCTTGGCCAACCCTGATAGGTGGTAACCTCCAATTGTAGACTGGCAACATTGCCAAGCATCTTCCAAAGTGCAACCTGTGTTGGTACTAACTTGTTTCAGAGATTGGTTCAAGAGTCTTAATTATTTAGTGAGACGTTCTGAGGAAGTGGGGTTGGATCCCTTATGGGATGTTTTTATAAATAGTATAATTCTCTTAATGTATGTGGAAATAATGATGTCACACCTGTTAAGCCTGTGAAAACTGCAGTTTCTTGTCTTAAGGACATTTCGTTGCAGTTTATTACCATTTATGTATAGCATCTATACTTGGAAGAGATTAGATACTACAGATACTTGATCAGTATGTCAAACACTTGTTTTTGAAGAGAAATTTTAACAAAGAATGTTTTCAGAAACTGTACCAGATTCCTTCCTTTTTTTTTTTTTTGAATGAGTAATTGTGGTCCTCACTTTAAATTTCAAAGGTATTTAAAGTGGTTTGAGCAACTATTTATAATGCCCAAGATTCTGTTTAATATGTAGTTATGTCAGTGGGATATGTGGATATATAGGTTGTTAATTAATTGTTATCTTTAACTACAGGAGCTCTTACCAAAGTCAAGGAGAGTAGGCGACACGTGGAGGAAGGGAAGATGGAGGTGCAGAAGGCTGACGGCATTCAGGATCGCTGTAACACTATTTCTTTTGCCACTTTGGCTGAAATTCATCACTTCCATCAAATTCGAGTAAGAGACTTTAAATCACAGATGCAGCATTTCTTACAACAGCAAATAATATTTTTCCAAAAAGTGACCCAGAAGTTGGAAGAAGCTCTTCACAAATATGATAGTGTTTAATGACTGGACATTGGATTGTGGACTTTTTTCAGTTCAAGGATAATTTCTACAGCAGAATAAAAACTGCTATCAAAGAGCTATTGCCAACTATCAGTGGTGGTACAAGGACGGTTTTGTGTTCAACTGAAACCCAGCTGAATTTATAATTATGTAGGAAATAAACAGTTAATATTGTTATATAATAGAAACAGTACCACACATTGTAACTAAATTATACTATGTATGCCTACACTACCATTGTAACTTTTGGAATAATGATTATACTATTTGCCTTATTGCTTTTTGAAGTATGGGTATTTTAGTGCATACTTTGTAGACCTCAAAACCCATGAAGGGTCTCAAAGAAGCTGGCTGGATAAAGGCCTGCTGTGGATGCCTTTTTACTCTCATAGATTGGGATTACCTAAATTCGACCTATTCTCTGTTTACAAACTCCAACTAGAGCAGCTATGCGACTTTGTGCCTTTAGACTCTCGGTTTTTCATTTCTCCCAGTCCCTCCCTCATCTTTTTAAAGTAAGTCACAGCTTTTCTGATTGAAAGAGTGAAAGGCCAGTGCATATATTGACAAACTGATGATAACCTCATATTGGCAGTAGGGGATGGGGGTGGGAGGATCAGCTGTCATCAATTTGCACAGCAAGTATTATCTCCTGATAAGATGCTCGTGAATGCAGGGGAGTGAGATTCATTGCTCATCTTTGGATATGAAGTCTATTAGGGAAGAATGGTGCCACTATTCCCTTAGATGCAACAGTAGCATAGCCTCTTCACCCAGGCATCCCAAAAGCTTGGCATGAAGATTTCAGCAAACATGTCTTACAACATGAGAAGGAGGAGTCTAAGTCAGTCGGGGGATAAAAGAATCGAATCATTGACAACACACACTTGGCTTTAGTTCTTAGGAGGGCTTTGTTTTTGTTTTTACCTTGAAGATTTTCTTTTAATATTCAGTTTTTTTTAAAAAAAAATGGATCTACACTGTTAACTGATTGAGACTCCACTGTGATTCACTCGTTTACTTAAAACTTTTCAGGGATGTCTGTAAATTTCAGTGTTATATGTCATGAAAAGTGATGTTGATTGATTTTAGGAGGGACCAGAAATAATTTTTGCTATTCCAAATACTGAAGGAAAAAGATAATTGATTTATACTGTGTTTTTTTGTTTTTTTTTAGAAAAGTATTCATAAGCCCCCAGGACATTTAACCTTAAAATTTATTTTAAATCTATTCTTTTATTATTATAAGGGAAATACAGATGGCTGACAAATACCAAAAAAATTGAAAAGCAGCTTAATGTAAAAAGCACAAAGAGATTCTGGCTTGCAGTGCCACAGTCTCAATGTTTTTATAGTTGCTGAATTAACTAATGTGATTATTGAGTGTACAGATTTAAAAACTGTCACAACAGTTAAAGTGTCTACTGTTTTTATAAAGTCAAACTTATGCTGCCTCAGAAATCCCTGGGTACTGAAATAGTAACATGGAAATGAAGAGGTCACTTTGAAATATTGGTGAGTCACAAAGATTCAAGAAAAGGATCAGTTTGCAGATACTCATAAAAAAGAGTTACTGAAATAATTACTCAACAGCACATTTACTCTCTAAAAGGTAGTTTCATATGGGTTGAATTTTTAAGATCAGATTATCATAATTTTGTTATTTGGTCAAAATTTTGTACCTTAGGTGACTTAGAGCCAGATTTAACATCATGAACATTATGTGGCTTTGTCTTTACTACAGATATGTGGAACTGTAACCAAATATATTGTTTTCTAAAACCTGTTGATTGCAAAATACAGTTCTATAAACAAAACCCATATGTATATATAAATGCTAATTTTGCAGAAGTTTGGAAATTATAACTATAGCATTTAAGTTTGAGTCTGTATTGGACAAATAAGCACCATGCTTTTCAAATGATTTAAAAATTACTTTTATTTGCCTCTTTATTTTGATGGTGGTTTGATTTTTTTTTTTTAATAGTAAAATTACTAAACTTGTGCAATGGTAGGATGGAAATTATCTGAGGTATATTGTATGATTGTACTTTAGCCAGGGTGGACATAGCTTAAATTATAAAAACTAAAGATGAAAGTACAAGGAAGTATAAGTATAAATTGATGCTGCCTACTTCTAAGAGAACTTTCATTCTTCATAACCACATAACATTATAATGCCAGTGATTCATAAGGGATTTAAATTAATTCTATGGGGGAAGACACTAGAATTATTAGTGTTCATTTTCATCTGAGATCTTTATTCTCTAACGTTCTTGGTCCTATTGAAACATTGCAGTATGCAAAAATACTGCAATGTTAAACCCAAGAGAAAAGCCATTATCATGTGTATGCTGGTCATCATGATCAGTGTGGTACAATTTTTTAAAATAAACTATCATGCCCTTCATGCCATTATTTGTCTTTATTTCTCTGATTTGTAATCCTGATATGTGATGTGTTTGTAACATATGGGTGTGCACTTGAGCCTGTTTTACTGTTTTAATTAGGCAGAGTTGTTTATGTGCTGTAACTGTAATGCAGCGAGACTGGTCCTACAGCCATAGGTGGTAACCTCGTTCCCCATCCAGGCTGTTGTATCTGAAGGTACCCAGTTTGCACCCAGCATGAGGGAACGCATTTGAAAGTGAAATGTAAAGCCAGTGAGTGAATAGTATAGTAATTGAAATTTTCCCAGGCTTCACCTATACAGTTGTTTTGCATTTATTCACAACAGTACAGCAGATTCTTAAATGCCGATTTTTAATTGTCTTAAATTTTGCTGCTGTTCTCATAATTAAGGACTTGAAAAATGTTTTAGTTTGTCACGTCAAGTATGTAACGTTTGTGTATAAACTTTTAAATGTCATTCTTAGGTTCATTGCCATAGCCGTTTTCCATTAATGTCTTTATTTTCTAAAAATCAAATGCCATCTCTGATACCTTTAAATCCATAAGCATTCAGTTTTCTCATTTCCAATTTCATCTTTGGTTAACAGAATAAAACAGGGTATTTATTTGTAGTCTAAAATGTTGAATATTTTATTTCCTTCAAAATATTATGATTAGTGCAGATCAGCCGTGTTTATCTTTTTAAAAATAAACAGGTTGCTTTATTTCTCAGCTTCAATGGAATATTATAATTATTTTTTCTCCACTCGTCAAGGAGGCATTTATTTAATGTAAAGAATTACACAGAAAAATAGAAGAGCATGTTCTCTGTCTTGAGCTTCATCTGTAGTTACCATATAAATTGTTCAAACACTGTAGCTAATTAGATTAATTTAAAACTGTAGTCTTTCAGGTAGTCCCATGGAGTATCTGCTTACATTAGTGACATCAGGAATTAAGCATATGGCAGTAAGTTGTGAGTGAGAGGTTTTGAAATAGTAGCTCCCATGAGTCCAACACCTGAGACAGAAGCAAGTGCTTAAGCAAAATACTTCACATACTGTCTGTTGGTTGCCATAAACAGGCAAACTCCACACACCTGAGACAGAAGCGGGTGCTTAAGCAAAGTACTTCACAGACTGTCTGTTGGTTGCCATAAACAGGCAAAAACTCCAACAAGCATAAGCCAAAATATAACGACCTGGTGAATCTTGCAAAGGGCCAAAGTCCCATCTGGCAAAGCTTGCCCTCTTTATGGGGCTTCGTTGTCTCCTATCTCCTTATTTTTACAGATTTGTTTTACATAGATATTTTTCTCCTGGCTTGCCTTTCTTAGCATCTTCTAATGTCTAAAATAGACTAGCCATCTTTTAGTTCACAGATAAGCTTGGACCAGTGATGGACATCTGGACAAATCACCTATGGTTTGGGGAGACTTTTAAGAGGTACACTTATGCAAGAGAATAAAGGACATGGCTGGTACCTCTTAAGATGACCTTTATCTGATCATCCTCACAATGAACCTATGAGGAAGATAATATCTCTAGTTTATAGATGAGTTAAAGGGATCAGTGATGTTTCTTTTGCCCAAGATCACACAAACTAAATGATGGAGCTGAGATTCAATTTAGGATCTGGCTCACATTCAGTGTAATCTGTTTTTAAACTAGATTACACTGAATGTGATTTATCCTCTTTTCAGAAATCTCTAACATCTTCCCAGGTCTCCACTGCTGGATTGATAGGGATTCCATCATTCTTTGGGCACTGGGCACAAAAGTACAAAGGGAACTTTTTGGAATCTGCTCTTTGCACCCATTTCTGCTGGGAAAGGTGAGAGTCTGTGCTGCTCTGCTTGGTCTCAACAGAAGGGCTGACTGCAGCCTTACATAGACTGGGACGCGTCCCAGTTGTTACCTTCCAGTATTGTTATGAAAAGTGAGGGAAAAGGTCCGAAACTGACTGTTTCTCCTTCTCTTTAATTTTCACCTCCGTGCAGTGCCAATAGAAGCACATTCCAGTTGCCATAAGAATAGACTTGGCAGAACCACAGGTCAAAAAAAGTTTAACTCCAGTTAGTCAGAGTCAGGGTTACTCATGAGTACCACTTGGTCACAGGTGGGACCCACGTGAGAGCAACAGAGAATTCGCTGAGTAACAAGTTCTAGAGTCTGAAGAGTGGTGGCGTAGACTTCTAGGCAGAGTATGGAAGGATGCTGCTGTGCTAGGGCTCCATGGGCAGGAAACCAGAAAAGTCCAGCAGTGGAAGCCATGCCTCTGAGGTTGGGCTAGTTAATCTGGGATAGGGTCATGGCTGTAACTTTTCCAGGGATCACAAGTCCTGCCCACTTGGTCCGGATCCCAGGATGTCTCAATCCTGTCATCCCTGTGTCAAGAGTTTCTCAAACTGCCTGCCTGTCTTAAAGGCCATTTCATCGTCATTGGGTGACTTCTACCAGAAGCATGTCAAAAGCAAGACCAATTGTCCATGTGAAGCCACCTTCCAGGGGGGCTTAGAAACCAGCTGTGTGGTATTTTGTTGCCATGTGTCCCATCGGTCTACCCTGGTAAGCTGGAAGTGGCCAGATGCATCAGACCTTATTTTTGCAGTGGTTTAAATTTTCTGTCACTCCAGGAAAAGGCTCTCAGGATGGAATTGCTGAGTTGTTGAGCTGCTCTGCAAGCTGACCCAGCATATCAGTGAGAAAGGCAGCACTTTGGAGCCAGAGGCCTGGGTCAGATCCTAGTTGTTCCACTCTCTGTGACCTCAGGCAACTCACTAACCCATCTCTGACCCTCAGTTTCCTCAACTATATGATTGACTGACTTAGATTTTACTGAATTATTGAGGGTATTAGATTAACCACCATGTGAAGCCTTAACCATTTTGTAATCCTCCATCTCTGACAAACATGGGAGATGATAACAATTCTAGAAGTAGGAACTTAAAAGCTATATTTCTGAACAGCATGTGACCATGTGCTAGTCACGTAAGCTCTCTGAGTCAGTTTTATTATCTATAATGGGGTATACAGTCACTTCTCAGTATCTGCAGGACATGGGTTCCAGGATACCCCCAACCCCACCCTACTCCCTGCAGATACCAGAATCTGTGGATGCTCAAGTCATAAAATGGCATAATATTGGCATATAACCTATGCACATCCTCCTCTGTACTTTAAATCATTTCTTTATTCCTTGTCATACCTAACACAATGTCAAGGCTATGTAAATAGTTGTTATACTGTATTGTATTTTTATTTGTATTTTTATATTGTTATTGGTTGGGGTTTTTTTGGAATATTTTAATCATTCATTGGTTGAATCCACAGATGTGGAACCCACAGATAGAGAGGACCAGCTATAGAATCCCCTTTGTGGACATATTGTGAGAATTGAATGTCGGGTGGAAAACCCTGAGCCCAAGGCACGACAGCGAGGATAGAGTAAAAACCCTCTGTGGTTATGTGAGAAAGGAAGAGTTGCAGGATTTAAATAATAAGAACATTGTGTCAACTGTGCTATGGAAAGTTAAGGAGTTCACCCTTGGGTCCCAGGCAGGCAGAGGTTCCTGCTTTAGCCCTGGTAACTTTACCTTCTGCCCACTTTGCCCATCTAGGTCACAGGACCAAACCCTATTCCAGCTTCCCGTCTTGCAGAGCCCTGGCACAGCATACTTCTTAGTCTGCCTGGAAACCTACTTCACTGCTTCTCAGACCCACCACCACCTCCTGTTAGGGTGGTGAGGGGCCCGGCTCTCCAGAGATAGCCCCTTTGCAGCAAGGCTCCCCTTGGTCTCCAAGAGCTAAGTACTGATACGTTTAAGAATTTGTCCTGTAGCTCTAACTACAAATATATGGAAAAGACAGTTCAGAATTTGTCTTTATTCACCAAATTAATAGTGATTTTAGTGAATTCTTTTCACATCTTAAAGGTATGTACTTGAGACCTAGGACAGAGAGAGGCCGCCTACTCCGTGTTCACTGTCTGAGCCCTGGCCTCATGTTACATACAGACATTGTAAGATGATGGCCGATGTGTCACTCTGGGAAGTTGAATTTAGTGCCCATCAGTGGCTTTTGGGGCTGCCATGCCTTGAATGAAAATATTAGTGTAGACCAAATTTGATTAGGCTACTTCCTTGTTCCACTTCTGTTCAACCCAGCAGTTTTACAAGAATGCAGAGTCTTAGTTCAAAATAGTTCTCTTTGGATGAAAAATCTTTTAAAAAAATTGGAGTGCAGTTTAGGATTTTACCCAGTTTGGGTTCAGCTTAAAGCTGGTGGTGCTTCTGTTGGTGTTTTATTAGAATCTGTGTTTTTAGTAACTTTTTACTGGGCTCCTGTTTGTGAACTCTTATAAGCCAACTGAGTTACCTAGATGCTAACTACATATTGACATGTTCCTATAACCTCCTGAGAGCGTCAAGCCCGTAAGTTTGTGTTCTTTGTATGAAACAAGTACCTACGGGGAAAGTGAACCCTGTAATTCCAGAGAAAAGGAGCTTTCTTCACAAATGTTGCTTGTTAATGACTCCTATCCCAGAATCAATGGAAAGAAAATTTGACCTTTTAGGTACTCATGCTGATAGTTGGTCTCAACAAATTTCTCAGCTATCTGAAGGATTAAAAACTGTAGATATCTATCTTTAAAAAAAAAAAAGATGAGGAATCTCTTTATATACCAATATAGAATTTTCCTAAGAAAAATTAAATGAAAAAAAGAGGCAGAGAATATTTATATGCTGCCCTTTGAGCGAAAAAAAGTAAATGTGTTTGCTTATATATGTGTAGATGATGATGATGATCACTATTTTGAGACAGAGTCTTGCTCTGTGGCCCAGGCTAGAGTGCAATGGCATGATATCAGCTCAGTGCAATTTCTGCCTCCCAGGTTCAAGTGATTCTCATGCCTCAGCCTCGCGACAGGTGCCGGCCACCATGCCCGGCTAATTTTTGTATTTTTAGTAGAGACAGAGTTTCACCATTTGCCCAGGCTGGTCTCAAACTCGTGACCTCAGGTGATCCACCTGCTTCGGTCTCCCAAAGTGCTGGGATTACAGGCGTGAGCCACTGCGCCCAGCCTATGTGTAGTTTATTCATGAAAGTAAATGCAGAAAATTGGTAGCAAGGCAACATTGCTTTTGAGAATGGGAATGGGGGTCAGGAGGGAGACTTATTGTATTCCCTGTTATCTCTTTTGAATTTGAATGATCGAATGTATTTCCTGTATAAAAAATAATGACATAAATGTTAAATTTGACAAGGGGACCAAAAAAAAAAAAAAAAAAGTCAAAACGCTCTATGCCAACCCCCTCGAGACCTGGAAGTGAATTGTGCAAGGCACAGGAAGAACTATCTTGTTTGGACAATGGACTCAAAATAATGATCAAGTCAATCTTCATTGTGTTACTTTGCGAAAATTCCATAGCATTAGGAGGTGGGCTGTTAAGAGAACATGTGCTGTCACTGTGCCGCAGTCTGTTTTATATGGTACAGGTTATTATTTTGTCTTCTGAGCAAAAAGCCCTTCCTCCTCCTCCCTTCCCTGCGAAGCCTTCCGTGATACTCTAATCTCAGTGTATTGTACCTTCTTTGCACTTGGGCTGTTCCAAATAGATTATGGACTATAATTATATTAATTCATCGTTCATAGTTAATACAATTAATACAAAAATTAATTGTATTAATTCACCTTTGTGATAGCATTTCGCAGCTATTTACATAGAGATCCTGGGCTAGTATCAGTTTCCTTTTCTTACCACATTGAACCTTTATTTTGCTCTAGGAATGATACGGCCATTACCTTCATTCTTTCATCTACAGCACTCTCCTACAGAAGGAAACAGGCTTATAGAGATTCCATAATGGTCACGTAGCCAGAAAGGGGCAGAGCTGGGATTTGAATGCAGTCACCTGACCACAGCTTGCAATCTTACTTCTTTTCCAATTTACTTGAAACTACCAGGCAAACATACCAGCCCCGGTTAGGTGGTGATGTGGCGGTCTCCTGGAGGACAAGGCCTGTCCCATCTTACACTTACTCTGGGGTCCCTGCAGCACGCTGGGCACAGAGCAGTAACTACAGCAGAATGGTGGTTTTAGGAGCAGACATGTTTGTGATTCTCTATGTGTACACAGTTCTAAACTTCTCTTTATGAAAGAAAGAAAATAATGATACGCTAGCCCTCAGTGTTGGCATCACCAGCACCAGCAGTCAGCCTTCTTAGGAGGGCAGTTGTTCACAAAGACCTCTGAGCTAGTTCCAGGAGAATGGAGGAGTCGGCTCTGGGAGGAGAGAGCAGCCACAGTGCCGGCTTTGTTCCACCGTGGGTGTCGCGTCTGTCCGCCAGCCTGTGGAATTCAAATCTGTGCCTCGGAGACGTGACCCATTACCACACATCACACTCTTCTGAGACATGCATGAGCCTGGCGTTTTCACTGTCAGTTCTGCGTATGCCAAGTTGCTGCTGTTTGTTCTGCCTAAACACATCTAGCAGAGTTTAAAAGGCACAGGCTGAGCCACAGGAATCATGAGGAAGGCTGGCCTCCAAGGGGGTGGCCCAAGGGGTCTACAGAGGCTAAAACCAAGGAATTCACCACCATCAAAGCTTTTGGATTCTGAAGCCCTTAATTAGATGAAAAAGTAATAAATCACCATGCTGGCTCTTTTACTCTTTCAATACAAAAACTTTCAATGAGACCAGACTTCAGACCAGCATATTCTGTCGTGCGGACAGACCCTGTGGAAAACCAAATCATCATCATCTGAAGGTTGCTGTGAGAAAGGTAGTCACCCCAGTGCCAGCACACATTTGAGTCCTTTTGCTTCAAAAGCTTGACAAAGCCATCGGCACAGTGGAGACATCCCGGATGCTGAGACTGATAGATTCCTTCATTCCACAGATATCTACTACCTGCTTGTTATGCTTCAGGCACTGTTCTAGGCACTGGGAATATGGCAGTGAACAAAGCCAACAAGAATTTGCATTTTCGGTGGTGGGTGAGGCGTAACAATGAAATAGATTAGTGAACTAGATGATATGTAGAAGGTGGTAAGTGCTATGGAAAAAATTAAGGGGGGACAGGGGAAGGAGTATGACGAGTGAGGGGAATTTGCTATTTTAAGTGAAGTGGTCAGGAGAGGCCTCCAAACCTGAAGACCTACAGGACTGAGAGTGAGGCATGGGGAAGACCAGGGGAGGAACATTCTGGAGCGTCCACAGTCAGTGCAAGGGCCCTAAGGCAGGAGCACAGCGGGAGGCAGTGTGGCTGCAGTGGGAGAAGGGTGGGAGGGGATGCGGCATGCGGGCTGGGGAGGAGGAGGTGCACCCAGAGGTGAGTTGGGGAGGGTCCAGATCATAGAGGGTCCTACAGGCTGCTGAGGACTTGGGCTTTTTCTCTGTGTGAGACGTGGAGTTCCTGGGGGTTTGAGCAGGAACAAATGTGATCTGCCTCATGTGACAAGGGCACTTTGGGCAAAGGCAGAAGCAGAGAGACCAGATCAGAGGCTCTGTGATAAACCAGACGTGGTGGCCCACACCAAGCCGGTGGCAGTGGAGGCTGAGGACTCGGTGGTCACCATGTCCCCAGTATAGAGCTTGGCAAGTAGAGCAAGAAGTCTTTGAAGATGGAGCTGATGGCCACCATGTCCTGTCCCCAGGCTTGGCAAGCACAGCAACGGGTCCCTTGTCTGTATTCTGTGCTTCCACAGCGGACAGCCACCTGCTTTTGATCAATAACTTGTGGTTTCATTAACAATCATCTTGGTGTGATGCAAGGGACATTCTCCTTAGGGTGACCCTTATAATCTATTAAATACTATTTTATGAGTTAGCGCTCAGAGAATAATTTTATTTGTAGGTTCTTGGGGCCACTTCACTACTCTCCCCAGGTATAATAGACTGACTGAGGTCAGACACAGAAAACTGCCTTCTAAGTTTCTGGGTGCACGCATCTGTATTTCAGCAGTAGATTATCAGCCATCCTGGTTATGGCCTGAGAACCTTGTGTCCCTCGGTGCAATTATGTCTGCCCAGTTCCCATAGGGGTTGTCTCTGATCAGCTCTAGCATCTCCAACATGGGGGTTGAGGCCCAGTGATTGCCTGTCCATGCACTCTGGGGACCTCATAACTGCCCAGTCAGGGTGCTGCCACATGACATTTGCAAACTGAATCAGCAAACTTTCGCACACTGTTCACAATTCTTTTGGATTCCTTCCCATGCCCTAATGTGCCAACACTGGATTCGCTGCTGTGCTTGGCTGGGCCTCCATGGAGCTCCCATGCTCTCTGCCTGCTGGCCAGGGCTCTGCTGCTCTTTTACACCAGATTGCCCTTGGCGAGGCTTGTATTGAACCTTTCTTCTGCTTCCATTTGTTCATCTACTGTTCCCATTGTTAGTCTTCTAAAAAATATCTGCAAGTGAGCTGATAAAACTTTAAAGGCTTCTCTCCTCCATCTCTCCTACTTTTGGTAATGGTATTTTTGGACCCTGGCTTTACTTCAGCATCACCTGAAGAACTTTTAAAAATATTATGATGCCTGGACCCCACTTTAGACCCATTGAATCAGAATGTAAAGGAGGGCTTGGGCTTCAGTACGTTTTAAAAGCTCCCCAGACGATTCTGATGTACAATTTCACTTTTTTGCTGCAAGTAGACATAAACAGGGCCTAGGTCCGCAGTCTGTTCAGGCTTTTCGTTCACCAAGGCACTCAAAGATTCGTCTCTAAATGAGGCCTCAGAGAGTCACGGAGTCAGTGAAGGGGCTGAAACACATGAAAACGTTCATTATATGAATTAAATTCTCTGTTCCATTACCAGAACACATGGCCTGTAATGAACTATGAATTAATACAATTGTAGTCCATAATCTATTCTGAATAGCACAATATTTCATTATATTTTGTGTGTATGTATTAAAGGCAATGATGTGCTAATTGTAAGTGATTAAAATATAACACAAAAATATGTTTTCCATTGTTTAATGCATCATGGCTTTAATAAACCAGAAGTTACCCCAGTCTGTGTGGGAAGGGCAAGAGGACTTTCTGAGGAGCAGCCATGGCCTGGGGGGGAAAGAATGTAGAACAAGAATTTCCAGATTATATCGGGGTCTTCCTTTTTCTAGTCCTGAGACTCTGGGCAGATTCCTTAAGGAAGATTTTATAATTCATTTATTGCCAAGGTGGGAAAACTGATGTTCAGAGAATGTCAGAAAGGTAATTGTGTAGAAGTCCTTTGGGCAGAGTTTGCTGGCTTTCTCAAATGCCACCCCTCCCATACAGCCACACACCCATACTGGCCATCATGCCAGCCCACCCTTTGTAAGCCGTTTCCTCCACTGGTTCAGCCTTCCAAGTCTTCTTTGTCTGGCTGAATCCTACTTCTCCTTTGGGACGGGGTTCAGGCAGGATCTGCTACTGGTGGCTGCCTCTGTCCCATCTTCCCACCCTGTCTTGGTTGGGTATCCTCTGTTGTACCCCGGGTACCCGATGCTTTCCACTACTTTGACATTTGTCACGGTTGGTATAATTCTCTTGCCTTCTTCCTCTTTCTCTAGTCAGTTGGCTTCTTTTCTCTCCATTTTCCAGTGTTCAGCACAGTACCTGGCATATCTTTTTTTTTTTTTTTTTTTTTTTGAGATGGGGATCTCATTATGTTGCCCAGGCTGGCCTCAAACTGCCAGCCTCATGATCCTCAAGCCTCAGCCTCCCAAATCACTGGGATTATAGATGCACATCATGGCACCTGGCTAATGCCTGGCATATCTATAGATTTACTGTAAGAATGAAATTAAGGCCAGGTGTGGTGGCACATGCCTGTAATCTCAGCACTTTAAGAGGCCAGGGTGGGAAGATTACTTGAGGTCAGGAGGTCAAGACCAGCTTGGTCAACACAGTGAAACCCCGTTTCTACCAAAAAAGCACAAAAATTAGCCGGGTATGGTGGCAGTACCTGTAGTCCCAGCTACTCGGGAGGATGAGGCAGGAGAACCACTTGAACCCAGAAGACAGCAGTTTCAGTGAGCCGAGATTGCACCACTGCACTCCAACCCGGGCAACAGAGTGAAGACTCTGTCTAAAAAAAAGGAAAAAAAAAAAAAAAAAAGGAATGAAATTAAGATTGGAGACTCCAAAGTGTTAAAGCTTCAGTGTTGTGTTACATTTGCTATACATTTACAAGCAGGACGATTTATTAACTGGAGTTTCTTTGCTATCGTTTCCCTCATTTTTATTCTAAAGTGCTTGGTCAGCCCTTACCAAAAGCAGAAAGAGAGGGTACCACCAGCAGCTCTTTCCTTGGTGAAAGCCTAAAATCTTCAACATCCATAGTACTAACACAATATTGTGTCAGCTTCTTAGCAGTGGGTGTTTAGGTTGCTTCTACTTTTTTATTACAAATGAGGCTGCAATGAACATCCTTAGTCATTATGTTAGTTCACTATTGTTTTTATAATGAATCACCACAAACTCAGTGGCTTAAAATAACACAGATTTATTACCTTGCAGTTCTGGAGGTCAGAAATCCAAAAGAGACTTAATTGAAAATTAAGTTGAAAATCGGCCGGGCGCGGTGGCTCACGCCTGTAATCCCAACACTTTGGGAGGCCGAGGCGGGTGGATTACGAGGTCAAGAGATCGAGACCATCCTGGTCAATATGGTGAAACCCCGTCTCTACTAAAATTACAAAAAATTAGCTGGGCATGGTGGCGCGTGCCTGTAATCCCAGCTACTCAGGAGGCTGAGGCAGGAGAATTGCCTGAACCCAGGAGGCAGAAGTTGCGGTGAGCGGAGATCGCGCCATTGCACTCCAGCCTGGGTAACAAGAGTGAAACTCCGCCTCAAAAAACAAAAACAAAAACAAAAAAAAAAAAAAAAAAAAGAAAAGAAAATCAAGGCATCAGCAGGTCTGCATTCCTCTCTGGAGACTCTAGGGGAGAATCTATTTCCCTGCCTTTTCTAGCCTCCTTCATTCCTTTGCTCATGGTTACCCTCCATCTTTAAGGCCAGCAAAGGCTCACGAAATCTTTCCCACATTGAATCACTTTGACACAAAAATATTCTTGTCCACATTTAAAGCACTCTTGGGATTACATTGGCTCCACCTGGTATAATCTAGGAGACTCTTCTATTAAGGTCAGCTGATTAGCAACCTCAATTCCAAGTTGCAACCTTAATTTTCTCCTGCCATGAACATAGCATATTCACAGATTCTCAGTTTCTGGCATTAGAATGTGGACATCTTTGCGGGGGCGGGGGGTGCATTACGCAGCTTATTATAGTACTATCTTTGAACACCTACGTGATTATCTTTGTAGGATAACTAGAAATGAACTTGCAGGATTGGGGGTATGCACAAAAAACTCCAACCGCCCCCGCAAACTGTGTAGATTTCCACCAGCACAGTGTGTCAGGCCTTATTTTCCTCACTATGACCTGTCTTGAATAATGTTTTAATTCTTGCCAATTCTATTTTTAGAATTAAATTAATACTTCAGAATTTGAAACTAACCAAATCTGGCATGTCCATTTACATTAAGAAGCTGATAGGACACCAAAGTGTCTGTGATCCAAAAGCCAACTGTGTTTGCCTTTCAAAGAACGAGAGCCGCATTTTTCATCTGCTTTATTTTTCGAACTGTGTTTTACTTAGGTTAATGTTTAAATAATTTGGCATTTTTTTTGAGGACCCTCAGGTGATCAGCAAAGATATAGCACAGAATCAATGGCAAGGGGAATGCCTTATGATGAATATTTTCTTGGTAGCAATTCATAAAATAGTATAATAATACATTTATTAATTTAATAATTAGTTCATTAGTATTTATCATATACCCAGTGTGTGTCAGGCATCTCCTGACCTCCAGGAATTTACAAAGCAGTAAAAGTGATAAGACACAGAGCAGGATGCATGTCAGGGGATTTGAGAATTGACTGTACTTGTGTAAAATTCATCCATTTCAACTTATGTGATCTAACTTGTTACAGCGAATCACCTTTGTTTTGGAAAACTTCATGTCTTTAGCTAAATAGTTGGATAATCACACAATATAGTAACATAGCATACACCTGCCAAAACTTTTGTTTGAATGCAACAATTTGTCAAGCCTGAAAGAGGAATCTACAAAAATTGATGATCTGAAATAAGCCAACCAAGAAAAGACAAATGTTGTTTGATTCCACTTATATGATGTGCCTTGAGTAGTCAAGTTCATAGAGACAGAAAATATAATGGTGGTTGCCCAGGCTGGAGGGAAGGGAGAATGGGAGTTGTTAAAATGGTACAGATTCAGAGTTTCAGTTTTGCAAGATGACGAGAATTCAAGTATACAACAACATGAGTATACTTAATATACTGACTTGTACACTTAAAATGGTTGAGATGGTAAATTTTTAGTTGTGTATAGTTTATCATAATTTCTAAAAAATTTGAAAAAAAATGGTTATCATTTAAGCAGTCATGGGAGAGAGTTACTCCAACATTTATTGAGTTCCAACTGGGTTGGACAATCCATGTGTTGTCTTTTTTAAAATTTTTGTTTGTTTTTTAAAATAGAGACAGAACCTCACCATGTTGCCCGGGCTGGTCTTGAACTCCCTGGGCTCAGGCAATCCTCCTGCCTCAGCCTCCGCAAGTACTGGGATTATAGGTGTGAGCCACAGTGCTGTGCCCCAGGTATTGTTTAATCCTCTCAACAACTGCCTGAGGTAGGTATAATTGACCTATTTTGCAGGTAAAATAGACTCTGTAACTTGCCCAGAGTCACACAAACTGGGGTTTGAGCCCAGTTTATATTTCTCCTGTGTCCTTGTGTATAAGATCCGTGGGATTTTCATTGTTAACATCGCCCTGAATATTTTCTAAAGTAGAAATACCCATATTAAAAATGGCACAAGGGCACAATTACTTAACTAGAATATAAAGTTTCTGGAAACATTTACTGGCTTCTCCAGATAAAGTTTATCTTACTAAATAATTAGGACTTTGATTTTTTCCTCCTTCCCTCCCTCTCTCCATTGCTTCATTGTTTTCTCATTCTTTCTTTCAAGATTAGAGTAATATCTAAATCACAGTTATGCAGAGCAGTACAACCCATGTTGAGGTAAGTTATAATTAAATCAGCCCCTGACCATATGTTACTATTCAGAGGGCTGGGAAAGATCTGTAAGGGATCGGACAAAGGAAATGCTCCACCTGTTCCTCCTCTGACATGGGCCCTTGATGATATCATGTGAAAAGTCATTTCCTGCTTGGTCCTTATCTCTAATGCTGACTAAATTAAGAGTCTTACTTCCTTTACTTTTGTGTATGGAATTTGGGAATAAAAGTAAAATCACTTCCTATTGAGTTTTATACTTGGTTCCTTAAAGTTCATGTACTTGGGTGATTTTTTTCTTCTTTGGGGACTATAGGTTCTTTGATGTAGAAAAAGAACAAATTATAATATATGCCATGCTGAAATTCAGTGATAGTCATGGTTTACCTGGTACTCATGTTCTAATGAATGTCTTTTCAACCCATAAACTTACTGCAGATTTGGAATACATAAAACTGAAATCATACTAATATAGAGGTTTTAAAACTAATTTAAAACAGTGAATGTACACCACTGGTCCAAAAAAAAAAAAAAAGAAAGAAAGAAAGAAAGAAAGAAAGAAAGAAAGAAATACCTAGGAATACAGCTAACCAGGGAAGTGAAAGATCTCTACAAGGAGAACTGTAAAACACTGCTCAAGTAAATCAGAGACGATGCAAACAAATGGAAAGACATTCCATGCTCATGGATAGGAAGAATCAACATCATTAAAATGGCCATATTGCCCAAAACAATTTATAGATTCAATGCTATTCTTATTAAACTACCACTGACACTCTTCACAGAACTAGATAAAACTATTTTAAAATTCATATGGAACCAAAAACAAGCCCAAAGAGCCAAGGCAAGTCTAAGCAAAAAGAACAAAGCTGGAGGTATCCAGCTACCCAACTTCAAATTACGCTGTAGGGCTACAGTAAGTAAAACAGCACGGTACTGCTACAAAAACAGTTATACAGACCAGTGGAATAGAATAGAGAACCCAGAAATAAGGCTGCACACCTGCAATCATCTAAGTATCAACAAAGCTGACAAAAACAAGCAATGGGGAACGGACTTCCTATTCAATAAATGGCACTGGGATAGCTGGCTAGCCGTATGCAAAATGTTGAAACTGGACTCCTTCCTTATATAATATACAAAAATCAACTCCAGATAGATTAAAGACTTAAATGTAAAACCCAAAGCTATAAAAACTCTGGAAGACAACCTAGGTAATATCATTCTGGGCACAGGAATGAGGAAAGATTTCATGACAAAGACACCAAAAGCAACTGCAGGAAAAGCAAAAATTGACAAATGGGATCTAATTAAATGAAAGAGCTCTGCACAGCAAAGGAAGCTATCAGCAGAGTGAACAGGTAGCCTACAGAAAGGGAGAAAATATTTGCAAACTACACATCTGACAAAGATCTAATATCCACCATCTATAAGGAACTTAAACAGATTTACAAGAAAAAAATAACCCCATTAAAAAGTGGGCAAAGAACATGAAAAGACACTTTTCAAAAGAAGACGTACCTGCAGCCAACAAGCATATGAAAAAAGATCAGCATCACTGATCACTAGAGAAATGCAAATCAAAACCACAATGAGAACTAATTTACACCATTAGTGGGAATGTAAATTAGTTCAGCCATTGTGGGAGACAGTGTGGCAATTCCTCAAAGACCTAGAAACAGAAATACCATTTGACCCAGCAATTCCATTATGAGGCACATACCCAATGGAATATAAACTCATTCTATCATAAAGGCACATGCATGTGTATGTTCACTGCAGCACTATTCACAATAGCAAAGACATGGAATCAACTTCAGTGCCCATCAGTGGTAGACTGGATAAAGAAATTGTGGTACATATACACCACGGAAAACTATGCAGCCATAAAAAAACGAGATCATGTCCTTTTCAGGAAAATGAATGGTGCTGGAGGCCATTATCCTTAGCAAACTAATGTAGGAACAGAAAATCAAAGACCACCTGTTCTCACTTGTAAGTGGGAAGTAAATGGTGAGAACATATAGGCACATAGAAGGAAACAACACACACTGGGGCCTATTGAAAGGTGGAGGGTGGGAGGAGGGAGAGGATCAGGAAACATAATGGGTATTAGGCACAATACCCGAATGATGAGATAATCTGTACAACAATCCCCCAAGATACGACTTTACCTATATAACAAACCTGCACATATACCCCTGAACTTAAAATGAAACTAAATTAAAGATAAAAATAAAATAAAAGAATGGCTATCATTATAAACTAAATCACTTAAAAATAAAATAAAATAAATCACTTTGTGTGGCACCTTGAAAGATGTCCCATGCAATGTGGGACCCTGAAAAGAACACTGGACCTACATTCCCATTTTGGCAACAGAATCCAGCATCGTCAAAGGGAGGCCATGGCACCAAGTGACAGTCATGTCTGTGGAAGTGCTCAGCACCATCAAGCAGATCCTTCAGGCTTCCAGCCCTACAAGGAAGAGAGAGTGGCACCCAAATCTATGTTCCTCTTGAGGGAACCAGGCTGGAAATTGAGTAGCCACCACCAAAGGGATGACCTCTAAGATGTTACATTTGATCGCTTATAAATTTACATAGTCTATATTTCCATAGCTCTATGGTCAAATCAATAGTCAAACATCTCTTTTGTCTCCTTTTATTTTTTTTAATTTTTATTTTGACAAGGTCTCACTCTGTCACTTAGTCTGGGGTGCAGTGGTGCAATCATGACTTACTGTAGCCTCAACCTCTCAAGCTCAAGTGGTCCCTTCACCTCAGCTTCCTGAGTAGCCGGGATTATAGGTTCACACCGGCATGCCCAACTAATTTTTTTGTAGAGACAGGGTTTCTCCGTGTCGGCCAGGCTGGTCTCAAACTCCTGATCTCAAGTGATCCTCTCTCCTTGGCCTCCCAAAGTGCTGGGATTACAAGTATGAACCACCACGCCTGGACTGCCCCCTTTTATTATCACCAATGGTCCTCTTTGTCTCCCAAAACATTTGGGGTGCCGTTGTATTCGTTCATTGCTAGATGCTGAAATATGCATTACGTGTGCAACAGATCAAGGGTGATGTTTGTTGTGTAGAAATAATGGCGTCGAGAGTCAACATATGCAGGGCCTTTTGACTCTCGACGTTTAAATAAAACTTGTGTGTCTTTATTATTTTTCTTATCAACAGAAAGCAGATATACAATGGGCAGAACCTGATGCAAGGCAGCAAGTATTAAAGTTTAATACTTTGGGCCGGGCGCGGTGGCTCAAGCCTGTAATCCCAGCACTTTGGGAGGCCGAGGCGGGTGGATCACAAGGTCGAGAGATCGAGACCAACCTGGTCAACATGGTGAAACCCCGTCTCTACTAAAAATACAAAAAAATTAGCTGGGCATGGTGGCGTGTGCCTATAATCCCAGCTACTCAGGAGGCTGAGGCAGGAGAATTGCCTGAACCCAGGAGGCGGAGGTTGCAGTGAGCCAAGATTGTGCCATTGCACTCCAGCCTGGGTAACAAGAGCGAAACTCCGTCTCAAAAAAAAAAAAAAAAAAAAAAAAAAAAGTTTAATACTTTGAATTTCATCAGACTATGGTTATTTTACATTTTGAGGAAGATTAACATCCAGCTTGGATTTTTCTATAATGAAGTTTTTTTTCCTGATAATTAAATTAATATATGATAAGTAACACTTGCTATGTATAATGCAGTATTCTAAGAACACTCACTACCATGTATTGAGTCATTTTACTGGATTCCCTGCTAAGTGCGTGCCCTCTGTTAGCTCTTTTCAGTGCTCAGACAGCTCTTCGCGGGCGGGCACAAAATCACTCCCTGTTACTGATGCAGGTGTTCAGACACCAAGAGGGAGGTGACTTGCCAGAAGACCATGGTAGGGGGAAGTTGTGCTGGATTTACATTTTCAGCACCTTTTCTTAATGACAATGGATTCTGGGTTTCTTCTAAAAATATTAAAACTATGAAGGCAGAAAAATGTGGTGGTTAGGTTTAAATATTCCTTATACCATGTAAGTATAGTGGTTATGAGAAAGGAGTGGTGAGGAAAGGGACCGTCTCATCTCCATCACCTTTTTAATACACAGTTAAGCACCAAATAACAATGGTTTGGCCAACAACAGACCACGTGTAGGTTGGTGGTCCATAGGACTGTAATGGGGCCCCCAAATTCCTGTAGCTTAGTGACATCACAGCCATGGTAATGTAACACAATGCATTACTCCCATGTTGATGGTGATGCTGGTGTAAACCAACCCACGGCACTGCCTGTCAGGTGAAAGGATAACACGTTCAACTATGTACCGTACCTAGCACCTAATAATCTTAATAAATGACTATGTTTACTGGTTTGTGTATTTACTGTACTATATTTTTATGGTTCTTTTAGAGTATACTCCTCCTACTTACAAAAAGAAAACTTAACTGTAAAGCAGCCTCAGGCAGGTCCTTCAGGATGTATCCAGAAGAAGGCATTGTTATCATAGGAGTGACAGCTCCATGCTGTCATTGCCGCTGAGGACCTTCCAGTGGGGCAAGATGTGGTTGTGGAAGACAGGGGTGTGGACGATCCTGGACGTGCACGGGCCTTGGCAGAAATATGTGTTTGTGTCTTAGTTTTTAACAAAACAGTTTAAAGAGTAAATAAATAAAAATTTTAAACATAGAAAAAAGCATATAAATTAAGAATATTTAAAAAGAAAATATTTTTGGACAGTTATAGAGTGTGCTTATGTTTTAAGCTTACTGTTATTACAAGATTCAAAAAGTTAAAACAAGTTTGTAAAGTAAAAAAGTTACAGTAAGCTAAGGTTAGTTTATTATTGAGGGAAGAAAAAACTGTAAGTGTAGTGTAGCCTAAGTGTACAGTGTTTATAAAGTCTGCCAGAGAGTATAGTACTGACTTAGTCTTTGCTTTCACTCACTGCTCACTCACTGACTCACCCAGACCAACCTGCAGTCCTGCAAGCTCTGTTCACGGTAAGTGCCCTATATAGGCGTACCATTTTTTTAAATCTTTTATACTGTCTTTTTACTGTACCTTTTCTATATTTAGATATACAAATGCCATTGTGTTACAGTTGCTTACAGTATTCAGTCCAGTAATATCCTGCACAAGTTTGTAGCCTAGGAGCAATATAGTGCTCCATATAGCCTAGGTGTGCAGTAAACTAGACTGTCATGGTTTGTGTAAGTGCACGCTGTGATGGTCACACAATGATGAAATCGCCTAATGGTATATTTCTCAGAACACGTTCCTGTTGTGAAATGACACATGACTCTATGTTTTCAGTCTAGTGGCCCCAGCTGATGCCCCACCTTTCTGATTCAGATACAGGTAGCTGTGACCCTGGCAACCTGATCTGACCTCTAAAGAGGCCCCTTGAAAAACTACTCCTACAGTTTTCTCCATGATTTTGTATGGATCTGATTCTTTACATTTCTCTTTCTATTTGGAATAGCTTGACTGAAGCTCTTTTCTGCAGCTGAACCTTAACTGATATAACATATGTATTCTATCGTCTATCTATCTATCTATCTATCTATCTATCTATCTATCTATCTGTCTATCTATCTAAATATGTTGTATATAATGATTAATATATGTATGTAATTTTTAGAATTGGAGTCAGATAAAGGGTTTATACATTTCTTTTCCAAATTGACATTTCTTTGTAAACATTTTGCAAATTTTAAAATCAAGTCTGAGCATGGTGGTTCGTGCCTGTAATCCCAGCACCTTGGGAGGCTGAGGCAGGTGGACCACCTGAGGTCAGGAGTTCGAGAGCAGCCTGGCCAATATGGTGAAACTCCATCTCTACTAAAAATACAAAATAATTAGCCAGGCATGGTGGCAGGTGCCTGTAATCCCAGCTACTTGGGAGGCTGAGGCAGGAGAATTGCTTGAGCCCAGGAGGAGGAGTTGCCATAAACTGAGACTGCACTATTGTACTTCAGCCTGGGCAAAAAGAATGAAACTCCATCTCAAAAAAAAAATTTTTTTAAATAAAAGTGTTTACTATTCCATAATATTTCTCCAAATAAATACAGACTCATTTATTTTCTATTTCCTTATAATTGAACACTTAGATTCTTTCCATATTTTTAGTTGCATAAATGAGTATTTCTTTGAATAAGTTTGTCAGTTTTCAATTACTGCTATATCAGATTAGCACAGGCTTGGGGGATTAAAACAACACAAATGTAGTATTTTGTAGTTTCAGAGTTCAGAAGTCCAAAATAGGTCTCACTGGGCTAAAACCAAGATGTTGTCAGGCTGGGCACAGTGGATCACGCCTGTAATCCCAGCACTTTGGGATAGGTGGATCACCTGAAGTCAGGAGTTCAAGATCACCCTGGCCAACATGGTGAAACCCCATCTCTACTAAAAATACAAAAAGTTAGCAGGGCATGGTGCTGTGCACCTGTACTCCCAGCTACTTGGGAGGCTGAGGCAGGAGAATTGCTTGAACCTGGGAGGCGGAGATTGCAGTGAGCTGAGATTGCACCACTGCACTCCAGCCTAGGCAACAGAGAGACTCTGTCTCAAAAAAAAAAAGAAAAAAGAAAAAGAAAAAGATGTTGTCAGTCCAAATTCATGCTGGCAGGTCTAGGGTAACATTTATTTTCTTCTCTTTTCTGACTTCTTGAGGCTGCCATGTCCCTTGGCTCATGGCTATCTTCCATCTTCACAGCAGGCTATGGCTAACTGAGTCCTCACACGGCATTACTCTGACATGGATTCCTGGGTCCTTTTTTCACCTGTAAGGACCCAATTTGGGTCTACCTGGATAATCCAGGATAACCTTATTTCATAGGCATCAGATCAGCCACTTCCATTTCATGCAACCTAAGCTCCCCTTGCCATATCATGTAAAATGTTCATGGGTTCCTGGGATTAGGATGTGGGAGCCCATTTGGGAGACCATTATTCTTCCTCCCTCTCATAGCAATTCTGCTTCTTGGAGTCCATTCTACAGAAAGAATCACACCTGTAATCCCAGCACTTTGGGAGGCCAAGACAGGAGAACTGCTTGAGGAGGTTGAGACCAGCCTGGTCAACACAATGAGACCCCATCTCTACAAAAGAAAAAAAAAATACTGGGTGCAGTGGCACAGACCTAAAGTCCCAGTTACTGAGGAGGTTGAGGTGGGAGGATCACTGCAGCCCAGGTCACTCAGGCTGCCGTGAGCCGTGATTGTATCACTACGCTCCAGCCTGGGTGACAGAGTGAGACCTTGTCTCAAAAAAAGCACAGTAAATATTTACATGTTTAGATATATATTCTTGATGTTGTTCTGCAACCTACTTTTTAAAAAGTATATCATTTTGTGTAAATGAAACTTTGTATCCCTGTTTAAAAGAGGCCTAGAAGGTTCATATTTCAAACTGTTATCAGTAGGGACTTGAATTTGTCAGCAGTGGAATGAGAAGGTTGGAAAGTTGGGGATGGATAGGTCGAGGAGTAAATTTGTATTCAACTTTAAAGAATTCAAGTCTGAGATTTTGCTCACCAAATGAGCTGCACTTTTATCATTACAATTAATCAATGAACATGTTCTCATTTAGGGAAAAGAACCCACTGACTTTCTCTGGGCCATACCAGGAGATGCAGAAGAGTACCCATTGCCTAAGAACAGCCTGGCAGACTGTCTTCTGAGGGTGCTCACCGCAGGGCTTCCCTACCCAGGTCAATCAACTGTGTCCATGTCCTGACCTTCAGCCTTGCGAGTCAGAAACCTGGATGTGGTCTTATTAGCCAAACTCAGATGGTCCAATGGCTACAATCAGAACAAGTAAATAAGGACTGAAATGGTTTGCTCTGCCTTTGAATTCTCTGTCACCAGTCTAATCTTCAGAAAGATGAGGTTAAGAGCACAGACTTTGGTACCCAATATGAACAGCCTGTGTTCAAATCCTGACTGTCAGTTACTGTGAGAATGGACAAGCTGTTGAACCTCTCTGAATCTCAGTTTTCTCAACAAGAAAGGTAGGATATTACAATTATCTCAAAAGATGTTGTGTGGAGTAAGTGAGACGATGAAGTTAAAGCATTTAATGATTAAATGCCAGCTGGTTACAGGGCATCTTGCCACTGCTTCTGCTTAAGCTGGTGTGGACAAAGTATATGCAGCTGGCCGGATGCAACAGACGTTGGAGTCCTGGTCAGGAGCTTAGAGTTTTCGCCTAACAAAGAGACCTCGTGATATAGTGACTTATGGAAGTTTATTTCTTCTTCACGTAGCTTTGGGGGCTCCTCTGTTTCACACAGTCACTTAGGAATCCAAGGTTCCTTTCACCTGTCCCGGATTCATGTATACGTGCATTGTTTTAAGGGTTAGGCCAGAAGTGGGAAATCGCCTCTCACCTTCCCCAGCTGGGGACTCGTTACTGTGGAGGAAGGAAAGAACTGGCGTTGGCTGGACAGCTGTCCTTCTCCAGCACAACTGCTCTTGCCAGCAGGACTGGAAATGGTCTGAGTTCATTAGGACACCTCATCCCTGCTTCAGAGAAGGTCTCACCATTGGGGTTTATGGCTAGAAATCATTGAAGTTCGGCCGGCCGCGGTGGCTCACGCCTGTAATCCCAGCACTTTGGGAGGCCGAGGCGGGTGGATCATGAGGTCGAGAGATCGAGACCATCCTGGTCAACATGATGAAACCCCGTCTCTACTAAAAATACAAAAAAAAAAAAAAAAAAAAAAATTAGCTGGGCATGGTGGCGCGTGCCTGTAATCCCAGCTATTCAGGAGGCTGAGGCAGGAGAATGGCCTGAACCCAGGAGGCGGAGGTTGCGGTGAGCCGAGATCGCACCATTGCACTCCAGCCTGGGTAACAACCGCGAAACTCCGTCTCAAAAAAAAAAAAAAAAAAAAAAAAAATCACTGAAGTTCATTGGCTGGACCTCACCTTCCCTGTTAGCACTGAAGTGGATTTGGTCAAGTTTTGCTTCTCTAGTACTCTTCTTTTCTAGGATTTGAGAATGTCGTTTTCTCCACCTCCACTCTCCTTGGGTTAGTAAAATTTGTGTTCTTATAATCAAATTTTGCTAGCTTGGAGGCAAAGGTGACTTTGTCGTTAAGGTTCAATATAGCCATTTAGACCAGAGGCATGGGCGTGTGTGTGTGTGTGTGTCAGTGTGTGTGTGTAGATGGGAGGATGATGTCCCCAGTATGTCATAGTCTTCAGGAATTGTGTGTGAGGACAAAGGCAAAAGAGTGGCAGTGAGCTTCCCTACCTCCTGCAAGATGGAGTCTTGCTCTGTTGCCCAGGCCGGAGTGCAGAGGTGGGATCTCCACTCACTGCAACCTCCACCTCCCAGGTTTAAGCGATTCTCCTGCCTCAGCTTCCGGAGTAGCTGGGATTACAGGCACGCACCAACAGGCCCAGCTAATTTTTGTATATTTAGTAGAAATGGGGGTTTACCATGTTGGCCTGGCTGGTCTTGAACTCCTGTCCTCGTGATCCACCTGCCTCAACCTCCCAAAGTGCTGGAATTAGAGGCATGAGACATCGCGCCCAGCCAGCAGTGACATTTTTCTGGCCAGAAAAGGTTGGTGAGGGGTGGAGCGTGAAGGATCCTATGCAAGCTGTATCCACAGGGAAGGCCAATCAGAACAGGACCTGCTGCACCCAAGGTGGGGTTTGTGGGGAAACAAAAGGAAGAAGGAGATCTGGAACAGGCTGTGGGTATTGTAGGAATTCTAAAGTTGGAAGGTTTGGGGCCTGGGAATCGAAGATGTTTCATTTTGTCCTTACAAAAACGTCAAGGTGATGGGGCAGGAAGAGCGAGCAGGGAATTGGAAGGAAATGCATGATTTCCACGGCACACTTTACTCCCCTTATACAATCCAGAACCACATAAGTCATTAACTTGAAGCACCTGAGTGTCTGCTGATGGCCAAGTTGGTACAAGACAAAATGACAAGTTTAGCAGAAGTGGTCGTGGGATATAAGTACCGTGATGGCACCCTGGAGGATGCTCGGAAAGCACCTCACCTTGGCTCAGCGTTGCCCAGAGTGCCCTGGCACTTGCTGCTTGCCTGGTCTCTGGAGATTCCCTCCACCTCAGGAGCCCACTGGTGCTGACTGGGCCTGGGGCCTCTGATTTGGAATGTTCCAAAGGAGTGAAAAGTTGTTGCTGGAAGAGAAAGATTGGTTTCTGAGTTTGGGAACTTCTATTCAATGTAATGAGTGTCTTCCTCACTGATACACTATTTGCTTTTAAAGTTTCCTTAGAAACCATGAATATCATGCTTAACTCACCCTTGGCTCCATTCAAACACTTTTTGTGTGTGAGTGCAAGTCACAAGGTCTGTTCTTTTCAGTTATGGCCTCTTGCTTCTCCCGCTTTCCCTTGGTTTCTAAAGTGCGACCATTCAAGAGGGCAAAAACCTCATTTGTCATGCCAAGATTTGTGTTTGTGCTCTTGGCAGCATGTGCCGTTACCCTTTGCACACTATGCCTCCGAAGGAAAAGCGTGTGCTCTAGTGATGCACTTTATGGTAGAAGCTTCACTAGCAGTGGTAGAAACGTTGGCAGCGCACAGTCCCAAATCTGTGTTTTGGGCATGCACCCCTTTGCCAAGCTGTAGGGACGCATAGATGTTCCTGGCAGGCAAGGAGGCAACAGCACCCTGGTCTCCACATTCCAGGCCCTCTATGGTCACTTCTCCTTCTCTCATTGCTCTTTCCATTGTCTCCCCTCTCCAGACTTCTGCACATCCACCACCCTCCCCCATTTCCAAAGGAAGGAGTGATTGTCCAAACTCAGGGCCTGGCCACCCAAAGACAGTGCCAGAGAAAGTGCCTGAACTTCCTCTTCCATGTGACCCAGCTCGAAAGAGACTGGGCTCAGCCCTGTGAACCCTAGTGACTTATTAGCTAAATGAGCTTTGGTTGCAGAATCATTTGGGTGTTGATTATGGTTGCAGGACAGAGAGGCCTCAACTACTTTTAGGAGTGCTTTAGTTCTTGCAACTGGAAGCACGACCAGTGTATTTCAGTGATACAGTTTTCTCCAAATAAAAATGGCTTTACTTTTTTCTGATTATTTAAACAATACGAGCTTATTGTAAAGAATTCAGAAACTACAGGAAGGTCTAAAGAAGAGGGTTAATGAGCATTCACAGTTTCAGATCAAACCGTCTATGCTTTCCCTGTGCATGCAAATATATTCATACTTTTTGAAAGAATTCGACTGTGCTATTCATGATGTTTTATAAACTTTTGATCCATCATCTATGGTCACACAAAACCAACCTAAAATGTAGAGCTATAAAATAGCAACCATTTTAATATGTCACGTGAATTCCATGGGTGAGAAGTTCAACAAGGCACAGTGGTTTTCCTTTGCTTCATCTAGGAACACTCAAATGGCCAGGGTAACTGGAGCATCTAGGATCTGGAAACTTCTGAAGACTTATTTCTTCACTTTCATGTCTGGCACCTGGGTTGAGGAAATTGGAATTCTGAGGTCACTGGGGTTGTTGACTGGAGTGCCTGCAGGCAATATCTCCATGTGGCTTGGGATAATAACATGGTGGCCTCAGCACGTTGGATTTCTTATATGGTGGCTCAAGGCTCTAAGAGTGAGTGCTCTACCTAGTAAGTAAGGTAGAAGTTGGGTAGCCTGAGGCTTGCAAGACATATAATGTCACTTCTGTCACACTACATTGGTCAAAGCAGTAGCAAGCCCACCCAGTTTCATGGGGAAGGGGCAAGACCCCTCTCTCCAAGGGAGGGTGCCAAAGAACTTTCAGCGGTGTTTTAAAACTCTGACAACCTTTTATTATTTTTTTATATAACATGGACAGTGTACTGGGTTGAGTCATGTTCCCCCTGCTCCCAGAAATATGTCCAAGTCCTAACCCTAAGTACCTGTGAACATGACTTTATTTAGAGACAGGGCCTTTGCAGATGTCAGCAAGTTAAGATGAGGTCATATGGAATAGGGTGAGCCCTAATCTAATGACTGGTGTCCTTAGAAGAGGGAAATTTGGACACAGACACACTGGGAGAGTGTCAAGTGATGAGGCAGGTAAACATTAGAATCACACATCTATAAGGCAACACCAGAAGATAGGCAGAGCCAAGGAGGACCCTTCCCTCGAGGCTTCAGAGGAAGTATGGCCCTGCTAATGACTTAATTTTAGATGTTTAGCCTCCAAAACTATAAGAGTATGCATATCTGTTGTTTTAGCTGCCATGAGTTTGTGGCAAGTACTTTGTTAAGGCAGCCCTGGGAGGAAAACACAGTTTTCCATATGTGCTTAGATCTGTCCCATCATTTCATAGGTGCACAGTATACATCGAATGCTTAACATTATGTATTCAATCAATCTTAAATAGGCCTAAGACATATAACCCAATAATATGCATGAGCTTATATTCTATGCAATTAAGTACATGGCTCATAATCTCTCATAGATTTCCTTCGTTTACTCTGCAGAGCCTAGCACAGTTATGGAGTTAGCTTCAGCAAAGCTAAGTAACTTGTCACCACTGACAAAGGTGTATCATATAGAAACTGATCCCCTACGGCTCCTACGAGCATTAAATTAAAGGATGCCAAATATTAAGGATATTAAGGATTTAAAGAAATTCTTGGCTCTTCTGGAAATCTGCTTGGTTAGGTGACAAAGAACAGTTAAAAACTTTGGTCTAAAAGAGCGATTCAGTAAGGCTTTAAGTATTTTTAAGTGAAAGTGATTATAGCACAAAAAGGTTAAAATCCATTGTGCTTTACAGGTGTAGTGCTTCCAGTTCTCCAGCCACAAAAAAAGTATTAAACTCGCAAGACTCTTGCCAAGTGTTAAGAAATGGGTTAGAAATGTAATGCTGGCAGACGACCACGGAAACATACCTTTGCCTAATAGGCCTTGTACCCCTCGGTCCCTTTCTGCTGTCCCTTTATGATTTCTGGGTCGGAGGAGGCCTCCTGTGTTTTCTTTCTCAAGTTCAGTTCTCTCTTTTCTTTCCTTGGCCCCATTTGTGACTTCCTGTACGCAGAATGGCAGACATGGGCACACCAGGAAAGGAGCCAGGGTGCCCCTCCCAGTCTCTATGTGGGAGAAAGTCGGCATAGCAGACGAGGCTGTCTGTTCTGGAAGTTATGAGGCTGCAAGCCTTCCAGACTTGTGGTTCTTTTTTCTTCTATAGTCCATGAGTCTTCTAAAAAAGTGCTTATAGGAAGAATAAACCCTGTTCTAATTCTGAGACTCTTGGCAGTGCTTTTGCCATTTTCAAGGGATTTTTACCTGCTCTGGATACAACTGTCTAGAGACTGTTTGGAGTGTGGTAAGAATTGCTCTCTGAAATCTTCGTTCCAATTTCAACACAGAGATCAAAAAAAAAAAAAAAAAAAAAAAAAAAAAAAAAAAAAAAACCATGCTCCGTGAACAGGGGCTTCTTGAGGACCAACAGATTGGACTGAGTGGAGATCTTCACATTTTACTTGGGAGGTGGTGTCCTTGGGCAACACTCTTGCAAGAACTTCCCCTTTGTTCTTAGGGTGAATGGAAAGGTATTTCCCACCTGGATGGAAAATTCTTTCTGCCACTCCCTGACTGGATTCCGTGCCTGGATAGGGAGGGCTTTTCCTTGGGCTCATAATTATGCACAGTCTCAGCCGGCTGGAGGTACTCCATGAAGACTGCGTGTGTGTTTGGGTGGCTGAGGGTGCGGGTGTTGCAGGGGAGATTGTGTATGCTGCACGATGGCCATTTCCACTCCCTACAAATGATAATGAATTGTTTGTGGCACCCCCTACTATATATGCGTTCTTTTTCTTTTTTTGACAGAGTTTTACTCTTCTTGCCCAGGCTGGAGTACAATGGTGCTATCTCAGCTCACTGCAACCTCCGCCTCCCATGTTCAAGTGATTCTCCTGTCTCAGCCTCCCAAATAGTTGGGATTATAGGCGTGAGCCACCATGCCAGGCTAATTTTGTATTTTTAGTAGAGACAGGGTTTCTCTATGTTGGTCAGGCTGGTCTCGCACTCATGACCTCAGGTGATCCACCCTCCTCAGTCTCCCAAAGTGCTGGGATTACAGGTGTGAGCCACCGTGCCTGGCCCAAATGTATCAGTTCTACAATCAACCAGAAGACAAACCTGGCTTACGGGAAAGGATACTGTTGCAATCACTGTTGGATCTTCCCCAAGATCTAGTGCCCTTCCTCTTGTTAACGGAACTCTGATTTTTTTTAATCAGTGGTGCCACCTGCTCAGCCTTACATGATTGATTTACTCATGGTGCCAGCCTCCTTTTCACCTAGAGGTGACCACATGACTGTTTTGGCCATTGATAACTAGGTGGAGTTCTCCTGGGGTCTCAGAGAAGGCTTGTACTTTGTCTGATATAAATGGAATATGGGGCTAGCGAAGCTCTATCCTTTTCTGTCTTTTAACTGCTTTCAATACAGACCTGATGTCTGGAGCTATAAGCAGCCATTTTGTGATGGCAGGAAAAACATGGCCAAGGAAATAATCTGTAAACAAGCATGAATAAAGTGCTGAGAGAGTCTCACCATCACTGGCTCTGATGTCATGGGACATGCAAATCAATGGCAATTAATTGCCTAACTCCTTACTTCTTGCTGTTTAAGTTACTCCCAATTCATAATCACCACACAGTCAAGTGCATTCTAAGCAATAAATGCACACTTCTCAAATCTTATACCAAAGTATGCCAAATACTAGAGGTGTAGTAACCTGCAGCCTCGGGTATAGCAAGAAATGGCCTCATATTTTATCTAAGACACATATAAATGTTGCATTCTGTTTCATAATATATCAATGCTTATGTTAATTTATAAAAATATTTAAATTGCCATAAAAATACTTTAAACACTTTCTCCTCCAAATTGTGTGTGTGTGTGTGTGTGTGTGTGTGTGTGTGTGTGTGTGTATTTGTTTTTTGAGATGGAGTATCACTTTGTCACCCAGACTGGAGAGCAGTGGCGTGATCTTGGCTCATTGCAACCTCCACCTCCTGGGTTCAAGCCATTCTTCTGCCTCAGCCTATCAGAGGTGTTCAAACCAGAGAGACTCCATTGTGAGTAAGGGCTAGGAAAATGAGGCTGGGACTTGCTGGGCTGCATTCCCAGAAATAAAGGTGTTCCTAGCCTCCAGCTGTTTATTGTTAAGGGAACAGCTTAATAATGTTTACTAAACACACCTGGACTTGGGAGTGTCCTAATATCCCAACATCTTGGGAACAAAAGCATTTCTAATTTTGCATTAAGGATAATATAGATTCTTGCAAAATATGGTAATTAAGAAAATTAATTCTTTATCACGAACCCCTAGCAGAGCACGTCTCCCCATACATGCAAGCATGGTACCTAGGGTGGATGCGTTCCTTCTCCTACTTTTGGGATTGTCCTACTCTGTCTATGGAGTAGCTGTTCTTTCAGTACTTGACTCTCTTAATAAACTTGCTTTTACTTTGCACTTCGGACTCGCCCTAAATGCTTTCTTTCACGAGACCCAAGAACCCTCCCTTGAGATTTGATCGGGACCCCTTTCCTGTAACAAGCCTCCTGAGTAGATGGGATTGTAGGTGCCTGCCACCACACCCAGCTAACTTTTGTATTTTTAGTAGAAAATGGGAGTTTCATCATGTTGGACAGGCTGGTCTCAAACTCCTGACCTCATGTGATTCACCAGCCTCGGCCTCCCAAAGTGCTGGAATTACAGTCATGAGCCACTGCGCCTGGCCTCAAATTATATACTCTGGGAAGAGGTAATTTGCTTTTTCCTGGAGCTTTGAGTATCCCCTGACATACCACCCATACTCTCAGGGGTACAAATACCATGATTTGAGAAATCAGAATAAAAGAAGTAGCAGGGATGAAGATAAAAAAGTAGGCAGAGCTGAGATCACATGGTCTGTGGGGTGTCAGGCTAAGGAATTTGGACTACATTTCTTTAGAAATGTGACGCCCAACAGAATACATATCAGGGAGATTCTGAAAAGCCACATTTCAGGAAGAGTTGTGCGGTGGTAGGCTCGGTACTGAGCAAGATTAAACACAAGAAAATCAGGTAAGAGATTGTTGTAGTGCATCTGGTAGACTCAGTTCCTTTGTAAGCGACAGGCAAAATAGCAGCTTAAAACAGATTTTTATTCTTTACTTAAGAGATAGGGAGTAGCTCGGAAGTCAGCAGTCCAGTGCAGGAAAGGTGGTCCACATCCATTCAGCATTATCTCATTACCAGTCGCTAAACAGCAGAACACCCAAATTCAGAAGCTAAGAGCAACCGCAATCATTCATTTTCCTCATGAATCTACAATGTAGGCACAGCCCGGTGGGAGCAACTGATCTCTGCTCACTATGGCATCAGCTTAAGTGGCCCAAAGGCCGCTGGGGACTCGACAGCTGGTGTCTGGAATCACCTGCAGGCTTGACTACTCACACACCTGATGGAGAATGCTGGCTGTCAGCTGGGACCTCACAAGGCTGTGGTTGAAAATATGTCTGGGCAGCTGCTCCATGAGGTTGTCTGGCTTCCTCACAGCATAGTGGCTGGGTACGAAGAGGAGAATCTCAAGAAATAGGAAGCAAAAGACGCTCCCCATCCTTTTTTTTTTTTTTTTTTTTTTTTTTTGAGGTGGAGTTTTGCTCTTATTACCCAGGCTGGAGTGCAATGATGTGATCTCAGCTCACACAATCTCTGTCTCTCAGGCTCAAGAGATTCTCCTGCCTCAGCCTCTCAAGTAGCTGGGATTACAGGCATGTGCCACCACGCCCAGCTAATTTTTGTATTTTTAGTAGAGCTGAGGTTTCTCCATGTTGGTCAGACTGGTCTCAAACTCCCGACCTCAGGTGATCCACCTGCCTCGGCCTCCAGAAGTGCTGGGATTATAGGCGTGACCTACCAAGCCTGGTCAAGGCTGCCCATTCTTAACACTTAGATCTAGAAGCTAGCACAGCATCACATTTGGCCAAGTAATCACAGAGCCTGTATTTAGGGGTTGGCAAAGATCCCAGCTCCCAATGGTAGGACCACAGAACATGCATGTCATTAGTCAGGACCCAGTGTCAGAATCACTATTATTGGCAAGGGAGGCTGGAAAATTTAACCTTTATTCTTGAGGGGGATTTTTGCCCAGTTAAAAATGAGACATTTATTACTATGGAAAAAGGAGAAAATGGATGTTAGGGACAGTTAGCAGTCTTTGCTGCTGACAGCAAACCGCAAATGACTTGAAGACAGGAGCTCAGGTGGCAGGTGTGGTAATGGAAAGGAAGCGGGTGTGAGAGATGCTAAGGGATGAGGACCAGCAGGCTGGGAGATGACTTGGGCTGCCATGTTTGGGGGTGTGTGTAGGGGTGGATAAGGGTGTACATGAATGGAGGGCTGGAACCACCGAAGCTGTCTAGAGACTGCCAGCCAGAGGCAGAGTCAAAAACTAGCATTTCCAAGGTCAGTTTGGTACCAGACGAATTTATTAGACATTCATCAAGACCACGATGACCAAGAATTACCCTTCCAGAGCTCGGGGCCAGATTCTGAAGCATCTTGATCTTAAGTAGAGCAGATCACATCATAGTTTTCAGAACTTGCCACAGCAGTGTTTTTGGTCCGATCTGCTCTCGTTGCACGTTGCCACCATCCCATCATCCTTGTGACTGTGCAAATAATAGAATGTGGAGGAAGAAATGCGACATGACTTCTGAGACTGGGTCAGAAAGGTGTTCTGCCTTCCAGCTGGCTCTGGCTCAACAGGGACATGTGCCTTGGGAGTCCTGACATATCTTGGGAGGAGTCCAGCTACTCCGAAGCCACCAGGCTGGAGAGAAAGAGATGCCCAAGGAACCCCTAGTTCCTAGAGAAGGAGCTAAGACCATGCCACCCCCAAACATGCCAGTTTGGCATAATAATTATTTTGAACTGGTCACTTGAGAAACAACAGATGGGTGCCCTCCTGCTTTTAACCCTGAAGCAAGACATGTAACTTTCCATGAGAAAGATACTATCCCCGCCCCACCATACCAGGAGAGAACACCCTTCTCACTAGAGACTGAGAGTCAACAAATTTGTACAAGAAAGTTTACCGAAGAAACTCTTGCCTGCCATTAGCTTTATACCCTTTACCACCATGTAACGCCTAGTGGCTTCCCCACAATTTCCTGCCACTAGCCCAGACCCCTTTGTCTTCTTATTTCTTCATGAATTTTTCATTTCTTTGTCTAAAAGGCACACAAGCTTTCTACTTTGGCCATTTATCTGGGTTTCTATCCTCTTGTGAAGAAAGTAAGCATGTACATGCGAAAATTATCAAAACATATATGCTTTGCTCCTATTAATCTGTCTTATGTCGGTTTAATTGTTAGATCCAGCCGAAGATCCCACAGCGGGAGAGAAGAGCTTATTCTCTCTCCAACACTAGCCACAGTGCCAGACATCTGAGTGAGTGAGAATTCGCATGTGATTCCAGCCCCCAGGCTTTGTGTCTTCCAGCTGAGACCCCAGACAAGCCATCCCTTGAGCCCTGTGTATAACTCCTGACCCACGGAATCCATGAGCATAATAAATGGCTGTTCATGCCACTAAGTTTTGGGTGATATGTTATACAACCACAGTAACTAGAGTAGCAGGGAACCCAAGGCTATGGTGAATGGCAGGTCTCCCCAAGGCCTGGAGTCCTGCAGATCCTTTTCAGCAGCAATGGGAATGAAGCACCTGGGGCGTTTTATGCATCTTAATCGCAACCTGAAGTACATAGTCGGGTTGATCACAGGGTACCTCCACCCACTGTGACCCACAGCCTTTGTGCTGATGGCACTGGTGGGGACTAAGGACAGAATGTCCTGCTCTGAATCGTCTTCATGGTGTCGACGTCAGGTTCCTTATGTGCACTCCTCCCTTCCTGATCCTCCTGTCTCCTCGTCCACTTTACCAAAGTAGCTGAACTTCTAGTCATGGCTGAATGCTACAAGGATTATTCCCTGGCCTCCTAAAGAGGCCACAGAAACCTTGAAGGCCTGGATTAATTTGGCATAGAGCAAGTAGCTGTGATGTTCTTTTTTTTTTTTTTTTTCTTTTTGAAACAGAGTCTCACTCTGTTGCCCAGGCTGAAGTGCAGTCGTGTGATCTCGGCTCACTGCAGCCTCTGCCTCCTGAGTTCAAGTCATTTTCCTGCCTCAGCCCCCTGGAGTAGCTCAGATTACAGGCACCCACCACCATGCCTGGCTAATTTTTGTATTTTTAGTAGAGACAGGGTTTCACCACGTTGGCCAAGCTGGTCTCGAACTCCTGACCTCAGGTGATCCACTCCAGCCTCCCAAAGAGCTCGATTACAGGTATGACCCACCATGCCCAGCCATAAGTAGCTGTGTTGTACAAATGAGGATTGGATTTTGAGCTGAAGTTCAAAGTTTCAAACCTCGAATTCCATCAGTTTGTAGCCATGACACCTTGGCGAGTCATTTCTCCTCTCCCAAAGCATTTCTCATCAATGAAACGGGAGATGAGAAGACCCATGTCACAGAAACATGTTATAGGAGTACGAGGATGAGGAATATAGATGTTTCATGAATGCAAAAAATATCAAAATAGCACCTCTGCCCCCTACTCCCATGCCTCCCACCTCAACTGCTCCCACAGCTGTTAAGAGAAAATATCAGAAGGGATGAATTCTGGAAAGTACAAATTAAAGCCAGCGCAGGGGAGACTGAGCAGAATGCTAGGTCTAGGGCTTTTGCCTTTGGTAAGGGCTTACTTTAATTCAGGAGCAAATTGAAACCCAGAGAGTGTTTAAGCAGCTTGCCGGCAATCACAGAGCTAGTTCACAGCAGAGCTAGGATTAGTTTGTCAGTCTCTGTGCTCTTTCAGCCACATCACGATGATCAATGTAACTCAGGAAGCGGGACTCAAGAGGCTAAAGCAGATGTGGGGACCGGGCGGGATCCAGCACATGCTGAGGCTTGGTCTTCCCAGGGCACGTCCAAACAGAGAGTGGCTGAAGCTCTGGAAAGGCCACCAGGAAAGCCGCCAGAGTTCCACACAGTCGTTTCCTTCCACTCAGTTCTGGGTTGTGTGCGCAGAAACAGAGGAAGTGGCTACACATGGTGGTTGTGGGAACGCCCAAGAATCGGGAGGGTCCAGAGTGTGAAGAAGTAAACTAAGTCAGATCCAAGCCTGACTCAAAGCAAGAAGAATTCTGCAGATCTGCAAGTTAGGTTGCTCATGATTACACAAAAATGCCCAGTTTGCTCCCAGACTGGGCAGACCCCACCTCCTTCTCATCTGCAATTACAGCTCTTCGAGGTGAGGCACTCGTCTTACAGCTGTGGAAGATTCCAGGCAAATCAACGCACTGTCTCTGGATGTCAGGTGAGCTCCACAAACATAACTCTTCAGCCTTGGCCCATTAATCAGGTCTGACGTCTTAGTTTACTTTGGAAATAAACATGTTACTTACAATGTGATCCATCACAAACATTTCTACTTCCCAAATGCCAGCGGAGTTACCTCTGGAGAACAGAGAAGAATTAAGCCTTTTGCTAAACAAAGGCATTGTCCCTTTGTGTAACCAGACACAGGAGATAGGATCTGAGTGTGCTTTTACCGTCTTCTGGGCTGGAGATGCCAATCATTTTCTCCCTGTCTCCACCACACCTGCCCCTCACAGCCCTGCAGCAGAGGTCCCATGGTTTTAGTGGCCCTGCCCAAGGAAACCCTGGGGTCAGCCCATGATGCGTCCAGCTGCATACTTGGGAATAGGCAGCCACCATCAGTTAATTAAAGGTCACGAAGACAGAGGAGCAGAAGCTGCCTTTGTGGGGAGCCATTTTTGACCTGCTCTCCTGACAGCCCAGAATCAATTAGTTGTACAGCAGCAGCAAGAGGTCCCACTGCCCCAGGGAGAGATGGTGACAGACAATAGGTGAGCTGGTTTCACATGCCTTCCTGTTGTCTGCATGAGGCCAGCTGTACTTCCTGCTCTGGTCTTGCGAGATGTCCCCAGAGCCTTAGAATGAATCCTCTTCATTTCTGTGAGCTTGAGGGATTTCTATTTCTTGCAACCACTTTTCTTGGTTATGACATACACTGGGCTCAATTTTAGGTGGTGGGGAGAGGCAAGAATGATGAACAACAAGGAGTTACTTTATCCTTTTGAAATAGCCTCCCATGTATTTTGTTCCCTTGTCCTTACACCTACACTTACCCAAGGTGTATTTCACTTGCTGGATAGTTTAAGCCATTAACTGTTGGCTAATTATTCAAAGTTTGTTAATCTTTCCTAACTAGGCTGAAAATACCCTGATGTCAAGCACCATCTCATAGGCTGGGTGTGGCAGCACTATGCCTCTAATCCCAACACTTTGGAAGGCCAAGGTGGCAGGATCACTTGAGCCCAGGAGTTTCTAGACCAGCCTGGGCAACATGGTGAAACCCTGTCTCTACAAAAAATACAAAGAGTTAGCTGGACATGATGACACGCACCTATAGTTCTAGCTCCTAAGGAGGCTGAGGTGGGAGGATTGCTTGAGGCTGGGAGGTCAAGGCTGCAGTGAACCAAGATGTAGCCTGGGTGAGACAGCGAGACTGTCAAAAAACAAAAAAAAAGTAATAATGAGAACCGTATCATATATATCTTCTGCAACCCCTAACAGTGCCAGATGTCTTTTAACCAATGATTATATTAACCAAAGGATGTAAATATAGATTCATTGAGTCAACACGTTTATTTAATAAATGCAAATTTCATTTATTCCCTCCTTCATCCATCTAGTTATTGAGTCCCTAGTTCACTTGGAGTTGGAGAGAAGCTAGACTAGTTCGAGATTTTTGTACTTACCCAAATGTAAGGGGATGTGAGAGTCTAGTAAATAGGAATACAGAGAAAAGCACATATGTGAGGCTTTTAGGAGTAAAGTCAACAGCATTGAGCGACTAGAATTGTCATAGATTGGAAAGAGAAGCTCATCAAAGATGGGAACAAATTTTAGTAGATTCCCAAGAGGATGGGCATGGCGAGGTCCCCAGGAGGGTGGGGCTGGCTTTAGGAATATTGCAAAGTGCATTTTCCTCCTTCTCAAGAAACTTTTTCTCTTGAAAAACAAACAATAGTTACTAAATATATATTTTTCTTAGATACGATATATGCAATGTATGTTTTCGCATTTGCCAGTTGTACCCAAAAGTTTCCTTTCTGTAATTCTTTTTAAGTACTGACACATTTAATGTGTCCATACAGTCTGACTTAGGTTACACTGGCTGAAATGCATTACTCTGTGTGTGTGTGTGTGTGTGTGTGTGTGTGTGTGTGTGTGTGAGAGAGAGAGAGAGAGAGAGAGAGAGAGAGAGAGAGACAGAGAGAGACAGAGAGAGAGACAGAGAGAGAGAGACAGAGACAGACAGAGACAGACAGTTAGGTACTTGCCTGGTAGGGACTTTCAGACTGGTCAATAAAATAAAAAGCATTTACTGCAGCCAGCCTTAACAAATACTAGTCCCTGTCATTTTCTCTAAGTCTAGGTTTATAATGGTATTTTATTTATGCTTTTGTATGATTGCCACATTTAGCAGAATGTCTTGAAAGGTATGTTCTTATGGTACTTTTTAAAAAGTATGAAATTTATTAACTAAGAATGAGGTTTTCTCTCTCTTGCTCCCTCATGTTTTGTGTTTCTTTTAAAATGTTATGGTTCATTTTTATTATTTTAAGGTTCATAACAGCCAAGAAGTTCTAACTCTAAATTACTTTATTCATTCAATAACTAGGCGAGACACATATCTTCTATTTAGCTAAAGACTGGGAATTTTTTTTTTTGGAGTGTACTAAGATTTCAAGCCAATTTTTGTATAATCTCCAGGACTCCTTGCAAGTGTGTAAAACTAGATTTGTCTGCAGATGACTAGTGCGGAAAGAGAAAAATGGATCCTCTTGTTCATTTTCTCCTGAAAATATTGATCAAGCCTATATATTAAGTACCCCTCTGTGGAAGACAATGTCTGAGAAGAATAAAGCACAATCTCTGAGGGCAAGAAACTCATGAGCAGAGGCATTCCTGCCAGGATGAAAACAGTATGTTTCTTGGGTAAATTCAAAAATTAATGTTGCATGTCATAGAAGGAGACAGCTTAGAAAGTTTGATCTTGGCTTCAGGGGAAACTTTGCTCATTAGTGAGTACTGACTGTTGGAAGTAGCGTGAAGCTGGAGTCAGGGGTTCCCCGGAGAAGGGCAATACGGGTGGGCCTCATGGAGGAGGTAGGGCTCGAAAAGGATGCTGAGGAAGCATTGGCATTAGAAGAGCAGAGAGAAGGGGCAAAGGCTGACCCCTGGCCCCAAGGAAGTGGAGGGCCTGTTAAAAAGCCCTCCCCATAGGCGATGAGACTGGAGAGGTCTGCTTGGCCAGGTTGTGCTGCACCTTTGACTTCTGTGACTGCAGTCTACCTTGATCCTCTTCCACGTCTTCACTGTGTCAAGGGTAACATGAACAGATTCTGAAAAAATGTAGTTGCATGCCAAGTTGTATTTGGGAAGATTACTGTGGTCCCACTGGGTGGAAAAGATGAGAGACGGCAAGAAACTAGAGGCGACAAGTTAGGAAGCAGTTATCTAGGAAATCAATGAGAATTTCAGGAATTTAGATGGGATTGCTATTGCCCTGTGGTTTTAGATTCCAGAGCTACGCAAACAAAAAGGATGGTTTTTAAAATATGACTCCCCCGGCAAAAAGGAAAATGATCACGTCGAGGTTTCACTTGGGAATGACTAAAGATGGATGTCTGGTGTGCCCATCAGACTTCTTCCTCGGTGAGTCCACCCGTGCCGGGTCCCACATTTCCCCTCCCTTCCCTTGTTCGGGTACTGGAGCCTCGTGTTTACAATCAACAATCAACAAAGAAATGCTTCCCTTTAGAGAATGCAGCAAAGACTAATAAGACTTGCTGGCAGCTGATTAGTTCTGGGATTTCTTGTCCAAATGGAGCCTCCCTCAAATCATCCTCTTTATCAAAGCCCTCCACATGGGTGGTGCTGGTTTTATTGAACCCAATCTCTGTTCAGTAAATTGTTGCTACTTAGCAAGCAACACATCTGATTGTCAATGCCAGTTAAGATGCTAAGTGCTCTGTGTTAGGGGACAAACCCAGAAACACCTGTGCTCCTCCCCAGCTGGGATTTTCTCACCAGACTGAGCTTGGGCCATTCACTTCAGCCTTTTGCAGAGCTTCATCTGGGATGTGAGTGCCAAGAAAGCCACTGTGTTCAGGTTGTCCATGAGAATTTGCTTCTATAGCCCGGCGAGGCCTGGGAACAGAGCCTCCCTAGAAACGAGAAGTGGAGACCTTTGGAGAAAAACTAACTTCATGGGTAAAACTCTGTTTTCCTTTAAAGGATTCTGGTCATTCTGTTAGAAATTAAGAGAGAGAAAAACAGATTACGGTTGGCTAGTATAGGCCCCAGGCATCTTGATCCTTTTTCCTCTGTTAGATTTCTTGAAATCTCTCAGATGGTAACAGATGCCCGTATCCTAAACTGAAATTATTTTTCTCTGGGCCAGAATACTCTTAGGAAATCCTAAGACATCCCATGAGCGTTGACTAGAAAAGCTCATGATGCAATGTCAGATACTTTCAGTTGCAACATGTTTTTTAATGTTGTGTTTATGTCATTTTCTTTCCTAAATGTACAATCTGCTTGGGCTGCATGTGGTAATGCGTGCCTGTAACCCCAGCACTTTGGGAGGCTGAGGTGTGAGGATTGCCGGAGCCTAGGAGTTCAAGACCAGCCTGGGCAACATAGTGCACAGAGACCTCTGTTCTAAAAATAAAAAAAAATAAAAAATAAAAATATTAGCCAGGCATGGTGTTGTGCACTTGTAATCTCAGCTACTTGGGATGCTGAGATTGAAGGATCACTTGAGCTCAAGAGTTCAGGGCTGCAGTGAGCTATGATCAAGCCACTGTACTCCAGCCTGGGCAACAGAGTGAGACCCTGTATCAAAAAGAAAAAAAAAAATTAGAATCTGTTTGGAATTGAAAAAAAAAAAAAGTGAAACACGTAAGTTAGCATCATTGGCTTTAAAAGAAACTAACCATGATCAGTGGTTTTGGGGAGAGGGTTAGTGTGTTAAATCAAATGCCACTCATTTGTAGGTGTTTGGTTTAGGTTGCTTCTTCTTTATAAAACCTTCCCTGAATCAGTATGGCCCACAGTCACCTCTTATCTGGACTACTGTAGAAGTGATAGTTCTATACAATTTAGTCCTTCATTGTAAATGGCCTTGCGTTATTCACCACTGTGTGTGCTGTTCCTGTTTCCCTAACCAGACGGTAAGCTATCTTAGAAAGCATGGCTCCCACTAGACTTTGTATGTTTGTTTGTTTAAGATTGGGTCTTACAGTGTTTCCCAGGCTGGTCTTGAACTCCTTGGATCAAGCAATCCTCCCACCTCAGCCTCCTAAAGTGCTGGGATTACAGGTGTGAGCCACTAGTGGCTGGCCTTGCTAGACTTCCTATTTCCTAAAAGTGAGCTTCTTTCTGAGAACATAGTATCTGAAAAACACTGGATGAAAACACTGAGCATGGAAGTTGGGCTCATTTCAGATCTGGCTCTGGGTCTTCACTACAGGAAGAGCTCAGGCTTAGTGTGACCCAGGCCTTGCTATGAGGAGAAGCTGTGTCATAATAAAGTCAAACGCTTGTTATTGACAGCCACGAGGGGCAGTGGACAGTCTGGTTAAGAACAAAGGCCTTTCTAGGGGTCAGCAAACCTGGGCCCAGAGCTTACTTTTCCCACTTACTAGTCGTGTGGCATTGGACAAGTTATTTTACCGAGTCTCAGCTTCCTCATGTACACAATGGAGATCAAAATAGTACCTACCACTTAGCATTTTTTTGAGAAATAAAATAAGTTACATAGAACCATATGCCCCACTTCCCCAGCTGGGCATATAAGTAATGTAATTCCACTGGCTTCACTGTCAGTTCAGTGCCTACATTCCCAGATCAGGAACATTCAGAATCCTTTCCTTCCTTGTGGACCACCTTCCAAGCTCCCGCCTGGATCCCCAGAAGTGCTTACTCGGTCTCAAAGGTCAGTTTTGGATGTTGTCACCCTGCTGGGCATTCCAGCCTCCCCAGATGCCTTCTGCTGTAATCATGTTGCTGCCAGAGCCTGATGGTGCTGCTAAATCTGCTGCAGCTTGGCGAGCCACAGCAGAGCCCATGCCACTGTTTGCCCGGCTGTGGCTCCTCAGGCCAGGAGGGAGGCTATTTCTGGGTTGCCAGTATGTAGGGTTTTTTTTTCTTTTTTGAGACACAGTCTTGCTCCGTTACCCAGGCTGGAATCCAGTGGCACAATCTCAGCTCACTCTAACCTCCACTTCTTGGTTTTAAGGAATTCTTCTGCCTCAGCCTCCCAAGTAGCTGGGACTACAGGCGTGCACCACCACACCTGGTTACCTTTTTGTATTTTAGTAGAGACAGGGTTTCCCCATGTTGTAGTCTGGTCTCAAACTCTTGAGCTCAGGCAATCCGACTGCCTCAGCCTCCCAAAGTGCTAGGGTTACAGGTGTGAGCCACCGCACCCGGGCACCTGTGTGTAGCTTTTTAATAGAACTTCCCATGGCTGCTTGGCTTTACTTTGAGTCAAGAGCAATAATCAATTCATATATTATCCCCTTATGTGCTTGTGGAGACTAACGGGGAAGACACTTCAGCTAAAAGTGTGATGCGGCCTAAGGTAAAAACGTTTCAATTGGGTCTTTGCGTAGGTGGAGTGTGGCCTTGTTTGAAAAGATTAATAAGGACAGGCCAGCTTTCTATGCACTCAAGGCCTATGGGGGATGGTTTTGAACACACACACACACACACACACACACACACACACACAACAGTTTGTTTCTATGTTGCTTAAATGCAGGTAGCGGAATCGTTATAGATTACATGGCATTCAGGCACAGTGTTTCTTTCCCTTAAAATTGGGAAGTTTGTGTGTGTGTTGCAATAGTTGACCACCAGAAGACTGAGGGAGCATAGCTTTGCCTCACACAGATGGCTGGTCATGGAAGACCAAACCTGGAGTACCCAGACTCATTCTGGGCTGTCTTGTGGAAATGTCTCAGTATTATTCTAGACTGAATCTCCTGGACAGACGGGCCATGCTGCTTGGCCAACACACATGACCAAAGCCTTTGCCACTTATGCTGTGGTTAAAATGTGAAAAGAAGGTCGAAAGGTAGTATCGCAGGTCAGGCATGTTGGCTTATGCCTGTAATCCCAGCACTTTGGGAGGCTGAGGCAGGAGGATCGTTTGAGTCCAGGAGTTTGACACCAGCCTGGGCAACATAGTGAGACCGCATCTCTACAGTAAAGTTTTAAAAGTTAGCCAGGCCTCATGGCATGCACCTGTATTTCCCACTGCTCAGGAGGCTGAGGCGGGCAGATCACTTGAGTTCAGAGGTCGAGGCTGCGGTGACTTGCTACCATACCCCTGCACTCCCTTCTGGGTGACAGAGGGAGATTCTGTCTCAAAAAAGAAAAAAAGAAAATCCAGAGTAATATCACCGTGTACATGTCCTGACAAACTTCCTGCTTTCTGCTTGGGAGGACTGAGGAGGAATAGGCAACACAGAATCATGAAGCAGGAAGAATTCATGGTTGTACCTCTAAAGCAGCCTTTTGAATTGGGTGGGTGGGGTGGGTTGAGAGTCACAGAGACCTGGTTCCACCCCGCTTGGTCTTCTGTCACACTGGTTTCTGTGATCTTGAAAGAAGGGACATGGGACTTCCCCTGAGTTAGATGACCAGTGTGACTGATTTGCTGGGCCCAGCTTGTGTGGAATGGTAGGACAGAGTCAGAGTGAGAGCAAATTGTGCAGTAAGGTGGACTGGAGCAGGAGCACAAACAAAAAGCCCTAGCTGATGAAGTGCCTTCCGACAGAGGTGGCTTAAATACGCCTTCCCCAGCAACACCATCTACGGGATGGAGTCACACACAGCAGTATGTTTCCACAGACCAAAGGAAGCGTAACCCCTAGGAATAGAGGATGGGTTTTTCCTAAAGATAAACCTTCCTAAGGGTTCCTCCCTAAGAGAAGAATGGAGAAGAATGGCCCTCAAGACAGGAAGCTGAATTAGGAATTGGAGTGTGAATTATATAAATTTTGTTTTCCTTTTCCTTGCACTCTGGAAATGGCCAACTATAGTGCCACGTTGTAAACTTTTCTCCTGCGTGTTACATCCTCTAGCCACCCCAAGTTCTTCACTAGCAACTATCGATGTCTGCAGCCTGGTGTGATGATGATGCTGTGGGGGAAATGAGGGACAGAGCAGAGCTGGCCGTGGGGGCTGTGTTAGTCCATTTGCTGCTGCTATACCAGAATACCACAGTGCAGGTAATCTACAAAGAAAAAAATGTTGATTTGGCTCATGGTTCTAGAGGCTGGAAAGTCTAAGAACACGGCACTGGCATCTGGCAAGAGTCACCCCATGCAGCGGGGCAGAAGGCATGAGTGTGTGAGATACAGAGTAAATCAAGCTGAACTCATCCTTTTATCAAAACCTGACTTCTGTGATAACTAACCCATTAGTAACGCTTTAATCCATTCATAAGCACAGAGCCCTTATGGCCTAATCACTTCTTAAAGGTTCCACCTCTTAATACTATCACAATAGCAACTGAATTTCAACATGAGTTTGAGAGGAGACATTCACACCATAGTAGGATCATAGCTTGCTCCATGTCACCCTGCTATGAAGCCAACAGCAAAGTCAGGTCAAGCCAAGGATGGAAGGAGCCCATGATATAGAGGAACACAGCCTGACTCATGAACAGGCGTATGTATGTAAATACAGAGGTATCTGACAAGTGCAGCAGAGGAGGGAGCCCTTGCTGGGGAAAGGGGTGAGCACTCTGTAAGGTTAATGGGAACCTATTTCCATTTTCTTTTGGGCAGCCCCTCTTCTAGGGAGGAAATCTATTACTCCCAACTCCTGATGGCACAGTTAAAGCCTCACAGGTCTGAATAGATATTCCCCTTGGATACTCAGCTTTTGGTGGAACAGCTAACCCACGGATCCAGTGAGCCTCTAATTTCATGGTGAATTATTTAAATCTGAGAATCCTAAGTCTTATTTTGAGTACCCTCATCCATCTAACATCTTTTAATAATTTTGAATCTCAAAAAAGAAGGGGATTGTCCTCATGTAAAAGTTGGTATGTAAACAACTGGTTGTAAACAGGTTGCTGGGTGAACAAGTGGTTATTTATATACTATTAACGTACTGTATACATCAACAGTATATAATAGCCCCTGGCCAAGCCAAAGACATTATCTATTGTCTTCTGCTGGAAAAGAGAATTGCTCTTACCAGAATAAAGGACTGTGCTCCAAAAGTGAGTTAATGTTTTCACTTCTGTAGACTAAAAACTGTCAATAACTTCCAAAAGCAAAAAACAAAAGCAAAACACCCTTTAGTGGCCCTTCTCTCTGTGGTGCCCAATCACTTGCACCTGCACGCAGCATGCACTCATTGTTGGTGTTGCCAGTGTTCCAGCCCCTTCGACTGAACCCTGCAATGCCCTCAGAGCCTGCTGCTCTTTGTTAGTTCACCTGGCAATTAATATTATGATGTTGAAAACACCATCATTCATTGAGAGTGGAGGGGTACAGCACTGTTGCTTTCAATTCAGATGGTCTGTGGTAGAGACTACAAGTGGTCACCTAGTTCCATTCTTCCACTTTTGTGCACAGAAACAAAGTTGCCAAGATTTTTCAGAGCACATGGCCATCTAGGGTACAGTGTGACTGTCTGTGATTCCTGTGCAGTTAGATGTGGGCATGAGACAACATCCTGGCCAACGGATTGTGAATGGATGTGATGAGGCCGTGTGCCAGGTTGTGTCCATGAGAGGAAGGTGTACACCCCCTTTGCCCTTTCTCCTTTCATAGAAGGAGGACACGTTGTGGAAGAAGCCAATCTTCTAGGGAAGCCAAGCAGCCAAATCAAGGAAACCTGGGTTTCCGACACCAGTATCTAGTGGAAGAAGTTCCCAAACATTCTTGTTTCATAGCATAGTGTCGCCATAACTTTTTCACATTGACTGTAGGCCAAAAGAATGCCTACAAATTCTATTTTTAAGCAGTTGTATCCAAGAAATTTACTATGTCCTAACAACGTAGAAGCCATTTGAAAAAAAAAACTAATTCAAATACATTGAAAGAAAAAAATACTCTTTGTTTTTTTTGTTTTTTTTTTTAGACAGTCCTGCTCTGTCTCCCAGGCTGGAGTGCAATGGCACAGTCTAGGTTCACTGCACCCTCCACCTCCCAGCTTCAAGTGATTCTCCTGACTCAGCCTCCTCAGTAGCTGGCACTATAGGCACCTGCCACCATACCTGGCTAATTTGGGTATTTTTAATAGAGACAGGGTTTCACGATGTTGGCCAGGATGGTCTCAAACCCCTGACCTCATGATCTGCCTGCCATGGCCTCCCAAAGTGCTGGGATTACAGGTGTAAGCCACCATGCCTGACCTCTTATTTCTATTCTTAAGTAACCACAATCACTTACTAATAAGATGTGTGTACCTGTTGAGCACTGCACAACTTCTCAAAGTTTGGGATCACATTGAGCGATAGTACTGCCATTTACTTGCATTTTATCAGAGTAATCATTGAATACCCAGCTTTGCAAAGGTGTGATATCATCAAAGAGATTGTAATAAGTTCTAAAGTTTGAACTCCAAACTACCTCAAGCTCGTAGTCCGACAAATGTCAAGGTATCACTGAATTTTCTTTGAATAAGTAAAATTTATTGGGGTATCCTGTGATGCCTGGGTGCATAGTTTGGGAAACACATCTGTAGGGCAACTATACTAGCTCTGGACTGCTTATATAAGAGAAAAAATAAACTTCTGTTGTCTTTAAACCTCTGTGATTTCAGAGCTTTAAGAGCAGTTAGATACCACACCCATCTTATCTAATAAAAGGTTTAAACTATTAAGACAAAAGTGAAAATGTGACTAGGCGGTTTAACTTGAAAGTTGTCCATAGACACAGACATCCCCACCTGCAGTCACCTTCTGTTCCCCCAGGCTGGTCCTCAAGTTGGTGTCTCTTTTCCTCTCATTTCCTTCCTTCTGCCTCGTAATTTGTTCCATTTCACTAGCTGCTGGCTCTCAGGGCGGCTGTCCTCCATGATCCCTGAGGCCTTTCTCTTCCAGAGACCCCTGTGTCTCTGGCCAAGCTGTGCCTTGCTGAAGGGACTGTAGCTGCTTGTGTGACAAACCCTGAGGCACTAGGGCCAGCTTTTCTCCCCTTACCACCCATATGCCTTTCTAACTTAAGGGAAAAATTTCCATTCACCTTCAGGGAGCAATTCAAGAAGTGAGGTATGAAGCAAAGCTTTTGGTTCCATGGTAGGTTGAGTCCTCTAAACTACTTAAGAGGTGCATTTCAAAATGAAGAAAGAATTTTAATCATAAAGAATTAGTCAGGTATGAAAATCATTTAATCTTCGACAAGCACCTAAAGCCAAACTCCCTGGGGTGCCCAACAGCCTGAGAGCTTGGAAGAGAAGTTGTTTCTTTCCCAAAGCTGACCTTTGAAAGTGAAGATGCTGCTCGAATATTAATTCTACTGGCCAGAGAGGGGAATGTCCAGTCTACAGAGTCTACAAAACTAGAGGAAACCAGAGCCCTGTGATGTTGATTCCCTTCTAACTCCTACAGAGGAGTTTTCCCTCCATGTCTCTGTTTGAAACAGACTCTCACTCTGTCACCTAAGCTGGAGTGCAGTGGCAAGATCATGGCTCACTGCAGCCTTGACTTCCCGGGCTCAAGCAGTTCTCTCACCTCAGCCTCTAGAGTAGCTGGGACTACAGGCATGCACCACCATGCCCAGCTAATTTTTAAAATTCTTTGTAGAGATGAGTTTTTACCATGTTGCTCAGGCTGATCTCAAACTCCTAACCATCCTCTTGCCTGGACCTCTCATAGTGCTGGTATTATAGATGGGAGCCACGGCACCCAGCCCCCTCTAAATCTTAAGGCAAACTGTAGCCACTTTCCTCTTGAGGTGAAGTAGACCTGGTCTTTTCCAGTTGAATTCTTCCAACATTATTGAGTAGTTAGAAATTCAAGTGCGATAGCAATCCGTTCCCTCTGATGCTGGCTATTAAGACCAAACGGGGTATTTCAAATGCTCTCAGATGAGTTGGGTCTAGCAGAGGGTGTTTTATTTATGTGGTTCTAGAGGGAGGGCATTTTTAGTTACTGAAATAGTTGAAAATCCTACTCTGAATCACTTCCCTAAACCCCTTTTGTTTTAGTGCCATTCTTTGTTAAAGCATAAGTCAGATTACTGGTTTCTTTTGAGCAGAGACTGCAACAGATCAGGCCTGTCTCCCTCAGCCAGATCCATGTAATCATTGCCTCTGATCTGACAGCTACTGGCTAGGAGTGTAGATAGTGTGGTGATGTGGTTTTCCCCTGCTCAGTGATCCCCTGCTTATACCTGACTAGCTCTCCCTAACCCCTAACCCCTAATGCCAATTTTTGGTCTTTATTCCAAGAATGCAAACCTATTTAAATATCCAACTAAGCAGATATCAAAGGGGAAGGAAAGTACACTTTCAAAAAAAAAAAAGATATGATGACTTGTTTCAAACTCAAGCCCTTTTTTTTCAGACAGTCCCCTGCTTTGGCATCCTGTCTACATGGCTAGTGTGCAATCCATTGCTTGCTTGGTCTCCCTTCCTCCCTGGATGCTGAGCTCCATGAGGGCAGGAAGCATGGCGTGGTTATTAGTGCATGATCAGTAAATGCTCGTTTGACATGAGTTCTCCCCTCACTGGCATGGCTTAACTAAAGCTAAGGAAACAGAGCAACGTAAGTGATGTTCAGCTCAGCCTCCCCATCACCCCTCACCTCTCCTTTTTTATTCCTTCCCCTGATGTCCTCAGAAGCACCATCAGCTTCCATAAATTAGGAGAATAAATACCTAAAGGTGCCACTCTTGACCACATTCTGAGATTCCACCTGGACCTTTGTTTTTTGTTTTGTTGATTTTTGGGGTGTGTGTGTGTGTGTGTGTGTGTGTGAGAGAGAGAGAGAGAGAGAGAGAGAGAGAGAGAGAATGAGAGGGAGATCAGGATTTTGCTCTGTCAGCCAGGCTAGAGTGCAGTGGTGTGCTCATAGCTCATTGTAGCCTCAACTTCCTGGGTTTAAGCAATCTTCCCACCTCAGCCCCCAGTATAACTGGGACTACAGGCCTGCTTTACCTCTCCTGGGGAATTTTTAAATTGTATTATTATTTTTTGTAGCAATGGGGTCTTGCTGTATTGCCCATACTGGTCTTGAACTCCTTGGTTCAAACAATCCTCCTGCCTTGGCCTCCCAAAGTGCTGGGATTACAGGTGTCAGCCACCATGCCTGACCTGATCTGGACCTTTGGCTACCAAGTGTGAGCACAGAGACATTCAAGGGATGGTGGGCAGGAAAGCTTGCATCATTTGTTGGCACTGTGAGCATCCAAAATGGTGTCTTCCTTTGACTACTGTGGTAGATGTCAGTAATATTCTCCTTTACCTCTTAGTACACAGAAAAATAACTTTTCTGTCCTTCTGAAGTTACATGTAACCATGTAACTTGCATTGACACAAGAAATAAGAGCTGGTATGTGATTTTCCACACTTTCCCTTAGTCATGGTTGTTGGAGCAGTGCATACAAGTGTGCACTTTTTTAGATAGAGGTGCCACAAGAGGAAAGAACCCTGGATCACTGAGCTGTCACCTGAGGAGAGTCACCCAGACCCCCAATGAGCTTTGCATGTGCAAGAAATATTTGTTGTTTTAAGCCACTACGAGTTTTGGAGATTGTTTATTGCTAACAAATATCTTGGCCTATCCTGACTGATATAACTACCTTCTATACTTTGCTTAGGTCTGTCCATATTTCAATTCTTTATTAATCACAAGTTGCCCTGTGAAAGCAAAAGTCAGGCTAGTGGCTCTTATGGTCTTTAACAAATGTGATGGCAACATATTACTTTCAAAATGGTTCAAATGGCTTCACTTAGGAAATGTGCCAGAGGGGAGCTATTGCTTTCCTTCATCCCCCTTTACTCTACCCTCTCCTCCCATTTTTTTTTTTTTTTCCCTCAGATGTCTGGGCCTTCCCACATACGGTGGCCTGCGACACCTCATGTGGGATCTACTGATTTTGGCCTCCACAACTCCAGAATCAACCTTCTCTGATTCTCCACATCTCATCTGGGCTGCCTCCACCTCACCACACTCTTTTCAGCTGGGTGTTACAGAGGCGCCAGGAAATGACTAATTCCTAGCCCTTGTGAAGTCAAAGCTCACAGACAACAAACTGCTCTCCATTCATGGACACATCGTTTCTCTGAATTTGCAAGAGAGATCTAATTCTCAATGGCTGCCTGGCATTGGTTAGCTCTAAACTTATAGGCCCTTTCACTGGTAAAATTACTGAGATGATAATCATGAAGCTTAATGAACAAAACATGACTAAGTTAACTTGCGGTCAGTCAACAATTCAATCCAAGGATACTGACACCGTCTCCCACAACTGGCTTGACTCCAACAGGGAAATTCATGAATAACATAGGGAGACTGAGCATTGCCTTTGGATGAAGGCTCTACACTTGCCAACAGGAGAACAGTGAATTTTCAATGTAAGATGATAATGAAGTGGGTTTGTTCTCATTTCTGCCTCATGCTGAGTCCTTACCCTAGAAAATCACAATTCTTTTTTTTGTTTTTGAGATGGTGTCTCACTCCGTCATCCAGGCTGGAGTGAAGTGGTATAATTTCAGCTCACTGCAACCTCCACCTCCCAGGTTCAAGCGATTTTCATGCCTCAGCCTCCCAAGTAGCTAGTATTATAGGCCTGTGCTACCATGCCTGGCTAATTTTTGTATTTTTAGTAGAGACGGGATTTTTGTCATGTTGGCCAGGCTGGTCTCAAATCCCTGACCTCAAGTGATCCATCTGCCTCTGCCTTGGCCTCCCAAAGTACTGGGATTACAGGTGTGAGTCACTGTGCCTAGCACCACAAATATGTTCTTGATACTCAGCTGCTCTATGAAAGAAATTCTAAAGGATCTACCTTAAGGAATACAGGTAGCAGGTGAAAGTTGCAATTCGCTCTGGAAGGAATTTTAATCACAGACATTTTAATTTATTTAATATATATTTATATATTATATATATAATATAATATATATTTAATTAATATATTTTTCTGTAATTCACTATATAGGAAATATTTTCTTCAGAACTTAATGGGACTCAAAAGTAAAAATAAAAATAAAAATAAATATTTCTTGACTGATCCTGGAGATTGGATTGGGAAGAAACCACAACAAGTTAAGAATAGAGTCTGGGCCTTAATAAATTGATAGACCATGATATACCAGATATACCATGTTCATAGATTGGAAGATTGAAAATTGAGTATTGTTAAGATAGTAATTCTCCACAAAATGATTGATAGATTCAACTCATTACAAATCAAAATCTCAGCAGTATTTTTTGTAGAAATTGATGATCATGTTCTAAAATATATATGAAAATGCAAAGAATCTAGAAGAGCCAAAACAAATTTGAGAAAGATGAATGAATGTGGAACACTTCTATGACCTGATTTCAAGACTTAAAACAAAGCTGCAGTAATCCAGAGAGCATGGTGTTGGTGAAAGGATAGACAGATAGACCATTGAAAAGACTCTATTCTTAACCTAGGCCCATTCATATATTGTTAACTGATTTTGGCAAAGGTGCTAAGGTAATTTCATAGGGAAGGTATAGTCCTCTCAACAAATAGTATAGAAACAATTGGATATCTACATGGGAAGAAAATGAATTTCAGTCTTCATCTATTATACAAAACTCGAAGTGGATCACAGACCTAATCATAAGAGTTAAAACTGTGAAATTTAAAGAAAAGATAAGAAATCCTTGTGATCTTTGGTTAGGCAAAGATTTCCTAGATAGGCAACAGAAGCATGAGCCATAAAACAGATACATTGCCATAAAAGAGCCATAAAAATGATAAGCAAATTGTTTCATGTTCATACAAAGGGACACTACTCAGCATCCGAAGAATAAACTATGGATACATGCAACAATATGGTAATCTCAAAAGCACAATACTAAGTGAAAGATGGCAAATGCAGAAGATTACATGCTGTATTATTTCATTTACATGAAAGTTTAGAAAAAGCAAAACCTTAATGTTAGAAAGCAGATCAATCTTTGCATGGAGCCAGGGCAAGGGTCTAACTGCAAAGGGACATAAGAAAACTTTGGAAAATATGCCTTGATTGTGGTGGTGATTGCATGACCATATGCATTTATCAAAACTCATGAGACTGTACCCTTATGTGCAGAAAAGAGCACAACCAATCTGAGGTTGCTATTCTTAGAAAGGCCTGCTTGCAAACTTGGCTCTTGGCTGGTGTCTGGGAACTTCGAGTTTTGGAGTCTTCTCACTATCCCCTAACCTATGAGGGTGGTTTGCTGTATTTAGACTGTTTATGCAAATAATGTGCTTTATGCCAAACATCTGCTTTCCTTCTGGAAGTTCTGGAAGTTTGATACATGTTAGGCAAAGGTGCCTATGTGACTAGCCCCCAGGGAAAATCTTGAGGACTGAGCCTTGAATGGGTTCTTTGGGCAGAAAATTCACACAAGTTGTATTTTAAAAATATAATTTCAACTTTTATTTTAGATCCAGGGTTATTATGTAATGCTGAGTTTTGGGGTACAATTGATCCTATCACCCAGGTAGTGAGATAATACTCGATATTTTTTAACTCTTACCTTTCTCCCTCCCTCCCCTTCTAGTAATCCCTAGTGCCTATTGCTGCCATCTTTATGTCCATGAATGCCCAATGTTTATCTCCCTCTTATCAATGAGCACATGCAGTATTTGGTTTTCTGTTCCTGCATTAATTCACTTAGGATAATGACCTCCAGATGCGTCCATATTGCTGCAAAGGACATTATTTCATTCTTTATGTTTATGCAGTATTCTGTGGTGTATATGTACAACATTTTCTTTATTTAATCCACTATTGGTGAGCACCTAGGTTGATTCCATGTCTTTGCTATTGTAAATAGTGCTACAATGAACATACAAGTGTATGTGTCTTTTTTAAACAATTTGTTTCCTTTTGGGTATATTCCCAGTAATGGGATTGCTAGGTTGAGTGGTGGCTCTGCTTTAAGTTCTTTTCGAAATCTCCAAACTACTTTTCACAGTGGCTAAACTAATTTACATTCCCCCCGACAGTGTAGAAAACATTCCCTTTTCTCTGCAGCCTCACCAGCATCTGTTGTTTTTTGATTTTTAAGTAATAGCCATTCCAACTGGACACACATTGTATTGGTATCTTAGGGCTGCTGTAACAAATCACCACAAACTAGGTGGCTTAAAACAGATTTACTCTCTCACAATTTTGGAGGCCAAAAGTCTAAAATAAAGTTATTGGTAGGGCTGAACTCCCTCCAGAGATTTAGAAGAGATTTCATTCCTTGCCTCTTCCAACTTCTGGTGGTTTCCCAGGCATGTGACTATCGTTCCAATCTCTGTCTCCATGATCACATTTCCTCTTCCTTTTCTCTGTGCCTGTCTCTCCCCAGTGTTTCATTTATAAGGAAAGCCTTGGGATCCCTCTGGCCTTTTCCTCCCTCCCAAATCTCTTCTCAGCTACTAGGCTGGCCTTGTGGTCAGAGTGGGTGTCAACCACCAGCTGGAAAGACCTCTGATCTCCAGAGTCCCTTGTCATTTCCAGGTAAAGCCAACAGCATTGCTACTGGAGAGAACCATTCCAGAGTCTTGGTCTTCCCCTTTCAAAATGCAAATACTTGTGAAAAAGAGGATAAAAATGTGTGTAGAGTGTAAGGCTTCTCTTCTGATGTGGTCCTATTTGAAAAAGGAATTGTATAGTATAACACAAATGAGGTTATGGTAGCATCCTTCTGTCTGAGGGCCAGCACTATAGCTCTCCCCATCATCTCTACCAAAACAGACTCTTTGGGAATAATGAGAGCATCTTGATGGAGGAAAAGGGGCCTAGGAGAGACTGAGGTTTTTTAAAAGGCCTTCGTCTACATTGGGCATTTGGTCAGAGCTTGCCTGTTTTGCTAATTTGGTTGCTGCATGCTCACTTTGGGACAAGAAGGAAAGGGCTCTTCTCCAATGCATCAACTACATGATTAACAAATGAAGAAGTGAAGTTCATACTCACTGCTGGCTCTGGTACCATGGCAGCAGAGGCCATCTGTAGGAGAATGTTCCACTTTAGGGGTTAGATGACCTAGATTCTATGACCTTCCACAGCCATAAACTGGCTATTCTGTAACCTTAGCAAGTCACATTCTGCTTATGTCTCAATTTTCTTATCTGTCCATGAGACAGATAGCACCTACTCTATCTTCTCTGTAGATTTTTACAGCACTGCAGCCATCACAATGATGGAACCTGCAGTAGGAATGGATGTGCCCCTTTCCCCTCCCTTTCTTACAGTGGTTCCCTGGGCAGTGTGTACTTGGGTATTGGTGAATATCTGGGACTGGTGACCAGAGAGGTCTCTCGACCAGATGCAGATGAGTGGATCAAAAAAGATGAACTGACACAGAGTGGCAAGCTGGATAAAGAAATAAAATCAAGCAGAGTGCTATATTCAAGAGACCCATTCAAGGACACACATTGACTCAAAATAAAAGGATGGAAAAAAATTTAGCAAGGAAATGAGAAACAGAAAAAAGCAGGATTTGCAATCCTAGTTTCTGACAAAATAGACTTTAAATCAACAAAGATCAAAAAAGACAAAGAAGGGCATTAAATATTGGTAAAGGTGTCAATTCAACAAGAAGAGCTAACTATCCTAAATATATATGCACCCAATACAGGAGCACCCAGATTCATAAAACAAGTTCTTAGAGACCTACAAAGCAGCTTAGACTCCTACACAATAATAGTGGGAGACTTTAACACTCCACTGCCAATATTAGATAGAACACTGAGATAGAAAATTAACAAAGATATTCAGGACTTGAACTCAGCTCTGGACCAAGTTGATGTGATAGATATCTACAGATCTTTCCACCCCAGAGGAACAAAATACACATTTTTCTTGGTGCCACATGGCACTTACTCCAAAATTGATCACATAGTTAGAAGTAAATCACTCCTAAGTAAATGCAAAAGAACTGAAATCATAAGAGTCTCTCAGACCACTGCACAATCAAATTAGAATTCAAAAGTAAGAAACTCACCCAAAATCACACAACTAACATAGAAACTGAACAGCCTGCTCCTGAATGACTCCTGGGCAAAACAAGAATTTAAGGTGGAAATCAAGAAGTTCTTTGAAACCAAGGAAAACAAAAACAACGTACCAGAATCTCTGGGATGCAGCTAATGCAGTGTTAAGAGGGAAATTTATAGCAATAAATGCCAACATCAAAAAAACTAGAAAGATCTCAAATCTATACCCTAGCACCATAACTAAAATAACTAGAGAACCAACAGCAGACAAACCCTGAAGATAGCAGAGACAAGAAATAACCATGATTACAGCAGAACTGAAGAAGATAGACACACAAAAAAATGCTTCAAAAAATCAGTGAATTCAGGAGCTGTTTTTTGGAAAAAATTAATAAGATACATAGACTACTAGCTAGACTAATAAAGGAGAAAAAAGAAAAGAATCAAATAGATATAATAAAAAATAATAGCAGGGTATCACTATTGACCCCACAGAAACACAAACAACCATCAGAGAATACTTTAAACAGTTCTATGCAAATAAACTAGGAAATCTTGAAGAAATGGATAAATATGTAGATACATACAGCCTCCCAAGACTGATGCAGAAAGAAGCTGAATCCCTGAATAGACTAATAACAAGTTCCAAAATGAGGCACTAATAAATAGGCTACTAACCAAAAAAAAAATGCAGGATCAGATGGATTTGCAGGTGAATGCTACCAAAAATATGAAGAGGAGCTGATACCATTTCTCCTGAAATTTATTACAAACAATTGAAAAGAAGGGACTCCTCCCTAACTCATTCTATGAGGCCAAGATCATCCTGATACCAAAACGTGACGGATATACAAAAAAAAAAAAAAAAAAAAAAAAAAAAAAAAAAAAAAAAAAGAAAGAAAGAAAGAAAGAAAGAAAAGAAAACTTCAGGCCAATATCCCTGATAAACATTGATGCAAAGTTTCTCAGTAAAATTCTGGCAAACCAAATTCAGCAGCACATCAGAGAGCTTATCCACCATGATCAAGTTAGCTTTAGTCCTGGATGCAAGGCTGGTTTAACATATGCAAATCAATAAATGTAATCCATCAAGTAAACAGATCTAAAGCCAAAAACCACTTGATTATCTCAATAGACATAGAAAAGGCCTTCAATAAAATCCAACATCCATTTTGTTAAAAACTCTCAATAAACTAGGTATTGAAGGAACATACCTCAAAATAATAAGGGCCATTTATAACAAACCCACAGCCAATATCATACTAAATGGGCAAAAACTAAAAGCATTCCCCTTGAAAACTGGCACAAGACAAGGATGCACTCTCTCACCACTTCTATTCAACTTAGTATTGGAAGTTCCAGCCAGTGCAATCAGGCAAAAGAAAGAAATAAAGAGTATTCAAATAGGAAGAGAAGACGTCAAAATGTCTTTGTAGAAGACATGATCCTATATCTGGAAAATGCCATCGTCTCAGCCCCAAAATTTCTTAAGCTGATAAGCAACTTCAGCAAAGTCTCAGGATATAAAATCAGTGTGCAGAAGTCACAAGCATTTCTATACACCACCAACAGGCAAGAAGAGAGCCAAATTGTGAATGAACTCCATTCACAATTGCTACAAAGGGAATAAAATACCTAGAAATACAGTTAACAAGGGAAGTGAAGGACTACTTCAAGAAAAACTATAAACCTCTGCTCAAGGAAGCCAGAGAGGACACAAACCAATGGAAAAATATTCCATGCTCATGGATACGAAGAATCAGTATCATGAAAATGGCCATACTGCCCCCAAGTAATTTATAGATTCAATGCTATTCCCATTAAACTACCACTGACATTCTTCACAGAATTAGAAAAAACTATTTTAAAATTTATATGGAACCGAAAAAGAGACCATATAGCCAAGTCAATCCTAAACAAAAAGAACAAAGCTGGAGGCATCACCCTACCAGACTTCAAACTATACTAAAAGGCTATAATAACCAAAACAGCATAGTACTGATACAAAAACAGACTCATAGACCAATGAAACAGAATAGAGAACTCAGAAATAAGATCATATATCTGCAACCATCTGATCTTCAACAAACCTGACAAAAACAAGCAACGGGAAAAGGATATTCTATTCAACAAATGGTGCTAGGATAACTGGCTATCCATTGCAGGAAATTGAAACTGGACCACTTCCTCACACATTATACAAAAATTAAGTCAAGGTGGATTAAAGACTTAAATGTAAAATCCAAAACTATAAAAAACTCTGGAAGAAAATCTAGGCAATACAATTCAGGATATAGGCACCGGTAAATATTTCATGATAAAATCACCAAAAGCAACTGCAACAAAAGCAAAAGTTGACAAATCGGATCAAATTAAAGAGCTTCTGCACAGTGAAAGAAAAGAGTGAACAGACAACCAACAGAGTAGGACAAAATCTCCACAGTCTGTCCATCCAACAAAGGTCTAATATCCAGAATCTACAAGGAACTCAAATTTACAAGAAAAAAACAACCTCATTAAAAGGTAGGCAAAGGACATGAACAGACACCTCTCAAAAGAAGAATGCATGCAGCCAACAAACGTGAAAAAAAGCTCATCATAACTGGTCATTAGAGAAATACAAATCAAAACCACAATGAGATATCATCTCATGGCAATCAGAATGGCCATTATTAAAAAGCCAAGAAACAACGGATGCTGGCAAAGTTGTGGAGAAATAGGGACACTTTTACACTATTGGTGGGAGTGTAAATTAGTTCAACCATTATGGAAGACAGTGTGGTGACTCCTCAAAGAGCTAGAACCAGAAATATCATTTGACCCAGCAATCCCATTACTGGGTATATACCCAAGGGAATATAAATCATTCTATTACAAATATACATGTACATGTATGTTCATTGGAGCACTACTCACAATAGCAAGGACATGGAATCAACCCAGATGCCCATCAGTGACAGACTGGATAAAGAAAATGTGGTACATATACACCATGGAATACTATGTAGCCATAAGAAGGAATGAAATCATGTCCTTTGCAAGGACATGGATGAAGCTGGAAGCCATTATCCTCAGCAAATTAATGCAGGAACAGAAAACCAAAGACCACATGTTCTCACTTAAAAGTGGGAGCTGAACGATGGGATCACATGGACATGGGGAAGGGAACAACACACACTGGGACCTGTTTGGGGAGGGTGGAGGGAGAGAGAGTATTAGGAAAGATGGCTAATGAATACTGGGCTTAATACCTAGGTGATGGGATGATAGGTGTAGTAAAACACTATGATACACATTGATTTATGTAACAAACCTACACATCCTGCACATGTACCCCAAAACTACAAATGATAAAAAAAGATGAACTGTGGAAACTTTCTGCTGTCCATCAATCATCCATCCATTCATTCATTCCTCTTTCCCTCCCTCCCTCACTCTTTCCGTCCATCCATCCATCCATCCATCCATCCATCCATCCATCCATCCATGCAGTGATGTGGTAGAACACCTCTTCCCAACTCTGTATGTAATAATGGCTTGAAATTGGCCATGGTAGTAGTATAAATATCCTGAAAATCAAGTTGGCAACCATTACAAATCATGGCTTTTTTGTAGATCCAGTTGTTAAACATCCACTAGCATGCCACCGATTCTATCTATCCATCTCTTCTGTGTAACCATCTAGCCATTTATCTGTGCATCCATGGGACTCATATGAACTGGGTGCCCAGGATGTACCAGGCACTCTGAGGCCCTTTGTATCTCTACTCTGAGCCTGAACGTTTGCTAGACTCTAACAGTGAGAGAGCATGAAGAGAGTCTTTGTTTTATCACTTTCTTTGGTACATCTGGGAAGAATTTCTGTCCCCATCACTGGCCCAGAAACTATGTGAGGCCTGAAGCAGGGAGCAGCCTAGCATGCATGGACGAGCCAACTACGTCTTCCCTCCTGTTCATATTCATCAGCCTTTGCTCCAGGATAGTGACCAGCAGCTGCACAGAGAAGTGGGGGGACGAGGGATGGCAGATGAAGTTCCACCTGAGGTTATCGTCCCCGTAGTCCCCACCTGGTTTCCAACGCTACCTTCCGCTCCTTCTCTCTTACTCTGCCCACTTCCTCCTCACCGTCCTGTCAAATGAACTGGGTTGATGCACCATCTTCCTCTTTTCTCACCTGTCTGCTTCAGTCCGTGAGGTAGCAACACATCACTGGGAAAAAATTGCAAACAGTTTTTTAAAGAAAAAAAAGGGCACATTGGAAGCTAGGAACTTGGAGCAGATTTTGATGTGCTTTTGAGACATGTCTGGAGTCTTTCACAATTCCCTATTCTCTGCTGCACTGCTTGCCAACTTCCTGAAACCAGCATTTCATTTGATCGACAGCGATCTCACACATCCTTCTTACACCCAAGAGTCAGACAGCACTCGCTAAGTGAGCAAAGCTCCTCCAAGAATCGTGGCCCCACTGGAACGGCCATCCCTCAAGGCAGAGCCCTGGCAGTGATAAAGTCTTAGGAGATTTTTAAGTACAGAGAGATGTGGCATTGGAGGAGTGATTGAAGCTCTGTAAGAAAAGGCTGAAGACCTAAGGCTGCCTATCTGGCAATGACACAGGCTGTGTAATATGGAGGCAGCAGCTGGGTAGGGGCAGCTGGCTCCAATAGAGAGGGCAGGCAATGGCCAGGAGGATGGGTAGGGGTTACTGGGAAAATGCCTATAGTCTAGCAGGCTTTTGGAGCCTACCAATATTGGGATTCTAGGAGGATCTTCTCACTGAGCTTTGCCTCCAACACTGCTGGCTGAAATAAAGTGTTCCTAAGTAGCAGTAACTGACAGGACTGTTACAGGTGGCAGAGATCCGAGTTACCCCGAATTACCTGAAGCGAATCCGTATGGGTGTGCAGCACGCGGACTTCCTCAGAAGAATTCGACTGAGGGGCAGAAGGCAGAAGGAGAGACCGAGGCAAGTTTCAGAGCAGGAGCGAAAGTGTATTGAAAAGATTTAGAACAGGAAGGATGGGAAGGAGAGGAAAGAAAACAAGGAAAGTATAACTTGGAAGAGGGCCAAGTGGGTGACTTGAAAACCAAGCTTGACCTCTTGGTTTGGGGTTTTATACATTGGCCTTTTTTTCCGGGATCTTGTCTTACTTCTCCCCACTCCTGAGGTCTGATTGGGAAGCTGCTGATCAGTTTCAGGTGTTTTCTTTCTATTGGGAGACTGCCTTTCCCTGGTACTGGCTGTGACTAATTATTACTTTAGAGAAACAGTTAACAACTAACTGCCTGACCATCACCTGCTGGTCAGCCGACACTCCTGGTGTGTGTGAGAGGGGAGCCCTCTCCTGCCCTGCTCTTACATGACAGGTTACCTACTGTATCTAGATTAAGGGAGAAACCTCGTGGCAATGGTTCCAAGTGCTATTTGGGCATTTTTTTCTTGGATTTTGCCAACTGCATTCAGCAACCAATTATTACATGTAAAATGTAACATATAGTATGTGTGCATAATTTATTTCATGTAATATAGGGTGGTAAATATATTATTTATCTGTATATGGCATGAATAATCAGAATTATCAAAAAAATATATATTTCTTGAGAGTAGGAACTTACTCTGTCACCCAAGCTGGAGGGCAGTGGCACAACCATAGTTCACTGTAGCCTCAAACACCTGGGCTCAAGAAATTCTCCCACCTTGGCCTTGCAAAGTGTTGGGATTACAGGCACGAGCCCAATGCCTGGCTTAAAGAATTTTTAACCAAAGGACTGTTATGTGAATTTTTAAACAGGCTTCAGAGAAGCCTATATTTTCTCTGAACCCAAGACTCAAATCCTGATTATTTTTCAGTCAAATCCAGCCAACATGCCTCAATTCCCAGAGGCAGATGATGTAATTCAGGAGGTTTTTCAGCTGTTTTTGCTTCTTTTAATCTTGGTTCTGGAAAATGCCGAAGAAAAAAGAATAAGAGAAATAGAAAGTCAGAGTTTCCTGGACGTCAGCTGTCCTGGGGCTACATTGGGCATTTTTCTTTGCTAACTCCATTCTTACTGAAAAATATCCTCCGTTCTTACTAATACATAACTATCATGTCAGTCCTACTGAGTTCAGCTGAGAACATCAAACTAAAAGCAAAGAATGGAGATTTGCTTCAACTGCACAGGGATGTATTGAGTACCTTCAATGTGCTAAATGCTGTGGTTACACAGGTGAATGATAGCTATCCTTGCCCTCAAAGGGGTTTACAATTTATTTAAGAAGCACAAACTGGAAAGGAGAAAGAACACTAATAATTACTGAAGATCTGCTTTATTCATTCATCTAACAAAAACTTGTTGAGTGTCCGTTGTGTGCCCAATATTGTTCGAGGTACTGGAATTAAGGGATGGAAAAGATAGATGTGGTCCCTGCTCTCTTGAAGGTTTCATCCTAGTGGAGCAGATAAACACATTATAAAAATGCCACACTGATGGTGTGGTGCAGGTGTCCCCAAACTACGGTCCGCGGGCCGCATGCGGCCCCCGAGGCCATTTATCCAGCCCCCGTCCGCACTTCAGGAAGGGGCACCTCTTTCGTTGGTGATCAGTGAGAGGAGCACAATATGTGGCAGCCCTCCAACGGTCTGAGGGACAGTGAACTGGCCCCTGTGTAAAAAGTTTGGGGACGCCTGGTGTGGTGCCTTTTCAAAAAGTTAAACATGGAATTACCATATGATCTAGCTGACAGTGTGGTGTCTTCTCAAAAAGTTAAACATAGAATTACCATATGATCCACTTCTAGGTGTAACACCTAAAGAATTGAAATCAGGGATTTAAACAAATATTTTGGGCACTGACGTTCGTAACAACATTATTCACTGTAGCCAAAAGGTGGGAACAACCCAAATGTCTACTGGCACATGAATAGGTAAACAGAATGGGATATGGACATACAATGAAATATTATCGTCTTAAGAAAGAATGACATTTTGGTACACGTCACAACATAAATAAACTATGATAACATTACGCTAAGTGAAATAAGCCAGAAACAAAAGGACACATATTGTGGTCATTCCACTTATATGAGGTACTTTGAATAGGCAAATTCATAGAGACAGAAAGTATAATAGAAGTTACCAGTGGCTGGGAGAAGCAGGTGATAGGGTGTTACAATTCATGATACAGAATTTTAGTTTGGGAAGATGAAAAAGTCCTGGAAATGGATAGTGGTGATGGTTGTGCAACACTGTAAATATGCTTAATGTCACTGAACTGTATACTTTAAAAAATACGATAGTTAAAATGGTAAAATTAGTTATGTATATTTTGCTGCAATAAACAAACAGACAAACCGAAAAATGGCATGCTGGTAAGGTAAGAGGATGACTGGATATTGATTTTAGATTGGGTGGCTGGGGATGGCCTTTCTGAGGAGTGCCATCTACATTGAAATCTAAAGGTCAAGAATAAGAAGGAAGCAATGGACAATCAGAAGGAAAAGCAGTCCCAGAATGTGAAAGTATAAGATCAAAGACCTGAAGGTAGACACAGGCTGGATATTGGGCGAACAGAAAGGAGATCCTCTGGTCTTCCTCTGGCGGAGGAAGTGTGCGGGGTGGTAAGTGGTCAAAATGTAAAATCTGAGACGTAAGCAGGAGACTTCTTGCAGTCTCGGAGAGGGCTGACTTCTACTGGGCTTTATTCTACCTTAATAAGGAAACTCTGGGGGTTTTAAGTAGTTGAGTAACATTATTTGATTAACAAGATTACTGGGGGCTATGTAGAGAACAGATTGATAAGAGGTGAAATGAAAGCGGGAAACTAGTTTGGAAGCTATTGCCATGCTGTGGGTGTGCCATGATAGTGGCTGGGCCCAGAGTGAATTTGGGATTGGTTAGAAGGAGGAATTGACAGGACTTGCTGATGAGTTGAATGTGGAGACGGCGTGAGGGAAAACAAGAATCTAGGGTGGCTCCTAGCTGTTTCTGCCTGAAGTAGCAGGTGGATCATGGCGCCAGTGAGTGAGGTGGGAAGTCAGGAGAGGAGGAGCAGGTTTTAGGTGAGGGTGCGGAATCGAATTCTATTTTGGCCAGGTTCAGTTTGAAATGCCTCTTAGGCAAGGAAGTGAACCGGTTGAGTAAGCCACTGGCTATGCAAATCTGAAGTGCAATGAGAAGATAAGGATGGGGATATAACTTGGAGAGTCCTCACCACTCGAACTATTTTTGCTTCAAGTTGTGGGAGTAGAGGAGATCACCAATGGGGAGAAGCACAGATGGGCCAACCTGGGGTCCTCCCACCATGATTCCTTCTACATCATTAGGTGCCTACTACACACAGTCCACATTAGACTTACTCCACACCTATGTGGGAGGACAACCAGTGAAATAGAGGTAGGTTTACGAGTCACAGAAGGAGAAAACATACTCTGTCTTGGGCAATTTTAGATGGACTCATGGAGGTAACATTTTCCCTGGGACTTAAGTCATTGATGGACATTCATGAATGAGGAGGAGACCGAACAAAATTGTTCCAGCGTAGTACAGGCAGAGACTCAGAGTTAGGAGCTTAGACTGTTTGTGTTTGTTTGTTTTTTAAAAAAAATACTTAATTTGAAGATCTTAGAAAATGTAAAGCCACACTTCTCACAGTAGTGTGTTATGTACCAGGAACCACATGGGCCATAGAGTAATCATCTTCCTGGAAGTCAATTTTGCTCAAATTACTATACTTTTTCACGTAATTTTAACTAAACTTTTTAATCGAAAATAGCATATTTTTAAAAAGTTTAAGTATGTTTTCTTCAACCCAAGATATCCAGAATAGTATCATTTTAACATAACATAACAATTTTTGAGATTTTTTATGATCAGTTTTGAAACTTGGTAGGGTCTTGCACTGTCACCCAGGCTGGAGTGCAGTGGCACTATCACAGCTCACTGAAGGCTTGAACTCCTGGGCTCAAGGGATCCTCCTGCCTCAACCTCTCAAGGAGCTAGGACTACAGGCATGGGCCACCACACCTGGCTAAATCTAAAAACTTTTTTTGTAGAGAAAGGGTATCACTATGTTGACCAGGCTAGTCTTGAACTCCTGGGCTCCGGCACAATTCTCCTGTCTCTGCCTCCTGAAGTGTTGGGATTACAGGTGAGAGCTACTGCACTCAGTCTAATTTTAACACTTTCAAAAAGGTCACCACTTTTTAAGTCATTTCTTCCTTTTCTTTGAATTATGGTAAAATACGCATACTATAAAATTCAATATTGAAAACAGTACTTTTATATTGCAATAAATAAAGATGTATTATGCAGTGTAATGTACCATTTGTATAGATTTTGCAGGTGCTTCCAGTTTTAGATGGCTGCCTCTGGCTACACACCAGACCGCCATCCATTCATGTATGTACTCTCATCTGTTGTTAAGGAACAGTTCATTGAAAAAGTTTGTGAATGACTGAATTGTAAATGACATCCCTACATAAATAGTTATCAGATACTTCCTATGTGAACCCTCTTTTGCTATTCATTCACCTATCATAAAAATAATCAGTTTACAAGTTATTAGGCTTCCTCTGAATTTTATCCTACCTTTCTTTGTATTTCCTGGTTAGTGCCTCTAAACATTGACCCAGCTTTTGGTCTTTATAAGAATGAAGTCATCTGACCTCTGGTGGCTGTGACATTGTTGAAGAGGACTTCAGGAGACCAGGTAGTTCACTGGGTCAGTTGGCTCAGTTCAGAGGCATTCACTTATTCTTGCTCTTCGTCCCACCCTAGAGTGTCCTGTAATCCAAATGGACTCTCTCTCTCTGATCTATCTATCTATCTATACTTTAAGTTCTGGGATACATGTGCAGATCTTGCAGGATTGTTACATAGGTATACAAATGCCATGGTGGTTTGTTGCCTCCATTCCCCCCATCACCTACATTAGGTATTTCTCCCCATGTTATCCCTCCCCAAACTGCCCATCTCCTGCTATCCCTCCCCTAGCACCCCACCCCCCAACAGACCCCAGTGTGTGATGTTCCCCTCGCTGTGTCCATGTGTTCTCATTGTTCAACACCCAACTATGAGTGAGAACATGTGGTGTTTGGTTTTCTGTTTTTGTGTCAGTTTGCTGAGAATGATGGTTTCTAGATTCATCCACATCCCTGCAAAAAACATGAACTCATCCTTTTTTATGACTACATAGTACTCCACAGTGTATATGTGCCACATTTTCTTTATCCAGTCTATCATCGATGGGCATTTGGGTTGGTTCCAGGTGGTTGCTATTGTAAACAGTGCCACAATGAACATACATGTGCATGTGTCTTTATAATGGAATGATTTATAATCCTTTGGGTATATACCCAGTAATGGGATTGCTGGGTCAAATGGTATTTCTATTTCTAGATCCTTGAGGAATTGTCACACTGTCTTCCACAATGGTTGCACTAATTTACACTCCCAGCAACAGCGTAAAAGTGTTCCTATTTCTCCACATCCTCTCCAGCATCTATTGTCTACAGATTTTTTAATGATTGCCATTCTTTTAGTGGAGAGAATTCTAGGTTCACATGCAATTTTAAGAAATCAGGGCTGGGCATGGTGGCTCATGCCTGTCATTCCAGCACTCTGGGAGGCTGAGGTCAGTGGATCACCTGAGGTCAGCAGTTCGAGACTAGCCTGGCCAACATGGCAAAACCCCATCTCTACTAAAAAATGCAAAAATTAGCTGCACACAGTGGCAGACACTTGTAATCCCAGCTACTCAGGAGGCTGAGGCAGGAGAATCGATTGAACCTGGGAGGGAGAGTTTATGGTGAACTCCGATATTGCACCATTGCACTCCAGCCTGGGAGACAGAGCAAGACTCTGTCTCAAAAAAGGAAAGAAAGAAAGAAAGAAAGAAAGAAAGAAAGAAAGAAAGAAAGAAAGAAAGACAGAAAGAAAGAAAGAAAGAAAGAAAGAAAGAAAGAAAGAAAGAAAGAAAGGAAGGAAGGAAAGAAAGAGAGAGAGAAAGAAAGAAAAAGAGAGAGAAAGAAAGAGAAAGAAAAAGAAAGAAAGAGAACGAAAAAGAGAGAAAGAGAAAGAAAGAAAGAGAAAGAAAGAAAAAGAAAGAAAGAAAGAGAGAGAGAGAGAGAGAAAGAAAAAGAGAGAGAGAAAGAAAGAAAGAAAGAGAAGGAAAGAAACCAGACAGCTAGATCTCATGTATTCTTCACCCATTTTGAAAAATGTTACATGCATTCTCCCAATGTAACATTTTACAAAACATTAGTATAATATCACAACCAGGAGATTAACATTATTATAATCCATCATCTTTTTCAGATTTTCCTAGCTTTGTTTGTACTCGTGTGTGTGTGTATGTGTGGAAACTGCACAGTTCCATAAAATTTTATTACCTGTGTAGGTTTGTGTATCCACCACCACAGCCAAGATACTGAGAGCTTCAACATCACAAGATTCTGCCCATTTACAACACTCCTACCTTCCTCACCCACCCCGTCCCTATACCCTGGAAACCATTAACAACTATGCCCAGTTTGGAAATTTTGTCATTTCAAAAATGTTATATAAAGGGATGCATACAGTATGCATTCTTTTGAGAAAGGCCTTTTTGTGGTTCCCATGTAATAATAAGGAGTCTGACTCCATTTTCTGATGTTTGCTAGTAGCTTTTCTACCCCACTCTTTTCTTTTCTTATTTTGCCCCACATCTGGGCAAGCTGATAAGAATACCTAGGTTCTTCCATTGGCATTGAGATTCCAACCATGTGGGCTCCTGCCTGCGTGCGGGAATCATCGCCCTAGCCCCACACCCCAACGCCTAAGGAAACTTCAAGTCAGTTTTCTCTCCCTCCTCTTTTGCTGTTTTTGGACCTGTTTGGGAAGACTTCCCAGCTGTCTCCAGAAAACCTCATATGTACATAATAAACCTTTTCACACTCTCTCGATGTGTATCTAGTGTCGTCATTTGAACCACATTTTAGGTGGGAATCCAACCTACTTCTACAGAATGGTGGCATTAGCATAATTCTTGGATATTCATCCAAGTTGTTGTCTGTATAGTATTCCAAGTATGTATCACAATTTGTTTAACCATTCACCTGTTGAAGGACATTTCTGGCTTTTACAGTTTTTAGCTATCACAAATACAGCTGCTATTGACCAGGCACTGTGGCTCATGCCTGTAATTCCACACTCTGAGAGGCCGAGGCAGGCAGATCACTTGAGGTCATGAGTTCATGACCAGCCTGGCCAGCATGGCAAAACCCCATTTTCACAAAAAAATACAAAAATTAGCCGGCATGGTGGCAGATGCCTGTACTAGTTACTCAGGAGGCTGAGGCAGGAGAATTGCTTGACCCTAGGAGGTGGAGGTTGCCGTAAGCCGAGATCACGCCACTGCACTCCAGCCTGGGTCACCAAGCGAGACTGTCTCAAAATAAACAAACAAACAAGTAAAACTCCTGTGAACTTCATGTGCAGGCTTTTATGTGAACATAAGTTTTCCTTTCCCTGGGACAAATGCCTAGGAGTTCAATTGCTAGGTCATACAGTACTTACATATTTGCTTTTTAAGAAACTGCCAAACTTTTTCAGAGTAGTTGTACCACTTTGTGTTCCTATCAGTAATGTATGAGGGATCTAATTTCTCTACATCCTCATCAGCATTTGGTATTGTCACTATCTTTTACTTTAGCCTTTCTGATAGGTATGTGGTGATATTATAACTCTAATTTGCCTTTCTCTAATGGCTAAAGGTACTGAACATCTTTTCATGTGTGTATTTGCCGTCTGTATAGCCTCTTTGGTGAAATGTCTCTTCATGTCTTTTGTCCATTTTCTACCTGGAGCTGGGCTTTTTATTTTTTATTTTATTTTATTATTTTAAAGTTTTCTTATTTAAAAATAGAGATGAGGTCTCACTATGTTGCCCAAGCTGGTCTTGAATTCCTGGGCTCAAGTGATCCTCCCACCTCAACCACCCAAAGTGTTGGGATTACAGGCATAAGCCACCGAGCCCAGCAACCATGCTTTTTAAATAATGGATTGTGACCTGTTTGTGTACTGACAAGTACTTACTGGGATATGGAGATAGCCTGAGCTCTTTAAATAGTGTTGTGAAATCAGTGTTGAAATGAACAGTTGAAGAAGGAAGGATGACCAAGTGTGTGTGTGGGGGGGAGGGGACGAGGGGTGTATATGTGTATGCATACCTGTGTATGAATGTAGCAGGTATTAATCTTAGTTCCCTATATTCAAGTGTGCATTTTTAAAATTTTCTTTAAATCATCTGAGTACTCGTTCTCCTAGACTGGTGGGAAATTCACACTCAGCCCTTGCTGTCTCTCCCCGCCCTCCAAAGTGTGTAAAGGTCATTGGAGCTTGTTAATTACTGGTGCAGGGAAGACTGTCAGTCTAGTTTACAGTTGTGGGTCCACACTGTTTTCCACTGAAGCACCAGTCCATTGTCTCAACCTGTGTATCTCATGCTGGGCAGCTCGGCTGCTAATTCTCCATTCTTAGGGCATATGACTCTGTGATGAGGTTGGGAGCATCTAATCTCCTTTGCTCTCTCATAGCCTCTGACACCTACTCACAGTCCAATAGAAATTTCTGCAGTGATAGCGATGTTCCATAACTGTGCTGTCCAGTATGGTAGCCACTAGACATAGGAGGCTACAGAGGACTTAAAATCCAGCTAGTGCCACTGAGGAGCTGAATTTTAAATTATATTTAATTTTAATTAGTTTAGAACTTAAAAACCTCACATTGATAGTAACTACTGTGGTGGGCACTACAGCCTAGGGGGTATCACTGCATTCTTGTTTATAATTTATCCTTCTCTTTTGGCCTTCTAACACCTGAAGCAAATCTCTCTTCCTTTCTTGTCATCCCCAAAACACATCTTATCTCTCCTTGGGGGATATCATCCACGGTCTCTAAGATGGTACTCATTTTTTTATTTATTTACAATATTTTATTTTTATTTTTAGAGTCAGAATCTTGCTGTGTTGCTCAGGCTGGTCTCCAACTCCTGGACTCAAGTGATCTTCCCACCTCAGCCTCCCAAAGCTTAACTTTCATAAAAGACAGAAAGAGCTTCAAATCCTTCTGTTTGCCCCACCCTGCAAAAGTGCCAAGATCAAGAAAATGCCAAGGATTTGGCTACTTCCTTGAAATTGAGAAGAAAGAAGTATAGGGAAGACAAACACTAGCCAATATGTCAATAAATTGCCTTGTCATGGTGATATAGTTTGGATGTTTGTCCCTGCCCAAATCTCATATTGAAATGCAATCCCCAATGTTGGAGGCAGAGCCTGGTGGGAGGTGATTGGATGACTGGAGTGGATTTCACATGAATGGTTTACCACTATCTGCTTGGTGCTCTCCTTGCAATAGTGAGTGAATTTTCATGAGATCTGGTCATTTAAAAGTGTGTGGCACCTCCCCTCCTCTCTCTCTCTTTCCTCCTTACTCCTACTTTTACCATGTGACATGCCTGCTCTCCCTTCTCCTTCCTCCATGACTGTAAGCTTCATGAGGCTTCCCCAGAAGCCAAGCAGATGCTAGCACTATGCTTCCTGTATAGTCTGCAGAACCATGAGCCAATGAAACCTCTTTTCTTTCTAAATTACCCAGTCTCAGGTATTTCTTTTTTCTTTCTTTCTTTTTTTTTTTTTTTTAGACAGAGTCTGTCTCTGTCACCAAGTGCCAGGCTGGAGTGCAGTGGCGCAATCTTGGCTCACTGCAACCATCGCCTCCCAGGTTCAAGCAATTCTCCTGCCTCAGCCTCTCAAGTAGCTGGGACTACAGGTGCATGCCACCACACCCAGCTAATTTTTGTGTTTTTAGTAGAAACAGGGTTTTACCATGTTGTCCAGGATGGTCTCAATCTCCTGACTTCATGATCCTCCTGCCTTGGCCTCCCAAAGTGTTGGGATTACAGGCATGAGCCACTGTGCCTGGCCTCAGATATTTCTTTATAGCAATGCAAGAACAGACTAATACACAGTAATATGAAAGGCTTAAGTAGGTAGCTCAATGACATCTGTGACACAGTCTAATGTGTGTAGCACTCTGGTTTACCAAACCTCATGGCACTGAGCATGTTGCTACATTGCTCCGACTTTACACACAAAGGAATGGAGATTGGGAGCAGGTAGCAGAAGCTTGACCAAGTGATTTCTGTGACTATGGTGACACTTGAATCCACCTCCCACATGGTGTCCTGGGCCAGTTGCTCTGCAGGGCAGATGGAGTGTGATTTACAAGCAGAGCTTTCCGCTCTGCCAAGATTGGAGATTCAGATGCTTCCCCTCTTGGCCATGTTTTCTTTTCCCGTGATCAGGCAAATAACCAAAGAGATCGTTTGCATAATGCTATTGCTTTGGTGTGTTACTTGTTGGAGTGTGTTAAACAATTACAAATATTTATTAGTCAGCTCTTCCTTTGCCAGCAGAGGAATGTGGTCCCTGGATACTTTTGCATCCCATTGTGGTATTGAAGTGATAAACAGGGAAGGCGTTGACCCTTGTTGCAGTTCTGGCTGAGGGGAGCATGTGGATACAAGCTCGTTAAGAACACAGTCAGCAGTCTGATATTAGCACTTGAGAAGTTACCCTTAATCAGATGTCCAAATTTCCCTAACGCTGTCTGATTCTTTAGGAAAATACAGAATCATCTATTGGCTGCATTTACAAATGTTTTGGTTGATTTCCATGGTCACTCCCTACCCGAATCCAGAAAAGAACAGATTGAACATTTAAGGATCATCCTATATAAATTCAGTTCATTCAACCCCTGCTTTTTAAAAATCTCCTTCTTGTGGGTATTTGCCCCATAGTCTTTGCTTACTTTCCAGATTTTGAGCTTGACCTGCTGAGCAGTCTGTCGGTCTCAGGCTGCTGCTAGTCCCTTGATAAGATAGATGCACTTCCCTGAGAGATACGTTCTAAACATATCACTTTCTTCTGTTTTTTTTAAGGTCATTCTGCTGCCCCTTGAACATCCTCCATGTAGCCCTAAGCCTGCTGGCCTCACCTGCCCCAGTAGCAAGCATGCCCAAGACGGTCTTTTCCCCACCCAAAGAGAGGATCACCACACCCTGTCTCCTGAACATGACTTTGACTCTACAGTAAAAAAAAAAAAAAAATTGGGCCCTTGTTTCCTACTTTACCCTGAGGGTCCCTGGGTAGCCTGCTGTTTTTTGTCCTCCATGTCCCCTTTGATAACCGTTTTTCTAGATTCTATTCTCCTTACTAATGGTATCTGAATGACTTTCTAGAAATTATTTTCCTCTCCAGGAACGATTTAAGGGGGAGGAAGAAGAGGATGGTAACACCAGATGGAAATATCTGGGATTACCATTCCAGGCAAGTGAATTTCCCAGTTTGTGTTTTACTTGCCTCGAATGGTAACCCCAGATATTTCCAAAAGGTTTCAGTCTATCCTTACTTTAGCTTATTCCCGAAGGCTTAAACCCCACTCTCATAAGCCTTTATCTGGTAAAAGAAAAGAGAAGTGGAGGTGAGGGCTGGAAGTGGTGGGGAAGCAACTTGACTGGGGTGGAGCAGGGATGTTTACAGTATTGGGGTGAGGCAGGGTGCTGGAGCAACACATCATGAAATCTGGAATTTTCTTTTCTTTCTTTCTTTCTTTTTTTTTTTTTTAATTAGAGACAGGGTCTCACTCCATACTCCAGGCTGGAGTGCAGTAGCACAATCATAGCTCACTATAACCTCGAACTCCTGGGCTCAAGTGATCCTCCTGCCTCAGATTCTCAAGTAGCTAGGACTACAGGTGTGCTCCACCATGCCTGGCTAATTTTTAATTTTTTTTTTTTAATGTAGAGATGATGTCTCACTATGTTGCCGAGACTGGTCTTGAAGTCTGGGCTCAAGCAATAACTTGTTGTTATAATAGTTAATATTATGGTTAGTAATCAGCTATTCCTAAAAAGGACCATTCAAGTTATTGCTTTGACAGAGGTACAATTTAAGAGTAGATTCTTTTAAATTTTCCTCTTGGTGGGATTTTTAAACTTGAATTTTACTGGCATATGTAGTGGGACTTACAGTTGTCATAAACACTAGAAAAAAAAAATATTGTCCACTTAATTTCAAGGCTACAAGACATGGTGCAGCTGATCTGTTTTCCAAAGTTGCAGCCATAGGTCCCTTCTCCACTGTCCCCTGAGCCATGTTCATAGCTGGTCTCCATTACAGTCTTCACCGGGAGCAAACATTGACTCAAGGACAGCAACAGGAGGCAACCTATCATGTCTCTCAGCCCACGACACTCTCCCAGCCAGCATCCCTTGACCCACCCCCACCCCGGCTCTAGTTCCTACCCTAGGGCATCTAATCCGTACCTGTGATCAGACACCTTTTCCCTTCCTCCTTCTCAATTCGTTCCTCACAGCCAAACTTTAATTTTGTGTGTTAAACATTCCTAACCATGCCAAGTAACTGGCTAATGGAATAAGCTGCTTGTGTTGTGACAATGAGTTCTAACAGCCAGAGCCTGGGATGGGGACACTGCTCAGATGCCTTCGAGGGCAGGTGGGCACCAATGTGAGATGCTGGGTATGCCATCACTGGGAGATACTGGGCTAACGGCAACTTGGGTAGCAGCAAAAACTCTGCCTATAGGGATTATCTATGTTTGTTTTATGCTTCTATAGCGGAGTACCTGAGACTAGGTAATTTATAAAGAACAGATATTTATTTCTTACAGTTCTAGAGATTGGCACGTTCAAGGTTGAAGGGCTGGCATCTGGCAAGAGACTTCTTGATGTATCATCCCATGACGGAAGGCAGGTCAAGAGATCATGCACACGATAGAAAGAGGGAAGGGGCTGAACTCATGCATTTACCAGGAAAGCACTCCTGCAATACAGGCCTCAATCCATTCCTGAGGGCTCTGCCTCTTCACCCTCATGATCTACTCATCTCTTAAAGGTCCCCCCTCTCAATGCTGTTGCACTGGGGATGTTTCCAACACAAGAACTTTGGAGGATGCATTCAAACCCAAGCAGTAACTTGAATTTAATTCAAAATGCTGGTGGCTATAGTTTGCTGTCTCACATGAAAGTGTGAACTTTTTTGTTTTAATCAACCAGTAAAAGGGTAAGACACTCTTTTAAGAACCTAAGTTTGGTGCTCTGAGGTGAAGGGCTGCATGAAATAAGAAAATGGTTGGAATGGTTTGCAAGCATGGTCTTCATTAGCAAAAGAAATGTTTCTCCTGAACAAAAGTTGGCAAGGGCATTAAAGTTAAACTTTTTCAATAAAGGTAATGGAAGGTGGTCTTGCCAGGCCATTGGCCTTCACGGTTCTCAAACACTTAGGAAGCAGAAAAAACTTTAGAGCTGGAATCGGCAACTTTGTTGTTGGTTCTGGGCCTAGAAATGGAAAACTAGGCCCTGCTGGAAACCAAAAGAGCTTCTCCCTGATAAGACCAGCAGGCAGATAAGAGTGTTTTGTGGGGTTTTATTATGGTCAGAAGCCTTAGAGCTAAGCTTCTAGATTTTAAACAGTTTAGAGTAAGATTTATGGAACAAGTCAGTGATTAGTAATCTCTAATTATAATGAGATAAAGTACTACTTCTATAATATAGATGTTCTTTCTAAGAATTTATAAACAAGGAAAAATAATGAGAAAGATTTAAGGACCAGGTGCAGTGGCTCATGGCTGTAATCCCAGCACTTTGGGAGGCTGAGATGGGCGAATTGCTTGAGCTCAAGAGTTCAGGATCAGCTCAGGCAACATGGCAAACCCCATCTCTACAAAACAAATAAAAATTAGCCAGTCATGGTAGTGTGTACCTGTAGTCCCAGATACTCACTCGGGTGGCTGAAGTGGGAGGATTGCTTGAGTTCAAGAGGCGGAAGTTGCAGTGAGCCAAGATCATGTCACCCAAGCCTGGGTGACAGAGCCAGACCCTGACCAAAAAAAGAGAAAGAAAAAAAGATTTAAAAGACATAGATGCTAAAAATAAAATTAGGTGAGTATTGTATACCAGGTACTCTCTTAAACACTAACTTAAACTGTCTTACATACTAACTTCTTAACAACACCCTAAGTAAAAGGTATAATTATTCACATTTTATAGATGAGAACACTGAGGATCAGAGAGATTAAGAAAATTGTCCGACTCACCCGACCAGTACATGACTCTAGGGGCCATACTCTTTCTGCTTTTATTTTTATAGAAAAAACAGTGTACATAGAGGGCTCTGAAACTTCAGTGAGGTTTAGGAGAAGTCTGACCCTTGTGTATTGATTTTGGTCTAACAATACTGTCATTCATGTTCTGGGCCAAAATTGGAGTAGGTAAAATATTTTTGTCTCTCAACTTCTGTATGCCTACCAGGTAAAGAGAAAATTCTTGAGCAGGATCTAGAAGATTCTGTCTCGCTCCCAGCTACAATTCTAGCCTATCTTCCCTTTCACGCGCCTGTAGGCTACCTACCACAGACTAGCTTCTCAGCCTCTGGGCTTGTGGCCATACTGCTTTCCTTTGCTGAGTGTACCCCAAGTCTGTCCCATGCATTCCTACTCACTTTAAAAAATCCAGTTTGGGTCATCTCCTCTGTAAGAATATTCTAGGCCTTGCCCCCTCACTTCCCAGTCTGATAGACAGAATTAGTCACTGCTTTCATGCTTTCAAACCCCCACTGCATACTCCTTTTAGCAACATTGCATTGTATCACAATATGTGTTTCAGTCCGATGCAATCTTAAGATTTTAAAGTACTTCTGAAATGCAGTGCCTATATTGGGTATGCCACCGAGTTTGGGATTTAACCAAATGTTTCTAGACTGTAATCAAGAGTGCACAATCCTTCAGTTAATAGAGTAGCTCTTGAGGAAAAAAATACGCATAATCCTCAGACAAAACACATCTGTTATTAATATCTTCAATCACAGGCACTTTGCCAATTAGCACAGCTCGTGTCAGAGTTGTTTTTTATTGGTGAAATTAGTGGCATGTTGATTAACATGATGAAAGTTAGAAATGGGATCTTTTTGATAAATATAAAGATAAGTAGACTGGTTAAAAGAGTTTAGAGACTCTTTACTCTGGCATGAATAAAATATCCAGCACTCTTAGCATAATGCCTTTACCATGTCTTAGGCCTAGCCATAAACTCTGGAAGATTCTGGTTGCCCAGTGCTAGCTAAACTGGCAGCATTATTCTGTCTCTGGAATCCCAGATATTGTCTTAGGGAACTTTGCAAGAAAAATTATATGAACTTCTGTAATCCAAGCACTTTGGAGGCCAAGGTGGGTGAATCACCTGAGGTCAGGAGTTCAAGACCAGCCTGACCAACATGGTGAAACCCCATCTTTAATTAAAAAAAAAAAAGAAAGAAAGAAAGATTATATGAACTGCTTTTTTGCTGGCTTACTAATAAATATTTAGTTAACAAATGTGTGTGTGTGCAGCAGAATTTGGCTAGTGGCTTGCTTTGGTCATGATTGGGTAACATGTTTGTGGAGAAGAATAGCTAACAATTCTGACTTAACAACTCCTAGGTTGCAACCACTCACACATGACCTATCTGGCTCAGGTCAGTTTTCAAGACCCACTCACTAGAGCGTGTTCATACTGCTTCCCTATTTTCCAGATGGTTCTTATCTATTTAATAACACCTTAATTCTTCAGGGGAAATAATCTATTGCATTATTATGCAATAATAATCTATTCACTCTGATTGTAAAAACACATCCCGATATCAGAAGCATTAAAATATAAAAGAAATGTCAGGGCCGGGCATGGCGGCTCAAGCCTGTAATCCCAGCACTTTGGGAGGCCGAGGCGGGTGGATCACGAGGTCGAGAGATGGAGACCATCCTGGTCAACATGGTGAAACCCTGTCTCTACTAAAAAAAATACAAAAAATCAGCTGGGCATGGTGGCACGTGCCTGTAATCCCAGCTACTCAGGAGACTGAGGCAGGAGAATTGCTTGAACCCAGGAGGGGAGGTTGCGGTGAGCCAAGATCACGCCATTGCACTCCAGTCTGGGTAACAAGAGCGAAACTCCGTCTCAAAAAAAAAAAAAAAAGAAAAGAAAAAAAGAAAAAAAGAAATGTGCATCTTGGTCAGGAGTGGTGGCTCATGCGTGTAATCCCAGCTTGGGAGGCTGAGGCAGGTGAATCACTTGAGGTCAAGAGCTCAAGAGCAGCCTGGGCAACATAGCAAAACCCATCTCTAAAAAAATTAGACAGGTGTGGTGGTGGGTGCCTATAATCCCAGCTATTCAGGATTACATGAGGCATGAGAATTGCTTGAACCCAGGAGATGGAGATTACAGTTTGCCAAGATCACGCCACTGTACTCCAGCCTGGGTGACAAAGCAAGACTCTGTCTCAAAAAAAGAAGGGAAAAAGAAAAAAAGAGAAATGTGCATCTTAGAATAAAGGCAAACATAGTGTCCGATCTCTCTAGATACCATGCCTGTGTTTTAACCAGGTGCTCGCTTCCTAAACTCAGATGCAAGGTAACTGTAGGGTTTCTTTTCCTGTTCTGGGACAAGCCAATGAGAGATATTTGGGGACAGGGAAGTCTCTTCAGGGCCCCTGTAATCACATCAAGCTGGTTTCATCTCTGAGTCACAGACTTAGCTTTCTTTCCCTAGTTCCTTTGACATGAAGGAGGTCTCTTGATTTTGAGATATAAACACTGAGGCAATGAATGAGAGTAAACAACCTTGCCAAAGGCCCCTTCAAAGAAAGTCAGTGGTACAGCAAAACACACATGCAGTGTTCCAACTCTCAGTTAATTCACCAGTGAAGCCGCAAAGCCTCTCTTTCCATGGGCTCCAGCATGAAGCATTTTGATAGATGAATTCCTGACCTCAACAATTCTTGCCTTTAAAATCCATAAAGCATAGCAGAACAGAACAGAACACTGAGTGCAAATAAACCTCTCCATTAGTAGTTCTTATATCTCCTGTTTGGTTCCACAGGAAAATAACAAGTGAAAACATGCTTTTTGTTACTCTTTAGAAAATACTTAGTTAAAAAACAAGGTAGAAATGGTGTACTTCCCCTTCCCAAGCAAAACTTCTCAAAATTTTCAGTTTTCAGGTTCTCCTGGTCTGTCCCTGGCATTATTAAAGATGTCCTGCATTCAACAGAGAATTGAAATCAACTGTGAGAGGGCTGGGGAGAGGCATGCTAAAGAGACAGAAAATATGGTTTCAACCTTCAAGAGACAGAAGTTCTAGGTTAGGAGATATACAACAAAGAAGATAATTATAACACTGAGTGAAGTTCTGGAAAGCATTTGTTCATGTCTTCGTTAACGAAGCTCTCTTTTTTCCCCCTCTCTCTTTTTCTTTTCTTTTCTTTTTTTGTTTTTAAAGAGCCAGATGTCTCACTATGTTGCCCAGCCTGGTCTCCAATTCCTAGCCTCAAGGAATTGCTCCTGCCTTGACCTCTCCAAGTATTGGGATTACAGGATACCCATCGTGCTCATTTTCGGTTGACTAATCTCTTAATAGTTGTGTCCTGTCTTTGAGTAAGGTCAGCCATGGAGAAAATGCTGGGAGAGGTAAGGTCCAAATTGGGGGATAGGAAGATTATGGTGGAGGAAGGGGAACAGCATTACAGGGTGACATAGTTCGGTTGTGTCCCCATCCAAATCTCATCTTGAATTGTAGTTCCCATAATCCTCATGTAGGAGGTAATTGAATCATAGGGGCGGTTACCCCACGTTGCTGTTCTCATGATCTTGAGTTCTCATGAGATCTAATGGTTTTACAAGGCTTTTACCCCTTTGCTTGGCATTTCTCTCCCCTGCTGCCATGTGAAGAAAGATGTGTTTGCTTCCCCTTCCACCATGATTGTAAGTTTCCTGAGGCCTCCCAGGCCATGCAAAACTGTGAGTCAATTAAACCTCTTTCTTTTATAAATGACCCCTCTTGAGCAGTCCTTTATAGTAGTGTGAGAATGGACTAATACACAGAGTTAATATTCCAGGGTCAGGTGAAGGTTCAGAAAGGTAAAAGTAAGCAGGTCAAACCCCAGCAGAGTCCCAGGTAGCATGGGTCATGGTCTTTGGGTTCACTTAGACCTTGCCATCCTTGATCACTTTCCACTAGTGTCATGCTAGATCACTTCTAGCCTGTCTCCTTGGCTATAAAGATGGAATCATTTGATCTGCCTCATAGCGTTGCTTTGACAATAAAATAAAATAACAGGCAATGCCTGGTAAAGAGTAGACATTAAATAAATGTGCAGTTTTCCTTTGGAGTAGAGAGTGACTAAATGAAACTGGTGAGAGAAGGGTTGAGGTCACTGGCAAAAGGAAAGGTAACTCCAAATGTTTAAACTTTGTATTGCTTCCTGGAAGTTAAATTAACATCACCATATAGAAGCTTTTAGGATTAGAGTACACCAGACCAGGATAACTCAGTTATAATTTAAAGTGTATGCTAAAAATAATCAATAAGTAAAATGATATACATCTCGGTAGTTAATAAAGGAGACAATTTTGTAGTCCCTGTTCTATAAGCAAAGCATAAACATAATTCATTTGAGTTCAGTATCTGAGAAGTAAAAAATAAACAAATAAATTGGAAACCTATTGGATTCTATAAAAGCAAAACAAAACAAACCACGTTAAATTGTTGACCACGGTGAAGGTAACAATCTGGAGCAGTAAAAATGATTAGGCATAGACAGGTTTCCATTAATAAGCTGATACTGACACTGTGGTCTCAAAGATTCCAAGATATAAATATAATCAGAAAGCAGAGATGAAAGGAAGACCCTAAAGAAAATAAAATTTGTTGTTTAAGTTAGTGATTTCAGATAACAGATGGTGCATTAAAAAAACAACAAAGACCAGGCACAGCCGCTCAAACTTATAATCCCAACACTTTGGGAGGTCGAGGTGGGTGGATTGCTTGAGCTCAGGAGTTTGAAACCAGCCTGGGCAACACAGCAAAACCCCAACTCTACAAAAAATACAAAAATTAGCCAGGCATGGTGATGCATGGTGATGCATGTCCCAACTACTTGGGAGGCTGAGGTGGGAGAATTGCCTGAGTCCGCGGAGGTTGAGGCTGCAGTGAGTTTGGATCATACCACTGCACTCCAGCCTGGGTTACAGAGCAAGTCCCTTTTTCAAAAATCAATTGAACAAACAAAAAAACCTCTCATTTGACATGGACTTTATGTGTTAGGGCGCAATACACTCTGAATATGCTATCTGTGATTCTTTTTCTAGGTGGAGGGGAGAAGAAAGTATAAATCAGAAAGTGACTGAGGCAGATCTCAATCAATTAGAAGTGTATTTTGCTGAGGCAATCAATTAGAAGTTTATTTTGAGTAAGCACCCAGGAAAAACAAACACAGCTCACAGTAGAATTTGTGACCTGTGCTTTTCCCAAAGAGAGTTTTGGGAACTTCAGTATTTAAAAGGGAAAGAGCAAGCAGGAGGGAAGAAAAAAAAAAAAGTAGGCAATGAGGCAAGTGGTTACATTCTTGTGAGGTTCTGATTTGTGCTTGGTGAGTCTACATTTTACATGTGAGTAGAGGAAAAGTCAATTATGCATTCATCTGGGGCTCAGTAAATCTACATTTTCCATCAGCTAAAGTAGGCATGTGAAATTGCAGTTATTTGTTTGGGAACACAAGGAAGGCAGTTTTTATGTGACTCAGTTCCCAAGCTTAACTTTCCCTTTAGTATAGTGAGTTTAGGGCCCCGGGATTCCACTTTTCTTTAGCAGTGGTTTTGTCCTTCATTGTTTCACCTCTGTTTTATAGAGAGCTCTGTCGGTTAGGGAAGCAGATGTCACAAACTCACGTGATTTTGCAAGGGTTTATTTACAGAGTGACTCCTCGTGGATGTGTGGGCATACGGGAGGCGTAAGAGATGGCACAGTATCCCAGGGCACGTATCAACGGAGCTGCTGTCATCCCTGGGCCTATAGCTTCAGGGAAGGAAGCAGCTACCAGAACCTGGAAGAAGAGTCACATAGAGGAGGCTGCCTTGAGAGAAGATGTCGTCTTCAATTGGGGGATGCTGTCAGCCCGAGGTAACCTCTTAGAGAGGCATCAGGTGAGTGAATATACTGAAGTCGCTGTCTGCTTCCTTCTGTTTCCCTGCAGGGCTTCCTGCTTGCCAAACCCAACCAGAAGGCGGAGAGTATTGGAGCCCATTGCTGTAGCGCAACCTGCCTTCAGGCAGAGAACAGATCTGTAGGGGATCACAGAAAATATCTGACATAACAGCAGAGGCGTTGCGGTGGAGGAGGAGCCAGATAGGAAAAGAAGAACTAGAATTTGGCTGGTGTATTAGTAGGCTAGAGTAACCATAACAAAATACCATAGACTGGGTGGCTTCACAGAAATGTATTTCTCACAGCTCTGGAAGCTGGAAGTCCAAGATCAAGGTGTTGGCCAGCTTGGTTTCTTGCGCATCTTGGCTGGCAAGTGGCTACCTCACTGTGTCCTCGCATGTTTTTTTGCTCCGTGGGCGTGCATTGCTGGTGTCTCTTCTCTTAACAGCAGTCATATTGGATTAGAGCCCCACCCCTCTTTTAACTCAAGTAACCTTAATTACCTCTTTAAAGGGCCTGTCTCCAAATCTAGTCACATTAGGGGTTAGGAGGGGGAGCACAGTTCAGTCCATAAAGGCTGGCAATAAGGTTTACACCCCCCAATAAGCCCTTTACGACTGCTATGAGTATGTACTTGGAGTAGCCCATGGAACTCCCAAAGTCCCTCATTCAGTCCTATGAGTAACTTTGCATTCTTACCAGCATTGTGAATAAACAATCTCCCTTTTTACTAAGTCTACTTAGAAAAATTTGAGTTGGGTTCCTGCCACTTGTGTCCTGGAGTCCTGACTAGTCCTGACCAGAGATAAAGGGCACTTGTTTGTGAGAATTTTGTTCTAGTAGCAGGAAAAATTAGAAATGTCATCCTTATGATTTGAGGCTAGTTTTCTAAAATAGCAGCAGCCTATCCCTTCCCCTAGCAGACAGGTCTACCCCTGCAAGGGATGTACAGAGCCCAGGAGGAGACACAACACCCCTGCTTAGGTACCACTGCAGCCCTTCACGATGTTTCTCAACAGAGACCTTTAGAAAGACATTGAGCACAACAACGTCACTGTTCATGTTTGGAAAAATGAGAAAGCGCAATGAAAGGGCATTCACGGATCACTCAGGTATCAGAGAAGGGTTAAAGATAGATCCCTCTGGCTGTTCATTTAGCCACACTCCTTGTTCTTCATGAGATGGGTGGGTTGAAGCCAGGATGCCCTGGAGACAAAAGCGGCTTAGTCAACTCTCCAATAAAACGCCCTGAATACGTTGTCTCAGAGGCCATACACAGCCACTGTGCTAAATTATTCACCCTGACTTTTACTGGATGCCTTCCTCCCATTTCAATTACTTGAGATTTTTATAGAAAATTGGCTGTGGGAATTTGACCGCTCCAACTGCCTGGTAATAATCCAGTCTGAATAGTCAACTCAGCATGGGCTGATTCTGGGACGAGCTGCAGCATTCTCAAAAGAATTCGAGAGGAGCTGCCCTTGGCTGCAGAGAAAACTAGGAATCTGTTTATACAAAACGATGCCATTTATTTGTGAGAATATCGTGCTATTTACGTAGTAGGAGGAAAATGTTAGAAATGCCACCCTTAACCAAGATGTGTTGCCAGTTTTGAAAAACAGCAACCAGGGCCAGATATGGTGGCCCATGCCTGTAATCCCAGCACTTTGGGAGGCTGAGGTGGGAAGATCATCTGAGCCCAGGAGTTCGAGACCAACCTGGGCAACAAGGTGAAATCCCATCTCTACAAAAAAATACAAAAATTATCTGGCTGTGGTGGCATGCACCTGTAGTTCCAGCTACTCAGGAGGTTGAGGTGTTAAGATTGTTTGAGCCCAGAAGGTTGAGGCTGCAGGGAGCCATGATTACTCCACTGCACTCCAGCCTGGGCTACAGAGTAAGCCCCTGTCTCAAAAAAAAAAAAAAAAAAAGCAATTAGTCCTTTCATAAATGCTTTGACCATTATAGGGCTATGAAAATGCTTTAGAACATCTGTATTAGAATACAAACATAATATATAATAAATATATGTAAGTGTATATATATATATATGTTAAACAAATACATAAATATAAATAAATCTTGACACAGTCACATACTTGTTCACTAAAAACTCGGCCAGGTGCTTATTCTGTGCCAGGTACTGTGCTCTATTTACATCTATTAATTTATCTAATGCTAACAAGAAGCCAATTTGTAATGATGGTGTTATCTTCATTTCACAAAACAGGAAGCTGAGACCCTAAGATTAAGTGACATGGTGAATTTAACACAATATTTAAGTGGTGGTTTCAGAGTGTAATTTGTCATTGCAAGCTAAAATACTTAAAAGTTAGACCATGTTTGAAACAGAAAAGAATACATATCAAATTCTTTAATTAGTTTTCTTACATGCCATAGTCAATGCAAATCATTTCTTGAGTGTTCTTTCATTTATATCAATAGTGAATATAATTATAATAAAAATCATTTTGGATCTCCTTTCAAACACATGACATTGTGTTTTAGATTGTGGACTCAGTCTTACTTTATTACTTTCCATAGTGATTATCTGCTTATGTGAGAACTGGAGGGTGTCTAAGTTTGAGGGCCAACAATGATGGCCGGCAGGGTGGCAAGACTCACCCTGAGGGCAGAGAGAATCCTTAGCACAAACTTGGTTTGAGGATAGGGGCAGCATGAGAAGAGAGCTCAATTAGAGCTTTCAGGCTTGGCTCTCTTTCTGAATCTTCCATAACATGTATCAGAGCACCAGGGAGATGAAATAGTAAAACTCAGAGAGCCAGGATCCTTTTCACTAGTGTCTGCAAGAGCTCAATAGCAGGAGGCAGTGTAGCCCAGTGTCGCTGCGCTTCAGTGAGGGGACTGCCCGTGTACAGGCCACAGAGGCCTCCATGGCTCTGAAACAGGGAAGGGTGGGTGGATCAGACCAGCCTAGATCCAGCACAGAGAGGAATGATATGCTCTGTTCACAGCCTAGTTCTCTCCATTCCCACACTCCGTTAATCCACCCGGGAGCTTATACAACTACTTGGGAGATTTTGAGGGAGCTAGACTTCCCCAAAACTCACGGAGTGCATGGGTTGGAATTAGATAAATATTGTCCTGTTGCAAGTAGTGAGATCGTGATGGTATAGGCATTTTTGAGAGGAGAAATATGTAAAGAAAGACAAATAAGCCTCTTACTGAACAGGTGGGACGCTCATTGCCTTCACTCTTTCTTTAGCAGTCTCATTAGATGCAACATTCTTCCCCATGCCTTCAGCATTTGGAACTGTCTCCAACTTTAAGGCATAGAAACAGAATAGAATTCATTTAACCTCAGTTATGAGTAAGCCTATCTTTAAAGTGTGCTCAGTTCATTGTATATAAATGGAGTTAGTAAGGCTCTCAAGGTTTATGGAAGGATCACAGCTATCCAGTAGCTCATTGAGCAGCTATTTATCTGAAAGCACAGACTGACTGAATCCTTCAGTGTCCCAGTTAGCATCTTACAAGATCAAACTGTCTGGAAAAATAAATTAATCAACTAATTGCATGTTATATAGTATCAATCAAATACCATGCTATGCAGTAGCTGCACAAAATAACATATGCTCAATGGTCCTGAGTAATAGTACTCATGATGTTGAATTGTCCTGATATTCAAGTTCTCATCACTTTATGACTTTTCATCATGGGCAGTTAGAAGAGGTTTGACTCCAGCAGGTTATCATTAGCAAGCCACAGTCTCTTTAGCACTTAGCTTTCACTCTTTCTAGTGATCAGATATTTTACAGAGGTTTTACTTTTCCTGATGTATTTACTGTGAGCTATACAGTAAATGAAGGTACAGAAGTGAGCAAAACCAAGAAAATACAGTCCTCCATATAACATATCTTGGAGCACCTGAAGCAATTCAGAGCTTAGAAGTACCATATTTTAGTACTTTTTCAGAGACATTTTGGAAAAAAAATTTTAATCAAGATCTCACGGCCAGTATTTCATAATTGAATGGCACATTCATGATCCCATAGCAAAAGGTTCATGGATGTTTCAGCTGTTTCTTAGGCTGTTCAATTTCCTGTTTAATCGGAGGGGAAATAAAATATCCCTTTTAATAGGAAGGACGTCAAAGCTAATATAATGATGAAAGCTAGGACTCCAGAGCAGACAGGTCTAAGGCAATAGAAAAGTTCTACTCAAACTCATTCTCCAGCAGTTTCTGTCTTAGGGAGTGAATGGAGGATAAACAGCTGTCAGCACTGTGCCAGCATTCCCCAAACCCCATAAGATGTGGTTTTGCAAAGTTTCTTGGAAGTCAGGTCAGTACAAATCTATTCCTGATGCAATTATATGAAAGTTTACATTTTTTTTTTTCCCTCTATGGCTAGGATGTCAGAAGAATGAGCAATTTCCTTTTATGTTCTGAAACTTACATATTCAGTTAAAAGATCTTAAATGGGATGTTTTAATGAATATGTGTTTCTGAGTGCCAGAATTCCCTTGAGGCTATGATTTCCCCATTCTCAGGCCATAGTATGTACGAGGGGAAAGGGGAAGGGGAAGGTAGTATTCATTTTCTATTGTGTATAACAAATCACCCCCCCCCCAAAAAAAATTGAGTGGATTAAACAAAACACTATCTCACAACTTCCATGGGTCAGAATTCTTCGGGCCAGGCCTTGCTGTACACCTGTGCCTCAAGATGTGTCACAAGACTGCAATCAAGTTGTCAGCCAGGCTGTAATCATCTCAAGACTCAACTAGAGGCAGATCTGCTTCTTAGCTCACTCATATGGCCGTTGGCAGCCCTTAGGTCCTTGCGGGATCGTGGACACAGCTGTCAGTTTTGTGCCACTTGGATCTTTCCAAAGGGTAGTTCACAACATGGCAACTGGCTTCCCTCAGAGTGAAGGCTCTGCAGGAAAGAGAGACACAGAGTGGGTTAAGCAGTAGTCACACTCTTTTTGTAACCTAATCTCAGAGGGTGGCATCCATTTCTTTTACTGTATTCTATTTATTAGAAATGAGTCCAGCCCACACTCAGAGGAGACGAGTACACAAGGGCATGAAGATTATGAGATAGGAATCAGCAGAAGCCATCCTGGAGGCTGTCTAGGGGAAATCATCTGGAATTATCCATTTCTCTGGCTGCAGTCATTGGCTCATGGATAGGCACATGATCCAAGCCTGGCCAATGAGACTTCACCCTGGACCTTTGGCTGGAACTCTTGGGAAAGAAATCTCTTTCAACTAGAGTTTGTATGATGTAAGCCTGGAGCCTCAGTCGCCAACTCTGTCACCATCTGGAAAAAGCACTTTGAAAGTAAGAGCAACATAGAGGAAAATATGACCAAAGATGAAAGTGAAATATTGCTGGTGCAACTTGAACAACTTGATCTAGCTATATCTAAAGCCAGTCCTATCCCTAGGTTTTTCTGTTCCATGATCCAATTAAAAACACTCTTTTTTGCTTATGGTAACATAAGCTACCTTAAGCTGGGTTTATTTCACTTACTACGGAAAGACATCTGATATACAGATAGAGTATAATAAAGATATGTCACTACTTTTTAAAAATTTCTGTCTGGTAAAAAAGAATCAGCAAGAACTTTGGCATGACTGGAGTGACAATAGACAAATGACTTCTGATGATTATAGTAAAATATTTATTCACTCAGGACTCTTTTAAGAAAATTTCTTTTCCTTCTTTTATCTTTTCTTTTTTTTTTTTTTTTGGTTGAGAGACAGGGTTTTGTTATGTTGCCCAGGCTGATCTCAAACTCCTGGGCTCAAGTGATCCTCCCGCCTTGGCTCCTAGAGTGCTGGGATTACAGACATGAGCCACTGCAAGGAGCAAAGAGAATTTCAGCTCACTTGTCCTAAGTGCTTATCTCACTGTTAACACCAGATAGAGGAGTTCTCTGCTTTGCTTCTGATGCTTAGCTGGCTGCTTGTGTCTGGATGAACTTTGGTTTGAAAGGTAACGTTACCATAAATCAGTGTTTCTCAACCAGAGATAATTTTGCCGTGTCTGGAGACATTTTTGGCTGTCACATCAGAGCAGGAAGTATGCTACTGTCGTCTAATGGGTAGAGGCTGGCACATCCTGAAATGTTCAGGACAGCCCTGACAACAAATAATTATCCAGTCCAAAATGTCAGTAGTGCTAAGGTTCACAACTGTTGCTCTAAACTGTCTGTGGGTAACACAACAAATTACAGTGGGAGGTTGTGTTCACTTGTTTAAGCCTAACTAGTAATATAAAGAGGGTCAAACTTGAACACGCACGGAGAACATGCTGTCATCATTCTGCTTCACGTGGTGGGCCCTAAGGCTTGGAAGATGGCACAGCAGAGAATGGGTTCTTAGTGTTTTTCAATAGCTGTTCACTGATGGATTCCTCTGACATATATTCATACTCTCTGTTCCGTTCTCAAACAGTTGTATCCATTTCAGGATGATCTGGTGTGCTGAGTAAGAAAAATAAATGATTTCAGATCCCCTTGACAGGATCTAGCTCTATACCATGCTCACAAATATGAATTAACATCTACATCCTAGCTTTAACAATGAAGGGCTTTTGTTGTAGATAAAAAGCAGAGCAATTAATATTTTAATATGACATTAAGATCTGAATGGAAAAACGGGGAATGAAAATTATAATCCTACTCTTTCTATTAGTAAGAAATTAAACTTTTGCATGATCTGATCGTGATTAGTTTCTCCAATGCTTCTTCTTACCCTTTCCTGGGGATATGTTTTGAGACCCAGCCAGTACTGCTGTTAATGGAGACATGTTATTTAATTCATTTATTCACTTATTTAATACACGCTTGTGTACTCCCCTGGAATGCCTAGCACATAGTGAGTGTTCGATACCCTTTACACTGTTCTTTGTTATAAAAGATTCTCCAATCTTCAAAAACAGGTTCATAAGTCTGGGGCCCTCCTGTGGTCTGGGGGCTTGGGAGGGTTAAGGTTGGTTACTCAAGATTTCAGGGCTGCCTCACATGGTGGCTAAAGCTGTGTCAAGCAGGAGGGAGCATGTGGGGGGACCAGATTCCTGCCCATGCTCCCCTTCCCAAGCTGTGTGCTTGACCTGGGGCTATGTTCACCAAAGAACCTGACCACTGGCCAAGCCATGCTCCCTATGGGACTACATCCTTCTCTAAGGGTGCCCTGCCTTCAGCAGAGGCTAGTGGAGGCCCTGTGAGCATGAGAACCCCTAACTAAACACCCATTGGCTATTTGGCAAAGACTTTTCTACATGTGTGCAGGTGTTCCTGAGCTCCTAGAGCTTTACTGCAAGTTTCCATTACCCACTCCTACATCTGGGTTCATGGGCAATATAGTTATCATTGCAGCGAGGCCCTATTAAGTCCTACTGCCCAACCAGAGAAAGATGATAGGTGCTTATTAGGCCCTGACACATACCCAAAGACAAATTACTTGGACACTGTGCTGAGAGCAAGCATCTGTGTCTTCCACTTGAAGCCCAGGATGTCTTTAGGTTTTACTGCAGAGTAATCATGTGGATGTAGAGCTGGGATGTTATGCTTCCCCTCCTGCAGTTAATGATTAGCTAAACCACTTACCAGGAAGGTGAGTGAAAGGAAACCACTTTGAATCAAAAGGTGAAGTCTGAGAGATCATCTGCAGTGACCCAGTCCAAGAAAGGAAGCAGAGAGGCTGTTCCACGCCCATCACACTCCCCTCCTCCCTCCTGGGTTTCCCTTCTTAGTGAGTGGCCCCATCATTCTACCAGTATTCAAGTTGGAGACCTGGCTGTCACTCTGGCCTTCGTATTTCCCTCCATCTAAGCTGGAAGAGTGACTGGATTCTGTCAGCTCTGACTCTTCAGTGACTCCATCATCACCCCCACCTCCTCACCCTCAGGACCTTGCCACCTCAGTCCATTGGTCACCATCTGTTGTCTGGCCTACTACAGTGGAGTGTGTCCCCACGTCCAATCCCCTCTCCAGGCAGCTGCCCCCAAGAAGGTGAAAACGTAAATCTCATCATCCATTTCCTGGCAAGGACAGTGGCTATGACTTGGCCTCCATCCAATCTTCCTATCTCAAATCTCTTGAACCCTTGAGCCCCTACCTCCTGGAGGCTGGCCTGGGAAGCACCTTGCAGTGTTCTGGATCAACCATGCTGCCTCATGGCTCTGCACTTTAACCCGTGCTGCGTAAACTTTCTGCCTGTCCTTCTGATGAGTATCTAGCTCCTCAGCCTTACAAGTCCATCCACGTGTCTCTCCCTTGAGAAAACCCTTTGTTTTCACCTTTCCAGAATTGGTGGCTCCCTGCCAGAACCTAAACAGACATCGGCACACCTGTATCCTCGACACTGTAAAGTCCTTCACAATCGAGACGTCTTCAACCTACAGTATCCAACATGGCCCCGGGGCTGACTGGCTGATTATTAAATGCCTATGATTTGCCAGAATGCTGTTTCATCCTTTACTGCTCACAAAGCATTATTGAAAACACTGTCTCACTTGAAAGGTGTTTCCTGGGGACTTGCATCCTGGCTCTTGGGAAAGTCTCCTGATATTTTGCACCTCACTGTCCCAGTCAGTTGGGGTATGATCACAGCTATTTGTGGACTAAGGTCCATGTTCTCACTGTCTTGCAGCTGCTCCTTGAATGTGGAGAGAACCCACCATTTGTATATGTTAGTGAGTTCAAGTGCTGTCAGGCAAAACGGAAAGCTTTTTATCATCATTAGCTACGACTTTGAAAGGCAGATTTACATTTCAGTTTCCACTTTTTTATGCACTCAGATTCTTATGTTGTCTGTGCAGAGTACGCCTCACTGTAGAAGTGTTTAAAATGAATCTGAATAGATAACATGCACACAACTTAATTCATCTGAAGGACACTTGGATTTCTGATCCTCTTTGAAGCTTTAAGGCAGGTCAAGTCTACTATGGCACGAATATCATGACCATTATGTCTAGGGTGCTGCATTTATCTTGATGAGTCTCCTTCCTATTGAAGCCAAGGAATAATTCAATTAATACACTGATTAAGTACTTACTGTGTATTTTCCACAACAACTTTCACAGTACTTTGTACAAAGTTTTTATCCGAGTTGCAGAAGGCTTGGCTCTCTCTGGATGAGTTGTGGACATCTCATCCCTCTTATAGATTAGAACTAAAAGAGTAGTTTAAATGTGACCATGATTGAAAGAGAGGATTGAAAGAGTAGTTTAAATGTGACCATTATTGAAAGAGAGCACAAACAGGCAAGATCATGCCCAGCTGAGAGATCAATCCATCCTTGCATTATGGAAGGAAAATTAGTCTTTCCCTTAAGATCAAGCAGGAAATAATATTAACTGATATTTATTGACCTCTAATCATGTTAAACACTTTAAAGGATTATTTTATTTAATCCTTGAGAGTTCCATGAGGTTGATATTTATATTCACATTTTATAGAGGAAGAAATTGAAGCATAAGGAAGCAGAGTCAGGGGATAGGATTTTAACCCAGAGAGTTTGGTTTCAGACCCCTCTCAATTTACCCATTGTCTATACAATACCCGCCAGCTTCCGATGACTGCAACAGGTCCCACCTCCGCAGGTGAACAGTTGACAAATGTGCCCCAGCTCTATTGTATTCAGTGCCCCTAGTGCCCTTTTGTGAACATGATGGGGAAAATTAATGGAAGAGTCTGGATCAACTCTCTCTCCAAGGTTGGAAGTCCTGGACTACTTACACAGGACAGCTTAGGGTTTGGGAGAGAAATGGAGTAGACTTGTGTACCTGCGTGCGCGTGTGTGTATGTGTGCAGCGGAGTAGGGAGGGGAGCCAAACAGGCAGAGAGACCCCTTGGAGTATCTGCACCTTCACTGCTCTTGGAGTATCTTCTCATTTTGAGAGCTGACTCACTATCTTGGTGAAAGTGCTGCTTCTGGTCTGGATCCATTGACTTTACTGAGAGTGAAATACAACCTCCGAACTTAACCTTTGCCCTTGAACTTAAGACCTCATGGCCTTTAAAACCTCACAGAGGCCTGGTGCCATTTCTCATACTTATAATCCTAGTACTTTCGGAGGCCAAAGCAGGAGGATCACTTGAGGTCAGGAGTTCAAGACCTGCCTGGCCAACATGGCGAAACCTCGTCTCTACTAAAAATACAAAAATTAGCCAGGCATGGTGGCATGTACCTGTCATCCCAGTTACTCTGGAGGCTGAAGCAGAAGAACCACTTGAATCTGGGAGGTGGAGGCTGCAGTCAGCCAAGATTGCCACTGCACTCCAGCTTGTGTGACAGAGCAAGACTTGGTCTAAAAAAAGGGGAAAAAAAACCTAATGGGAAGACGTACCAGCCAACATCTGGTGCAGGACACAGAACTCAGGTTGCAGATCTGCCACGGCATAGTCACTGTTCATCTCTCTTTTCGGCCACCCGGAGGACCCCAGGTTTTCAAGCCTCTCTCGCTGAACTTGTGTCACCTACAGAGGCAAAAATGAATTTTAGAAAGCTGTAGAAATTCAAAGCCAACCAAAAAAAAAAAAAAACCCATCTCCTTGAGGGTATTTGAATTTAGCTTCTGATGAAAATAAGTCCATTTCAATGACATCATTCAGCCATGTTTTTATCATCCTGCCATCTCCATTGGGAGACAGCTCAGTGCTTTTCCCCAGCCAAAATTAACAGCCGGCCGTCTTTTACAGTGTTTAGAATGCATTCTTTTATTGAGAAATCCTCTCTAAAGGAATGTTTCATAGAACTATGCTCAACATCCTGCTCTTCTGTAGGAAAATATACCCAGGACGGTTGTAAGGTTAATCAAATATCACAGAGTAAAAATTCATACTCTTAAACCAGGCTATTGTTTCAGCAGATGTGCAGCTTATATCTGTTATAAAGACTTCAAATGAAACAATTTGGTCATACTTTTTTAAAAAGCTCTTTCTACCAATAAATAAATGCTGGGTAATCATAGTCTACATGACTGAGTTTATTCTCCTCTATACCAAGCTGTTATTCATGTAAGTTTTATTGAACATCTACTGTATGTAGCTCTCTATTCTGGGTGCCATGGCAAATGTAAAGTTGAAAAAGACACCCTTTTGCCTCTCTAGAAGAGACTGGGAAGATATCACATATGAAACATCTCAGTGAGCCATACGACAGTCAGTACTAGCTGAAGGAATCTTAAAGGATGGGAATTCTAATGGTATCTACAACAATTTGCAAGGCTTTCCTGTGTAGATGTATAAGAGTCACACATTATTATGTCACACAAGTGATTGGCGAATGGCCACATTTACTATAACCATTCATTATCAATAATTCTGAAGTCTGTATTTCAGACCCACTGCAAAACCTCAAACAGGGCCAGAGCAGGTTACAGTTTTACTTTCTTTAACTGAGACAAGGAGAACCCTACTCCACTCCCTGCACCTCCTCTCCTGGGGAACAGAGAGGAGTTAATCATAGATTTCAAGGAGCTTGGCATGTCATTGCCCCTACTAGCAGTCTGATCTCTGAAAAGGTTGAAGGGTTTGTGACAGGCTTGGGAAGATGCTGGTCCCTGGTCCCATAAACACCTGATCTCTGAAGCCCATTTCCCATGTGGGGTCCTGCATTTAACAAGACAAAAACCCTGGCTCCCCTGATACCTCTTGGGCCATGTTTCTCTCTTAGCATGGCTTCCAAGAGATGAGCAGACACCAGGGGAGTGGATCCAGCCAAAACATGTTCTTGGCAGAGATGCCAAGACAGAACCCTGGAAAACAAAGCAAGTCTAACAGATAACTGGCTTTCTCTGAAGGAATCTGGAGTTTTGACTGCCTACACTGAGCTGCTGGCACCAGCAGGGAATGGAAATTGGGCTTGCAAACAGCGTCCCAGCTTGTCTGTGCACCATGGTGGCTTGGACAGAGTCAAATCATTCTCCCGCACCCCCAGCCCAGCACACACACAGGCTGAGTGAAGGCTGCGTGCAGGCCATGGCAGGGCTCCCTGTCTGTGTGGTCTTTCCTAGAAGCCCAAGCAAACCACTGAGAAGGGGCATAGGCACGCACAGGGAGTTGTGGGCTCCAACCACCAGCAAGGTCTGCTCCAGGCCCAGGAGATTTGTTGTGATTTCTACACACACACACACACACACACACACACACACACACACACTCTCTCTCTCTCTCTCTCTCTCTCTCTCTCTCTCTCTCTCTCTCTTTCTCTCTGTGTCTCTCTCTCTCTCTCTACATTTATCCAAGCCACAGATAAAAAATAATCCTTATAACCCAGGGCAGTGTCTTTTTATTTTTTCCAAAATGGAGCCTTGCTCTGTCACCCAGGCTGGAGTGCAATGGCATGATTTCAGCTTACTGCAATCTCTGCCTCCCGGGTTCAAGCGATTCTCCTGCCTCAGGCTCCTGAGTAGCTGGGACTATAGGTGTGTGTCACCATGCCCAGATAACTTTTGTATTTTTAGTAGAGATGGGGTTTCACCATGTTGGTTGGCTAGTCTCGAACTCCTGACCTCGTGATCTACCCGCCTTGGCCTCCAAAAGTGCTGGGATTACAGGCTTAAGCCACTGTGCCCAGCCAAGGGCAGTATCTTTCTGATATCAGAATCATTTGGTTTGCTTGCTATTAAGACAGATTCCTGGTCTCCACTTTAGACTTGCCTGGTGAACCTGAATTGGAAGATAGTAACCGAGAATTTGCACAGTTTAAGAAATGCCTCAATTGAGTCCTTTGTCCCAGATCAGTGAAATCCTATCTCAAGTTGCAAATAAAAAGGGCAAAGTACTGAGAAGCTTGTGTTTTGTATTCCAAGCAGGGGGTGATGGCATCATAAGACATAAATGGACTTTAAGATGTTCATTCACTTCCCCAAACATACTTAGATCCTGAAGCTGAGGTGCTATGGTAATTTAGATAGTAAGTAGTTTAGTAATGGCAATGGCATCTCTCCTACCTTAACTTGTTTTCTTAACTGAGGCAAGATAGTTGATACATCTGAGCCTTGGTTTCTGCATTTTAAAAGGACAGAGTTGGATGGTTGAATAAAGCTGGAACCAGAAGTTTGCCTGGTTCTGTTAACATAGGACCCCACAAGGGAATGAACTCTAAGAACCAAGTTCATATTGGACCAGTGACAATCATCTGCTTTCACACTTCTGAAGGTTAATGGTTGAGAACCTGAGCTCTGATCCTGTCTGAATCTAAGCTCTGACCCTTAGTAGGTGTAGAATATCGTGCAAGTTACTTAACACTCCGTCTCAGTTTCTCCATCTAAAAATGGTTATAATTTTTTTTTTTTTTTAGAAGGAGTCTCACACTGTCACCTGGGCTGGAGTGCAGTGGTGCCATCTCGAGTCACTGCAACCTCTGCCTTCCAGGTTCAAGAGATTCTCCTGCCTCAGCCTCCCTAGAATCTGGGATTACAGGCATCTGCCACCACACTGGCTAAGTTTCTGTATTTTTAGTAGAGACAGGGTTTCACTGTATCAGCCAGGCTGGTCTCGTGACCTCGTGATCCACCCACCTCGGCCTCCCAAAGTGCTGGGATTACAGGTGTGAGCCACCGTGCCTGGTTGCAAAATGGTTATAATATTATACACCTCATAGGTACTATAGGTGTGTAATGCACTTAGAACAGTCCGCCTGGTAGAAACACTCAACAAATGTTACCTGTTATTATGCATTTTGCATTGCACTAATGATCTTGGAAGATCTTCCTGCTTAATTAGTGAGAGCTCAATGAAGCTTGAACATAAATTTCACTGTGTGTGCTCGGATAGCAAGCCATGTTCTTTTAGAGTCAACACATTTTTAGTGAGGCCCTACCTTATGCAAAGGTGCAGAGGAAAGGTGCTTTGCCTTCGTGGAGCTATGTATCTTGTTGGGAGATACTTATTTTGATGTTGACTTACTTGTCCAGAAACACACAAAATAACATGAACAAGAGAAGCATCTGTCAGTACTTGGAATCCTTTCTGCTTTGCTTTGATGGCTATAATCTCATTTTCACACTAAACAACAGCCCTGAGCAAAGTGTGCAGTACTTTGGAGAATAGTTTTCAATACTCAATACCTTAAGGAGTGGCAGATGAAATTGAAAGGTCTCCCTCCTCCCCCATATACGTACACACTTTTTCCAGCCAGAATCCCTCTCTTCTAACATGCTTATTGGACTTTCTCATAAGGCTTTAGCTGAATCAGGGTCCTGCTGGGTGTAGAGAGTGGGGTGGAAGAATTCCAAGATGTGGCTTTGTCCTGGGCAAGTGAGGACCTCTGAGGGACCATGCCATAGAACTGATATATTCAGGAAAAAGGGGCAGAGCCTAGGGGGTCCTTAGTATTTGCTTCCTTTTGGGTTATTCTCGGTGTATAGGAGCCTGTAAACCAAACTTTTCCAACCTGTGGCCTGCGGGCCGCATGCGGTCCAGGATAGCTTTGAATGTGACCCAATACAAATTCATAAAATTTCTTAAAACATTATGAAATATTTTTTGCAAGTTGGTTTTATTTTAGTTCATCAGCTATCTTCAATATTAGTGTATTTTATGTATGGCCCAGGACAATTCTTCTTCCAGTGTAGTTCAGAAAAGCCAAAAGATTGGACACCCCTGCAATAATTTAGACCCCACTAAAACAATTTCTTAGCACCTACTTCTTCACCCAGAGTTACACATATAAACCTTGCAACTATCATGATGAAAAGAGGGAATAACACCCCAAATTTTTAAAAAAGTGCACGAGTCTGAAAGACATATATTTATAAATACACACCATATTGGAATAGTTTTAAAAATTGAGCCTCTTATTCGTAAAATAAGCATCTTTAGGATAGTTAATGTTTGTTAGGATACTTGTTTCAGTGCATTGGAAATTAACTAACTGAATTTCCTTTAAAACTAAACTTTTGTTACAAATAGAACGCAAACTATTGAACTTAAAATTTTGTAATTTTAAAGCAACCAGAAAACAATTTTATAGTGATTCATTTTTGAACTTTGTGTCCAGAATATATTTTTCCAGAAAAATATATTTTGAAATTTGTGTCTAAAAAATACATTTCCAAATGTGTTTCTGTCTCCTTATTGGTAGGTATAAACACATTTTGCGTTTGTTTTAGAGTCTCAAAATATATTTGTGTTGATCTGGGCCATTTGATGGAGAATATTCCCAAAGCTGTGCTTATTATAATCATAAGCCTTAAAAATTATTATTAATATAACAATACTGTATGTTGTTTTCCCCTCTTAGTCTTTAGCAGAGTTCATATGGAAAACGCCAGCTTCTCTTTGCTGTGAAAAGGGAAAATATGTGAAAACACTTACAGACAATAAAAATAATAGAAAAGCCACCATGTTTCTAAAATACTTGCTGGGCTGTCACGTTTCCCTGTAAAATCAGTGCCTCGGATCTTCTTCTGCTCCAGGCTTTAAGAATTGGCACCATTTTCCCTGGTGCATTTCCTGGTATTTTTTTTCTTCTTGCTATTTGCCTTGTCTTATTTTATTAAAGTGACCTCATGATGTTGGTGCCAGCAGGTCAATTAATTGCCACATTGATTTCAGGAATGAAAAATAATGGCCATCAGTGGGCTAGAGGCAGCATATGCAGTGGATGCTGCAGTGCTCAGCACAGATCTTTTAGGACGAGGTACTCATGTACCAACTATGGGGTGAGTTGGCAGCTGAAGTGCTGACCTGGGTCCTCCTGGCAATAGCCCTTGGCCAAAGAGAGCCACCTTGCGCAAGGCCGTACCCTCTCCCTGGGGTGGCCTGCATTCAGTGACTGCTGGGTGTGCAATGTGGCGAGGCTGTAAAGATTCTGGTCTCTTGTCTCTGTAGGGGCAGCCTCAGCCCCAGGGCTCAGGGCTTCCTGTGGGATCACTGAGGTCTCTGTTGCAACTGCATTGCAGTTCTGCTTCTTCTCTGGTCCAGCCTGTTTCCCTCATCTCCTTACACATGCGTTTCCAAGAGCACTCCCTGATCTCAGGCAGTCGGTGTCTGTTTCCAGGGAACTGATTTAGGGCAGACAAGGCTGATTTCACGGGATTACAACCTGTGTACAGGGGCCCATGCTCAGAGGGCCTTGCACTTGATTTAATGCTCTGCTGCTGCCATCTTGACATTTTTAATACTTTTTGAACATTGGCTTCAACAGTTTCATTTTGCACTGGGTCCTACAAATTATGTATCCAGTCCTGATGACGGCACTCAAAGGGAAACCTACCTAGAGCATCATTTGCAGTGGAAACCTGAGATGTTCCCTGAGCTCATCAGGAATGACTGCTTTGATGAGTTGCCTCTGCCTACCATGGATGTGGGAAGAGGTGAGGGGCAGTGGGAATGCTAAATGCTTCCCATCCCTGGCTGACTGGGGCAAACACCAGCTTAGGAGAAAGGCTTAGCTGGGTGCTCCAATCCTCTGGGCCCACTCACTTCTTTGTTCTGGTCTAAGAAATGCTAGACTCTAGCCTTTCTAAGCTTCTGAAGCTTTCCATGATGCTCAGTCAGGAGCATCCACTCCTCCCCCTCCATTTTCCCCATCAGGCCCATTCAGAAGTGGGTCTGAACTGGGATGAGGTCTTTAAGTCCACTCATTTCACGCTTTCATTTCACAACACAACCATACTTTACCTGCTAAACAACTAAGCACATGACATTTTGAGGAAGTCCTCCCGGTGTGACCTTTTTATCTCTGAAGAATTTTGTTATGGGAAGAAAAATCAAGCAATACGATCTTCAGTTAAAAAAAAAATTGAGTTGTATGCATAACAGAAATCTCATCTCATCTCTTCTATTCTCTTTTAATAGCATTTTTACAAATCTACCCAGTAAACATGTACATTGATCATGCCTGAGCCGCCCTCAACCTCCATATCTTTTCCCAAACCCTACTCCGCTTCTTGCCCCAAACCTGCCTCCCTCCACAACCAGAATTTCTACTTCTAGAATTGCATCAACAATGAGGAAGAAAAAAAGAAAACTGCTTATTACTAAGTGGAATGTTCATCTAAACAGACAAGGCACCCAATTTTAAATTAATAAAAATAATTGCTAACATGTATATAACACTTGAAAGAATACCCAGCAAGATAATAAGCAGATATAAGTGAGATATAGAACTCACTCACTCCTCACAATGTATTGCGACACAGAGATTAAATGAATTCCCTAATATTACTTTGTAGCATAAGTGGATGGGGCCAGGATTCAAAACCAGGTTGCCTGCATTCTTTCTTAATCACTATGTCATCTCCACGTGTGTCCTCAAGTCAAAAGGTGAGGGCTTCATCAGATATGTTATTTTACTTTATTTTTTTTTTTTACCTTAAATATCAAGTTTAAGAGATGAATGAGGCAATGGCCAAATAGACAACTTGGTCAAAGCTACTCATTGACAAATGCAAATTCCAGTTCAGCGTGGAACAGTGGGTGTGTGACAATTGGTAAATGAATTTTATTTGTTCAATCTTGTAAAGACCAAGAATATGAGCAGAACATGTGAAGGAGAGAATCATTATAGAACTGCTTAAATGTATGAGAATGGAGACAAGTTTGAGACTTTGAGCCCGGAAAAAGGAATACAAAGGCAGTACTACTTCCAAATATCTGAGAGCAAGCTCCTATAATTTTCTTATGAATTAATCATAAATGAAAGATTGCCTTTCAACCTTTTGTGCATTTGGAATAAGTGTTGATATCAGAATTCATTTCAATCAAATATCCCTTGGTGTTAGAAAAGTGAATTTTCAGATATTTTATTAGGGTCGATTTTATTAAAGGAAATTTTCTAATAATGTAGATTTTGCCAGTTGGTACCAACAATGAGGTATGAAGTGGTGGTGGGGGTGGGGTAGACAAGGTTCAAGTACAGGGAGTGGAAAGAGGGGAGCTAGAAAAGATAATAAAAATAGTACATACTAGGCAACAGGTTTCAACAAAAATGATAATTGAGGAGACACGCCAGAATGGTGTGAGGGTCAAAATAGGTCAGTTGACATTACCTGATAATTTAATTTTTAATTTCTGTGTTAAAACGGTTGTGTCAAAATGGTCTCTTGGTAATGCTCTGCATCACAACTCGTGGGGTAAGATATGTGAAATGCCTGGGATGGTGCCTCGCTCTCTGGAGGGCTGGTGTTCTACATGACCTTGCAAATGGCTTCCCTTCCACAGCTCTCCAGAAGAACAAACCTAAGTCAGAGGAGAGGGGCTTGTTCCAACAAGCCCTAGGCTTTCACCTGCACACAGCAGGAAACCCTGGGCTCCTCTCCAGCTTCTGCAAGACTTCACCCAGCTTTCAAACTGCTGGGCTGGAGAGATTGAGAGAGAGAAAGTATGTTTTCTTATATTTCAAAATCTCTGTACAAAACTGGTTTGAGTTTTGTTCCTGCACCTCATGTAATTGCCCAGAGGTCATCAAGGTGCAGGCTCCCATCATTCCTTTTGGAGTTCATTCCCCGTTGATATTCTATCTCTACATGAAGCTTTTTTCCAAAATGGCTGCTGCATAGACAGTATGTTGACTTTAATAACTTAAAAATAGCTGCCAGGGTGCATTTTTAGATATAATTAATGGTACTTTCTGAGAATCTGTGATTTTTGGAACCACCCCAGTCCACAGATATACGAAGCTAAAAAATAAAAAGGGGGAGGGATTTGGAGACAGATAACCTGAGCTTATGCTACATTTTTCTGACACCTATGAGTTTTATAAACTTAGAGAACTATTCTTGGATCCTTAGTTTTTGAATCTATAAAATGAATGTCACATTACCCTTCAACTTTAAATGAAACTCGAGACAGCTAATAGCAGCAGATTACATTAAAAAAATTTTTTTTGGTGAAGAATTTTTATTTTAGAAGGGTATTGGGGTTTTTTTGTTGTTGTTTATTTGTTTGTTTTTATGCCCATTTCCTGACATAAGGTATTGGTATCTAAAAGGATGGCTTATGATGAAAAAATATAGACCAACGAGTGGCACTGACTACTAATATTTATTGCATATGTACAAATGTTTTACACGTATCCCTTCATTTTAGCCTCACACCAATCTTAAAGATAACGTATTTTTATTATCTACCTTTACAGGTGAAGAAAACAAGCATAGAGAGAGTTGAGTTGGCCGCTTGCCTAAGGTCAGCCAGGGAAAATGGTAGAAGTTGGATCTGAACCCCGGTCACATCCTGCAGGGCCTGACCTCATGACCTCGCAACATCATCCTTTGAAGGCCTGAGGTGGGACCCTCCCCAACCCCACTCCGTGGGCCAGCTGCTACAGCAGTAATTCTGCTCAGACATAAGATCTCTTTCAAAATATTATTTACCTTTTATTCATTCTATAGGCCTCACTTTAGATTGTATTTATCTCAATAGAGAGGAATACAAATGTGGAGAAAAATCATGTCTACATTTTGAAAACTTAATTAGAAATAAACATTTTCATGTCCTGCCATGAGTTTCCTTAGACCTTTTGAGGCTGAGAGTAAAAATATGCTTCCAGAGGTAACAGTAAGTAGACTACTGAATGCTTTCCCAATCAGAGAAATTACAGTTTATAACCAGGAATCTGGGGACATGAGCATTTTTAAATTCCAGTTTTTTTGAAGGCATATCATGTTAAAAAAAAAAAAAAAAGAAAAGAAAAAAACATCAGAAAGTGCAATGCATTAGAATCCATAGAGATATTTGTAGATTCTATAGAGTAGCTATTCTTAATTGTGGCTGATCACAATACAGGCATATCATAGAGGATCAGTAAATAAATTTCAAATGAACAGATGGACAAATGAACTTGGTGAAGCCAATGTCAGTTCCAGTTCTTGCCAGAATAATAGTATCTAATATTCATTGACACATGATTATATGCCAAGTATAGTCTAAATGTGTAGAATGCCCTTATTCATTTAACTCTCAAACAACACTAGGAGGTAAGGACCATTTTTAATCTTTGTTTTTCACATGAGAATCCTGAGGACCAGGAATAGAAACTTGCCCAAAGTAAGTTATGCACCCGAAGTTCAGACTTGGGTCCTATGGCCTGAGTCTATGCTGGAAGCAACAGGCACAAGCCTTCTCTCAAAGAAACAAAACTCATCTAGGCCTGAATAAGCTATGCCCAAGCATTCTCAGAGGAGAAGCGATTTGCGGATTTTCTGAAGGGGCCTCCTGGAGTTCATTGATTAGGCTGACGAAGAAGGTTATGCAAGAATATTATATCTCAGCAAAAGTGGGTGTGCAATGAATGAAAGTGAGCTGTGGGCCCAGGCTCTATCAGGAAAGGACTAAAAGAATCATCAGTTCCTGGGCCAATGGAGATGGCACTCCATTGTAAGGATCCTGTTGGGGATCCAGTTAGAAATATTCTTTGATAAATGAATGAGACTGAACATATGGGGATTATGGCCCTCCATTTTCAGCATCTAACTTCAGTGTGGTGTCCAATATCTTATTTCCTGGCAGAATGGTCAAAGGCTCAGAGAAGCCTAACCTCAAATACCTCCCTGAGCTACGAGGACCATGACTTGGGAAAATAAGGATCATCACCGTCTGTAGAAATAGGGTCTCTTTTTTTTTTTTTAATGTTTTGGAGACTAAGTTTCACTCGAATCACCTAGAATGGAGTGCAGTGGCTCGGTCTTGTTTCACTTCAACCTTCACCTCCCAGGCTCAAGCAATTTTCGTGCTTTAGCCTCTCAAGTATCGAGGACTACAGGCATTTGCCGCCACACCTGGCTAAGTTTTATACTTATTTTTTGTAAAGATAGAGTTAAATTGCTGGGATTACAGGCAGGAGCCACTATGCCCACCAGAGTAGGGTCTCATCTTATGCTCTGGCCTACAAGACAAAAATAGTAATTCCCAGCAAGAGACCAGATGGATAGATTAAAAACGGATTCATGGCCAGGCGCGGTTGCTCACGCCTGTAATCCCAGCACTTTGGGAGGCCGAGGCAGGTGGATCATGAGGTCAAAAGATCGAGACCATCATGGCCAACATAGTGAAGTCCCATCTCTACTAAAATACAAAAGTTAGCTGTGTGTGGGGATGCACACCTGTAGTCCCAGCTACTCGGGAGGCTGAGTCAGGAGAATTGAATTGCTTGAAGCCAGGAGGCGGAGGTTGCAGTGAGCCAACTTCGCCACTGCACTCCAGCCTGGCGCCTGGTGAAACAGCGAGACTCTGTCTCAAAAAAAAAATTTTTTTTTAAGAAAAGGGATTCATAAAATGGTGCTCCTTTTACAACCTCTCTTTGACCATCATAGTGACTAAAAGGAGCTTGTGGAGGCAATTCAAAAGAGGATTCTCCTAGGGCCCCTCAGGATAGAGGGGGATGGGGATCAAGACTTGGGAATCTGTCCATTAAAATCAGGTTGATAAAAAGAAATCAGAAGCCTGGGTGTGGTGGCTCACACCTCTAATCCCAGCAGGTATGAGGCTGAGGCAGGAGGATCACTTGAGGTCAGGAGTTCAAGACCAGCCTGGCCAACGTGGTGAAACTCCATCTCTACTAAAAATACAAAAATTAGCTGGGCATGGTGGCACAGGCCTGTAGTCCCAGATACTTGGGAGGCTGACACAGGAAAATTGCTTGAATATGGGAGACGGAGGTTGCAGTGAGCCGAGATCATGCCACGGGAATCTGTCTCATTAAAAAAAAAAAATCAGGAAGGAGTATAAAGAAGTTCCGCAAGCTTCACATGGTCCCATCATTCTGTTTCTTTTCTTGATACTCACCCAGGGATGCCATACCACCTTGTTCTTCACCAGAGTCAGGCTAGAAAAATGCAAGACCGTCCTTTCACAGGTGTGACCTATGCACCACACACTGCTGCTTCAGTATTATTGTCATATCCTGATACATGTTTACGTGGATGTTGAATTATTACATATTATATTATATATGTGTATGTATGTGTGTCAACACACATACATATAAACACATATATATGATGTGATATTCCCCAAATTTCACTAGATGAAAGAGACCAGCAGCTTTCAAAATTGTTTTTATAAGAGGTCTTTTTTTTTTTTAATTAATAGAATTATATCTGGAATCTCAGCACATAAAATAAACAGAAGCTCTCTGGTTGAAGTTGGTGTGGCATGGGGCTAGAGCCATTCCAGCAGGAGTGGTGGAGGGAAGTCTACAGGTCTTCCTATAAATTTAGCCACCCACAGAGCAGAGCCGCTTTAGGGCACTGCACTCAGGGCTTTGAGCATGCACTGCAGAGGGTGCACCACAAAGGATTTCAAAGAGCTTTGCAGATCTACTATTTCCCACAGCACAACAAAGGCTTTTATCCCTTGAGAAGAGTTACTCTGTAAGCGGCAGGGAAACTCCCGAGTCATACTGAGGAGGATGCTTTGCTACACCTCGTTTTCCTGCAGGCTCCTTGGCCCCTTGTAAATTCGTGGGTGTGAATGTGCGTGTGTATGTGTGGGGGGGTGGGAGGTGCAATGTGGCAGCCTTGCCTATCACCTCCCACCAAGAGCAGCCATGTCCCTATTCGTTGCCGAGTCAAAAATACTCTTTTCCATACTTCCTTTCAGAATGATTGGTGGCTAGTTGCCTTAGATCTACTTAACCGAAGAGCTATTCAAGGACTTCTTGAAAAATCATAGAAGGTGATTTTATGATAAAAGGCTGACAGTGTCTCTGGGACGGACCTGAGTACCAGGATTAGACATGGAGGACGTTGGGGAAGTATCTGCATCTGCTGAGGGTACGGCAGCAGCACAGCGGCTCGTTCCCCAGGTATCAGGAACCACGGAAGGTGTGAGAGAAGGAGGCTGGAAACGTTTTTGTCCTTGGTCGGGTCACAGTGCTCCTGTAAATCTTTAACAAAACATAATTAAGTTGTTGACATACTTCCCCTTTAATCCCAGAGTTAGATTTACAAAATATTTGATTGCTGTTTTTGCATATTATCTCAGTGCTCTAAAATTATCCTAGCCGAGCTGAAGGACTGGGTAAAGGCATCCTTAAATAAGAATGAAATTAGTTATGTTAGTTCTTTTGCTGTTTCACTATTATAATTCCCCACTGTCAAAGGCTCATTCCCCAGTCTTGTGGGATTAGGGACAATGGGATGTCATCTTTCAGCTGGCTACTTCTTGCTGAACAGGGTCAATGTGGGGCAACAAGTGGAATGAAACTTTTTGGTCTGGCAGCAAGCTGATATTCAGGCCCTTGTTCCTTCCAGATCTTTAGGAAGACCTGCCACTTGGTCGAAAAGATTGTAGGGCCACGTCGGTGGGATAAGTGGTCCTGCTGGAAGCAAACTCATAAACAAAAGTTAGTGTATGTAGTGTCTAGTGTCTTAACCTATTTGGCAATTGTTAAATCCCTTAAAGCATCAGTTGGTTCTCACACCAGGGCAGAAACCCAGAATGGTCTACTATATCAGCAAGAAAATCAGTACATTTATTCCCCACTGTCAATTGTATCCGAGGCTCCTGTGGGGAGATGATGCCAGATTGGCTCAACATATGTATTTACCGGATTACAGAGGCAGCTATGAATATTTATGAAGGTGGTCTTGACACATGTATGGAACAAACATGCATGTAACACATGACTCATGTTTACCTTGGGGTGGAGACTTAACCCTTGCTGGGCACGGCCTTAGGTCCTGTTTATAATTTGGTATCTTGTTGCCACAGGCTGTACTGCCTGTCTCACCAGTCTCATGATTTCTATTTCAACATTAACGCTGTTGTGTGTGTTGTTGTGTCTACACTATAAAGGAGGCGGGTATAGCAAGATGTACCCTACCTCATTTCTCGGGTCTGACTTTCCAGCAGTGGGCAGCCGACATGGGTTCACTAACACCAATATGTTCAAGTAGAAGGACCTCTTTTTAAAATATTCGAATTTTACAAACTCTCACATAATGGTCATTATATTTTTAGTATCCAGTGATTGCTTTTTGCTATCATGTATATTCTCAGACAAAAATTCAGTCACATCTCAAAATAAACTTTTATTTTACTTATCAAACCTGTATCTATAGGACTTGAAAAATAGTAATAAATAGATGTGAAAAACACATTCAATCGTTAAGCAATGCTTAACACACATATAGATTCATGGGTTACCTTCCTCGCCCACAAAATCTGATGGTTGAACTCATCTAAATAAATCGTATTACCTTTTTTAAAAAAGCTACTTTTGGTTAATTTATATCAATTATTTTTCATGAATGTAGTTCTAGTAATAAGGAATGAATGCGCTGTTTATTGACTATTTGCAAATTCCTTTTATTATCTCAGATTGAAATTTGGGAGAGATCAATTCCTGGAGATGGAGGAGAAGGGAAGGAAAACAAACCGCAGCCTTTTTCTTTCCTGTTATCGCTGCTGTGAGCTTTCCCTGTCTTCTGCGTTATGACTCGGGGCTCAGAGAGGGCATCTCAGAGGGCACCCTGCCTGTGTTCTCTGTTATTGCCTGTGAGCCACCGACGGGCACCAACATTTTAATCAGTCAAAGAAGTGTTCCTTTCAGGAATGTATATTGCTTTTTGGTCCCTGCCTGCTCCCTGGTAATCCTGGGCAAAGAACCAGGGAAAGAATGTGAGTGATTGGGCTGAAATCAATGGGCTGGAATTGTTTCTTCGCTTTGGGCGACTTCACTGTTACTCAAGGAATGAACTGACTGGCACGAAGCAAGAAGAACAGCACATTCCCTTATTTATAAGACATAACCTTAGGGGCAATAAGCTAGAGACCCTACCAGCATCCTTGAGCCAGAATCTCATCTGATGTTACAGCAGCCATGGTTCCCTGGCATCCAAGAGCCCAAGGATGCAAATATAGCCCAGGCCAAACTAAGCTCTGACAATTAATGTTAGTCTAAAGAGGAGGCAGCAAGGATAGGAAGTTCTGGTTCCTCCACCATCAAGTTTCACAGCCCAGAGCGATGATGGCTTTAGTCAGTAAGTACAGTTAAGGAGCCTATGAGACAGAACTTGCCACAAAGATGGCTGATGTTTCACATGGACCCTAATGGAGAATCACTGGTTTTTCTTCAGGTACAGGCACAATCCAGAGGTTACAAACCATCGGTAAGTAACAAGATCCACAATAACCTCATCTGACTCATAGCAGAGATTGCTGGCATCAACCCAGACAAACTCAATGTGTTGTAATCAGCAACATATCCCCAACAGGAAAATCACATTTCAAACCTTCCTTTAGATAGGTGACTACATTTTGGTCAATGAGATACGAGTGAAAGCTGTCAGGTGGGCTCCTCATGAGAGCTCCTTTAGAAGAGGCTGACCCAGCTGTGCAGACATTTGTTCTGGTGCTTCCTCCTCTCTACGGACAACAATGTAGGTGTGATGGCTGGAGCAGCAGCTGCTATCTTGGGACAAGAGAAGACCTTGGGGTAAATAGAACCTAGGATAGCAAAGGAGATAGAAGAGCCTGGGCCTGTGATGATGTGGCAGAACCCCCATACCAGCCTTGGACTGCTAATCTCTGGACTTAACTTTCAGGAAACAAAATTAAATTCTATCTGGCACAAGCCACTGATACTTTATGGACCAAGAGCATTGGCAGCACCTGGGAGCTTGTTAGAAAGGCAGGTTCTCAGGCCCCTTCCCCAGCCAAATGAATGCGGATCTGCAGTGTGGCAAGATCCATGGGCAATTTGCCTGCACAGGAAAGTTTGAGAAGCACTGGTCCAGATGTAGTTAATGTCTCTGTTTATGAAATTATTAATTGATATAGCCTGGGAAATACTGAATTCGATTTGCTCTTACTAAAACTTGGTAAGAATGATATAAACATAGGGTAGAACACCTAAAATGACCTGAGTTATTAGACACAAAGAAAGAAAGCATTCATGTCAATTAGTTAATTCACCTTCCAGCCTCCATACGTGGCACCAGAGAAGTAAAAGATAACCCTGCTCTAGAGTTCATAGTGTAACAAGGAAGACGTGTAGATACTGTGTACTGTATTGTATTGCATTGCTTTGCAGGGACCTATTTGGATGCAGTAAGAGAGATATGACCAGGTGTTCTGGGAAAACAGATGAGGGGTCTAAGCCTTCCCTCCTGGGCTAGGGAGTAGGTTAGAGAAAACTCTAATTCCTTTATTGATTAGCTGTTTCTCTTCATCTGTCTTCTACAATCTGAAGTTGGAAATTCTTTTGTCTGATGTTTAGAATAAGTCAATGTTTTTCTCCTCTTTATATTTCTACTTGATATTCTTCAGTTTTCTATATTATTAAAAATGAAGTCACATTTTTGGATACTTGTGGTTTGGCTGGCTGGTTGGGAAACTGTTTTCTGGCATTCATTATTGCTTTTCTTTTTTCCATTTAAAGAACATTTACTGGATTTGGTACTTGAAGAAAGAAACTGACAAATTAAGAAATGAGAGAGAGAATAAATGCACTGTGCATGCTGAAACCCCAAGAAGACTTTTTTCTCCTACTTTTTATGGATCTGACATGTTGGAAATGGAAACATTGTTCCTAACAAAATCCAAATTTGTATCTCTCTCTCCAAGAGATATGGCTTTAATCTCTCTCTTTTTTTTTTTTTTCTCTGCTGCTTTTCTGAAACAGTTGGCTAGGGGCTGATTTCCTCTTCTTTGAAAAAGACCAAAATATTCCTGTGGGTGAAAAACATGCCGGAAGTGAAACAGAAAGACTTAGCTTGCCTGGCATTCACTGTCTGTCAGCTTCTCTAGCCAGTGCCTGAGTCCACAGCTCACTGCTGTTGGTTGCCCTGAGGTAGGCTCAGTGCAGGGAAGACAGGAGAGGCTTGAAGGTGTTTTATATTCTATTCTCTTCTGAAGAATTCAAAAGTTAGCAAGCACTCAACCACTACTAACTAGAAGGTATTGCCAAGTATAACAAACTACACACATCAACAAGGCCTCCCTCATATTGCAACCCCAGCAGAAAATGATGCAGCAAAAGTAATCCCTAAACCTTTGGTTGCCTGCCACCCAAGTTCTTGTTCCAAGATTTGTGTTTAGCTAGCTCTGAGATGCTACCACCTTTTCATGTGTCCAACACATGGCTTTCCACCGTAGTTCGCTCCAGCCGGAATGTGTTACTTGGCTCCGACAAATGCAAGAGGAAGTGCCCTTCTCTGAACAGAAATCCAAACACAGGGTGAAACCACGACTTGTTTTCAGCAGGCCTCCTGTTCTAAGCCCTCCCAACTGTGCTGCCCTTCTCCAAGAGAGCTGGGACTGGCGGCTTCAAGCAATATAAATGGCCTGTGTCTCTTCCTGAGGCTGCCTGTAACAAGGGTCTCAAGGGCAATTCATCATCAGCTGGAGATTTACCAACTTGGCTCACTGAGCAGGATCGTGCTTTGTCAGTTGTGAAATTCTGATGTTCTGTTACACAGCTTGTCTTCAAACTGTGCCTTAAATAAATATAATCAGGATATTGAACAATATAGTGCTCTGAACTAGAGCATCATTTACATCTTTATTTATTCAATAATCATTTACAAAGTGCCAGATATATGCTAAGTACTATGCCAGGTGCAACAGTGATAAAGCAGGAAAGAGATACTATTGCCCTTAGCGGGCTATAAATTCAAATCTCTGTCTTATCTTATCAAGCAATCCTTCCACCTCAGACTCCCAAAGTGCTGGGATTATAGGCATGAGCCACCACATCTGGCCCACGAAGTTTTCTTTAAGGGGTGATGCTTGATCTCAGTTTTGAAAGGTAGGGAGGTGTTCACCTAGAGGACAGGAAAGAACAGAGCATTCTGGAAAGAAGACTGTAGAGCAAAGGCAAAGAGATATTTCACAACCTGGCACAGTTTGGGAACTATAAGCAGTTGAAGTTGGTGGTGAATGGGGCATGAGAAGAAGGGGAGGTAGGCAGAGGCTTGATTGTGGAGAACACTGTATTCTAAGCTCAGAAGCAAAGTCATCATCCCAAAGGCTGTGGGGGAAATATTGAGAAGATTCCCAGAAAATGAGTGAGATGGTCATATTACTTGTCTTCATGACAGCAGCAAATTGAACAGTAGAGGTTGAAAACAGGGATCGGCTAAGTAGCAGATCATTGCAATAGTCCAGAAGAATGAAGGCTTGAAATGTCTACCAGCAACAGGGATGAAGAGGCGAGAATGGATCTGAGAGCTGTGAAGGGAGTAGGATCTGCAGAACTTGGAGACTGATTGGATTCTAGCACGTTAAGGAGATGGAGATGTCAAGGGTGAATGGTTCCTGGTTTATTATTTAGGAACCTGAAGGAATGCTGGTGCCTCTCATTTGAAACGGATGCAGGAAGAAGAGCTTAGAGTGGTACTCTCAGAAAAAAATGTCGAGTTCTCTCTTACTAATGGCTTCCATCTGTTGATGGCACTGCTCTGTCAGCTGTGAAGTGTGTGGCAGGCAAAGTGCAGCGGAACTTATCAGTCCCAGCTTCACATCACAGGTGGCTAAGAACTTTCACTCAGATCAAACTCAGAACTCGAGCTGCCTGCTTTAACACCACAGAGAAAAATGTCCTTCCAAAGCTATGGTTCCATTGTCTCTGACCCCATCTGAAGAAGCCAGCGTGTACCACTGATTCTATGGGGAAGATGGTGCTGGGATTGGCCTAACATCCCAATTAAAGGAAAGCCACCAAAGCATATTCTCAGACACAGGATAACATGATAGATGTTAGATGTGCCAAACATGATAGATGTGCCAAACAAAACAAAAAGTCTATGCTCCTTAGCACCGATAAAAGACACTACTCTTTCACTGCAAAGTATGCATACACTCACATAGCAGAACAGTGGCCTGGACTAGAGCTCTTCTTACTGGTTGCTATTTTATATGTATATGTATACATACACATACACACACACATATGTAATATATGTATCTTTAAATGATTTAGATGTACATATAAACTGGTATGTACATACATACGTATGCAGAATACCATGCAGTCATCTCAATATCCACGAGGGATTGATTTCAGGGCCCTTATGGATACCAAAATCTGAGGATGCTGAAGTGTCTCTTATATAAAATGGTGTAGTATTTGCATATGATTTACACACATTCTCCTATATACTTTTATGATCTCTAGATTATTTATAATACTTAATAAAAATATAAATGATTTATAGATAGTTGTTATACTGTATTGTTTTTATTTGCATTATTTGTATTTTGATATTTTTATTTTTCTATTGTGTTTTGTATATTTTTTGGAATATCTTTGATCCATATTCAGTTGGGTGAATCCACAGGTGTGAAACTTGGAGATGTGAAGGGCTGGCTGTGTATGTCTATGTATATGTAAATATAAAGAGATCTATATAAATATATATATCCTAAAGGTAGATTATGAACTTACCTTTTTAGTTCTCAGTTTAATGGAAGTCTATATTTTTGAACTTTTTATTATAGAGAATTTCAAATATGTATGAAAGTAGAAGGGATTATGTAATGTACCCGTCCACGTATCCATCGCCCAGTTCTAATCATTAGTAAGTTATGGTTATCTTGTTTCCTCTAGCAATGTCTCTATGAATATTTCCTCTTGCCTCCTGATGATTTTAAAGCAAATGTATTGGAAGTGTGTGTATGTATGCGTACCTGTGTATTAAAAATACTTTTTATTTTGGGACAGTTTTAGATTTAAAGCATTATTTAAAAAATAGTATGGAAGCCGGGCGCGGTGGCTCAAGCCTGTAATCCCAGCATTTTGGGAGGCTGAGGCGGGTGGATCACGAGGTCAAGAGATCGAGACTATCCTGGTCAACATAGTGAAACGCTGTCTCTACTAAAAAAAATACAAAAAAAAAAAAAAAGTTAGCTGGGCGTGTTGTCATGTGCCTGTAATCCCAGCTACTCAGGAGGCTGAGGCAGGAGAATTGCCTGAACCCAGGAGGCAGAGGTTGCGGTGAGCCGAGATCGCACCATTGCACTCCAGCCTGGGTAACAAGAGCGAAACTCCGTCTCAAAAAAAAAAAAAAAAAAAAAAAAAGTATGGAAATTTTCTCTCTACTGTACACAACTTCCCCTATTAATAACATTTTATAATAGGATGGTACTTTTGTAACAATTAGTGAACCAATATTGACACATTATTATTAACGGAAGTCCACGCTTTCTTCAGATGTCCTCCGTTTTTCCCTAATGTCTTGTTTGTGTTGCATGAGCCTGTTGGAGGGATATTTTATTCTGCCTTTTCAGGTCCTTGTGGACTTGGGGTACATGCTCCACTTCATCTATTACCCGTGAGTTTTTCAGGTCTAGGAAGCCTGTGCGGGATTTCAAACCCTTTCCTCCCCTCGCCTTCCTCTGTTTCTCTCCCATGCTCTCACTTGGTTGGGCAAGGATACCAGAGCATACATGTGCCCAGGGGATTAGGAGCAGTGACACCCCTGTCGCCCTGCGGAGCACTGTGGACACTTGCTGGATTCTCTTTAAACCGCCATTTTGGAATTCATGCCCCGACAAACCACTGAATATAATTTGGGACAGCCTATGAAGCAGAGAATTCAGAAAAAACCAATGTACCTTTGAAAATACATTTGAGAGGCCACCACGGTAACCAAATAAAACAGAACCAATGGCTCCCAGGCTGTTTGGGTTAATTTCCGCTTTGGCTGTTCACAGTGTGGGGGTCACAGGGCAGTGATTTAGAGGCTCCACGGAGACCCTGGGAGGTGCTGCTTCTTGGGGTCCGGTCAGTTTGCCCTTCAACACCACGTGGCCCCCTGGGAAGAAGCCCTGTGCGCTCTGCTGGTGGCACAGGAAGTCAGTTCTCTCTGGAGGTGCTTTGCTTAAACCAGTGCGGTTTGTGGTGCCAGGTTTCTGCCTCCAGCCAGCCTGTCGAACAAATCGAAGTCTGATGGGCGGCTGGCTTGGGGCCAGAGTGGCGTCACTGCCCATTAATAGAAGTTGATGGAGCTCAGAAAAATGCTTTCAGTCTGGCAACGATCCAGCTCCTTCTACACTTTGTCTGCCTCCAGGCAAATATACGGAAAAATCAATTTAGGGATGCTTATTTTACCAGTTTGTGTTAATTTAAGCATCAATTCGCCAAGTTACTGTCGAATTAAAAAAAATACATATTTTGTGACACATCTTGTTTCTTCCTGATTTATATAGTCTTTTATAGGTTCTACTTTTTCCCAAAAATAAAAAAGGTGACTTATTACAAAGGACATTTATTATTAGCATGGAAGTTTTCTCTGCTTTTTCTTGATCATGTTCTACTTACCTAACTATAGCTGATGAAGTATCAAGCTATTGATATTTCACTTTATTCCATAAAGCATGGGTCCCCAACTCCCAGGCCGTGGAGCAGTGTGGATCCATGGCCGGTTAGGAACTCGGCTGCACAGCAGGAGGCGAGTGGTGGGCACGTGAGCATTACCGGCTGAGCTCTGCCTCCTGTCAGATCAGCAGCGTTAGATCCTCATAAGAGCGTGAACCTTATTGTGATCCACACATGTGAGGGATCTAGGTTACATGCTTCTTATAAGAATCTGATGCCTCAATGATCTGTTACTGTCTGTCATCGCCCCCCAGAGGGGACCATCTATCTAGTTGCAGGAAAACAAGTTCATTCTACATTGTGGTGAATATGTAATAATGATAGAAATAAAGTGTACAGTAAGGGTAGCATGCTTGAATCATTCCAAAACCTCCCCCCACATCTGTAGCAAAATTGTCTTCCACAAAACTGATCTCTGGTGCCAAAACTGTTGGGGACTGCTGCCATAAACGGTATGTACAAAATATGCAAGTACTTATGCCATCCAACAAGATAACACAAATTACAAATGGGTAAGAAAGAAAAAAGGAAACACAAGTTAGTAACGTAAAATATAGCTATAAAATAGGACTTCACAGAAATTCATACCGTGAAGTCCTATATACTTGCTCCAAATGGGTCACACATCAGCAAATGAGGCTCAAAAGAGCCAGTCATAAAGGAAAAACGTGATCGTTTTGGCAAACTGTAGTTCCAATCAACTAAAAAGAAGCCACATGACTCTCTGATACAGACATCAGGAAGGACTTAAAGAAGACACTACGTAATAAACATCTTCCACAATATTCATATCGGAGACTGTTACGGGCTAACTTGTGTTTTCCCCATCCCACCCCCTTCCCAAATTTATATGTTAAAGTCTTAACCCCCAGTGTCTCAAAATATAATTATATTTAAAGATAAGGTCTTTAAAGAGGTAACTAAGTTAAAGTGAAATCATTAGGGGATTTCATTAGGGAATCCCCCTAATTCAAAATGACTGGTATCCACAGGATATAGACAGGCACAGAGACAAAACTATGTGAAGACAAGAAGCAGCCAAGGAGAGAAGACTCAGAATAAATCAATTCTGCTGATACCTTGATCTTGGACTTCTCACCGCCAGAACTGTGAGGAAATAATTCTGTTGTGTTAAGTCACTTAGTCTGTGGTACTTTGTGATGGTAGCCCTAACAAACTAATACAGAGACACAGTAATATGTTTCCTAAGGGCTATCTCTAATGCCGTCCCTCTTTTCAGGCTGAAGATGGCACCCTAAGGTACCCAGATTCCTCCTTCCCCTCTTCCCAAGTTGCCCCCACATCCCACTCAAATTCACATGGCTGTTGTGAATGGCCATGACCATCTGACCTTGCCATGCTGGCCACAGTTGCCTCCATGGTCTGGAGGCAAGGAACCTGGCCCCAGCTGGCCCAATCAGTCTTTTCCTGGGTTTTTTCCACCCGGAACTGAGAGTACTTGACATTAGTCCTCTCTGGCAGCAGAAGCTATAGGATGTAAGCCTCAAAAGCAGTCAATGGCCATATATTATCCCAAGTAGAGAAGATCAATCTGTGAGAAGGACAAAGCCAGAGAGAGACAGTCTTAGTTTCATTCCAATCTCTAGTGCGTTTTTTTTTTTTTTTTTCAACATTATTTATTGAAGGCTTAGTAGGTTGCAGGTCCTGAAGTCCATGGCACCCCTGCTTTCCTGAGAACGTAGTTGTTCCTATGCTTTCATTGATGCCACCACCAATAAAGCCCCCTTTTTGCCTAAGTCAAATGGGGTTCGATTTCTGTTGCTTATACCAAAGTATACACCACAGTCCCCTACATCTGCCTTTCCCTCTAGTTACCCTGGATTGCTGGCAGCTTCTTGAACAATTTCTGTCATCACAGGATAACAACAGTCAGGTCAAGGAGTAACTCTGCTGCTTTTTTTGTTTTCAGTCTTTTCTACATAAAACTAAGCAGTGTTCAAATATTAATTATGCTGGTTTCCTTGTTCTGCTTGGAAAAGCTCATTCCCATCCCCACCCACCCCAGATATCTGAGGGGATCCAGACACTCCTCAATCTCCTAGATTTGAGGGGGTGGTCACAGAGGCTTTTACTTACAACCATGTGATTACTCCAAAATGTAGGAAGTAGCTAACCTCTTTTATAACCTCTCCTAGGGCACAAATGGCTGGTAGTGATGAAATTCGATCATAAACTCACATTGTATGTATTAATGACATTTCTTCCATTTAGTAAACTCCTCTCATTTCTTTAATTTTACCATTAAATATCAAGCTGGTATATTATTTGTCCATTTCATATGAAATTTGTCTTTTAAGAAAGATGCACACAGATTTTCGTGTAGCTTACTTATATTCTCATTTTGTGAATTTTATATTTTTCCAGTACAGAGACAAAAAAACTTTTAACTTTCACCCTAACTAGGAAGTAAGCACTCAGGCAAAGATTTTTTTGAAACGCTTCCTCATAGTAGGTACCTATTACATATTGTTGAATAGATGCATGCCTATTCTGATAAATAACACCAAAGTGGAAGACCTAGTATTGTTTTTATTCGGAAATCCCCATATTATTTCTGTTTCTGTGTGGAAACACATGGTTGTCAGCAACTTGAGTTTGCAAACCAGACCACCATTTAGCAAGTGGAAGGCCTCTGCCAAGTAGGTCATTGGACTGCAGAGCCTCAGTTTTTCTCACCCATAAAATGGAAATTAAAATACTTATTTTGCAGAGTAGTTAGATGATTAAGTCAACGATGTATGTAAATGACTGTCATGCGTGCCTGCCATAGTGTGAGTGTGATGGTTAATTTTAGGTGTCAGCTTGACAGGATTAAGGAATACCTAGAGAGCCAGTGAAGGATTACTTCTGCGAAGGTCACAAGAATGCCTTCAGAGGAGATTGGTGTGTGTGTTGCTGGACTGAGTGGGGGATATCTGCCCTCAATGCTGGTTGGCACCATCCAATTGGCTGGGGGCTTGATAGAACAAAAAAGGCAGGGAAAAGGTGATTTCTTTCTCTCTCTCTCTCTCTCTCTCTCTCTCTCCTGGAACTCGGCCACTGTTCTCATGACGTTGGACATCAAAACTCCAGCATTTCTTGATTTTAAACTCCAGAGCTTACACCAACAGCCTCTACCCTCCAGTCTCAGGCCCTCAATCTTGGACTGAGAATTATACCATCAGCTTTCTTAGTTCTGTAAAAGCTTTCAGACTTGGGCTGAGTTATGCTATCAGCATCCCAGTGTCTCCAGCTTACAGAAAGCATGTCATGAGACTTCTCAGCCTCCATAATCATATCAGCCAATTCTAATAAATCCTCTCTCCTATCTATCTATCTATCTACCTACCTACTGTCAGCTGACAACAGGTAGGTATCTACCTACCTACCTCTCTATCTTTCTTTCATCATCATCATCATCATCATCATCATCATCATCATCATCTTATTGGTTCTGTCTCTCTGAAGAACGCTAATACAATGGAAATTCAAGAAATTGTATTATGTCCAATTCTCTGTATAATTGCTTGCCTGTAATTTTCAATTGCCATATGTGCTTACTGTCTATCCTTTCTTTCATAATTTTCTTTTTATCATTTGATATATATGATTGTACTTTGGGAGACACAAGGAAGCTACCATGACATCTTTTTTTACTTTGATGAAGCATAGGTGAGAAAAAGGCAGAAAACAAATAATAATTCTACATTAACTTGTTCATTTATTCATAGACAGTAATCAGTATAAATAGCATACAACCCTACAGAAACATGAGGTTTTCAAACCAAAGTAGGTATGTCAATGTGTTTCAGCCAAAGATGGGCAGGAACACATCTGTTGGGTTTATTACTATTGCAGGGAAGGAAACCACACACCATGGGGAGCCCTGTTAGTAAGAGGGAGTTAGAAAGGACTTACAGGATTTAGGCTTGCATGAGGTGAGTTCAGGAGCAGTAAAGGAAATAGGGTTTTTGTGTGGATTGGATGATCTCAGGAAGAAGGGGTAATTCTATGACCTTAATAAATCTTATGTAAAAAGAGGGGAGGCTAAGATCGTAATTGGTAAAGAAGTAGCAGTCACTCAGATTAGCAAGAACAGAGAAATGTTTGGTCATTGTTGTGGTTTGGGCAATGCTCACATTTTTGTCTGTGTTCAGATATGATATACAGCGGTTTTGTTTATGTCTTGATCCATCAGAGTCAACAGAGCGACCTTGAAGATGCTGATGTTTTGAGAAATTGTTTACATTCAACAGGAGAACACTCTGACCTATGTCTAACTGCCAGGCTAGTTCCTAACAACAACAAGACCTAGCTGTAAGTGTCAGGCCAGTTTCCAGAGGTCAGGCTGCTTTTCTCATTCTTATGTATTAGCATGCTCTGTAATAGAATTTGGGTGCAGACAACAGACGTCACTCTGTTTTATGACAACATTACTTAATATAGGGAATTAGGTGCTTACAAAATTGTTGGAAGGACTGGAATAATAACTCTGGGCTTGGAATCCGGAAACAACTGCAAGAACTACTCCATAGAGCTAGTCCTCCAGGGAGCTGCTAGCTATCCTTCTCCACCTTTGTTATTGTGCTGACCACCACTGAAATTCTTGGCCCCAGGAACACATTAGCTAATTTGCTCTTCAGAGATCAGGAAACTGCTGCTGCAACTATTACTTATTTTTTATTTTTTGAGATAGAGTCTTGCTCTGTTGCCAAGGCTGGAGTGCAATGGCACAATCTCAGCTCACTGCACCCTCTGCCTTCCGGGTTCAAGCGATTCTCCTACTTCAGCCTCCTGAGCAGCTGGGATTACAGGCGTGAACCACCACGCCCCACTAAGTTTTGTATTTTTAGTAGAGATGGGGTTTCACCATGTTGGCCAGGCTGGTCTCGAATTCTTGACCTTGTGATCTGCCCACTTCGGCCTCCCAAAGTGTTGAGATTACAGCCATAAGCCACTGCACCCAGCCAACTTTTTTTTTTTCTAATCTTTTATTTATTATATTTTAATGTGTTATTTTATTTAGAGATGGGGTCTTTCTGTGTCACCCAGGCTGGTGTGCAGGGGTGCAATCATAGCTCACTGCAACCTCAAATTCCTGGGCTCAAGAGAGTCTCCCACCCCCGCCTCCCATGTAGCTACCTAGGACTGTAGGCGTGTGCCACCACACCGGCTAATTTTAACTATTACCTTTAAAGCCATACGACACCTGCTAGGTCCATGGTAACTTTTCTGAGTCCTGCCTCTTGGTCACCAGTAGTGACCAGAGCAGCACAACCTCTGCTACCTCTGCCATAGAATAGCCCAACATTGTGATGACCACCTCTGCCAACAGCAGCAGCACAAATTCCAGTGGCCTATTTGCTATATCGCTTACAGTTCCCAGCTCTCACTTCTGCAGTCTGACTTCCTGAACCTAAATCATATCCAAAGCCCTAGCTGCAAGGGATTTTTGGAACCATACGATCTAGCCACTGCAGTAGGAAAGCATACTATTAAGGAGATTGGAACGGATGCTAGTTTACAGCCCAGTGTAGTCACCACAGGTCCTAACCAGGACTAAAGAGGCCTGGATCTAAGCGTGATCTAGTCATGAATGTGCTATTAAAGTTAAAAAAAGTCTCACCTTTCAGTGACTCAGTTTCCATGACCAAGTTACACTGGTTGATAACCAAGTTTTTTTTTTCTGATTCTAGAATTCCGTGGCTCGATCATCAATTTTCTTGAAATGTTCTTAAGTGTGTTCATTTTGAAAAGCATTTTCCATACTTTTTAACATAATAATTTTTTTCTCATTAATACTCAGAAGAATAGGAAACTCCAAGGTAACCCCCAATGGTTTTTACCTCCCAGTAGTGTCACCCCCTCGTGCTGAATATGGCTGACCTGTGTAATCAATAGGATATTGTGCAAATGACAGCATGTGGCACCCAAGGCTAGGTAATTAAAAAATTGCAGCTTCTATCTTTGCTGTCTCTTGGATCACTTACTCTGGGTGAAGCCAGCTGTCGTGTCATGAGGACACTCAAGCAGCACAATGAAGAGGTCTGCGTGGTGGGGACTGAGACCTCTTGCCAACAGCCAGCATTGATTTGCCAGCCATATGAATGTGTAAGCAAGCTGCCGTGGAAGTGAAGGGCTCAGCCCCTGTCAAGGCTTCTGGAGATTCCACCCCTGGCTGATTCTTGACCATAGTCTCACATGAAGCTTTGAGCCAGAACTACCCAACTGATTTGCTCTCGAATTCCTGTCACGGAAACCTTGTGAGATCATAAATATTAAATGCTGTTTTAAGCCATTAAGTTCTGGGGTAAATAGTAATTATGCAGCAACAGAAAATTAATGCATTCCCTGATCAGTGTACAAAATAGCATGAGAATTGCTGAATTTTATTCCTTAGTCTCCAGCATCAAATTTTATTTGCTTGTCCTTTTCTGACATAAAGCCAGTAGCCTTTGAGATTGTATCTCTAGACATATCAGAAGCCATTAAGAAGCGTGTAAATCTTAAAGATTAAGTACTTATTTTCTGAGATTTAAAAAAAGTGTGGTAATGGGCAGACAGGAAAATTCCTTATTGTTTACACTCTAAATAGTAACTATTTTCTCAGGAGAGAAATGCCAGGCATGTGAAACTTACCTTAGGACTAATATATCCTTTAATATTTAAAGCTAGCCGGGCATAGTGGGTCACACCCGTAATCCCAGCATTTTGGTAAACTGAGGCAGGAGGATTGAGAGGGGTCACACCCGTAATCCCAGCATTTTGGTAAACTGAGGCAGGAGGACTCCTCAAGGAGTCCTTGAGGCCAGGACTTTGAGACCACTCTGGTCAATATAATATGACTCCACCTCTAATAATAATTAATAATAAAATAAATAAATAATGAAAATAAAGCTAATGAAAACATAAGAGTTGAAATGCCTCCTTCACAGATATCCCAATCAACTCTGCAAAATGACTCTTATCTTAATGAAGGAACCATGCTGTGTTAAGAGGTTAAAAAACACTCCCATCTGTTAAGGAAAGATCAAAGTTTCCTGCTAACGTAAACGATTTTGGGTTTTAATCTAAAAGGTAAAGAAATTAATCCAATGTCTTTGCACTTTATGATGGTTTAACGTTTCATCTAAGAAAGAAAGTTCAGCAAAACTGGTTATATATTTCTTGACTAACTTTTTTTTTTTTTTTTTTAGTGAGATGGAATCTCTTTCTGTTACCCAAGCTGAAGTAGAGGTGCGATCTCAGCTCACTGCAGCCTCTGCCTCCCAGGTTCAAGCGATTCTCATACCTTAGCTTCTTGGAGTAGCTGGGATTACACGCATCCGCTACCATGCCTGGCTAATTTTTTTTATGCTTTTAGTAGAGACTGGTTTCACCATGTTTAGCAGGCTGGTCTTGATCTCCTGACCTCAAGTAATCTGCCCACCTCGGCCTCCCAAAGTGTTAGGATTACAGGCGTGAGCCACTGCGTAAGGCCGTATTTCTTGACTAACATTAATTTTTATTAATGCTCTTTTCTGGATCCTGCACCCATGTCTGGTAAGAACATAGTTATTTAGAGCAGCAAACTTCCACTTACTATAAAAAATGAGACTGAGTGAGTTTTGGAGATGTTAAATAGAAATCTGGGTTGTAAATACCACAGACTGTTTATGAATTGGCTTGAGAAAAAAAAAAAAAGAATTTACTGGACGGCCACTTCAGTGTTCTGGAATTCAAGTCACAGCCAAGTTTGGCTTCAGGCACCAGTGGAGCCGGAACCGGAAACCCCTAGCTCTCTCCCCTTACCTCACCTCTGCCACTCTGGATGCCAGCTTTGTCTTCTGCAGACTGGCTTTCTTTTTGTTGATGAAAATTTGGTTGTTGGCAGTTTCTGAATTTCATACTTTTCAGCTTTAGTCACTGAAGACTTGTTCTCTGGTTTCAAATGCCAATTTTCAATGAACTCTACTGGGGAGGGCCATGTTGATCAACATGACTGCTCCTGTAGTAGTTGGGGAGGGAGAGAGATTTCCCAGAAAAATAAGTGAGTTGGGAAGACAAAACCATACTAGGGCTGCTGTAACAAACTACCGCAAACTGGCTGGCTTAAACATCAGACATTTGTTGTCTCACAGTTCTGGGGCTAGAAGTCCAAGATCAAGGTGTTGGCAACACTGGTTCTTTCTGAGGACTCCAAGAGAGAATCTGTTCCAGGCCTCTCTCCTAGCTTCTGGTGGTTTGTTGGCGATCTCTGGCTTCCCCTAAGCCTCAGCCTGATGTCTGCCTTCATCTTCACATAGCATCTGTTGCCCAGGCTGGAGCACAGTGGCACCATCTTGGCTCATTGCATCCTCAACCTCCTGGGCTCAAGCGATCCTCCCACCTTAGCCTCCCAAGCAGCTGCAAGTTTCCCTCTTTTACACAAAACACCAGTCATATTAGATTAGGGTCCACTATATGCCAATTTGTCCTCTTCTTAACTGAGCCAATTTTATCTTCAATGACACTGTTCCCAAGTAAGGTCCCATTCTGAGGCGCTGGGGGCTAGGATTTCAACATATAATCAAGCTTATTCAACCTGTAGCCCACTGCAGGCCGCATATGGCCCAGAACAGTTTGAATGCAGCCCAACGCAAGTTAGTAAACTTCCTTAAAACATTTATTTTGTCAGGCCCTGGTCTTAGAACTGTTTTTAAAACAAAATTAATAAATCTCTGTTATGAGATATGTCACACTCTCTTAAAAAGGCAAAAATGCGACCTGAAATAAACCATGTCTTCCTACCAGCCATAGCTCCACCTAAATCAGATATATTCTGAGGTGTATGGTGTATGGGCTTTAAGGACTACAAGCTGATGGGGGTTTGCAGTTTGTTGTTCAAGAGTAATGGTGGATTTCTACCTCATTTTCTGCCACGGCCCTTTGAGAGAGAAAGCCCTAAAGATGCCCCCTCCTGCCATGAATATTTGGAGGGCATCAAGACAGCAACAGGTGGCTCCTGTGGCACAAGATGACAGAGGAAACCAGCAAGATCCCTGGAGCCTCCATCTCCTTGCACTGTGCATCGCAAGAGACCAGATGGAAGTCTCCACTGCAGCAGCACCAGTGGACAGATGTGAACCAGCCACACAGCCACAGGGGCTGCCTGTGAACCCAGGTCCATCCCAAGGCAGGGGAGGGGTGGAATCTTGCACCGATGGAGTGTTTAATCAGCACAGACTGATAAAGTACTCAATTAAGCTAGATTTGGTACCTGAAATTAACATAAATGGACAGGATTAAGATTTCCACTGTCAAAGGGGAAAATCAGAATGGGAGATTGATTGATTATAAAGTTCAATCCACAATTTGAGTGTGAAAAAAATGAAAAACTATTCTGTCTGCTATGCTTTCATCGATTTATCGGTGGGATAAGCTGAACACAAGCATCTCATTTGCGCAACAAATCAGAGAGTTGTACTACTATTATTACCATTTTACAGATGAGAAGACTGAAGCCTACGGGAGTTGAAAACCTTGGACTCAAAACCAAGTTTCAGTTAATTGTAAGGCATGTGAATTTTCTCTCGAAAAAGTGGCTACAAAACAAAACAAAATGAAACAGGTCTGCTTGGTCAGAAAGCCCATATACCATACTCCACAGAATATATCTGGTTTAGATTGGCCTATGGCTGGTAGGAAGAAATGGGTTATTTCAGGTTGCATTTTCCTTTTTACGAGAGTGTGATATATGCCAAAGCAGACATTTATTAATTTTGTTTTAAAAACAGTTCTAAGGTCAGGGGCTAACAAAACAAACTGATAAAAGTTCTGTGTTTGTGCGTTCACAGGGATGAGACTCCTGTGAAGAGTTACATTGTCTGCTCAAAGCACTAAGGCCACGCTGAAGTCTGCTTTGCTTAAGAAAGTGGAAAATTCACTTAGATTTATTCAGTGTGACTTTAGTGCTTTGGACATTAACTTAGATTCATCACTTTTCAAAACCATGTTTTGTGTGTTATTGATAGAAATCTTAATTTAATCCCTTATTTAAGGCACTGGTACCACTTTGAAGCAGGATTTGCCAAATACACTAGGAGGAATTCATAGTGTTTTTATGTCCTTCTAAAAGCAACGTGAATCATCACATTATAAGATTTATGAAGAAATATTCATTCTGTTTTTTAAAGTTTCTTCTAAGTTCGCAAGCACCATGACCTCTTGTTTCATAATTTATGGTAATGGATTCACGTAGCTCATTTTGTAATTTATTATCTTAGAAAAATTACTTGACTTGGGGTTTTAAAATGGATATGTACTGAGATGAGAAGTTTTAAAGCTTTTCAAGAGTTCTGTTCACCAGTCATCAGAGGAATGCAGGCAACATTTCAAAGTCCTTTAATTATCTCAGATGATATGATAAGGAAAATAATATCCTAACTGCCACATCAAAATCATACACTGGGATGAAGTCAGTTACATACACAATAGATTCCTTTCTCTTGAAAGCCTCAGTCTGGACACATTTCAGTAACTTTCTTCTTTAGCCACAAAAGTGAACCACAGAGAAAGCATGAAGTCTGCATTTCTGCATGGGGCACTTTCAAAATGCTGACTTGCTGCCATGGAAGGTCACCCAGCATACTGAGCATAGTGAAAAAAATGCAAGTTGCACAACAATGCATGCAGTGTGACACCATTCACAGGGGAAAACAGATATGATAAGATGTATTATGACCTGATACAATACTATACTATATTATGTTGTGTAGAAAGCCAATTCTGAAAAGACCCAAAGAAACAGTTAATAATTGTTGCTTTGGGGTAGGATAAATTGGAGATGATGGTGTTTTTTACATATTATATTTCAAAAGGTTTTATGTCAGTAATATTAAGAATATTAAACTGAGCAAGTAAAGAAAAAAAAAAAAAGGGAGTTACTACATTTTAAAGAATAGCATGCCAGGAGGGCTGGGTTTGTGCAGTGGAAGTGGACCCTAGTACCTCTCACTTGCTCATCCACCAGTGATGAGTTGACATCTTTGTATGTGAAGATCCTCTTGTGCTGTCTGAGCTCCTTTGATACCATACACTGTGCTGTCAGGAGCTCAGAGCACATTTCTGGGGTGTGGCTGAGACTTCTGGGGGTCCCCACAGTATCTCTCATCTCTGACATCATCATAGCAGCTCATGTGGAACTTCTGCTATGGTGGTGGTTATTGTTAGGATGAATACCATAGCATTTTAGTAGATACTGAGGTTTACTAAAACTGGGAAAATCCACAGCTAAAAAATACTTTTTATTTGAAAGAAAGAATAATTAACTGAGCTAATTATGTTTTCAATGACACTGTTCTCAAGTAAGGTGTTGGGAGCTAGGATTTCAACATACGATCTAGTTTGTTCAACCTGTAGCCCACAGGCCACATGTGACCCGGGCTGGCTTTGAATGCAGCCAAACACAAATTTTCTTAAAACTTTATAAGATTTTTTTGAGTTTTTTTTTTCCAGATCATCAGCTATTGTTAGTATTAGTGTATCCTATGTGTGGCCCAAAACAATTCTTATTCTTCCATTTTGTCCCAGGGAAGTAAAAAAATCAATTGGACAGAGTATCCAATTGATTTCACACAGGACAGCAACTTATGCACAGGTTGGACAAGCTTCATTAGCTCAGTTGGTGTGAGAACCAACAACACAAAGTAAACCCTGGAAAAGCTCAGTTTGACCTTCTCCCTTGCTCCATCGTCCTGCTGGTGCAGAACATTGAAAACATCTATGAGATTTGTAGAATACAGTTTGATTTATTTTACCTTACTATTCAAACTGTATGCTTTCCACTCTTTAAAAGAAGTACATCTCCACGTGGAAAAGAAACATCTGTTTTCGAGATATTTTAAAGCTTCTTTGAGATGTCATTTTATTCTTCAGAGTCTACCTTCCTTCAGCTAGAGATCTGATAGAGTCCTCTTGCACCTCTCCTCTCACCTGCTTGCTTTTTCCCCAGAAGTTGAGAATGAGTCTGGCCAAGTAAGTTATTCCAGAATTCCATCAGGTTGTTCAAGCCAAGAAAGGGGCTGAAATTCCAAGATTTGTATCACTGGTAAAGTCCCTGACAGACGCAAATTGGGCCTGAGCTTGATGTATTTCTAGATATGGCATTATTGTTCATTGGTGACTTAGTGGAAATCTCCAAGGGCAAGTACTGCCGAAAAGACTAGAGGATGGGCGGGTGGAAGCATTTGTCGAATGCCTGTGCTTGGCACACGAGAGTTCTACCACTGGTAAATTTCCTGGGGAATGCAAATTGGGCCTGAACTTGATGTATTTCTACATGTGACATTACTGCTCATTGGTGACTTAGTGGAAATCCTCCACAGGCAAGTATTGCAGAAGACACTGGGGGATGGGCAGGTGGAGGCATTTGTCAAATGCCTGTGCTTGGCACACAAGAGTCATACCTTCCTTGGCCACTGTGCACTTGTCCAGCCTCATCCTTACCCACTCCCCTTATGCAGGTTATGTTCCAGGATCCCTGGAATTCTTGCTGATCGCTTGAAACAGTGTGCTTTCATTCCTTGTGTCTTTCTCTTGCTGCCTCTGAGCCTGGAAGGTCTGTCTTCTCTTTGTCCCATGTGGCAAACTCGTAGTCTTCCTTCAGAGAACAGTTCTTTTCTTCTATTCCTGTCTGTGTCTCCCTGGGCAACTTGTATTTACTAAGAGTTCTAACAGGTATGTCTTCATGGTCACCTGTCTGAAGACAGGGATACTGTCTTGTGCCCTCTTGAATCCCAAATGCCAAGCACAGGTATGGCACAGTCATTTTCTGGAGGTAGGAATCTCTTTCCTGCATTAGACTGGACCAAGATCACGTGCTATTCATTTCTGAACCTCAGAATCATGATGGCCAGGAGTGGCACTGAATAAGTGTTTAATGGCTAGACTTAATTAAATGGCATGGGTGACAGAGACTGCTTGCTTTCCCCTAGTGATATTTTTAGCTTATAAGACTTTTACCTTGACACTTAGCTAACTAGAACATTTCTCAGCTTTATAGCTAGGTGTGGCCAAGTGATTATGCTATAGTCAATGAAATTTGAGCAGAAGTGTCATGTGGCAGATTCTAGAAACCTTTGTTAAGAGATGGATGGAATGGATGGAATGTTCCCTTTGACTCTTCTTTGGATTCTGTATCCCATCCTTCTGTTCGGAATATAGATGCCTTTAGTCATGTGTCATCAGAATCCCAGTGCAGTTCCCTGAGGCCAATAACAGTGATGTAGTGTTACCACTCCAGGCCTAGGGCAAAAGAAAGGAGGTGTTCATTGGTATCTGAAAAAAGTGTGTTCTTGGAGAGGGCCTCCCATCAGGTGCCATAACTTTCTATGGAAAGAACTAACAGCCTACAGGGACGTAGCTAAGAAAATAAATATCTGACCTCTCACTGTTCTGCATCCTCAAATCCATGCTTCCTATAAGCTGAACCAACCAGAAATCAGAAAATAAGAGAGCCCATTGATGTGAACCTTGGAGGCCCATCTCCAGGAGAATAACAGGTAGAGTAGAGAGATACAGCACATCTGGGTAGACATGCTTTCTCATTTTTAAAATAAAGGAATTAGATTAAATGATCTCTACTATTCTTTCTGGTTGTAATATTTCATTAGACTTTCTGCATTCATTCATCTTACTTTCTCAAGCATTTTACAAGCCTTTTTGTTACCTGCAGTCAGGCATTCCTGAGCATCAGGTCTTACACAGACCCATGTTGCCAACTCAAAATTATATTAATTGATAAAGGAAGACAACTAGAACAATGGGTCATATTAAGGAGTCCATAAACAGACCCACACATATGTGAACAATTGATTTTATGACAAAAGTAACATTGCAGAGTAGTGGCAAAAGGATAATCTTTGTAATAAATCATGCTAGGTCAATTGTATTTTTTTTCTTTTTTTAAAAGAGAATCCTAAATCTGAGGTCAATTGTATTCTTATACAGAAAAAATAAATCTTAACCTGTACCTTGTACATATTTGGACTCTGAACCTAAATATAAAATAAACAAAGCTTCTAAAGAAAACGTAAGAGAATATCTTCGTGACATTGCTATAAAGTAAAAGAATGAACAAAAGACTTGAACAAGAATTTCATAAAAGAAGCATATCTAAATGGCCAGTAAACATAAGATAAGGTATCTAACTTCACTGGTTATCAGCAGGATGACTGACATTACAAAGATTGACAGTAACACGTGTTGATGAGGATGGGGAGCAACTGGAACTCTCATACTCTGCTAGTAAGTATGAAAACTGGTATACCCACTTTGGAAAATCATTTTCTATTATCTACTAAAGCTAATCATATACAAAACCCAAATAGGTATATCCACAAAGGATATGCATGTGTATATTTACTAAAACAAATATACAAGAATATTCATTGTAGCATTATATGTAAGAGAAAAAAACTGGAAAAATGAAAGTAGAGTAGAGTGGATACAAGACTTGACATGTATTTATATAATTAAATACTAATACAGAGTAATAAAAATGAATGAATAATTTGTGCATGCAGCAATGAGGCTGAAACTCATAAAAAGTACATAGAAAAACAACTACTGATTATTTTTACATAGATTAAAAGCAGGCAAGTGATAATGGTGTCAGAAAGCAGGATTATGCTTACCTTTTAGAAGGATGTATGGATTGGGGTCAGGGCAAGAGGGCAGCTACTGGGGTGCTGGTAACTTTTTGTTTGTTTGACCATGGTCATGAGTGTGTTCACAGCAAAAGCTCTTTGCACTTGTACACTGATTTGTGCCTGTTCTTTTCTACTTTTTTATTTTTTTTGAGACAGAGTTTCACTCTTGTCACCCAGGCTGGAGTGCAATGGCATGATCTTGGCTCACTGCAACCCTCTGCCTCCTGAGTTCAAGTAAGTCTCCTGCCTCAGCCTCCCAAGTAGTTGAGATTATAGGCACGCCACCACCATGCCTGGCTAATTTTTGTATTTTTAGTAGAGATGGAGTTTCACTGTGTTGGTCAGTCTGTTCTCAAACTCCTGACCTCAGGTGACCCTCCTGCCTCAGCCTCCCAAAGTGCTGAGATTACAGGTGTGAGCCCCTGAGCCCAGTTGATTTGGATTTGTGCTTATTCTTATAAATACTTAGAAATTTATTGACTTCAGTAAGTAAATGTTATCATTTCATACTATTTTTTCTTTTCTTTTTAGAAAAGCTGGGCCAAGAACCTGAACAGTAGCCCTTCCATATTCAGTAGTAATGTAAGGATCAGGACGAGAGCATGTCTGTGTTGCCACTGAGGAAGTAACAACAGCAAACACTTCCAAACAAGATTTCTTTGAACAGGTGTTCAAAACAAAAAACGTTTCCTAAGTCATTTCTGAAACCAAATTTTACTGCAGTCTGGAGCCCAGGGTATTGTGTCAGGAATCATATGCAATGAGATCATTTTCTTTTGCCCACATTTCTGCCTGATAAAGAAAATAAATCTATTTGACAGAACAAAGAATTGCCTCATATGAAAATATGTTGAGAAAAAGGCAGCATTATTCTCAACTCCTAGTGCCTAGGAGAAAACTGATATGGGTTTAAAAGAGTTTTCTGTCCTGAGAAAGATTAATTTTTACAGATTCTCTCAGCAATTAGTGTGTCTATGAAATAAATTCCGGGCCATCCACAAGCTAATGCCAACAAATATTGTAGGTGGCTTACTGGGAAAACATATCAAAATAATGACAAAAACCACAGTGATAATCAAAACACCCCAAACAAGAGCCGTGTTGATGACAAGAGGCATGGGAGGTAGTTTTAACATAAAATCTGTCTATGCTAAAGTAAGTTAAACTAACTGAGCACCACACTTAACTAGTACCATCCTGGTGGCCAAGGCAAAAATAAACTTGATAAATTGTTTAGCTCATTAAAAAAAAGAAAGAAAGAAAAAGGAAGGGAGTGTGCTAGTGTAATATGAGAGACAAACATTCCTAGCATATTAAGACAATCAGGAGAGTTTGTTTTACATATAGTTTTTAAACCTTGTGATAGAATTTGTTGTTATAGGAAGTTTTATAGTGTATATGAAACACTCTCAATTATCTCTCACTATAGGCAAAGGGATAATAACATTAAGTCCTGGTTTCTTAAAGGCACAATAGATGAACTTCTGGCTTTGAATTGTGTAGTGTCCTGGAGGATGTGATGGATTTGTGTAGCCTGAGTTTCCTTGGCTACACTGCTCAGAGGCAAAGTTAGAGTAACAAGCAGGATTGTCTGGCCCTGCCCCTCATCAACACTACAGACTCCCTCCAGCTGCTCCTGGGAACCCCCAGGGGATGGCACATGTGTGCTCACCATATGGCCCTGTCAGCTACCATATGACCCTGCACTCAGCTTCCCTCTTCCACAGCTCCCTGCAGTGATGTTTGTGTTGGGGCATGATGGACCCACCCCCACTGAAGACATTGACACCTCCAAGCTGCTATGGTTATGCTTCGAAGCGGCAAGATGTAGCCCCTGCTGCTGCAGCTGTTGGCACTGACCCCTCTCTGTCTCTGTCATGCCCACCAAATGTGATGCCTCCCTCTCCTTCTTCTCCCCAGTTTGGGGTGAGGTGGCGCCAGTACAAACTCTTGTTTTTTCTGGGCTCCATACAACTCCAATCCCAACCCAAACTAGAAGGCACCATAATGCTTTCTTGTGCTCTCCTCTGGACCATCCAAAAGCCACCTTTGGGGCTGCCTGGCAGGCATATTTTTACAGTCTTACATGCTCCTACAGCCTCCCTTCTTTAGCACCCAGACCAGAAATGTTTAAACAGCCATAGTCATAGTTGCTTAATATCTGTTTCACACCATATATTATGAGGTATTATTTCTGCTTTTCACAATCACTGCAAAGGAAGTGCTGTTATCCAAATTTTAAACACAAAAAGGTCAAGTACAGAGGTCAAATGACCTTCCCAAGGCCGCAATGAGTGGTCCGGCTAAGACTCAAACCCAGATTGGTTGGAATAAAGCCTAGGCTTGCCTTGCGTAATACAGTTTAGCATTACACAGGCCTTGGAACCGGAATCTGCGTATGTACAGCTCTCTTAGGACATATTCAAATATTTTCATCCTCTTTGCTGAGAATTTGAGAGATGGGTGTGGACTCCCAAACACACATAGCCCCTTGAGTCCTGGCATAAAGTCTGTTCTCAGACTCCTTTTCTCTAGACAAATTTCACACTGTCATTATTTTCTAACCTAGGGTAGCTTCCACCTCAAGTACAATAGGAGTATATTCTCATATTTGATCAGTTCAAATTTCCTCTATTATCGTGGTTCATTCTTGGCTCAGAAAACCCTGAGCCTACTCAGGCTGAAGGGAACCCCTCTCTTATGCTTCTAAGTGTCATATGATTGAAAAATTGTGACTACAAGAGATGTCTAGCATGACTGACTTCATCTTGCTTCTAGCCTCCCAGGCTGGCTGTCCTTGTCCTTGGGCATAGGCCAAGCTACCCATGGGAAGAATTTCGTTTCTAGTTTAACTTTGAAGCAAGGTTAGTAATAGTCCCTTCCTAAAACTAACATCCTTCTTGCTCAGGGACAGAAGCTGTCTTTGTAAAACTAATGAAAGACCATGAGATTAAGATTATGGAAGGGGCCTGAATTCTGCTAAAATGTAGGCATAGTTTTTATAATTCCTTATGTTCAGGAGCATGTGGCCAGAGGTTATAAGATTTGTGACTTTCCCAATTATTGCTATAGATAACATCACTATTGTAGAACCTAATATTGGTCTTTGAGACGTTTTTCAGACTTTTGCATTCTGGCAACTGACTGACCCCACCTGGACATGTGACTCATGACTTACTCAACCTATGGTCCCAACCTAGAGGCAGATTCAGTCACACAAGGGCCATTTTTCACACCCTTATGATTTCATCCCCAACCAATCAGCAGCACCCTTTCCCTACCCACACATCCATGTGTAAAAACTCTAGCCTCTGAGATCTCAGAGAGGTTGATTTGAGTAATAATAAACTCCTGTCTTTCTGCTTCGCCAGTCTTGCATTAACTAATTTCTTTCTTTACTGCAATATTGCTGTCTCAGTAAATTGGGTTTATCTGTGCAGACAGCAAGAAGAACCCAACAGGCGATCACATTAATACCCCTGTGCAAATCCTTTCCCTGATATCAGCATTTCTTGCTATCTTGCTTTTTCCTGTCCCACAGCTCTATTTCCATTTAGATATTTCTGTGCCGTTGACTCTCACACCCAGCCTCCAGGGTGGAGCCTGTGACCATCTCCTGGTCATGTGATTGATTAGTTCAGCTTAGCCACCAGCCCCACCTGAATGAACCACTCTGAAGTCTCAGGACATTTTCCAGGAGTGCTGGTGCAAAGACACACTCTTTCTTATGGGATCTGAAAAAGGAAGCATGTTGCTCTAAGAGTTGCTCATGGACATTTTGGGGTCTCTGAGCCGGGCCAGCCTTAGAAAGCAGCCAATATCCCAGAAAGGGGGAGGTGGAGAAATGGAAAAGAAACCCAATGGCTGGGCTGCTAGGAGTGAGCTTGTCTGAGGCAAGCCTTCCTTGAGAGTTTTCAGTCATGTGAACCAATCTATTTCCTTCCTAATTTGGGCCTGATTGAGCCAGATTTTCTATTGCTTGCAATACAGATATCTTACATATACAATTTGCAATAATGGTCAAATTTTTACTTGTCTCTCTCCCTAGATTATGAGCTCCTTGATCCATAAGAGAAAAATTGATGAATGAATGAATGGATTAAAAAAATAAGGAAAAATAAGTCAGTTGCTCATGTGTGTTGTGGACTCGTTTAAGGCCATTGCCATTTAACTAGCTATTCATTTTTCTTCCTGATTCATGGACATGCCAATTCAAGAGCTGGATCCTTTGAGACATTCTGCAATACCAATATCCATGGTCAGGAACAGCGCTCATCTTTGGTGGTAAGGAGCTCAGCTCCACCAGAACTTACTACATCTGTAGAGCAAGGGATAACTCATAGAGAATCCTGCAGATGAACCTGCATTTCTTATCATGTGATAAATAAAAGAAACTTTGATTTGTCCATCTATAAATCAGGGTCTTGGAAATAAAGCACTAGGGAAATGGATACCTATAGGAGCCTCTGCAGAAATGTTGCCCCTTGACTCCAAGCTCAGAGAGGCTGGTATTTGAAGACTTCAGCAGCCTCCTGCTCCACAAATGAATCATGAGAAGGAGGGAATGAAGGTGATTGAAGTAGGTGCGGGCCTTTCTTCCTTTACCATATGCCTATGATGAGTCTGTGATGTTGTTATGTACACATATGTGTACCTGCACACCTGCACCCTTCCAAGACAACGTTTTCTGTTGGGAGTGTCAAAGGAAAAAAGTAAAGCTGTTACTGAAGCCCCAGGAGAGAAAAACATTAAGTGGGGCTGGATTTCTTGCAATTTTCTCTGGTGCTGCTTGCCTCAGTCCTTGCCCCACCCACCCACTATGCACACAGGAACAGCTCTGCTCTGCAGGAAATGCTAGTCAAGAGGAAGTGCGCTGGTCTTGACGTCTTACCTTCACAGCACCACAGACCAGTGGTGGTGAGCACTGTGGAGGAAGCACGGCATGCATAACTGAGTTAGCAAATAGGAAAGACGGCTTTCAGAAGAGAATGGGTGGCAGAAAGTATTGCTGCAAGAATGAGGCTCTAGGCCTGCACCGCCACCATTTTTGAGGAAGTCCTTATGCTTCTTTACACCTTGGTTTCTTCAATGGCAAACTGGGGAGTTTCTGGGTAACAAGATAAGGCGCCATGACTGCTACTACCTGGATTTATCTATTTGGAAACCAGAAGGAACACAAAAGCCATTTTTCCAGCTCCTCCAGGGTTTCTCCCACCACCACCACCAGCTACCAGGAAGATTGTGTCCTGAATCCCTTCTCTTTTTCCCATAGATGTCCAACAGCCTCCTCCACACTCAGACTGTCTCATTTCCAGAAGACTCAGGACTCCTGCCATGCTGTCCCATCTATGAACAGAGAAAGGGAACATTTACTTGGCAGTCCAAAACTGTGGGGATCACAGCAAAAGACCACCTGAAAGAGTGTCACAAAGAAAGATACACCTGTAAAAGGACACTAACCAGTTATCATTCTATCAACAGCCACTCACTCATTCGTTCATTTACTTGTTCAACAAATATTTATATCGAAGTTAATCACTTACTCAACAAATATTATGCTGCCAGGATCTGGAGGTACAAGAGTAAATAAAGTATAGAAATTTCTTTTTTGCTATTTAGTTTAGTAGGAGATATAAGTAATAAAGCAACCTTAAAAGCAATATAATGAGATAGCCTTGGATAGAAAATTATAGAGTTCTATGAGAGTGCACATGGTGGTGGAGTTGAGGGGTTGTTCCTGGCCTGTTCGAAGGAAAGTAGAGGGATGAACAGCAGGAGTGATCAGGAAAAGAAGAGGTGGGACTGGGTCTACAGAGAGTGTACCAAGCCTGGGTGGGGCCTGAAGGTGAGAGTGAGAGAGGACAGGTGGGTTGCAACAGAGGTTGCATGAGAACAGGGGTATGGAAGTGGGGAAGCCTGAATAAAGTGGTGGTAATAGGGTACTTCGGTAGATTCTTGAGCAAGAGCATGACCTTGCACAAGCACTTTAGGAAAAAATAAACCACTCTGTTTTCTATATTCAGAGCGCATTGGAAGTGACAGATACCAGAGGTAGGGAAAAGGGCAAGGGGGGTTTAGTAGTAATGAAGGCAAGGACCAGGGTGCTGTCTCTGAAAACCAAGAATAAAGAACAGGTATAGCAGACATGAAATCAACCCAAATGCCAATCAGTGATAGACTGGATAAAGAAAATGTGGTACATATTTGGAATTGTACACAATGAAATTATACACAATGGAACTGTACACAATGGAATTCTATGCAGCCCCATAAAATACAATGAGATCATGTCCCTTGCAGGGACACAGATGGAGCCGGAAGCCATTATCCTCAGCAAACTAACAGAGGAATACAAAACCAAACACCACACATTCTCATTTGTAAGTGGGAGCTGAACAATGAGAACACATGGGCACAGGAAGGAGATGCTGAGGCCTGTTCTGGGGTGGGGTGGGGGGAGGGAGAGCATTAGGAAAAATAGCTAATACATGCTGGGCTTAATACCTAGGTGATGGGTTGATAGGCATAGCAAACCACCATGGCACACACTTACCTATGTGACAAACCTACATATCCTGCACAGAACTTAAAATTAAAATTAATTAAACAAAAAAGAACAGACAACCAACAGGCTATCTTTCAGCTTAGTCTATGCTGCACTAGGAGAGCCTGGGAGAGAACGCTGTTTAGAAATAAACAAGCCTAGGGATCGCCATCTATTTGCCTTATATTCACTTGGACTTATTCATCATTGTGCTTTTTCAAACTGTGTTCAAAAATCCCTGGAGTTTTCCAGAGGTGCTTTAGAGACCCCAGTCAACCATGCTGACCCTTCGGACAAACAAAGGGTTGAAAACCACCTGTACCTTTTCACACTGTACATGCTCTGTCCGAGGCCGAGTGCTCTAAATGTGGATTTGTGTGTGTGTATAAAGACTGCCACATGCTCTCAGAAGTTCATTCTCTGCCCCCTATTCAAGCTCCTCTTGAAAACAGGAATCTCTCTGTTTCTGGTTGTTCTGCCCCTACCCTCCCTACCTAAATCCAGATCCTACTTTAAAAAGAAAATGCTTTCTCAGCATTTCCTCCCCATGTTAATTCTCTTGCCGCTCTTCTCTGGAGGTTGGAAAGAATTAATCCATTATTGTTACCAACAGCAGTCATCATAAGGCATGAAAATGAAGTGTTGAGATTTTTTTTCCAATCGAACCTCCTAAAGAGAAACAGAAAATAAAAACAGCATTTTCTCCTTGACTAGAATGATTATTTCTCAAAGGAAGTAACTTCAGTCCTGTACTTTGTGGGAGGAAAGGAACAGGAGGTGGAGGATGTTCAGGTACTGTGCCTGGCTCATACACATTGCTCATAAATGTTTGGTTCATAGTTTATTTCATTCATTCTATCAACATAAACTCTGATCTCTAGGAGGATGATTTTATTTGCCTCCTGAGCTATCACTTGGCAATGCCAAACCACCACACAAATGATGCAGGTGACTGCCAGCTGGTTTGCAAATTTCCTGAGCTGCCCAAGTACAGCACAGTGAGCATGAAAATCAAAGGCTCTCAAACCTCGAAGGAACCTTTTAAAATGACCCGAGGTCAATTGCCCAGGAAAATCCCTGCCAAGTGCTGCAAGTTGAGGTTGGAAGTATCCAGTCTCTCTAATGCAGCCAAGTCTGTCTTTAGACAACTCTGTTAGAAAGCTCTTCCTGATATTGAGCTGAAATCTATCACTTCATAGCTTTTCTTTATTGCACCAATAAATCCTATATGAGAGGCAGGGAGGCAGCACAGGATCATTCTAATCCTTTTTCTTGGCAATCTGTTGAATATCGAAAGTCAGAGGCCAAGTTATCTGAGTCTTCTCTCCTCCAGGGCCTCTGTCACCTAGCCTTTTAAATCTTTCCATGGGATAAAGTCTTCAAATTATCCTGGTTCTTTTCCCATTAAGAAGCTTTACTTTCCTACTCTTAAAATAGGGTGTCTAGAATAGGAATAATTCCACGTGACTTAACCACTGCAGAAGGGAAGAGACTCTGCTAAATCTGATTTCAGAGACTGCTGCTTTCTAGCAGTGTGACTTTGGCAAGTTACTTCCCCTCTGGGAAACATGGCTTAACATGTAGTCTCATGTAAAGTGCCTATTATGGTGCCTGGCATACAGGGGTGTCAATCCCTGGTATCTACCTATTAATTGTTGTTATTATTCTGTTAATGCAGCTTCAGGTGGCACTAAACTTTAAGGTGATAATGTCACATTATTGACTTTGAGGTCTTACTGACAAATAAATTCAGAGTATTAAGTGGTTTTAATCCATAGCGCCCCCATCTTTCACTCACTGCGTGTGTGTGTGTGTGTGTGTGTGTGTGTGTGTGTGCGCGCGTGCTCCTAAGCATCAGCGTTTCCATTTATCTTATTGTATTTGTTCGATTCAGGTCATTATTTAATGTGAGCAAATTTAATAAACAACCCTCTACCTTTTTATCTAAAACTAAAACTAACAAAAATGGCTACAAGGTCACGATACAGAACCAAGCCCGGCTACCACTAGAAAACTTGCTCTAGGCTGATCCCTATCTATTAACCAGTATCTTTGAATAAATTAATTCAACCTGTAAATAATTGACTTAATTTCATTTTTATCTTGTCAATAATTTTTTCTCTAAAATAGAAGAATATCATAGCTTTGTGAAATGATTTGGGCAAGTCCAGAAAGACCAGAACTGCTGGGTTTTTTCTCCACCGATCTAGTAAATTGTCACAGTAGGAAACGTGCTCTTTGTGAACTCCCACAGCTTTCTCACGATCACGGTTTTCCTGCCTGGATGTTGATAACTTACCTTAATGCCACACTTGGGAACCTCAGTGAGAACTAAAACTTTTCTATTTCCTAAAATAATATTACTCAGGAGTTAAGATAATGCTAGCAGTTGAAGCCAATACAGCCCCACGTTTCGGTGGCTTCACCCAGTAGAAGTTGTTTGCTTCTCTTTCATGTCAAGTCTGCAAGGGGTGTTCCTGAGCTGTGGGCCATCTTCTTTCCAAGCGGTAATTCAAGATTCCTTCCCTTCGCAGTTCTGCAATCTTCCTAATAAACCCGATATAGAGGATAATGCAGGATTAAATGGAAAAGATTTCAGTAAAGAGAAGGAAGAGAATTTCAGACTGACAGAGAAATAAAGAAGGACAAAAGCAGGGATGCAAAGAAGTATAGAGTACATGGCATTTAAACCAGGTGTGTGGAGAAGGCTTCTAGATGGGATCTGTGCCTTCAGGTGGGAGACGTGGATGATTCGTGTCTAAGGCAAGGAGGTAGCCGAAGAATTTATACCCCGAGCTCACTCTCCCTCTCTAGGGCTCCACATTGTCAAAACTGAGCTAGTAGCCAGAGGAGAGGGAGTTCACGGATGTCATACAGATTGGCCATCAGGACAGAAAACAGGGAGAAGGGTACAGACTGGGTCTGCAAAGGCAAACAAAAGATAGTAGCCAAGAATCACTCAACATTTTAGAGGTGAAAATAGCACACTCTGACCTGTGCTTTAACAGAGAGAAATATGGTGGCAGTGAAAATGAGGATGGGAGGGGCAATATTGGAGACAGGAATACCTTTAGGGAGGGAGAGCAGGCACAGAAAGTAATCGTAGGACTAGTGGTAAGAGCTGAAAGCTGGAATCGGAGAACGGTTAGTTAGGAGAGGCACGAGGAGAGCTGAGGGGGACTCTCAGATCACGGTTTGAAAGGCAGATGACAAGTTCATTTGGGGACAGGTTGAGTATAATTTGCTTTGGGACATCCATATGGCGATATTCTGAGTCAGCTCAGCCCCAGGGGATCTGATTTTGTCATCTGGTTCTGCCGCTTTCTGGAAAGCTCTCAGAAACACATGGATAGTTAGACCTCATTCAATGCAAAATCTTAGATGCCAATCTTAATCATCTTTCTCTTAAAAAATATCTGGGGATCAAAAAACATTTTGTATGAATTCCGTATCTTTAAAGATTTTTTATTTGCTGCTATATTGCATTTGTTTACAGAAGATGCATGTTATGGATGAATATAGGGTAACATGGGATATCTGAAATTCAAATTGAACTTTAAAATGCGTGCTGGATTATCTGCCAAAGGGAAGAAACTAAATTAGAGTTAGTGTGTAAACTTTAGTCCTTGTCTCAAATGCCTATTTTAAATCTCAAATCATCTCTCTTTAACTCCTTGTTTAAAAACATAAAAGTCAATAAAACAGCTCATGAAGCTCAGGTTCTTGCTTATCAAATATTTGCCCCAAATTAAGCCTACTTTGGTATAACAAACTCAATAATCAAACTTATTCTTGACTGAATGTTGAAAATATAATTCTCAATTGAGCACAAGTAAATGAGCCTGAAATTTACTATGGGCAGCAGTAATCCATGTGTAGTCCCACATTTCCATTCATTAAAAAATACCTTAGTACTCAACTGTCTACAATACTTATCTTTATTACTGTAATAAAGATAACCATCTAATTACTTAATTACCTTTCTAAGGGGATTTGGTTAATTTCAGGCTGAAACATTTTAAATAAAAATATGGAGGCTTTAAAATATCTATATTTACATATTGAAGTACAAATAGTTACTCTTGTATTAATAGACAATATAGTATCAATGAATAAAGATCAGGAAAGCACTTTAAAAACAAGGCAAGATTTTGCAGATAAGATTTAGGATAGATTAGGCAGCAACACTTAATACCATGCATATGATATCTCACAAGTCTAGCTGGTATCATAAACATTTACTTTGATAACATTTGCACTAGGTGAGTCATTTTTTTAAAATTTTTATTTATTTATTTTTTTAAATTGCATTTTAAGTTTTGGAGTATATTTGAAGAACATGCAAGATTGTTACATAGGTACACACATGGCAGTGTGATTTGCTGCCTTCCTTCCCCTCAGCTGTATCTGTCATTTCTCCCCATGCTATCTCTCCCCACTTCCCCACCCCCACATCCCTCCCCCATTTCCCCTCAATGGACCCCAGTGTGTAGTGCTCCCCTCCCCGTGTCCATGTGTTCTCATTGTTCAGCACCTGCCTATGAGTGAGAACATGCGGTGTTTGATTTTCTGCTCTTGTGTCAGTTTGCTGAGAATGATGGTTTCCAGGTTCATCCATGTCCCTACGAAGGACATGAACGCATCGTTTTTGATGGCTGCGTAATATTCCATGGTGTATATATACCACATTTTCCCTGTCCAGTCTATCATCGATGGGCATTTGGGTTGGTTCCAGGTCTTTGCTATTGTAAACAGTGCTGCAATGAACATTCGTGTGCATGTGTCCTTATAGTAGAATGATTTGTAATCCTTTGGATGTATACCCAGTAATGGGATTGCTGAGTCAAATGGGATTTCTATTTTTAGGTCATTGAGGAATCACCACACTGACTTCCACAATGGTTGAACTAATTTACACTCCCACCAACAGTGTAAAAGTGTTCCTATTTCTCCACATCCTCTCCAGCATCTGTTGTCTCCAGATTTTTTAATGATCACCATTCTAACTGCTGTGAGATGGTATCTCAATGCAGTTTTGATTTGCATTTCTCTAATGACCAGTGATGAATAGCATTTTTTCGTATGTTTGTTGGCCTCCTGTGTGTCTTCTCTTGTAAAGTGTCTGTTCATATCCTTTGTCCACTTTTGAATGGGCTTGTTTGTTTTTTGTAGCTCTGTTTTAGTTCTTTGTAAATTCTGAATATCAGCCCCTTGTCAGATGGGTAGACTGCAAATATTTTTTCCCATTCTATCGGTTGCTGATTCACTCTAATCACTCTAATGACTGTTTCTTTTGTCGTGCAGAAGCTGTGGAGTTTGATTAGGTCCCATTTGTCTATTTTGGCTTTTGTTGCCAATGCTTTTGGCGTTTTGGTCATGAAGTCCTTGCCTACACCTATGTCCTGAATGGTTTTGCCTAGATTTTCTTCTAAGGTTTTTATGGTGTTAGGTTTCATGTTTATGTTGTTAATCCATCTGGAGTTAATTTTAGTGTAAGGTGTCAGGAAGGGGTCCAGTTTCTGCTTTCTGCACATGGCTAGCCAGTTTTCCCAACACCTTTATTCAACAGGGAATCCTTTCCCCATTGTTTGTTTTTGTCAGGTTTGTCAAAGATTGGATGGTTGTAGATATGTTGTGTTTCCTCTGAGGCCTCTGTTCTGTTCCGTTGGTCTATATCTCTGTTTTGGTACCAGTACCATGCTGTTTTGATTCCTTTAGCCTTGTAGTATAGTTTGAAGTCCGGTAGTGTGATGCCTCCTGCTTTGTTCTTTTTGCTTAGAATTGACTTGGCTATGCGGGCTTTCTTTTGGTTTCAAATGAAGTTTAAGATTTTTTTTTCCAGTTCTGTGAATAAGGTCGTTGGTAGCCTGATGGGAATAGCATTGAATTTGTAAACTACTTTGGGCAGTATGGCCATTTTCACAATGTTGATTCTTCCTAATCATGAACATGGGATGTTTCTCCATCTGCTTGTGTCCTCTCTTATTTCCTTGAGCAGTGCCTTGTAGTTCTCCTTGAAGAGGTCCTTTACGTTCCTTGTTAGTTGTGTTCCTAGGTATTTTATTCTCTTTGTAGCAATTGTGAATGGCAGTTCGTTCTTGATTTGGCTCTCTTTAAGTCTGTTACTGGTGTATAGGAATGCTTGTGATTTTTGCACCTTGATTTTGTATCCTGAGACTTAGCTGAATTTGTTTATCAGTTTCAGGAGAGACGATGGGGTCTTCTAGATATACAATCATGTCATCTGCAAATACAGACAATTTGATTTCCTCCTTTCCTATTTGAATACCCTTTATTTCTTTTTCTTGCCTGATTGCTCTGGCTAGAACTTCCAGTACTATATTGAATAGGAGTGGTGAGACAGGGCACCCTTGTCTAGCGCCAGATTTCAAAGGGAATGCTTCCAGTTTTTGCCCATTCAGTATGATATTGGCTGTTGGTTTGTTGTAAATAGCTTTTATTATTTTGAGGTACATTCCATCAATACCTAGTTTATTGAGGGTTTTTAGCATAAAGGGCTGTTGAATTTTGTCAAAGGCCTTCTCTGCATCAATCGAGACAATCATGTGGTTTTTGTCTTTGGTTCTGTTTATGTGGTGAATTACGTTTATGGACTTGCATATGTTGAACCAGATTTGCATCCCTGGGATAAATCCTACTTGATCATGGTGGATAGGCTTTTTGATGTGCCGTTGCAATCGGCTTGCCATTATTTTATTAAAGATTTTTGCATCTATCTTCATCATAGATATTGGCCTGAAGTTTTCTTTTCTTGTTGAGTCTCTGCCGGGTTTTGGTATCAGGACGATATTTGTCTCATAAAATGGTTTGGGAAGGATTCCCTCTTTGGATTATCTGAAATAGTTTCAGAAGGAATGGTAGCAGCTCCTCTTTGTATGTCTGGTAGAATTCGGCTGTGAACCCATCTGGACTTGGGCTTTTTTTGGGTGGTAGGCTCTTAATTGCTGCCTAAACTTCAGACCTTGTTATTGGTCTATTCAGGGTTTCAACTTCTTCCTGGTTTAGGCTTGGGAGGCTGCAGGTGTCCAGGAATTTATCCATTTCTTCCAGGTTTACTAGTTTATGTGCATAGAGTTGTTTGTAATAATCTCTGATGATGGTTTGGATTTCTGTGGAATCTCTGGTGATATCCCCTTTATCATTTTTTATTGCATCAATTTGGTTGTTCTCTCTTTTCTTTTATATTAATCTGGCTAGTGGTCTGTCGATTTTGTTGATCTTTTCGAAAAACCAGCTCCTGGATTTATTGATTTTTTTGTGCCTCTATTTCCTTCAGTTCTGCTCTGATCTTAGTTATTTCCTGTCTTCCGCTAGGTTTTGAGTTTTTTTTTTTTTTAATCTTGCTCCTCTAACTCTTTCAATTTTGATGATAGGGTGTCAATTTTAGATCTCTCCTTTCTTCTCATGTGGGCACTCATTGCTATATATTTTCCTCTAGAGACTGCTTTAAATGTGTCCCAGAGATTCTGGCATGTTGTGTCTTCGTTCTCATTGGTTTCAAAGAACATCTTTATTTCTGCTTTCATTTCATTGTTCATTCAGTCAACATTCAAGAGCAAGTTATTCAGTTTCCATGAAGCTGTGTGGTTCTGAGTTAGTTTCTGCATTCTGAGTTCTAACTCGATTGCACTGTGGTCTGGCAGACTGTTTGTTATGATTTCCGTTCTTTTGCATTTGCTGAGGAGTGATTTATTGCCAATTATGTGGTCAATTTTAGAGTAGGTGTGATGTGGTGCTGAGAAGAATGTATATTCTGTGCATTTGGGGTGGAGAGTTCTGTAAATGTCTATTAGGTTTGCTTGTTCCAGGTCTGAGTTCAGGTCCTGGATATCCTTGTTAATTTTCTGTCTGGTTGATCTGTCTAATATTGACAATAGGGTGTTAAAGTCTCCCACTATTATTGTGTGGGAGTCTAAGTCTCTTTGTAAGTCATTAAGAACTTGCCTCATGTATCTGGCTGCTCCTGTATTGGGTGCATATATATTTAGGATCGTTAGCTCTTCTTGTTGCATTGATCCTTTTACCATTATGTAATGTCCTTCTTCATCTCGTTTGATCTTTGTTGCCTTAAAGTCTATTTTATCAGAGATGAGAATTGCAACTCCTGCTTTTTTTTGCTCTCCATTTGCTTGGTAGATCTTCCTCCATCCCTTTATTTTGAGCCTTTGTGTATCCTTGCATGTTAGATGGGTTTCCTGGATACAGCACACTGATGGGTTTTGGCTTTTTATCCAATTTGCCAGTCTGTGTCTTTTGATTGGGTCATTTAGTCCATTTACATTTAGGGAATAGTATTGTTATGTGTGAATTTGATACTGTCATTTTGATGCTATCTGGCTGTTTTGTTGGTTAGTTGATGCAGATTCTTGATTGTGTTGATGCTCTTTACCATTTGGTATGTTTTTGGAGTGGCTGGTACTGGTTGTTCCTTTATATGTGTAGAGCCTCTTTCAGGAGTTCTTGTAGAGCAGGTTTGGTGGTGATGAAATCTCTGAGTGCTTGCTTGTTCACAAAGGATTTTATTTTTCCTTCACTTATGAAGCTTAGTTTGGCTGGATAGGAGATTCTGGGTTGGAAGTTCTTTTCTTTAAGGATGTTGAATATTGACCCCCAATCTCTTCTGGCTTGTAGGGTTTCTGCTGAGAGATCTGCTGTGAGTCTAATGGGCTTCCCTTTGTGGGTAACCCGACTTTTCTCTCTGGCTGCCCTTAGCATTTTTTCTTTCATTTCAACCCTGGCGAATCTGACGATTATGTGCCATGGGGTTGCTCTTCTTGAGGAATATCTTTGTGGTGTTCTCTGTATTTCCTGGACTTGAATATTGGCCTGCCTTGCTAGGTTGGGAAAGTTTTTCTGGATAGTATCCTGAAGAGTATTTTCCAGCTTGGAGTCATTCTCTTCATCACATTCAGGCATGCCTATCAAACGTAGATTAGGTCTTTTCACATAGTCCCACATTTCTTGAAGATTTTGTTCATTCCTTTTTGCCCTTTTTTCTCTGTTTTTGCCTTCTCCTTTTATTTCATTGAGTTGATCTTCGACCTCTGATATCCTTTCTTCTGCTTGGTCAATTCGGCTGTTGAAACTTGTGCATCCTTCACGAAGCTCTCGTGTTGTATTTTTCAGCTCCATCAATTCACTTATATTCCTCTCTATGTTGTCCATTCTCATTAGCATTTCGTCCAATCTTTTTTCAAGGTTCTTTGTTTCTTTGCATTGGGTTAGAACATGTTCTTTTAGCTCACTGTAGTTTCTTACTACCCACCTTCTGAAGTCTGATTCTGTCATTTCATCACACTCTTCTCCATCCAGTCTTGTTCCCTTGCTGGTGTGGGGTTGTGATCCCTTTTAGGAGGAGAGGTGTTCTGATTTCGGGAGTTTTCATCCTTTTTGCGCTGGTTTCTTCCCATTTTTGTGGGTTTATCCACCTGTTGTCTTTGTAGTTACTGTCTTTCAGATTAGGTCTCTGAGTGAGCTTCCAGTTTGTGGATGCTAAAGTTACTTCTTTTTTTTTTTTTTTTTTTTTAAGCTTTCCTTCTAACAGTCTGGCCCCTCTGCTGTAGGACTGCTGAGGTCCACTCCAGGCCCTGCTTGCCTGGGGATCACCTGCAGCAGCTGCAGAACAGTAAGGGTTGCTACCAGTCTCCTCTTCTGCTATCTTTGTCCCCGAAGGATACTCGCCAAATGTCAGTCCATTCTCTCATTTATGAGGTGACTCTTTGGATCTATGGGGGTCAGGGAGCTGCTTGAGGAGACAGTCTGTCTTTTATTGGGGCTCAGGTCCTGAGCTGTGAGCTCCGTTGTTCATTCAGAGCTGCTGGGCAGGTACGTTTAGGTCTGCTGCAGCTGAACTCATATACCACTTTTTGTTCCCAGGCGCTCTGTCCCGGGGAGTTAGGGCTTTATGAGTTTCCATTGTGTTGCTGCCCTTTTTGTTTTTTCTTTCAGGTCTTCCCCACCCAGCTAACAGCCCACCTAGTCACTGTCTGCCTGAAGAGGCTTTGCTGAGCTGCTGTGGGCTCTGCCCAGCTGCCCTGTGCTCTTCCCTGCAGTCCTGTTTATATGGGTGTAGTTAGAACTGCCTCAGCAATGGTGGCCCCGCCTCTGTTATGGTGGACTCTCTCTGTTGTGGCAGGTTGCCTCGGCAACGGTGGGTTGCCTCAGCAACGGCCTGCCTCCATAGTGGTGGAGAGTCTCAGTAATGGCGGACGCCCCTCCCCCACTGAGCCGGACCATCCCGGGTTCAGCTGTGCTTGCTGTGAAACACTCAACCCAGAGCATTTTCAATTACAGTTTTTGTTGTCATTGTTGTTGTTGGTGGTGGGGGGGGCAACCGAGCCTGATCACCTAGCTCCCTGACTCAGTCTTTTTTTTATTTTTTATGTTGAACGACCCAGTGTTCCAGTCACCTGTTAAAAAGGTGCCAGGATCTCCCATGCTATGACTCACTGAGTCGGCTCAAACAGTGGCACCGAGGTTCCTGGCGGTTTTTTTGCCTAGGAATCTCCTGGCCTGGCTCGCTATTTCAGATGAATGGGCAACTCTGCCGTCTCAGGGCTCCAATCGCCAGCTAAGAGGGCTCCCAGACCAGTGGCTTTTGTACTGAGAACCACCGCAACAGGGCGTGGTCAAAGCAGCCGCAAGGGCCGAATCAGCCCTGCGGGGGCCAAAACAGCTATTCCGGCTGAAACAGCGGTGCTGGCGACCCCTCTGCCTGGGTATCTCCTGGTCTGTGGGCAATAAAAATTCATCTGGAAATGCGGCATCCACTCAGCCTCTGCACTTTCACTGGGAGCTGAAGTCCTGAGCTGTTCTTAGTCGGCCATCTTCCCAGCAGTAGGTGAGTCACATTTTAAAAATGATGACTTTTCAGGATCCCCAGTAAATGGGGAAATGTCCAATTCTTCTAAAAAGAAGTTTCTCTGAAAATAAAGGAGTATGAAATAGGTTTTGGCTTTAGTTATTGCTGCCTTAATGATCAGTTACTCCAAATAAAATAGAATGGGTTATCCTGTAGTAACAAACTGAATTCTCAGTAGCTTAAAACAACAAAGTTAATTTTTCACTCAGGCCACATGCCCATTGCCCTTCAGCAGGAGCCTCTGCTCCATGTGGGCACTCAGGGAGGCAGGCTGATGGGCCTCCACTAAATGGAACGTTGCTGATCACAGTGACATGGAGAAAGGACCATGGCAAACTGTCACTGGCAAACCCTTAAAGACTTCCACCTGGAAGAGATACATATGACTTCCATTTAAATGTCATTGGCTACAGCAAATAAGATGGCTATGTGTCTAAGATCAGGAAGGCTGGGAAGGGTAATCCTACTAATGCCTAGAAGGTAAGAATTAGAAATACTGTCATGTGCTGAATAACAACAACTGTACTGGTGAAAAGTATCAGTGCCTGCCACACCAACCTTTGTTAAAAGTTTGTTTTCGAGTTCAAAAGTGAGTTGACAGATCAAGCAATTAGAGAGAACTGAACTTGGTATTTGGGAGTTCCTGGATTTCGAGGACAAAACAGTGCTAGAATCAATGTGCATTTGGTCATCTTGACACAGACTGAGCTATCCTAAGATTTGCCTGACAAGAAAATTTTCAGGAATTTCACCCTGATGGATGACGTGTGTGCGAATATCAGACAAGTCAGAATGAGGGAACCTTTCTCTTTGAAAGGGTGATATGCCTTCTGATCTCTCCTCACCAGACAAGCTGCTCATTCTTGAACAGCTCCAGCATTTTTGCTTTGGGAATGCCTCATATATTTGTAGCTCATGGAAATACTTCCTGCCAAATGGTTTTAATTAAAAAGAAAAAAAATTCCTCTTTTCTTGGTATCATCTGTATTTAGTTGAGAGGAATATTTTGGGAGAACATTAATCTAAACCATTCTAATTTTCTTATTTTCCAATTCATTACTTTTTATTTTGGATAAAGTGACTTTTACCCTTCCATTTTTACATTTTTTTCCCTTAAGTGGCTCACAATGTTGATTCCTTGGATTTTTTAAGGATGTAATAATTTGGCATTAAACACAGTGTCCCACATTGAATCCAACCACACACTGATTTCCCTGTCACTCTTATTTTTTATTTGTTAAGAGTATTTTGAAGCCAGGTGGGATGCTTATTTTAAAAAGGCAATCTCCAGTATAGAATAGTTTCTTCCGAATATTGAATAATCAAGAAATTCCTTTAAGCCATCCTATAATTAGAAAGCATCAGAGGTTGGAGTGAATTTAAACCCTAGTTTTCTTTGAGGACAGACAAGATGAAAACTCAAATCAGCAAAGAGGAAAAGCTGGCTTTAGAGAAAAAGCTGACCCCAAATCTTTATGGAGGAGCTCCATCCATCAACGGGCTCTGGAATTGCTGTGATTGCTGGATGTGTAGAGATTTGCTGGAGGACAAAAGTGAAAAAAGAAGGAACTAGCTAAGTCCTACTCACAGAACTCCTCATTCTCCATTCCTAAAGAAAAATTATTTCAAAAGTTGGCATACCTCTTACCCAATCAGGGTGAGTACGAATAAAGCCCCATAGACAAACTACCCATTATTTGAGTTTGGTAAAGCAAATTAAAGTCTTATTTCTAAAAAAAATAATATTTTTGGAGCAGTTTTAGGTTCACAGCAAAATTGAGTGTGAAGTACAGAGAGTTTCTATACATCCCTGTCCCCACACATATACAACCTCCCTTACTGTCAACATACCTCACCACATCGTCCATTTGTCACATTGAAGAACCTACATTCCACATCATTACCACCCAGAGTCCATAGTTTGCATCAGGGTTCACTCTTGATGTTTGACATTCTATGGGTTTGGACAGGTATAAAATGACATGTATCTGCCATTTAGAAATATGCATTTAAATTTCCTCCATGTGCTCTTTAGCTTGATAGTTCATTTCTTTTTAGTGCCAAATTATGTTGTCTGGATATATGTTCGCTTATTTAACCATTCATCTACTGAAGGACATCTTGGGTGTTCCCAAGTTTTGGCAGTTATAAGAAGTTATAATAGATATCCATGGTAGATTTTTGTGTGGACATAAATTTTCAACTCCTTTGGGTAAATATGAAGGAGCACGATTGCTCAATCAAATGTAAGTACACATTTAATTGTATAAGAAACTGCCAAGCTGTCTTCCAAATTGGCTATTTCATTTTGCATTCCCACCTGCAATGAATGAGAGTTCTTGTTGCTTCACATTCCTGTCAGCATTTGGTATTGTCTCATGTTTTCTGAGATTTCCAGATCTGTACTTTGGTGTTTTACTAATTTGGGTGAATTCCTCAGTCACTATTGCTTCAAATATTTTTTTCTATTTTCCTTTCTCATTCTTCTCCTTCTGGTATTTTTTTTTTTTTTTTACTTTTTAAAGTTATTTATATACACATAAATGACTCCTTTTGTAGTTGTCCCCAGAGTTCTTGGATATTTTGTTAGGTTACCCTTGCCTCCCCCCTTTTTTAAATCTCTTAGTTTTTCAGTTTTAGAAGCTTCTATTGCCATATCCTCAAGCTCAGAGATTTTTTTTCCTCATTGTGTTCAGTCCACTAATGAGTCCATCAAAGGCGTTCTTGATTTCTTATACAATGTTTTTTTTCTAGAACTTCTTTTTGTTTTTCTCTTAGAATTTCCATTCTTTGCTTAATTGTCCACTTGTCCTTGCATGTTGTCTAGTTTTTCATGAAAACTCTTAGTATATTAATTCTAGTTTAAAAAGTTTCTGGTCTGATAATTTTGACATTCTTGCCATATCTGACTCTGATTCCATTGTATATTTAGTCTTTTCAAACTGTGTATTTTGGCTTTTAGTTTGCCTTGTAATTTTTGTTGAAAGAGGGACACAATGTGCTGAGTAAAAGGAACTATGGTAGGTAGGTCTTTAGTAACATAGTGGTAAGGTGTGGAGGGGGAGAGTATTCTATAGCCCTGTGATTAGGTCTCAGTCTTTTGGTGAGTCTATGACCCTGGACCGTGAACTTTGCCAGTGCTTCTTAGTTTCTCTCTCTCTCTTTTTTTTTTTTAACTCTTTGAGTGGGGAAGCGTGCATTAGAGTTCAGTAACTGTCTTCCCCCATACAAAAAGTTAGAAATAATTGAAGTTGGGTTTTTTTCTTTCCCCACATGGAGCTGGAGTTAAGTGATTACCTCACCGCATGTGAAAGGCTAGAAAGAACTGGAGTTGTATATTTTCGTTTCCCCAAGTGGAAGGCTAGAGCTGGCTAAAGTTATTTTCCTTCTTCCAGTAGGTTTAGGCTCTGATAAAACCACAGCAGGTGAGGCTCTAGTACAATAGCTTCTCCTAGACACAGGCTTTATTAAGATGAACAGAATGCTCTGGTATATGTTAAAATGGTTTTCTTTCCCCTTTCCTGACCAGAAGCCCAAGAAGATTTTTCTCTGATACTTATGGTTAGAACTTGGTAGAGTTTCTGGAGGTAAAACTCATAAAATGGTGCCACCTCCCTCCTGACTGGGTCCTCCTGGAGTTTTTAACCTTCAGATTTGTTCACGTCTAGTCTACAGTAATTTATCAATTACATTCAGGTTTCCCTACCCAAAACTGGTTCCTATGGTGGTTTCTACTTCTGGGTTTCTGCCACAATAAGTTGTGATTCTCTGCAGATGGCTGTCTCTCTCTTTAATTTTGGGAACAGTGGTTTTCCTTCTGACTTCACTTCTTTGGCAGACTTAAGAAGAGCTGCTAATTTTTCAGCTATTTCAGCTTTTTGCTTATTGTTAGGATGGAGTAATGAATTCTGAGGTCCTTATGTGCTGGACTGAAAACCTAAAGCCCCGCTCATTGGTTTTCAAACTTTAAAATATTGAATGAACACCCCACACTATAAAATGAGTCAGAATTCGGCTGGGCACAGTGGCTCATGCCTGTAATCCCAGCACTTTGGGAGGTTAAGGTGGGTGGATGACAAGGTCAGGAGATCAAGACTGTGCTGGCCAACATGGTGAAACCCTATCTCTACTAAAAATACAAAAATTAGCTGGGCATGGTAGCACATGTCTGTGAAACCAGCTACTCCGGAGTCTGAGGCAGGAGAATTGCTTGAACCAGGTAGTTGGAGGTTACAATGAACCCAGAACACACCACTGCATGACACAGTGAGACTCCATCTCAAAAAATAAAAAAGTCAGAATTCACCTGTAGTGGTGTTAAAAAGTAGCATACACACAAACATACCCAATTGTTTTGTGAGCTCTAAACCAAGCTTTCTCTACGCTGAGGTGGATGGTTTCTGTCTTCCACTTTGTGATATTCTCTGTTACGGGTCTTTACATGGGAAAGGCAAGAGTTAGAGTCTTGGGATAGATTTACTAGCTGGTGAGGTTCCTCCTTCCACTCAAACTTCCTACCTCCCACAGCCTAGAATCACTCAGCTGGGACTGGACTTTGGCTTCTTCTGCTTTAGAAGTTCCTGACGAGGCTTCTAGAACCAGTGACTGCCATCTGAACCCCTGGACCCAGGGCAGGAGGAGCTTGCTCTTCTATCTGTCTTCTGGTCCTTTAGGGCTCCTGACAGAGAGGCTCTGGAGCCACTGCTCACAACCGGCTGGTAACGTGAATGTGGGTAGATTCAGTAAGAGCATGAAGATAAACTTGTTCCTAAACATCTTCCCAAGTTTTTCTGAAATCCATCAGTAGTTATTGCCTTCTCCCTATCTGTTGTTATTTTGGGTGGTGGTGATTTTAAAGAATGCCTTTTAAAGAAGATAAAACCTTTCTTTTCCCATTATTTAAAAAAATTCTTTTTCAAGGCTGACTTTTACAGAGCCCACATTCTCAAATTCTGTTTTCACTGCTCTCTCATTTCCCTTCATCCCTGTTCCTCTGCTTGAATACACACACACACACACCCCAAGAGGGGACTTCATTAAAGGTAACTCACCCATTTCCCTAGGAGGGATCTAGGCACCTGCAGGTCAACATGGCTTGAGAAGCCAGAGTTGTTCAGAGTGTGGGCTCCACCTTAATGTGAATCTGGTTCTTTAGTTATTATTTCCATGAACTTGGCTGGTAACGTAGCCTCTTTTTCCTCAGTTTCTTCATCTGTAAAATGGGGGTGATGATCATCCTTTATTCATTGCTAATAATGGATGTATTTATTAAGGGCCTTCCAGTTCAGATGCTGTTCCAAGTGCAAGTTTTCGTAGGCAGAATAGAAGAGATTGGTGGTGGGGGTGGGAGTGCTATGAGCATGACACGGGAGAAAGAGAAAGAATACCAAAAAAGGAGCCAAGAGTGACAGCATAGCAAAAGCTGAAGCTCAGTTCAAAACAAATTTCATCTCTTCTATCTTCAATTTTTTCTAGAATTAATCCTGATCAATTACTCCAGAAAACCTCCAGGAAGGTGGCTGAGGGAGACAGTGAGGGCAAATATTTCATTTCTTTCCACCCCTCTCTCTAAAGAATCCAGGGCTTCATTGTGGACCCCTGTACTAGTCCATTTTCACACTGCTACAAAGAGCTACCAGAGACTGGGTAAGTTATAAATGAAAGAGGTTTAATTGACTCATAGTTCTGCACTACTGGGGAGGCCTCAGGAAACTAACAATCACAGCAGAAGGTGACAGGAAGAGAGAAACATCTTGGCAGGAGAGAGAAAGAGCAAGGGGGAAAGTGCCATACTTTAAAACTATCAGATCTTGTGAAAACTCACCCACTATCACAAAAACAGCATGGGGGAAACTGCCCCCATGATCCAGTCACCTCCCACCAGGCCCCTTCCTAACAGGAGATGAGATTTGGGTGGAGACCCAGAGCCAAACCACATTAACTCTTTTCTATCTTCCTACTCCCAGCACTGTCTCCCTGAGAGGGCTCTGTAAAGTGGTCCTTATTTGAATGAAAGAAGCCAGCTCAGATTCAAAGTTTTTCTTTTTTTTTTTTTTTTTTTTTTTTTGTATTATCAGCTTTCTTCATTCATTATCTTATCTGCCCCATTCCTATGGGCATTTTGTTTGCAATTCCTGTTAATCAAACATCTTGCAGTTAATTGGAACAAAATGACTTCTCACAGTCTATTTTGCTTACTAAACAACAGGTGTTAACCTTTTTTTGAACATTATTGCCTCTGTTGACTTTTGCTTCAGGACTTTTTGCTTAATTTTTTTTTAATTGCATTTTAGGTTTTGGGGTACATGTGAAGAACATGCAACATTGTTGCATAGGTACACACATGGCAGCGTGATTTGGTGCCTTTCTCCCCTTCACATATATCTGGCATTTCTCCCCATGTTATCCCTCCCCAAATCCCCACCCCTCACTGTCCCTCCCCTATTTCCCCCCAACAGACCCCAGTGTGTGATGCTCCCCTCCCTGTGTCCATGTGTTCTCATTGTTCAAACCCACCTATGAGTGAGAACATGCGGTGTTTGATTTTCTGTTCTTGTGTCAATTTGCTGAGAATGATGGTTTCCAGGTTCATCCATGTCCCTACAAAGGACGTGAACTCAACCTTTTTTATGGCTGCATAGTACTCCACAGTGTATATGTGCCACATTTTTCCTGTCCAGTCTATCATCAATGGGCATCTGGGTTGGTTCCAGGTCTTTGCTATTGTAAACAGTGCTGCAATGAACATTCGTGTGCATGTGTCCTTGTAGTAGAACAATTTATAATCCTTTGGATATATGCCCAGTAATGGGATTGCTGGGTCAAATGGAATTTCTATTTCTAGGTCCTTGAGGAATCGCCACACTGTCTTCCATAATGGTTGAACTAATTTATACTCAAAGTTTTTAATGTTTTTTTCCATCTCTCAACTGAGTCAGCCAGGTCACTACCAGGCATTCTGGCCCAGGGTGTAGAGGATGATATTTTAACCACGGCTGGAGGTTTTACAAGTCCAGAAAATCCCAGGATAGGACTACAATAGCAGCTGAAGGCAGGCCACATGAATAGCAACCCCACTTGACATGTGTTCAGAACTTCCCAACCAGTCAGTGAGAAACACAGGGACACATAGTGCCTGGTTTACAGAGAAGTTCAGTGATCTTCGCAAGGTTAAACAACTTGGAAGAAAAGGGTGGGACTTTCTGATGCGCATTTCTGTGTTTTCTGTTTGCTTTTAATGGTTGTTAACTACTTGCTGCTATATAAACTGCCATAGTTTGTTTTTCAGCCCTGATCAAATTACTATTGTTATATATATATATATATATATATATATATATATATATATATATATGAAAAGAAGAATGTATTTACAATCTCAAAGTAGAGAGGGGTTTCTTCCGTAAGTCATGAAAGTTGCACCTGCAAAGCAAAAGATTACTTAGAGTGTTTTTATTGTTTTAAGTTTTAAAATTTAATGTAGTCTAAGTGAAAAACTAGCCACTGACTAGGGGAAGAAAACTGATCTTCATGTAATCATCATAAAAAAAAATATCCAGCACATAAGCAGAATTTCTACAAATCACTAGGATGAAAAAGCCAAAACATTCAATAGAAAAATGGGCAATGGATATAAACCAGCAACACGCACACACACAAAGAAACCAAGATGTGAAATCAACTAAGAGTAGGAAAATGGAAATTAAAACAGCCTTGAGCTGCCGTTTCTCCACAATATTTCCAATACTAAGGCATGTTGAACTTTTTCCCATTTTGTCAATCTGATGAGTGTGAGATTATAACTCTTACACAATGTGGGGGGTAGTCCAAAAAGGTGCAATCAATTTAGCGAAGAATTTGACAACAAAGAAAGATAAAGATGTGTCTACGCTTAGACCCAGAAATTTTATTCTGTTTATCTACCCCTCAGAGACTCTCATACACATAAAAAGTTACATTTATGAGAAAGTTCATTTGTGGTATATTCATAATTGCAAAAAATTGAAAATCGATGTACATCAAGAGAAGAATGGGTAAATAAAAGGTGGTATATTTATACAATGGATACATCTACAGTAGTTAAAATTAATAAAACAGAGGCACATGTATCTATCTACAGATATACATCTCAAAACATATGGTTGAATGAGAAAAGCAAGCTCCTCCATGCCCCTTTCAGCTCTGACTCTCTGTGGTTCTGATCCTTAAAGGTGGGGAGGAAAACTAATGATTCTGCACATCCCTCAATCAGTGAGGGTCCTCCCTGACAGATAGGATGAGGCAAAGGCTCCCAAACATCCCATGACCAGTGCTGATGGGTGTGCTCCTTAGCTGCGGTACTAGAAGCTGCTCTCCCAAAAGCACAGAGCAGACTCCGGGGCTCTTCCCCTTGCTCTTTTTTCCACATATCCATGTGGGGCAAAGGGAGGAAGCCCCCAGCAGGTGAAGAGTTGGCATAGTGCTTAGGGCCTGAGCTCAGAAAAAAGACAGGGCCCGGGCCCTGCGCTGGGTGGGAAGTCTGAGGCTGGGTGGTTGTGCTGGGAGCCAGAGCACTTTGGGAGAAGCTGCCAAAATAGCTCAGACAAGCACTTGGGGGAATTTCAGTTGTCCCCAAAGTACCTTTTAATTTGAAAAAAATCAGGAGGCAGGTCAGAGGATTTTTCATCATTTGACAGCGAGTGATCTTGGAGGGCCTGGACTGTGTTGCTCCAGGCTCCAATTAGCTGTGAGAAGTGGGGGCTAGTGTCTGCCAGCTGGGCAGGAGCCAAGCAACTCATCAGCCCTGGTCTAATCAACATCAGAGGCTCCAGCATCAAGCACACAAAGACCCATGCTACCTTTTATCACACAGAGCTCTCCAAACACCAAAGGATGCTCAGGGGTTCTGCGGCAAATCTATGCACTGAGAGCCTAAGATGATACCACTCAGAGATTTCAGAAAGTAGAGATGCCGGCAACATAGTTGCAGTAAATGTAAGTGGTTGAATGTTGCTGGATGACTTCTATCTGTCTTTCCAGGCAAAAGGAGGAGGAGTAAGGACAGCTTTAGACAGAAACTCAAGACAGATACAGAGCTAGGTGGCTGCTTCCTGGAGAAGGCTCTGAGGTGTGAGAGCCTTCCTGCCCAGCTGGCAGAAACTAGCCCCCACTTCTCACACCTAATTAGAGCTTGGAGCAAGGCTCTGGATCCCAGCTGTGTGATCACCGGCAACTGTTTGACCTCTCAAGTCCCAGTGTCCCTGGTGGTAAAATGGGTTCATGATAGTGCCAAATTCGTATAGTGGTGGTGAAAAGAAAGAAGACAATCAACTAAAACACTGGGTAGGTGCCTGAAGCATAGAAATGTTCAAACAGACAGAGAGGATTACATCAATAATAAACTAACAAACTGCTCTTCCAAGGTCTAAGAGGTGTGATTTAAAGACTGTCCATTGCATGATACTTGGCATTGATCCTGAAAAAGGCTTTTGTAAAACAGTCAGATGTTATAAGCAGTCTGTTTTATAGATGAGGAAACTGAGAATTCACAAAATAGTAGTTTGTATGAGTTCAGGCAACTAGTTTGTTAAAAGGTCAAGATAAATCCAGGACCAGGACTTTTGACTCAAATCCTATCTTGTCATCATAGCACATAATAAGCCATTAAAAATTATGTCAATTATATCTTCTAAGGCAAAAGTGTGCAAGGTATAAATGTTAGGAGAATAGAACAAAAAATCTGTAAATGTCCTTGTTCCCTAACGTAGAATTTGCCTTCATGGTGAGATGCTCCAATTTGTATCTGCATGGCCTGAGCTGCACTGTGGACCTGCTTGACAGGAAGAAATCCTCCTCGTCTTCCCCCAGAAATCCAGAAACCCTGCAACAGGGGCCATTTGAAGAAGGTGCCACTGCCTTCACAGTCCCTTTCTATGCACTATTTCCTTTGTTTTTGCCTTGATATGGCAACCCAAGAGTCACACATTTTTATTTATTTATTTTTTTAAATCACTTCCACGGAAATATAGAAGTGGTTTTTGTTGTTGTTGTTGTTGTTTATTTCTTTGCTTGTTTGTTTTAACACAGAGTCCTGAAGGGAAACACTCAGAAAGTTGCAGTGCCTGGAAAGGTACTTTAGACATAGGCTCTTAACAAAATCCACACCAGGAGGGGTTGACCCATTAAGGCTGAGGTCCACTGTAGTGTTTACCTGATAAGGCATGACCTGCCTTCCACAAACGCTGCCTTTTCCTTCATCCTTGTATCAGCATACTCTTGTATTCTGTATCAGTATCAGAATGAACAGAACAGTACAAAAGACCCTGTATCAGTCTTTGTGTATTCATTAATTTATACACCCGCCCTCACTTGAGAGCAGGGTCAGTATTCTTCTACTCTGTGCCGGGAAGAGCCCAATACTGATGATACTGAAAACCTAAACGCATTGGAAGAGAAAGAGTGTTCCCATGTATTCTGGATCCTCCTATTTGGAGACGTCATGCAGATTTTACCAAATGATATTTTACTTCCCATCGTCTTTATTACCCAAAAGTTGTGTACCAAGTCCCCTGCCCTTGGAGATCTGGATCAAATTAACTCAACCCTGCTCTCCCAAATCCACCACTGGCAGGAGCCCATGAGTCCCGAGAATCCCCACTTTCTCACAAGGTCCTCCTCTTATGGCTGTCCCACACTATGTGCTGTACCATGCGGACCATGCTACGGAACACCTGCCCCCTTTCTGAGTTCCACCGAAAAGAAGATATAAACAGAGGAGTCCTTACGGATGATTCAGGAACAGAAATGGAGTCTGTGATACAGCAAGGCAAGGAAGTTCATGTGGAAGAGCAGTCTCACCATGCCTCTCTCACAGCCTCAGCTGCCCCCATAACTGCGAGCTTCACCGGCCGGTACCTGCACCTGGTCCTCTCCTCTGTACACGTGGCTCCAATGCTCTGTCTCTCTACTCCTTGCATTTATTCTCATCTGTCTTCTCCCTTCATCCCCAAAGCAAAATGTGAATTTCTCTCATATCCAGTGCAAGCCAGCTTTATATCATACTCTGAAGTTTTGTGGCCAAGAAACACCCAAGCCCTTGGGGCCCCAAAACATTTCTAAGCAACAGCTATTGAGATAATAAAACTTTGTTTCATCTCATTATGTAAGGATCCCATGAAGTTTATAAATATTGCCAGATAGGAGTCTTCCCAACTCTGCTTTCTATCAAGAGAAAGTGAATGTTTTGTTATTCTGGGACAAAATCAAAACAGAAGCTAATTTTCAACCTATCATCCTGGTTCTCACGCATCATGTGAGCATCAGTGCCAACCCTGCTCAAGTTATAAACTCCCAAATCAGAATGTCCCTCAGATATATTCTCCCAGGGTTGCAGAATTTCCTTTTTACCTTCAATCTCTCCTCTCGCTTTCATTCTATCATGAAAGAAAAACCAATCACTGATGAAATAAGCAAATGGGCAAGGCGGCAGCCCCTCCAACTCTGTGGTTCCCCTCACCCTTAAGCCCCTCCTATTCTTGCCCTCTAGGCGGAGGCACAGAGCAGAGGCTGCCCCAGGCCTGAGGGCAAAAGGGCGAGGTTCTTAGCTTTAGAGCTGGAGAAAGTCGGCCCTATAAAAGTCAGTGTGGGGAGAGGAAGAAGAATCAGAAGAATCTACCAACTACAAACGCACTGACAACTGCTTGGCTCACAGCTTCTGAGGCTTGAATTTGAGAAAATAATTTTGCTTTGGCTCTGTCAAGAAAGTGCATTAAGCACTTAGATCATTTAAAATCCTAATACACTTTCCCCCTAGAAATAATTGCATGGAATTCATATGCATATCTCTTCCTGAGTGGCAGCCTGGGGCAAGTCTCTTTCTCCAGCCCTCTGGGTTCCAAGTAACCAATTTACAGGGAAACTTTACAGAATCCTGTTTAGTTTTAATGTTAGGATGCCTGGCTGTCACCACCGGTTGCCTTCTTTCAGAGGCTTTAACTTCCCAGTTCCCTGTTTTCCTTTAACCCCATGGCTCCCCAAACCAATAACAACATCTAAAGATATAAACAAATCCACTAAGGTAGCTCATCACTGAAAACACCTATGTTTTACTGAAACCAATAAAACAAGCCATGGTCTGTTAAACTTCCCCACTGCTCTTCTGCCTCCACCCGCAAAACCAAAAAATAGCCAGCTCTGTTTTTAAGCGGGTCTATTTTTTCTCGTTAAAAATAGATGTTTCTAGTGAAAAAAAAAAAAAAAAAAAAAAAAGCTTATTTGCAAACCAGCAAAGAAGAACCTAATGCCAAGAAATTGCATTTAGATTGATCTGCAGGGGAGAAGTACAAATGGCTTCAGCATTAAAATGGTTGCCGTAGCTGAGGTTTCTGCTTGATTATATTAACCTCAAAATGATACGAATGTGTGTCCTCCAACATAGGCTAATTTAATTAGAGTCTGTTTTCAGTGGTTTGGGGGATGGGACATCATTGTGGGGAAGGAATAAAACTTTGTCTCTATTGGCCCTCATAGTAAGTGATCCTTAGTCACTTAGTGATTTTAACTAACGCAACTTGGTCATACAGGTGGCCTTCTCTAGGGACACTACATCTGAAACTCTCCATGGGATAGCCAGAAGCTTTTCCCCCGTGCCCCTGTTTTACTGCTATTCCTACAATTTCCACCCCGTTATAGATACTGCTGGCATTAGAGTGCCCCACTATCATTAAGAGAAATGGCCTGGGTTCTTAAGAAAGTTAAAATGAATATACTTTGAATCAATTGAGTGTTTTCATCTGTGAAGAGGAATGGGTACCAGTTTCCCTCTCCTAAGAATCTGGACTTTGTTGGTTTCTCTGAAGTCATTGTCAAATATGGGAAGAGCTGGAATGAGTTTGGTAGGGCATATATCAAATATCAGGAGTCCTGATGCTCTTTGCAGAGAGATTTCTAAGAAATGTTCTGAAACCTTGTCCAGATTGTCAGAAAGAACAAAGACTTCCTATCCCTTAGATAAGGTTCTTAAAATCAGAGGATGTCTGAAAAAGAAATATCTGATCCCCAATAAGATCCAGAGGCTCAAGTCAATGAGGACCCAAGTGTCACAGGCTGGGTCTCTTGAATAACAGATTTGAACACAGGAGGTTTATGTAGGAGTGCTTTGGGGATTGAACATTTGTGAGAAAAGAGAAAAAGTAGGACTAGGCACAGCTGAACTGTGATGCTGGATATCTCAATGGACGACACGGTCAACACCGCAGAGAGTTCTGAAGGCAAAATCATCTTCAGAGGTGACCTACATGGAGAAGAGGAGGGAAAGGGGATATTATGTCCCTATGTTGATTAGTCACTGGATAGGAGCCACCAGGAAGGAAGTGAGACCTTAGGCTAGGTGGCTCAGGGCCATCCCACTAGTTCAGAAGTGCCTCAAATACTAAAGGGTGATCGAGGTTGACCGTAATGCATGCATCATAATCCACACATTGCACTACGTGGACCCAGTGCTTCAAACACATTCTGGGAGCAATGCCTCCAGGATTTTAGTGGGTCTCTCTTCCAGGGGGAAGTTTAGGAGAATAAGGTTAGTGGGATGAACTACAGCTGCCGGTGATCTCAAGGCTAAAACAAATACTTACCAGGTTCCTCCTTTTCTCTCTAATCTGGATTTCTCTAACATCTCTGCTGGACTCACTGTCTTATGTGGTCCTGTGAGCCAGACTTTGAAGGGTCTGAGTCCCTGATCACCATGGCTTTCACAGGCCAGGTTGCTGCATTTGACCATTCACTGTCACAATTAAGGAAAGGAATACCAGAGGGCACCCAGGGGAATCAACTGGATGCCAACTATATTCCTCTGTGTCCTTATTGCATAAGAGCAGGAGTCAATTACTTCTGCCACGATGGTGATTCTTCTCCATACCTACCTGTCCCTTGCCACAAGGAGCTAATGTGCCCAAGCAACAGCCACAGCTTACCCAAAGAGACTCAATAGAAGTGTCCAGTGACTCACTGGAAGTCTGAGGATGGGATAACTCACACGGCCAAGGTGACCAGGAATTGGCCAGAACTTCTTAACCAGTATTGATCTGTCACTGGATACTGGTCAACCCCGGAAGTGTATGTGACTTCAGCCAGGGGCTTTCCATGGTTGGGGCAATCCTTGGCCTCACTTTTTCTGTTGAAATGTATTTGGAAGTGTTTAAAGGCATTTCGTTTGTTTATTTTTACAAAAGTTGGGTGGTGCTATTGGACTTTTTGTAGTTTCTCATTCCTTAGAAACATGCTCATTTCTTTAAACATAATAAATGTTTTGTAGTCTGTATCTTATAATTCTAACATTTTAGGTCTATATGGTCTGGTTCTATTGTCTGTTTTTTTCTGCAGATTCTCATTTATGTTGTCATGTTTGTGCAACTGGTCATATTTGACCCTGGACTGGTTGTTGTATTTGAAAAATAATTTTAGAGCGATTGAACTCTGAGATGACAGAATTTCTCTCCGGAGACCATTCTTATTTCCTCCTAGAGCGTTACCAGTAAGGGACTGCTTAGTCTAAGTTCAGGGTTTGAGGTTCCTTGGACCATCCAGCTGATGCAAACCTGGGCTGCAAATTCAAGCAAGGGTTGGTTTTTTAGACTTTCCATTTCCCTGAGAGCATAGGCCTTGGATCCCAGTTTAATGTCTATGGAGAGGATGGGCTCCTTACCACGGGTGGGCCCAGTCTTTCACTTTTTCCTACTTGCTTTGTGAGGCCACCAAGACAGCACCGCAGTTTTGCATATTTCTTCGGGTTTGGGAAATGCTATTTGGGTCAAAATAGCTTTATGTGCTCGATTTACCTCTCTGAGATTTTGTCTTCGACACTTTTGTAGATTAAATCTTCACTATCTTAACTCTTGGATTTTTTAAGAAAAAAAAAGTAAGAAAATGATTTCACCCAGCTTTTTTAAAAGTTGTCCTTATTGAGAAGGAAGAAAGCTCTAGTGTTTCTTGTTTATAGTCAAACCCTGTGGTATTCTCTATGAGAATTCAAGGTAGGTGGGGAGGCATTTTACTCAGTACCTTAAATTTGCAAGCTTCTTTCGCTCCTTGAAGTCGAGGTTGAGTAAGTCATATATTAGCTATGCATGTTTCTAAGAATTTAAAATAAATAAAATTTAAAACCCATACTAAGCATGGATCTGATTTTCTACTTAGAATGTAACCACATAAACATAAGATTTTACATCAAATTATCAAAATTTTTCTAAATTCAATAGGATAGGATGCCTGAACTTTTAAAATAAAGCTGTAGAAATATCCGTATCATCAATGATTTTTTAAGTTCTTCAAAGCTTACCTGTTTTGATACCTTCTTCGAGGATAAGCAAATAAAAAAGAAGTCAAGTATTTTTTCAATACAGAAGAGACATCATTTTCAGTGACAGGAAGAAAATTCAGGCCCTCCTTATAACTAGAGAGCCAGCACATGGTAATTACATGAGAAAAGCCTCTCAGAGATAACAATGTAATTGTAACCATCCAGTGTAGGATAATTTTCCTTACCTAAAAAGTGCCAAACACAATGAATGTTGACTAACTTTCAAAAGAATAGTGAAATTTTATCTCTCAGATTCAAGTTTACTCCAGCCTAAAGAGACAAGTTCTCTGTTTCAGGAACTAGTCACTCACAAATGGACCCTCATGACATAAATGAAACCCTAAACTCTCTTAAGTGCCAGATTTATTTCCATGAGGTCAATTTAAGCCAAAAGGATTTCATTCTCTCAGAAAATGTATTCCTTCTTCCTTGCAATGCTGTGGTTTATAATAGAGTTATTATTAGCTTTGACCACAATTACGCCACTCTGACAGCTCCCACCTGCCAGGACCAAGAGTGACCTCTTATCCCTGGAATGCTAGTTGCACTTCTTCTTCATGCTACCGGGCTGGCACTCAGCATAGCACAATGCCGCTTAGCCTTTCATGGGCATGGCTATTTCCTCAAGGAGACTGAACTCTTACAGAACAAGGACCCTACCTTGCTATGTCTTATTAGAGATCCCTGAAGTGCCCAGTACCAGCCCCTTTTACAGAAGGTGCTCAATATTTGTTTGTGATGGCAGTGATAATTCATATTTGACTTGAGTGACAAATTAACTTTATTCATTCTGTTTCCTTAACCTCTAGCACAGTGTCTGGCCCAGAGTCAGTACTCAAGAAGAGCTTACTGGCTTACTGAATGAATGAACAAACAAATTAATGAATCATTAGAATCTTAAAAACTAGTTATAAACACACACAGAATGGAGAATATTATGATCAAATTATTTCGTAGCCTTTCCTTTTTTTTTTTTTTTTTTTTTTTTTTTTTTTTTTTTGAGACAGAGTTTCACGCTTGTTGCCCAGGCTGGATGGGGTGCAATGGTGAGATCTTGGCTCACTACAACCTCTGCCTCCTGGTTTCAAGTGATTTTCCTCACTCAGCCTCCTGAGTAGCTGGGATTACAGGCATGTGCCACCACACCCGGCTGATTTTGTATTTTTAGTAGAGACAGGATTTCTCCGTGTTGGTCAGTCTGATCTTGAACTCCTGACCTCAGGTGATCTGCCTGCCTCGGCCTCCCAAAGTGCTGGGATTACAGGCATGAGCCACCATGCCTGGCTCCATAGTCTTTCCTTTTAAAAGTACAAAAATAATCTCACTTTCTTTTCTTTTAGTTGACCATAAGAAGATAGACTGTAACTTGATAGTTTTAGCCACGTACTGTTAAATCCCACACTCCTTTTTCTTGACTCAGGAATACAGAATATGAAGGTAGAGTGCCCTCACTCTCTCCCCAACATCTTTGCCTTGTTCTGTGAACAAACCCAAAGGTCCAATGTCTGTGGCAAGCAGTCCTTGATTTTCTACTCACTTCAGAAGAAGAATGTGACCCGTTCCCTGAGATGGTAAGTGCACAGAGCATTGGAAAGCTCTCTTTGACCATAAGTGGAAGAAGTCAAAATGATGTAAAGAAACGGGTTTAAATTTCAGCTAAAAGTTAAATGACCAGCACTGAACTCACATTGAATCTCTCCTTTGCTAGAATATTACTTTCCTGATTAAACACATTATCCTCTAAGAGTCCTTCCAGCTCAAAGATTCAGGGCAGTATGGTAGGAAATATAGATTTTAAAATTTGAAGACCCGAGTATCAAATTCTAGTTTCACCTGTTACAAGTTGTGTTACTTTGAGCACATAATCTGACCCTCCAGTTACTCCTGTGTGGGCTGGGATGTACCATTCCTGTACTATTTCTCACAGGATAACCATGAGTCTCATTGAAGACATGCTCATGAAAAATGCTTACCACTAGTCAGATGTTAGACATTAATTGATAGTTAAGGAAACAGAGGTCCTGAGAAGATAAATGTCTTCCCAAGAGACTCTAGAGATCCTCTGACTGAGCACTTCCTGAAGCATTTCCTTGCCAACAGCATTAGTTCCACAAAACACTCATTTCACAAGTGGCAACAGCCATGACATGACATAATCATTTCAAACAAGTACGGGAAATTCTGTACTAAACAAAACTAAGCTCATTCCTTAACTGCGGGACTTAACAGAGCCATTAACATGGTCACGTGCTTTGTGCCTCTCTAAGCATTTCCTCCTCTTAATAGGCAGGCTGTCACGGGATTAGGATTCCATGGAGCACAACATGGAAATGCTGACCTAGTTTATTGCCCAGGTCCGATTTCACAGTCCTCTAATTCAGTGCTTCTCCAAGTACCCAAATACCAGGTTGAGAAATATTTGTTCCTCATCTCTGATGAGAAAAAGAGCTTGTGAAAATGCAAATCAACAAGTCATCAAAAAGCCTTGTTACCAAGTAAAAACAAAAGTCTGCCAGTAAGATGTAGAGGACTTATTCTGGTGTGAGCTCCACCAGTGTGCACACCAGCAGTAGTTCCCAGACTATGCTTTGAGTAACATTGCTCTAATTAATTAGATAAACATGCGGCTCTAGTGAAAAAGCAGAATCTAAAGAAAAGAAATCTTTTTCATACCTTGTGCTCGACAGCACATGTGAAGTCTGGAAGTTGTCTGATTCAGAAAGCCCCAGGCTCCCAGCGATCAGAGGGTTGGCCGTCCGGCAGATTGGATTGCTGGTTGGCAGCGTCCACACCAACCTTCCTAACTTCAGTTGCTAGTGCACTAACTGGACGCAACCCTTAGTCATCTTGCTGGAGAGGTGATCATCCCAACAGGATACAGAGCCAAACCCTGCCAGGCTCCTTTCCAGACAAAAGCTGATCTAACTGAGGTGTATGAAGGGTAGGCAAATTAACTCCCCATTAGCTCTGCGAAAATACTGGAGAAACTCTCCCTAAACAATAATCCCCAAGTCAGGGTCTCCATGAGAAACAAGGGATGCAGTCAACTGAGGAAAACTGAAGAGTTTTTAAAAGGGATAATTTGAAAAGATACACTGGGTTACAAGAAATCAGCAAGGAATAGTGATTGCTAAGCATGGAGTGCTATTACCACCCTTAGAGGAAAAGTCACTGGACCTGGAAGCTATGAAAAAGAGTTGCCCTCTTGACAGGCACTTGGTCTTAGATGGTAAAACATGGTCTCTGGGACTCATAGCCCTGCAGGGAGGGCAAGCAATGCCCCAACCTCACTTTTCCCTCTCCCTGCAATCTCTGCCCACGGGTTTCACTGGATCTCTAAGAAGAAACCAGGGGACAAAGGAGCTTGCCACTGTGGTCTGTAAATGTCCATCAGTAGAGCCGGGAGGACAGAGGATCTGGAAGGGTAAATGAAAATCATTCATCACAGCTCACCCTGTGTGCTCCTATGTGGCTTGAAGCTTTATGAGCAGCACAGGAAGGGTGCAGGTCAGTGTGGAGAAGGTGGAGGACAGATCTGGAAGGAGAAATGAACTCCATCTAGCACAGTGTCACTCTCTTCTGAGCTCAAAAAACAAATTGAGGTACAATCACTAAGGCTTTTGGTTTCTGTTGACCTCTCTTGTCAAGACTTTGTCAATCCAGTCATTTTTCTCCCTTATGCCATCGTAGTACCAAAATACCAATGCACCTGTGTGCTGATCACATTTTTTTCAGAATCCAGTTCTCAAGACAAAATTAGGGTGGGTATGTTTGCACACTAAAAACTCTGCTAATAAACACTGATATTTCAAGTATAGGTCTTACTTATCTGATTTTTCTCTTATTTTTACAGATAGGGTTGATTTGATGTTGTTTTCATGGACTCAGACTCCCATTAACGCATTTTCTTGGTGTAAACCTATTACTCTCCACCTACCTACTCTTTAAAGGCCTTTTACCCTTAGGATTCTTATGACATTATTACTGTTACAGACACGTGGATATTAAGTGTTTACATTAAGCATCTGTCTGCAGGAGTGAGTCTGTGGATTCAGGCTGTGCAAGCTGTGAAATGCCTAGATGCTGAGTGGAGGAGATGGATAAGTAATTGCACTTTGTGCATACCCATTAGAGCACTTAGTGTGGGCATAATGCTTGGTTGGGTGTCTACCGGAAGCCCAGGAGAGAAGAAGAAACTCCTTGGAAACTCCTCCATCCTCTCCAATGATTACCAAATAGATTTATATTGACTAACACAGTGACAGAAAGCCTATATCTGAATGAATATTTCTCTTTTTAGCAGGATCACTTTTGAAGGCAATATAATGGTTTCAACAACAGCTGAAAGATCTTTGTCTGCATCAACTTCCACAGGGCAATCTCAGGAAATATTTGTTTTGGTAGCAGTTTTTTTTTTTTTTTTTAAGACAGGGTCTCTCTTTGTTCCCCCAGGCTGGAGTACGGTGGCTGTTCATAGGCACCATCACAGCACACTGCAGCCTCAGACTGCTGGGCTCAAGAAATCGTCCCAACTCAGCTCCTGACTACATGCACAAGAGACTACAGGGACATGCCACCCAGCTGATTTTTGTGTTTATTTTGTTATTTTACTTTATGGATGCCAAGTCTGGCAGTTATGCTGACAACAGTTTGAGTTTTTTTTTTTTTTTTTTTTTTTTTTAATTGGAATTATAGCATGGTTGGATTGGTATTTTTGTGTGGCTGGGATACCATTTCGGTCTCAGTTGCAGAAGACAGACTAGCTAGTTCGAGCAAGAAATCATTTATTAGGGTGTGAAATGCAGGTTTGAGAACAAATTTCAGGATGTGCTTCCAAGAATGACTCCCAAAACTATACCCCACGATTAGGCCTCCAAGAAGTTGCCTACCTTTCGTAAGCTCAGGAAAATGCTAGCTCCCAAACCATACCGTCATTGTCACCGCTGCAGCCATCGAGGACCCTCCCTGGTCAAGAGATGTCCCTACTGCTGCAAGTGCCAGGAGTACGCCTCATCTGTTACAATCGACATCAGCAAAACAGATACCCCACGCCTTGCCTTTCAACACCAAAAAAAATTTTTGCTTAATTAGAGGCAAAAAAGTCAAGTACTTCATTTTTAATTACAGATTCACAATCCCTTGTTTGATATCTTTGAGGGCCACATGCATTTTGGAATTCAGAGCAGCAAAATTTTCCAGAGGAAAATGAGTAAGTACTCACCCAAAGTGACATGAGAAAAGGAAGACCATGAATGAATTCATAGCAAGGTCAGGTTTTGATGTCAAATGAGTTTGTGCAAACTTATGAAAGTAAACCAGTGCTTAAAGTTTTGGGATTTCTCAATTGTGGAGAAGGGATTTGGGACCTGTGGTTCACTAGGGGCTCTGAGTTAATTGTCTCTTAGGGAGGTGATATAATGAAATTAAATATCCCATGTCAACTCCATCCACCATGTACACTCATTCTATTCCCAGTATTTCCTGAAGTGTCATCTCCTGTGTTCTCCTCTTCCAATTTTACGACTTGGGGGGAAATGTGTGACTCTGAGATGTACCAGCTGTTATGCCAGAGACAACTCTCCGAACACCTGGGCCTTACTCCACGTTGCCTCCTCTTGCATCTTGGCGTCAGAGGGCCCTGCCAGTCTCCGTCCTCACAGTCTCCAGTCTCTTGGTAAGGGCTACTCTCCACACCTTCAAACCAGCTCTAAGAAACAGATGGAAAGTTGGCAATATTCAGCAGCTGTTCTCCTCCATGAACAATCGAGATAACTTAAAAATGTGCTGCAGCAAGGTAAATCTTCTACTTTTTGCCCCATCCTTGTTAAAAATGAAACACTTTTTGACTCTGAAAGAGTGATAAACATTTGCAGAACAGAAGAGTAGCAGATTCATTTTCCTAAAATTCTGCTGTGATCATGTCATATTTCTACTCCACTTTCCAAAGTTATTGCAAGCTTTCAAACTTGCAAAACTTTCACAAGCTCTCCATGCACACTGAACGAAGTCTTTCAGGACATTTATGATCTTCCTTCTGGCCTCTTCTCTAGTGTCCTGGAGATGTGCAATGTGGCTGCCCTGACGCTGCTACTCCTCTGCCCTTTCTTCCCTCTTTCCCTCTCCTCCTTTATTCCGTAGCTATTTATTAAACATCTTGTATGTGTCAAGCAGTGGACGTACAGTAGTAAATAGAACAGATACAGTCCCTGCTTTCACGGAGTTTTTGTTCTTCCCCTACCCATCTCCCCTCACCACTTCAGTGTGTCTGTCCAACTTAACAGTGCTTGCATTTTTTTTGCCTGGGGGTTTTCTCTGGGCCACAGAGCTTACTTTGTCACCCATATGGCAGGCTGCTTCAAGTGTTAGAGAATTAATACCCTGCTCTGCACCCTTCAGTCAGTAGCTGGAATACATAATTATCCCAGCTCCCTCACCCACTTGGGGACATACAGCCAGGAAGAGCAGGTTGTGTGCACTGAATCCCTGAATTCCGCAGCTGGACTGAGCTCTAGTTATAGTGACAACTTGCTTAATAAAGACCCTTTTATCAGTTCTCCTTCCTTCCCTGTCTCATTTCCCCATTCCTTTACCAAAGTTTCCTGGAATCAACTGCAAAATAAATTACTTGCACTTGCGTTTTATCTGGTCTGGCCTGAGGGGAACCCAAAATTATTTTTCAAATAACTTTGCACTGTTTTATGTTTACATAAGAGAAAGTACAGTATGATGAGAACACACAGATTTTGCATAGGCAGGCCAGGGTTTGAATCTTGGTCCTGGCACAGATTAATATGTAATTCTGGGTAGATTTACAGAAAGGGAAACTTGGTCTTTTAGCACCATAGGAGGCTGATATTGGTAAGGACACATAGTTGGCATTCCAGCTGCATTTTGTCTTTCCAAATTTCTGTATCTTGACTCAAGCTATTCTTATTGGCTGAAATCTCCCACCATTTTTGCCTGTGGGAAACTTGCATTTGCCTCTAAGTCTGCCTCAGCCATTACGTCTTCTGTAATTAACGCAGAAAGAGAAGAAATTTTTTGTTCTTCAGCTTCTACAGTATTGGTTATTAGGAGCATTTTCACAACGTTGATCAAAAACTAACCTGCTTTATAATGGCTTACTCCATTTTCCTTCCTCTGCTAATTGTAAAATTGACAGGAAACAGAAGCCGCATCTGGGTCTAGGACATGGCATTTCATTTGCTGAGAGTCTGGTAGAACTTCCCCAGCCCACAGATTGATGGAACTGTGAAAAACAGCTCACAAACTGGGGAAGAAAACCAAGATCTCATGGCACCAATTATTACACCCATATAATTTTGTTACATTTCTAATTATAAAGACACTGATGTTTAAGAGTTAAAAAAAAAAAAATGAAGTGACCTTTTCTCACTCAGGACCTTGGGACCAAAGGCAATGGGGAGTCAATCTCAGGGCAATTTCTGCCAGTGAACTGTTCCCTGTAGTCACACAAAGCCCTGCTTGTGTTTCCCCCTCGTTTCTCTTCATGGGACCCTCTTAGAAGGTGAATGTTCTGAATGCTTTATTCATGGCCATGGTACCTCTTTGAGGAGGACTCTCAGAGGAATAAGAACTACTCTGGGTGCTGCTGCTGCTGCCCTGAGGCTGTTGGAGAAGCTTCCATAGGACCCACATGGCTCCCAGCAGCAGACAACTCATTTTAAGCCACCTGCCCACCTGTTGTGGTGGTAGAAAGGGGACGAAATGCAATGTAAAATTATATGAGGTCTTCTTTTTATTTTTGTGTTATTAAGGTTAGTATTTATTTTATGAAAGTTATAGCTGCACATATTAGTTATATAGTCCACAGATTACTTACCCAAACCAAGAGCAATCACCCATGCCCAGACCATTACAGCTCCCAGAGACAACCACACACAGCAATTTCCACTCTTACTTTTGATATTTACCTTCATATTTCTGAATAACATGCTTATGTTGCTAGTTCATTCTTCATAATGGCTAAAACTGAAAAAAATCAAGCTTTAACTTTATTTCATAACATCAATCCCCTCCTACAAGCCCACTTCTTATGACCTTTTTCTCTCAATACAATGTATTTATATGATAATGTAGAATGTATCAATAATCAGTGTTCACATAATTAGAACTATGTAAACACTGCTCACCATGGAACCATGTTATACCTATATGTGTATTTATATACAGACTCTTACTTTTTCTGTCTTGTATATTTTTTGTTTTCCTAGAAGTTAGTGATAATTGTCTTAGTTTATTATTTACTTAGTTTTCAATGCACTTATCATTAATTAGAACAGATATATAAATAGATACCACCAAAAAGTGCTTATGGAGCTCTTCACAAACCTCAGCTCCAAATACTCTCATAATGTTTAAATATTCTCTTTATATTTTCAAATATATCAAATATTTTATAAGTTTCAGCTTCTTGAAGACATCTTTTCCAGAAGGAATTGTTTGGATATTTTCTGTTCCAGACTGGTTGCTCTCTACCCTAGTACACAATTGTCATCTTGAGAATCTCTCTTTATCATGATTCCACGTGTCCCTTTTACTTCTCTCTTTTTGAGACCTTGCGTGTTTAAAAATATTTGTAAGCAGCTCTCATATTAAATTGACAGTTTGGCTGGTCTGAGAGCACTCACATTTTTAAAGGCAAATTCCCTACTGTCATTTAAATTCCACTGAGGCTATTTAGAGGTCCGAAGCAATTCTAATTGTTGGGCCTTATACAGGAACTATTACATCTCTTTGAAAACCGACAAGATTTTGTTTTTTCCCAGTACGCTGAAATTTAACGATGACATGCCTCGGTGTAGATCTACTTTTATTCGTTGGGCTTTGCATTAGTGAGATTCTCAACTTAAAAACTCATGTTTCAAATTTACTTAAGTTATTATCTTTGCTAATTTCTTTCCCTTAATTTTTTTCTATACTCATTCTGGAACTCCTATTATTTAGATATTAGATCTCCTGGATGCATCCTCTAATTTTCTCTTCTTTCTTTTCTGTTTTCCTCAATTTCATTTTTCAACTTTTCTAATGCATTTTACATTCCTGCCATCAAAGTTTTAACTCCCTAAATTTCTTCCTTAGTCCATGATTATTCTATTTCTATGGCATCCCATTATCCTTTCAGGAATATAATAATTTAAAAAAAAAATCTAAGGATCAAGTTAATTTAAAAAAAATTATACCCCTTTACAATTTCCATTTTCTCCAAGCTGCTTTTGTCTTTTCAAGACAAAAATTATGAGGAGTCTAAGACTTTTAGCCCACTTGCAGTCTAACAAGTTAGCCTTAACTACAGTTGCCTGGATGCTTCAAGAAGGCATGGAACTTCTGGGTCAGAGACAGGACTATGTTATTCACAGCAGTACCACAGCCAGAGTGTCAGCATTTGTATCAGTTTCCTGAGCATCAGTTCCCACAGGGCAACATAAAGAAGTGTGGGTAATGCCTGCATGCACAGTAGGTCAATCTAGGAAAGGAACACCAAGCTTGGGGGACTCCAGTGTTTTATAATGGACAGTGAGCCTATCTGACTTTTGCTCCAAAGTGAGACAGTATACTGAACAGCAAACGAATCTGCCCTTTCCTGTGGTAGGACATACTGTCTCTATCTTTCAAGGCTGTTTACTGTACAAAGACCCTTGAAAGGATAGCCTAGAAAAGCATTCTGTGCCTCTGCTTGAAAGATGTGCAGAAATATGAAAAACCAAAGGGAATTATCTCCCAACATTTATTTGCTTTTTATATTTCATAGTTAACACTTTCCTCAAATGTCTGCTAATTCTTGGTTATCTACTTCTACTTAAGAATTGTCTTAAAGCTATAAGCTTGGCCACTTGGGTTTTGAAAGCCAAAAGAAGAAAGAAGGCTATGAGGGATAGTGCAATAGGAAAACAGGTGTCAAAGCTTAGGATCTAAGTTTTTACTTAGCCCCCATTTACAGTGTCGTTCTTTTGCTTTCAACTATCCCTGGTATCCCTCGGTCCAGATTATGTTCTGTAACTGCACTGTTTAACACAGTAACCACCAGCCGCATGTGGCTATTGAGCAGAGACAGGACTGGGTCAGAGACAGGACTGTGAAATGTGACTTGAAAAGTGACTAGTTCAAATTGAAATGAGCTGTCAGTGCAACGTACTCAATAATTTCAAAGACAAAACAATATAAAACATCTCGAACAATTTATATATGTCATGTATTAGAATAATTTTTAGATACATTAGATTAAATAAAATATATTATTAAGGTGTGTTTAATACTTTTTAAAAATGTGGCTAACATAAAATTGGAGGTTAGTGAAGGACTTCTTCAGTACTTTCTGCTGATATCTTTTCACCAGAAAATTCACATATCTTTTTAATCAAATGAAGTAAATTTTCAGGAATATTTATGTCCTTTTCTACAATTACCCAGCAAGTCCTTCATCTATCACAGCATCTTTCTCTTTGACCACCCCTAGGAAAGGTTCTTAGCTTTTAAGAACTCCTGTGATTGTATCTAGCTCACCTAGGTAATCTAAGTTAATCTCTCACCTTAAGATCTGCATGTAAGCTTAAACACAGAAAGTTCATTTTCCAGGTAAGGTAACATAGTCATAGCTCTGAAGATGAGGACATGGGCACTTTTGAGGGCCATTATTCTTCCTACCACACTATGATTGTGTCCTTTTGATATGGTTTGGCTGTGTCCCCCCCACCCCAAATCTCGTCTTAAATTGTAGCTCCCAGAATTCCCACATGTTGTGGAAGGAATCCAGTAGGAGGTGACTGAATTATGGGGGCAGGTCTTTCCTGTGCTGTTCTTGTGATAGTGAATGAGTCTCATGAGATCTGATGGTTTTAAAAATGGGAGCTTTCCTACACAAGCCCTATCTCCTTGCCTGCTGCCATCCGTGTAGCTGTGACTTGCTCTTCCTTGCCTTCTACCATGATTGTGAGGCCTCCTCAGCCACATGGAACAATAAGGCCAATAAACCTCCTTCTTTTGTAAATTGCCCAGTCATGAGTATGTCTTTGTCAGCAGCATGAGCTAACACAGTAACTTGGCATCAGCAGAGTGGGGCACTGCTGAAAAGATACCCGAAAATGTGGAAGTGACTTTGGAACTGGATAACAGGTAGAGGGTTGGAACAGTTTGGAGAGCTCAGAAGAAGACAGGAAAATGTGGGAAAGTTTGGAACTTCCTGGAGACTTGTTGAATGGCTTTGACCAAAATGCCAATAGCGATATGGACAATAACATACAGGCTAAGCTGGTCTCAGATGGAAATGAGGTACTTACAGGAAACTAGAGCAAAGGTGAATCTTGTTATGTTTTAGCAAAGAGACTGGCAACGTTTTGGTCTCTTCCTTAGAGATCTGTGGAACTTGAACTTGAGAAACATCATTTAGGGCATCTGGCAGAAGAAATTTCGAAGCAGCAAAGCAATGCAAGAGGTGACTTGAGTGCTGTTAAAGACATTCAGTTTTATAAGGGAAGCAGAGCATAAAAGTTTGGAAAATTTGCAGCCTGACAATGTGATAGAAAAGAAAATCCCATTTTCTGAGGAGAAATTCAAGCTGCCTGCAAAAATTTTTATAAGTCACAAGGAGTTGAATGTTAAGCTGCAAGACAATGGGGAAAATGTATCCAGGGCATGTCAGAAGTCTTCACAGCAGCCCATCACATCACACACCTGGAGTCCTAGGAGGAAAAGTGGTGTTGGAGCTTTTCCCAGGGTCCTCATGCTGTGTGCAGCCTAGGACTTGGTGCCCTGCATCTCAGCGGCTCCAGCTATGGCTGAAAGGGGTCAACAAAGAGCTCAGGCTTTGGCTTCAGAGGGCACAAGCATCAAGCCTTGATATCTTCCATGTGGTGTTGAGCCTGCCAGTGCACAAAAGTCAAGAATTGGGGTTTGGGAAACTCTGCCTAATGCCTGGATGTCCAGGCAGAAGTTTGCTACAGGGGTGGGGCTCTCATGGAGAACCTTTGCTAGTGCAGTGTGGAAGGGAAATATGCAGAAGGTCAGAGTCCCAACACAGAGTCCTTAGTGGGGCACTGCCTAGTGGAGCTGTGAGAAGAGGGCCGCTGTCCTTCAGACCCCAGAATGGTAGATCCACTGACAGCTTACACCATGTGCCTGGAAAAGCCACAGACACTTAATGCCAGCCCATGAAAGCAGCCAGGAGGGAAGCTGTGCCCTGCAAAGCCACGGGCAGGGAGCTGCCCAAGACCATAGGAACCCACCTCTTGCATGACCATGACCTGGATGTGAGACATGGAGTCAAAGGAGATCATCTTGGAGCTGTAATATTTGACTGCCCCACTGGATTTTGGACTTGCATGGAGCCTGTAGCCCCTTTGTTTTGGCCAATTTCTCTCATTTGGAAAGGCTATAATTGCCCAATGCCTGTACCCCCATTGTACCTAGGAAGTAACTTACTTTTGATTTTACTGGCTTATAGGTAGAAAGGACTTGCCTTGTCTCAGATGACTGTGGACTATTGAGTTAATGCTGAAATGAGTTACAACTTTGGGGAACCATTAGGAAGGCATGATTGGTTTTGAAATGTGAGGACATGAGATTTGGGAGAGGCTAGGGCAGAATGATGGTTTGCCTATGTCCCCACCCAAATCTCATCTTGAATTGTAACTCCCACAATTCCCACATGCCACGGGAGGAATCAGTGGGAGGTGATTGAATTATGGGGGCAGGTTTTTCCTGCGCTGTTCTCATGATAGTGAATGAATGTCATGATATCTGATGGTTTCAAAACAGGAGTTTCTCTGCACAAGCTCTCCCTTTGCCTGCCACCATCCACAAAACATGTGGTTTGCTCCTTCTTGCCTTCTGCCATGATTATGAGGCCTCCCCAGCTATGTGAAACTGTGAGTCCAGTTAAACCTCTTTCTTTTCTAAATTGCCCAGTCTCAGGTATGTCTTTCTTGGCAGTGTGAAAATAGACTAATACACCATTTTACAAATAATAAAACTGAGAAGTGCCATGCTCAAGGTCATACACCTAAGTGTTAGAGTTGCATTTTCAACCCAGGCTGTTTACAACCAGATTCTGTGCTACATTAGGGCTGGGATGACTGGGAGCCAAGAACAAAACAGGGCAAAAGTCACCCCGTGGCAAAGGCCTCACGCATGTAAACTGCATTCCTGCTGAAGGCTTATCTCGATTATTTCTAAAGGCTTAGATAATGAAAAAGGAAGAAACATCCTTCTTTTGTTGTTGTTGAGTGGCTTAAATCACGTAGGGGCCCATTCATGATGACAAGTATATAGGATCCAGGAAAACCAACCAACTGTGGATCTGTTTGAAATTGACAAAAATTCCTGACCCCCGGCAAACTGGGGACAGAGGGCTATGTCCTTTGTATCTTTCCTGACTTATCAATTTGATGAGGACTTTTCATCAGTCTGATGTTTTACATCTGGGAAAAATGTAAGGGAGGGCATTTTGGATGTGATTTATTTCAAACCAGGATTCAGCTAAAATTTATTGTATTAGTTCTCCTTCTATCCATAAACTTCACTATTATTGTTGCTGTTGTTAGTCTCCTGGCCAGCACATTCTTGTCACTAACAGTGCCTTGCTGTAATGATTCTCACTGGGGGTGGTCAGGGTTCTGAGGGGGTGGTGGCTGGAGAGCACTTGAACAAGAGCAATAAGGAATGGGCATATATGGAATGCAGTCTGGGCTTGGAGCACTCCACCAGAGACACTACCCATCTAGGCTGGCCTCAGGTGCTGGAAGAAGATTTAGACAAATATGAGGAAGGGACTCCAAGATGAGGTCCCCGCTGAGGTATGGGGACTGGGACAGGGTCCCCGATTGACCAGGTCAAGGGGAGTACAGGAGGTAGGGCAGGGATATGGAGCATGATCTCACAGTGGTGGGAAGGGTGAGTCAAATGTGTCTAGGTAGCACACTGGGGGTTGCTTTCTCAAATGCCACCAGAACGCTAGGCATGCTCCTCCCATTCCCCTTTTCACACCCTTCATTTATTTAGCAAGTGTTTGTTGAGCACTGAGTGTATACCAAGCACTGTTCTAGGTATAATTTTAGGCAAAAATGCCTGCCGTCATAGAACTCACATTCTACTGGGGGAAAACAGACTACAACATATGTAAGTAAAAAATATGTGTCGTATAGTGAAAAGAGGTAAGGAGGAACAATGGAGTGTGGTGGGAGTGAAGGATAGGACACACCAGGTGAGAGTGAGATGTTATATCAAAAATTATAATTTTTGATAGTGTGTTGGTTACCTGTTGCTGAGTAATAAACTACCCCAAATATGAGTGGCTTAAAACAGGAAACATTTATGATTACAATTTCTGTGATTCAGAAATCCTGGCACAGGTTAGCTGTGCCCAGGGTCTTCTGGCTCAGGAGGTCACTGGCTGGGCCAGTGTCTCAGGTCTCACAAGGCTGCAATCAAGGTGCTGGCAAGGCATGCAGTCACTTCAGAGTTTGAATAGGAGAGGACCCACCTCCAAGATCACTCACATGGTTGCTGGCAAGGATTCGGTTTCTCGCAGTTTGTTGGACCCAGGGTCTCAGCTCCTTATCAGCTGGTTGCAGAGCCCTCCCTCCTATCTTGCCACATCAGCTTCTCGAGGGCAGCTGGCTTCACCAAAGGGAGTAGGTGAGAGAGAAAGGGAGGGCAAGCAGGAAAGAAGCCAGGCTCTTTGTTACCTAATCTTGGAAGTCATATAACATCCCTCTTGCTATTTTCTTTTCCTTAGAGTTGGTCACTAGGTCCCACCCATACTCAAGGACAAGACTATAGAAAAACACAAAGACCAGGGGATGGGGATCTTTTGGGGCTATCTGAGAAAATCCTACCATAGAATAGGCAGATTGGAGATCTCACCAAGAAAGTGGTAGTTGAGTAAAGAAATGCAGGAAGGGAGGGAAAGAGCAATATGGGGGAGAAGGGCATTCCAGGCTCAGGGAACAGAACAGGCAGAGGTTTCCAGGCAGGAGCAAGACATGTGTAGTCTCTCTGGAAAAAATAATCTACTGATGGTCTACCATAACTTACCTGACTTTAACATATTTTGATCCAAAATGCACTAATCAATAAGATCTCTTTGTCCCATGAAAATACACCATCTTCCATATGTTATGCTCTGTGCAAGGCTAAGAATGTCAGCAACTCTGAGCTCAACTAATCAAAGGGAAGTTTGTCAGGCCCCTACACTGACCCTGCAGCTTTGATGAGAAGAGGATGGTCTGTAATATTTAATATCCCACAGCATTTCTCTTTTGTTGCAGAAATCGTCTAGGGAGTAATATCAGCAAGATGGTGAACTAGGAGGTTCTGACCCTCGTCCCCCTACATAAACAACAATTTGGCAATTATCCATGAACTAAAAGAGCACTGGGAGAGCTCCAGAGTGAGGATAAGAAGCTGCAGCAACCCAGTGGAGCACAAACACTGAGGACAACCAAATAGAAAAGCATAGTAAGCATTTTACCTGAGTATCTCCACCCCCTAGGGCCAGCTTATACACTAAAAATGATAATAATTGATGAAGAAATTAAAGAAGGTGCAGATAAATAGAAAGAAATCTTGTTTTCATGGATTGAAAGAATATTGTTAAAATATCCGTACTAACCAAAGTGATTTACAGATTCGATGAAATTCCTATTAAAATTCCATAGGCATTCTTTATAGAAATAGAAAAAAAATCTAAAATTTATATGAAACCACAAAAACCTCTGAATAGTCAAAGCAATCTTAAGCACAAAGAGCAAAGCTGGAAGCCCTACACATACAGATTTCAAAATATATTATAAGGATAATAATCAAAACAGTGTGACACTGGTGTAAAACAGACATATAAGCCAATAGAACAAAATAGAGAGCCCAGAAATAAATACACTCATTAATTGGTCTTTCACAAAGGTGCCAAGAAAACACAATAGGGAAAAGACTGTCTCTTCAACAAATGGTGTTAAGAAAACTGGATATCCACATGCAGAAGAATAAAATTGCACCCTTATCTCACACCATATACAAAAATCAACTCAAAATAAAGACTTAAATGTAAGACCTCAAATCAGATAGACTACTAGAATAAAACCTAGGGAAAAAAGCTTTTGACCTTTGTTTGGACAATGAATTTTCTTGGATATAACCCCAAAAAGCACAGGCAACAAAAGCAAAAATAGAAAAAGGCGATTCTATCAACCTAAAAAGCTTCTGTACAGCAAAGAAAACAAACAACAAAGTGAAAGGTAACCTATGAAATGGGGGAAAATATTTGCAAATCATGTACCTGATGGGGGCTTAATATCCAAAATATATAAGGAATTCATAATAACTTGATAGCAAAAATCAAATAACCTAATCAAAAAATGGGCAAAGGACATAGATATTTATCAGAGAAGATATTAAAAAGGCCAACAGGTGTATAAAAAGATGTTCAACATTACTATTAATCAGGAAAATGCAAATTGAAATCACAATCTAGTATCACTTGTCACCTGTTAGAATGACTATTCAAAAAGTCAAAAGATAGCACGTGTTGGTAAGGATGTGGAGAAAAGGAAACCCTTGTACACCGTTGGTGGAAATGTAAATTGGTATAGCCATTATGGAAAACAGTATGGAGGTTCCCCAAAAAGTTAAAAATAAAACGACCATATGATTTAGCAATTTCATTTCTGGGTATATGTGAAGGAAATGAAAAAGGTATCATGAACAGATATGAATACTCCAATAGGCAATGAAGCATTATTCACAGTAGCCAAGATATAGCTCAGACACCAAACAAGGAAGGAAGAGGTGATTTACTTCTGCCAGGAACAAGGGGACATGTTTGTCTAACAGCTAAGCTCCTCTAACAAAGAGAAGCTCTGCCTTTATATAGGCTTACAACTCTAGATATTACACTTGAAAGGGTCTTTGGGTTTACAGCTTTAGAAATTACACGTGAAAGGGTCTTGGAGGAGGAGTGGGGTGGGGGTTTGATCTTGTTTAAGTAAAAACAATGCCTTCCAGAGCGATTCCCCCATACCATGCCTGCTATCTATAGGAAGGCAATTTAGGAGGCGCCAGCCTTTCCTTCTATTGACATGCAGCGTGGAAGTCAAGGGGGAGGTGATCTTAGATGCTTGGGTCTCCTTCCTCAACAGAAACAACCTAAATGCCCACAACAGGTAAATGAATTTTTTAAATGTGGTATATATGTACACATATATAAAATAGATTATTATTCAGCCTAAAAAAATGGAGATCCTGCGATTTGCAACAACATGGATGAATCTGAAGGATATGATACTGAGTAAAATGAACCAAACACAGAAAGACAAATATTTCAGGATCTCACTTACATGAAAACTCTAATATAGTCAAACTCATAGAAGTAGAGGGTAAAATGGTGGTTACTAGGGGCTTGTGGGAGGAGGAAATGTGGAGACATTGATCAAAGGGTATAAAGTTTCAGTTCTGCAAGATGAATAAGTTCCGGACAGCTAACATACAGCAATGTGACTATAGTTAAATTATGTGAGGTGAAGATATGTTAATTAGCTTGGTTGTGGCTGTCATTTCACATTACATGTGTATATCAAAACACTAAATTGTACAATTTTTTTATTATACCTCAATAAAGCTAAAAAAAAAAAAAAGTCATTTAAAAAAAGGACTAGAAATTGCCCAGAAACAAAGATGCTTTCAATCTATCAGGGATTGTTAACCTGGGGTCTGTGGCTAGATTTCAGGGTCCAGGAAACTGGATGAGAAAAAAAAATTATGTCTCTGTTTTTACTAAGCTGTAAATTAAAATTTAGCCTGTCCCTCCATTATAAATGTAGACGTGATAGTTGGCTTCCCAGGTGGCTCCAGGGACGCCCCCTCCTGATGTTCACACCCACGTGCAGTGCCTCCCATGTAGTCCCACACTGGTTCTATGGGACATAGAGCACATGAGGAGTGGCGGCTGTTACTTCCGAGATTAGGTTGTGAAAGGCTGCAGCTTCTGTCTGGGACTCTTGTTCTTTTCCTGCATCACTCACTCTGAGGGAAGCCAGCGGCCATGTCTTGACATGTGACAAGAAACGAAGGCATCCAGCCAAGAGCCAGCGAGAATGTGAGACCAGCCGACAGCCACATGACTGAGCTTGGAAGTTGGAAGTCAATCTTCCTGCCTTCAGATGGCTGCAGTCCTGGCCAACAACTTGACTTCAACCGCATGGGAGACTCAGAGGAGAAACACCCAGCTAAGCCCCTCCTAGATTCCCAGCCCTTAGAAACTGAGTGTGATAATGTTTGTTATTTTTAAGTTGCTAAGTTGTGTTATGCAGCAGTAAATAACACTATAGGCAGCAAGCACTGCAGAATTAGCAGTACCTGTGATTTTATCACTTTATCACTAAAATATTTTGTTAATTGAATTTTAATATGCTTGGTGTCCTTTATGTCCTTATAACTCTATGTATGTATTTAAATTTTTGCATTTAAAAACATTCTTCTGAGAGAGGCTCCACAGGCTTTACAGACAGCCAAAGGGCACAAAATAAGCTAGGAACCCTGAATTTGCAAGACGTAGTTTCTTTCTGGTGATGTGCAGGGGGACCAAAAACAGCCCCCAAAGGTACAAGGAAATTCTGCACAGACCACAATGGCAGGATCTCCCATGGGCTGGGGCCAGCTGTCTGTTGTGGGGACAAGGATGAGCTTGGTGCGCTGAGCGAGGCTGTCCTCCCCAACAGGAGTGAGGAGCAGCTTCTGCATCCGGCCCAGACTCCTCCAGCACCAGTAGAGCCTCCTGCCAGCAGTTTGCACCAAACACAGCTCTTCCTCCCCTTTTCATCCACTGTCAGAACTGCTCTTTTAATTGGCTGCCAACCCTGAAGCAGGGAGAACGCAGAGGAATGCAGTCAATGTGCTGACAGCCCGTGTGAGAGTCAGCACAGAAAGCCCACTGGGTTGAGCAGCAGGAGGTGGGCTCTTTCCCAGGGCAGCCCAGAAAAGGAGCCGAATGTGAGACTCCTGTTTGGCATTTCCTGGCCAAGGACAATGGAGATCATCACCCCACCTCCTGATCCTCAGGAATCTGGATGTTCACTGTCTAGAGGGAACTGGACCACAGAAGCATCTCCCCAGCTCTTCATGGGAAAGTAGCCGGCACCAACACCTCCATTTCCAAGATAAGAGTTTGTGCCCCTAGTCCCAGGCAGAGCTAGGAAAAATTAAAGAATGTTGGCCACCCTCCAGACTCAGTATCATCTGACAGATGTGGACACAGAGCAAGAAAAGTGTCTTCTCAGGGTCACAAGATTCATTTGGCAAGAGTCAAATCGAAACCCTGGTGTCCTGACACACTGTGTCTGTCTTATTGACTGTTACATTTCTAAGCCCTGGCAGAGAGCCCAGCCCATAGAGTGGTTGAAGGCATAAGTAAGCACAGCCAATCTGAATGTTCTTTCTGTCCCATCAAACCTTTCTACACTTTGACACAAGGCAATGGAAAACACAGTGGGCCTGGGGGTGAATCTCTTCATTTTAATTCTCCTCTTTGTCAAAATGAATGGCAAGTTGTCTCCCCATCTCCACTTCCTCCTTTCTCCACTTTGAAATCTAAAAATCACCCACATTTTGACAAGCTGTTAGATTACAAGAGTGAATTTTGTTGTAAATTTGGTAATCCTAGGATGGTTACTACTAGTTGAACTGTAACAGGAAGACGTACTCTAAGACTCTTATAACAGGACAGGAGAGATGAGAAGAAGGAAGTGCTGGGGACTCTCTGTGACCCCTGATGAGATGAGAGGGATGAAGGAGGGAGCCCCACCTCCTCTGAGGCCAGGGTTGAGTCACAGGTGACTGAAGAATTTGAATCTCCTCTGCCTAAAGCAGCGCCATGCATGCATTACATGCAATAGGTGCTTAATAAAGACTGGTTGACTGTTGATTGACTGACAGAGTGAAAGCACCCTGCAAGCTGACCCTAATGGTGTTCACCACAGCCTTCCATGTCTTCTTCCTGCGTATGAGATAGGCCACCAAGAAGCGAAGTCCTAGGGGATCCCAGCCAGAGCCAGATCGCCTGTGTGCCCTTCCGGGCTCTGGTAATGAGGATATGAGAAGCCCAGAGTGGCGGGATCCAGGTAGGCTTCTATATTGTACATGTGTGCATATATGTGCCTTGCCAATGTATACCTCTGTAATCAGCTAATAGGAACTGGTAGACATCTATCGAGGGCAGACAGCCAAACCAAAGCTGTGGCATCATGATCCCAAAGCTGAAGGTGTTTATGTTCTCCATCTCCATTACTGACAACTGGAACTGGGTCTTAAGTCTTAAGGAGCCACAGAGCCACATTGTGGCTTTCAAAAGCTGTCCCTGGCCTGACGTTTTTTAATGATGTATAGTTCATAACACACACACACACACACACACACACACACACATATGTACACACACACAATGCATATATATAACACGTATGAAAAGTATACTCTTTTATCTAGAAATATTCTCAGAAAAATCAAGGAAGAAAAACATGAAACATAAAAAAGTCTGTTCTATTTTAGTGTGTTTCCTTTTTTCCAGTCTCCTTAAAATCCTTGGATGCATGCTAAGTTGATGAGTTCATGAGCTGGATATAGTATGTGTTTTGAAATTTTATAAAATCCTTGGAAGATTATACCGGATAAGGTAGTTTTTAAACTTTTCTATGACATATTTGAAAGGGAAGGAAAAACAGAAGGCATATGCCCCTGAATAGTTTAAGGTGATGTGTTACAGCCATTCAGGGCAGTGAACATTTATTGACATCCTACTATGTATAAGATACTGAGCATTCAGTGCCTTAGTGAGTCAGAAATGAACATGGTAAGTCCCCATAGATAAGGATTTGTGCCTTTGAGTACCTATAATCTCCTATACACACAACAGATGAAGTGTATATCAGATGATAGAAAATGCCTGCAGAAAGTGCTAGATGCAGCCAAACAACGTATTCTGGAATGACAAAGAGCAATTTTAGGGAAATGAAAGGATTAAAGGGTGAATGCGAGGTGAGACTAAAAAGACTAAGTATAGGAATTTAGAGTTAAGAGGGTGAGTACAGTACTGAAATGAATGGAGTGCCAAAGAAAGAATTCTTTATCTCCAAAGGGGAATATGGAACCCATTTCTACCATTCAATCATGTGCTCTCTCTCTCCTCTTTCTCTCTCTCTCTCTTTCTCACTCTTTCTCTTTTTCTCCTAGGTTGCAGAGTCAAACGTACAAAATTAAAGGTTAGCATGCCAAAGACCTTTTCTTTTTTTCTCAGAGACCTTCGCAAGGAAGGTTAAAGAATCCTACGATCAAATGATTTTTTACCTTAAAATCTCTGTCGTTACTTTCCTGAAGCGATTTTCTGTATCCTTGTCTCCTTAGCAAAATGACCAATGTCAAGATGAAATAAGATGAGAGAAAAGATCTGAGTGCTGTGTTTTGTCTTCCAACCAGGCACTAAATACATCCACAAATCAACTCTATTCAAAACAGCGGCCGCCCAGAAGGCACGGGCGTTGGCCTTGATCTCTGAACCCCCTTCTTTCAAATGGCTCTCTGACCATTTAGAGTTTGCACTTTTTCTTGGCAATTTTTCTTCAATAATATCCTTCCTGTTTTCTCTCTTGCCATGACGTTTTATCTATCCTACGTCTCAATATATTTTTCCTCTCTAGCCACACATGAGCTGATTTTAACTACTTATTCTTTCCTATCACCTTTCTACAAACTTCCCACATCTCCTCCGGCACTTTCCCAGCCATTTTTCATCTTACCTCGTGTTTTTTGCAGAGTTCATACAAATGTGTGTGTGTTATACATACAATTCATCCCCGTGGGCAAGCTTCACAGGAAGCACCTTACAAGGCACCATTCATCACACCCCACACTATGCCCTGGCCCCAAAAGCTTGTTTAAGGTTTGTCCTTTGAAAGCAGATTCTGTGTAAGGCAGGCAGAGCAGCATGCTGAGAATAGACTCTCACTCCCCCTTTCCCTCCCATTTGTCAAGAGAGATCATGTATGTAGAAAGGCTTTGGAATTTTCATTTATTTTATTTTATTTATTTTATTTTGAGACAGGGTCTCATTCTGTTGCCGAGGAGCACAGTGGCATGAGCACGACTCAATGTGGCCTCAAGCTCCCAGGCTCAAGCAGTTCTCCTGCCTCAGCCACTCAGGTAACTGGGATTAGAGGCACATTACACCATGCCGGGCTATTTTTTGTGTCTTTTGCTTGTTTTTGTTTTTGTAGAGACAGAATCTCACCATGTCTCCCAGGCTGGTCTAGAACCCCTGGACTCAGGTGCTCCACCTGCCTTAGACTCCCAAAGTGCTTAGATTATAGGTGTGAGTCACTGTACCTAGCCTAGTTTTGAAAATTTTAAAACATGTGCTATGGTGGTTATCCCTGCTGTTATTACAGTTTGTTTTTTTTTGCACAGTCATTAAACACGAATTTATTGAGAAACTATGATGTGTCAGGCATTAGAGGTAAAATGTGAACATGATAGTGTAATCTAGGATGCAAAAGGAAAAGAAGGAATAAAGGAAGGGAAAAAATCGCAGTTTCCAGCCTCATAGGTCTTATAGTCTACAGCAGAACATGGGTATTAATCCAATAGTTATATGACTAGGTATAAAATGACCACTGGGCTCATTTTATACCTAGTGCTATGAAGAAAAGTTTTATCATACTATGTAGCAGGGAGTAGGCACTTGATCCAGTCTTAGGAGGGTTCAGGGGTTACCCTGATGTATCTGAGGATGACTGGGAGCAAATTCTGTTCAGGCAGACCATGAAAAAGCACCCCAGGTCCAGTGCATGGCCTTTGCAAAGGTCAAAAGGTGGGAAGAAGCAGGGCTAGTTTCTCCAGGACCTGGAAGAAGGCCAATGTGATTGGACGAAGCCAAGATCTGTGAGGGATGTGGTCCAGTATGGGTTGGAGAAAAGATAGTTGGGATTTCTAGACAAGATCAAGTGTCATCAAGAAGTCTAAAGGTTTTCAGCTGTAATTCAGGTAACTATGGGAAGACAGCAATTTTGAATACAGTGGCAACAGATTGTGTTAGAGGGAAGAGCAAGGAATAGTCCTCTTAAAGAGTCCATGGGGCAAGTATAAGTGAGAAGGATAATCATGATTTAAGCTTGCGTGGTGACACCAAAGTTGGAGAAAGTAAGAGAGTCAAGCAATACTCCTGGCTCTCTCTTGGTGTTCATGCCACACAGAAATCCGGAGAGGCTCAGGAGTGCAATTCAGATACTCTGTCTAGCCTGCTGCTCTCTTAGCTGAGCTGTGCCTTGTTGGCATGATGTCCATTGCACAGATGCCTCTTGCAGATTTCTAGTAGGAAGTAAAATTAAAGCCCATCAAAGGGAATTCAGGACTCACATTTCTGACAGCCTTCCTTGTCTACCTCCATCTCCCTTCTTTTCACTGTCTCCTGGAGCTAAACTGGATAGGCTTTTCCTGCTTCCTGCACATGAAATCCTCCTTCTACCCAGGGAATACACCTTATGGCCTGGCCATCATGGCAGAATGTTTATCTGATCCAAGAGCCCATTCCTTGGTATAGAGAAATGTCGTCCAGGTATGATTCTTGGTATGTTAAGTGGGAGACAGAATTTCAGAAATCCTTTCTTTGTCATAAATCTGTCTTTCAAATATTTTTTGAAAACTCTTGTTTTCAATGGCAGATGCTAACGAATCAGAAAATGTCGATGATACCCCAAAACCTAAAATGCAGTTAAAAAAAAAAAAGAAAATGTTGATGAAACTCAAGGGAATAAATCTTGTAAAAGCTGTTGTTGTTACTAGGCATGGTAGCTCACACGTGTAATTCCAGCACTTCGGAGGACCAAGGCAGGCAGATTGCTTGAGTTCAGGAGTTTGAGACCAGCCTGGGCAACATGGTGAAACTCCATCTCTACCAAAAATACAAAAAAAAGTAGCTGGGCATGATGGTGCACATCTTCGGTTCCAGCTACTTGGGAAAGAGAGGTGGGAGGATTGATTGAGCCTAATAGGCAGAGGTTGCAGTGAGGTGAGATCATGCCACTGCATTCCAGTCTGGGTGAAAGAGTGAAACTCCATCTCAAAAAAAAAGATGTAATTGCAAGTCGTGTAAATGCTTTTTGCACTCCTTTTATAATAAGTCCTCCCAAGTAATCAAACAAGTCTCTAGGATACAGCTATACCTTCAGTTGACTAGAAAGTCACACACTGGAAAATAATATTCCAGCTCCATTTGGGAATTAGAACATCCTGAACCACCGGCTTGTAAATATAGAATGAATAGAGTATGAAAGGATCAGGATCTCAGCCACTATCAAGGTTTTAATGAGCTGAGATGTTGGAGTAAGTTACTGTTGCTTAATTGCTGGCTCTCTCTCTCTTAAACTATATAGAATGCAATTCCCTTTACAAAGAAACCCTACTGACTCTGACTTCTCAAGTTTGGACAGAGGATGCCTTGGAAATGACTGCAGGACAAGATAGACAAGAAGTAGCTAATTAGTTGCAGTGACTTCACAAATCATCTAGGAGTTTATTAAACTAAAGATGCCTAAATAATCACAAGACTTCTTTACCTCCTCTTTCAAAAAGGTTAAGTCAAACATTCAGGTCAGACCATCTAAAGCAGGCATCTCATAGAAAGATGAGAATACTAAAGCCTTGCAAAGATGTTAGTGTCAATTGATCATTCTGACATTACAACAACAAAAGAGCTTTATTTTTTTAAAGAAATTGTTGTAACCCAAAGGAATACTCACCATTATTATTTTTTTTATAGATGAAGAAACAGGACTGGCGAGACTAAGAGGCTTAATAAGGCACACTTAGGAAGCAAGTAGTAAATAGAGTCAGGACTGGAGCCCAAGTCTTCCGACTCTGGGGTCTCATTTTGTTTCATTACACAGACCGTCAGTCTTTGTGTCAAAATCTTATTCCTCCTGATTTCCATCATCTGCTTTTTTTTTCTTTTTAATACCACTGTTGGCATGTTACTTGCCCAGAGCCCAAATAAACAGATGATGACGCTCTACAGACTTCCATTACCTAGGAACTGGCTTATTAGCAATTTAATTCATGTTGGAAAATAATCCCACTCCTACTCTATTGCTTTATGCCATCTGCTTTGTGATGATCAGAGTTTCAGCCTAATGGGAAAAAGATTGAATTAGAGTTTTTCTTTGTTTGTTTGTTTTAATGCTAATTTAATACCAGGCATTGCTGGAAGGCATTTGCCACAGACTTCAGCTAGGTCACCTGCCTTCGTTGTCTGCAGAGCAGACACCTGCCAAGGTTTGCCTTTCCAGGATCTTTGTCTGTGAGAGAACAGGGTGTGGGAAGCATGAAGAGCTTATCTTCCCACTGAGCTCCATAGGCTTGCCAAACCAAAAACAATACTGGAACAAGCCAATATTGTGAAAAGAAATGCATTTGTACATTAACCAATTTGTCTGGGTTCTGTTTCTTGTTCTACATTACAGTTTGTCACAGTTATTACAAATTTAAGTTGTGCAAAATCACAGACCAATTTTTTAAGAAGGATAAGGAGGGAAGGAGGAAGAAGTAAGAGGAAGAGATGCATTTCTCTCTTTAAGCACTCTAAAACCCTTTAAGGATTGAAAGACTCTTCAAACACTGAGCCTGGTCTTCCCTGGTCCCTTCTTTGCCAAGCCAAGGCAAGCCATATCCTATGTCTAGATTTTCACTTTTCATTTTACACTAATTTCCCTTGACAAAACATCCACTAGTCTCTCCTGGTGTGCTCACTCTAAGCAATATTCATCACTACAATAATTTAAAACAAAACTACTAGCTTAGGTCTTCATGCCATGAAACTTAATTCTAGAGTTGATATTTTTAAAAAGCTTCTTAAATTTAACTGGCTACATGTGAAAGTGCATTAGGAAATTTGCACATTTAACTGACCGGAATCATGTCTACGCTCCTGCATCAGGTTTGAGCTTCTTTCCCTTGCTGAAATTTCTTAGCATTGCTCCATAGGCACTTCCTGAGTATTATCACTTCTTAGGAGGCTTTAGCAAAAGATTTTAAGCATTTCAGAAGAGCTTATTTATTAATTTACACATTAGCAAAGATTAACGTCAGCAATCACTATTCTCATTTGCTATAGAAGCCTGGAAGTTAATGCCTGAGCCAAGCTGAGTGTACAACAATGAATAAAAAGGTATTTGAAAAGTTGTAAATCAGTTTAGTCATAATACAGTTTCCAAGCCAGTGTGTGTGTTGGTCTCAAACATATCTCCAACTTACATTTTGTAATCACTGATTTATGTGTTCACCATAAGGACAACTGGATCATGCTGATGATGAAAATCAACTTTTTAAAGAGATCAGACCCCCTAATTGGTTTTGAAGAGGGAAGGAAGGTGGTCAGGACAGTGGATCCTTAGTAACCATTCCCCATATGGTTCTAGGGGTTCGGGGAGGCAGCAGGAAGATTGCTTGGGGAGCTGGCAGGAGAACTGCCACAGAGTCTCATTGGGGGAGTGAAATGGCGCAACAGCACAATCTCAGCTCACCGCAACCTCTGCCTCCCAGGCTCAAGTGATTCTCCTGCCTCAGCCTCCCAAGTAGCTGGGATTACAGGTGCATGCCACCACGAATGGCTAATTTTTTGTATTTTTAGTAGAGATAGAGTTTCACTGTGTTGGCCAGGCTGGTCTTGAACTCCTGACCCCACATGATCCACCCACTTCGGCCTCCCAAAGTACTGGGATTACAGGCATGAGCCACTGCACTCAGCATGGAAAGTGTTTTAAAAAAAGAATCACAGAACCTGCCTCTTACTGAGTGAAGATGAAGAGTCTTTCCAGCAACTCAGTACCTTTTCACTTAAAGAGGCTTCAGGAATTAAAACTCAGATGAGCACAATAGATATCCCCCACTGCTGCTGACGCCAGCATCTTTTGGCTAGACCAGCACTTCCTGGGGTCATGTCTTTCATCATCAGATTTCAATGGAAGCTAGCAGGCAACGGCTATTTGAGTACCTAAATAAATCTAAAGCACACTCAGTCACAAGTTGGAATTTGTGAAGCACATTGGTATTATTCTTGCTTTCAAAGCAGATTATAGAATCAAAGATTAAGAAGTTTTTCTAACTTCTGACTGTAAGAGAACCTCAATAATTAAACTCCACATTAGGAATCAGGTGTAGAAAAGTGGAAATCTTATTTTTCAGAATGGAAACTTTCAGAAGAAAAGTATACATGTGGGAGAAAAGAAATTCTATGTTGTTTACAGTGCTTAAGCCTAAAATGGTGGATTACTTTTTATAGATGCTATTGTAGTTTTCTCACCATTATATTTGGTGATAGAAGAATTAATAGCTCAGGAATCTTGAAAATCTATTATTTGGAGCAACATGAGACTCAAAAGCTTGGGCATATGAAATAGTGAGAAAAATTTAAAAATACTTACCGTCTTTGGAACCAATATATGTCTCCTTATTTTGTAACTCTTAAATTGACACTTCTAGAAATTCATCTAGAAGCTTATTCAGATTTCACATACCTAAAAATGGAAGTTATGGATAAGAAGCACCATCTGCATCATGGAGTACCTTGATGTTTGAAAATTGAACCATCTCTAAATTATGCTCAGAATTTAGTGCAGATAGTAGAATTAATACCCCAGCAGCCTAATATGTAGGCAATTATTTATTATATCCCACTTCCTCATCTGTAACATGGGGAAAATACATACCTTATTCATCTTGCAGAATTGATGTGAGCCTTGAATGAAGTATTATATTTGCAAAGACTTGCCTGAATAAGTAAACATTATCACAGTACTAATAATGCAAACATTTATTTAGCTTCATGTGTCTAGCACTCTGCTACATTCAAGAAATACCAAGTTAAGGAAGACATGAATCATTGCCTTTAAGGAGATCACCAGTAGCTGGATCTTGCTATTGAATTAAATTTGGCAATTTACATTTTAATTGGAATGTTTAGACCATTTACAATTAATGAGATTACTAATACAATTGAACTGAAGTCTACCATCCTGCTATTTGTTTTCTTTTTGACCCACTGATTTTTTTGTTTCTCTTTTCCTTCTTTTCTACCTTCTCTTAAACTGAATATTTTTAAGCATTTTATTTTTTCTTATTGATTTATCAAATGTAATTCTTTGCTGCGGTTCCTTTAGAGCTTTTGTTATACATTTTTATTATGCATTTCAACTTCGTGTAATATTATACTCATACACATATAATAAGAGTCTAACAAAATTATACTTTCAATTTTCCCCTCCAAGCTTTTGCCATGGTAGACATGCATTTTTCTTATACGTGTATTATAAACTTTACAATATGTTTTTATTGTTTAAAGCAAAAATAAAACTTCACAATACATTATTATTTTTGCTTTAAAAAATGGATTACCTTAAAGAGATTTAAATAATGAGAAAAAGTTTTTATATTTACTCATGTAGTGATCTTTTCTGGTGACCTCCCTCCCTTTATGTAAATCTAGGTTTCCGTAGGCTATCATAAAAACTTGCTTTCAAATTTCTTATGGCGTAGATCTGCCAATATGTATTCTTTCAGCTTTTGTATGTCTGGAGAAGCCTTTCTTTTGCCTTCATTTTTGAAAGTTATTTTCACTGACTAAAAATATTATAGGTTGATAGTATTATTTTTTCTTTCAGCACTTTAAAGATGTTGTTCCTCTGTCTTCTAGATTTCATTGTTTCCAAAGATAAATCTGAGGTCACCTTTATCTTGGTGCTGCATGTAACATCTCTTTTTCTCTAACTGCTTTTATGATTTTATCTCTATTCGTGGATTTAAGCAATTTAATTTTACTGTGTCTAAGTTTAGCTTTCATCACATATTTTGTGTGTATGAGGTTTGCTGCGGTTTCTGAATATGTGGGTTTAGCTTTCGCCAAATTTGAAAAGCACTGACCATTATCTCTTTGAATGGTTACTTAGCCTCCCCACCACCACTTCTTTAGGGACTTGAATTACACATGTATTTGGTTGCTTAAATTTGCCCCACAGTTCCATTATTGTTTTCTAGGCTTTTTTTTAGTTTTTGTTTTCCTCTGCCTTTCATTTTGGATAGTTTGTTATGTCTTTAAGTCTATTAATCTCCTGCAATGCCTTCTACAATGTCAAATATGCTAGTTACCCCATCCAGCCTATTTTTATTTCAGACACTATAGTTTTCATCTCTAAATTTTTAATTTGGGTCTATCATATATCTTCCATGTCTCCATTTAACATGTTAAACCTGTCTTCTAGCTTCTGGAAAATATAGAATATATTAATAATAACTGTTTTAATGTCTTTGTCTACTGATTCTATCACTTGTGGCATTTCTGGGTGTGTTCGGATTACTTCATTTTTCTCCACATTATGGGTCTTATTTTCCTAGTGTGTGTTTTTTTTTTTTTAAATCCTAGTAGTTTTTTATCAAGTGACAGACCTTGTGAATTTTGCTATGTTGGGTGCCGGATATTTTTTATCTGTGTAAATAGTCTTGAGTTTTCTTTTGGATGCAGTTAAGTTAGTTAATCTTTTAGGTCCTGCTTTTAACTATCGTTAGACTCAACCAGAACTGCATCTAACTTAGGGTCAATTTTTCCCCATTACTGAGGCAACATCCTTCATAATACTCTAATTCTATCCAGATTATTAGATTTTCCCACTCAGGCTGTTGGGAACAGGCACTTTTCTCAGGCTTGTATGAAGTCTAAGGTCTGCTGTCTTTAGTCCTTTCAGATGGGTTTTTCCCTGGCCTTGGGTAATTTCCTCACATGCATGCACTCAATTGAATATGCAAGGAGGACTCTTCACATCTCTAGAGTTCTGTCTCTGGGTAGCTCTCTTTTTTCCAGTATTCTGCCATGTAAATTCTAGCCATTTGGCTTCCTGGATTCTATCTCCTAAACAGTGAGACAGTTGAGCTCTTCCTGGGTTCTTGCTCTCTGTGCTACAACCTGGAAACTTCCCACATGCAGCAGAGAAAGTTTCTTGGGCAATTATCCAGTTCATCTGATTTGTTTCTCATCTTTCAGTGATCATTGTCCTTCATTGCTTGATGTCCAATGTCTTGAGTACCATTGTTTTCTATATTGTTGTTCAGAGTTTAAGCTGTCTCTAGTGGGAGGGTAAATCTAGTTCCTGTTATTCTGGTTTGCTCTTTTTCTGACAGATTACAATCATGTCAATAAAAGCAGTCAAGGAATTAGAAGACAGAAAACCTGACTTCACTGTACTAAGCAAATACAGACTACCCAAGGCAAAGGAAGCCAACTCTCCTCCACCAAGCTTGTCTTATTGAGCATCTGGGTGCCATCAACCAGTTAAAATGAACAGCTGGATTTATAATAATCTAAGAGTGCTGAATTAGATTTGTGTGTAGTGTTGTTGAGGAGTTTTTTTCTAGTCCTAGAAGGATACCCACGGGCATCTGATGTCTCTCCATGCCTGCTGTGGTCTGAATATTTGTGTTCCCTCAAAATTCATATGTTGAAACCTAATTTCCAATGTGATAATATTAAGGGGTGGGACCTTTTGGAGATAATTAGGTGATGAGGGTGGAGCCTTCGTACATGGGATTAGTGCCCTCATAAAAGAGGCCTGAGAGAGCCTGTTTGTCTCTTCCACCATGTGAGGACACAGCAAGAAGGGACCATCTATGAGCCAGAGAGAGACCCCTCACCAAACACTGAATCTTTTTAGTGCCCTGATTATAAACTTCTCATCCTCTAGAACTGTAATTAATAAACTTACATTGTTTATAAGCTACCCAATCTGTGGCATTTTGTTACAGCAGCCTAAATGAACTAAGACAGTGCCCAAGAAAGATATAAGGGAAAGAGTTCCAGCTGGGAATATGTTCCAAAGACGCTGTCTCCAGCACTGCTTGGGACAAGGATGAAGTTTCATCAGCCAGCTGAATTGGAACAAGTATGTTCTAAAACTCCATCCTATTTTAATTTTCCTATTTTTAATAGAGTTCATCCATACCAACTTTCTTAACCATAAAGTCATTCCAAGTTCTAACTTTTGTTAATTAGCACTTTGCAAATTAGAACTTCAGTGTGAAACATATTTTAAGCATATTCGATGGAACAAAGTATAGTTTGAGAATGTTCTCAATCTTACAGGAATGGATCAGACAGAATGCGGTGAAATCACCAATGTGCTTTTATTAATATTCCTCAATCCAAGAAGCCCGACTTCTTCCTTCTTTTGTTTATTCTGACACTTGAGATCATCACTAATGCTCCTTTCAAGCTTCAACATTCCATTTTTGCCAGAAATTTGCTAGTCTAGTCAATTTATTAAAAACTGAAATATAAAGAGGTAAAATGTAAAGGCATCTGAGTAATAGAACACGGAATTTAAGAACCAGATAATCTCTTTGAGTCAAGAATATATACATCTGACTCTGTAACCTTGGGGTAAAAATCATTTTAACCTCGCTAGGATCTAATACTATCACTATCTGAGGGTGAATAAATTATAAGTCCAGACTCATCATACAGAAGCACTTTTGAAATACAAATTACAATTGCAACTGCCCAATGCTGCAAAAAAAATTACTAAAATATCTCTTGTATATCAAGGATTCACATCCCCAAAATATAACATTCAAACTGATTTTCTTAATGATTGATCATTTTTTAAAATCACATAAGGGTAATAATTGGGGGATGATCTACCACATCTTGTAGCTCGTGGTGTGCTGTTCAGTGATATTATTGTGGCCAACGAGGTATCAAAGAGCAGGCGATCACAGGGACGTCATGGCAGGACCACTGACAATGCTCATGATGTAACAGTTCTTTATCATTCATAGGCTGGGCTGGTTATAAAGTATTGAACTGGTACTGTTCACATCTCTATCATGTGATGAGACATTCTTGTCACCATTATTCAGTTTCTGAATATTCTTGGTAAATGATCTTTAGGGAGCCCTGGCTTCTGACTGAGGTTTCCTATCCTTTGTCAAGCCACCCAATTCCCTCACTTTTCAATCACTTTACCTATGACTAATAGAAAGTTCAAAGCAAAAACCTATTGATTAATTTTCAACTAGCAACAGATCATGAAACACATTTTGCTTGTACATTTTTTGATTCCCATTCTCCTGACCAGAGTAAAATGGCTGGAAATAAAAGACATGTAAAAAATCTCATGCAGTTTTAATAATGGATCTAAGAGGAAAAATGTAAAAGATATAGATACCTTGATTGCCTCCTCTTCATCCCATTGGTGAGGGAGGGATTCCATGCTATGGTTATGGGGATGGCTGCATACATGTCACTTAATACTGGACAGATGAGATTGACAGCAGTGTACAGTCCAGGGTAGGAGAGGAAGACACTGCACCACGCAGGCCTGGATGTGGGTGTGCTCAGGAACAGAGTGAATAAGCAGACCCTGTGGAGAGCAGGCTTTGCAGTAGCAAGAGCATGGAATGACTCCTTGTTTCTAAAGATGGATGTGATTGGCTTGTTTGAATAATTCGGTGGGCTGGCAGGGAACTGAAGTCTACTACTCAGTGATAAGCAGGCACTGGGCCTTGTCTTTTTTTTTTTTTTTTTTTTTTTTTTTTTTTTTTTTGAGACAGAGTATTGCTCTTGTTGCCCAGACTGGAGTGCAATGGTGTGATCTCGACTCACCGCAATCTGTGCCTCCCAGGTTCAAGTGATTCTCCTGCCTCAGCCTCTCGAGTAGCTGGGATTATAGGCATGAGCCACCATGCCTGGCTACTTTTGTATTTTTAGTAGAGACAGGGTTTCTCCATGTTGGTCAGGCTGATCTTGAACTCCTGACCTCAGGTGATCCCCCCACCTTGGCCTCCCAAAGTGCTGGGATTACAGCCTTGTCCTTGTAATTAGAAGTGTTTGGCTAGGAGAGCTTAAGTAGGAGCAGAGTGGGTAGAATGATACAATCAGGACATCAGAGGCCTTCCCAGTTTAGATGGCAAGGTAGTACATCATTGTCATTTTAAGCCTTGCACCACATTAGAGATCATCTAGAGACACTTACTGATTTGGACCAGGAGGCACATCTCCCATAACTTCTGTCATCCATCACCTTTCACCCCTGCTCATTAGTCAAACAATAAAGAAAATTAGTTTCGAAGTATTAGGCAGAATTAGGAGTGCTAAAAGCATTGTTGAGGCCATGCCTAGCCTTCCTTCTTTGTGCAGAAACTGCAGATCAAAAGTCAAGGGGCCTTCCTCGGCAGCCTACGGTTGGTGGCTGCCCTGTCTCCAGCAAAGGTTTTTGTGACTGTTCAGACACATGACTGTGACTCCCCATGAGCTCCCCTTACCTTAGGCAGGTCCACCGACATTTACCAAGACAAGGAAACAGAGTCAATTATCCTTGTTAGTCACTGTGACTGTAACTTAGAAGAACAGAAGCCCAGTGATCACGCTTAATGAAAATACAAGGTGACAAGAATGTAATCTGCAACTGTTTATGGACAAGAATTTAGGAAAAATGTATTAAGAACAGTTATAATTAGAGATACACACATAAAACAGATACGTGATATGCTATATTATAATAAAATTGACATATTTCCTGTATTTACAGATTGAATAAATGTAAAACAATAAAATTAAGTGAAAACATTTTTCTTGTGCTTTTGTGTTCAGTGATACTGTCTTGGTTTTATGTTCAAGTTTTAAATGTTAAATGATGACATTTCAAATATACAGCCAAGTACCAAAATTATTAATAGACACTCCTGTACCAACCTACCATATTAACAGATGTTAACATTTTGCTTTATCTGCCTTAGAATCAATTTTCTCTGTTTTAAAAACAGAAAGCATTAAGCATAGATAAAGCACTCCCATCTCACCCTCTAGCTCTCTCTCCAGAGGTAACCACCACCCTGAAGTTAATATGTTTCTTTTCTTATGTGTATGTTTAAACTTTTGTTTTATTATATAGACATCTCCATAAATGATATATGCTGTTATTTTGTGTGCTTTAAATATTTATAGAAATACTAGAAACCACATGGTACATTTCATTTTGTAACTTGCTTTTCTTACCAATGTGTTTTGACGTTTATCTGTGTTAATATATGGGGATCAAGTTTGTTCATTTTAACTTTCTGTAGTATTTCATTACATGAATACATGAGTTTATTTACTCATTGGCTGACTGAGCACAGTGGTGTTTGGTTTTCGTTTGTTTCTGAAGCAACAGGAGATACAGTTAAAGCAATCTGTGCTGCAAGGAAGATTTTCTCCATGGGCACATATATAATGGCCACTGTAGGCATCAGCCCTATATTTGATAGCTGGATAAACACTTATTTTTGATGGCACAGCTTAAACATTTATGATATATTCACCATTGTCATCATTGTTTTAACAAATCTTCCTTTCATGATTCTTCTAATAACATTAAAAAGTTAATTTTTCTTTTTTAAGGAAACATAAAATGCAAGTTCCCTAGTAAATAAATGCTATTACCCCAAATCCTTCAGACGAATGTATGTCATATGTTTTAATATATAAATGTTGACACCACTGCCATTTAAAATAAAATGTGGGTAGAAATAGGACATTTAACATTAATATACCTCACACACGTTTACCTATGTAAGAAACCTACGCATGTATTCCAGAACTTAAGATAAAATGAAATTAAAACATTAATATACCCAAAGTTTGCTGATGGCTAGCTTACTTCCAGAATACTGCGGGTTCTCCGTTCTTCCACCTGGGCCTCACAGAGCTGTTTCCATGAGTTCCTTGGATGCCTGAGATGCTCCAGTGAGCTGCTGCACAGACCTCTCATGGTGTCTGTGTCTGACCTCCTCCTCAGTGTCTGCTTTCCCTAAGCCTGTGAGGTTTCATCTCATCCTTGTCTCAGAGCACCCTGGCCTCTGCAGCTGTAGATGTCCCAGTCTAGAGTCCGGCTTCCTGGATCTACTGTCCTCTAAACTGACGCTGGAGAGGAGCCAGCCCCTGAGCCTTCACTGTGACTAGGCTGTGCTGAGTTCCAGGGAGAAGTGGAGGGAACACTCCTCTTCCCAGCTCAGCGTCACCTGGGCCTGGATGTGGCACTAGTCATGCCTAAACCCCACAAAATATGACGAAGCCTCTCAGAACTAGCCTGTTGGACTTATGGGTCTAGCCCGTCTCTCTCCACGAGGCTGAGCTGGGGAGCAGCCAATGGTGACCACTGTCCTTATTCTCTTCACTGTCCTTTCTCTACCAATCTATTTCACAGGCATCCCTGCATACAGCTCCCTCCTGGCAGCCCCATTCTCTAAGCAAATCCTCATGCAAATATACTTCTGAGAGAGCCAACCCCACGTGACCTGACAGGTCAGGTCTAGATTTCTCTCTGGGTACAGCCAAGATCCCTGCCCACAAATACAACACACAACACACACACACACACACACACACACACACACACAGCTGACACCACACCAAACTCACTATCAGCATCTTCATTCTTCAACATCTCTCTCTCTCCCCTGGCTTCTTCCCATGGCTCCTTCCTGTGTTTCCACATGTTCAAGTCTCTTTTATCCTCAACTAAACAAACAACTTAGATCTTTCGTAGACCCGCCTCCTCTCTAACTATTGCCCTGACTCTCTTTCATCCTTCACAGACACACTTTTTTCTTTTAAACTAATTTTAAAATCTGACTGATGTTAACTCTAGACGCATCAGCATTACTTAATGTTTACAGTGAAATTATATTCAATTTATAACTAAGAAAATTCATAGTCTCCATGATGGATTGAATTATGTCTCTCAAAAAAGATACATTTGAGTCCCAACCCCCAGGACTGCACAATGGGACTCCACTTGGAGACAGGATAATCAGGTTAAAATGAGTCATTGTGATGGGCTCTAACCCAACAGGGCTGTTGGCTTTATAAAAAAGGGAAATCTGGACACAGATGTATGCACAGGGAGAACACCATGTGAAGATGAAGGCAGAGATTGGGGTGATGCTTCCATAAGCCACGCTATACACTCCAAATCACCAGCAAACCACAAGAGGCAAGGGCAGCAGCTTAGAACAAACTTCTCCCTCAAAAGTCTGAGATCAAGTCAGACTTGACCTCAGACTTGTTGCCTCAAAACTGTGAGAAAGTAAGTTTCTGTAATTTAAGCCATTCAGCACTTGGTACTTCATTTTGGCAGCCCCAGGATACTGATATGGTCTCTGAATCTCCATTCCCAAATTTCGATGGTGTCCTCTAGCCATCTCTCTCCACTGTCTCATCCCCCAATGCATGTATCCACTCATCGATACCATCAATACATCCATGCTCACCATTCTGCTGTATTTTCTCATCGAAGTCACCAATGACTTTCTTGTTGCTAATACCAATGAAACATTCTTCAGCTCTTTCCCAACCCCTCTACGACATTTTTCCTTGTTTCTCTGTCCCTACTTTCTCTTGTCTTCCATGGCACTGCACCGCCATATCTTTCTCCTGCTTCTCTGATTTGCTTTAGTGTCCTTTGGATTCCCCCTTCCATCGCCCCTTCCTTAAGTGGAAATGTGCCTCAGGGTTCTAGCTTGAGTCCTCTTACCTTGCCACGTTAGCCCGTCCCTGAGGACTCTTATCCAATCCTGTTGGCTTTAAGCATCATCTGTCATCAGAATTTCTCATTTAGATTTTTCTCCTGGATTTCAGACTCCTTCATTATCAGAGCTCATTTGTTTGACGGAAAAAGAAACCCACTCAAACTAGTATGCGTGAAAGGGGATTTATTGGGTGGAACCAGGGTTACCTGACAGCTCTAAATAGCAAGAATTACACACCTCACAAAGGAGGGATGGAAGGCTGGAGAATGAAGCCCAACTTTCTCCACACCCTTCTCCCATGCCACCTACTCCCCATCTTTCAGCAGATTCCAGGGGAGAAGCACCCAAGGACTTCCCCTGGGTTCCCTATCCTTGCCCTCGAAGGAAGGGCAAGCTCAGTTACCTGTCTGTAGTCTGGTCTCTGCTTTCCTCCCTACCCTCATCTCTCTGCTCACTCAGTCACTTTCTGGGTGCCAACCACACCAGCTTTTTCAAATCCTTGTCGGCCTCCAGCATGCTGGCCTCCAGGCTCCCGGCATGACTACTTTCATCTCCCTGGAACAAGCTACTTTCCTTTTCACTTGGCTAACACCAACTCCTCCAGTACATGGTAGCATATGTCCACTTCCTTTTGGAAGTTTCCCTGCTCGCCGCTACTCCCCCTCAAATCTGAGTGTTTTATTTTGGCTTTGGGGCCGCCAGCCCCCTATGTTTCCCACATCATGCACCCACACTGTGTAGCATTTCCATCTCTTCTTCCACACCCCTCACTGAGCTGAAAAGCTGGAAGCATTTGCAGGACACGGATGAGCTAGGTAAGGCTTGCTTATTAAACATCACAGAAACCGGCCGGGCGCGGTGGCTCAAGCCTGTAATCCCAGCACTTTGGGAGGCTGAGGCGGGTGGATCACGAGGTCAAGAGATCGAGACCATCCTGGTCAACATGGTGAAACCCTGTCTCTACTAAAAATACAAAAAATTAGCTGGGCATGGTGGCGCATGCCTGTAATCCCAGCTACTCAGGAGGCTGAGGCAGGAGAATTGCCTGAACCCAGGAGGCAGAGGTTGCAGTGAGCTGAGATTGCACCATTGCACTCTAGCCTGGGTAACGAGAGAAACTCCGTCTAGAAAAAAAAAAAAAAATCACAGAAACCCTAAGCTAGTACAGGCCAGTGTCAACCTCGGTACTACTGAGGTTTTGGGCTGAATCGTTCTTTTGAGGGAGAGTTGTGTGTGTGCCTCACAGGATGCTACACAGCACTGTTGGCCTCTACTCACTAGATGCCATTTACACTCTCCCCTCCCTCAGTCAGGACAAAAAAAAAGTCTCCAGATGTTGCCAAGTGTTTCCTGGGGGCAAAATCGCTCCCAGTTGAGAACCACGGGTTTAGGCTAACAGGGGTATTTGTTACAGGGATACTGGTGATAATCAGGGTCTGATGTAGTTAGGGATTCTAGCAAGTGGCCTTCCTGTGTTCCCCAGAATCTAGACATAGGGGCTGAAACAGCTCTGCAAATGACATCTCCCTGGAGTGTGAAGTTTGCGGACTATAAAGAGCAAGGTGCAACCAGCAGGAGCTGATGCCCAAGCATTAGGTAGATCTTGGAGTTCATGCAGGAGAGTTGGGCTTTCTCCTCCTAATGTGTTGGATGCAGACAGGAAGCAAGGTGGTGATATTTGCAGTGTAGACAGATGGAGGCAGCAGTGTGAGCAGACGTGCAAAGGGTGGAGGTTTAAGGCAAGAAGTCTGGACTCTCCATCAGAGGGTCACAAGACAGGTTGACACATTGTGTGAACGAGAAAAGTGAGGGCTTCAAGGGTCGCAGCAGTCATGCCACTTTTCCCTTTTGTTATTTGTGGTAATGCTTGGACAAGTACACTTTTAACCTTTTTATTTGGTAATTTGTTTCTTTTTGGTAGGAACAAAGAAATGGCTACAAGAAAGGAAAATAGGGTACTTAACTAATTTGCTAGGCTACCTTAAGAACTCAGGGAATGATGACTGGATGGAGAAAAGAAACATTGTAATTTGTTTGTAACAAATTACATTGCAATTAAATGTGAGACAGACAATTTAGATTTTATTCCTGCCTATATTATATTACATGACATTCTTCCTTGTTTTGAAACTCTTAACTAGGTGAGGCAGAGCTAGGAATTTCTCTCGGCATACTTTTCCTTAACGGTAGAATCCCAGATTTTTGCTGGCCTCATAGCTTTTGGAGTAAAGTTTTACAGGTATGATAAGAGGACTAAGTTCTGGCCTGATACAGCAGAAGTGAGGAATGTGATGCTTAGAAGTTTTCCTAAAGGGAGGAAGTGAATTCTTAGTTCTCTTTTGCACTGGCTTGAAGGCAGACACAGAGGCTGGTGCTTCAGGAACTGTATTGGGCCTTGAGGCAAAAGCGTGTGTTGAGGATGTGGTCTAGCAAAGTAAAGAAACCCCGCTTCCTAATCCGACAGCAGAAGGACCAGCATGCTTTTTCTCTACAGGGCCAGATCTTCAGTTTCATTAACCATACAGGTCACTAATTGTGACAAAATTCTGCCATTTGAGAGTGAAAATAATCCATGGGTAATATTGAATGAATGAGTTTCTAAACGTTCCGATTTGGTTTTTGATAAAACTTTATTTGTGGACATTGAAATTTAAATCCCTTATAATTACCTTTTTTTCAAAATTCTATGCAAAGAAACAGTAGAATCTCTCATTATTTTCAGATATTTTAAAATGTGATAATAGGCCAGGAACAGTGGCTCATGTCTGTAATCCCAGCACTTTGAGAGGCTGAGGCAGGTGGATCACCTGAGGTCAGGAGTTTGAAACCAGCCTGGCCAACATGGAGAAACCCCATCTCTACTAAAAATACAAAATTAGCCGGGTGTGGTGACGCATGCCTGTAGTCCCAGCTACTTGGGAGGATGAGGCAGGAGACTCGCTTGAACCCCGGCGGCAAAGGTTGCGGTAAGTCGAGATCGCACCATTGCATTCCAGCCTGGGCAACAAAAGTGAAACTCCGTCTCAAAAAAAAAAAAAAAAAAAAAGTGATTGTGGAGACTAAAAATGTAATAATAATTCCTGGCTTCAAAGCTATACAAAAACATACTGTGGGGCTAGATTTGGCGTGGGGCATGTTTTGCCCACCCCTGAAATAGATCACCATACTGCCCAAAATTGGTGATCTTCAGGCTTTAGCTACAGGAGAGGGACACTTCTGTGTTGCTTCTGCTAGATGGAATTTGCTCTGATTCAGCAAAACGAATTTCTGACTTACGATTAGTAGATGTAGCAGCCACTGGGGTGCTCCACCCACACGCAACCCATATCAGTTCTTTTCCAGCTCTGTGCACCCTTCCCGGCTTCTGTGGTTTGCTTCTAAGGCTCCAACTTGCAACTCTCTTTTAAAATAACCTTATGTCCACTGGCACTTGCATCTGGGAAGTTGGAAGTCCCTGAGAATTTACATGCCCAATGGGCAGCCCTTCTCTAGAGAACCTCAAAGCCTCCCTGACTTCTGCATCTGGACAAACTCACAGAATTTATACCTGGATTTTCCCTGTAGAATCAGGCAGAAGCCTCCCGCCTCAGGACTTTGCCTGACATCACACCTTTGTTTGGTTTGCTCCCAGCTCCTGTCCTGTTTCTCCTGCTCTTTCCTGGACTTCCTATGGGAGCACTTCCTTCATAATTCACATGTACAGAGCCCTTGTCAAGGTCTACTTCTGGCAACTTCAATCTAAGCCATAGTAATTGTCCTTGCTCAAGGAGCTTTTTCTCCAGACTCCAAGAAAACGGAAGAAACAGCAGTCTCCTCTTTATAGAAATAAAAAGGAGTGTTCTAGGTAAAGCCCTTTTTACAGAGCAACATGATGGGTGACAGCAGGGACCATGGAGTCAGCCTGTTAATAAACAGGTCTCAAGATTCCTCATCTGTAAAATGGAGCTAATGACAATGACGGTACAGGGTTGTGTTGAGGCTATGTTAAATATCATGGCACTCACACATACCGTCCAGCACACAAGAAACACTCCATGAAAGTTGGTTAGTACGAGCACTGTTAATGTGTTATCCAAAGCGTTTTGACACAGCCACTGCTACTTGTAAATTCCAAGCATTGCTGCTACTGCTACTTGTAATTCCAGCATTTTCTTTGTTCATAATAGAAAAACAAGTGCTATCTGCTGTTCTGTGAGAGGCTGATGATAAATTACCAAATAAGATTTTCTACTCTGTAGGTATATTTGAATATCAGAACGTCCAATGAATTACAGTATAAATATAAAAAGGACACATCCTGCTTGAAAATGCCCGCAGTAAGTTAGGCAAATGGCTGTGCTCTGAAACCAAGCAGGCCTGGGCCATAATCCCAAATACGCTGCTTCTATAGAGACATTACTATTGATTTACCCAATCAGATGGCCACTACTTACCTCCTAAGATTATTGTGAAGATTAGACAAAACTGTGCATAAAAAGCACTTAGCTACTCCTTATTAGGAACTTCCTATGTCCCCGGCACTGCGCTATTATTATCCACGCCTGATTTCCCGGAAACGAAGTGGAGAGATTCCAGACATCACTCAGACACCTTTACCCTGATGACAAAGTCAGCAATGGTGCAAACTCCCAGAAGATAATCTTTTAGAAGATAATCACCTGGCTTTTTCCTTGGCCATTGGCCTTCTTGGGTCAGTTGGCTAGAAACCAAGCCAATCAAGTTGGCTAGAAACCACCACAACAAAGAAACACCAAGGAAAATGAGTCTCTTCATTGCAGCTGAAAGCAGGGGGAGCCGCGTCCTCTTATAAACTCTTTACTGTGCTTGATGCAAGCGAGTCTCCATTTTTTAGCTTCAGCACCATCCGGTCAATGCTTTGTAGGAAGAGCTGCATGTCAGGGTGTCAGCATGCCAGTGTTTGTGCATCTCTCTGGGAGCCCTCCTGGCAGAGCCCTCCTCTGCAGCAGCACAGAGCTCTGACGTGGGGTAGGCAGGCTGTCAGAGCTCAAAGAGAAAACAAATCTCTTCTGTATAGTCCAGGAAAGCCTCACCAAGGAGCCTTTTTGCTCTGCTTGGGAGGGAATGAAAAAAAAAAAAGGAGAACCACACCCTTCAAAGGCCTCAGTAAATATCTGAAGCGTGCCTAACTCACCAACTAGGTTTGACCAAATGAGAACTCTCCTTATTTAGGTATTTATGAAATGATCAAATAGTAGGATTATATTTCCATGAGCTAGAGAGTTCTTATTTAGTGGTGCAGATTTTTTTTTTTTTAATTCAGACTCTTCTCTCTTTTTTTGCCACATTCAGCAATTGATATCAGATGCCGAATGTCTGTGGTCACATACTCAGCTTCCTGTTTATAAACGCGCTCTGTTTTCAGTGAGTCAGCAGTTTCTTGTTCTAAAGAGAGGTAAAACTGGCTGTGTCATGTCAGGGCCGTGTGGGGTTCAATGAGCTTTATGAATGGCCCAGTGTGTGCCAGGCTTCTCAGTTTGTGTGAACAGGTACTCACACTGCCTGCAGCTCTCCATCAGCTAAAATAATTCAGCCCAGTGAGTTTGGTGGTTTCTCATTTGATTTTGTCCAAGTGAAACAAAGCCAGATACTAGTTAAAGTGGTAAAGACAGATATCAACCAGTAGCAACCATTGCGCTAGGGAAGAGTCCAATGTAAACCGAACTCAGTTTTGATTTGTGCAGAGATGACTGGACTTTTTTTTTTCTTGAGACAGCATTTCGCTCTTGTCACCCAGACTGGAGTGCAATGGCATGATCTCGGCTCACTGCAACATCCCCCTCCCAGGTTCAAGCAATTCTCATGCCTCAGCCTCCTGAGTAGCTGGCTAATTTTTTGTGTTTTTAGTAGAGACGGGTTTTGTCATGTTGGCCAGGCCGGTCTCAAATTCCTGACCTCAGGTGATCCACCCACCTCCCCACCTCGGCCTCCCAAAGTGCTGGAATTACAGGCATGGGCCACCACATCCCACCTGACTGGGCATTTTTAAGGAAGAATGAGGGAATAGGAAGGAGGGCAAACAGAGAACCAGTAGGGCCAGGGAAGTGAAAAATTACAAAGGGTTGTTCAGTATCAATGCAATCAGACCAGCTGTGTCTGCTAGCTGGTAATTAGGGAAGTTAGGATTTTATCCTCTTTGAGACTGGGAGACAGAGGTCCTTACCTGTCCTGATAATCACATTCAAAGGAATAGCTTTCAGGGCCTCGAGAAACACATTGCTAGGTTGTAGGAGATACGTACACATCTCAAAGGTTACAGAGAAGGAAGTCATAATTGCTCTTCTTAGTAAGTACTCTAAGAAAGGGTGGTGGGGCTAGCTCTGGGTGTGCGCTGGAGCAGACAGTAAATTCTCCTTAGTAGCCTTGAGCTTTCTCAGGCAAGCATCCTTAAGGGGGTAGGGACATCCTAGGGATGTGGCCTTGAGGTATTGGAAACTTTGTTAGCAATTGTACGAGTGTTCTGGAGCAAGGTTGAGGCCTGGCTGAGAAAAGGACTCAGAAGAGCCTGGCCAGTGTTTACTCAAGGTCAGAGTCTTTGTCACCGGGAGGCAGCCCCAGGTCTGTCTTTGGCACTTCACTCACTCGCTTTGGTGCTACTGTTTCCTGACCTCACCTAACTGTCCCCTTGTCAGCCCCAATGGCCTCCAGCTGCCAGGTGGGCTGGAACTTCAAATGACTCATCTTGATGAGCCTGGGATTTCTGGACTTTCCTGTTTCCCCTCCCGTGGGCCCATCCACCTCTCCTTTCACACTCCCTTATAAGCCAGCTCCACACTGCCTTTGGAATTCAGTTTTTCTTTCATCTTTTTCTGCAAAAGCCTTCCCTGAGCTCCAAGACCTGGGCTTGGCATTCCCATAACACCAAGCTCTTCTCCCTTACAGCATTTATTGCACTGCATTTTAGAGAATAATTAAGAATCGGTTTCCGCCACCAAACTGTAAGCCACAGGAGAGCAGGGACTAGGTGCAACTCAATCAGCAGGTGCCTGCTAAGAGCTTGCTGAGGAGTGGATGGGTGGTACCTGTCCTTTGATGCCTCCTCTCAGGACACTGTTCTTAATGATTGAGGATACAAGCTCTGGGTTTGAATCCCAGCCTTTCCAATTACTCGCTGTGTGACCTTGGGCAAGGTGCTTTACCCTTCTGTGCCTAAGTCATCTCAACTGTCACGAGGGTAGATGATGATCTCCATCTCACTGGCAGCTGTGAGGGTTAAAGGCGTTGTATGTGTACCTGCTTGGAAGAGAGCCTGGCACAAGGAATGCTCAGTATTACCAGTATTACCACTGTGTGTTCCAACGAGGCCATCAGCTACCCTGCCAATGATTCACTGAGTGAATAAATGCCCAACAGACCATTGGCCTTTACTACTTCTGTTTTCTGACTGACTCTGAGGAGTCAATGCCTTACTCCCCTCCTAAGCCTGGCTGGCTGGAGTTCTGATGTGGGTCAGGCGCCACGTGGAGCCATGGAAGCTGAAGGGCAGAGCTGGATCTGGCCAGGACTCGGACTCAGCCTCAGCAACTTTTCTGCCTGCTCTCACGTCTGTTTCCCCCAGAACTGCCCCCGCTCAGTTGTAGCCTGCCTCTGCTGCCCCTTCCAACCTAGACCCTCCCACAAACACTCTCGCACTCTCTCTCCATCTATCACTTACACCCTCACACACACATGCTCGCAGGCACACTCACACTCTCACATGCACGCCCTCACTCTCACTCGTATGTTCTTACACTCACACACTCTTTTCATACACACTCAGGCACACTCACACACACACACTCATTCTCACACTGCCTCATACTGTCTTCATCGTTCACATGTACACAGTCACAAACACACCCTCTCAGGTTCACATTCACGCTCTCACATACTCTTACACCCACGCACGAACACACTTCCTCATGCACACTCACATATACACACATTCATACTCTGTCTCATACTTTCTCCTCATCTCTCCCATGTACACACACACACACACATTTTCTGATGCACACTCAAGCTCCCACATGAACATTCACACTCTCACTCACATATTCTTATGTGCACACACACACACACACTCCTTCTCATGCACACACACTGTCTTGTGCACACTCACACATCCACACATTCATAGTCTGTTTCATGTTTTCTCTCTGTCTCTTCCATGTACACATACACATACACTCTCTGGTGCACACTCACCCTCATGTGCACATGTAGACCCACACTTACACACACTCACTATCACACTGTCACCAACAAAACACCAGGAACTAAGATCACCAGTGGCCTCCAGGCCATTTTCAGGACATTTTCCATCTGCAGTTCCCCAACCCCTTCCCAGGAGCAGCAGAGGTGCTGGGCCTCCTTCCCTGTAGGATGCTCTCCTTCCTTGGCTTCCAGAGCCCAGCGTTCTCCTGGTTTTCCTCCCACTGGTTCTCTGTCTCCTTTGCAGGTCTGCCCTTTCTTACTCGGCCAGTGAGTTCACGGGCTCTTCCTCCTCTGCCTTCCTGCCCTCTGCCAGGGTATCCAGCATCCCTATGGCTCCAAACACCAGCTACAGACAAATGGACTGTGAGCACCCTCCCTCCTTATACCTGCTCTTCCTTCTGCCTGAAATGTATCTCAGTTCTAGGTCTCTGTTCAAATGCCACCTTGTCAGAGAGAACATCCCTGGTCACCAGAACTAGAATAGCCCCTTACTTCTCATCATCTATCTCATGAACCCTGGCTTAATTTTCTTTCTTCCCTGTTACTGCCTGAAATACTCTACATTTGTTTATTATCTGTTCATCCCTACTACAGGGTAAGCTCTGGGAGAATTTGCAGCAGATATTAGTCTAGGTGCCAGAGACATAGCAGTGAACAAAAATGTTAAGGTCTCAGTGAATACTTTTAAGTATGTGTGAATGAAATGAAATTTTTAGCTCAAGCCTTCCTCTGAGCTCCAGAGAAATACAGCCGCTTGCTGACTTGACAGCTTCTCCTGGATGCCTCAGCAGCATCTCAAACTTAGTCTCTCTAGACCAACAATGGAGCCTATATCTGCTCTACCCAATGAGGTAGCCACTAGTCACATGTGACCGGAGCACTTGAGATGTGGCAAGTGTGACTGATGAGCCAAAGTTTTAATTCCATTTATTTTTAATTAAACCTAAAATATAAAAGGCCCTATGTTGCCAGGGGCTGCCATATGGGGCAGTGTAGTTATCTGAACTGATGGCTCTCTGCCCACACCTGGTCCAGTGCTCTTGATCTTAACAAATGGCACTGCTATCTACCCAGATGAGAAAGCTGACAGCCGGGCATCATTCTCGACCAGCTGCCTTTCCTGTGAGCCAATCCATCACCAAATCCTATTGATTTTGCCTCTCTCTCTGGAGAGAGAGAGAGAGAGAGAGATGTATATTTCCATTAATTCTACCACTGCCATCACCGCAGGAGAAAATCATCTCTCATCTTGGTTAAAGACTCTTAACTGAATTACCCACTCTACTTTCCCATTCTCCAATTCAGTCTCCATATTCCTCCAAAGGAAGCCACAGTGAATAGAGTGCACCATGACCCTGACCTTGCATCACCCCCTCACTCAATCGAATATCCTTCAATGGGTGGCTTCTTTGGATGGCCTGCAGGTTCCTGCAAGGGTGTGAGTCCTGCTCACCTTTACCGCAGGCTCTCTGCCGCTCTCTCTGGGCTCCAGCCACAAAAGCATGTTTTTTGTTTTTTGGTTTTCTTTAATGGACACAGACATACAGAGGGAAGGCTCAGGGGGAAGACAGCCCTCCATAAGCCAAGGAGAGAAGCCTCTGAAGGAACCAACCCTGGGGCTCCACGTTTGGGTCCCCTTCCATGAACACTCTCGTGGAAGCCGTCTTTCTCTCTCCTGGATTTCCCCTCTGGAGTCCCCTTCCACACTCTCTCATGGAAGCCTGTCTTCCCCTCCTAAACTCCATCTCTCTCTATTCCCTTCCATTCAGTGTGGAAGCTGCCTTCCTCTCCTGGATTCCATCTTTCTGTATTCTCTCACTCAGTGTGAGAGTTAGCTGTTTCTTTCTCTCTCCTGTTTCTCTCTCTCTCTCTCTCTCTCTCTAAATAAATCACTTGCTACAAAATATAAAAAAAAAATTAAAAAAAAGGAACTAACTCTGACGGCACCTTGATATTGGACTTCTAGCCTCCAGAGCTGTGAGAAAATAAATTTCTGTTGCTTAAGCCACCCAGTTTGCGGTACTCTGTTGTGGACGCTCTAGCAAATCGATGCAGATCTCATCCGTCAGAAATTAGGAAAAGGCTCCATGGTGATGGTTGATCTCTGCTCCATGATGCTTGGAGCCCCAACTGGGAAAACTCACAGGAAGGGGGTGACCCTGTGATTGGAAGGCTGCAGTCGCGTGCAAGCTTGTTTACTCACATATGTGGTACCCGACTTCGTGGAATGGGTTGAATTTGTGTCCCCCCCCGCCACCCTCATTCATATGTTGAAGTTCCAAATCCCAGTACTCCAGAATGTGACCTTAATGGAAACAGGATTGTTGCAGATACAATTAGTTAAGTTAGGATTAAGGTCATACCAAAGCAGGATGATCTCTAATCCATCATGACCGCCCTCCTTATGAAAAGTGGAGAGTTGAACACAGGCGCACACACAGGGAGAACTTCATGTAAAGATGAAAGCAGAGACTAGGCGCAGTGGCTCATCCCTGTAATCCCAGCACTTTGGAAGGTCAAGGTGGGTAGATAGCCTGAGGTCAGGAGTTCGAGACCAGCCTGGTCCAACATGGTGAAACCCTGTCTCTACTAAAAATACAAAATTAGCCAGGTTTGGTGACAAGCGCCTGTAATCCCAGCTACTTGGAAGCCTGAGGCATGAGAATCAATTGAATCTGGGAGGTGGAGGCTGAAATGAGCTGAGATGGTGCCACTAAACTCCAGTCTGGGTAAAAGCGTGAGAATCTGTCTCAAAAAAAAAAAATTAAAGCAGAGACCAGATGATGCAGCAGAAGCCAATGAACACCAACGATTGCCAGCAAACCACCAGGAGCTGAAAGAGGTCTGAAATAGATTTTTCCTTGCAGTCCTTAGAAGAAACCAGCCCTGCCAGCATCTTGATCTCAGACTTCCAGCCCCCAGAACTATGAGACGATACGTTTCTGTTTGTCTGAGTGTTGTGTAAGCCACTCAGTTTGCAGCACTTCATTACATCGGTCCTGGAGAGAGAACACAACTGGGAAGACTTAGGACCAGGACACCTGTACATGGACTTTCTGCATATCTTTCTGTGGACATTTCTGGCTTCAGGGCAGTCGGATTTCTTCCATGACAGCTCAGAACTCCCACCATATGTGTGTTCCAGTGAACAAGCAGAATTTGCATCATGATTTGACTCGGTTTTGGGATTTATTCACTGTCACTTCCACCATACTCTATTATCAAAGCACCCCACCAACTCATCCAGATTCAAAGGGAGGAGGGTTAGTCTCCATCTCTTCATGAGGCCGTAGGAAGATCCCACTGTAGACGACCATGTGGAACGAGAGATACTGTGGCCACTTTGGAAAATGCAATTTGCTACTACCCAGAACTTGAAGAAGAGAGCATAAAGCATTCAACAATAGATATAATGAGACTAGATGAAGAGCTGGACCTATGCCTTTCTTGGGCGGAGATGGGTAGAGAGTTACATTTCCTGAGAAAGAAGTGAGAACGCTACTCTCTCCTGAGTTAAAGCCCTGGCAGTAACAGTGAGGGGAAGAGACCCAGGACACATCTAGGAGGATGTCAGGGAGGGAGACTTGAGCCTTGCTGCCCAAATACAGTTCAGAAGATGCTGGTCCCGCAGAGAAGCTCCTGACTGCCACAGTCCCAGTGTGGTAGAATGAGAAAGGCTGACCAAGGTACTTAGGGAGATGTTCCTGAGGGCAGCCACAGAAACCGCCCCCCTCCCACGCTAGCAGTGGTTGCAGGCACCATACAAGAGTTCTCCTGGGAATCGCCCCTGGGGTCAGGCTGTGTGGATATAGCCCTGATGGAACCGAGGACATCGATGGAGGCCAGCTTCTTGGTGATTCGGCATTTCTAGTGCCTTTAACTGCGGTTTTTCAGCGACACTATTCTGAGGTTTGCTTTGCTATTTTTAAATTAACATTTGATTGATTAACATACGAACTTTAAAACCTACTTCTAACTTTTGCTTTTCAGTGAAGCTTGTGATTAAAGTTTGCTAGTCTTGCAAACATTTATATTTGAACAATCACTTTTTAGGGGATCTCTGCTTAATATTTGATCCATTTACAAAGTTAAGCATATTCAGATATTTCACATGACAGTTATACTTTTAATATATTTATTTCCACTTAAGGTATTTCTTCTTCATATCCACTTCAAATGTCTAACCTCCCAAGTTAGAAAGTTACTGGATTTAGAAGGACAACTTAAATATGGTGAACCTAAGTTGTCTTCAATGTTCCAGTGCCGTATAAAACAATAAGATTTTTACTTAAAATATAACTAAGTAAAATCAACTAATTACTCAATTACACATTTTAAATTGGACTTATAGGAGTGTTCATTTATTTTATTTTATTTATTTTGCGATGGAGTCTTGCTCTGTCGCCAGGCTGGAGTGCAGTGGCGCCATCTCAGCTCACTGCAACCTCTGCCTCCTGGGTTCAAGTGATTCTCCCGGGACTACAGGTGGGCACCACCACGCCCAGCTAATTTTATGTTTTTAGTGGAAATGGGGTTTCACCATATTGGCCAGGATGGTTGCCATCTCTTGAACACGTGATCTGTCCACCTCGGCCTCACAAAGTGCTGGGATTACAGGTGTAAGCCACCACGCCTGGCCCTGAGTGGCCATTTATTCCAAGTTCAGTTCTCCTAAACATTATAACCACATGGAATATAAAATACTTTTATATATCCTAATATAAAATATTAATATTACTCCTTGAAGTCCTCAAACATTTTTATATGTAATTCCAAATCTTTCCAGTTCCACTAAGGAAACTACTATATAACCCCACACAATATTTACGGCTAACATTTTCAGCTTTCTTGTTCTTGCATTAGATCAAACAAGGGCCTGGGTGACCTGGCAAGAGCCAGGAGACCCTGGTGGGTGTATGCAGTGGACAATGGAGCTTTCAGGAGATGACCTCTGCCCTCTAGGGTCAAGTTACAAATGTCCTAATTCTTCTGTCTGCTCAGAGACATTGAGACTCGAATCAGGATTACTGTTAATTAGAGTCTCTTGAAAACGATATTGATGTATTTTAAGAAGCAAATAAATGCAAAATCTAAAGAGGAACTTGCATTCCTTCAGATCTGTCAGTCCTTGGGCCCCAGGAATAGTAACATGCTCTCTGGTGGAACTGTGCACAGCCCTCATGGCTTCTCCCATCAGTGAGTCCTTCAACTGACACTCAGTGAGATGAATGTTACCTTCATCTGTGTTGGGATCTACTGAGATCACCATGGACCAAACAGCACTGCCCAGGACCCTGCTATCCTGTCCAGGAGCCTTTGTGTGAATCACTAAGAGATGCCTCTTCCTTCAAGCTGAAACCACCTAACGCAGGGCTCCTGCTTGGAAAGGTGAGCAGAAGGGAAGAATTGCAGCCTTTATGTAGCTCCAGAACCAGGCAACGTTTTTTTTGTTTTTGTAGAGACTGGGTCTGGCTATGTTGGTCTTGAACTCCTGGGGTCAAGCAATCCTCCCACTTCAGTTTCCCAAAGTGTTGAGATTACAGGCATGAGCCACTGCACCTGGCATCCAGGCAACTTTTGAGGGGTAAACAGCACAGTTGCCCATGGCAGTTCTGCCCCCGCTTTTTGATTCTAGAACTGAGGGTGAGACCCCCAGTCTCTCAACAACCCCTACATAAAAGGACAGGAGAAAAGAGAGAGGGACAATCCTGAGTTAACTGTTTGCTCAAAAGAGACTGAGAAAATCCAGAACTGCCAAGTTACTTTGATTGGGTAAGAATAAGATTCTCTAGTGAGCACAAATCGGGGTTCAAAAGCCAGGTTCTCTATAAAGCACATCTTGCACATCCACTATGAAGGAAGGCATCAAGATCACATTCCTTAGCCTGCCTGGGTCTCAGTTTCCACATCTGTGAAATGGAATGTTCTCTAGACCAGTGCTTCTCAAATGTTATTATGCATAGAAATCCACTAGGAATCTTGTTAAAATGCAGCTTCTCTTCAGTGGGGATAATGCAATGTCTGGGATTCTGCATTTCCAGCAAACTCTCAATCGTTTCAACCCTCTGGACCACACGTAATAAGTGGAGACAATTCTGAGGTCTGCCACACAACCGCTACAAATTACCTGTTGTGAATAAAAGCCTAATTGTCATGCCGAGGACCTGCCCTACAGAGCTAGAAATCACTTTTTAGTTGAGCTCTATGTCTAAGAGCCATAAAGTGGCAATGGGTCTCTATTTTTGAAAAAGGATGGCACATCTCTCCCCTCTCCAGTTACCTCCTATCCGCTCTAACCTCAAACCCATCCTTTTTTTTTTTCTTTTATTCATTTCATATCAGCAGCAAAGAGAAAAAAAAAAATGGCAGTGCCACCAGAACCAAAGCTGAATGCTCAAGGGGGAGGAGGAAAAAAACACATTTTTTGATAGAGTTTAAATGGGTGATTACGGAGGGTGGACACAGGGACTGCGCACATTTTAGAGAAAACTGAGTAGATGATGAAATATCTTACTGAAACGTGACATTAAACAGTGAGACCACATATCCTGTTGACCAGTTCAGAAAATATGTTTTGAGACAAAACATTTGAAATAGAGATTGTCTCAGAAAATCCATGGCAAAAGGTCTCGGCAATGTTGGTTTTACAGCAATTGTCATTCTTCTTCCCAGGAGGGGTGTGTGGGGAAATATATAGACTGCATACATGCACACATACATGTATACTCACACAGGTACGTATGTTTTATACACACATATACTATATGCTACACACACATACACACACTCTCTCTTGCTTTTGTAACTGACAAGGAACTAAACAAATAACCAAGGAATGTTCTTTAACAGAAGCCCCACTTCCTTCCGCACAAATTCATGAAGGCTCTGTTTAGTTACTTCCTCTCCTGCCTGCCCCAAGTGACCCCATGTGCTGTGATATGCCTCAGGCTTCCTTTAGTTAACCTCACTTTGGTTGATGTTTCCCAACAGACTAAGAGGCCCAGACCCGGGGCAGGCTCCAAAACGCAGAAGCCTGCACAGAGAAGCCCACCAGCTTCCCCTTGTGGTAGAGCATCATGAAAAGGCACGTAGTGGGGCTCCACCTTCCCTCCTCCAAAGGTTGCAGTGGGCCATTGAGCCAGGCTTGCTTCTTAGGGCTCTGGCCAGGGGTATTCCCAACCTTCCATCAGAGCAGCCTCTGTTCAGTGCCAGGACAAATCAGAGTGTCAGCCACCCGCTCTTCCCAGCAGGAACCCTCATGTAGAGGTTACAACCAGACTCCTCGAGTTTTATCACCTGCTCAATAATAAAAATGGGTCTAACTGATGAGGTTAAATGACCCTGGGCCCCTGGCACAGAGGGCAGCCTCTGGTCTTTGGATGTGCTTAACGATTGTCTTTTAATTCTCCTAAGGAGAAGAAGTTGGTTCTCCTCCCAGTTTCTGATTTTCTCTTCAGGTTTTTGATTTGGTCTAACCTCAATAATTTCCTGTGGCATCACTGAGGGGAAACATCCATCTTGGATACTGAAACACCACTTCTAAATCAAAGAAACCTGTTTTAGAGTTTGTTTGTATTTAGAAAGCTAGCCCTTCCTCCCTCCTTCCCTTCCTTTTCTTCCCCCCTCCCCTTTCTCTCCCTCCCTCCCTCACAAACATCTACCACAGGGCAAAGATGAGCATGAGGCCTTATGAGACACCCAAGACACGTTTCCTTTACTGGATTGTTAGCTACTTGAAGGTATAGTTAAGGCACAAATACAAATGTTTTCAATCTAAACAGCCTAAGAGAATTCTTAATGAGATTTCAGAAAAAGGAGTGATACCAGCTAGTTGGAGATAATTCAGATTAGAGAGAATCTGAGAAGACTGAAAGCCTATGAATGGGGCTCTAAGTGCACAGGAAGTCACCTGGCTTTTCTAGAAGAAAGACCCAAGTAAGGTCAGGAGCCAGAAAATCAGGGGCTTCCTAGGGAATGGCACATAGCTCGCTCTAGCTGGAGTGTGCATATGTGAAGGAGATAAAGATGAGGAAGTATGTGGTGGCCAGAAGGTCTGGGTGCCAAACTCAGACATTTGATGTCATAGGTCTCTGCCACAGTGACATTACCCATCTGGCCTTGGGAAGACTAATTTGGCACTGTTTTGTAGGATGGACTTGGTGGGAACTGAGGGAAGAAACCAGTTAGAAAGCGAAGTGGGGTATGATGGGGGCAGGAATTGAGAGACGGCATTGGGAACAGACAGGAGGTGAAGGACAGATGAGGTAGATGGGACTTGGGGACTGGTTGGATGGGGGTCTGTGAAGAAGGGCAGGAAGAAAACACTGACTGCAAGGGGGCAAGCCCGGGCCGGGCTGGTCCTGCACCGCCCATCAGGCTGTGCACTTTCCAGCTCTGGGATGTCATGCACACAGCTACAGTACAAATGGCACCTGCCCCAGCCATTGAGCAGCCAGAGGTGTGAACCTGGCTGACTGCAAGGAAGGCAGCACCAGCAATGGCGATCAGAGCAGACAGGCAGAAGAATAAACCCTGGAGGAAGTACCTGTGGGCAGGAGCGCTTATTAAGAGAAAGAGCAAAAGATAACAAATTTAATTTTAGATGTATTAGATAACATTTCCACATTAATGGTTATGAGAAGAGAAGAGTCTATGTCAAAAGCTAGAAGAAGGGACTCCTTGACAAGAAGGATGCTCCTGTCTAGCTCAGCCTCCCAGCCCCTCCTCTCTCCTACCTGTGCTCCCCATGTCTCTGGTCACAGTATATTGAATTAGAAGCACAGTTGACAAGTGCACAAAGCTCAGAAACCCCAGAGCTACAGTGGGTAAGAACAACAGGTTGGAGAGTGCACTCAGAGCCAAGGAATAGAGGAGGCAGGGCCCATGGTAGTGTACAGGCAGTACCAGAGAAACAAACCTATGCACATCTCGGGAGAGAGAAGCTCCTTCAGAGACCATCTTGACATCATACCATGGAAAAACGTCAGGTTCTGTTAGAGCCCAACCCCTCATTTTCTCAGTACTGATGTGTGCAATGGTTGCTGGGGGGACTGGGTTGGGTGAGGTGGTGTAGCAAGTGGGAGGATGGTTTCAAATGGAAACGCCGAGCTGTTTTCATCCTGGGAATCAGACATGCCTAGGCATATTTAAAGAACTCAGGCTTGCAGAGAATATCTGGCATGCTTTCTTCTCTTTTCCCTTTGCTTGAGGAGCAAGGACACTTGGGCGTGATTCATGTTATCTGGTTTAAGGAAAATACGTTGAGGCCAGGGGTAGGGAAAGAATATTCTGAGCACAGGAGAGTTGCCGTAAGAAGTCATCCCACAAGACTAATGTCCTGTGAATCAGACCTGCGTCCCACAGAGGAGAGTCCTGGGGCTAAGATGCCTGCGGATGTGTGCGGCAGCACTGAGCAGTCCTGGGCATTACTGCAGTCTTGCCCACAGATAGCACAAATTCAGGCATTCATTAAATGTTCAATATGGAATGGGCTTGCACAGATCCTGGTACATGGAAAGTGTCCATTTAAATATTGTCTTTTATTATCATTGCTTCTTTCCCAATAGGTGGGCTCTGTTCTTATTCTCCTTTTACAGATGGCAGGGAGGGGTCAGGCCATCTAGGTGTCACCCTCCCACAGTGATAGCAGCTGATGTGTGACAGAGTTGGATGCTGATCCCTGTGCTCTCATCCACCATGCAGTGCTCCATGGAACTGAGAGCGGCCTGAACTCCATGAACTTTGTTCATCAGCAGCATCCATGGCTGGTGACACTATCAAGAGGAACTCACTTGGTAGAGGTAGAAGTTTTCTAAGCAGAGGCATCAATTCTTAGAGCAGAAGCATGACGTAGGTGAAAGATAGTCAGGTTCTCCTTGGGGGCTTCCAGAACTGGTTAGAGAGAAAATCAGTGGAACTTGGGCATCATACATCAGTGATGATTAGATTGAGCTGAGAGTACAAAAAACTCCTAAATAGCAGTGGCTTAAACAAGTTCAGATAAGCATTCCAAAATTGATAGGGCAGCGTCATGACCCTCAGGGACCCAGGCTGCTTCTATCTTGTTGCACCATCAACCTTAGCATAGCTTCTGTGCATGAAACAGGAAGGATGCTTAAGCCTCCCTTGTACGTCAGCATTTCAGTCAGCAAGGAGATGACAAAGAAGACAGAATGGCATGCTTCCTCCTATGATGATGCTTCTCAGAAGTTGCACCCAACACTTCTGCTTACATGGTACGTACTGGAATTTCGTTACACATCAAATCTAGATTTAAGTAAGGCTGTGAAATGTAGTATTTATTTTAGGTGTCCAGGAGTCCAGCTAAAAATTCCAGGAGCAATAGCAAAGGAGACAAATGAACAATGAGAGAAGTAGCCATCCTGCCATTCAACCTAACCAGGATTTTCCCCTCCCTCAATTCCAGGCTCATGACTGTCTGTCCTATAGTCAGCTCTAAGAAAGTGACTCTGGGCTACTCTGTCAGATGCAAAAGCTCAGCTGCTGGAGACCAACAGCTGAATGAGTCCTGAAAGGGTTACCAAGAAGACCTTATGCTGGCCTCAAGGAATCAAGAAATACTTGTATTGCTTAAGTATTTTTTTTTATTTTCAATCCTTCTTTTGAAAAAAGTTTAAAATTGATTTTAGAACTACACAAAATGAAATGGCAGTCTACATTTTGCAGTAAATTAAGTAAAAACTAATATATACTTTATCTTATTTTGTTTTATAACTTTTTATTTTTCAGGGAAACTATGAGAAATGGGTTGCATGATTTTGCAGAACTTACTTGTTAAAGAACTGAATCATAGTTGCTAAACTAAAACATTTTTGCAAAACTACAGGTAAAGAAAAGTGAGAGCATGTGTACACACATCCTTAAAAACTGGGTATAAAAATATTTCTATCGGGAAGGTAAAATTGTGAGAGGGAAATTAGCAGGGCATGCTGGTGTGCACCTCTCGCCCCAGCTACTCTTGAGGCTGAGGTTGCAGTGAGCCAAGATCGTCCCATTGCACTCCAACCTGGGTGACAGGGTGTGACTCTGTCTCCAAAAAAAAATTGTGAGTTGGGGAATTTGGAGATGTTTAGATATTTGGGTAAACTTTTAAATAAACATTTGTTTTCCATGATCTCTTTTCCTCCCAAGTGGTAGTCCTTGATATGTAGCTCTAGGCTCCCCCTGTCCTGAAACATTTTGCCATTTACTATCTTTTTCCCCAAAGCAGTACACGCTGGATTTGCCACCATTTTCCAGATGCCCAAACTTGAAGCCATCTTTAATCGCCAAATCATAATAAACACCCGCCATGCTAACTGCATCAACTGCCATGCAGGAGCCTACAGTGGAGAAGCAGGGAAATAAGTGCCTTAACTCCACTCTCTTTCCTTCTTTCCTCTTTGTTCAGGCTCTGCATCCACTGAGCACAGAGGAAGCCAGAGAATAAGGGAGTCTCTTGATATAGCCCATGCAGGTAGCCTTCCTGGACATAGAGCAGAGAAAAGGGAGAAGCATGGAGATGTACATGATGGAACACACTAAGAGATCACTGACACATCTGCTTCTGTGCAATGTTCCACAGTCAACACAGCCTCTTTTTCCCCCTCCTCATGCACATAATAGTCATGGAAGTCTAATATTATACTTTTAATTATCTCTGGGCAATATAATATAATGGATCATAATAGCTAACACTCATTGAAGACTTAACATGGGTCATGCACTGAGAAAGCACGTTCACAGATTAACTTATTAATCTTCCCAACAACTCTGTGATGCAGATAAAGTATTAATTTTCAGGGGGCTTGTTTTTAATAAAGTAAGGATAAACAGAGGCCAGAAGGGTAGATAATTTGTCCACAGTTGCTTCTGAGATAAGTTAGATTAAAAAATATGTATACCAGGACAGCATCTTAGCAGGTAGTAAGTGCTAGAAAAATTTTAGCCTTGATTATTAATGTATATCTACACAGTTACTGATCCTCGTCATAACAATTATTTGAGGGAAATATTGTCATCATCATTTTGCATATGAAGAAAACAACGCTCTGAGAAGGCAGGTCACCTGCTGGCCAGTGCAGGTCCTTGGACAGTGGCCAGCCTCTTGGTGCCACATCACAGCTTCCGTTCATTGTCCATGTTGCCTATCTACCTGGTGAAACTGATGATCACCTTTCCAAGTCACCTTTCCGGTCATTTTCCCAGTTAGATATTGACAGGCCAACATCTCAATTACAGTTCATTTAGTCTGCCTGGAGTTTTTCCCAAGCTCCAAATGACTTTTAGAGAAAGGAAAGCTTGGGTTTATCCACCGTTAGCATTTCTTTAATTTTGATCCTACTAGGATCTCAAATCTGCAACACTTGCAAGATTTCTTTTTTAATTGGTTTTAACTTTACTCTTTATTTTCTTGTGAAAAAGTAAGGATATTAGCCTAGCTCTAATCACAGCAGAGCTGAAATAACCCCCACCTTGGAGCGTTTTCCATGGCCAGCCCTCCACCACCTAGCTTTTACTTCCTGTGGTGAGATGATTCACAATGCTCACACAGGCTCTGCCATTCTGGCCATATGAAACTGTTTTCATATGATCCAGAATCTCTCGATTTAAAATGCAGAGAATCCCTGCTGGCAGGGCAGGTTAAACCCAGCCTGGATGTTTTAAGGTTTAAGCCTCAGCTATCTGGGAGAAAACCAATGATGAGTCTGGACTTATACCAGAACAATTTTAGGAGCTCCCTACTGGTACCGAAAGCAGTCTTGCTGGACTGCTTGGAAATGAATCTGTTATGTTCTGAATTATGTTATCTTGGACAAGAGATTTATCTTCTCTGGGTCTCAATTTCGTTCATTCAGTAACTCACTCACTTGCTCAAGAAAACTTGTTTGACATCTACTCAGGCAACAACGGTCCAAAGCAAAATTAGACCCAAATAGTATCATTGAGCACAGCTCTAGAATAAGGATGTTGAAGTAGATGATGACAGAAGTTGCTTCCAAATCTAACTGCTGACAAGTGGAAGATTCCATATATGGAATAGGTTGGTAGGGTTCTTTCTCTTTCTGTCATCCCAGCTCCCCAGGATGTGGTCTTGGTCCATCGCGGAACTGGGAATAGTAGGGAAATGACAGAGATTCATATGTACATGCTAAGCAAACATCTCTATTGCAGAAGCCCCTGTCCCAGGCAGAGCCAAGGTCAACATGGCTGACCCAAGGCAGTTTGAATAAATAGCCAAGATCTCAGTCATTGTTCCTGGTATGGCTCAGCGCTCTAGATTGAGAGATCATCAGTTTTCGTTAAAGCGTTAACATATTTTTGAAGGGATGCAGTTTGCCGGCAGGACATCTGAAACTGGGTGCAGAGTTAAAGAGTGCCACATGCCACTGCATCTGCTTCAAATTATGTTCTCCAGAAGACAAAAATACAGCTCCATGAGTCTAAAAATACTTCTGAGCTGTTAGCCAAAAATGCATTTATTCTCGGATTCATAAAAATGCAGGCCATGTGAAATATGTGGGGGGCATGCACTCTCGTAGAAAAAAATTGACCAAACAGAAGAAAAGGTTAATATAAACCTTAAGTATCCTTTATTGAAAGAACAGGGAGAAGGTGGAAATGCTGAGACTTTGGAATGTGACTGGGAAGCAGAACTAGGAAAGCTGTGTCTTCAGGGGGAAGGAGGCTCCTAGGACCAGGCTGCCCTTTTCCCTCATCCCATCCCCAGGAAGGCCCTGAGTAACTGTGGATTGGGCCTTCACTTCCGCCCACTTGGGGGAATTAGTAAAGCCAGTGGCAAGGACCCATCACAATCCCGAGTCTTGGCATCCTGGTCTGTACAGTGTTTCTCCAAGAGTCTGTGATTAGAAACCAGTTTGTTTTTTTCCTTCCAATTCATGTGGACCAAGGTTTTTATAAAATATAATCAGAATGAATTACTTTAAAACAAGAAATAAAAATGAAATAAAAGAAGCTCCATTTTTAAATTAGTAGATTCAGCAGACATAAAATTACCTTTCAAAATCAGAATGAACGTGGGAAAAAAGAAAAGAATTACCATGGGGTGTTTCTAAACATGTAATCTCAATATCTATATTTGTTCCAACATGGATCGGGAACAGTCTGTGCCACCCACATTCGATAGCACTGGTGTGGCAGAGTGTGGATCTAAGCAGTTTGCTGTCCAGCTTCACATTTGCCAATGTTGTGCCATTGGCCGCATAACTTGACCTTTCTAAGCCTCTGATGTTTCAACTGCAAAAAAAATGGGATAATACATTTTTATCAGAATGAGCAAGGAGAGAGGTAAAAGTCAGCTATGGTTTTCATTACCATCTATATTAGTTTCCAATTGCCACAGAAACAAACTACTACACATTTAAAAGCTTTAACACAAATGTATTCTCTTATAGTTCTAGAGGTCAGAAGTTTTAAACTGGGTTCACTCAGCTAAAATCAAGGTGTCTGTGAGGCTGTGTTCCTCCTGGAGGCTCTAGGGGAAAATCCATTTCCTTGTCTTTTTCCACCTTCATTTCTTGGCTTGTGGATCCTTCTCCCATCTCCAAAGACAGTGGCATACCATCTTCAAATCTTTGGCTCTGACCTCCTCTTCGTCCCTCTTCCACTTCAAAGGACCTTTGTCATTATAAAGTCCACCAGTACATAATCTAGGATAATTCCCCTATATTAAGGTCAGCAGCTTAGCAACCTTCATTTCATCTACAACATTAATTCTCCTTTGCTATGTACGTAATATAACATATTCCTATTGAGCATATTCAAATTCATAGGATTCAGATGTAAGCATCTTTGGGAGGGGTCATTATTCTGTTTACCTGATAGCTAATGTCATTTACTCAGCAACATTTATTGAACACTCACTCCAGGCAGATAGAGTTCTAGGTTTAAAGAATATAATCAGATAAAGGCTGAGATGAGCCCTGAGTTATGGAATTTGTATGTTAGTGAAGAAGACCAACATTACACAAATTATTAAGCACTAAAAAGGAGAAGTATAGAGTATTACAAATGCATTCACTAAAAATCTTGATGTCAGCTGAGGGCGAAAGTCTTTAATAAATATCTGCAGATACAGGGCACTACTCTGCATATACATTAACAAAACAACATAATTTAATGAAAAGTATTATCACAATTGTTTCAGACCACTTATATCAGAAAAACTCAGGAATTTTATTAAGACCATCAAAATCTTGGAATAAGAAGGCCAGAAATTTACATTTTATATAAACATATTTATATTTGACATATCGACTCCCTCACTGCCCTTCCCCTCCCACACCATTCACACAATGATTCCTTTCCACAGTACAATCTGAGATCAGGATTTCAGTGTAGTTTCCCAAGCTTGCCTAACAAGAGAACCACTGAGGCTTGCAGGCCAGGTGCCCCCTACTGGCCTACTGAATTAGATTCTTTAGGAGAGGCACCCGGGACTCTGTATTTAAAGGCATTTACATAATTCTTATGATTAGACAAGTTTGGGAAACACAAGGGTATTAAATAATAAAAAAAATATCCAGTGGCCAAGGAATCAAGAAGTTTAGCTTCTAACCCCAGGTCTTCTACCCCATCACCTCTCAGAACTTAGGAATCCTCATTTGTAATACTCAAGCAGTGGTTCTTGGATGGGGCAATTTTGGCTCCCAGGGCCAGAATTGGACCTTGTCAGAAGAATACATTTTTGATTGTCATGACCATGGGCAAGGAAAGGAGGTGATGCTGGCATCTCGTGGGTAAAGCCAGGAATACGGCTAAACATCCTACCACGCACAGGGCAGCTCCCCACAACAAAGGATTATCCCAACCAACATGCCAACACCGCAGAGGCTGAGAAACACCACGTACAAGTGATTTGTTAGGAAGTGTTCCCAAGTAGAATCCACAAAGGAGATGGAAAAGGAAGGACTGGAGGTCAAGCAAAGGTGAGGTATCAGGCTAAGTCCTGTAGGGAGGCTGTGGAGACTGCAGTTCCCACCACAGACTTGTCCTGTTGAGAGGCAGGAGAGCTGGGGTATTTATATCCCTGTGTAGGTCAGTCACTGATCGAGGACTGCTCCGTTTCAGTTCTCTAAGTGCAGGCAAAGCAGGCTGTGGCGCCTCCTTGGGGACCACCTGGTCCAAAGCCCCAGGTACAGGCTCTTGTGAGTAAAAGCACCCAGGGAGCCTGTGAGAGGAAAATGGGGAGATTCCTAACCAAAGGCAGAACATTGAAGGCTCAGCAAAGCAGGAGCAGTAGTTTCCACTGCTTCTTTTTCACTACAAATCTTTAGTAGATTGAATACTCTTCCTGGAAATTCAATATACAGTACTGCTAAAAAGACTTACGCTGGATGAAGAAGAGGAGAGTGAAGCCTGTCTCCTCCTCCTCAGTTCCTCCTCCCTCCTCCATTGACTTGACAGACTCTCCTCCACAGACTTATGTTGAACTGAACCAAGCATAGAAAGTCAACACCAAGACAAAAGTATGCCAAATTGCAGGGTCTTTATTGCCAGCGGCCACGGAGGACTCGTGTCTCTTCAACCCGTGACCCCCAAAGGAGGGTGTCAAGACCTTTTACACCCCTAAAACCACCTCAGGGGTGAGGGTGAGGAGCGGGGATGGGAATGAGGGGCTTCAGACATTCCAAGGGCTAGTGGATTCTGTAAATCACCTCCTGGGTGGAGATGAGGGTGAGGGGCTCTGAATATTCCAAGGGCCAGGGGACTTTTGTCACTCCGATTGTTACTTAAGTGGTTTACAGAAGTCAAGATAAGCATTAGTTTACAAACAAATTGCCTGGGTAGTTGTGGGAATTACAGACCTTAGTTACTTATTACAGGTCGCAGGAGCCAAGATGGTGTGGGTTTGGACTGCTTGCCTGTCACATTAGGGTCACAGAGAGCAGTTTCAACAGAAAGCTGAGGTATGGTTGAGATGTGCAGTTTTATGGGGCTTTTACCAGTCACACTTAGAGCTTCTTGGAAGACACACATTGCACCACTGCATTAGTCTACTGGCATCGCCATACCAAGTACCACGACCCAGGTGGCTTTCAAAACAGAAATTTGTTCTTTCACGGTTCTTGGAGGCTGGAAGTCTAAAATCAACAGGGCCATGCTCTCTCTTTGAAGGCTTTAAGGGGAAGAGTCTTCCCTGTCTTTTCCAGCTTCTGGTGTTGCTGGAAATTCTTGGCAATTCTTGGCTTGTTGGTGACCATCTGCTCCCTGTGTGCTCATGTTGTCTTCCCTCTGTGGGTCTGTGCCCACATTTGCTTTTCGTATAAGGACATCATTAAGCTTTAGTGTCCAGTGGTTTATGTTAAGTGCTTAATCATCCTTCAGTGGTATATTCTTAAGTATTTGTGTGTTAGATTAAGTGGCTTTAGCACTATCCTCCAGAAGTTATCACCTTTAGTGGACCACAAGAACAACCCAAATAGCTACTTCCTCCACATCCAATGCAACAGTCAAGGAAGAGGCCTGAGGGTCACTGATGCAGACTGAGTGGAGCCAAGCCTTCTTCAAGTACACTAATTATGCCACAGGCAAGGAGACAGAGTCTCTCATATGATCTGTAAACCACCCAGAGTGGTGCTCAGGGTAGAGATGGTGTTCCCATTAGACAGCTGGGAAAACCAAGGCTCAGAGCATGACTTGCCCAAGGCCACATGGGCCCTGGCCTTCACTACTCATTAGCCATGCCTTGTGCTTTTTCTACAGAACCAGCTTACTTGGCCTATTCCTGTTAGTCAGGAAAGGCCTTATAAAGAGTGAAATCTGTGACCAAGCAATAAGAAAAGATGATATAATACTTTGACTACATCAACTCTTCCTTTGGAGAAAAAGTAGTTATGTCTTTATAATTTGGTCAAAGAAATTTCCTTTAGACAGAAAGCAAAAGAACTTTTTTAGTGGGCTTACTGTGTACTAACTACTCTCCTAAGAGGTTTACATATGTTCATCAATTTAATCCTCATAAGAGCCAACAGAATTGATACCATTATTATCCACATTTTATGGAAGAGGAATCGAACATACACAGAAGAGCTGCTTTACTAGAAGAGAATTAATTTCTATAGGTACTTCTAGTAATGCCAGCTAATAATAGAAAGAGCAATAAAAAAAATCTGCCAACTATTGCAGTTTTCCCACTCGGTCCAAAAAAACCCCTGAGAGGTAGTCTTTCTGTCTCCATTTCATAGATGAATAAACAAAGGCTCTGAGTTCAAGTAACATGGCCATGATCCCATAGCAAATACACGGTAGAGCTCAGATGGTTCCAGATTTTTGGTTCCACTTTTGGACCCTTCTGTACAGCTGGTCGGATGAAAGTCACTTGTGCACATAAGTTAGGCCTCTGGGAAAGGAATGTTGGCTTCAAACTCCAAATACCACTGGGGCAAGAAGTAATGCACTCCTTTTACAGAATTAGAAAACCCCAAGGGATGGACATTGTGGCTAGGCATTCACACACTTTCTAGGTAAATGAGTATCATCAGCAGTTTTCTAGACTTAAAAATTACACAATTTAGTGTCATTCTATTCAGGTATCAACAACCTGAAATATCAAATTAGCATCTACATAAATAAAATCACGTTATAATTAACTAAAACGTAAACGCAGCCCATTAATTGGTACGCTTCAACATATTTTAGTATACTTAAGATAGAAATAATAAATCCCAATTGCCACATTCAATACATAAAGTAATAATAAGTAAAACAATTTCTAACACAGAGTAGATGTTCAATAAATGCTATTTAAGTGTGTTTACATGTATTAACTTATTTTATTCAAAGCCTATTCCAAATGATCAAAGAGCAGATGGGGCCATTTTTTTCTTCATTTAAAGCTCCTCCATTTGTAACTTTAGGGCTAGAATTTGGGTATTTCCTTAAAGTACTTTATTTATAAGTCAGCAAAAAGGCACTGAATAGTACTAGACAGGAGGCAGGTGGCAGTAAAAATAGAGAGATCTTTGTCTTACTCAACGTTTTCGTTGATGACTTGGATAGTCATTTTTTTTTTTTTTTTTTTTTTTTTTGAGACAGAGTTTCACTCTTGTTACCCAGGCTGGAGTGCAATGGCACGATCTCGGCTCACCGCAACCTCCGCCTCCTGGGTTCAAGCAATTCTCCTGCCTCAGCCTCCTGAGTAGCTGGGATTACAGGCACGCGCCACCATGCCCAGGTGATTTTTAGTATTTTGCGTAGAGATGGGGTTTCACCATGTTGACCAGGATGGTCTCGATCTCTTGACCTCGTGATCCACCCGCCTCGGCCTCCCAAAGTGCTGGGATTACAGGCTTGAGCCACCACGCCCAGCCTGGATAGTCATTTTTAACTTGAAGTAGGCTCTTTCTCAAGGTGGGTTAAAGTGCTCTGATTTGTAATCGGCTTTAAGATTGCATGATAGACACTGTGATGCACCACTTAATCCTCAGGAATACAGGGTTTACTCCCCCAGACATGGAGTGCTGCAGGTAGAGCCCTCAGGTCAGCCTCTTACAATCAGTTACACTGCCATGACTGATTACAGCAGCCTTGCCCAAGGTTACACCTCCTTCATCAGACAGTCCACAACCAGTGATCAACTTGGAGTTATAAAAGCCAGCCCCTTGTCCTCAATTCAGAACAACTCTGAAAAATCCTCCCAGTTTTAGAATTGGCTAAGTCCTTCATTCAGAGTATATCACAGCTAACTTCTTCTTCTACCCAATCTTACTTCCACCCTTTTCACAAATGTTGATCTCAAGGTGCATTCCCTAAGACATTTTCTGCTCAACAATTTCCATTCCAGATTATGCTTCCTAGGGAACCCAAATTGCGACAGTTGGTACCAGGAGCAGTTTGGGAAGGCAAACACTGAGAAGGAATTTTGGAACCAAATCACCTCACAAACACCTGGCAAAGAGGACCTCGTTGCTGGCGGTAGGTGAGCAACAGACAGCCCTGGCGCTAGGGAGCAATGCAATTGTTCAGACTTTCAACCAATGATTGATACGGTGGTGGAAAAGAATTCGTTAGGTGGCACAACGTATTAGGTATTTATGTGAGAAGTATGAGGCTAACTAACTATAAGGACAATGGAACTGGCTCTTAGCAAGTTCAATTAAAGTTCTGGAAAAAGACAATAAAAAGCTCAGAGTGATTAACCAGCAATTATAAGCTAGGAGTGAAGGCCAGAGAGACTTTCCTTGGCAGCATATATAGAGGTATCATCTCCTACAACGAGAGGGCTGAGGAAGCTGAGACGTAGCCCCAAGATTTATCTGACATAGTATTTGAGTTCAAGGGAAGGTTAAACTTCCAACTATGGCAGTGGACTACTCCAAGGTTAGGGCCCTGTTGGGAAAGAATGGGACTCAGACACATTAGACAGGACTATCTAGATGACGCCCCCAAAATATTTACTTCCCAAATTCCTCTTAACCTTCTGAGCCTGCAAAAGTGGCTCATTCCTCTCTACTAAGGGATAACATGCCAACTTTACTTGAAGAAAATGTAGAGGTTCTTCTCCCATAAAACAACGTATACCTTCCTTGCCTCAGAATCTGTGTTACTCTCCTCCTTGCTACTACATCAGTAAATTGGGTTAGGTCACAATGTAATTGGGCTTCCTAGCTTTACATAGCATAGCCTCTCCACCATGTGGCTTTCTCAAGATGTTTTAATTTCCCTTCCACTGTATGCTGTGACAATTTCTGGTCTTTGTACCTCATTTGGCTGGACTATTTCCTCTACCGTCCTCACAGGAGTCATCCTAGCTTACACCATCTCCTGGGGCTTCTCCAGGCCACTTAGTCCTGTATTATTGAAGAGAATTCCCAAATCACTAAACTCTCCCTCATTCACCTTAATGTTCAGCCTGGAGGAGATGGTGGTCATCATATCTCCATTTAATGCACTTACCTGCACCTTGCAGAAACCACACAGACACAGAAGAATATAAATAATGGACTATCGCAAACTCAGCTGAGTGGTAGCCTCTCTTGCAGCTGCTGTGACAATGAGAGTGAGGAAACATATTCTCTTCCCTGGCCCATGAGGGAGCATAGTTTCAAAGAACTTCCCAGTGCCATACCTCCATCCACTTCTCTATCCGGAAGCTTAAAGGTCTTTGTTTAACTTTCGAATGGGAAAAAAATCAAAGGTCAATCACTCCACCAGAAGTTTAAAGAAACTCCTTTCATAGGACAGAAAACTTAAATAGGGCAGGAATATCTCCCAGGTTAAAAGTCCCCTTCTCCCACATGAGGGTGGACTCCATTTCTGGAAACCCTTCCACAACATCATGGAAGCTGCTCTCTATTTCTTTCTCTTTTTTCTCCCTTTCTGCCTAAATAAATGACTTCCTGCAAAACTCTTTGGGGTTCAATATTTTCTTAAAACACATTCACCATGCCCAGAGGGATCCTCCCTCCCATTCTTGGGAGAGTGAGGGACCAAGGGCCTGGAAGAACACAGCCCACTAGGGAGTGACCTGAGCCCATCATCCACAATTCGGTCACAAGAGCAGATTAACATGGCCTCAGCCCCATGGTGTGGGGCCATGAAGCTGGCAGATGTGTTCTTTTGTATTTCTACCAGGAAAGAAGATCAGATGTTTCGCATTCATATGAAATGTACAGTGGTATATGTTCATTGTTTTGCCCAAGGTCTATGTGAACTCTTCTATTCTCTGTCAAAATATAGTCTGAAGAGACCTGGACAACCCACAGAAGCTCACATTGTTCTACTCTTTTGATGGCATCATATTAATGAGATCAGATGAGTGCAAAGTAGCTAGTTGACTGGAGGCCTTGTTAAGACACACGCACTACAGAAAATGTGAGCTAAACACTTTGAAGATTCAAGGAGTATCACATCATCAGTAAAAGCTTTAGGTGCCCATTAGTCTGAGGCAAGCTGGAACAGCTCCTCCACAGTAAAGGAAAAATTGTTTTTTCCTGCACCTCCAACCATGAAGAAGGAAGTACAGCACCTAATAGGCAATTCAGATTCTGGAGGCAAAATATTCCCCACCTGGGAATACTGCTTGAACCTATACAGTGGGTGACAAAAAAGAAACAAAAAAAAGCTTTGAGCTAAAAGTAAGCTCCGAGTAGGAAAGCCCTCTGTAGAAGTTCCAGGATGAAGTGTTTGGACCATATATCCAGCCCACCAAGTCCTGAAATTGAGGAGGTCCAGCAGTAATCCATAGTAAAATGGAAGTGCTATTATACAGCAAAGATTGGGCACAGGAGCAAGCTGTCTCAGTACGTAGTCCAGAGGCCTATGTCACCCATTACTCTTGCACCAGGACCTGTCTCTCACCTCACAAATGGCCACATGTGGGACTCTTTATGACCAGATAATGGAGGAAGAAAAAGGCTGGGTTTAGTTCATGAAGGGGTGGCCTTGAAAGACATTAGTGAAAGAAAATCATCCCAATGAGCAATACAACTTGTCATCCATTGTATGTAGAAGAAGAAATGACTCGAGGTTAGATTATGCATGGATCCGTAAAGAATGGTGAATGAGTTGGCCAGTGAGCAGCACCCTAGGAAGAAAATGATTGGAAGATCAGGAACTAGGAGGTCTGGAGTGGATGCCTGCAGATTGTAGCAGGCAGAATAATGACCCCCTAAAATGCCTATCCCCTATCCCTGGAACCTGTGTGTATGTTACCTTACATGGCAAAAGAGACTTTGCAGATATGATTAAGGTTATGGACCTTCAGATGGGTTGCTCAAGTGGGCCCAGTCCAGTCATATCCATCCTTAAAAGTGTAGAACCTTTCCAGGCTTTGATAGATATGTAACAATACAAGAAGGGTCAGGAATGGCAGTGGGAGAAGGATTTGGTGCCTGTTGCTGGTTCTGAGGTGTGGGGAGCTCTGTGCAAGAACGAACAGAAGCCTCTTGGACTTAAGTTCTGCCCCAAGTGACAGAGTAACAAGGACTTGGAGACATCGGTCCTACGACAACATGGAACCGAATTCTTCCAACACCTGGGTGAGCAAGGAAAGGGATTCTCCCCTAGAGCCTCCAGAAGGGAATGCAGCCTGGTGACACTGATTTTAGTCCAGTGAGACCTGAACTGAACTTCTACCCACAGAACTGTAAGATGATACATTTGTGTTGTTCTAAGCCATAAAATTTGTGGAAATTTGTTATGGCAGCAATAAAAGATAAATACACTAATAGACTTACGGATCTGTGTTTGCCTTCGCTGATTTTGAGAAGTTTGTGAATGGAATCATTCTTTTGCTTCTAACTCATATAATAGTCCACTCAGTTAAATTCAGCTCCCTCTACTGAGCATTCACTGGGCTTTATTCAGGCCCTCTCATAAGGTAAGATTTGGCTCCTGTTCTGGAGAACTTGATTTGTTAGAAGAGGCGGGTATATAGTTATAATATCCCCAGCGTGTAGCACCTGCTATCACAAAGGAGAGAGACTGAGATAAGAGGAAGGAAGACAGAAAAGGAGAAAGGAGGTGGCAGCAAACCACCTTGCCATCAATGTCCATATCTGACAATCTTGCATGCTCTGCACATGTACCCCAAAATCTAAAGTGCCGTAAATAAAGAAAAGGAGAAAGGAAAGAAAGGAGGTAGAAAGATAAAACAGATACAATGATAAAACGATAAAGACGAAAAATGTCATTTTTGAACAAACGTTTCACGTTGAAAAGAGAGGAGAGATCACAGACTGTCCTGATAACTATTGTTAGAGAGTACCGTTTAGCCCATTTAAAAGAATTCACCAATATGGAATACATATACAATAAAATATTATTTAGCCTTAAAAAGGAAATTCTGACACATGCGACAAGAACAACAAATGTTGAAGACACTATACTAAGGGAAATAAGCAGTCACAAAAGGACAAATACTGTACGATTCCACTTATATGAAGTGCCTAGAGGAATCAAATTCATAGAAGCAGAAAGAAGAATGGCGGTTGCCAGGGGCTAGGGGATGGGAGTGGGGTGAGCAGTTATCACTTCATGGGTAAGGAGCTTCCATTTTAGAACATGAAGAGAGTTCTGGAGGTGGAAGGTAGTGATGGTTACACGACAATGTGAATGTATTTACTGCCAATGAAATATACATATAAAATTGGTTAAAATGGTCAATTTTTTAAATGTAAATGTTACCACTATAAAAAATAGCTAAACTTTAAATAAGTCTTTAAAAACTCACCATGATTCAATCAGGTGCTGTGGCTTATGCCTGTAATCCTAGCACTTTGGGAGGCCGAGGTGGGTGGATTACTTGAGCTCAGGAGTTCGAGACCAGCCTGGCAACATGGTAAAACCCCATCTCTACTAAAATACAAAAAATTAGCCAGGCATGGTGGTGTGCACCTGTAGTCCCAGTTACTTGGGAGACTGAGGCAGGAGCATCACTTGAACCTGGGAAGTGGATGTTGCAGTGAGCCGAGATCATGCCACTGCACTCCAGCCTGGGCAACAGAGCGAGACTTTGTCTCAAAAAAGTAAAACAAAACAAAAAAAGCTCACCAAGATTCACATAATTGAACACTCTCACTACAAGTTCAGCAAGTAGAATTCAGTGCTGCTAACTTATGAAATGGGCTGTGTCTCTTAGGTTTTCATGTGAATTTAGACGAGGAATTTAACTTAAGAGAGTGACAGGGTAAAATGCATTCTCCTTCATTGGTAATCTTTGTGTTTGAAGGGAAATGGAGGCAGAGACTGCATTCAATTCTGTGACACCATGCAACCATAAAGCTGAGGGACAGCAAGCTTAACCTTTTTTCTCCTCCCTAAGCCTTGCATTTCTCAGAGACACAACATTCCAATGTCTACTTTTTAATTTCTTCTTTGTAGATGAGTCTTTATGCAGGCAGAGTTATTATTTCATATCTCAACTCCCAATCCCGAAATTATGACTCTGGTCCCTCTGGTAGCTGTCATTTAAATTGATTGCAAAGTAAACTTTTTTCCTATGAGAAAGAGCATATTTTAAATCCTGCTTAATTTACAGCTTCCCCTTCTGTGTTTTGAATTTTCAAAAATGAGTCTATATAAAGGATTTTTTATCAGACATCTATGAACATCATTAAATGCGATAAACTTTGAGAATATACTTTGGTTTACCATCTTTTAAAAATAAACAAATTAGACATTAATCTCTGGAAACTTCCAGAAAGCATCCTTTTTTGTGCTAGTGAGGAATTCAGGTTCCGTCTGGGATTATGCAAATCTACCACGACATGCCGCAGACAGATGAAGGTGCTTTCCGGATTGCTCAGAATAGCAGCAGGTAGAGGAACACCTAGCTAGGAACAAGTCTTGAAAATGTCACCCCACCTCCATGTATGTTCTTTTCTTAAAGACCACCTAAATTTTGCATCTGAAATTCCATCTATGACTAAGGCTTTTTTTGTAATACTTCTGAGTTTCATCTTTAAATTCTTGCTGAATTGGAAATCATTGCCTACAGAATGAATCTGAGAAAATGCACTTACATTTCCTGAACAATAATAAACCGTAGATGTAGCAAATGGAATTAGACAGTAAAATCAGCACCCTTTTCCATCTACTGTTGATCATAATGACTCTGTCTCCAATTTTTATAAAATCTAATGTTTTCTCTTAGTGACACTCATGGGGAATTAACGAGTCCTCGGATAACTTGGAGTAGATTGTGGTGTCTGCCCACGTTGCCTACATAGCAACCTTTCACATCTCTCTTCTTCAGTAACACACTTGTTCCCTTGTTCTGTGGAGATACTATTTGTCTACTGCTGCGTTAGAAGTTATTGCAAATTTTGTGAACTAAAACATAAATGATTTATTATTGCTCATGGTTACTTTGAGTCAGGAATTCAAACAGGGCAGAGCAGGATGGCGTGTCTCAGTTACACAATGCCTGGGGCCACAGCTGGAAGATTTTGAAGGTGGAGGGACAGGGGCTGAAATCATGTCAAAGCCCATTCAACTCACCCAACTGCTGGCTGTTGACTGGAGCACCCACACGTTGCCACTCCACGTGGCCTGGGTTTCCTCAGAACATGGAGGCTGGGATCTAAGATGACTATCCCAAGAGAAAGAGTGTGCGTGCCAGACATAAACTGTCTCCCTTTTGTGTCCTAGCTTCAAGAGATACATACAATTTCTATAATATGGTTGGGTGGGGCCATCACATCCCCCACCCAGATTCAAGGGGAGGGAACATAGGTCCCTTACCCTCTCAGTGGGAGATGCATCAGTCACACTGCAGGAAGAACACATGGAATGGATCACTATGTTGGTGTGGCCATCTTTGGAAAAAAACATCGGCCATAGTTGGGTGTGTGCCCCAAGCAAAACTGATCTGAATATTTCCCTCAGAATGATCAACAGATCTTGGGAGAAAGAAGTTCTCTATTTTCTTAGAATTTCTAAGGTGAAGGGTGTAAAGCGGAGGTGGCAGAAGGCAACTTCTCTACATATGGAAAGCGTCTAAATGCAGAACTGAGACCAAGTGAAAATAAGATGAGAAAAAAAAAATAGAGAAAGAGTTCCACTGGCATTGCTGCTGTCCCTCCCGCACCCAGCACAGTCATTGGCATGTAGTAAGTGGTCAATAACAGCTCCTGAATGAATAAATGAAAGTCTTAACAACTGGAACACAATCAAATGTGGATAATACTATTTAGAATGAGAGCTCAAAATATTGGCGGTCCTTATTAACCCGTGTTCCTTACTTTGGGCACACTGTGTTTGTATCTGTGCTCCTTGGACCTAATGTTAATGTTACCCATCTACCTGATTTCTTTCTTTTTTTTTTTCTTTTTCTTTCTTTCTTTTTTTTTTTTTTTTTGTGTGTGTGCGGGGGGGTGGGTGGGGGGGGTGGGGGATGGCGTCTTGCTCTGTCGCCCAGGCTGGAGTATGGTGGCATGATCTCAGGTCACTGCAGCCTCCGCCACCCAGGTTCAAGCAATTCTCCTGCCTCAGCCTTCTGAGTAGCTGGTATTACAGGTGTGTGCCACCACATCCAGAAACATTTTGTATTTTTAGTAGAGATGGGGTTTCATCATGTTGGACAGGCTAGTCTCAAACTCCTGACCTCAGGTGATCCACCCACTTTGGTCTCTCAAACTGCTAGGATTACGAGTGTAAGCCACTATGCCCAGCACCATCTTCTGGACTTTTAGGGATGACTCTTCTGGTTCTCTGCTACCCATCTGGGTACTATCCTTGCAGCTACACTACAGTTAATTTTGTTTATTTTTGTTACAGGCCAAGGTCATCTTCCTAGGAATAACTGCCTTACTCCATTTTTCTATGAATGAGGCATTTACTCCTAGATACTGCAACTGTTCCTGGTTTTATATCCCCAGGCTTTTAAAATTGGCTATTATCTTACCTCTGTGCCTCATATTTGCACTTTAAAAAATTTCTCTTCAGTGGTTTTAGAGTTTTACTCTTAGGAGTGGTTCATGTACCTATCCCAGCTGAGAAAACTGGCAAATACATAAACTACCTACATGAGAACCACGGTAGAACTTTGGAAACTACACAAAGCTAATGCCCTGCAGCCCCTTCCCACAGGATTAGAATACTTGGGTTTGAAGCATGGCGTTTGTATTTCTAGAAAGTTCTGCAGATGATGCCAACACATAACTAAGAGCTACTGGGATTTACAGAGAACTTGGGACTGGAAGTAACCCAGTAGGCTCACGTTCTCCTGGCCCTCAAACCTCTAACACCATTCTTGATGTCAAACTCGGGAGTACAGTTTACAGGGATGTAGAGGAGATACCTTATCCCTTCCCAACCTTAGCTTCCAAGGAAAGGTGCAGATTCCACCATACATGCTCACCAAGGAAAAAGGCTTCATTCTCTCCCCCAGGTTTGGACTGGGATCCTTAAGAGATGGTGCCCCAGGAAGTCTGTGTATTGCCTGAACAATGGGGACAATGAGACCTGGGGTAAATATGATGAACTTTCATCTTTCCCTTCCCTTTATAGAAGGAGCCATTAGATTAGATTCCTAATGCACCGAGGAGGGTGAGAAGTCATATCTGAAGCCTGAAACAGATGTATATTAGAAACAGCCTGACAGCCAACTTTTCAAGGATATTTCTTTGGAGACTGGAAGAAAAGCCTTAAGCTGGCCAGCTCTGCTCTGACCAGGCTGGAGTGGAAGGAGCATGGAAACTCCAGAACGTAAATTGGAAGAGGATTTCACTTAAATGTCAGGCTTCATTTTAATTTTGTGTGGCTGAAAAAGGGCCAACTGGGAAATAGTTTTTTATTTCCCTCTGAGTATAGCCAATGAAAGCATGGATTTAGAATAACTGTAAGGGGCAGTGGGCGCGTTTGCAGTTCCGCAAGAACAGTTTGCACAGCTGCAAAAGGGAGTTTTCTGTGTGCTTTCCTCCAATGCGGGTGAGGGCTTGACGTCAGCAGTGGCTCAGAGCATAGGGACCAGGTCCCACACGGCTCTCACAGAGCCGCCCTGCTACCCCACCCTGCTGCTTCTTCCAAACATGGGCCCTTTGGGGAGGTGCCAGTGTTCTGCCTATGAAAGAGAAAGCTGTGCAGAGGAAGGGTGGAGCGTAGCATTTGGGCCGGGATGACAGACACAGGCCATGATGTTGCAGGGCTGACTTGGAGAGATGGAACAGACTTTGTGGTGGCTGTAGCTTTGGCATAAAACCTTTGTTTCCATAGTTGCTTTGAGCTGATTTAGAAAGTTGCTCTTTCTTAAATAGGAATGTATTTTAGATATGCAAAATCTGCTTGCCATATTCTCCTGGCCTAGTTGCTCCCAATCAATTTTGAAAACCTATTTAGTTCGAATTGTGCCAGTTCCTAGCCCAGTTTTCCAAAAATCCACGTCTTGAGAAGCAAAGATTATTAGGCCAGAAACATTTTCTTTCAGGTGGAGATTTTCACAGCAAGTAGACTGTGAGTCGGCCAGGATAGTATAATTCTAACTTGGGGGCATGGTGGAAGGAGGAGACCGCTCCCACAGAATTGTGCTAGCTCTGTGAGCGCATCTCGAGCTTCCAGTTCATCACTTTTCTGTTACGGTTCCTCCGCTAATATCAGTTGCTGGTCTCTAACCTTGCAAGTCATTTAACCTGCTAGTTATTCAGTTTTTCCTTTGCAAGAGGAAGGTGATCATTTCTATTCCATCATCAAGTTGTTATAAGATAATTTTGTGAATGTGGAGGTGCTTTGAAAACCTTGGAAATGCTAGACACAAGCTTTCAAATGTTCAGGGAAAGAGGAATGGAGATCATGAGGGAAATTCCAAGAGAAGCAATGAATTCAAAAGCACCATCTGCTAGCTACTTGTTCCCCACAGGGAATTTCAGACTCCCCAGCCCTGTGGAGAAATGGAAGATCCAATTAGACATGTCACAGAGCAGCAATGAAAAGATATTTGGGTGGACAGTGCTTTCTTATGACTTCTATTTAATGGAACTCACAGACCAAAGACTATAACCTTCTATCCCTGCCTCTAGTTCTCCCCAAATTCAGTTTACTTCATTCTCTGCTGTTAGGCCAGAAACAACTCTGACCAGAGAAATCAAGAATGCTATAACTGACGGGGAACTGTGAAATCATTTTCTAGATAAGCTGGTTGATTTGTGTGTGTGTTGCCAGCTCTCTCACTCCAGACTTCAGTGACTACCCCAGATAATTATTACCTTCTATGATCCATATGTAATTTTATCCCATTTCCCTTTACCACTCCCATGCTCCAGTCAAACTGGAATACAGCTTGTTACTTGGAAATTGTGTGCTTTTTCAGGACCAAGAAAGATGGGAGGCACAACTTAAGTAAAGAGAAGAGCATGGGTAAGAGCACCTAAGAGGATGATATAAATATATTCAAGTGAGCTCAGGGATGTGGACTGGAGGAGCTGAGCATTGAAAGATGCTGTATTAGTCCATTTCACTGCCATAACAAAATACTCAAACAGCAGAAGGTGGCTTAAACAACAGTAATTAATGTTCTCACAGTTCTGGAGGCTGTCAGTCTGAGATCAGGACATCAGCATGGTTGGTGTATTAGTCCATTCTCATGCTGCTAATAAAGACATACCTGAGACTGGGTAATTTACAAAGCAAAGAGATTTAATTGACTCACAGCTCCACATGACTGGGGAGCCTCACAGTGATGGTGGAAGATGAAGGAAGAGTAAAGGGGCATCTTACATGGTGGCAGGCAAGAGCACTCGTGCAGGGGAACTCCCCTTTATAAACCTTGTGAGATTTATTCCCTATCACGAGAATAGTATGGGGGAAACCACCCCATGATTCAATTATTTTCACCTGGCCCCGTCCTTGAGACATGGGGATTATTACAATTCAAGGTGAGATTTGGGTGAGGATATAATCAAACCATATTAGTGGGGTTCTGGTGAAGGCCTTTTCTTGGCTTGCAGATAGTTGCCTTCTTGCTGTGTCCTTATATACCAGAGAGAGAGACAGAAAGAGAGAGAGGGAGAAAAGGAGGAGGATGTCTTCTAAGGACACTAATCCCATCCTCAGGGCCCATCCTTATGACCTCATTTAAGCCTAATTACCTTCCAAAGGCCCCATCTTCAAATACCATCATTTTGAGGGTAGGACTTCAATATGTGAATTTGGGAAGGGGAGACAGAAACATTCAGTCCATAATAGATGGGTATGCGTTTGATGTGTAGAGAGGAAAGATCAGGGCAATTATAGTTTCACAGTCACACTGAATTTTAGAAGAGGGAGAGAGGTCAGAGATTATCTTGTCCTGGGATTTTTAAACGATCTTCTGAAGATCGCTGGGCATTCTAGGAGCACCCCTCCCAACCAGTGAAGAGGAATGGAGAGTTGGGGGAAAGGAAAGTCCCAGTCCCTGAGAATCTGGACTCTGTATTTGTTATCAACAAAAATGATTTTTTTTAAATCTGCCTTACTTATAAGATTTTAACCCAAAGAAATGGTTTTGAAGACAAACAAGCAAACATAGGTTACAAATAAATATCTAAACTGGGAGGGGCCTTTGTAAATGACTGGAGATGTTTTAGTGAAGTTGGAAAATTTCACCTGCATCTCAATTCTCCTTACCCAGTAGCTCTTCCGTGATGCTCCTCTTTCACAAATTTTCTCTTTTATTTCTGACTAATGCTCAGATACAGTGTTAAAAAGGTTGAAAAGGTAAATGTGGAAACAAAGTTGGTGAGAGTAAAAAGTGAGACACCAAGGACAAAGAAACATCCAGATGAGATAATGAAGAGAAAATAAGGCTCTTTTCATAGTAGGAAGAATAATTCAGAAGGTTTTTAGAATATAGACAAAGGGGAAGAAATTCCAGAATTGGAATTCAGGATAGGATGGAGGAATAAAAACTATATCTGATCAAATAATTTGAAGACAGTAAAGTTTCTCTGTACCATTAAAAATAAACAAATAAAATTTGGGTGACTTAGTTTTAAAAGTGTATTTTAAGTCAGTTCAGGCAAATAAGTTGATACAAAACTTAAAGGCACGATCTTAGAGAGGCTGTTCTCCAGTAAAATAGATATAAGGAAAACGGAATGAAAAAAAGGAGGGACTAACTCCACTTTTATCATCACATTAAAAAATATTTTTATACCGTGATATTCCCAGTGGAGAGAAGAAAAGAGTTCAAGTAAAATAGCATGACACTTCCTCTCCCACCCCCACCCTCCACGGAGCAAATGCTTCCCTTCTTGCCATCATGTTCCACATGAGGGTGTCCACAGGGCAATTTTTCCAAATGGGTCACCATTATGCATACCTGACCTGAATTAATAGCATCCTTGAAGGAATTCTCTGTTTGATGTTTAACCCTAGGTTCCTCTGAAAGAGGAAATGTGGTTGTAGAAAAGAATCTAGGGAAAAATGCTCACTCTCCAGAGGTCCTACCCTGTCCAAAGAGCATTTCCAGATAACTCCTGAACAGAAGGAGGGGTCACTGCAAAGTATTTGAGTTGAAATCTTCACAAACAGCAATCCATACTCAAGTGGAAAGTTGCCTCTAGACACCAGCTTTGCATATTTGCGTGTATATACACATAATCACCCCAAGGCAACACTTAAGACTGAAAGGCTGAAAGCCCTCTTGCTTGTAAAGCTATACCTGTAATACTCTCAATATAATATTTTTCTGAGTACCAAGAGCAGTTTTTCAGAGGAGGGAACCCAAAGTATAGGGAACAGAGATGAAGGTGAAGTAGCCAGCCTCCCAGAGGGTCCCTCAGTGATTTGACCCTACTGATATTCACATCCTTGTGTAGTCACCTCCGACATTGAATTAGGATTTGTCTTTGTGACTGATAGAATAGGTCAGAAATGATAGCCTGTGACTTCTGAGACAAGGCCACAAGAGACAAGGCGGTTTCACGCTCTTTAAGATCACTTATCCCGAGAGAAGGCAACTGCCGCGCTGTGAGGACACTCAAGCAGCACTCTGGAGAGATTTACATGGTGAGGAACTGAAGCCTCAAGTTAAAAATTCTGAGTTTAGAAGGTGATTCCTCCAGCTGCAGTCTAGTCTTTAGATGACTACAACCCTGGAGAACATCTTGATTGTAACCTCATCAAAGACTGTGAGCCCAAACATCTAGCTAAGCAGCTCCTCAATTCTTGACTCAACTAAACTGGAGTAATAAATATTTGTTATTCAAAGTAACTAAGATTTGGTGTGATTGGTTATACAGAAAAAGACCTAGTACAGAGGAGCTTCCCGGCCAGACCAGGAGAAATCTAATTCTGTGTTAGAGATATGATCGAGGTAATATTAAAATATTTTTTAAAAGAAAAATAATTTGAAAAGTTATCTATAAGCCAACATAATACTTATTCTAAAATCTGACAAAAATACCACACAGAAAAGTACAGATAACTGTCACTTTAAGAATAAACAGACAAATATCATAAATAGCTAAAAAAAATACAGTAATATGTGAAAACTCATAGTCAATTATTAGGGTTTGCTTTAGGAATGCAAAGATATTTTAATGTGTCCATTTATTCAACTAGCATATTTTTTGAAAATTTGATTAATAGAATGTATCACATTATTATAAACAAAAAAAAGCTATAGGATTGTCTGGATAGATGTCAAAAGATAGTCAATGAATAACCAACATCCATTCTAATAAAATGCATACACCCATACATACATATTAAAATTTAAAAACAAGTCAAGAAGGAAATTTACTTACTTTGAGAAAAAAAATTTATCAATGAATAACACATATACTTAAATGGGGATAACTCTAGTGTTTTTACATTATACAAAAGACAAATATGATCAATTCTAGACTATTATGTTTATATTATCTATATCATGACATATACACTATAACATTTTTCTGAAGGTCCTAACAAATTCAGTAAGAAAAGTGTAAATACTGTTAAAAGAAGAAACAGATGACTGTTATTTGCAATATGACCATATCTCCAAAACAATTAGAACTAACAACAGAGAGTTTAGGAAAATGTTCATATAAAAGACAAATGATTTCAAACATTTGTTTACATACCAGTATACCCAGCAATAGTTTAGAGATTCCTAAATACTTTATAAAATTCTAACAACAGTTTTTATGCTATTACAAATGGGGTCTTTTAAAAATTATCTTTTTCTAAGACTTTCATGAAAAAACACTTTATTAAAAAACATAAAGAACTTAAATAAATGGATTTACATATTACATTTCTATTTAGAAAGATTCAGTCTTATATAAATACCACTTTCTCCCACCTTAATTTATGAACTTAACACAATTCTATCAAAAGTCCTGTGATGGTCAACTATATATGTGAACTTGATTGGACTAAGGGATGCCCAGATAGCTGGTAAAACATTATTTCTGAGTGTGTCTGTGAGGGTGTCTCAGGAAGAAATTAGCATCTGAATCAGTAGACTGAGTAAAGAAAAGAACCCTCACACATGTGGGCAGGCATCACCCAATCATCTGAGGGCCCAAACAGAACAAAAAGACAAAGAAAGGGCATATTCACTCACTCTGTTTGAAGCAGGACATCCACTTTCTTCTGTCCTTGGACACTGGTGCTCCTGGTTCTCAGGTCTAATGAACTCAAACTGAATTACATCACTGTCTCTCTTGGTTATCCAGCTAGCAGATGGCAGATCACAAGACTTCTTAGCCTTCATAATCAAGTGAGTTAATCCCCATAATAAATTTCCTCTTCTCTATCTCTCTTATTCTCTCTGTCTCTTTCTGTCCAATATCCTAATGGTTAAGTTTCTCTGGAGAACACTGATTTATACAAATCTAATTGCTTTTTTTTTTTTTTTTTTTTTTTTTTTTGTAGGAGGGAACCTACAGTGATTCTTTTCTTTGGAAAAATAAATGCAGAAAAAGATTAATGAGTGTGGAGAATTGCCCTCCTGGATATGCAAACCTACTTTAAAGCTATTGTACATAATTAAAACAATTTAGTTTGACATAAGTATAGAAAAAAAATTGGGAAACATAATATAGGATCTTGATTAAAATATGCATATGTGTAATTCATTTTCAATATGTATAATTCATTTTCAATATAAAACATGAAGATGAAATTTTAAAATAGAAATATTTTCAATATGTAGCAAAATGAAATGTTTAATATTTCAATACATAGCATAGCAATAATTGGCTGTCAAATTTTTAAGAAATAAGTTAAATTCATTTGGGTGGAATTTATTTTCGTATAGAATAAAAGGTATAATATTCAGTTTCTTTTTCTTTTGACATTTACAAATATTAGGAAAAAAATGTAGACTAGTTTTTTATGCCTAAGGTGGAGAAGGCTTTTCTAAGCCAGCTACAAAACTGAAAGCAATAAAGAAAAATATTAACTTTGTGACTTTTGCTTTTACAGAAGCATATGACACTTTATTTTTTGTTTGTTTGGTTTTTTGTTTTGTTTTTTTAATCAGTCTTTTTTTCTTTCTTTTTTTTTTTTTTTTTTTTTTTTTTGCATTTTAGGTTCTGCAGTACATGTGAAGAACATGCAGGATTGTTGCATAGGTACATAGATGGCAAGGTGGTTTCCTCCCTCCATCCCCATCACCTGTATCTGGCATTTCTCCCCATGTTATCCCTCCCCAACTCCCTACACTCCACTGTCCCTAACTTCCCCCGCTACAGAGACCTCAGTGTGTGATGCTCCCCTCCATGTGTCCATGTGTTCGCATTGTTCAACACCCACCTATGAGTGAGAACACGCGGTGTTTGATTTTCTGTTCTTGTGTCAGTTTGCTGAGAATGATGGTTTCCAGGTTCATTCACATCCCTACAAAGGACATGAACTCATCATTTTTTACGGCTGCATAGTATTCTATGGCGGGGTATATGTGCCACATTTTCCTTGTCCAGTCTATCATCGATGGGCATTTGGGTTGGTTCCAAGTCTTTGCTATTGTAAACAGTGCTGCAATGAACATACATGTTCATGTGTCCTTAGAACAATTTATAATCCTTTGGATATATACCCAGTAATGGAATTGCTGGGTCAAATGGAATTTCTATTTCTAGGTCCTTGAGGAATTGCCACACTGTCTTCCACAATGGTTGAACTAATTTACACTCCCACCAACAGTGTACAGTGTTCCTATTTCTCCACATCCTCTCCAGCATCTGTTATCTCCAGATTTTTTAATGATCGCCATTCTAACTGGCGTGAGATGGTATCTCAATGTAGTTTTGATTTGCATTTCTCTAATGATCAGGGTTGATGAGCATTTTTTCATATGTTTGTTGGTCCCATGTATGTCTTCTTTTGTAAAGTGTCTGTTCATATCCTTTGCCCACTTTTGAATGGGCTTTTTTCTTGTAAATCTGTTTTAGCTCTTTGTAAATTCTGGATATCAGCCCTTTGTCAGATGGGTAAACTGCAAAAATTTTTTCCCATTCTGTTGGTTGCCAATTCACTCTAATGACTGTTTCTTTTGCCATGCAGAAGCTGTGGAGTTTGATTAGGTCCCATTTGTCTATTTTGGCTTTTGTTGCCAATGCTTTTGGTGTTTTGGTCATGAAGTCCTTGCCTATGCCTATGTCCTGAATGGTTTTGCCTAGGTTTCCTTCTAAGGTTTTTATGGCAGTAGGTCTTATGTTTAAGTCTTTAATCTATCTGGAGTTAATTTTAGTGTAAGGTGTCAGGAAGGGGTCCAGCTTCTGCTTTCTGCACATGGCTAGCCAGTTTTCCCAACACCATTTATTCAACAGGGAATCCTTTCTGGATTGCTTGTTTTTGTCAGGTTTGTCAAAGATCAGAAGGTTGTAGATGTGTGGCATTGTCTCTGAGGCCTCTGTTCTGTTCCTTTGGTCTATATCTCTGTTTTGGTATCAGTACCGTGCTGTTTTGATTACTGTAGCCTTGTAGTATAGTTTGAAGTCAGGTAGCATGATGCCTCCAGCTTTGTTCTTTTGGCTTAGAATTGACTTGGCTATGCAGGCTCTCTTTTGGTTCCATATGAAGTTCAAGGTGGTTTTTTTCTACTTCTGTGAAGAAGGTTATTGGTAGCTTGATGGGGATAGCATTGAATCTATAAATTACTTTGATCAGTATAGCCATTTTCATGATATTGATTCTTCCTAACCATAAGCATGGAATGTTTCTCCATCTATTTGTGTCCTCTCCTATTTCCTTGAGCAGTGGTTTGTAGTTCTCCTTGAAGAGGTCCTTCACATCCTTTGTTAGTTGTATTCTTAGGTATTTTATTCCCTTTCTAGCAATTGTGAATGGCAGTTCATTCTTGATTTGGCTCTCTTTAAGTCTGTTATTGGTGTATAGGAGCACTTGTGATTTTTGCACATTGATTTTGTATACTGAGACTTTGCTGAAGTTGCTTATTCGTTTAAGGAGATTTTGGGCTGAGATGATAGGGTCTTCTAAATATACAATCATGCCATCTGCAAATAGAGACAATTTGACTTCCTGTTTTTCTAATTGAATACCCTTTTTTTTTTCTTGCCTAATTGCTCTGGCTAGAACTTCCAATACTATATTGAATAGGAGTGGTGACAGACGGCATCCTTGTCTAGTGCCGGATTTCAAATGATAAGAACATATGAACACAAAGAGGGAAAAAATAAACACTGGGGTCAACTTAACAGGGGAGAGTGAGAGGAAGGAAAGGAGCAGAAAAAATAACTATTAGCTACTGAGCTTATATCTGGGTAACAAAACAATATGTCCAACAAACTTCCATGACACATGTTTGTAACAAATCTTCACATATACTCCTAAACCTAAATAAAAATTTTTTTAATAATAATAATAAAGTTTTTAAAAAGTCAAAAAAACAACAGATACTGATGAGGTTGTAGAGAAAAAGTAATGTTTATACACTGTTGGTGGGAGTGTAAATTAGTTCAATGATTGTGGAAGACAGTGTGGCAATTCCTCCAAAGACCTACCAACAGAAATATCATTTTATCCAGCAATCCCATTACCCAAAGGAATATGAATCATTCTGTTATAAAGACACATGCATGCCTATGTTCATTGCAGCACTATTCACAGTAGCAAAGACATGGAATCAACCTAAATGCCCATCAATTATAGACTGGATAAAGAAAATGTCATACACATATACTATGAAATACTATACAGCCATAAAAAATGAGCTCATGTCCTTTGCAGAAACATGGATGGAGCTGGAGGCCATTATCCTTAGCAAACTAATGCAGGAACAGAAAACCAAATGCTTCATGTTCTAACTTACAAGTGGAAGCTAAATGATGAGAACACATGGGCACATAGAGGGAAACAATGCAAACTGAGGCCTATCAGTGGAAGGAGGGAGAAAATAAAGAAAAATATTTTTCAACTATTGGGTACTAGGCTTAACACCTGGTTGACAAAATAATCTGTACAATAAACCCCCATGACATAAATTAACCAGTATAACAAACCTGAACATGTACGCTTGAATTTTTTTAATAAAAGCTAAATTTTTTAAAATTACAGATTTTGAAGAGCAAAATTTATTTTAACCTGCCAAAGTAATAGGAATGGTATGACTCACTTATAAGGGTGTGGCAAAACAAGCACTCTCCTACTAGTTGGTAGGAATATAAATTCTTGCAACATTTCTGGAAGGTAATCTGCTCACAGTTTGAAAATGTAACTTTACATGTGCTTCAAGCTAATATTTCTAATTCTAGTTATTTAGCCCAAAGAAATTATAGGAGAGATATTCAAAGATATACTGGAAGGCAGCTATGCTCACCACTATACCACCAATGCACCTAGCAAATATATACTATATAATGATGTTTATTGTAGCATTTATCATAATAAAAAATAAATAAAAATAACCTATCATTGAAGAACTAAGAAGTAAGTCATGGGCCATCCTCAGAGTTAAAACTTGTTGGGGTTTTTTTGTTTTTGTTTTTGTTTTTTGTTTTTTGTTTTTTAAGATAAAGTAGATCCTGTTGGCATGGAAAAACGTCTAAATGCATTAAAATACAATAAAAATGAAGGTGACAGACTAATATATATAATATGATCCTATTTATGTTTTTAAAAAATATGTGGATAAAGGCTGGGCGCGGTGGCTCAAGCCTGTCATCCCAGCACTTTGGGAGGCCGAGGCGGGCAGATCACGAGGTCAAGAGATCGAGACCATCCTGGTCAACATGGTGAAACCCCGTCTCTACTAAAAATACAAAAAATTAGCTGGGCACGGTGGCGCGTGCCTGTAATCCCAGCTACTCAGGAGGCTGAGGCAGGAGAATTGCCTGAACCCAGGAGGCAGAGGTTGCGGTGAGCCGAGATCGCACCATAGCACTCCAGCCTGGGTAACAAGAGCGAAACTCCATCTCAAAAAAAAAAAAAATGTGGATATAGGTAAGCATTAAAATATAGAAAAATATATGTCAAACTGTTAATTCATCTTTTAGATTTAGGATTATAAAAATATCTTATTCTTTCTATTCTAATGCTTTAATTTTTATAACTAAGATATATTAGGTTTTTTAAAAAGAGAAATGTCAAGAAAGCCAAGTATTTGTCACAATATTGCCTTGGTTTTGCACATAAATAGCTGAGCTTTACTGCATTTGCTAATCTCCTCCTACATTGTGATACTTGCAAAACCCAGTGGAGACTGTGTCATTACTAGTAAAATGGAAAAAGTCAGCCTCTTTATCAGATTTTCTCCCATTATCTATATCATCAGCTAACACCGACTGTCCCCTGCAGCCGTATCACATCCTGTTGTCTGCCACATCTGCTTGCAGTGAAACCACTAACCACAACCGTAAACAGCCAGCTTTAACTCAAGTTGTGTCAAGTGTGGGTATGAGAGTCGGGGTTTGGACCTGCTGATACCAGGACACGTGTCACTGAATATCCACTGGGGAGTCTCTCTGAAACAGGACACCAGCAGCGGAAGAGACCAGGCACAGACAACCCAGCCCTCCATCAATGGGCCATGCTGCTGTAGGCATGCCAGGCGCAGTGCCAGGAAATGCAAGGACAACAAGACCAGCTGGCCAGAATTCAACACTGGGGCCAGCAATCCACATATTAATTTGAGGTTCCAGAGCCAAAAATCACACAGTGATAGCCACGAAACCAAGAGCCCAGTAGAGAGGATGCCTTTCCTTTCCTCTGTCTTTGTTCAGGCTTCTGTCTAGCGCCAGAGCTGTGCCCGCCAGGGGTAAGTGGTGTGAGGTCTTAGTTCAGAACCAGGTCCTCCAGGCCCATGGCAGGTGGGAACATGAAGTGGGGCCTGGACCAGAGGTTTCAGAGAGAAGTGGCACTGGATCAGTTCCTCTTATCAGTTCCTAGCACTCTTGCAAGGGGGACTGTGCAGCTGGGCTCAGGCTGAAAAGGCATGTGGCCACAACCCACCCCTGGAAGTAGAGAGAGAACTGAGATAGAAAACATGTGAGTGCTGCCTGACCCAGCCTTCTCTGTCCATGGGAACCTGACTTCCAGAAGAGTGGGGAGGTACACTTAGCCAGCAACTACCATTCTTATCTCAATCTTGAAACTCCTGCCGTCTCTCAGCCCTCTGCTTCTTAGTTGAGAAGAGTGTCCAAGCACTGTCACATTCCTGTTGGTTTTTTCCAGACGCCAAGCTGCCATTGCCGACGTTGCTCATTATGTCCTGTTCAGGCAAGCTGGCCCAGAGGTGGAAGCCTATTGACCTGGGGTAGTGAATCCTAGTTGCCATAAAGGTCAAACTACTGAAATCCCAATGGCTTAAGACAGCAATTTCTTGTTCACATAGTTTCATGTGGGTTAGGATGCCTTTCTTTGTCTTGGAGCTTTGACATAAGTTCCACCTGGTCTCCAAGGTCCCTGCTTCAGTGCACATAAAGAGTAGAAGAGGAAGACCAATCTGAACTCACTGGCCTGAAGAACACATGCACTCCACTCTGATCACAGTGCAATGACAGGATGCTCGTATGATTTCGACTTAAATGCAAAGGAAGCCAGGAAGCATTAGAGGTGCTTATGGAATAATCACTGTGACATACTCATAATACTGGATCTGTTTCAAGAATTTTTCAAATAGAAGAGCATAGTGCTAGAAAGAGCCTTGGGCGGTAGCCCAGGCTCAGGGCTCCAGAGTCATGTCTGTCCCTGACTAGCTGGGGAAACTCTCTGCTCTTTCCTACTTCCGTGTTCTCATCTGTAGAAGACAAGGGGTTGTATGACCCACAGGGTTCTTTGTGGGCCCAAAAGACACAATTCTATGAGCTTGTGACTTGTGAAGACAGAATACAGATGACATCTCAACATTTCACCAAGGACTCGACAGTCTAATGGAGAAAGCAGCAGTGACTTCTGCCCTTCTTCTAGTGCTTACCCCTTGCGGTATCACTTTGGGGATATCAATTCTCAGGAGCTCAACTTTCGCTGAGCTCATGCTCTTAGAAGAGCATCAGAAAACCATAGGAAATCTCAATTCTGCTAAATAACAGCAGCAACAAATCACTCCTCGCATGGAAACAGATGTGGGTGCAGAGGGAACCTCCTAATTTCTTAGCCCTTACACACATGCATATATGCCCTCTCAATGAACAAACACAAAGGATCTGCTATTGGCAAGACACTCTCTCTTTAAAGAGAATTTTGATTTTTAGGCACTAACATGGGGTTGTACTACCAGACTTCTAAGGTCTCTCCCAACTTTAACAGTAATACCTCTCTTGAGAGTCAGTAGAAGGCACTGAAGAGCCTGGCCTACGGAGCCAGTGGCCCAAGCTTGAAGTGCAGCTCCAGCACTGTCCAGTCTTGGGTTCCTGGGGAAGCAGACTCTGAGTCGATGTTTAGAGGGTAGGAGGTTTACTAGGGAGTGCTCCTGGGATCAACTGCTATGGAAAGAAAAGGAGAGAAGCAGAACTGGGCAGAGGGAGAAGTCTCTGCAAAGGCCCAAGCCAACACTTGAGGGACTCTGAAGCTGAGGTGGACCATCGGAATTATCCTGAGACGGAATAAGGGGCTGAGCCTTTGTACCCCTGTGTCAATCAATCACTGATGTGGGCTGCCCTGGGAAATGAGCATGGTCCTCAGCCTGGAGGCTCCCTTCAGCCAAGGCCAGTGCCAAAGACAGCTGGCTGCGTTGGCCGTCAGCCACTCTCCCACCAGCTGGAGGTATGAATTCTTCATTCTGGAAACAGGTGGATGTGAGAAGCACTTCACAACGTCCACAAAGTTTACTCGTTACGTGAACTTGAATAAGTTACTTGGCCTCTTTCTCTAAATTTGACCTATGAGAAAACTGTATAGCAGTCTATACTTTACAGAGTGTTTGTGACAATTAAATGAGTTAAAACATGTAAAATATTGAATATTTACTAAATGCTTGGCACTATCCTAAATGTTAGCTTTTGTTTTTTGAGACAAGGTCTCACTCTGTCACCCAGACTTGAGTACAGTGGTGTGATCACTGCTCACTGCAGCCTCGACCTCCTGGGCTCAAGCGATCCTCCTACCTCTTAGCCTCCCAAGCAGCTGGGACTACCGATGTGTGCCACCACACCCAGCTGATTTTTGTATTTCTTGAAGAGACAGGGTTTTGCCATGTTGCCCAGGCTGGTCTCAAACTCCTGGATTTAAGCAATCCATCTGCTTCAGCCTCCCAAAGTGCTAGGATTACAGGTGCGAGCCACTGCATCTGGTCCCCCAAGTGTTAGTTATTATGTGCCTCTCATGAGTTCCACAACAACAGAAATGTTTACATTTGGAAATTAATTGGGACTACAGAGTCTTATGGGAGACCAGAAAAGGGGGAGATGCCCCTCAGATACTTATCCAGGGTCCAGCCTGTTGTTGACTTCCCAGAGGCCCAGATTCTCAGCTAACATATTTATCCAAAGGGCTTGGCATCAGCTCACATTCATGCCTAATGTTATAACCATATAAAGCTCTAAGAAGATACAGTTGTAATTTTACCTCCAATGTCCTTTTTAATGCTCCTGAAGGTGATCAACTCTGACATCTTTCCAATGGAATGAGGAATATGTTCTTTCTCTTACAAGGAAATGCATGTAAGAGCCCCTTCTCCTCAAATTAGCCCCCAAATCCTCTGTATCCTTCAAGGCACTGGAGAATGTGTGTCAGATCTACTGGGAGACTCCCCAGCCACTCTACCTGGAGGGTTGGAAGTACTTTGCTCAAGGAGGGACACATTCCAAGTATAGACCTACCTGGCAAAGACCCAGCGGGCATCTGCACTTGGTATGGGTCATTTGCCTGGAAGAAAATTATGAGTTATACAGAAAGTCTCAGGCTAGAGAATATGAGGCCTGTAGGAAACAGAAGGCAAAGGCTATGTTGGGAGGAATATTCTAATCTGCCTTCCTGAAGTGAGACTGATGACTGGGAAGTCAATGGCAGGGTTTCTTCCGGAAGCTCGGAGCACATCCCCTGCATCTTCCTCATAGCTCTGTGAAATATTCTCCCCGTCTCCTCTTTAGAGCAGGCAGGATAAACACCTGTCTCTAACCTCACTTGCTCTTAGAAGGCTAGGGTTCCAGTCCTGCTCTGGACTTGTCTTATCGCTGCCTGAATCTGACACTATGTTGTCACTCTACAAAGTCACCCAGATTTTCTACTTCATAACCTGTTTTGCCATCAGGACAACTCAGATGGAAATATATTCTATGTGGAAACCTCAAATTACATACTTTTTATTCTAACCTACAAACCTTGTTTTTTATTCTGCTCTGGCCCAACCACCATCTCCTCCTCCCTCGTCCAAACCATTTCTCCCTCACTCTCTCCTTGATTGGTTGGCAATATTGGTTCTAGTAGAAGCAGAATACATTTTAGTAGAAGCAGAACAGTTGTTTTCAATTACATTCCAAAGCATAGAAGATTTCTGAAAGCGGCTTCCTAGATTTCAATTGACTGTGGCAATAACAGTGGCAGAGAAGAAAACTCTTTCCAGGAAGAAAGCAAACCTCACTTACTCAGAAAGCAACACGAGGCTTCTTTTTCCATTGCATACACGCACAAAAATTATTGGGGGCTTTCCTGTGCTCATTAGAAGGAACCGCTCAACAAAGTTCCTCTGTTTAAAGCAGGACCACCGGGGGTCAGGATGGTGGGGCCTCAAGATAGACTTCTGGCTTCCAGCGCTGGGAGGAAACCCGAGAAAAGCAGGAGAGAAGGCCCAGGGCTTTCTATGTTGCAGAGCGTGTGGAACGTAGGCCAAAATGAGTCCCTCGCAGTTTGCAAAACTCTAAGCTTTTCCTTTCATCTGTAACAAAAAGAACCTTGAAGCAGCCTAGACCAGGAGAAAATGAGAAGGCAGCAGTGTGGCGAGGTAGAAGGAGCTTGACGATTCCAGTCAAGAAAGCAGGATTCTAGGCTGACTTGGCCACACGTCACCTGTCTGTCCTGTACTGGATGCCTTCCATGTGCACTTCCAGATCCACTGTCCACCCTGCTGTCTGCCGTGGGAAGCTGCTCTCTGGGGGCTGAATCAAGAGCAACTTAGCCCTATGGCTTCTGGTTGGGTTCAGTCAATAAAAGCCACAGGCAGAAGGTCAGAAAAAGGCCTGACAGTGACATGGGAGTACCTGATCCCCAGCTCCCTCCCTCTTTCCAGCACTCTAGCAAGGCTTGCTACGTCTATCTGCTGAAGGCCACAGCTCCCAGCAGCCACCCTCTCTCCAAGTTTCTGGAGCCAACCCTTCCTTTTACCCTTTCTGAATGAGAGGTAGTAACAGCTTCCTGCTGTTGCTAGCCCTGGCATTCAGGACTGTGCTTTTGCAGGGATTAGAATAGGCATTGCAGTGAAAAAGTTGGTGGAAATAAAAATAGTGTGCAGTTTAGAAAGTAGTGTCCTACCGGTAGTGGTTCTTAGCTCTGATAACTGTACCATGGTTCCACAAGATGTTAACATCAGAGGGAGCTGGGTGAGGGCACATGGGGATTCTCCGTACTAACTTTGCAACTTTTTTGTAAATCTGAAATTATTTGATGGCTATGGTCTTGGTGGCTACAGATCCAGGAACTATTATCAAATGTTCACTGCAGAACTGGCCTGACAAAGACTGTGGCTACCACTGGGTGCAGATATTACAGGCTTCACCAACAGCAAAAACACTGGGCACTATTCTCTGTCATTGTTGCCTCTGGAAATTGGATGTAGCTTGTGCTACTGCCACCTGTCACCAGAATAGATTGGGGACAGCCCTTGCTTCTTTCCACTGCTGGATTCTGATTTAGGCAACAACGTATTTGCACATGAGCTGCAGGGAGGCTGGAATGGGAGTATCTGGCATTTCAGTTTCTATTCCTGGATGCGGTTCCCCCTCAAAAAGAGGACATTTCTCAGACATAGGAAGGTAGTTCTGATGCTCAGTGGCCAAAACAGGCAAATATCCATTGTGGTGGTTGAGAGCACATCTAACTCAAGTGGTCAGACAAGGCCCTTTGGGGGAAGTAAAATGTAGGTAGGGTATTAGTTTAGAGAAACCAGATTTTGAAATGAAAGTCAACAGCATCCAGCACTCAGCCCTGTAGGAGAGGTAAGATTTTAGTAAACAGAAAGGCATCATTCTCATGTAAAGATTAAGCTGGACAAGCAGGACAGAGGGTAAGTAGAAAACTATTTGTGCCTCCCAATGCCCCTTTCAGTTGGCTCTGCAGGAACAGGCCTACTGTATAAGACAGGAACAGAGGAAGTCCTCAAGAATTTTCTGATCCAATACACACAGTTCTAGAGTCACTTCGAGTCATAAATTACAACTTCAGATTAGCATTAAAATGTTCAGCCTCATGTAATGGTCAAAATTTCAAATTTGCGTTTAGGTTGAGGCTTTCCCCGCCTTATAATTTGGCCCTATCTAGGAAGGAAAGACTCTCTCTTCCCTCCTATTTGATCTTCCTCTTTTGGTTCATCATAGTTTCAACCCCTTCAGGGTTCAAGCTCAGTAAGGATGAGTAGTTCATGGGAGCAGAAGATTCTACTCGACTGCTGCTTCCATAAGGTTTAGATTTTTGGATCTCTGTGTTTGCAGATGTTGAAAACCGACTTTCTTGTGAGCTCTAACATAGTTCCTCTGAGATTTTGGAGATCTCTCATCCAAAATTCCCCTGGCAGAGAAAATGCATCTGTTTTCTGGCTGGTTGCTTTCTTTGTGCTCATCCCCTAGAAATCCGGCAGTTTCCTCGCTTCTCTTTGCTTAGGTCTAAGGTCTCTATCCCCCTCTAGACCACCCTCTTCAAAGAGATCTAAGATGACTTCACGCTGGCTTAAACTCTGGATTCTGGATTTCTGGTTTAAATAAAACATCCACATATTCTCTCATTGGCCTGAGAGACCCCAGAAGATCTGGCCTCCTGCCATGAACACTTCTTCATTGTGTTACTGTCAAGCAACTAGTCATTCTATCTCTTCCCCTTAGATAATTCTGTGTTCCTCAAATGCAGGGGACAGACACTAAGGTCTCCATGGAGGCCCCTTGCAACCTCTTTTCCTAAGCTTAAGTTAACATCCAAGCACTCGTATCTCTTCCATTGAGGGCAGAGGTAGGGTAACACTCAGGCAAAAGAGCAGTTCTCTCTAAATTTTTCTTCATCGGCTTCTAATTCCTGAGTCTCTTTCATCCAAAATGTGAATGAGGGGTTAAAGAGTCATCTAACGTGTTTTCTGTCATTTCTTTTAGAAATACTACATTGTACTGAAGGTCTTGGCTTTGACTTGTGATATCTACTGTCTTGCTGTTTCAGTAGACTCTTCCATGTTAGCAATGCTTGCAAGTTCCATCCTCAAAGCAAACAAAGCTTGCATGATCCTTCCTGGCTCTCCCAAGTTCCTAGAACAACCTAACCTTGACTCTCATCTGGGATGGCTGTGGCAGGGGCAGCAGCTGACACAGCCAAATAGCATAGAACAGCATATAGGCAACTCCTCCATCATAGTTCTGGTAGATTCTTCTGCCCCAGAGACCTACTCAAATGCCAGCTACTATTCTAAATGTGATCTGTGCACTAAACCAAGACAAAATATCTCAGCTTCCTCTTTATAGACCCAAACATTTTAAATGCCCCAATCCATTCTACTTCTGTTTCACAACTTTCCTGGATAAAAAAATCTTTGATGTCTATTCAGCACACATTCTTCTGTTTGAGTTCATGTCCCTAAAGTCAGAGGTTTACAGCAAGAGTGAAAAAATAGTGGGGGAAAAACTCACAAAAAATACTAGCAAACCAAAATCCAGCAATATATGCAAAGGATTATACACCATGATCAAGTGGGATTGGTGGGTTTAACATCTAAAAATCAATGAATGTAACACGCTATGCCAACAGAATAAAGGACAAAAAACACATGATCATCTCAATAGATGCAGAAAAAGCATCTGACAAAACCCAACACCCCTTATGATTAAAAAAACACACACACAATCAACAAACTAGGAATGAAAGAGAATTTCTTCAATCTGATAAAAGGCACCTATAAAAAAATCCACAGCTAGTAATATACTTAATAGAAAGAGAAAAAAGTTTTAGATGAAGAACAAGACACAAAAGCCCACTCTCACCATTTCTATTCAACACCATACTGCAGGTTCTAGCAAGAGTAACTGGGCAAGAAGATAAATGAAAGGCACCCAGACTAGAAAGGAAGAAATGAAAGTATCTTTATTTGCAGGGGACATGACCTTGTATATACAAAATTCTGAGAAACCCACTAAGAAACAATTAAAACTAACAAAAGATTTAAACTAAGTGGCAGGTTGCAAGATTGATATACAGGCTGGGAATCCCTTATCCAAAATGCTTGGAATCAGAATTGTTTAGGATTGCAAATTTGTTTGGACTTCGGAATATTGGCATATACATGCCAGCTGAGCATCCCAAATCACAAAATTCAAAGTGCTAAAGTGAAGATCTCCTTTGAGCATGATCTTTGAGCATCATGTTGGCACTCAAAAAGTTTTGAATTTTGGAGCATTTTGGATTAGGTACATTCAATATGTAAAAAAATCAGCTGTATTTCTCCACAGATATAAACAACCCAAAATTAAATTAAGAAAACATTCCATTTATAATAGCATCAAAAAGAATAAATTACTTAGGAATAAATTTAACCAAGAAAATGCAGGTCTTATACACTGAAAATGACAATACATTATTGAAAGAAATTAAAGACCTAAATAAATGAAAAGACATTTCATATTTATGGATGAAAAGGCTTAATATTGTTAAGATTCAATAGTCTTACTGGGTGCAGTGGCTCACACCTCTAATCCCAGCACTTTGGGAGGCCGAGGTGGGTGGATCACAAGTTCAAGAGATGGAGACCATCCTGGCCAACATTGTGAAAGCTCATCTCTATTAAAAAAAAAAAAATCATTAGTCTCCAAATTTATTACAGTGCCAATGCAATCTCAGAAAAAGAATTTCAGTTGCCTTCTTTGCAGAAATTGACAAGCTGATTCTAAAGCTCATATAGAAATTGAAGAAATCCGGAATAGCTCAAAGAATCTTGAAAATGAACAGAACAAAGTTGGATAGTTCATACTTCTTGATTTCAAAACTTATAGTAATCAAGATAGGTTGCTACTGGCATAAAGAGAAACATACAGATCAATGGAATAGAATTGGGAGTATACAAACAATCCCTCACATTCATGATCAATTCCTTTTTGAAAGATCACAAAGACAATTAAATGTGAAAAGAATGGTTTTTCTAACACGTGATGCGGAGGCAACTACATATCTACATGTAATACAATGAAGTTGTATCACTACCTCACACTGTATACACTATACATAAAAATTAACCTAAGATGGGTCAAGCATCTCATTTTAAGAGCCAAAATTACAAAACTCTCAGAAGAAGGCATGAACACAAATCTTCATGACTTTGGAATAGGAAATGACTTCTTAGATACAGTATCAAAAGTACAAGAAACAAAAAAGATAAATTGGATATTAAAAAAATTTAAAAACTTTTCTTCTTCAAAGAACACCATCAAGAAAGTGAGAAGACAACCCAGAGAATGGAAGAATATTTTTGTATAATATATATCTGACAAAGGTTAGTATACAATATATAAATAATGTGTATAACTCAATAAAAAAAGGCAAATAATCCAATTTTTTAAATGGCCAAATGATATGAATAGACAGTTTTCCAAAGAAGACATGCAAATAGCCAGTAAGAACATGAGAAGATGTTAAACACTGTTAGCCAGCAGCGAAATGCAAATGCACACCCACTAGATGGCGAAAATAAAAAGCTGGTATAGTGAGGATGTGGAGAAATTGGAGCCCTCATACACTGCTGGTGGACATGGAAAATATGGTAGCTACTTTGGATAACAGTCTGGAAGTTGCTCAAATGATTAAACATAGTGTTACCATATGAACCATCAATTTCATTTCTGGGTATAAGAGAAAGGAAAATACATATCCATACAAAAACATGCACATGAATATTCACATAGAATTATTCAAAATAGCCAAAAAATGGAAACAAATCTAATGTTCATTAACTGATGAATGAATAAATAAAATGTGGTATACCCATGCAACAAAATATTATTCAGCCATAAACAAAAACTGTTACATGCTATAACATAGATGAACCTTGAAAACATTATGCTATCTGAAAAAGGTGATCACAAAGGACTATGTGTTGTATGATTCTATACACAGTCACGAGTTATTTAAGGATAGTGCTACATTTTGAGAAATGCACCGTTAGGCCATTTCAGTGTTGTACAAACATCACAGAGTGTTCTTACTCAAACCTAGATGGTATAGTCTACTACATATCCAGGTTACATTGTATAGCCTATTGCTCCTAGGCTACAAACCTGTCCAGAATATTACAGTACTGAATACTGTAGGCAATTGTAACACATGGTAGGTATTTGTGCCATAAAAATTTTTCAGTTTCATTATAATCTCATGAGACCACCACTATATATGTGGTCTGTTATTGACTGAAATGTGGTCACACAGTGCATGAGTGTGTATGAAATATCCAGAATCGGCAAAGCCATAGAAACAGAAAGTAGGTAAGTAGCTGCTTAGAGGTGGAGGAACTGGGAGTAAATGGTAAGTGACTGCTGTGGTTACAAGAATTCTTTGGGGGTTAAAAAAAAGTTTTAAAATTGACTGTGGTAATGATTACATAACTCTGAAAATATTGAAAACTATTGAATACTTTTAATTGGGTGGATTTCATGGTATGTAAATATCTCAATAGAGCTATTATTTTAAAGAAGAGAGTGAATGTCTTTGCAGAAGCATGAACCATGTTGAAATGAAAAGAAGCCTTTCTAAAGTCTTACAAAATACAATAAACCTTGGTCTTGCTAAAAGTTGGGATAAAAGGGTTATTGTTTCTGGGGCCCAACATGACCAGCAGAGAAACTGCACTGAAGAGTAAGGAGATGTTCAGCTAGAAGACGGTTCAGTGAATGCCTGTCCCTCAGCATGATTCCAAGAGAAATGTTGGGCCGGAGTCTCTCGTGGGCACAAGGACCCTTGGCTCCCAACTGCAAGCAGAAAGCAGTGTCTTCACAGACTTGAGCTGCAGCAGGCAACAGGCCCGGCTGAAAGGGGTTCCTGGAGGCAAGTGACCCAGATGTAACTGTGCACCTACGGGTCATGCAAGAATCAATAGGCAATGGATCCCTGGCCCCAGAGTCTGTAATCCTAGGGGTCACAGTCAGGGAGAATGTCAACTATTGTCTTAGTGTGGGTTTCCTCAAAAGCGAAGACTCCTCTGTGAGTGGGAACAGGAGCGAGGCACAGGAATGATAAACAGGGGAAAAAAAGAGTCCACACACCAATGTATTATGATCAATCTTCAGGATGTTCTGAGAAGCCTTAGAGAATAAATTTCAGAACTGTTCACTTGGGAGATGAAAGGAGGAAGCATTTACCCATAGGCTCCACTTTTCCACTGGACCAGAGCAATTCCAGGGAGAGTTAACTCTCCCTACTTCAGGGTGCTGTAAGCCCAAGTTCCCACAGTCATGCACTGGAGAGAGAGGAGCCCTGGGTTGGTTAGCACAGGGCATGCTCACAGCTGCAAACATGCTTGAAACTTGTAGCCACAGCTATGGATAGAGTCAGATGCAAAGTGGAGAGAATTCTAAACTGTGCTGAAGAGGTGTCTGATGCAAGTATCAATTAAATTCTATGAGGACTCAGAAACATCTGCAGAATTTGTGAGGCCCAGTGAAAAATGAAAATGTGGGCCTCTTGTTCAAAAATTATTCTAATTTCAAGATGGTGACACAGAGCGTTCAACTAAACCCAAAGCCCTTCTGAGAATGGGCCCTGTGTGGCTGCGTTGCATACCTATTGAACTGCTATTGTCTGGACTCTTAAGTAGCAAATTTACCCCTCACTCCCTCTCCCACTCCTTCCCTACCACACATGCACACATGTACCAGGGATACCTGGCCACACCTTCTAAAGAACACCAACATTGAAGAGCCTGAGTTCCCCTCTGCCCCAGCTTCTGCCTCTGCTCTGATTAAAGCACCCGTAAGCATGGCCTTCAGAGATGAATTCCTGACCCTGCTGGTGTATCCTGAGACTTTCCAAGGCCAAAGTCAAATCGGGGCAAAGGAGAGAATTTTTCATAAAAATCTGTTTTACCCACCATAAAGTTCTTTGTTCTAAGATTCTGTCCTTACTTTAAAGACGGAATTATAGTGATAGTTGGATACTCTTAATTTTTCTAAGGATATTGTTTTTTTTTAAGTGACAGTCCTTTGTTAATTCTGGAATTAAAAAGCAATTACCAGTTGATGAAAGCTTGAGAACAATCAGGTTGGGAGGAGGGAAGAGCAGGTAAGGATTTCCCATCCAGAGCCTGGTTGTGCGGATTTGATCCCTGCTTGAACAGGAAGGGAATGGGGCTGGGTATTTAATCAGTGGTTCAGCCCCCTCTGCAAGGTAGAGAACTCTTAATCTCTCTCAGCTTGAGTCTGTCCCTTGCAAGTGTTCCTGACACACTCTTTCCTACATCTATTTTCTTACTAAGTCTCCATGTGAGGACCAAGGAAAAGGCCCTGCATGCCAGGTAGAGTTTGAGCATTTGGGAAGTTCCCTTCCTAAATACACCTCATCTATCCTAATCATTCACCTGAAATTCCACTACCAGTAATACACTACTCTGGGTAGAACATGAGCCCCTGGTTTACTCAAAGACGTCATAGACTAGTTCTTTAACAGCACATCAAAACCCTAGGTAAGAAAATTATTTTATAGTAGTTAGTATAGTGCCTGAGGCATTGAAAATACTGTACAATTACTTTTGGCGTTTTGGTCATGAAGTCCTTGCCTACACCTATGTCCTGAATGGTTTTGCCTAGATTTTTTTCTAAGGTTTTTATGGTATTAGGTCTGATGTTTAAGTCTTTAATCCATCTGGAGTTAATTTTGGTGTAAGGTGTCAGGAAGGGGTCCTGCTTCTGCTTTCTGCACATGGCTAGCCAGTTTTATGGCAACAAAAGCCAAAATAGACAACTGGGACCTAATCAAACTCCACAGCTTCTGCACGGCAAAAGAAACAGTCAGTAGAGTGAATCGGCAACCAACAGAATGGGAAAAAATTTTTGCAGCCTACCCATCTGACAAGGGGCTGATATCCAGAATTTACAAAGAACTAAAGCAGATCTACAAGAAAAAAACAAACAAGCCTATTCAAAAATGGGCAAACGATATGAACAGATACTTTACAAAAGAAGACATACAGGAGGCCAACAAACATATGAAAAAATGCTCATCATCACTGGTCATCAGAGAAATGCAAATCAAAACCACATTGAGATACCATCTCACACCAATTAGAATGGCGATCATTAAAAAATCAGGAAACAACAGATGCTGGAGAGGATGTGGAGAAATAGGAACACTTTTACACTGTTGGTGGGAATGTAAATTAATTCAACCATTGTGGAAGACAGTGTGGTGATTCCTCAAGGACCTAAAAATAGAAATCCCATTTGACCCAGCAATCCCATTACTGGGTATATATCCAAAGGATTATAAATCATTCTACTACAAGGACACGTGCACACGAATGTTCATTGCAGCACTGTTTACAATAGCAAAGACCTGGAACCAACCCAAATGCCCAACGATGATAGACTGGATAGGGAAAATGTGGTACATATACACCATGGAATATTACGCAGCCGTCAAAAACGATGAGTTCACGTCCTTTGTAGGGACATGGATGAACCTGGAAACCATAATTCTCAGCAAACTGACACAAGAACAGAAAATCAAACACCGTATATTCTCACTCATAGGTGGGTGTTGAACAATGAGAACACATGGACACAGGGAGGGGAGCACTACACACTGGGGTCCGTTGGGGGGAAATGGGGGAGGGGCGGGAGGGTGGGGAGGTGGGAAGAGATAGCATGGGGAGAAATGACAGATACAGGTGAGGGGACGGAAGGCAGCAAAGCACACTGCCAAGTGTGTACCTATGCAACAATCTTGCATGTTCATCACATGTACCCCAAAACCTAAAATGCAATAAAAACAAAAAGAAAAAAAAAAAAGAAAATACTGTACAATTATTATTATTCTATTACTACCAGGCGATTCTATCACTAAATCCTAACAAAACCCGAAGAGGTATGTACTAATATCATTATCTCCATATTTTTGGCTGATGAAACTAAAGTTCAGAGAAATTGAATAAGTCACACTGCTCGGAAATAGAGGGCCAGGATCCAAAGCAGACCCAGAGTTGATTATTTAATCACTCTACCGTGTCACCACACCTGGGGCACACCAAGGGAGTGCAAGGCTGGGCTGAGAAACATGGACGGCAGGGGACATGCCATTGTGGGCCATTGTGCTCCAACTCTTGCTGCCCTGCTGGATGGGCAGCACTCACCTATGAGTACTCAAAGTGAAAACATAAAGCCCTGTCCTAAGCTCTGCCTGTCTTTGTCCTCTTTCTCCCATACCATCATCTGTCCTGGCACTTCTTGTGTGACTGTAGAAGAGCCTACTAGAAGAAGCAAACCAAAAAGATCCTTGCAGGATAGCATCTTGCATCTTCAGACCAGGGGGAGGATCTAGCTTTTCACATACATGAAGTGCCAAATAAATGTCTGTGGGTCTTTATGAGAAGGCAGCCTCATCTGGGTCTCTATGAAACAGCGAGTGGTGTTTTCGAGTATTGTAAGCAAAAGATCCATCATCCAGCATGCCAAACAGCGGGCTCCCAGCCAACTCTCATCCTCACGCCTCTCCTTGCGCAGGGCTGAACCTCATTATTAACTATGATGTCTCTGAAAGATCCAGGAGTGGATAGCTCAGTCCCATCCAAAATTCAGGATCCATCACCTGATATGTATCATCACCTTCCACCTACCCTCCAAATGTGTCCACTTCAGCTCCAGAAATCTGAAGAACCAGAGGGTAAAGCCAGCTTCTGTGTCACCCTTGCCTCACCTAATTAATGCAGGACTGTAAGGAAATGTACCCAGATGTTTGAAAAGGAACAGCTCAAGGTTGGAATCTGCCAAGACCTCTTAATATGAACAAATGTTTGCAGGAAGTCAAAAAAAAAAAAAAAAAGAGAGAGAGAACCTCTACTCCCAGCCTAGCCCAGATAGAGTATACCTTCTCTATGCAAAAACCTGCCAATCTTCCGGTATCAACCTCTGCTATACACTTACTAATTGACCAGTCATTTGCTAAGAAGCAGTGACTCCATTATGATAAACAGTCAAAACTATTCTGTTATGCCTCTGCATATGGGAGAAGCCATTTCAGGCTGATTTTTCAATTTCTAAAACTTCAATTTTCAACGTTAAATGAAGTTTTGCCAAAAATATTTTTTTCACAGTTTGAGCCAGCATCAAATGGTAAGCACGATTTCCTTATAATTGAACCCATCTGTTAATCAGTAGGATATTCCAGAGCCTCTAGAAGAAAACTTTCCAAACTCTCTGTTAATTATTTGATTAACCACTGAAGTTTGACATCTGGATCTCACACTGATATTCTGGCTCCAGCAGGCACACTCACAAACAATAAAATGAATTATTATTTTTAAGTCTCTGTATCTCCTTCCAGCATGGATGCCTAACATATGTTTGTGGATCACCATGAGAAGGCAGCCTCATTTTATGTGTGGAATTGCAAAATTAACAGGAAAATGAAGAGGGGAAGTCAGACTGTTTTGTTTCACCGGGCGGGTAATCCTAGCTCCAGAGATCTTGTGGCTGCAGCAAGGAAGAGGCCCACATGCTCACCGAGCCAAGTATGTCTGGCTTTTCCACAAAGAGCAGGCATTCTCCCTGCCCAGCTGATGGGGAACAAAACCCACTTACTGGATTCAGAGATGCTCCTCAGCCTCCCCTGCATGTGCAGACTCAGGCACACTGCCATCAGACTCCTTTTAGGTGCCCGGATTAAAACAGGCCTAAGAACAATTCTGAGTTGCATGATGACCAAGCCAAGCTTGAGTTAAGCCTCTCATTCCTCCTCCTTTTAAACAGAAACACTTGAAAAGGACTATACAATTCAGAACTCCAGATGCACTGGAGAAAAGCACTTCGGAAAGAAGAATAGAGAAATGTTCTTCAGCTACAGTTGTCCATGGCCTTAAGTCCAACCATCTAAGGCACGGTAATCATCTCTAGGCCCAAACATGCTATGATTTCATTTATTCTGTAGATTGTGAAGTGTGTTTTCCCAGAGAGCAGTTAAAATTGAGTTGGGAGGGAAGTGCGACTCAGACGAACAGAAAAAAGGTGGGGTGAGACAAAACCTTTTCCAGATGAAACATATTAGAGGCATCAGACTTTTGGGAACACTTTGACCCCATCTTTACCTTTGTGAATATTCTTTCTCATTTTTTGTCTCCTGATATGTTCCACCTGTTAACACAAGGCAAATATTTTCCTTAGACAAGTAATATGAAGAAATGAGTCTGCTGTCAAGTTTTGCGTGGTTTTAAATACATCCTCTTTTTTTAAATGTTAATGTATACCACTAGCTAATCTGAGTTTTGAGTATGCTGTGGGATTTTCACTCCACCATGAAGTTTTTAGAATATACTTTTTGCCTAGACTTGGTAATAAGTTTATCCTTTATTGGGTAAATGGGGAAACTCTTCATTGTGACTTAAACAGGGTTTCTCAGTCTCTGCGCTGTTGGCATTTTCCACGTTTGTTGTGAGGGCTGTTCCATGCATTTTTGTATGTTTGACAGCCTCCTTGTCTTCTACCCACTAGAGGCAAGAAACATCCTTCTCTCATCAGCTTTGAAAACCACAAATGTCCCTCACCATTGCCAAATGTACTCGGGGGGGGGGGGGCACGTCTCCCCTCACACACATCTCCATCATGACCCTCCCCACCCCTATTGATTGAGAAACACTGGCCTCTGGCTTCAAGAAAAATCATTAAAACATGAAAAGGAGATATGAGACACTGATTTGAAAGATCAAAATCTTTGGTGCCCAAGTATTTCAATATTTGGATAACATTTTAATAGAACCTATTCATTGTCTATCTAATTGCTATGCTCCATCCTTTCCTAATTACATGGTGGGCTGAGCCATTGGTCTCTGAATTGGTAGACCCCTCCCTTGGCCCCAGGAGAGACTGTCAGTTATGAGGACCCCATTTGCCTTTGCCAGTGGTTGGTCAAGGGCTAGAAGTCATGTTGCCCATTTCTAGACAATGAGATAAAAAAATGTTTAGGGAGAAACTCCTTTTATAAGATTAAATAATAATAATAATAATAATAATAATAATAATAATGTCTCTTTTAAAGAACCATTTTTCCATCCTCTATCTTTCCGCCACTACAATTTCTGTTTGTTTCTCAGCAAACATCTTACAATTGCAAGAAATTAATTAAAGAATGAAATATTAGCAGCTTAAGGAAGGTAGAGCAGAAGGAACTGAAGAGCTCAGTCCTTGCTGCCATTCTTGAACTGCTGAACCGTCTTATAATGCCCTCCCCCAGCATGCTCGTTACTTGAAATAACTCAACACGTCTATTGCCTACATCAATGATTGGCAAACTATGGTATGTGGGCCAAATCCAAGAACTAAGAATTACTTTTTACATTTTTAAAATGTTGTTAAAAAGAAACAAAGCAAGAAGACTGTATGACAGTATATACATACACACACACACACACACACACACACACACACACACACACACATATATACATATATGGCTTACAAAGCCTAAAATATTTACTACGTGACTCTTTACAGAAAAAGCTTGCCAATCTCCAACCTAAACACTGATAGTGGATGTCTTGCAGGTTTGCAGCCCAAAGCATTCCTAATACAAATACTAATATGTTCATTTTACAATTACAGAAACTAAGCTTCAGTTGGCCAACTGCAGGCTCAATTAGACAATTCAAATATGAACTTGTTATTATTACATTATTTACTTATTATTATTATTTTTTTTTTGGAGACAGAGTCTCGTAAATCACAGCTCACTTCAGTTCAAACTTCCCAGGCTCAAGCAATCTACCCACCTCAGCCTCCAGAGTAGCTAGGACTACAGGCACATGCTGCCTTGCCTGGCTAATTTTGTTTGTTTGTTTGTTTGTTTGCTCATTTTGTAGATAGAGGGTTTTACCATGTTGCCCAGACTAGTCTCAAACTCCTGGGCAAAGGCAATCTGCCCACCTTGGCCTCCCAAAGTGCTGGGATTATAGGAATGAGCCACAGGGCCTGGACCGTTATTTTAACTCATTGTAAAGTTAAGCCAAATTGAGGTATCACAAAAACATCCAACAAACTTTTCTGTCTCATAGGGTTTCAAATATTTCTATTCTAGGCTCGATTTTATAAATTAGAATAGACAAGCCTCTTAATGAAACAATGCGTTAAGTGGATACTTTCAAAAGGGGCCAGACTGTCCCAACACTACCTAGAGCACTGAGGCACTTCCTGCATTAAGAAATCAAACCTAGAGACTCCAAGGAGGAAAAGACATTACAGAAAAACATTACATAAACATACTCAATGATGTGATAAATTACCACTTGCACAGGCTGAAATAGTTCTTGCACTGCCTGACTCACTCAGAGGGAATTCTCAATGAAAAGTATTCAAAGTTTTCCTCCTTAAACTTTATGCCCCAAGTTAATACTGGCATTCTCAGTGGGGCTAACACGTTCTGTACCACCTTAGTAAAGAGTTTATATATTGAACAACTGATCCACAGAGCTAGGATCGAACACTGAATCGCTAGCAGGGCCTGGCTTTTCTCAGATGATGGAACCAGCATTTACTTGCCTTTATACCCCAATGCCTTTCCGAGCGATTGGCACACAGTAGGTGGTCAATAAGAAATGCGAGCCCTCAATCCACACCCAGTGCTGGTTGTGCTTCAGCGCTGGGTTGGTTTGTTGGCAGAGTTTGACCATGTTGGGGTCCAGGTTCACCCACGTCTTCCAAGGAGCACATTTGTCCACGGGTTTGGCCACTGGAGAAGACATTTGTTCACACTGTGGGGCCCTGAAAAGACAGACTGAGGGCTGCTGGAGCTTTGCAGGAAGGAGTGTCATTGTGAGAGTGGAACCGTTATGCTCCTTTCTGGCCTATGACCTGGGATTGTGTATTATGGGTTGGTCTGGGGCTTGATAAGGGGTTTTGCCTTTTCTACCTTTCAGCTCAGCAGCCAGACACACAAGGCCACTGCAGCCACTATCAGCAGGAAGACCGTAGCAGCCAAGGGTATGACGTCCATCAGAGGGTAACTGCTCTATCTGGGCTGCATGTGTGCCCCAGGGCTGACTTTAGTGGTGGCTGGCTGCCAAATGACCTTGGTAGGAGAGACTCTGCCACCCTCTTCACCAGTGTGCTGTCCCCAGGGGTGTGTTTTCTGCCATCTGGTCTGGGTCAGTTTCCCTAAAGTTTCTGTCCATGCCACAAGTCCTGAGGAAACCACAGGCTTTTCTTGAGAGAGAACTGAAGTCACAAGGTTGTCTTCAGTGACAAATAAAGGAACATCTGCTGTAAATGCTTGCAAAAGTGAGGGGTCAGGTGGCACTATGGTGAAGGGGAGATAAACTATCGCTGGCTGTACATGATCTGCCCTGAGCAGGAAAGTGAAGGAGTGGCTCAGCATACCCGTGCTGGTGAGATTAACGTGTTGTCTCCCTCCTTGACAGAAGCTCCTGTTAAAACATAAAAGAACAAATTGGCATTTCATTAGAACTTTTAGACGATAGCAATAAAGCTCTTTTTTTCTCAAATTTGTTTCAGTGAATTATTTGTAACACTTTGTTTGCTCAGGTACTTGAATTAGCATTGCTACCTAAGGCATATTAAATACATTTTAAATGCACACACACACAAACACACACACACACACACACACACAATTAAGTCAACATTTCAGGCAACTGAGCTTTAAAATCTTTATATTCATTTATGAAATGTTAATTTCCTAACTTAGCTACTACCGTACTTTCTCTTGCCATGGAAACATACAACTTTCAATACCTGTTTCCTTTTAAGAACTTACCCTATTTGTCATTTTCATTTTCTATCAACAGTTTTCAGTCATGGATACAGTGAAGTCCCCACTCGGAGGTGCAAATAAAATCCTTTAAAGCTAAGTTGCCATCCTTCCCCCAGCACAACTATTGAAGCCTATGAGATAAAATAGGAGAGACCTGGAGAAAGAGGACATGTAAAGAAATAATTGTTTATAACTGTTTACGCTTTATTTCGAAGACTGATATCATAGCATTGGCAACTAAAAAGGAAAAAATTTATTTGCAAACTCTCCCTACTTTAATAATTATAGATAAGGCACTGCACATATCCTGGCAGCATTATCTGTATTTGCAAATAGGTGACACTGTTGACCAGGCTCACTGATATCATATGAAATGGTGATACAGAACTCCTCGGGGCCCAGGGCTGCTGGTGGGGAGGAGCCCTGGCCCCGTGAATGTAAAGGAGTCCTCCACAGTGCAAACCTGACCAGACCGTAAGAGAAATGCAGATTCCCATTGGTCATGACTGACAGGTGAGCACTGGTGATGGGGATGGTTGTCTGGCCTTGTGGGAGAAGTAGGTTGGTAAGGTTCACAAGGCTAATGGAGATGGGAATGGCATCCAGGTGGAAGAGCTTATAGAGCATTGTATCACCTCCGGTTTCAGGGGTGATACGATGATTGACATATATCCTAACTGGAAGAGATATATGTCCTTTGAAAGTTCCTTCTATTCATACTCAAATTATTGCACATACCCATCAAAATGCAGGAACATTAAAAATGTAGTAACTTATTTTTCCAACCTAAAGGATTCTATTACAAAAATGATCTATTCACTAGAGAAAGAAACGTACGTACATTGATCTTGAGACAACTAATATCTAAAGTATTTTTATAATATTATAGAAAGTTTATAAGAAACCTCTACTTAAATTTTCAGTAGCTTTAAAAATGATCAACTCAGAACCAGTCTTGTTGCATATATACTCCTACCTACTTTTCTGCCCCATCAATTATTTTGAATCAAATCATCAACATCATATAATTTCATCTAGCTATGAAATGTCTGAATGTTGATCCCCTCCAAAACTCATGCTGAAACTTAGTCCCCAGTGTGGCAGTATTGAGAGGTGGGGCCTTTAAGAGGTGATTGGGTTATAAAGGTTCTGCTCTCATGAATGGATTCACCCACTCACAGATTAATGGGTTAATGGATTAATGGGTTATCATGGGAGTGGGACTGGTGACTTCATCAGAAGAGGAAGAAAGACCTGAGCTAGCACACTCAGCTCCCTCATCATGTGATGCCCTGTACTACCTTGGAGTTTTGCAGAGTCCCCACCAGCAATAAGGTCCTCACCAGAGGTGATCCCTCAACATTAACCCTCTTAGCCTCCACAGCTGGAATAAATAAATTTCTTTTCTTTATAAATTATCCAGTTTCAGATATTCTGTTATAAGCAATAGAAACCAGACTAAGACACATCTGTAAATGCTTCAGTAAGTATTGGTTAAAGATGACTCTTAAAAACATGACCATAATACCATGATCACATCAAAATATTACAATTACTTAGTATTATCAAATACGCACATGTTGAAATGTCTCTGGTAATCTAGTACATGTCTTTTTTTCACCAGTTGCTCTGTTGAGTCAGGGTCCTAAGTCCACATCACATTAGTTCGATGTTTCTCATAGGTGTTTTTTCATCTATGGGTTCCCCTTCTCTGATTTTTTTTTCTTGGAATTTGTTTGTTGAAGAAATGGGGCTGTCTTGAGAGTTTCCCACATTCTGGATTTTGCTGACTGCATCCCTGGGATGTTGTTTCTCATTTCCTCTCTCCTCTCTATTTCCTGTGTACCGGTAGTAAAATCTAGAGACTTAATGGGAATCAGGTTCAACTTTTGGATATGAATATTTTACATGTTGTATTTTATATTTTCTCTTGCATCTCATTGCAAAGCAAACTATTAGGTTGCCCCTCTTTTGGATATGTTAAGATTGACAGACAGATTCAAGTGTTGGCAGGTTGGTCTTTCTATTTTAAGGTTTGCCGTTAGCCCACCACCTAATAGCTTCAAAGAGTCATTGCTACCATTGTCTAAATCCATTACTGTTGCAGTGGCAAAACACTGATGCTCTTTTATCATTTCTTGTTTATTATCTGGAAGTCTTTTATAAGAAAGAACTTTCTTTCATCTGCTATTTGGTTACAGTGAGGTACAGGAAAGACAGGATAAATGCTTGATTCTTTCCCATTATGTACCAATTTTCAGAAAAGTGAGTTGGTCCCTTGGCTTCAACATCCAAATATGACCACTGGATAGGTTTTGTTTGTTTTGGAATCATTATAAATGCATGAATTTTAACATATGATATATTTCATTCCATTGCAATTATTGTTATAATTGATGTTCAAATTATCCCCTCTTGCCTAAAGTATTTTTCAGGATGTAATCTAAGTCCCTAATACCTGTTAGCTATAAATGTGCTTTCTAACTCAACTGATGGGGATAGGTTGTATCCAGAATTTTGTCATCCAGACCCCATGTGGATAGTACAGTGATTAAAAGTTCCAAACTTTCAAGGGAAGGATTCAGATAAAATGTTCAGTCCTTAGTTCCTATGGGCCTACTAGCTATTATAATAGTCAGAGTTTATAGGTGGGTTTTGCCAAGGTATTCTATGTCCAGTTCAAACATGCCTAGGATAAACGATCATGCAGTTTACATAGCAGTTGAGTCCACTTCATCAATCAACATCTAGAAATGTTATAGTAACTAACAGAAGTTTGGGTCTCTGAATATATGTTGATCTAGTTCAGTGCTGATACAGAGGCTATATCTTGAACTCAAGTTCTAGAAAGCCTTTTGGTCTGGTGGGTTTCCATGGAAGATAAGCTCCCTGTCCCAAAGTAGCCCAAAACTGTTGGTGAGTTTTTTCTTTCTCAGCCCATTCAAAGATGAAGCAAGGAAATGCTGTCTTTTGAGGATTTAAAATGGGGAGAAGAAAGAAAAATATTATCTCTAAACATTTCCTTAAAGAGAAGCAAGGTTCCTCAGAAGAAATTGGTGTTTCTCCAAAGAGAGCAATTTCTGGTACTAATGAGTGACTCAGTTCCCCAGCACTTACTGGGAAAGTAAGTCTGCTTTATTTGACAGCCCTACCATTTCAATTCCTAGCTTAAGATTTATGATTAGTCATAAATGCATTTCTCCTCCCAGAAACAGGTGATTGTGCCATGAATTTTGGACCAGAGCATACTTTTATTCTGCTTGAGAGGGGCATAATATTATAAGGCAAAAGAGATCCAGTTTCCTAAGATGAAAAGTAACATAGTCTATTAACTAGGGGGAAAGATTTTCTTGGAAGCTGGTCAATTTTGTCCATGGGTTCTTGGGCATAAGTGAAAATTAGCTTCTCTGAAAAATATATCAGAACTTGTTAGAATAATCTAAGGATCTTCTGATGTCCGCAGTGCAGAGACTGATTGTCCCAGGAAAGGGACAGACAGTTGTCACAGACAAATGAGATAAAGGTTGGAAAGCTTCTGAGGGAAGAGATTGGGGAAGAGTCCTAAACATAGCTTTGTATTTCAGGAACCCAGTGGAGGAGAGGTTTGTCATAGGTTCTATTTTCGAAAAGGCATTTCAAGAATATAGAAATTAAGCGTGAATAACTAATTGCCTAATTTTACCCTGGAGAGTGAGAGTGAGAGAACTTAATTAGATGCATCTTGAGTATCTGGACTTTAAGACTGGATAGGGGGTTACTGAAAGTGCTGAGCTAGAAATAAAATGGAGTAAGGGTGTCTGTGGAATGTCCACTTGCCAGCCATGCCCTGAAAGAGATTTGCAGGTGAGTAGACTCGTTAATGTTCAGAGGAGAGCTTTTGCTTCTGCCAGGAAAGGCAGAATGAGACCAAGATTTCAGGAGAAGACGTGTGGGGTAAACCCGAGGAGAGAAGGCTCTAAGAGAGGATTAGGAATTTTGTCACCGAAAATAGAAAATGGCCTTAGGAACAATTTTCAACAACTCTGCACACTTCCATGGTATTAAATATGGACAGATAAGCCACTTAGCTGAATACCTGAGCTCTGTGATTAGGGAGAGGAGAGAGGAGAGGTTTTTATTTCTCATGAATTTAGTTTAGCCCAGATATTTTCTCTTTTACAGATTAAGTCTTTCTGGAATGTTAGAAAACCACTGGTGTCAAATTTCTGCTAATAAACATAGTAGGAAAAACAAAATGACCAAAAAAAAATCACCATTTGGCAACCTCTGCAGCAATAAACATTTCAGGCAAGAATCCTAAAACTAGTGGGTGAAAATGTGATGAGAAACAGGCCATTTAAATATTTCTAAAGTGTCTCCTCACATGATATTTATTAATTACAAAGGGGAGAATAGCACCTTCAAGCGGATAAACCTGAAAGCAACACCTGACCAAGTGACAGAGGTAAACATCCTCAGTCCTGGGCAAAGTGAACCTCAGGGCCTCTGATGGGAAGCTCTGAGAACACAGCAATTATCATGGTATTCCTGCCCTAAATGCACAACCTAAATAGATGTGATCACAAGGCTACAGGATAAAACACCAGATAAGACCAGACTGAGGGATATTCTGCAGAGAACTATCCTGTACCTGGCAAGAAAATGGTAAGGTCACGAAAGGCAACATGACTGAAGAATGATTCCAGATTGAAGAAGACTAAATGTCAGAGGCATTCAAACCAGAGCAACTCCATCTTGAATAGGGGCTGGGAAAAATAAGGCTGAGACCTACTGGGCTGCATTCCCAGGAGGTCAGGCGTTCTTAGTCACGGGATGAGATAAGAGGTCAGCACAAGACACAGGTCACGAAGACCTTGCTGATGAAACAGAATGCAGTACAGAACCTGGCCAAAACCAAGATGGCAAAGAAGGGGACCTCTGGTTGACCTCATGCTCTTTTTATGCTAATTATAATGCATTAGCATGCTAAAAGACACTCCCACCAGCACCATGACAGTTTAGAAATGTCCGAAGTTACTGTATATAGTCTAAAAAAGGAAGCGCCCCTCAGTTCTGGGAAATCTCGACCCCTTTCCCAGACAACTCATGATAATCCATCTCTTATTTAGCATATGATCAAGAAATAACTATACGTATATTCACCTGAGCAGCCATTGCTGCTGCTCCGCTGATGCAGTGGCCATTCTTTCATTCTTTTACGTTCCTAATAAACTTGCTTTCACTTCACTCTATGAACTCACCTCAAATTCTTTCTTGCTCAAGGTCCAAGAACCCTCTCTTGGGGTCTGGATTGGGATCTCTTTCAGTGACATAAAGACATGGGACAATTAAATGCTATGTTTTAGCTGTCGACTTTTACTTTTGCTAAAAAAAAAAAAAAAATGACTGAAGCAACTTGTGAAATTTGAATAACATCTATAAATTATAGAATAGTATTGTAACAATGTGAATTTCATGGGTTTGAAAGTTATACTGTGATTCTATAAGAGAATGGCCTTCTTTTTAGGAAAAACACACTGAAATATTTAGAGGTAAGTTATTTTTAGGAGCATGTCAGCAACTGGCTCTTAAAGTCTCCAAAATGTGTTTGTGTGTGTGAAAAGAAAAATGATATAGCAAACGTGGTCAAATGCTAACATTTGGGGAATATGAATGAATAGTATATGGGAATTCTTTGTACTCTATTACAATTATTCAGTAAGTCTCAAGTTAGTTCAAAATAAAAAGTTAAAATATGGTAATTTAAAAAGTAAACTCCAAGGTGTTTTACTACATCAACTTCAAGAAGGGACAAGTAATCCCACTTTTCTGATGATTCAGAGTATGCAAAATGGGGGAGGGAGACCGACCCACAAATGCCTTGGACACTTGAAAATCAATAAGTAACTTAAAGATCAAGATATTGGGTCCAGTTAGTCCCCATATCTGCCTCATCCTACACCACCACCCAGCTGCCACCTCCAACCTGGTCCATTTCTCCAGGACTTTAACAAGGCTGTAATCCTACCTCGCCTATGAAAGGGTGGATATGCGGTTCCAAATCCTACAACCTCCCAGAGTAGTGCTATTACAGGTAGTTAGGCATGAGAGGACTCTCTCCCACAGCCCACTAGAAATGCCAGGTGATGGTTTGGCAATTACTGCATTCCCTCTCTAAAAGTGATAAATTGGCACACTGTACACGTTCAATTCCAGAGGATAAGGAAGGTACTGAACATGCAGGAAGCTCACCCTTGCTCTAGTTTGAATACCTCCGACATTTCATCTCCTTCAATCTGGAATCATTCTTCAGTAACGTTGCCTTTCATGACCTTGCCATTTTCTTGCCAGGTACGCCAGGAAGAGGCCATTTCCTGATGGTCCACACCTGTTAATGTTAAACTGTTCATGAAAGACACATCCCAGGGAGAAGAAGCTTCCTGGGCATGCATATTAAGAGACAAAAATGGCAACGTATGGTCTTCAGGGTACACCCCACCAGAAAAAGGAAGAAATTCTTCAGATGGACATGAGTACAACTTCCTAAACACACTGTGTGTGTTCAGCTCCCTAGGGTAGGGAAGTACTGTGCATGCAGGAAGCCCACCCTTAGGGAAGAATCATGGGAAACAGGTGAGCTATAGAGCCCTAGGATCAAGGTTAAACGTTCCTTTCTTCTCCCTTTGATCTTCAGGTGCACACTTGGATCGCTTCCAAAGATTCTTTCCTTTCTTGTCTGTTCTAAGCTCTTTTAAATAAACTTCCACTCCTGCTCTGGAACTTACCTTTGTCTCTTTTTTCTGTTGTATGACTCTGAGTCACATTCTTTCTTCTGAATAGGAGAGGGCTGAAGTTGCTGCAATCTATGGATTTGCCACCAGTAATTTGGGTTAACTTAGCTCTCTTCCACTGCTAACAGTGCTATCACTCGAAGGGACAATATTATAACATCCCTCAGATCTCTGAGATTTAAACTTTCTGGATCTCATATCCTCGATTTCCTATGGAACCACAAAGAAAACCATCTGTTAGATGCTAAAGAGAGAGATTTGGTTTTAAGAAGGCCAGACTTTTCTGTGATGCTTTAAAGTTTACAGCTGAGAAGCTCAGAGAAATTGGAAATTTAAGGAAGGCCTCCCTACACCCACCCCGATACCCTCATTTCACTGCTAGTCGGTAGCAGAGCTGAGACCAGGAGCCAGATCTCCAGGCTAGTCGATAAGTGGTTTCTCCTATAGCAATTAACTGGGGCCTTGTGGCTCCAACTGCTTGAATTATTGCTTTTCTTATTAATATGAGAATGGAAGCCAAAGAGTGGAGTAGATTTTGAACCCTAGATTGATCAGACCTACATTCAAGTATAAATTCCACCACTTTTCAGCTCCTTGACCTTTGTGCAAGTCACTTAATCTCTCTGAGCCTCCATTTGTGCATTAATGTTTGGAATAATACCTCACCTTTAGATATGCACTTGACTAAATGGGTCTACTGTATATCAGTGTTCAAAAAAATGCAGGCCCTGGGCATTTCTAGGGCTTTCAAAAAGCTAAGTTCTCACCGACCAGTTCCTTACTGGAACATCAGGGAATTCTAGTTAAGATGGAAGGCTATACGCATTCTTTATACTGAGTCATGGATGTGAATATTAAGCAATCAGAAAGTTCTAAAATGTGCCTAATAAAATATTTTCCCATAAAAATGAAGGAATTTATAGGCTAAAATCTTGGCACACTGCAAAAGCTTACTTCTGGTTGCTTTGTAAATATCTGTTCACAATTTTTTTTTTTTTTTTTTTTTGAGACAAAGTCTCACGTCTCACTCTGTCACCCAGGCTGGAGTGTAGTGGTGAGATCTCAACTCAATGCAACCTCTGCCTCCCAGGTTCAAGAGATTCTTCTGCCTCAGCCTCCTTAGCCTGGGACTACAGGCATGCACCACCATGCCTGTGTGATTTTTGTTTTGTTTTTTTTTTGTTTTTTTTTTTTTTTTTTTTGCAGAGATGAGGTTTCATCATATTGTACAGGTTTGTTTAATATTCTAAACATATTTGCCAAATGGACAAATAAACTACTTTAAAAGTGCCTTACAATATGTAATCTAAAGTATATATATAATCATGAAACAGTAGAATTAAGGTAATCCAGGATATTTCTTATTCATTTATTTAACAAAAACACATAGAGAACACCTACCTTTTATTGATCCTAAACACAAATTCCAGGTTGTCTATGAAGCATGTTATATTATTTATAATTCATGCATAGACAAGAAGTTGGAGAGCCTAGTTTTGAACCTAGCCCTGTGTGACTCCAGAGTTCATGCTTTTCTGACTACCTAGGAGCCATGCCTACAGTGTAGAAAATTCAATGAAATTCTAGGCAGCAAGAAATTCACAAGACAGGCTCTCCAACTCCAAGAACCCTGGCAATGTGGAAAGTCAGTTAAAAGTATGTTAGGGCAAACAAATACCATTTTTTGGTCTGGCCTGCCTAGAACACAGTCACTATTGGCCAGGGCTTTTCCAGACTTGTAGTGACTCAAATAAATAATAGCTCATTTTATGTACTATATTTATTACAAATGGCAAATTAAAGAAAGTCTGTATTCCCATTCTTCTATACTACAGTCATTTTTATTTTTCTGAGAAAGGGTCTCACTCTGTCACCCAGTCTGGAGTGCAGTGGTGTGATCTCAGTTCACTGCAACTGCTGTCTCCCAGACTCAAGCCATCCTCCCACCTCAGCATCCCGAGTAGCTGGGACTACAGATGTGTAGTCCACCATGTTGAGCTAATTTTTGTATTTTTTGATAGAGACAGGATTTCACCACATTGCCCAGGCTGGTTTTGAATTCCTAAGCTCAAGCGATCTGCCCACCTCAGCCTCCCAAAGTGCTAGGATTACAGGCACTACTGCCAATTTTGATCAGGGAGAGACTCTCATTAGTCTGTTAAAGAGTAAAGACATTGGGATTAAAGAAAGAGGTGTTTTTCCCAAGGACAATTCCTGTTTGGGCCTCAAGGTGACTAACAGATACCTGCCTGCTCCAGGCTAAGCTTTTAAAACCTGGAGCCACAGAGCTAAAGGATCACTATGAGTGCTCTTGGATGAACCAAGGGTTGAAGCAGGAGCTCAGATATACTAAGCTTGGGGTGGGCGTTAGGGGTCAACTGCGCAATATGATTCTTTTTTTCCAAAAGGCATTCTATAGGTCCACAGGAGTACACGGGGACAGGACTGGAGATAATGAGATTAGAATTGTCAGACTCGACCAAAAGCCAGAGCTAAAACACTCTGGAGAAAATCTTCATTCTAAGGGTGTCTCTAAATACAGCTCCCTCTGAATCTGATAAGAAAACCAGAGCATGAGTCCTTTCCACTAATCCTTCCCACAGTGGGGCTTAAAAGTCAAACACAGCTTTGAAATTCCCACTGGAGAAGAGAGTAACCAAATTATCTCAGGGTCAGCTGGGAGAAGGAGAAAGAAGAGACGGTGACAGGAATCCACTTGCTGAATTCTCCACAACACGTTGGTTTTGCCCAAGGTTCACGTCTCTGGACAGGACAGTGGTTGGCCAGGAGGAAGAAGAGAGAGGGAATTGAACAAAAATAAACAAATAAATAAATCTGTATGCCGAACAGATATTCATGGCGAAAGAGTCTACAGAAAGCCAAACAATTCAAGAGAGTAAAGTCCCCAAGGGTCCATGAAAATTAACCAAAAAGTCCTAAAAGCTAACATTCTAAAGACATCAAGATGGTGTACTCCTGAAAGATGAGCACCAAGGAACAGCTCCTCGCTGCTCGCCCTTTCTCCTTTCCACCAGGACTGACATGATCCTGGCTACAGAGACTAGTCAGATATAGAGGGTTCAAGGTTCCCAGAAGAGACGAGAAGCCCAGGCAGCCCAGGGTGCCAAGGCTGAGAGAGTGCTCAGGAATCAGGCTAAATAAAGTGGGACTGAGTTAAGCCCCAGGAATAATTTCCCTTAGTGGGAGCGTGTAGAAGAGGCATTTCAGAAAACTTAGGTTCCTAAATGATGTTACTTGGAAATCTCCATCTAGAAATGGGCAACTGAAAACCTAACCCAAACACGCGCTCTGAATGAAGAGACCCTCCCGAGCAGGCTTTGTGTGAGCCACATGGCTGTTTATTCGCCTGGGTGCGGGTGGACTGAGGCCGAAAAGGGCATCAGTGAAGGGCAGCGGAATAGGGGCTGGTTTTACAGGTTTGGCGTGGGCAGTGGAAAGTTACAGAGTAAGATCAGTTACAGTGGTGGGGGCAGGGGCAAGGAGTATACATGACCATAAGTTCAGTTACAGTGGCGGGTGGGTAAAAGAAGTTAAGATGGTAGGGTGGGGTGGGGAGTGTTCACATTTTCATAATAATAGTTAAGATGGCAGGGTGGGGTGAGCCATCTTAACTGGGGGAAGCTCCACTGGGCTATCAGGGATAATGGTGACGCATGGGTTGGGTTGATGGGGGGTGGGTGCGGGGTGATCAGCCGAGGCAGGTGGGACTTCAGACTTGCTGGGTCTGGGCTTGCACAGGGAGGCCTGACACTACCCAGGAGTTGTGGCTCATGCCCTCCCATAACTGGGTCAGTCTCCACAGAAAGCAACTAGAATAAAAATCTTTTAAAGGAGCACAACAAGATATCCATCTACAGCCCCACCTGGCAGAGAAGTCCAAACCCACATTTATATAGACCTAAACATAGATTCTCATATGCCTTGTACCATTATACATGTACAGACCTTTAATAAAACTACCAAATGCGATCATATAAAAGGTTACTCTTAGGAAACAGCGGAAGGCAGTATGAGACATCTTGCTTTTGTTACGTGTGAGTGTAATAAGCTAAAAATTGCCCTACAAAGATATCAGGCTCTAATCTCTGAAAGCTACCTATAAATGTTCCCTTATATGGCAAAGACCTTGCAGATGTGATTAAGTGAATGATCCTGAGATTGGAAGATCATCCTAGATTATCCAGGTGGGCCTAACTGCAGTTAAATGAATCTTTACAAGAGGGAGGCAGAGGGAGACTTAGACAAAAGAGAAGGCAGTGTGACCACAAAAGCAGAGATGGGGGTGATGCTGCTGGGTCAGCAGCCATTGGAAGCTGGGAAAGAGGCAAGGAGGAAACTCCCCCTCAGAGCCTTCAGAGTTTGCACAGCACGGCCAACACCTTGATTTTGGCTCAGTGAAATGCAGTTCAGATTGTTCTCAGGAACTGGAAGGGATTTTAAGCTATCAAGTGTGTAGTAGTTTATCACAATACCTATAGGAAATTAATGGAAGAAGAAAAGATAAATCTTTTTATCTGCTATTTGAAGGAAAGAGACAACAGTTCTAAAAGAAAGAAACACTTTTGGTTATTCAAAGCCATTGGGCCAGGATCCATCAGTCAATTTCCAGCTTGAACAAGGAACAGGTGATTAAATGATAATAAAATGATTTCTGTATGTGGAAAAATATGCTAATACACAATTCAATGAAGTGTAATGACAAGGCCAAAATTAGGCCAGAAGAACAAAAACTAGTGGAAAATGTCTGAAATAACTTCTATGTCTAGTGGTCATTAAGCTTATTACTGAAAAGTCCCCAAGAAGCAGTGTTGGGGGTAGGGGGCAGGACTAACAGCAAGACCCTGCTCCTTCCTTGCTTAGAATATTCAGGAACCAAAGTGTAATGATCCATTAAAGTTGATTGTACTCTCCATTAAGTTGTAATAAATTAATTTCTGTCCTATGGGAAATGTGTTCACAATTTCTTAAAATGTGTTTTCTTGGGCAATAAGATTCTGAGAGAAAAGGTAATTAGACAAAAGTCATAACCCAGAATTGATTGTATCATTTTCTAAATGTGGCCCTGGACACCTGTGTCCATATTGCAGCAGCAAGCAAAGACAGAGACAGATGATCTCCCACCCACAACAGTACAATGGCTGAAATGCAATTACTGGCTTTATGGAAAACCAAAAGGGCCAGGCATCATAAACCACAAACTGGAACACTTTGCTTTTTAATGAGTCTAAATTATTTCAACAAGCACTGGAATTGAAATCATTCGATTAGCTTCACGCTGTACTTATAAGAAATGAGTGCTTTATAGAATTCCATTTTTATTTTGTTTATGCATTCTTTGAAATGAACAATAATTCTAAATTTGTAAAAAGCTTTCATTTAATTTTAAAATCTGATGATTTACCCTCTCTGTGTACTCACATGTTTAATTCTTCAGGACACAAGATTTTCAGCAAAAGATTTTGTGGTTTAGCTTTTCCCATTTAGGCAGATATAATATTATGGTGAAGAGCAAAAATGTTACCTGCTTATCTTGGGTAGGCTGACATGGTATGTTTTGAAAAAAATAGTAAATTCATTCTGGGTTAAGAAACTATTTTTGGGCTATGACATAACAAGCATTTTCCTCACAATTATTTTGCCAAAGTATGATCTTAAGCATAACAGAGTGTAGATTTCTTACAGAAGTTATATCCATCCGTATATCACCCAGGCTGGAGCACAGTGGCATGATCATAGCACACTGCAACCTCGAACACCTGTGCTCAAACAGTGCCCCCACCTCTACCTCCTGAGTAGGGACTACAAACATGCCACACCACGCCCAGCTAATTGGGTTAAAAAAAAATTTTTTTTATAGAAACTGGTGGGTGAGAGTCGAGGGAGGTTTCACTACATTGACTAGGCTGGTCTCAAACTCTTGGCTTCAACCAATCCTCCCACCTCAGCCTCCCAAAGTATTGGAATTACAGGCCTGAGCCGCCATGCTTGGCCAAGCGTGAGTTTTATTTGCAAAAAATATGGTGGTTTTGCCTCCCCCAGTGGAGGAGGGTAAAGGGCTGGGAACATTTAATGCTTTCAGGTAAAGATGTGAAAGCACACTCAACCATCAACTGCCTAAAACACTTTCCCAACTTAGTAGGTTAGTGGCTGGAATTGACTCTTGAAATTAGAAAAACTTATCAAGGAAGCCAAATAGTAATTAAAGCCATTTGCTCATTTATACTCAGCTGAATAGTTCTGAACTTCTTTTACACTGAAATTGCTTCCTGGGTGATATTTTTTTTCACCAACAAGATTGAAGAGGACTAATTATATTATATGTGTTAATAAGCATCTTCATTCTGTATTCCAGAGAAAAGGTTTTGATCATCTTCACCAACTCCATAACCTGTTCCAGGTTTCTTTTCCTTCCCAAAATGTTCTGGAGGTGCTAGACAATAAACGTGAGCCATTATAAAATGACTGAGAGTTGAACAGGTCCTATTTGACAGAGGCCATAAAACTGTAGACTTTAGGAAAAGATTCACATTCTATTCGCATGAGAAAAAAGAGACAGGATCTGGAAAAGGGAAAGCCAGGAAGATGAACAGTAAGTTTCTTATTCTTCCTAAGTCACAAATAAATACGTGCATTTTTGAACACACAAGCTAACCAGAATTGGAATGTCTTCAGATTAACAACGATTGTACTGTACTTATGGGTAATGTTCTGTGCTTTCTCAACATAAATTTAATGTCTTAATGTTTTCTGTTCTTATTTTCATAATAAACGTATTATTTTTATACTCAGAGACTAACATACACACACGCACACACACATACACACACACAGAAATGTCAAGATAACTTACTCCCCTGAAGGAGCCAGAGTTAGCATTGTGGTTTATATCCTCATAGAATTCTCTCTCCACACCCCACATTACTGATGTTCTTTATGACTCATGAAGTGGAAGGGGAAACAGAGTATTTCAATACATGCACAGAAATGTAGTCAAATGTCTTCTGTAAAAACAACACCTCAATTTAGCTATATCACTCTCAGCTGCTCTAACCCACTGGGATGAGGTTCTTGGAGCTGCCCTAGCCCCAGGCTTCATTCCTCCTCCAGCCTTTGCTGTGCCAGAAAATGAAGTGTTCGATCCCCACACGAGACCCCATTACATTTTTCTCAGCCCTCCCCTCTCATCATCACTCAGGGAAACGTATTGGAGAACACCAGGGGCTCTGCCCAAAGGGAAACAATAAGTGGGTTATAAGGTGAAGCAAAAGTCACTCTCCTCTAATGGCCTCATTTCCATTTATTAAATTACTGTAGCACATTAGGGTAAGCACAGTGTCCCAGAAAAATTGCCTTTGCCTGTGAAACTCGAATCTCAGCTACTAGGAGAAGAAAGGAATTTCTCACATTTTCAAAAAAGCAAAGATATTAACATAAGCCTTAGCTACCATTTACTTAGTGCTTGCTATATGTGGGAAAATGTGCCAAGCATTTATTATCTATACATCTATTATCTGTCTTTTTCCACATTTAAACACTAGAAGGAAGGCATGCTTAGTTGACAGGAGTATGACTTAAAGTCAGGGGCCCTGGGTTAGAATCCTGGCTCTGCTGCTTGTACGCTGAGCACCTGTGGACAAGCTGTTTAACCTCCTTGTGCTTTAGAATCGAAGTCTGTAAGTGGAGGTAATAAGTAATATAATAGAATGCTTAGAACAGTTCTTGGTACATGACGAATGTTCAAAATGCTGTCAATTATTATTACGATTATTTTTTCCCATTTTACAGATGAGGAAACTAAGGTTTAAAGCATATGTGATTTGCCCAAGTCACAGAGCTAATCCAGACCTTCTGACTTTAGAGGCCAATGACCTTGTGCTCAGTCATAAGTAGTCAGCAGCAGATCAAAGTGCAGCAACAGGGTGCCTGATCTCTAAATTAAAAGCTCTCTCTGCCCATCACACGCCAAAGGTGCAGAAAGTGTGGGTTGCTGAGCTGAATCTCTATATACCATAAATTGATCTCAAATGTTCCTTTCAGAAGAAAGAAATTGTCATACCCAGGAGTATGTGCCTTGTATAAAAAGCCTGATAAACATTCTAATGTGTTGTACATGATAAAAAATCTCTCACCTGTCCTTTGAGTGAAAGCACTGGACCAGGCCGCTGGTGTGGCAGGTGTATATGTGGAAGAAGAAGGGCTATGTGGTGAGAAAAGCCGGACACCCAGTCTATTCAGGAAGAGGAGCAAAACTCTCTCTCCACCCCTCACTCATGGGACTTCCCAGGCTGTGCTTCTGGACAGAAACCTTCTTCCATCTCCATATGGACCAGCAGTCAAGGGCCTTTCATCCTAGACACCCCTGTGTAGCCCTGAACCTCAATATAACACATCACCTGCTCTGGTTCCACCATCACTCTCCCCGACTGCTGCAAGGACAGCAATGTCCAAGAGATGGGCTGCTCCTTCAGTTCAGACACTGGAATAAGGATGACACGTGGAACAGACCCACAGCCAGCCCACAGGAATGGACGACATAAATGGGAAATACATTTGTGTTATTGTAAGCTACTGAGATTCGTTTGTCACTGCAGCAAAATCTAGAGGATCCGGGCTACTGTGTCCACTGTTTGGATCATACTGATCTAAAATAACATATTTGCAAAATAATTTGAAAATAATGCTTTCAATAATGATTATCAATTAAAAAAAAATAGGGCTACAGCCAATGCATCTTTATATGACTGATATCATTCTTGTCAGTATTCAAAATGCAAACTGACCCTGGACATGTTTTGATGTCTTTGGGCACATTTCAGCTCCCTGACACAATGGAGTTTTCATTCTTATCCTTTTCTTCCTCTTCTGGGTGCATCTGTGACCTGGAGAATTCGTACTTCCCTTTTCAGCATCACATTCAGACTTTTAACTGGTATCATGACCCGTTCTCTTAAGCACATCCCAGACAAAGGCAATTAATTGCAAAGCAAAAACCAAATTCAGTCCTGCCACATCATTCTGGAGAGAGATGGCTCAAAGGTTAGTGGCAGACATATGGTTTACTCTTGCTATTTCCTCTAAGCTTAACTTTGGATTTTTTTATTTCTTAGTCATGTAAAGTTATAGCCAAATCAGCTCTCAGATGCACGTATATACTGTTTCAGAGTGAAAAAAGAAAATTGAATGGCAAACAAGTGAAATAGTTATTCAAGAAGACTATTTGGAAAAATAGACTTTTAGAAAATAAAATCACATATAAGTAAATGTGTCTGGTTAGTTGGATTCCTGGCTAGAATGCAAAAAAATAAAAATAAAAAGTTTGAAGGCTTAGCCAGTTAAATAAAGTATGTGGTGGTGGTAGTGGTGCCAGTGAAGTTTAAACAAATGGGTTCAAGTACAGATTATACACACACATACATGTGTGTATGCACAGTCATATTTATAAAGACACACATAATTATATTAAATAATGTATATGCTATTACATATTAAAATAAATGCAAACACATATATCCTGCAGGATTTATTCCTGCAACTATGCTTTGGATTTTCTTTTAAGTCAGTCTTCAGTGATGAAAGGATCTGTTTTTGTTTATTAAATACACAGTTTAAATTTTCTCAGTGTTTTCTAACAATTGTGTCTCAGATGCTCTCTACAAAATGTTCCATTTTAAAACCAGCACAGCTGAAATGAGTAATTGCCCAGGCAAAGGGTCACACCTGCTTGGTTTAAATGAGAGGCCTGCCTTGCAGAGATGCTCAGCCCTGCTCAGCAGCACAGACGTCAGAACTCACCAGATATTGGGTAAAAATGGAAACTTCCTCTGTGCTGCTGTCAGAGTTCAGTCTCACAACCTCCCAAGGCTAGGGGAACTTACGACTGTAAAAGTCAGTTCTGTTTCCTGCACTGTCCACATCATTGGTCACAGCTTTCAGGTCATGAGAAGAAAGGGGCTTCATGGAAACGAAGTGAAGATTAAAACATGTATATAAGTATAAAGCACAGAAAAGCTGCCAGTTAACAAAATAATCTGTATAGATCCCTGAAAACTGTCTGGAAAACACTTGGTTACAATAGGGGGCAGTGGCTAGCTCTAACTTGAAATTGGGCTGTTAAGATGCTAGTGACCGCTGAGGCATGTGCCTGTGGGCATAATTTGCCACTAGAGTCCTAGATGAAACATGCTTCTCATCCCCAGCCCAGGCCTGGGTGTCTGATCCCTAAAGAAAGAAGGTAATGCCAGGGTGTGTGGCCCCGAGCTAAGCTCACAGTACAAGAAAGGGAAAGCAAACTATGTAGTGCTGAGAACACAGGAGACAGCACTCTCCCATGGAGGATGGGTAGAGGTATCCTGGCCTGGTGGCAGTTGTAGGTGCTCAACGGAGTGTCCAAATGCTGATACCTAGGGGCTCATGAACAAACATGAGACATCTCCTGGGGACCCTGAAAAATGCATGGATGTGGGGAGTGAAGGGCCCATGTGAATGCCATGGTGGGGAAGAACCAGTGACACACGGGTTTGTGTGCTAATGTGACCTCATTAGTAACCAAAGGCCAGAGAGAGTTGGGGACACTCAAGTTAGAGCCAGAGAGTCTTGGGAACACTCAAATGCTCTATAGTAAAGGATCAGTATTACCTATTTTACCAAGGACAAATAATTTTATAAAATACAATAAAAATGTCACAGCAACATAAAATTGCTATACAAATTTCTAAACACTTCCTGTCACTTTTAGTTCTTATCACTTCACAGACTGGAAGGCCCAGGGACCACCCTTAGCGGAGCACAGAGTCGGAGCACATATCCCATTACTTGGCAGTGATATAGGAAACATCTCCGACCTTATAGAATGGCAGGTCTGAAATCAATTCATGTCATTCTTCCAGCCCAGAATCTTCTCTCATCTCTTTTGTTTGAGCCTTTGCTAAAGGTTTTAGGATTAGGCCTTCACAGGGTAGCCCTCTGAAAAGGCACTTCATAAATTGTTTATGAAGCTGAGTTAATTATCTAACAATAACTACGTTTCCTGAATGACATCCTGTTTTGCTTTTCTTGCTCAGCCATTGCAGTCTTAGAGAGCAAGGGCCACCAACTGTAGTATTCAAACTACACTAGGCAGTGGCTAAGTCCAAGGAGAGGCCAGCATTGGATCTGAAAGATTTCCAAACTTGCAAGGATTGTCTAAGCCTTCAATTTGTAGGCTCCATTTAAAATGTCTGAGAACGTGGGGATGGACACTAGGTCCTGGGACTCCTTGGGGGTGAGGGTAAGAGTGCCTTGGAAAGTCAGTCACAGGAACACAATTCCACGCCAAGTTCAGGACAGTCTTGGCACAAGTTCGGTTATTATACAACATGCTCTTATGATGCTGGTAACTGCCACCCACGTTCTTTTCGCTTCTTGCTGCTGACATTTTTTACAATCATTGCCACCTTCTGCCTTCTGGAGCTGGGAGGCTAGAATCAGAGGTCACACCAGGGAGACCAAGGGCAGTGTTTCTGTGCCCTCAGTCTATGCTACATAAAGCTGTACTGGGGACCTTCCTTTGTCCCCTGTCAAGGTAGGATGTCCCTTCCTATCAGATGGATTATGTCTCTAACATGTGTTGTCTCTCGCCATGCCAACATCCAACTTCTCCATCTTCAGTTTTTCTTTGAAACCTTTCCCCACTGTGCCTTCTTTCTCATATAGGGCTCTAATTTATAATTCACTTGCTCCATCATGTCTAGGGTTGCCTTTGGCAGGTAAGACTCTTTTTAAAAAAACATACTATTTCATTTATCTCAGCCTTTTGGAGTAGAAGAGCCACCAGAGCTGTCCCGGGCCAAGAGTGCTTTTCTCTCAGCCATAGTACATCATCCTCTTCTCCAGCTACCTATGCCAGAGGGTCCTAGGTTTAATTACTATTCAGCAGTCGCTCCGAACATGTTCAGTAGGCAAGACTAGCTCACCACTGGTTGCAACTGCCTGGCAAGCCTCTCTTGTGACCCAGCCCAACTCACCAAAAGACAAGCATCATTTCCCTCCTGCCCACTGCATTTCATCCAAGCAGTTGACATTTTCAACAATGAGTTCCAGGCATTTAATTTGGAAATGATTTCTCTGAGGACCTACCCAAATCTATATCCATAGAATAAACTGTCCTATAAAGAATATAAGAGACTCTGAAACCACATCTGTTTGGCAAGTCTTCACTCTTTATGCCCTTTGTGGAGATTTGAAAAGCAAATCTATATAATAAAGTCTCTGAGAAGTTATGGAGTAAAGAAATCCATTTTATCCTCCTTATAAACACAGGCTTTCTCAAAATCCTTGTATCACAGCATGTTTGTTTCATGAAAAACCACTGGCAGCATGATAGCCAGATTTTCATGGGTGCTAGTCTTGGAGGCCTCAGGTATCTCTTTAAACACTATCAGGTAACTAATATGTGAAAGGTCCTACAATAAGGAGCAGAGATGTACCAAGACACAGCACAGACACAGCCCTACCCTCTCTTTTAGGTACTGTAACCCTAAGAAGTATGCATTTCTTTCCTCATCACTAAGAAGGGATGATAAGGCTTGGCACAGTCAAGCAACTTCTCTGATGGTGAAGTATAAGTTTCGCTGACTCAGAAGTTGACACTATCTCATCTATACTCTTCTACTTTGAACTCAATGGGGGAAATAAAATCTAAGTCAGGAAACAATGTGATTAACCATACAAAAAATCTGACGTATTCTCCTTCCCACCTTCCAAACCCATCCTTCCTTCCTTGGCTCTTCACTTCATGGTCTTGCTGTCATCCCTGGCATGCCCTCCCCTCCTTGATGCCACCCACCAAAATGCTGCTCATTCTGAAGGGACAGCTCGAGACTTGTCTTGGCCACCAAGCTCTCTTTTATCCTTGCAGTCTATGGGAAACTTCCCTCCTCTGAGTTCCTGCAGCTCACCCATTCTGCACCACTCACTGGACACTTACTGTATGTTTTACACAATTAGTGTACTCTTGAGTGTAGAGATCTCATTTCACCAATCAATAGGCCTTTAATTACTTCCTTGAGGATTGACAATCTTTTCTCATAGTTCTTGGTTACCTCTCACTAAATCTTACAATATTCAGTTCAGTGATTCCAGAGCCACGGACTAAGAGGTTTTCAAATCCCTGCTCTAAACCCTTTAGTAACACACTTCTAGTCCCTTCTCCTTTCTTTTCTCCTTCAGTTCCCGCCATGGAGGACAGACAGTTGTTGGTGAGATATAACTCCCTCTATCTCATGACCAGAGACAGAAATCATAGACTTCTCCAGGAAGACCCTTTGCTGAAGGGCTGCTTAACTCTGGGGAAAGGAGACACTTACTCAGCTCTGTGTCCTGACATTTAACAGAGGGCTATGAACACTGTACGTTTTACATCATTTGACAAAAGTGACAAGGAAATTTTGGTCCACTGTAATACATTTCTCACGCCAAAGTAATATTCACTAAAATAGGCACCAGAAACTCAAAATTTTCTAAGTTGAAGTGATTATGTCTCTCCTTTACTATTACTGTCTTTAATTATTAAACCAGCATCAGTTTTGCTGGAATAGATGAAATGCATGTAATCTTTTACAGCAACCAGATCTACCCTGATTTTTGAATTTTTTCAAGTAGATTACCAGATTTTTCAGATTACTAGGGTGTGGTAGTTTGCTTAATTTTTAAAACACTAAATGTCACCCTAATTGCCTTGAAAAAAATTGATGGAAGCATCACATTTATTCTCAGAGAAAAGTCATAGAACAGAAAAAAAAAGTTTTAGAATAGAAGAATTTTGGTTAACATATCTTTTACTGCATTTTGAAAAAGCCTTCTTTTCATGAATTCAAAGGCTTAAGGCAACTAAAAATTTCAACATTTCTCCTAAAAATACTTGGATTGTTTTTTAAATAGTCACAAGAAAATGTCACTTTTCTCTATGTTTACTAGAGAAGTATGAGAGCTCTCACCACCATTCACTGGTTGCATGGTCAAGTTGCATTATCTCGTTAAGAAAAAATCCTGTGCAGGGCGCGGTGGCTCACGCCTGTAATCCCAGCACTTTGGGAGGCCAAAGAGGGTGGATCATGAGGTCAAGAGATCGAGACCATCCTGGTCAACATGGTGAAACCCTGTCTCTACTAAAAATACAAAAAATCAGCTGGGCATGGTGGCACGTGCCTGTAATCCCAGCTACTCAGGAGGCTGAGGCAGGAGAATTGCCTGAACCCAGGAGGCGGAGGTTGCGGTGAGCCAAGATCGTGCCATTGCACTCCAGCCTGGGTAAGAAGAGCGAAACTCCGTCTCAAGAAAAAAAAAGAAAGAAAAAGAAAAATCCTGCCAGATTCCTGTAGATATATCACCCACCTCACATAGTTGTAGGATTAAATGACCAGCACAGTGCTTGGCTTCAGGGATTCCAATCCTGGATCCAATTTAGAACCATCTTGTACATTTTTTTTTTTTTTTAATGATGCCAGGCCCCATTCCGGGGATTTTCATTCAACTGGTGCAAGAAGAGGCCCCAGATACCAGTCTTTTTCAGAACTTCCCAGTGGTTGAAGACAACCGGCTAGCATAGCCATAACTAATAAAATTCTGTTTCCTTGATAATGCATATCACTTAAATAAGTCACAATCCACAGGGTTGCTTTTGGTTTTTTGCTTTTGGTTTTTTTCAGGGTTTTTTTTTCATTTGTTTTTTGAGATGGAGTCTCACTCTTGTCTCCCAGGCTGTACTGCCGTGGCACTATCTCACCTGACTGCAACCTCCGCCTCTCAGATTCAAGAGATTCTCCTGCCTCAGCCTCCTGAGTAGCTGGAATTACAGGCGCCTGCCACCATGCCCGGCTAATTTTTGTACTTTTAGTAAAGACGGGGTTTTGCCATGTTGGCCAGGCTGGTCTCTGACGCCTGACCTCAGGTGATCCACCCACCTTGGCCTCCCAAAATGCTGGGATTACAGGCTTTAGCCACCGCGCCAAGCCGCTTTTTTCATTTTTCTTTTAGCATACCAGGACATGTTGAAATGTTATTTCCTGTGTTGTGCATCTAAGTGCCTTTTATTGGAAATAACAGATTCAACCTTTTTCCCCCTACCTTTTCTATTACCCACGCCATTGGGCAAATCTTCCCCCAGCCCTGAGGTGATGGTGCTGGGTCAGTGGTGCTCACCTAGCTCTTTCACCTCAACCTGGCTGAGATTCTTCGCCAACAGCAGTCAAGAGGCTGCAGGGCCCCAACGCGAGCACTCTTTGAAGTCCCTGACAGTCCCCTGGTGCACAGGGGTGTTATGTACAAAATAAGAAAATCTCAATAAACTAAAAGGACATGGTCGCTGCACAGCCTGGCTCTCCTTGCTTCTTTAAGGACTCCAGGAGACAGTAAGGAAAAAGCACGCATGGACCATAAACATGGCCGCTTCAGTGATTCCCCCACACCCACCACCCTTCACCAGCATGACCTCCTGGAGGAACAGCAACAGGAAAACGGAGAAGGGTTGTGTTAAATTCCTGCAGACAGAGAATTCTTTCCAGAACTTTATACATGTTGTTGGTCTTATTCTACACAGTCAGAGATGATTCTTTGTATCACGCAGGTGGAACTTTCTACATAAACAACAAAAAAAACATTTAAACCTGAACACTCACTTCAGTTAAAATCTTACCTGAAAAGATGCTCAGTCCTTTGTTTACTTCTAAGCTAATGATCAGAGCTCGAGCTGTGATGTTAAAAATCTGTCGAAGTGTAGAGTTCAAGCCATCAGTAACCTGAAAATTAAAGCCTCCTGACATTGCCTCTTCAAAATAAGAAATCACACTTTGGTCAAACTGGTTGTTTTGCAAATGCCACCCGCTTTTTATCCTCTCCCACCTGTTCTCCTGCAAAGCAACGTCTAGTAATTATAGAGTGTGCTAATATATTCACTGACCTCACCAAATTCAACCAAATCAAATATTGCCAAAAACATAAAGCAATATCCATAAACATCTGTGATGCAGATTCCCGTCATCTCATGACATAATAAATGAAAGAAAAGATGTATTCGCCAAGACATTTTTTTAAATGTTAAAAATATATTTGTCACCTGCATTTTACTATTTTGGAATAAATTTATACCAGTAAAAAGTAATGCATGCACAACACACCACACACACACACACACACACACACACACACACACACACAAGGAATTTCTGAAATACTGATAATATTTACCAAATAATATTGAAAATCAAAACTAAGAGGAAGTAAATATACTCATGCTTCCCACCCCCCAACATACACACAATAATTATCTGCGCTTCTAATGATTTCTCTGTCTCAAGCTAGCCATATTCTAGTAAGAGGGGAAAGAAAAAAAGGAAAAAAACTCAGCCCTGCTTTTGTGAAATTTCTACAGGAGAATTCTACTCCCACACTTCCGTCAAGGGATTAGCGATATCGGTAAAGTTATAAATTAACTGTACAAAGCTGAAATTGAGAGGGATCCAGCTCCCAGGAGCGCTTTAACAACCTGACTCACAAAGCATAAGGCAGGATTCCTGTGCAGACAGCCTAATGTTCATATTCCCACCACCCCTTGAAAATGTCCACCCAGCAGGACTTTTGGAGGCCCACAGGTTGTTGCCTCATGGAATGAGTAGAAACGTATCTTTGTTGCCCTCAGGAACCACGTGGCAGCGAACAAAGGAAACATAGACTCTTCAATTCTGTACAAGTACTCCCCAGAAACATGATTTCACAAAAGGTAGGTCAATGGCATGACAAGCTCTCAAGTCCTTGTTATCTAAGAAAATCCTGAGAGTTTTGATTCCTCACACAAAAAAATTACAGATTGTTAAAAAATTTCTTAATACACTCACAAGTCACCATTTAAAAAAGAGAGAGAAGTCTGAGTCTGTTTGATTGACAACAGGGGTCTACGACCAAATGTTCTTTTTGATTTGCTTGTTTTTCTAGTAATAGCACTTTGAAAGTTGTATTTAATGAAACACACAGTTAAGGAGAGAACATTTTCTGCCATTAGGCACTTTGAACTCTTCATGAATCCGGAAACAAAATGGAGATGGAGTCAAAAGAATGATATCAAAACAAATATAGAATATTCTATCGGGTGTGCTCTGACAGATAAATTTATGACCAAATAAAGATAAAGAGGGAAACACAAAAACAGGGTTGACCTGTGGAGTTTTCACTGTACAATATGAGAGTTTTCCTGATAGACCTTTCAGAAGGGTGACCTTATATAAATCACTTAGCCTCCCACACCTTGGTTTTTTCAACCTACTTAGGTTGTTATGTGGAATAATGAATTCAATTAATGGCGGAGCACTTTGTGAACATAAAATGCTAAGAGACTACTTAAGCCCAAGTCTTTGTCTGGGGCTGATGATGGACAGATGCACAGGGGAGAACCAGCTGGTTTCAGCAACAGCCTCATCGGCAGCTGGGCTCCAGCCAATTTGAGGGTTATTAGTTGCCTTCATGCCCATTTAGAAAATGTAATGGATTGGCTCTCATGTTTAGCTTGTGTTTAACTCTCTTTCCTACTGTTCTAGGAGAAATTATTTTCTCTACTCACCAAAAGCAAATATTGACCTGGTAGTGGACAAATAAATCAATCCAGCAAGCTAATTTTTGTTTCAATCCTTCATTGAAAATAGTAACTTCAGTTCTTCTACCTACTTTACCCTTCATGGGTGGCAGCTAGTGGAGAAAGCCCAACTTTAAAGTCAGACAAACTTAATCTTTCTGAGCCTCAGTTTCTTTATCTTGAAAATAGAGTCATTCCTCCCTATGGCTCCGAGGACTTTAGAAAATGAAATAAAATGGATGGAAGAATTGCACCTCTCGTGGTGCCTGACAGGTGGTAGTGAGTCAGTGATTCCTTTCTACTGTGGATTTCTCAGTTTTAGAAAACTCAAATTTCTTTTGTACAAGTCTCTAGAGCAGTCCTGTCTATTTTGAAAATATAATAATCCTTTCATAAAAGTGAAAAACTTTCTAGGCCCTCACCTAACAATACTTATTTAATACTAACAATATATAATTGGCAGACTTCCTATCAATTCAGTGCCTTTTAAAATGAATTGTATTTTATTTAATCGGCACATCTCTGCACATTTGAAAACAGAAACATGTATGTGGGAAATACCATTCAGTCTAGAAACTATGCTTTCGTACATATGTAGGTAGATTTGGGACCTTGTGGCAATGAAACTAACCTCCACAGGTCCAGGCTACAGGTGTGGAACCACCAGGTGAGAGCATTCACATGGTAAATTATTTTCCAATTCTTTGGGGATCCTTTGCATTAACTGTGAAGGTAATCAAGAAATAACTTCGTTTGGAGTTAGAGGATATTTTATCTTTATTTTCTTTGCCATATTTTCAAAGAAAATAATTTGAAATAACTGAAAACAGGGCTTTTTCCCTTTCTCGTCCGGCCCTCCTAGCTCATGCTTCCTCCCGTTCCTCCTGCAGGCTGGGAATGACCTGCTTCTCTTCTGACAAGGGCAGCCTGAAAACAAAGCCAAGTCACCCTTGCAGAGTGGCTGGGTCACGTTCAGTAGATTTACAGCAGTCATTTGGCCTATTGATTTATTGACAAATGGGAGGAAGAAGAAAAGGCCTTTCAAAGTCAGGATCTCTTAGAACTAAAGTTACATTCATTTCATTCATTCACATATTCATTCATTGAAAAAATATCTATTTGTTTTGTTTACTGATGCATTCCTAGCATCTGGAACATACAACTGGATACATAATAGGTGTTCAATATTATTTTCAATATTCTTTCAAAAAATTTTTATTAAGCACCTACTATGTTTTATTAAACACTGTTAGGTGCTAAGGATACAACAATAAACAAAACAAAGGTTCTGCCCTTATACGCTATAGGGAAAGACAGACAACAAACAAATATCCAAAGAAATTTATACTGTAAGGTCAGGTATTCTGGGAAAGGGATGGAAAGTGACAGAGAAGAAATGCTATTTTAGTGGTGCTCAGGGAAAGGCTCTCAGAGAAGCTTATATCTGAGCACAGACCTTACATGACAATTTGAGGAAGTCAAATGAGAGTTATAGGAACTCTAATATTTGCTATTATTAGCCTTACTAAAACATGTCATTTTTAAAAAAAGTCTAGTGCCTGGAAAGTTTCTAGATGGCCCGTGGTTTTCAGTCATATGACCATCACATTAACCACTGATCAAAATGCATTTTAGTTTCATATTGTTTTTTCCTATAACATACCAGAGTGTATAAACACTAGCTGGCCCTTACTGATTTGTGCCTGGGTGAAGTTCTGGATGCTTCGGCTGGGAAAGGACTTAAGGGCCAAATGCCCATTGCTGGGTGGTGTGACCCAGTAGTCCAGGTACTGTGGAGAGGAGTCCCCATCTTCCGCACAGAGGTCATCACCACTGGTCATCTCAGTGACAGAATTCATCCACACCTTAAAAAGAAGAGAACCACAGATCTTTTGAGGACCAATGCCAATCACATCACATTAGTAAACTTGGATACCAATAACATCCTGTCCCCTTGCACAAAGATTTAAAAGCTAAAGCAATTCACCAGAGTTTTTAAAGCATGAAGTTTTCTCATTTGAAACATACATAAATGCCAGATGAAATGCAAAGCATGAAGTAGTGTTTAGTTAAATAATGATGTTTCAATAAAGAAATAAGATTCATAATTAATCAGATTCAATTGTTGAAAGTGCATGTACATTTGTATAATGTAGAAAAACACCAAAAATTGATGACTAGCACTTTTTGTGTGTATGGCACATGCTGGAGTCTCAGATAATTCAGAACCTATCTCACAGGATTGATTTAAGGATTTCCATTCGTTGATGTAAGAAGCAAATTATTTCACTAGCTTTTAAATAGTTGAAGGAAAAAATCACATATATTGCATTTTTTCATTCCATTTGTCCTATTTGTCTTGCAAGAACACAAATATGTGGTTCTTACGGCCTCGCGGTGTTTGCTGTGCTTGATAGCATACATCTACATTTGTACCTGAGTAATAGTTCCTGTTTTCCAATTACGTTTAAAATCTATTTACATTGCCTAAACATCTTAACTCACCAATTAATCAAGCATTTATTGTGCATTTACTGTCTTCCAGACAATATTCTGGGTGTTTGTAGTACCTCAGTAACCCAAAAAAAGAAGTCCTGTTCTCTCAGGAACCTCCATTCCAGCAGGAAGGGATGAAGGGACACAGAGAAAAAACAATGGCATAATAAAGAAATGAATTAAATCATATATCAAAAAAAAGTCACAGCACTATGAAATAAAGAAAAAATAAAGCAAGGTGAGGGGGGGCCTCAGGAGTGGGCAAATGTTAAGTATGCGGTTCAGTTTGAAGAAAGACTGGAGGGAGGTGAAGAGGGAGACAGTGAATATGTAAATATGTAGGGGAGGGCCATCCAGGCAGAGGAAACAGCCCGAAAGCGGGCCTCATCTGCTAGAGGACGAGGAAATCCGTCAGTGTGAAAGGAGCAGAATAAGCAAGATGAAGAGTAAAAGGAGATGAGTTGAAACATAATGGAAGGTCATATCATTTGGGGTCTTGAACACCACTGTAAAAACTCTGGCTTTTCCTTGAGTGCAACAATGGATCATTGTAGAGTTTTAGGTGAGGAGTGACATGGTCAGACGCGTGTTTTCACAGAATCCTTTGGCTTCTGCGTCAGGAATAGGTTTTGGGAGGGACAAGGTAGAGGCAGAGACACCAGTTAGAAGGTGACTGCAGTAATCCCAAAGAAGGATGACAGAAGAGAATGGCCCCAGAAGTTGCAGAGGTGGTAGGAAGTGACCAAATTCTGGATGTCTGTTGAAGACAAAACTAGCAGAATTTCTGAGTATTTAGATGTGTTGAGGTGTGAAAAAAGGAAAGGTTAGGATGACTGTATGGCTTGGGTTTCAGAAGCAAAGACAGGGTTACCAGCAATTTAAATAAGGAAAGCTGAATGTAGAGTAGATTTTGGGGAGTAAGATTGGGAATTCAGTTTTGAACATGGGTTTAAAATGTTTATATGGATACTGAATCACATTTGATGGAATTTGCCTGTTTTGAGTTTCTCTAATCATGCAGTCACAGGATACTTCACTAACACTAAAAACAAGTAGTTTTATCACTAACTAAATTTTCACATTTCTATCTGTATTTGTATTTATATGTTTTTTTCTTACCCGCAGAAACATCATGTGCAAATACCCAAGCATATGTGTCATTCTCTATTCTCTGGTTAGAACCTTATCATCTTCTATGCTTTCTACTGAGTTGTTTAAAAATTCAGTCCTAAATGACTTAATAGATGATCTCTCCCATTAAAAAGAACTATTTCCTTCAGTAGAATGAGCAGTCTCTGAAACAACTTACTCCATGCTAACCCATCATCTAATAACTAAGCAGAATTTGAGACAGAAAATTCAGAAAATATATAGGATTCCTATATTTTCCTATCAGGCATAATAGGGATAGAAGATAATTCATTCTAATTCCTTCTAATACACCAACTACTGCTAACACAGGAAAAAACCATTTTGTGAATTATCCTTTAATTTCGTAAAAGTTAACAGCTGAAGCCACAAAGTAATTGTATATAAATACCCACATACTCCACATATTCACGCATGCACACACACATACACACACATTCGAACTTATACCTCCAAACCAATGTTTAACCCCTCAAAGTAATTATGTTGAAAAATAACATGTTCCAGTAACAATAGCACCACTTGAAATTCTTTTAAAATTATTTTCAGGTTGTTCAAGAATTGTCGATTTAGTTTCTGTCCAGTTAGACTATCTGGGTTTGAGTCACTGCTTTGTTGCTTACTAGCTGTGTAACCTGGGGCACATTTCTTAACCTCTCTCTGCCTTAATTTCCTCATCAGTTAACTAGAAATGATAGAGCTATTAAGTAGACTAAGTGATTTAATATATGAAAAGTGCTTAGAACTGCTTCGACAGACACATAGTAAGCATTCAATCAATATTAGCTTTATGTGACCCATCTTCTTTGTCAGATTTGGCTTTGAGGACAGATGTGATTTTTTTAGCATTTCCCAAAAGTCACTTAGGGTGTGATGATCACCACTCTTGAGGCTATTCTGTAACACACACTGCAGATTTTGTTTAACCTACCAGCATTCCTCCTAATGTGGGGTGAGTAGCTTATCTGTTTAATAATTATGTTCTCTATGGACATGCCTATATCTTGCCATTTGAATATGGCCACTGAAGATTTTTTAGCACTAAGCTCTAAGGATATCAACTTTTAAATAGCTACCAGAAATTTTAATGGCTACCAGCAATGCGAATCAATACAACATTCAAATCGTAAGGTTTTGGCCTTCATTTAAACCCACGGAAAGACTATATCATAAAATGTACAAGTTGGACTATTTAAAAAAATGCCAAGCCCCTTTCATTCTAGTTTTTCCCTTTTTACATTTTTTTAATCCATCCATTATGTCACCCTCATTTCTTCCAGAGCTCAAGCTGATTTGCAAATGTGCTGCCATTTCCCCTCTCATGACTTGTAGAGACAATCATTTTTTCCAAGGCCATGCACCCAAAGGCTGGACCAAGCATGTTTTCCCCCGTAGTTACGCTGCTATGGAACACTGCTTTTCTTCCTTCTTGCTTCTGAAATATACCAGCTTCCAAAACAAATGGAAAACTTGCCACTCAAAACAAGATCTAGTAACCTCAGGTCTCATTTCCACTCTAACCAAATTTAGTTGAATTAACAGTCCCATTACCTCAGGTAAGGCCTGATTTAGTGCCCAGTGCTTGGTAATGGAAACTACAGGTAAGTGAGGAGAAAGAAAACAAAAACCCCTAACTTGAATTTTTTAGTGATTTTAAAGTGATCCAAAGCCCCCAAAAAGAATGGTTCGAACCCCAAGTATTGGAAAATAACACAAACCTGGAATAATAATTTTTTAAATTGGCCTTTAGCTTTAAGAAGAGGTTGGTGGTATTTAGAAACCTAATTATGATCCCATTTAATCCTAGCTGTAATCTTAATATTTAAAAACCCAGACCTTTGGAGGCAGAGGTTGTAGTGCGCCGAGATCATGCCACTGTGCTCCAGCCTGGGGAACAGAGCAAGACTTTGTCTCAAAAAACAAACAAACCCAGACCCTTGTTGAGTCTCACAGGAGGGATGTGAAATGGATGTGAAATCCTCATGATTTTACTCTCCCACTGTTGGTCCCCCCAGTTGGCATTTCAAACTTTGCTGCCTTAATTCTTCCACTATGCCCAGCTCTCAAAGCTCTTTTTAGTCATGACAGGTATTTCTCAAAAGCAAGCAAACTGTACTATTTTCAGTATAAAAACAACAAAACAAAATGTATAGTTAATATTGAAAGAGAAATTTGAAAAATAGGAAAATGAAGCCCTCTTGTGGACAAAAATGTTTTATCAGGTATGCACAAAATTCACTGATCATATTTGAATACAAAAATACTCAGTAGAATATATTTCAGAATAAAATACAAATGATTTGCCCAAGACGGTCTAACTCCAATTCCCAATTCCAGTTTGTCAGGACACAAATGATCTCTTGTACCGCTGACTGATCTTGGAGATCAGCTGAAAGCCTTGTGGCTTATGGAAATGTCTTAATTAGTCAGGAGAAAGAAGTGTGTTTGATATGGTGATACACGCAGGTTGGCATTCAGATTGCTGCCTATGAATTTCCATCCGGAGTCTGAGATGCTATCAGCAACTCTATCCCCCACGCTCCCACCTCCTTCTCCCACTTAAGACTGCAGGCAGACCTTCTTGCCACCTCCTCCAGGCCGGGATGACAAGTAGGGAGAGTGAGTCATCACACAGGATAATCCGAATGTCTTGAGTACATGCTGTTTGAAAAGTCAAAGACAGCACTGAATCTGAAGGCTTTATGACATTTGCATTTGCATGACTGTCTTTGCCCCAGACTCTGCCACTGCTATTTTCGACAAATCACTTAACCTCCTGATTTCTAATTCCACTTTCTTAAAATGGGAATAAAAGCGATACTCTCTTAATCTGCTTCACCAGGTCCTTGAGATTCTTTGCCAACTATGAAGGAGGGAGTAGGAAAACAGTGTGGTTCCAGGCGCAAACTCACATCCTAGCTCTGCCATTTGCTGTCCACCAGCGGCCCTTCTGCTTTGGACCCTGGAGAAGTGTCAAAGCCTCTCTGTGCTGCAGATTCCTCATCTTTAAAATAAAAATGATATCCCAGAGAGTTGTTGAAGATTCACTGAGTAAATGTAAATTGCATAGAACAATGCCAGGCATTGTAAGTACTATGTAAGTAATAACTGTCATTAGGACATGTAATGGCTCATGTGAATGGTTGTTATTACTACTGTTTGCTATGCTCTGAAATATGGAAATAAGAAATGTCGCTATCTGAAATAATCTCCTAAGTGTGAAACTTTGCCTGGAAAGAAGTAACTGGTAACCATAGCTTCAGAGAAACTATGTTATTGAAAACTGCATTCTCGTAGCTCTACCATTTTGAATAAATGCATATTCTTTATATATTAGCTTTCACAAAAAAGGAAACACACCTGATATGTGAAAATTACTTAATAATGTTAAAGGTTATCAATTTACGAGAACACTGCAATTGACCCATACACTCACTCTTTCCAGAACATTTCTATGCTCATTTGCCATTGTTATTACACATTCTAGTGGATGAAAGAGATACCTCATACCAATTAAAAAATAAAATGAGGATCAGAAATTAAAAGGATGCCTTACATGTCATAAATTGTCTACACTGGCTTTCAAAATCAGCAAGACCAATTCCTGGCTACCTCTTGGCTCTTTTTCATAACGTCTAAATTATGTTGACATTGGTCATAGCCATTGTAATTATATCATAAAATTTCACTGCAGAAGACATCATCATTCCAAAACCTTTACAGCAACTTCATTCACATTATACTATAAACACGAGGGAGACAACACTGTGATTATATGCTCTCATCTACATCCCTTTTTCTTGGAATATTTACATTTTTATAATGTATTATTTTTCTTCCTTCATAATTTTGGGCCAAAACAGCAGTATATAAAATGGGTCAGCCAGGCTTACAGACAGTGTGGCTGGTACTTCCATTCCAACCTCCTTTCCTGCTGAAATGAACAAGGTGGAGAGGCAGGGTCATGGGCAGGCAGGTTTAACCTGCAGGCAAGGCTGGGACCTTGAAGAGTCACAGGGAAACTTCAAAGCTGAGGGCAACAATCGGACTCCCCACCTGGAACACAAAGCCCTCTTACATGTGGTAAAGTATCCTGATAAAGAGGGGCTTGGGGTTGTTATAGGCGGTATCAACTCTAGCATTACCCTTGAGTACCAGTTTCTAGTGTCCTGGTAGATAGAAGTTCCAGTAGATGAACTTCTGGGACTTGACTCAATCCCCTAAAATGACAGATTTTCCCAGAAATAGGAGGAGGGATGAAAAAAATGTGATCCATATTTATAAAAGAGTCTAGCTTTGATAGGTCAGTGGCTTACAATGTTTTTTCATTAATACTGAAACTAAAGAATACATGTTACAAAGCAACCTAGTATACATATGTGTATTTATATGTGTGTGTGTTTAAAACTATCTCTCTATATATGAAGCAAAATTTTCACAAAAACAATATTTACCCTCATTATACACAACACATTCTGATGCTACCCATTCTGTCTAATTTTTTTTTAATTGGTTCTGACTCAATTAATTTCACGGTCCAGTCCACTCCACAGGTTGCAACCTGCAGTTTTAAAATGCTATTACAGAGAATTCCCATTATAGATTGCAGAGTGGGGGCTCTGGGCAAAGAACACCTGGCCACAAGACCTGCCTTCTCTTCTCACCGTATGACTCTGGTCAAGTGACTTAACCTTTCTGTTTCCCAACTCTGTTGCAGTCTTCGTTTTATTTCAAGAGTCATTGAGAGAATTAAGTGAGAAATCATTTAATCATTTATGTGATACTTTTAGAACTGAGCCTGACTCTTAGCAGGGGCTCAATGAATGCTGGCCTGCATCCCTGTCATTATCTCTGAAAGCCAGTAGAACGAAACTGTCGGCCGCTGGGGGGTCCTTATGCCCAGAAATCAACTCTCACCATGGAGAGATATCTATTCACTCTCCTCCTTCCTCCGTCTGCTCCAGTCACATGAGCTTTCCATGTCACCAAACACACTACAAACTCACTGCCTTTGCCCTTGATTGTTCTGCCTTGAGTGTTCTTCCCTCTAATATTCCTATGTCTTCTCACTTCCTGGTCTAATCACCCTGCCCAGCTCCCTGCCTTTATTCAGAAAAAAAGTTCATCTTGCAGGCTGAAGGCTGCCTTTCCTGAGAAAGCCCTGCTCGAAAGGTTGGCACTGCACAGGTGACTGGGAACCTGGCTATTAAACAGTTTCCCATGCTGATATAAAACTTTCCCTAAATGATAAGGGAGGCTCAATGTGTCTAAACCGCTTATATAAATAATGTGGTTTATGCCGAACACCTACTTCCTTCTGGGGGTCAGGGATTTGGGTACATACTAAACAGAGGGTGTCTACCTGACCAGCTCCCAATAAAAGTCTTGGGCACTCGGTATCTCATGAGCTTCCCTTATCTCAACACTTTGCATGTGTCATGAGAATTCATTGCTGGAGGGATTAAGTGCATCATAGGTGACTTTACTGGAAAGGACTCTTAGAGCTTGACCCAGTTTCCTCTGGACTTCACCCCATGTGCTGGTTCCCTTTGCTGATTTTGCTTCGCATTTTTCATTATAATAAATCTCAGCCATGAGTATGCTGAATTCTATGAGTCCTGCAAATCAGTGGGAGAGATCTTCGGAGCCACCCACACGCAGGCCTGCATGCAAATATCGCCACCTTGAACAGACCTTCCCTGACCACTGTCTCTGTAGTATCAGCATTCTTTAATCGTAGTCATTCTCTGTCACCTCAAGTGCTTTGCCGAAGAGTAGAGCAGATCTCATTCTATTTGTAAAATAATTGTATTGTCTTCCCTACTGAACATAAGCTCCGTGAGGGCATTTAGGCATTCAGTATTATTGAGCCTCCATAATGTGCTAGATACCATGACAGGCACTGAGGACACCACAGGGAAAAGACAGATAAATCCCCTTCCAAAGGAGCTTATGTTTATGGGAGGAGACACACAATAGATTTGTTTACTTGTTTAATATCAAGGATGGTGGGCACTAAAAAGGATAATAAATCAAGGTCCAGGGATAAAGGATGGCATAATTCTTCCGTAGGGGTTAGAGAACACCTCTTCTGAGAGCATCACATCTAGAAGCCTGGGGAGCCATATCTAACCAGGCTACCTTCCCAGAGGAGGTAATACACCCACACTTAAAGGGAGGGCCTCTAACTAACTTCTGTACCATATGACTAGAAGTCAATAAAATCCCAAAAGGCATTATTCACAATAGTCATAATTTAAACAAAGAAAAAAATTATTTGGCGAATAAGCTAAAACACCTTGGTTTGGGAAGACTTTCATTGAATAGCAGGCCATGACCATTGTTTAGAATTCAAGAAACAATTCTTGGGATTTCTTTCATTAAAAAAAAAAAAAAAAAAAAATCAAGGAAGTCCTACCAAAACCTTCTACATCTTTACGTGACAAGTTAGCATGTCCCACAGTAGTACCTAGTCACTTTGAGACTTCAGACACACCGACTTTAAAACCAAAACTATTTGTACATTTCTCAAAGAGAAAGGAAATGGTTCATCTGAAATGTAAAACCTCCACCTAGTCTAGACTAAAGTGAGTCTCTCCAGCGTAAAATGGCAGCTCTACTGCTTCTCCATCTGTCCAAGTCCAGCATCAGCCAGAGAATATCAATAAGCTTTACAGTCACAGAATCACAGGGCATTAGAACTGGGAGGGATTGACAGATCACCAAGTAAAACAATGCTCCCTCCGTGGGGTTTTGCTATTAAGGAAAGTAATGCTCAGAGAGATGTTGCTGAAGTTCACATGAGCAGTTTACAAACCTTAAACTCCATTTTCCTAATTTTAATCTAAAACCTTCAAGGCAAGGAACAAGCTTCTTATCTGATAAATAAACGAATAAACTCAGAAAGAGCCAGTGTTGAATGACACTGCCTTCAAAATTGGGAAGTTGTGCCCTTTCTGAACTGGATCCAGACTGTCCAAGGAATAAGGTAAGAATAAAGGAAACAGTCCTCAGTCCCAATTCGTCTTCCTTTTTCCTTAAGAGAAAACACCCTTGTATCAAGGTGAGAGAGAGGCGGTCTGGGCAGACCACTGAAGCAACCCCACAGTTCCTGATGGAGACTGTATTTCCCTAATTTTAAGGAAGGACAGAGACAAAGTCTGGGGTACACATTTTCCCTCTCACATTTTAACGTTTCTGAACATTCTAATTTGATAGGTATATTTAATATTGTAAAGATGACATTAAATTGATGATGCATCTTATAATTGATACTTCAGAACTGAAAGCCAAGCCCAGAATGAAGCTTCAATTCCTAAAGAGGCCTAAGAGTTTACTCCTTACCCACTGGTTTTCCCTTTTGTTTGCCAACTGCAGCCCTTCTCCAGCATCTTTCTACGTCTCAACCTCCCTAATCCCTCTCATCCTGCATGTAGCCAAATGCCCAAACCCTCTACTGAGGTTCCTGGGTAAACCCATATATGCTGCTACAGCCCTATTCTCATAAAAGCAGTAGAAGCAGGAGGCACAGCAGCTTTGGTACTTTTCTTTTTCTTGCTAATAACCCCCTGACAACCTGGATGCACTGAAAGAGTTTGAATCGGTTGGGAGGAGCAGGGAACTGCGGCAGAGTGTGGGGGCAAGAGATCAGGTTCAGGCAGACTTGGCATCCAGGCCACGCCTCCTTTGTTACCTCTCTGTGCCTCAGTGTTCCTGCAGTTTACATAAGGTTGTGAATCATAGACGTTCCCTTGGAAGGCTGTGAAAATGACACCAAGTTACAGAAGAGACCTGGTACTTGGTAAGCACACAATAAATGTAAACTTTTTATAACTGTATTTAATAATAATTGACCCCTAAAATTCCTCGTTGTAGCCACCAACCTATTTCCCAGATCACCTTGCAGAGAGAGATCAGGGGGCATTACTACAACACGAATCTGTGGAGTGGGAGGAACTGGTTGAAAACAGCGGGGCAGCCTAAATTGTCACCAACTGGGACAGATATCCCAGGTTACCTGAGCAGTAACTGTGGAGTCAAATGATGATGTGACAAGTTTTTAAGATATGAACACTGTTAATTTTTCACTTAAAATATAGAGGCTGAATAATGAATCAAGCTCTAAGATAATCAAAAGCACTAAAAAGCCTATTCCTGGATCCAATTGTTTTGAGCAAATAAAAACCCTTATAATTTTTAACCATGTAAAGTGCACTAGGTACATTAGGCTCTGGTGGGCTTCTGGCTATGCCTGCACAATCATTTCACTGGCCCTAGAGAGCTTTAAAAAATAAGGTCAAAGTTTTACTGTTTTTTTTTTTTTTTTTTTTTTTTTTTTTTTTTTTGCTATTCTCCTTGCTGTCATCCCGTCTCTCTCTGTCACCTGCTTGGCCACCAATTCTCACCAAAGACCCTTTTCCTGTATGTATCACCACCACCCAAAGATGGTGTATCTGCTGTGCCACCATCATTGGTGGCCCAGGTCATTCTTGCCACTTAGAAAATAACCTTTAAGATCTATTGGGTTAGAATAATACTAGCTCTAACCATTGTTTCGTTAGTTAAAATGGTACTAGCTCTAACCATTGTTTCGTTAGTTAAAACTCCTCCATAACAGCTCCCCAAAAAAAGCACAGTAAAGAGAGCAGGGTCAAAGAATTCTCAGAATAGAAGTGAGGAGTCCCTACTATCATACCAACTTTCATACCTTAGGCTGCACACTGCTCCCTGGGTTCTAGTTTCCTCACCTGTAAAACAAGGTCAGGAACAACATTTGATCTTCTTTCTAACTGAGAAAATATACATTAAAATATTATATGTGTATATGCACATGCATTATACATTTATAAATACATATGAAAATAGTATATATACTATATAATACACAATACATAGATGTGTTTATTATAGACCAGTGATCTATTATGTTGGTGCCAAAGTGATTGTGGTTTTTGCCATTATTTTCAATGACAAAAACTGCAATTGCTTTTACACCAACCTGATACATGAATGGCAATTAGGCAACACTGCCAAAACTAAATCCAGCCTCATGGCCAGTCAGAGACTTACATCGATTTCTTATTCTTCAGCCATGATGGTAATGAACTTCAGAAACAGAGGGAGGATGGATAAATACAGATGTACTTAAAAAAGTCAATCTGGGGTCACACTGAAAAGAATGAAAGGCTGTCTGAAGGAAGGAGAGAAAGTTGCTCAAATGATGAAAACAATATTATGCTTTTCTTTTTTTAAAACATTATGAGGGTAAAGTAGCTTTGGAAGCTCTATGTTCCCCCAGCCACTGCACACAGACAAAATATAGCTGCATGTTCTCCCATAGTTACAAAATCATCCAAATTATTTCCTAGAATCCAAGGCGCTCATTAACAGCCTATGCTGTGAACCTTGGATCTTCAGCTCTAGCAGGCTGGTTTTCTCCCTGCCCTGTGAAGGTAGTTTTGCACACATTCTTGCCTCTGCCTATCTGAATCTGTCCCATCCCCTACTGTTTAGAATACTACTGTTCAATACAGTAGCCTCTAGGTAGATGGGACTATTTAAATTTAATATAAAGTACTTAAAATTATATAAAATTTAAAATTCCATTCCTTAATCATACTAGTCTTATTTAAAATACTTTCCAGCTGCATGTGACTAGTAGCTACTGCACTGGATAGCACAGATACCATATTTTATCATCACACAAAGTTCTACTGGATAATGCTGGACTATAGGAAGGGTTGGCAAATATATATTTTTTTCCATTTCTTTTTTTTTTTTTTTTAATTTTAAGTTCTGGGATACATGCAGGTTTGTTACACAGGTATACAAGTGCATGGTGGTTTGCTGCATCTATCAACCCATCATCTAGGTTTTAAGCCCTGCATGCATTAGGTATTTGTCCTAATGCTCTCCCTCCCCTTGCCTCTACCCACCAACAGGCCCCTGTGTGTGATGTTCCCCTCCCTGTGTCCATGTGTTCTCATTGTTCAACTCCCACTTATGAGTGAGAACATGCGGTGTTTGGTTTTCTATTCCTGTGTTAGTTTTCTGAGAATAATGGCTTCCAGCTTCATCCATGTCCCTACAAAGGACATAAACTCATTCTTTTTTATGACTGCATAGTATTCCACGGTATATATGTGGGTTGGCAACTATTTTCTGTGAAAAACCAGAAAGTAAGTTTAGGCTTTTGGGGCCATGAGACACAACAGGGGCTATTTTATGGATACTTACATAACAAAATAAAAGTTTTTTCACAAATCTTTTACTGATAAAATTCAAATAATAATAATAATAATTAGGCTGGGGGTAGTGGTTCATGCCTGTAATCCCAGCACTTCGGGAGGCTGGGGTAAGAGGATCCTTTGAGCTCAGGAGTCAAGAATAGCCTGGGTAACATAGGGAGATCCCATCTCTATAAAAAAATAATAATAAACAATTAGCTCAGCATGGTGGCAGGTGCCTATGGTCCCAGCTACTCAGGATTCTGAAGTGGGAGAATAACTTGAGAGTGAAATGCGGAGGTTACAGTTAGCTGAGATTGTGCCACTCTACTCCAGCCTGGCTGACAGAGTAAGACCCCATCTCAAAATGATAATAATAATAATTGAATGAAATTATTTTATAATACAAGCCTACTACTGAGAAGAATGAAATTCTTTTTTGAGGGAAAACATTTTGCTTACATGGGCTTCCAAATTAATGTTTCCTATAATTCTTTAATTAAATGAATTGCAAATGTTCGTCTATAAAAACTATTCTCAGCTTGTGGACCACTCGCACAAGTAGGCAGCAAGCCTGATGAGGCCTGTGTACTGTAATTCACAAGTTCCAGGCCCATAGTGTTTCTTAGTGGAACACCATCAACACTTTGGGTGGGCCATTCTTCATTTTGTAGGATTAGCCCACACATTGAAAATATTGTGCATCCTTGACCCTCAAGCATTAAATACTATAGCATCTTCCAGTCAATGTGATAACGAAAATGCCCCACCACATATTCAAGCCCTCCATCACCCATGGGGAGGCGTCATTGCCAGATGGAACCATGGAATCTTTACTTATGTCCACCTTTTCTGCACCTCTAACCATACAACTTCCTCTGACCTTCTAAATAATCTACTATTAACTATTGACCCCTGTGAGTGGTATAAATGAGGCTGAAATTGCCAAATATGTGTGTGGGAACATTCATTGTAACCAAATGTCAAGTTGAACACATTCAGATTCCCATGTCTTGACATACCTGATGAATGAGCCCACTAGGAGCTCATTTGTGTGAGAAGCTAAGGTTTCTCCTAGAAACACAGCCACACTAAAGGAATGGAGTCAAGACAGAAACCTGGTCTAAAAAACGTGGGCCAGTGCTGGGGGAATTAACGATTTATATTCCCATTCATTCATTCCTTCAACAAATATTTCCTGTTTGCTCTGTCAGGCACTGCTGGAGACCATGGACAGAGGCATGTATGAGCCATCAGGCTTCCATGCTGTCCTTCCATCCTCAGCCTGTCACTCAGCAGTCATGCAGTTCCCTCATCTGCACAATGAGACAAATGGTAGCTCATATCTCGGTTGGCTTAAGCCCTTAGAGAAGTACCTGGCACATAATTATGGCTAATCCTTATTTTTCGTGCACTCATTATATTAGTTACAATTTTTCTTCAAGCCAGTTATGGATTCATGCCCAGGTTCTTAAAAGAAGAGACAGCAAGAAAGGGTACGTGAAAACCATGAAAATTTATTAAATGGAAGTTTTTGGATACTTGGGTGTAAATTGGCATTGAAGGGTTTTCCAAATGCTGGTAGTACCAGCATAGCAGGAAATGGTGCCATTGGTGTCAGGAGCCTTCCAGCAAGTCATCCTCTCTGTGTGGGGAACAGAAGCCAAAGTAGCAGATATGACCTCAGGGCTCCTGGGCAGGAGAGGTGTAAAATGGCAGACACCTTGCCCAGCCAAGAGGTATTTACTGTGAGCACTTGGGAACTAGCCTGGGGGAAGCCTCTGAGAGCAGAGTGGGACTGAGGCTCCCAGAACCAGAGAAATACTGTCCCATGACTCAGTAGTGGCCTTATTTTACCCAAAAACTGGTATGGCCTTGGAGTATTTTTTTTAGTAATAAGAACTATCAGCCGGGAGCAGTGGCTCACGCCTGTAATTCCAGCACTTTGGGAGGCAGAGGTGGATGGATCAGGAGTTCGAGACCAGCATGACCAACATGGTGAAACTCCATCTCTACTAAAAATACAAAAATTAGCTGGGCATACCCAGCAGAATGCCCAAGTAATAAATAATGTTTATTTAAAACCAGCGGGAACTTGTCAACTATATATACAGAGTCATAGGTCTTACTACTTATCATTAGAAATAATATAAATTTGGTAGCTTTTTATAAGTCTAAAGCAGGTGGCACTTACCTAAGGATGTTATTGGCTGTTACCACCAGAGCTTCATCATTCACAGATTCAACAGTCACAAAGAGAGTTTGGGGCAGACTCAGTTTTCCAAGCTCTGAGCGCTTTGCAAAGATGGTGAAATTGTCATAAAGCTCCTTGCTGTCATCATGAACATAGTAAATCAATTCATTTTCCACCTATAACAAACCACAAAATCACTAGGTTGCTGAAATGTGACTTAAAAATATGAACAAATGGCAATTTTAAAAATTCTTAATTTTTGTTGAACAATGAGAACACATGGACACAGAGTGGGGAACATCACACACTGTTGGGGGCTGGGAGAGCTAGGGGACGGATAGCAGGGAGTGGGGGTATTGGGGAGGGATAACATTAGGAGAAATACCTAATGCAGTTGACGGGGAGGTGATAGATGCAGCAAACCACCACAGGTATACACCATAAGTATATGCGTATACCTATGTAACATATACCTATATACCTATCCTGCATGATCTGCACATGTACCCCAGAATTTAAAGTATAATTTAAAAAAAAGAAAAATGCAAAAAAACAACCTTAATCTTTAAAATCTCTCTAAAACAAAAAAGCATGTCCTCATCCCGCGAAGTTTCAGTCTAACAATCAGAGTGTAAACTATGATGGATAGCATAGTTTTTCTGAAATGATACTACATCCCAGACATAGGATTAAGGAGGAAGGAAGCAGTTGAGCAATGTGGTGTAGCAGAGAGAATGCTAGACTGATCATCAGAAGATCTGAGGTCAAGTGCTACTTCTAACATTAAAGTGTATTGTTAGTAACTAATTTTTGAGGTTGCTAATTGCTTTATTTGACAATTCAAACTGTTAGATTTCAGTTCTGAAACTTCTACTCATCCATTGCTTGGATTTCTAGAGACATATGGACCAGAGCATTTATTAAGTTTGCCCAAATTTCTCTTTCTAAACTAAGTACACATTGGTCCTTTAATTGTTCTTTGTATGTGAGGTTACACTCCTATAATGCTGCTCCTTCTCCTTCAGAATACAATAGGTTTTGGTGCAACTAATAAAGGATGCTACGCATAACCAGCTAACTTACATCTCCTGTGAGCAAACTGTCATGAATTACATTGAAATCAAATTCCTCTAACAACACAGATCTCCCTCTCCATAATAATTGAAATGCAAACATTTAATTTTACTTCTGTTACAGTTTATCTTTTTTTTTTTTTTTTTTTTGAGATGGGGTCTTACTCTGTCACCCAGGCTGGAGTACAGTGGCATAATCTCAGCTCACTTCGACCTTCACCTCCCAAGCTCAAGCAATCCTCCCACCTCAGCCTCCCAAGTAGCTGGGAAGACAGGCAAGGGCCACCATGCCTGGCAAATTTTTTGTATTTTTGGTAGAGACGAGGTTTCACCACATTACCCAGGCTTGTCAGATTTCATCTCTTTAATGTTAGTGCTGAAATGGTCCTCCAGAGGATTAGTTATTCCTCTTGGATTTGTCATAGCCACAACTTTGATCAAAATGCCTTTCGTGTCTTTAAAACTCTGAAATATTGAAGAGCACAGGATCTAAATCAGAGACCAAGGGGATTATAAAACTAAAGGGAACTCAGCTACAGTGGGTCTGTGACCCAAACATACCACAGAGAACTTTCAAACCCCAAAAAGAGTAGCTGAACTTCTGAAAACGTCTCTGGGACTGTGTTTATTTTGATAAAATAGAGCCAAAATTTTTAGCAGTTCAGCTTCGCCCATTCCTGTGGCGTACTTCCTTTGAGCAAAGTCTTTTGATTTTCCAGAAGTGTTTCTGACTAGAGTTGAAAAGTTCATGAAAGGCCTCAAGGGAAAGACCTTGTGTCCACTCGTACACAGGTGCTATGAGAATTTCTTTGGAGTTCTGTGGGCAGAGGAATTCCAGATCATGGCCTGTCACGTGCTCCTGGAACATGCTGTCTTAAGCTATTTAAAAACAAACATGGCAGATGGCTCTGAGCAGAAGCAGGGTGCATTTTAATGCACTTTAGGAACGTAGCCTTTCAATAGCAGTCATGTCCAGAGTACTTCTCCTGGAAAAATACATCATTTCCTTAATGGAGTGACACTTCCCAAAATGACATGCCATTTAATATTAATTTGAAGGCAAAGAGATGGTATGTTGGGGATTTGTCTATCCCTAAACTTCTAAAACCAGAACAATATCCACTGGCCTGAAATTAAAGAATCCAATAAACTAATGAAAAATCTTGAAAGATTCAAAAGTATTCAGTCCCCTGTTACCAACTCTGTTCAGGGGTATATTTGGCATTCCTCTGCTCACACATCCTCATCCCCCAGTGCTCCCCTCTCACTCCTCACTCTGGGTCAATGGTGAAGCCTTGGGCCTCCCCACATCTCACCTACTGGCTCACCTGCTGCACTCTCCACCATGCCTGCAGCACCAGCCACACGGGACGACTTGCTGCTACTTGGACACGCCAGGCATGCTCCCCACGCAAAGCTGTTGTTCTCGATCTTCCTTCTGCCTGAATGTTTTCCCCATATACACTTAGCTCACCCATCACCTCCTCCAGGGTCTGCTCAAATGCTGCCTTCTCCACTCTGTTAGAAATTGAATGTCAATATACACACACACTCCACTAAAGGTCCCAGCACTTCCTAGCTCCCTTTCCCTCTTTATTTTTCTCCATAGCACAAATCATTCAACATGTTATTTATTTCATGTATTTATTTTCTTTATTGTTTCTCCCTGCTTCTCTCTTTCCCTTATCAGGAAAAATGCTCCCTATGGGCTGCGATTATTACCTAGTTAGTTTACCAATTTATCCCCAATACTTAGAACTGGCATCCCTGACACAAAACAGATATTCAAAACTATTTCTGAATGAATGAAGGGCAAGAATGGCCAGGAATCTCCTCCCTCTCCAAGTCACTAAAGCCTGCAGTCACTAGTTTTTAGAGATTAGAGTCACTGTAAGTGAAAATGACCATGTCTCAAAACTTGGTGATCCCAGGAGTCATGTAAGGGAGAGACAATGTGAAGGGGTCGCCTGGAAAGCAGGGACCCCTGACTTTGACTCTTCTCTGTGAACAAAGCTACATGACAACACAGACAGCATGTTGTCACAGCAGATGCACAGGGAACACCTGCATCTTGACACATACATTTCAACCAGTCATTCCTAAATACACGCCTCTTAGGAAGCACAATTAATCACTCAATTGACCAAGATAGGACCAAAATTTAGTGCTCAGAAGATAGGATTATAATTAACAAACTAATTTTACAGAAGTATGCAACTCAACTCACAGCAGAGCAGGTATGAAATCGTCCTCGATGGTTTGTCCAGCATTTAAAGGAGAAGCCATGACTGAAAGACACCCACCTGCACAAGGTCACTAAAGCATCACGTTCTCTGGGACCCCTGTGGAGAAGCACTGATGTCTAAGGTCTTTTCCAACCCTCGGCATTCTCTGCTTCTTCCCTGGCCTCCCAAAGTCCCCTGGTTAAGTCCAGCTGCCTTGATGTGTAATTCAGGTTACATCTCCTGTGGTCAAAGGGGAGGACTCCTCCTCAGGCTAGCTCCACATCCTCTCCGCCACTCCTCCACCTCCTGGACGACTCCCGGCCCTGCTAGAATGCCCTTGGCCATGCTGTTCCCTTTGCCTTCCCTGTTTTTCTCTGTTTCCTCCTCTGTTATATCCCTGCTCATTCACTCTCTGCTCACAGTGTAGCTTAAACATTAATTCCTCTGTGAAGGCTTCTCTATGCTCTTCAGTTAGAATCACATGTGCCAATTCTTTGTTCCCACAGAACCGCTGTGAGAAGCAAAAAGAGTGCACCTTATATTAAACCTAGTGCCCCTGATTGCTCAACAGTATTTCTTGAGAGCGAGGAATATGTTTTAGTGACCATGGTAACTCCACACTAACTTGAACAGGATGTTTAGTAAATTGATTGAAATCCATGAATGAGTTGCAATTCTTAGAAGCAAAATGAAGCATCAGACAAGTGTTCCTAGCTGACTAGACAAAGACATTCTAAAATGGTAGGTGGTTGTTAATGGTTCCAAGCCTGGAGAGTGTATATTCTTAGGGGCTTATAAAGGAAATGATGGGGACCTGTAAGTTACTTTTCAAGATTTAAAAAGAAAGTAATGGAAATCATTCTTTTATTCACGATAAGAAAGTAGTCTGACAATAAGACCATCCTAACCCAAAGCAAAGAAACATGACAGCAGCCCAGAGTTGTCCTTGGTTATTTTATGCTGATTGGACACCAAATTGGCAATGCTGCCCACCTCCCTGATTGCAGGGACCGGAGCTCTTTAACCATCGAGAGCTTACCTTCATCATAGGGTGTGATGTGGAGAAAGTACCCTGTAAGCATCTATTGGTTGAATGAGGAAATGAATGAATGAAAAAATCCACCAATGATTAAAGCATACTTGTGTTAAATACCTGGGCATTAGCCCAATATTGCTGAGAGGGACAGTGACAATGTGGCACTCATCTAGAACTCGGTAATTAGGATGTTGCAGGAAACCCGTGGCATAGAAGCAAAAGCTGGAAAGCCAGGTATGTTTAACCTAAAAAAGGTAAAATTCAAGGAAATTTGATAACCTTTTCTTTTAAATACTTAAAGAGCTTTCATAAAAGAAGGCTCTGGAGTACTAGAGTCAAGACTTAGGAGAAAAAGTTTTTAAATGGCAGATTTCAGCTCAGTCTACATAACTTTCTAATAACTGGAGTATGTTTACATTGGAAGGGCTCATCTCAGCAAGTAGTAAGTTCTCCATCACTGAAGATGTTTAAGCACTGGCTAGATGGCCTCTCTATAGGGATACCGTGGAAGGGCTTCTAGCATCCATTGGGAGGTCAACTAGACACCCTCCAAGGCCCCCTCATTCCCATGAATCTAAATTATAGATAGTCATTTTTTCTCCTATCCAACATTCCCAATTACATAAACTGAGCATTATTACCTGTTTTCTGGTAAATTTCATTAGCTTTCCTCTTGGAGTTTTAGAACTTCTGATATAACCATGTTTTGGTGGTTCAAGTAGAACAAATTCACAGTCAGATCCCTTAAACTATTTGCTTGGAATTTTGAGGTATTCTTCTAGAAGTGCTCTGGTGCCACCTTCTTGAACTGTGAAATTCTTTGCCGCTGAAGAAATCCACATAGGAACAATATCCACTAAGAATTCAGCTCTGCTCACAACTTAGAAACCATTCATCACATCCAGGGAAAAACAGTCCTGCTCTTGGGCAGGGGCTGTCTGCACATAAAGAATATTGCCATCCTCCGCATCCTGCTGCATAAAAGTCAAAGGGGACCTTTCATTTGCACCCAAACTGCCTTCTTCTGGTATAAATTTTTGGAGTTATCCACGCATTGGTGTAGTTCTGACTATGAACACTGCCTCTGAAGGAGTATTATCTTCATGCCCAACCTTGAGTTCACACACAATACAGAGACACAAAAAGAAAAACATATTAATAAATGCAAAAGTCAAGACTGTTGATAGCCAAATTGTTTTATATTAACTTTCACAATTGGCTTAAGTTATACTTAGGGTTGGTACACAGTTTAAGCCTGAGTCTGTTTTGGTACCCATGCTAATATGTTTGATATCAGCCCCGGTCAGCAACACTTGAGTTGCTACTAATGTATTAACCAAGTGCCATTCACAGCAGCAAAAAAAAAACCCAGGACTCGAAGGTTGAAGTGAAAAAAATAAAATGGTAGTGTAAGGAGAAGGAATACAAGGTGGTAGGGGAAGCAGCAGTTGAGTCAGTAAAATTGTAAGACCTTGAGAGGAAAGGTTTAATCCCCATTTTAACTCGTTCGGAATTTTCAATACATATTTAATTTTTTTATTCAGCAAGCTCCATCTCAAATCTGTGATAACTGATTTAAAGTCATTGAACTGCACATGCCCCCTTGTGGTGAAACATAACTATAAGCTCTTGCAAAATAATGGGGGGAAAAAAGCTGGTTCTTACTCAAAACTCATTGTTCAAACTCTTATTCAAAACTGACTATTTAACCCATTCTGATTTGAATTCATTTTTACTTAATTTTATTGGCTGCATCTAGCAAAAAAGTAAACTTGTTTGCAGTCCTGAGGGTAGATTCAGAATAGCCTGCATTTGTGGTCAGTTGTTACAAATCACAGCTTACACATTCCATGCCCTACACAGCATTATCCTAAAAAACAACACCCCTTCCTAACTCTGATCAGCATGGCAGTGCCTGCTGGAAGTTTCCAGTAGGAGCCCCAGGAAACCAGGTGGTTTCTAATCTCACCTCTGACATTCCACTGGTCTAGGCTAGTTTTAACCATCACTTTCAGGATACAAAACAAGGCCACATTCAGAACTAAAGAAACTATATAATATAGTATTTGCTGCTATCTTAGGAATGCTTTTTACATTTGTTAAATTACTCCAAGTTTTTAGTCTATGCTTTGGCACATCATAAATATAACTCAGATCCAATGAAATATTTGCAGTGTTCCTATGAATAATGAATAAAAGTAAAGATCTCTTAATTTATCATAATATATACCTCTCTTCCTTATTCTAAGCCTATACGGTACTGAATATACATGCACATGCATGAATACAGCTTTAAAATAAGGCTGAGCTTTGCTTACATTCCATTTAAAGTGTAGGAAAATCGGTAGCATCAAAATCATAAAACATTCCAACTTTTCTTCCCAATGGCATCTATATTTTTAAAACTTCACTCCTAACACCAGGGGAGAAATCAACATAAAAGTAGCTTTCAGAAGCAAACAGCCCCTGTGGTTCTGGGAGAGTGAGAATTCTTGGTGCTATGGATAGGATAATTACCTATCTGGAGCTTTCCTCTATTCAGTTTTACTGGTTTTCTTTCTTCAACTGCAAGAGTCTTGATGTGCAGAACCTGCATGTAATGTGAGTGGCCTTCCAAACACACCTGAACGTACACTTTCCACTTCTAAGTATGTGGCTTTAACTTTCACTGTCAGGTTGAATACATCAAAGTTGCCACGGCCATTGTGCCTATAAATCACACATCCTTGCTTCAAGTCAGCCTGGGAAAATGAGTGAGAAACAGAATGATTGACCAGGATCCTGCCATGCTTTGGGGGCTGCACAATGTGGAATTCAATCTCATGGCCTGTTCTGGCATCTCGATTTGTGGTGACACTCAGGTTGGCTGCTGTGAGGCTGCCATCTTTTCTTCTCCATATGAGCAGCCCTGTGATGTTGGCTATCTGGACATCAGGGTCTGACACACTGACCTCGAGAAGAGACCATGTGTAGTCACACCATCTGTCACAAACAGCACAAAGGTGGGCTGAGTCTGCACCCCGATGTCTGAAAAGCATGTGCCCTTCCTGCCGGTCCTCTTGTCTGAACTACTAGAGATTCTGAGTGGGGTCGCTGGCTTGCACCAACCCCATTTGAGATACCCTGCCAGGTGTAGAACAACTGTCCATTGTCAAAATCTAAGTCAGGGTCATGGTAACAGATCTGCAGGGTCAATAAGCGCTGGCCATTCCGCACAATATGAAAGGCCTTATCTATCATGTGTACTGGTTTCTCATCATGCTTTAACCCAACAGAAATGGTGACTTCGATTTCTGTAGATGAATGCTCTGAGTCAAGATCCCTGACTGTTCCCTCTGGTCCTGTGATGGAGGCCACAACAAAGAACTCATCACCCTAGATGTCAGAGTCAGTATAAACATACATCAGCTATTCACTGACTATGACTTGATTTGAGAACATAGTGATATTGTCATTATTTTCCAGAGAAACAGACAAGGTAAGCAATTTCAACTTCCCATGTTGAGCCCTTGGTGATTTATGCTGGAAGATCTGACTGTCCAAGATTTGAACAAATAATTCTAATTTTGTAATTAATTTCCCTTCTCCTTCTTTAACAAATAATCCTGTTAGTTAAAATTATGTACGTCTTATCTGCTTTAAAGTTGATTCTGAAAGTGTAATATCTGATTTTATGTATTTTGCAACAATAAAAAACCTGAAAATATCCTGTGAGTCTTCCTTTGGCCTCTCCTTATCTTAGAGTCTGTAAAATTTTTTTGCTTAAGATTGAGTTTGTTTTTAGACCTTTATTGCCAAGTGGCACTTTTCCTTTCTTAGGTGGGATCAGTAACTTAAAATCCAATTCCCTCTCAGCTGCTTCACACCCTCTGTCACAGCCTGCAAATGATCAGAATTCAATATGTGCTTGTTTATTTGACTGATCTCTAGAGGAACATTTTTCAGAAGGGTAAACTTCAGCCATTGTATTGTAACTGGAAATATCAGCTCTTCACTGACTTTTCCTTCTATGTTAACTTTAAAGTGATCTGTAACATTTTCTAGCTGCAATTCTTTGAAGGTACTACAGTACCAGATCTGACTCTGATCAACAAAACACTGAGAAAAGGTGCTGCCTCATTTCCATTTCCCACTTGACCCTCACTGTTGAATATGGCCATATTGAAGTGGAAAGTGATGTAATAACAGGTCTCCATCTCAGCCCATTAGCCATTAACCTCCACTGACAAGTTACTCCATGTAATCAGAGGAGTGCCACCCTGTTCTATGACCACACTAATTCTACTGACTACTGAAAAGTCCCAAGGAACAGTCATGATCTGCAACACTGCCATATTACTAACAAACTCTCCATCACCTTTTCTCTGAAAAATGAGTTTCGATGACCCGTGTGCACATAGAAAAGATTGCCATCTCTTAAATCTTCATGTGTAAAATGATTAATGGCTGTCCTGGGATCACTTACATTTTCTAAAAACACAGCATCTGAATTGAAGTTGCCAAGAATTGAAATACTAAGACTAAAAAAAATCTGTGTCAGGGTCTGACATGTGTATCATATTTAGGGTCAGTTGTTTCTTAGAGTTCTCAAATAGAAGAAGCAAGTTTCCTTCTGAAACCTTAAGGTATAGGGGATCATTGACTGGAATGACAATAATGTTAAACTATGTGGAACACGTTCTTGCAGATATAATGGCATTTCTTTCTTGCTATTGGAATAAACCATAGATGTAAAATAATCCATAGGTTCTTCTGAACCATCATGGACATACCAAACTTTTCCTTGCCATAAGTCTAACATGGTAAAAGCCATCTCCATTTCTTGCTCAGGTGACATGTCTAATTGAAGGAACCCGTGAGTAGGCATTTCCTCTGTTTTAAACAGTATTTGAGAATGATGGATACCCAAATCCTTAAATGTCACATCCAGCTTCATGTGCCTTTGTTCCAGTAAGGCTCATCTACCTTCTCGGACTTCCAAGTTATTCAAAACCATGAAATCGTTACTCTCATCTTAAAGAAAAGACATGATGACCTCAGAGACAACAGTGGAAAGGAAAATTTCTGACTGATGCAGGTTTTCTATCACTGTTATGGAAGGATTTGTGTTATCAACACTCTCAGTTTTACACCCAACAGAAATATCTTTGGAAACAAGGGCATCCCTTAATGCTCTCTTTTCCAAGTTGGCTTCCAAGCTCCTTAAGCACCCTTTGAAAGAGGTCCCTTGAGCAAATTTCCCAGGCACAGAGGCAAGTTCTAACCTCTTCACTTCTTTCCACATTTGGTTATCAAGACCTCCCACTAAAAGGGCCCCTTCAATTACAAGTGGTTTGCTTTGCAAAGGCAGTGATTTCCTTATCCTTTTTTCACCTACCATTAAGTCCAGATACTCCCCTGTGAATTGAATAATGTGTCACTTGTTGTCACCGACAAAACTAAAAGAAGAAAGCTGAGTTTTACTTTTATGCCTTCCTACATAAGCCTTCAATAGACCTTTATCTATTTCCAAAGCAACAAAATCTCCTTCCTCACCCAACTGAAATAAAAGCAAGGCTTTCTGAGTTATAGTTTGCAAATAAATTCCAATAGCACTTGCCCTTTCACTTTCCATTCTGGAAAAGTGACATAGGAACCAGCGCTAAAGAAATTGATAGTTTCATCCTCCCCTGCAAAAAACTCATCAGCATCCTAGTGACACCTCATAAACCTTCTTAAAACCAGGGTAAAATCTAAGGGATGTAAGGATCTCCCTCTGGTTAAAAACCACATCCTTCATACATCCTTGAAAATTGGGGAGCTTTCCATCCAGGTAAGGAACATTGAATGCTCTGTGGCCTCCTAGGTAGATTCCATGTTGATAATTCAAATTATGCATCCCACCAGCTGCCATTTGGCAAGTCGTCTCATGTTTGTGAATAACCAAGGAAATATTATCCTTAACATAGTTCCACCAAATGTCAAACCAAGTCATCCATATGAAGCCTCTGCTCAGAAAGGAGCATTTGTTCACTTGTACCCAAATTCACTCTCACCTAAAAAGAATCACAATTAATCAGAAAGAGATCCAATATGGCCAAATAGGAACAGCTTTGGAGTGCAGCTCCCAGCAAGAGCAACACAGAGGGTAAGTGATTACTGCATTTCCGAATGAGGTACAAGGTTCATCTCAATGGGATTGGTTGCACAGTGGGAGTAGCCCAAGAAGGGTGAGCTGAGGCAGGTTAGGGAGCTGCCTCACCCGGGAAGTGCAATCCCTGGAGGAACACCCTCCCTACCCAAAAGAGGCCATCAGGGGCTTTTCCATCCACTCCAGCACTCCAGTTCAGATACTGTGCTTCTTTTGCAGTTTTTACCACCCACAGACCAGGAGATACCTGGGCTGAAAAGTGCCAGGAGTTTCCAGCATGGCTGTTTCAGCTGGCACCACAGGTTTTCACACAAAAACTCACACAAATCTGGGTGGCTGTTTCAACTGGCACCTGGAACGCCTGGGAGACAGAGCCACCCATTCAACTGAAAAGGAGGGGGCTGAAAGCAGGGAGCCAGATGACCTAGCTCAGTGGGTCCTACCCCGACAAAGACCAGAAATCTAAAACACTCTGGATCAAGAGTTTCACAACAAGTGCAGCTAGGCCCAGGATGGCCCAGCTCTGCGGTAATGGCATCCGCCATTATCAAGGCAGTCCACCACTACCAAGGCAGTCCGCATTACCAAGGCAGTCCACCATTACTGAGGAAGTCTGCCATTACCAAGGCAGTATGCCATTACCGAGGTAATCTGTCATTACTGAGGCAGTCTGCCATTACTGAGGCAAACTACCATTACCAAGGCAGTTCTAACTGTACCTCTGTAAACAAAACTGCAAGGAAGTTTACACAGCAGCTGGGCAGAGTCCATGGCAGCTCAGCAACACCTCTGTTGGCAGCCTGTGACTAGACTACCTCCTTGCTGGGCAGGGCATCTCTGAAAAAAGGCAGCAGCACATCAGGAACTTATAAATAAAGCCCCACCTTCCTGGGACAGAGCACCTGGGAAAAGAGGCAGTTACGAGTCCTGCAGCAGCAGACTTAAATGTACCTACCCAGCAGCTCTGAACAGAACAACAGAGCTCCCAGCACAGACCTTGAGCTCTGATAAGGGGCAGACTATCTCCTCAATTGACTCCTCAACCCCCATATATCCAAAGAGGCACCTCATAAAGGAGAGCTCTGGATGACATCTGACAGGTACCCTTCTGGGACAAAGAGAAGAAAAGAAGAAACTGACAGAAACCCTTACTCTTCTGCAGCCCCTGTGGGTGATTCCCAGGCAAGCAGGGTCTGGAGTGGACCTCCAGCAGTCCTGCAGCAGAGGGGCCTATTAGAAGGAAAACTAAAAAACAGAAATAAACAGCTTCAACATCAATAAAAAGGACATCTACTCAGAGAGCCCATCTGAAAATCACCAAAGACCACAGGTAGATAAATACATAAAGATGGGAAGAAACCAGTGCAAAAAGGATGAAAACACCAAAAACCAGAATGCCTCTCCTCCTCCAAGCTATCACAACTCCTCACCAGCAAGGGAACAAAGCTGGATGGAGAATGAGTCTGATGAATTGACAGAAGCCGGCTTCAGAAGGTGGGTAACAACTTCTCTGAGCTAAAAGAACATGTTCTAACCCAATGCAAAGAAACAAAGAACCTAGAAAAAAAGTTAGATGAAATACTAACTAGAATAACTAGCTTAGAGAAGAACATAAACAATTTGATGGAGCTGAAAAACACAGCACAAGAACTTCACAAAGCATACGCAAGTTTCAATAGCCAAATCAACCAAGCAGAAGAAAGCATATCAGATATTGAAAATCAACTCAATGAAATAAAATGAGAAGGCAAGATTAGAGAAAAAAAGTAAAAAGAAATGAACAAAGCCTCCAATAAATATGGGATTATGTGAAAAGACCTAATCTATGTTTGATAGGTGTACCTGAATGTGACAGGGAGAATGAATACAAGCTGGAAAACACTCTTCAGGATATTATCCATGAGAACTTCCCCAACCTAGCAAGGCAGGCCAACATTCAAGTCCAGGAAATACAGAGAACACCACAAAGATATTCCTCAAGAAGAGCAACCCCAAGGCACATAATCATCAGATTCACTGGGGTTCAAATGAAGGGAAAAATGCTAAGGACAGCCAGAGAGAAAGGTCGGGTTACCCGCAAAGGGAAGCCCATCAGACTCACGGAAGATCTCTTGGCAAAAACACTACAAGCCAGAAGAGAGTGGGGGCTGATATTCAACATCCTTAGAGAAAAGAACTTTCAATCTAGAATTACATATCCAGCCAAACTAAGCTTCATAAGCAAAGGAGAAATAAAATCCTTTATGGACAAGCAATTGCTGAAAGATTTTTTCACCCACCAGGCCTACCTTAGAAGAGCTCCTGAAAGAAGCACTAAACATGGAAAGGAACAACAAGTACCAGCCACTCCAAAAACCTACCAAATGGTAAAGACCATTGATACAATGAAGAAACTGCGTCAACTAATGGGCAAAACAACAAGCTAGCATCAAAATGGCAGGATCAAATTCATACAAAACAATATTAACCTTAAATGTAAATGGGCTAAATGCTCCAATCAAAAGACACAGATTGGCAAATTGGACAAAAAATCAAGACCCATTTGTTTGCTGTATTCGGGAAACCCATCTCACGTGCAAGGACACACATAGGCTCAAAATAAAGGGATGGAGGAAGATTTACCAAGCAAATGGAGAGCAAAAAAAAGTAGGAGTTGCAATCCTAGTCTCTGATAAAATGGACCCTAAACCAACAAAGATCAAAAGGGACAAAGAAGGACATTACATAACAGTAACAGGATCAACGCAACAAGAAGAGCTAACGATCCTAAATATATATGCACACAATACAGGAGTATCCAGATACATAAAACAAGTTCTTAACAACTTACAAAAAGACTTAGACTCCCACACAATAATAGTGGGAAACTTTAACACTCCACTGTCAATATTAGACACATCAACGAGACAGAAAATTAACAAGGATATCCAGGACTTGAACTCATATCTGGACCAAGTGGACCTAATAGACATCTGTAGAACTCTCCACCCCAAATCCACAGAAAATACATTCTTCTCAGCACCACATCACACCTACTCTAAAATTGACCACATAATTGAAAGTAAATCACTCCTCAGCAAATGCAAAAGAATGGAAATCATAACAAACAGTCTCTCACACCACAGTACAATCAAATTAGAACTCAGGATTAAGAAACTAACTCAGAACCACACAACTTCATGGAAACTGAACAACTGGCTCCTGAATTTTGACCAGATAAACAATGAAATGAAGGCAGAAATAAAGATGTTCTTTGAAACCAACAAGAATGAAGACACAACATACCAGAATCTCTGATAAATTTTTAAAGCAGTGTCTAGAGGGAAATTTGTAGCAGCAAATGCCCACATGAGAAGCAAGGAAAGATCTAAAATCAATATCCTATCATCAAAATTGAAAGAGCTAGAGGAGCAAGATCAAAAATAACCTCAAAAACTAGCAGAAGACAAGAAATAACTAAGATCAGAGCCAAACTGAAGGAGATAGAGACATTTTAAAACCCTTCAAAAAATTGATAAATCCGGGAGTTGGTTTTTTGAAAAGATCTGCAAAATAGACAGACTGCTAGCCAGACTAATAAAAAAGAAAAGAGAGAAGACTCAACTAGATGCAATAAAAAAGGATAAAAGGGATATCATCACTGATTCCACAGAAATACAACCTACCGTCAGAGATTACCACAACAACTCTATGCACATAAACCAGCAAATCTGGAAGAAATGGATAAATTCCTGGATAATTGCACCCTCCCAAGCCTAAACCAGGAAGAAGTTGAAACCCTGAATAGACCAATAACAAGGGCTGAAGTTGAAGCAGCAATTAATAGCCTACCAACCAAAATATGTCCAGGTCCAGATGGGTTCACAGACCAATTCTATCAGACATACAAAGAGGAGCTGGCACCACTCCTTCTGAAACTATTCCAAACAATCCAAAAAGAGGGAATCCTTCCCAAATCATTTCATGCGACCAACATCGTCCTGATACCAAAACCTGGCAGAGACTCAACAAAAAAAGAAAGCTTCAGGCCAATATCTGTGATGAACATAGATGCAAATATCTTCAATAAAGTACTGGCAAACTGACTGCAACAGCACATCAAAACCTTATCCATCATAATCAAGTAGGCTTCATCCCAGGATTGCAAGGCTGGTTCAACATACAGGAGCAAGTCTATAAATGTAATCCACCACATAGACAGAACCAAAGACAAAAGCCACATGATTATCTCAATAGATGCAGAGAAGGCCTTCAACAAAATTCAACAGCACTTTATACTAAAAACTCTCAATAAACTAGGTATTGATGGAACGTATCTCAAAATAAAAGCTATTTATGGCAAACCCACAGTCAATATCATACTGAATGGGCAAAAACTGGAAGCATCCCCTTTGAAATCTGGCACTTGACAAGGATGCCCTCTCTCACCACTTCTATTCAATATAGCATTGGAAGTTCTAGCCAGAGCAATCAGTCAAAAAAAAGAAATAAAAGGTATTCAATTAGGAAAGGAGGAAGTCAAATTATCTGTATTTGCAGATGAGAAGACCCCATTGTCTCAGCCCAAAAACTCCTTAAACTGATAAGCAACTTCAGCAAAGTCTCAGTATACAAAATCAAGGTGCAGAAATCACAAGCATTCCTATTCATCAATAACAGACTAACGGAGACCAAATCAAGAGCAAACTCCCATTCACAATTGCTACAAAGAGAATAAAATACCTAGGAATATAACTAATGAAGGATGTAAAGGACCTCTTCAAGGAGAACTACAAACCACTGCTCAAGAAAATAAGAGAGGACACAAACAGATGGAAAAATATTCCATGCTCATGGTTAGGAAGAATCAATGTCCTGAAAAAGGCCATGCTGCCCAAAGTATTTATAGATTCAACGCTATCCCCATCAAGCTGCCAATGACCTTCTTCACAGAACTGGAAAAAACACTTCAAACTTCATATGGAACCAAAAGAGAACCTGCATAGCCAAGACAATCCTAAGTAAAAAAAACAAAGTTGGAGGCATCACGCTACCTGACTTCAAACTACTCTACAAGGCTACAGTAATCAAAACAGCATGGTACTGGTACCAAAACAGAGATATAGACCAAAGGAACAGAACAGAGGCCTCAGAGGCAATGCCACACATCTACAACCATCTGATCTCTGACAAACCTGACAGAAACAAGTAATGCAGAAAGGATTCCCTGTTTAATAAATGGTGTTGGGAAAACTGGCTAGCCATGTGCAGAAAGCAGAAGCTGGACCCCTTCCTGACACCTTACACTAAAATTAACTCCAGATGGATTAAAGACTTAAACATAAGACCTAACACCATAAATACCCTAGAAGAAAACCTAGGCAAAACCATTCAGGGCATAGGCATAGGCAAGGACTTCATGACTAAAACACCAAAAGCATTGGCAATAAAAGCCAAAATAGACAAGTGGGATCTAATTAAACCCCAGCGCTTCTATACAGCAAAAGAAACAATCATTAAAGTGAACTGGCAACCAACAGAATGGGGAAAAATTTTTGTAATCTACCCGTCTGACAAAGGGCTAATAACCAGAATCTACAAAGAACTAAAACAGATTTACAAGAAAAAAGCAAACCCATTCAAAATTGGGCAACAGATATGAACACACACTTTTCAAAAGAAGACATATATGAGGCCAATAAACATGAAAAAATGCTCATCATCCCTGGTCATTAGAGAAATGCAGGTCAAAACCACATTGAGATAGCATCTCATGCCAGTTAGAATGGCAATCATTAAAAAATCTGGAGACAACAGATGCTGGAGAGGATGTGGAGAATTAGGAACACTTTTATACTGTTGGTGGGAGTGTAAATTAGTTCAACCATTGTGGAAGACAGTGTGGCGATTCTTCAAGGATCTAGAAATAGAAATTCCATTTGACTCAGCAATCCCATTACTGGGTATATACCCAAAGGATTATGAATTGTTCTGTTATAAAGACCCATGCACATGTATGTTCACTGCAGCACTGTTTACAATAGCAAAGACCTGGAACCAACCCAAATGCCCATCAAAGATAGACTGAACAAGGAAAATGTGGCACATACACATCATGAAATACTATGCAGCCACAAAAAAATGATGAGTTCTTATCCTTTGTAGGGACATGGATGAATCTGGAAACCATCATTCTTGGCAAACTGACACAAGAACAGAAAATCAAACACTGCATGTTCTCACTCATAGGTGAGTGTTGAATGATGAGAACACATGGACACAGGGAGGGAAGCATCACACACTGGGGTCTGTTGGGGGGAGCTAGGGGAGGGACAGTGGGGGTTGGGAAGATTGGGGAGGGATAACATGAGGAGAAATGCCAGATATAGGTGATGGGGGGATGGAGGCAGCAAACCACCTTGCCATGTATGTACCTATGCAACAATCCTGCATGATCTGCACATGTACCCCAGAATCTAAAGTAAATTTTAAAAAAGAATCATAATTAGTCAATCTCATCTCACTTCTCATATCATAATGTTTTATTGAGAAAATGGGGCCTTTCACAAAAGAAAAAGAAGAGAGAAATTTAGGCATGAAAACTCTTCACATGCTTATAGATTACATACTGAACTCAGAAAATTTTAAAGTCGGAATATTTAAGACATGCTAGTAAAACTGGAAAAGATCCCAAACTACAAAAATGACACATCATTTTATTCTAGTGAAATAACAGCAATCAACATATATAGCTATTTTGTTCTCTTTCTCTCTCACTGTTTTTTCTCCAATAATCATATCCTTATATGTATTTTAAAGATTTTTAAAAATCATACCTGTAAGTTTCCTGATTGAAATTCTACTATACAATAGTCATTTGTCACAGCTGCAAGAAAAAGTAATCCCTGTGGTTTGCTGGTTTGAAATTTTAATTGAAGAGATAACTCAGAGGAAACTTCCGTGATGTTGAAATCCACATAGCTTTCACCATAAAAAGTTGCTAAGAGGAAAATAACAAAAGAAATATGTTAGTAAATTTATTGTGCAAAGACTATTCCACTTTATATTATCATCTGTTTTCAGGTACTGATCCTGCTGAGGAAAGTTGCCTCTCCCAAGACCATGCCTGCTTCCTAGGGTGACCCAGAGATCTGATATGGGTGTATAAAGGCTCAGTGTTCTCTCACCCCAACTCTGGAAAGCTCTGAATAGTTATTCTCTCTTCACAACTCTCAAGAGAAGTAACTGAGGCTTCAACTGAGATGAAATTACAATTCAGCTCCTCCAGCTACCTCAGAATGCTGCTTTACCTTCCACAGGGGTTGATCCTATGAACTTTCTCTAATAAATCTCCTGTGTGCTAAGTGTCAGGTGTGTCACTCGTGTAAAGAAACTACCAGGAAGGCTCTGTGTGAGTAGCAAAGCTGTTTTTTGTGCTCCTGGATGCAAGCAAGCCAAGTCTGAGAAAGGAGTTAGGCAAAGGAGGTAGGGATGGGGGTTATATAGGTTGGGGCAAATGGTCAGCTAAAGGGGGAGGGCATCACAGGATGCATAATCACAAGGGTAGGGGTCATTTATTACAAACAGGCATATTCATAAGGGTGAGGAGTATGGTTGCAGTCAGAGGGGAGGGTGGGATAGATTACATAGTTACAGGGTTGGGGGTCTTGAGAAACCCAATGTCCAGAGGGAAATTTTTGGAAGGCTGAACAGGAACAATGGATGTAGGCGGCAGCAATTAGTTGAGGCAGGAACAAGTTGTTTTACTTCTTTCTGTGGCCACCTGGTTCCTTGTCTTTACTTCAGACTTCCTGTCTCCTGGGGACCATCCAGAGCTGTACGTGTGGGTCACCAAGGCTAAAATGGCCAGGCTTGGACTTGGATGCCTAACACTAAGTTCTATCTCAGATTCTGCCTCCCAGAAGCCCAAATTGTGACAACTGGCACTGGAAGTGGTCTGAAAAAGCAGATGCTAAGATGAGATTTGGAGCTGGACTACCACCTACCCAAATGGTAATTATCACCCTAAATACCATTCACTGGAGGTAGGTGAACCACAGAGAGCCCTGGCAGTGACTGAAAACTTCACTGATGGTGAGTTGGCTTGGTGTAAGAGCAAAAAGGAGTATATCAGGTGTAGTTATGAAATCCTGAGCTATTAAAAACAGGGTGAATAAATAGTAACTATGAAGACAATGGAATTGGGTGCCTATTACCAAACTTGAATGAAGCTTTGGAAAAGATAAGGAAGAGCTGGGAAAGATTAGCTGACAATTACAAGCAAAGTGGCAAAGTCCTTCTCATCTCCTACAGCAGGAGGGCAGAAGCAGCTGAGACTCAGACCCAGGAATTAATCATCAGAGTAGTCAAGCTCCAAGCAAACTTTTGGGGAATTCAGCCTATAATATCCGCCTCCCCTCTTTGTTCTTCTGTGCATTTCTTTAACCTAGCACCTGCCAAGTTGCATTAAAATTTCTTATTTTTGTATCTATCTCCTGCACTGTTCTGCAAGTTTTTAAAATCAGGCACTACACCTTTTGTATTTCATCTCTTCAGTACCCAGCGTAGTGCCTGGCACACAGGTGGTGTCATAGTTTCTGTTGGTGTCCCATTTAGATCCTTTTTCTCAGGCTGTGCACCCATCCTTCAGCTGCTGAATTGCCTTATCCAAAAACTCCAGTGAAATCACACCCCCTACCCTGGAGAGCAACCCACAGCCAAAGACTGACTGGAACTGATCTATAAAATACGTAGAACTCTGTGTTGCCATTCGTATTCCAGATTCCCCTCAGGGATCAGGCTGAGGTTACATCAGCTGAAACTGCATCTTTGCTGGGTGTCTTCTCCTGCCCTGTCCTGCTTCCCTCACTTCCTTACATTCTTCCTGGGAAAAATCCATGATGCACTTGCACTACAATCCCTCACTCGGGCTTTCTCACTGAGGAGCAGGCAGGCAGTAAGTAAGCATTTATTGAACCAAACTAAACTGACCTAGGAGACCCCTTATTCTGTAGTTGAGTAAACTCAGACTTAGAAAAGCGTAGGGACTTGTGTACAGTCAACAGTTGGCTAGAAACAGAACTAGGACACAAACCAAGCTTTCCCCACCACGAATCCAGTGTTTTTATCCAGATAGGAAGTTAATACAGAGATGAATATGATCCCTACAGACTCTCCCAAGTATGCATAAGCACCCTTTTCTCTCGTTAAACTATGCATTAATAATTAAACTTAATAGAACTAGAATGTAACACTAAGGTCATTAAAGTGGACAGATGGCAATTACATACCCACTGGCTCGCTGAGTTTATCCTCCAGGCCTTCCCATTACTGAATCCCCCCACCTCAATTTCTGACAGACTCAGAGGCTGTATTGTTAAGTTTTCAAAACCAGGAAATGTTTTCTAAATCATTAAAGCTACCGCTAAGAATGACTAAGTAACATTAATAAACAATATCCCTATATTTTCCCACGTTTCACCTCTCTGGCACTAAATCAATTCTAGTCCCAGCTGGTGGCCAGAAATTTCCATTGCCTCAGGAGAACAGCAAGGAAGTAGGTTAAAACCTGGTTTGACAGCCTGAAGCCAGTTAGTGTCCTTGCATACCTTTAAGTAGATCCCATCTTTTACAGCCCCTAATAAGTGTCTCAAAATAATAATAAAGAGCAAATAGAAACATGGGTGAAATTGGTTCCTGGGAAAAGGAAGGTGATCCCTACCTTCAGCGAAGAAAAAGTGTGATTTCAGTATTAGTGAAACAAAGTTGAGCAATAATCAGATAACCTCCTGATTTCACATGCTTAAAGAAAAGAGGAAATGGTTGAGTGGGAGCCAGAGTCGTCCAACGGTAAAACACATAAAACATTCAGATTGCTCTGCAGTTTCTCCCAGGAGAGTGATTATTTATTTATTATATCCTCCTTAGAATTCCTTCTTCCAAATTACGTGTCTTTGGTTTTTTGTTTTATTTTGGTTTCATGCTTTCGTTGTTTGGCTACTTATAGAGTGGCTGCTATGTGCTAGGTATTGTCAGGAGTTGAAGATGCAGAATTAATAAAACAAAGAGGTCTGCAGTCTACCAGAGAAGAAAGCTACTTGGAAAGAAGAGTGTACACCCAAGTCATATTAGGAAGTTGGTTCATCAGAAGCACTCCCGGGGCCACATGGGGCATGAGGGAAGGGGCAATCCATGCAGCCTAGGATAGTGGAATGAGCAAAATAATAAAAATCTAGTTCTGGTACCACTGATTATGGTACGGGGATTTTTGTATCAGTCAGTTAGTTGTTGAATCATTTTCTCATCTGTAAACCGAAAATGCCACTCTCCCCTGAGACAATGCATGTTACTTGCAGTGGAAATATAAGGGTTGGGATTCTAGGAATTAATTTTTAAGTAGCTCAGTATCATTCAATAGTATTCTGAAAGACCAGGTTACTTATATGAACCTAATCATGCATGACATTTGTGTTAGTATACCTTCTATTCATCAGAGACTATGAGCTAGACCTGCAGATTAACAAGCAGATGTGACCTTAATTTTAAAAAATCAATTAATCTGGAATCCAGAGAAGTAGGTGAAATTTGAACAATGAAAATACATTAACAGCTTCTAAGGACTTATAGCAATGTTATGACCAGTATGGTGGTGATGAAATTTGCAATTTAAAAAATTAAAATTAATATGATTAATAATGGGATAGAAAATCAGAAAAATGGTTGCTGTTCTGGAGGAAGGAGGATTAGCTGGAAAAGGCAAGAAGGAGCCGGGCACAGTGGCTCAGGCCCATAATCGTGGCACTTTGGGATGCTGAAGCAGGCAGATCACTTGAACTGAGGAGTTTGAGACCCACCCGGGCATGGTAAAACCCAGTCTGTATTAAAAAAAAATACAAAAAAATTAGCCAGCCATGGTGGCACATGACTATAGTCCCAGCTACTCGTGGGGCTAAGGCGGGAGGATCACTTGAGCACTGGAAGATCACATGTGCCCGGAAGGTTGAGGGTGCAGTGAGCCAAGATCACGCCACTGCACTCCAGACTGGGTGACAGAGTGAGACCCTATCTCAGAACAACAACAAATTTGGTGGGGGGGGTGGCGCAAAAAAGGCAAAGAGAGAACTTTCTAGGGTGATGGAAATGTTCTGTATCTTAACTGAGGTAGGGATACATAGGTATATACATTTAAAAGTAAATGACTCCTACTAGCACGAGTATATTCCTTTGGAATGTTAAGTCCTATACTTGTTAGTGTGCTAGCACTACTGGCAAAATAAACCTGTTTTCTCTTGTCAAAAAGAAAATAAAAGAAGAGAAGAGAAGAGAAAGAATGTAGCACAAACATCCAACATGCCCTGGGAAGCTCAATCTCCTGTATTCACTGAAAGCAAACCCCAACAGGAAAAATTCTAAAAGTCTCTGCCACAAAACTCAGGCCCACTAAGATACTTGGTCCATGCCTACAAGGCAGGCAGTTGATCTGATGTTCAGAGGGCTGGAGTGAGGGGGAAGCTTTGGTGACACATCCCTCTGCTGACACTTTTGGAGGATGGCAGAGGAGAGGGTGCTAGGCCCAGGCCCACAGGATGCAAATCTTGGGTTTCCAGGTGTCAGCCAAGGCAATCTACAGACCTAGACTTCTTGCTTTGCAGAGCACAACCCACCAGTCTCTCATCTAGTCATTCGTTCTCCAAATATTAGCTTTCATGCAACTGTTCTGTACTGGGACCTCCAGTTACAAACAGAAAAGCAGCAGGTACCCTGCCCCTTACTTCCTCCCAACAGGGCATTCCCCAGGAACTCCAGTCCACTGTGCATGGCCATGCAGACTGTGCCTGGCATAATTACAGGGAAAGCTATTCCTGGAGTCTCTGATGTAAGTAGCACCCCCAGAAAGTGTGCAGTGAGGCAGTCTTTGTGCCCAGTCTACCCTGGTTGAACTCACAACTCTCTCTTAGGTGTCGTGGAACCTGTGTCCTATCCTGTATGACCCATGTGTGGCATTTATGTGTTCCTGTGTTCACTTCCCAGCTAATGTGGGAGTTTGCCCGGTCCCAGCCACTGGCATGGGAGTCAGTGCTGTAGCCAGGCTCACTCCCCACAGGGACAGAAACTTCCCTAAAGCTCCCGACCTAACATTGGTAGTTTTTCCAGCCCCTCATTCCTCTCTGATGGCACTGCCATCTCATGCCCCTGTCAGATTATATGGCCATTGAATTATCTCTTTTACTCGGACACAAACTCCCTGTATAAGTTTCCTGTTGCTGCTGTAATGAATTGCCACAAATTGAGTGGCTTAAACCAACACAAATTTATTATCTTACAGGTTCTGGAGGTCAGAATCTGAAAGCAGTCCCATTGAGCTAAAATCTAGGTGTCTGCAGAGCTGCCTTCCTTCTGGAGACTCTAGGGGAGAATCTGTTTTCTCGTGTTTCCAGCTTCTAGAGGCCACCTGCATTCCTTGGCTTGTGGCCCCAGCCAGCAATCACACCTCTCCAACCAGCTCCTCCTCCAATGCTGACTCTCCTGTCTCCCTCTTACAAGATCCTTCTGATATTCAGGGCCCATTTAGATAACCCAGGATCATCTCTTCATTTCAAAATCCTAAATGTGATCCTATCTGCAAAGTTACTTTTGCCATATAAAGCAATATATTCACATATTCAGAGATTAGGACATGAACATCTTTGGGGGGCTTGTTTTCTGCCTACCACACTCCCCAGGGGCATTCTCTCCTTCAGTCCCTCATATTTAATGAGCTTCTATTACCTGTGGGTTACTGGACTATGTGCTGGGAATACAGAGGTTAATAAAGCAGTAGCATAAGGACCTCTGGAGCAAAGGTTGTGAGGGTTTTATGGTGATTTGTATGTCACATACAAGCCCTATTTAAAAATTAAAAAATTTCAAACCAGGAAATTTTAAAGAAAACCTGGACTTTTTGGCTTCTCTAGAAAAAACAGATGGTCAGGGCACCCTGAGACTCACTTGCTCTCACAACATAGCAACCATGCATGGGGTGTGGATGCTTCAACCACAGGGTACCCACCACTCTGTGTCACCTCCTGCCACACTAACAGCTGCTTGGCTCACTATGAGTCACTGGCTCCTGAAAATATTTGGGTTTGGGCACCACAGCTTTGGAGAAGAAATAGTAAAGTAGGATGCCAAGTTATTTACTGTGGAACCAAAAGAAAATATTAGGATTTCTGGGGTTGTAGTATCTAAAAATAAATAAGAACTGAAGATTTTTTTTCATCTTTAATTTGCAGACTGATTGGCATCCTGCCTGAGCTGGCATGAGACCTCCTTACCTGCTGATTGTGCATTTCACCTGCTCAGTGCACAAGTCTCCCAAGGGATGAGCAGGGATTCTACAATGCAGAAGGCTTAACCGCAATGCCCTCTCTCTTCCCCTATTCAGTACACGCCACTGGCAGGTGTGCCTGAATAATTGTGTTTACCAATTGCATTTTCTCACTGTAACTAAACAAGTCCTCACAAATACGATCAGGAGCTTACAAAGTTCCTCCAAACCAACCACAGGCTAAAGACATATACAAATAATGTAAGGACCGGCAATGCGAAGGAATGAGCAGTGCTGGCGATCCTCTTCCTGGACAAGCTCTCCACCAGCCTTGTTACAAAGGCAGGCAGTAATATGCTAAGGCTATCTGACAAGAAGGTTAGTAAAACAATGAGAAATTGTTGAACTGTTGATTGGGTCTAGTGCTGAGTGGTCTAGCTTTGGTAGCACTGATAGATGATTTACAAATAAAGATATACTGGGTGTGTATGCTAAAGATATTTCCATCTAGACAGTATTTTTTCACTAGACAAAGGTGGCTTCCTGTCATGATGAAACTTGCCAACCCCAGGACATATCACCCTTTGTTCTTCAAGGACTGACAGCAGAACTTACCTAAGTCTTTGACAACTAGATTTCTCAAGGCAATAGCCTGAATCACTCAAGGAGATAAGGAAGAAACATAAACTTAGATCATGTATCTGGCTACTCAAGAAAATATTCTTCCAAGTACACCGAAGTAGATTTGAGTAAGACTTTGGTATTCAATATTTGTCATGCCATTGGTGCCATGGATGAAGAACAGCATATATGCTAAAACATATGCCATGAAATTCTTTATTCAATAAATCTCCATTATCCACATTCTTTCCCTTAAATGGATCTCTAACCTACTGGCACTTACCCAAGGTAATTGCACAGATGGGGAGGAACGGAGGGTAATGAGTAGGAAAGATGGAAATGGCTGTTTAATGAGTGGTTCTCAGGCTTCTAGGCAGTCTTACATAGTATTTTATTTAAGCTTCCCTGAAGAAGCTATCATCATCTCCATTTTACAGAGGTAAAAATCAAGACTCAGAGAAGTAACTTCCCCAAATTCTGAGAATATACAGCAACAGCCTGATTGAAGCCACGTCCATCTGACTGCAATGCTTTCTATCACCCTACACTGACCACTGGGATCACTGGCTCCTTACCCGTCACCACCCAATCTGTCCCCACGTGGCACTCACTGCCCTCTCAGATCTCCCTGACCTGCAACGCACACCTTCCCCGTCAAAGCCACAGTCACAGCAGCCCCAGGCCTCCAGTTACCTGTCCTATCCACTCTGGGAACCCGGCAGGAATGGACAGGGAAGGGGCAGAGGAAAATCCAGGAAGGAAGGAGCGGAGCTGAGAACAGAGCCTGGCCTCCTCCACCGCCACGAGGGGAAAGTGAGGCGCCCTCTGCTCCAGGGGCGGGTCGTCGCTGGAAGGTGCTGCAAACTTCCTATGAAATCAGCAAGAGTCGTAGGCAGCAAGGACAGTATTTGTCTATGCCTAAAATGAAGTTAAGTAAGACTTGAGAATTTGATCCAAGTACTACAGCGATACAAGGCCTTTGATGTAGAATGTGTTCTCTTAAAAAGTCTCGAAGGGAGTCTATGGTTGAACCGAATTCAATTTCAAAACGCCGTGGAGGGAGGGAAGAACCAAGTACAGGGCTCCATCATGTAAAAAAAAAAGTCTAAAGAATTATGTCATTAGCAATATTTAACGTCTGAAAGGTGCCGCAGAAATGTAGAGCACTTCTACCTAATGGAACCCAGAAATTTTATGCTGATACGTGGAGGGGCTTATGGGCCAGCGGGCCGGTGGCCGAAGAAGATTCCAGCGGCGAGTTTCTGGCAGCCGGAGCAGCCCGGGTCACGTGCGGCGGCCCCGGCGGGGCGAGGGCAGAGCTACGAAGGCTCGGGAGGGAAGGCGGCATGCGTCACTCATTCCGCAGGTCGGAATGCAGTCAGGAGGCCGACTTTAAACCTCCGACCCTCGGGGACTGCCGCGCGGAGGTGAGGCACAGACCCTGCGGTGCAGGCGCCGGCCGCACCGTCCGGGAGGCGAAAGGTTTCCGGGGCGGCGCCCCAGCCGCTGCGCAGGGCCGAGCAGTCTCCTCCCCACCGCCCCAGCTCAGGAACGCCCCGCCTGCGAGTCAAAGTCCGGGTCGCGGCCGGACCAACCTGGCCCGGCATTGCCAGGGGGCCCAGGAGCCCAGAGGGGGCCTCCCGCCCGCACCCTCCTCCCCGCTCGCCCACCCTCTCCAAGCGGGCTCTGTGCGCGGCCGGCCGGGAGGGGACGGGGAGGGGAAGTTTGGGACACACACCTCCCAGCGCCCACAGAGCCACAGGCAGGCGGCCAGCAGGACAAGGCGGCGGCCCCACGCCCCGCGCTCACTCCCTGGTGGCGGCCGAGCTACCCGCGCGCGCCGCCGCCACCTGGAGCTTGGCAAGGGGGCGCCGCCCCCAACAGCTCGGGGTCCGGGCGGGGTCAGGGAGAGCCATTTGCAGCCCGTAGCTGTTGCGCCCCTTCAGCGCAAGGAGTGAACTGGGTCTTTACCCCGATCCTTACCCGCCCGCCGCCCGCCGCCCGCGGCTCGTGGCATCAAACTGTCCTGGTGGCGCCTAAGGGGGCAGAGAGTAAGCGGCCCCTGCCCTGCCAGACCGAAATCTGCGATGGAGTGAAGTGTGCGTGTGCGAGCAGGTGACTGTGACAAGTCAAGAGCGAGGACAGCAGGCTGGAGGGACGGGAGGAGGCAGGATTCCTGGAGGAGGTAGGACCCTCATCCAGCCTTGAGGCAACCGCTTCCCCTGACCAGGGTGAGCTTCAGGAGGGCATAGGGTTTGTTTTTCTCATTTCCATATACTCAGTGTCTGCTTGGCATAGCATCAGTAAATAGGTGTTGGATGAGTATGAAAGGAGAGAAGACAACCTAATCATTAATCCTCGAATATGAGCCTTATTTTTGTTAAAAGGACGGCCCCTAAGTTAATCCACTGACTTTTCGAAGCAACTCTTCAGAAGACCCAAGAGTCCTGACAGTGGCTATCACCCTTGAGTTTTGGCACGTGATCATAGATCATAAAGAGAAAAAGCCTCCACTCACGTCTGCAGCTAGTGGTACAAATAAACTTAAGCATGCCTTGAAAAGTAGTGCTTGACAGGGAGGTGCCAGGGACCTTCTAGAATCCGCTCCTCTGGGCAGCACTTACTTTAGTTGTGTTCTCTGCAACATGGGCGTTTATCAAAATGTCAACAAATGTGCGACAAGAACAATCGATGCTAGTGGTATTTTGTTCCTAATAAAATTAACAATGTCATTTCCCCTTCATTTGCTTTTTGGTTCTGTAATGAAGTGCTTTTTAAGGATGTAATCAAATTTTGACCATTTCTTCAGCAGATGACCCGTGAGACCACTGTTTTTACTTCTGAGCTGGCATGTTTTGTCTACCCAGCAGCATCCCTTCTCCTGGGAACCTCACCCTCTTTCATTAAGAGAACTACTGTTTACTCCTGCTCTGACCATGTGTAGAAAATGGGAGTTGGCCTCCACATTCATGGGCCACAGTGATAGGTCAGAGTGGGTTCTGGACCCAAGCAGGACCAATCAGTTTCAATTTAAAGACTTTCAGGGAAGGCTTCAAAAGGACAAGGGTCTGCTCCTCTCTAGAGGGGAAGCAGAGAAGCTATAGGTAAAGCTGTCTGCGTTTTCAAAGAAGCTAGCCTCTAAATGAGAAGAAGAGAGCAGACAAAAATATTTGCAACTTGGGCCTGGGATGAATAAGATCTGTCATCTCCATTTATCCACAAGCCCAGTTGTACTCTTATCTTTTCTGGGATTTGATTACATCAGTCACTCAAATCCCCTTTTAACCTAAGCTACTTCAGATAGGGTTCCATTACTTGTAAGCAAAAGAAACTTCTCAACTTCAATCCAAGCATGATTTACATCACACTAGCTATGGCTTATGCTCTGAAGGCCATACATTTGCAAGCCCCAAGATGAGGAGCTGACTTCCAGATGATCACTGTCCTCAGCTCAGACTCCCTCAGCACTCATGATTGCCTTACATGCTGTTGACTTTCTCCTGCAAGTACCTTTAGCTCTCTGCATGGGGCTTACTCTCTGTGTGTAGGAACATGCCTCACCCTTGTATGCCCAAGACAAGCGAGGGGTGGATGCTTACAGGAGCAGCCCTCGACCAATTATGGAAGGAATTGGTGGACAAATATCCAAATTTCCTTACCCTGGGGTGGGACAACACCAACGTGGGTTTTTTTTGTTTGTTTGTTTTGTTTTGTTTTTTTTTTTTTTGAGACGGAGTTTCGCTCTTGTTACCCAGGCTGGAGTGCAACGGCGCGATCTCGGCTCACCGCAACCTCCGCCTCCTGGGTTCAGGCAATTCTCCTGCCTCAGCCTCCCAAGTAGCTGGGATTACAGGCACACGCCACCATGCCCAGCTAATTTTTTGTATTTTTAGTAGAGACGGGGTTTCACCATGTTGACCAGGATGGTCTCGATCTCTTGACCTCGTGATCCACCCGCCTCAGCCTCCCAAAGTGCTGGGATTACAGGCTTGAGCCACCACGCCCGGCCCTAACATGGGTTCTAACAGTTTCCTAGAGGACTAGACTATAGTTACCCATGGTGGTAACCTGCCCATTAATGTGAGTACTTGGGGGAACCACATATTTATTCCCAAACCAAAAAATTTGGGAATTGGAAGGAGCTTCTGAAAATGAACTAGAAGCAGCAGAGTTGTGGTTAAGAACCTGGCTATTGGCTTTGCATCCCAGACTTACTTCAGTGCCCCAGGGCAAGTCCCTTAGTGTTTTTGGGTCTTGATGCCAGGCCTGCCACATGCTTTTTGTCTGCAAAATGAGCATAGTGATAGTTCCTACCTCATATCATGGTTGTGAAGATTCCGTATGACTTTTGGAAGTCTCAGAATGGAGCTGAAGAGGCAGAGAGATATTTCACTGACACCGTGGTGGTTTTGTGCCTAATATACAGGTGAATCCAACCTTCCTTTTCTACAACTCTTTCCTCTCTGAGTTGCAAGGGCAGTCACAGTAGTTCTTTAGTTTCAAACTAAATTAAAACAGGATTTCAAAGTAGCTTGAAGAGTCTAGTTAGGGTTCCTGACCACCTCTGGCAAGAACCCTTAAAGCTACCTGGGCAGGTGGAGTTCTCCCTGGCCTTGCTAAATTCATCACATCTCCTAGTTCCTTTGTGTCCTGTCTGCCCCTCATCCCCATCAAGTGTTGTAAACTTTATCAGTATTGTTTCTCCAACAAGCAAGAAATGAGTAATCAGCTGGCTGACAAGCATCTAAGAGGGGAACCAGGGAAAAAGGAGTAGATTTTCCAAGCTCCACACAAACCTGTTACTCCCAGCCACTGTGGTCTCCCACATTTACAGCCCAGTGTAAACTAAACACACTGTGCCTCTGCTTTTTCCTTCTTAAAACATGGAAATCACACAAAATATCTACAGTCCTTCCAGCTTTAGTATTTTAAACAAATGGAAAGCCTCTCCACAAGGAATGTGAGTTAATAAGCACAGAAGTTGGCCTCACCCTGGGTTGACTGTCTACCAAAGTGCTGGAGGTAAAGCTTGGGAAGTCTGCTGAGGTCTGAGGCCAGTTTAGCTCAGATCAATCCATGCCTGCAGAAATTATCCTGGCAGGCTCGAATATTTATATAAATTTACAAGAAGCAGCAGCATAGAACAAGATTATCCAGAGGGGCCCAAGCTGTCACCAGTGCCTCCCAGAGGGGCCTCTATTCAAATCTTGGTTATCTCTGACTAAGAACACAAGCTCAGGGCTTTGAAAGACCTGAGTGCAAATTCTAGCTTGGATACTAGTAAGTGACATTGGTATGTGACCTTGGGCAAATCACTCAAATTCCCAGCTGTCCCCTCATCTGTAAAATACAGATACTTATTCTGATTCCATAGGTGTGTTGTGCAGTCTGGTGAACTCATGAGAATTGAGTATTCAACATGGTACCTGGCCCATAGTAAGAATTCTGGGCACTATAATTATACCTGGAGGCCCTGCTGGGCCTGTGGGCCTTCTCTGCCAATGTCTGAGTAGCCCTGACTTGATCCCAAACCTCAGACACACACTCTTGAGAATGAGCCATCTCTCATCTTTCCTGCATCATGCAGGACTATTTCATTTTTTTTCTGTGTTCTTAGCCACCTATACTGCTAAAGACTACTCATGCTTTCCATGTTAATAATCTCCGACATTCTCCAGCTGCCCACAGCAGTGTAGATTTTCTTGGGGCTGAAGAACCCAGGATCAGATGGGTAGGATTATAGCTCTGGTCCTAGATGACAAGGCACATACCCTGCACCAGCCACAGTTTCCTCTCTTATAAAATGAAAGGGATGGACTAAATGATCCATAAATTCCCTTCAGGCTCAACATTTTATGATTCTAACTGGTTATCATTAGCATCAGATGGCTCCCCTATTTAAATAGAGAGCTCTTTTAATTGGCACACAAGGAAACTTGTAATGTCTGGATTTCTTTACACAAACCAAGGTAGTAATTGCCAATAAGTTGAAGCTTTTAATTTAGAAACGTCATTCAAAGTGTCAAAAAGAGATAACTAGGAATTGGCTCCCTGTAGGATACCACTTGCTCCTCTTGTTTGAATTAGTTCTAACTTGTCACTTAAATGCTTCAAAGACTGAATGTGATCTCCAGCCAATTTCCATGGCAGCTAAGATGGCTCTAGAATAATAGGAAGTTAAGATTCTCAGTTGTTAGGGAAAACCAATGTTTGTGGTGACTCTAGGGATGTTTCTTCGTAGTGTCTGGTCAGGAAATCCACCCAAATAAAGGCCACATTCTAACCTAGTCATTTTGACTGGCACTCTCCGGCTATGCCCCAGCAACAGGAATTACCCTATTTAGTTATTGGCCTGAACATGGTTCACTCAGAAATGAAAGTATAGAGAGCAAAAACCAAACATAGGGATATGCATTCAGTGATTCAACAAACATTCACTGAACTCTTTCAAATGCAAAAGGCACATGAAAGATGCCCTGGTACATGCAGAGATTAGTTACAGCCTCTGCTTTCTAGGAAGCTGCAACATACAGAGAAACATAGGACATGTAAAGCAGTAATTTTAATAAAAGTACATTAGAAGTTGGGTCAAGCCTCTGGGCCCAAAAATCTCCCCTCTGGAACTGTCCAACCCATATTCCATTGTTGATATGACCAGCTTAAGCAGCTGTGTCACATTTGCATGGCCCCTTACCCCCTGACCCCACACAGTTGGACCAGGTGAATTCCTAATCTAAAGGGGAACAAGACCTGGGACCCTGGGGAACAAGAATGTCAAAGCTGATTCCTTCTCAAAACTTTCAACCAAGAAGCATAAAGAATGCAATGATCTGGTGGCAGTCACAGAACCAGTAAGTCATACGGAGGTGGTGCCTTCATAAATGTCAGCAGAGATCCAAGTTCCACCCAAGCTGTGGAGGAAGAGGGACCACAACTCAACAGAAGAAGCCACTTGCCCTGTCTTGGTCTTTGCAGAGAGGAGATTTGTACCGTGTCCCAGAGAAAAGCTGATTATAAGGGCAGTCAGAGCCACAGAAAATAGTTGCCTGGTGCCTTTTTCATTCCTACGAAGTCCAGATGTACTTTCTGAATTTTATGTCCATGAAATTCTTCTGGGTTGTTCCAATAAATCTATACTTTGATAGAGCTAGTGTACAACTTTAGCTTCACAGATTCTGATGTGCACAAATTATGACTTTCAATATTTTTCCAAAACTCAACTTGATTTCTGTTTTGACCTTCCCATCTGTTGCAGATGCAAAACTACAACTCAGTCAGTTGAAGGATTCTCTCCTGCATCCCCCACACCAAGTTGTTTTGCAGTTCCACTTATGTAGTGCCAAGATATCAGGATGACTGAAGAAGGGGTGTGGCAGTTGTCTATTGCAAGACATTCTCACCCTTGTGCAGGCACCTACTGAGCCATTCTTCACCCCACGTGGTCTTCAGGTGTCAGTCCCTGCAGGCTCCATGGAGACCACCTCATTCCCATCTGAACGGTCCCATCAGGTCAGCAACCTTTTCCATTTCTCCCAAGCTACTCTGAATGCTCTTGGTCCATCCCTAGTGTAGAAGCTCTGGTGTGAGGCTGGTTAAGGCCCTGACTACCAATACTCACCACATAGACATTTTCTGTCTTGGGATCTTACTGTCTTTTGGGGACCCATTGATCTAGCTGTGGGATTGGGCTGCTTCCATGCAGCTCTGACTTTCTGTAAGTCCCACCCATGTCATGACTCTGACCATTTTGTCTAGACTGTTCTTTACTCCAACCCAGGAGATTCTTTTCCTCTTGGCCTGCTGGGTAGTGAGAAGGAGGAAATGCTACATAAACCAAGATGGAGTTTTAGCCACTCAGCAGAATAAAGTGTAAAATCATGAGTTTGATTGTTAAAATCTAAATATCATTTGTGCAGATTTGAGTTATAGACAAGAGGACTTGTATTTGCCACATTAAGGGGCCTGTCCAGGAATGCTAATTCTCATGGAACCTACCCTACTCCCAGACTGATTAACAAATGGTTGAATTTGAGCCAGTTTCTTTGAGGCAATAGCTGTGACTTCAGTGAGCACTGATGTGTGAAAATGAGGTAGACTCTCAGAAGTCACTGCTGGTTTCAGAAACATCGGTCTTTGAAAGAGTACGTCACAGTGCTTTCAGTCCCCTGGGAAGTCAGCAGAAGGAAGGAAGAATGGGCAAATGAAAACTTCTGAGTTTTCTGCAGAAGAAATTAAATTCTTCTAATTTAATTCTCTAATTTCTAGAAAGAGATTAAATTCTCTAATTTCTGGAAAGCTGCCTCAGGAAAGATAGGGATCTCTTGAGGACCTCTGTCAAGGATTCTAATTTCTCAAAAAACAGAACCTTTTCCCGAGGAGAGTGGAGCAATTCTAGCTGAACCAGTTGCTTCCAGCAACGAAGAGGTCCCTTGTTACTCTGCAGAACCCACATGGACCCTTCATGTGTCATTAACTCAGTGACCCAGAGAACATGCAGAAAAGGTCTATATCCTGGCTAGAAGGAAAACTCTGCCTAGCCCAAGGGGAATATTTCAAGGTAGCTGCTCTGAGTAGAAAAGAGGAAATGTTCTCCAAGTAAAAAAGTACAAATGGATTCTGCTTTTCCTTGATTTATGGGAAGATTAGATACTACATGAGAGATTCTACCCCCAAAGAGATCCAGAGCTAACAACATGGAAACTGAGGTATATTTGGTAGCAGGAGGGGAAGCTTGGGAAACCAGAAGAGAACTGGATTGGGGCCAGGCTGACTCTCCAGGAGCCTAAGCTCATTCAGCTCCCTTGTCACCTCCAAGGCCAGAGAGCCCCCAAGGCTCAAGTTAAAACAGTAACTACCAGAAGGAGGAGAATTATACATCTAAAAAGCAGATGGGGCAACAGCCCATTATTTGGAGAGGCAGCTTTTCATGGAGGCTTTATAACCCCTCATTGTGTGAGTGGTTAGAGGTTCAAATGCCAGCTTCACCACTCAACAAGCTAAATTACTTAGCCTTTGTCCTGGGATAATTGGCTAGCCATATGCAGAAGATTGAAGCTAGACCCCTTCTTTACACCTATACAAAAATCAGCTCAAGATGAATTAATGACATAAATGTGAAACCCAAAATCCTAAAAGACAACCTAGTCAATACCATCTTGGACCTAGGAACAGGCAAAGATTTTATGACAAAGACGCAAAAAGGAATCACAGCAAAAGCAAACATTGACAAATAGTATCTAATTAAACTAAAGAGCGTCTGCACAGCAAAAGAAACTATCAACAGAGTAAACAGACAACCTAGAGAATCTGACAAAGGTCTAATATCCAGCATCTATAAGGAACTTAAACAAATTCACAAGAAAAAAGCAACCCATTAAAAAGTGGGCCAGGCCGGGCGCGGTGGCTCAAGCCTGTAATCCCAGCACTTTGGGAGGCCGAGACGGGTGGATCACAAGGTCAAGAGATCGAGACCATCCTGGTCAACATGGTGAAACCCCGTCTCTACTAAAAATACAAAAAATTAGCTGGGCATGGTGGCGCGTGCCTGTAATCCCAGCTACTCAGGAGGCTGAGGCAGGAGAATTGCCTGAACCCAGGAGGCGGAGGTTGCGGTGAGCCGAGATCGCGCCATTGCACTCCAGTCTGGGTAACGAGAGCGAAACTCAGTCTCAAAAAAAAAAAAAAAAAAGTGGGCCAAAGGCAGGAATAGACACTTTTCAAAAGAAGACATATATGTGGCCAGTGACCATATGAAAAAAAGTTCAGTATCCCTAATGATTAAAGAAATGCAAATCAAAACCACAATGAGATATCATCTCACACCAGTCAAAATGGCTACTATTAAAAAGTAAAAATAATAATAATAATAACAGATGCTGGCAAAGTTGAAGAGAAAAGGGAATGCTTTTATACTGCTGGTAAAAAGATAAATTAGTACAACCATTGTGGAAAGCAGTGTGGTGATTCCTCAAAGAGCTAAAAACAGAACTACCATTCAAACCCTCAATCCCATTACTAGGTATATACCCAAAGGAATAGAAATCATTCTATCATAAAGACACATGCACACGTTCATTGCAACACTATTCACAATAGCAATCAACCTACTGTGGAATCAACATAAATGCCCATCAGTGGTAAACTGGACAAAGAAAATATGGTAAATATACAGCATGGAATACCATGCAGCCATAAAAAAGAATGAGATCATGTTCTTTGCAGAAACATGGATGGAACTGGAGGCTATTATCCTCAGCAAATTAATGCAAGAACAGAAAACCCAGTATGTTCTCACTTATAAGTGAGAGCTAAATGATGAGAATACATGGACACATAGAGAGGTACAACAGACACTGGGGCCTACCTGTGGGTGGAGGGTGGGAAGAGGGAGAGGATCAGAGAAAATAACTATTGGGAACTTTCTCTGATGTAATTATCAGAGAAAATAACTAGGCTTAACACCTGGGTAACAAAATAATCTGTATAGCAAACCCCTGTAACACAAGTTTACCTGTATAACAAACTTGCACATGTACCCCTGAACCTAAAATAAAAATTTTTAAAAGAAAGAAAACTTTCTGTAGAGGGTGAAATAAAAGTCAGCTGGCAATGGGTTAACAGAGGAGTGGGGAAGTTTTGGAAGGTGATGATGTGATATAGATTTGAGGAACTTAACTTTGAAAAACCTTAATCTTCTCCCTGGTTATCTCTTCTTCTTTCACTGCCAATGACAAATAGCTTGCCATTGAAGGAATATAAAAAAATTTTGCATCGTATTTTTTATATCATACCTCCAATTATGGGGGTTGAACCACTATTACATTTTGAAACATTTCTTAAATAAAATTAGAAGACTGAGCTAATTAGTCTGTGAGGTCCCTACCAGCTCTGACATCCCATGATGCCTTGGATCTTTGGGCCATCACAAATGAACTTTTACAGAGCACTTTCAGTAACACAGAACATGCAAAGATGGCTCTTTTCTGAAGCCACAATGGGAATTCTTATAACCTGCCTACAACTGGAGAGTCCTCTGCTTCTCACTGTCCCATCTCCTGCTTAGCTTTGCTCAGAATCAAGTCTTCATCAATCCACAAGCTGTGATAGGAAGCCATCCATCAAGCAATGAGGGGGCCCACATGGCCAGCTCTGAGTGGTAAACTGCTCCCCACAAACCCACTCATAAGGTCCATATGGAGTTAGGACCCACCCGGAACCCTTGGTGGTTTATGGCCATTTAATATGTGAACTTCTCAGCAACTGGAGAACTAAAGAATACCTCTACCACCCTTCCCTGTGGAGCAGCCCCCGGGACCCAGACATAATACCAGCAGGCACCAGGCTTCATTACGGAAAGACATGTTTCTGCTGAACTTGCATTTCTAACACAAAGCTGCCTCTGGTAACCCTAGTGAAAGAAATACAAGAAGCCACAGGAAACTATTTTCAGCTACCTTAGAACTAAAAAATTGATTTAAAATTGTTGCATTCTGCTTTCCAAAGAACTATTTACAGCTGTCTTGCCTCCCTTTTTGCAATTTACACATATGACTCAGTCCTACCTTCACCCCCAAATCGGGTGAGACTTGAAAAGAAATGTACATTAAAGAGACTCCCTGGCCCCCCCAGATTTAAATCAGAAGTAAAGAGAACTGCTTTCTTCTCTCTCTCTCTCTCTCTCTCTCTCTCTCTCTCTCACACACACACACACACACACACACACACACACACACACACATTTTCTTTCTTGACAGGGTCTCACTCTCTCATCAGGCTGGAGTGCAGTGATAAGATCATAGCTCATGTAACCTCAAAATCCTGGGCTCAAATGATTCTCCCACCTCGGCCTGCTGAATAGCATGCTTTTCCACAGCCAATTCTTGGTCCACCTGCTTATGATCCTGTGTCTCTGGTGCCATCTGCAGGAAGTAGACACAGCCAAATGTTTTACACAGGTTGAGATCCACTATCTGAAATTCTTGAGATCAGAAGTGTTTCAAATGTCAGACTTTTTTGGATTTTAACACATATTCATGTTCCTAATGAGATATCTTAGGATGTGACCCAAGTCTAAACAGGAAATTCGTTTGTATTTTATATATGCCTTATACACATAGCCCAAAGGTAAGTTTATACAATAACTTTAATTTGTGCATGAAACCAAGTTTTGACTGAATTTTCTACTAAAGCCTGTCACATGAGGTTAAGGTGTGGAATTTTCCACTTGTAGAATCATGCTGGCCTTCAAAGTTTCCAATATTAGGGATTTTGGATTTCAGATTTTTTGGTATCTTTTTGACCAACCCCAACCTGGCTTCATCATCCCTGTCCTGGCATTTATTCTTGTTACAGGCACTGGAGTTACCCGTTCAGAGCAAACCTCCACTTGCCTCTAGATCCCATTTCCTTCTGCCTCTTCAAGGTCTCTCTCTCCTGTAATCTTCAATAGCCCCCTATTTTTCCAGCTAAAAAGCATATTCTAATCCTAAAAATCCCCTTCCTGATATTACAGTCTCTTCAGCTCACCATAAACTCAGTGAAGCACATGATGTCTTCTCTTCCCTCCCATCCAGTCAGGGCAGTATAATTTCTGTTTCCTGCTGAGCTACTGAAGGTAGGGCGAGATGAGAGCAGAAAGCACCAGTCACCACACCTGATAGTGCTCTCTGTTCTCGTCTCATCCTACCTTCAGTAGCATTCAAACTGACTACTCCTTCCCTGAAACCCTTTCCTGTGTTGGAGTCCATAAAGCACAGGCTCTGTGTTAACCTTCTGCTTCAGTGACTGCACCTGCTCAGTCTCCTCTGCCGGCTCCGTGTCCCCTAAGCCATCTCTGCATGTTGCAATGTCTCGGAGCTCAGCCCTGCCTGGTCTATTCTTATTCATCTATAAACTTTTTCCCACCCCGTGGTTTTAAGTACTACATGGAAAGGACTCCCAAATTCATACTTCTGGTTCCAAGGATCCCCTCGGTTTCAGCCTTACTTGTGTATCCAAAGCCCTTGTTATGGACCAAACATCCGGCCTTCTCCTCTACCTCCCTGCCCAAATTCACATGCTGAAATCCTACCCCCCAAAGTGACGGTATGAAGAGTGAGGCCCTTGAGAGGTAATTAGGTCTTGAAAATGGAGCCCACATTAATGGGATTAGCTTCCTTATCAGGAAAGACCAGAGAGCTAGCTTCCTCTCTCTGTTCTCTACCATGCAAGGATACAATGAGAAGACAGCTGTCTACAAACCAAGGAGAATCCCCTCCCCAGACACTGGATGTGCAGACACCTTGATCTTGGACTTCCCAGCTTCCAGAACTATGAGAAATCAATGTTCGTTGTTTAAGCCACCCAGTCTATGGGGCCTTATGTTATGACAGTCTGAACTGTATAAGATCGGCCTACTTGCCATTTTCTCGCAGTTGTCAAATATTCATCTCAAAATTAATGTGACAAAAATGGAAGCCTTGATTTCTGTTCTGCAAGCCTGGTCCTCCTCTGATCTCCTTCTCTATCATAGCACCAGCATCTATCTCGTGGTTCAAGTCCACACCTTAGGAATCAACACTCATTCACTCATCCCCTTTCCTTACATCCAGTGTCCTGCTAGCCCTACATCCAAACATGACCCAAATCAATCTGCTTCTCTCCATCTGTTTCTGCCCTAATCCAAGTGACCACCAATGTTATGTTATGTCCCCAGGGTGTAGACCAGCAGCTGATACAGCATGTACTCAATATATGTTTGATGAAGAAATTAATCTGAAACTTTTTCTATTTGAAGTTATCAGTGTATCATTTTCATAGGAGAGAAATTGAAAGCCAGACACTCTATTTTATAGCAGAGCTCAGAGACCTCAAGGAAAATACAGTCAGTAAAGTGCATATCTTAATACTCCCAAAAGCTAGTCCTGCTCTTGTTCCCATGGGGTCCCTACTATTCCTCTGTCATCTTCGTAATTTCTCAGAGTAAAAACCTACCCTGAAGAAAGGGGCTGGAATTCCTCACACAGAAATATAAATCAATGACAACCATTTCAATGACTGTCCTCACATAGCATTTGGGAGTAAGACCTTACAATGAAGGAATGAAAGGTTAAAGCAGGTAGGTGGATGGACAGGAGCCGGTGGGAATTTATTCTCTTTCCTCTAACAGTCATCTCTGGACTCTCAAGGCCATACGTGGCATTTTCTCCAGTCAAAGTTAGATGCAGGGTTAGTCCATCAGCCCTATCCACACAGATGTTCACTATAGGTTACACAGTTTCAGGAGCAGCTACGAAAACCGTGGGAGGTGACATTCTGAAAAATACCATTAAAGTCTGCCTGGGTTTCTTTTATTCTTCTTCTAGCCCTGTAACCCCATCATCCCTCCTTCCTATTCAGTAATGGGGTGACAGCTTCTATTTTTACAAAATAGAAAGAATAGGTTCTGACTTGAGAACCCATGGGATGATGAATCAATCTCCTTCCTGATTCTCTTCCTCTTCCACCAGTGAGTTCAGGATGAAAAACCAAGTCTCTCTGAAATGAAAGCCCTTAGTCCCCACATTACACTGCCTCCCCTGCCCTGCGTCATGGCAGATACAAGGCACTGCAGGTACCTGCACTGTACTCGGTACCTCTGAGGCCTCCATCATGCTCAGCTGCTGGATAAACAATATCTGATGCAGCCATAGTCCAGAAACAGTTGTGGCACACCCACAGCCTCTGTCCAGGGAGGTTGCAGCTCTTGGCTTGTCTTTAAACCTTTCTCAGGAGCCAAGAGACACTCCTGACTGTGACTCACTGTATCAGACAGTTGCTTCACAAAACACGGTGGGAGTCCGGCCTCCCTCCTTCTCAGAAAGCCTGTATTCCAAAATGAGACTTTTGAATAAACATCTTCACCAGCTCCCCATCCTGCATTACCATCGGGCAGCTGCTGCTTACACTGCTGCAAACTGGCCTAAGTCCATTTGGCCACACAGCAAACATCAGGCTATTTTTTTGGTGACTATTAGAAGCCGATGATCCTCTGGTGGTTCTAAGTGCGTGGAGTTGGGTGTCCCCTTCACCACACGCTCACAATCAGGTGGAGAACAACAAAAGGGGCAAATTCCACCTAAAGTCACAATTCAATCCCACAGCCTGCGTGTGGCGGAAGAGGTCCCGCTCTGCCTTGGCCACACAATCGGGCCTTACATAAAATGCACATTCCAGGGCGAGTGAGTGCTCATTTTGGTAGTCAAATTAGTGACAGAAATCCTCCACGAAGCCCACGAAAGCAGAGCCCAAGGGATTTTTGACCTGGAAAGTAGTCGTTAAAGTCCTGGGCTTACCAGATTCTTGAGCTTCATTCACCTATGCCGCTGAATGTTCATGAAAGGACAATGAGTCCTGTGCTATGCTTCCAGCCAAACTAGCACCACAAATTTCAGCACTTAAAATTGTTTCTGACATCCCTTCTGCTAATTAACAAGTGCTCTCAGGTCTTCTTTCAGTAAGTGCCCAGAAATTAGCTTTTGAGGTTTAAATTTCTGTTTAGGATTCTGCATAGCTAATTAATAACCTCATGATTTCAAAGACTATTCATCACCTCTAAAATGATGATTGGAGTTAACTTGTACACAAAAATTATACAGTTTATACAAATTATTTACTTGTTATTGTTGCTTTATTGTATCTATTAAAGTGTATAACATGGTGTTTCGATATACTTATCTTGATGAGTATATGCATAGTGAAGTGATTATTACAATCAAATGAGGTAACACGCCCATCATCTCTTTTACCTTTTTCTTTTTTGTTTTGTAATGAGTACCTAAAATCCACTATCTGTCTTAAACAAATTATTTTAAAGTAAATTAATCCACAGGCAGTAGAACATTGAATCCCTGCTATTAAAATAGGAATAAACACTAATGCTTCTCACTTGTGGGTAGCACTCATCTTCCTTCTCATATAAAGCAATTGACTCTTTCTCTCTTACACGTGCACACACACAGATATTCAACACACTTCTCTGCTTGAATTGGAAAAAACTGGGACAATTAGAAAACAGCTGCGCACTTCCAAGAAGGCTTCTATTTCTCTGGCTCAGCACAACTTGTGATTTAGTTCATTTGCTCACTATGGAGCATTTCTCGGAAACCACAAAGAACATGAATGCAGACAGCATGACTGGAAGGCTCAGAAAGTGCTCTGTGGTCTCTGTATGAGTTTGAGGTTTCAGATTCTACAGATGGCACATGTGAAGCTGACACTTCCACTGCACTGCATCTCTGGCTCTGTAATTGAGGGGCAGCTGCTTCCTGGTAATGCAATAAAACCCAAGGGCCCAAAAGAAAGGCTTAGAATACTCCTCTCCCCTGCCCTCAATTCCCAAGTGCCTTCCCACTAAACTGCTGTGTGGGAAAGTCACCTCTCCAGGCTCGTTACTCCCATACACCTTATACTCCTCTCAACTTTCATTACACCCTGAGGGGTGGCCTGATGATTTGAGTGCCTGCATCTTTATTAGCCATAAAATCATGTCTAATAGTCTAGATAGCCCCATGGCACCTTGCATAGTATAGTTGCTTCACAAATATTTGTTTCCATTTTACCTCTAGCTCATTCATCCATTCATTTATTCAATGATTTGGAGATTCAGGGTAGAATATTCAAAGGTATAGTAAAAGGGGGAGGATTTTTAAGATGGATTCATTTTTTAGCATTAAGTTCTGCTTAATGGTGGTTTTGTTTCAAGTATTCAGAAGTAGCATTAGAGGTTAGAGACTAAAGACAAGATAGCTTTTTTTCCTTTTTTTAAATTGTACTTTAAGTTCTGGGGTAGATGTGCATATCTTGCAGGACTGTTGATTAGGTACACACATATCATGGTAATTTGCTGTCTCCATCCCCCTGTCACCTACATCAGGCATTTCTCCCAGTGTTATCCTTTCCCAACATCCCCACCCCCGCTGTCCCTCCCCTAGTCCCCACCCCCCACCAGACTCCAGTGTGTGATGTTCCCCTCCCTGTGCCCACGTGTTCTCATTGCTCAATACCCACCTATGAGTGAGAACATGTGTTGTTTGATTTTCTGTTCTAAGACAAGGATAGCTTTATGGGAAGTTGGTTCAAGCTAAAGCTTCATATCTTCCTCCAAACATGTCTCTTGGATAGATGAGAAAGTAATAATAGTAATAATAGCAACAAAAACAGGACAATTAGCATGGCAAGAGTGTTTACTGTTTTCAGACACTGCTGTAAGTGCTTTACTCACTTAATCCACACAGTAAATTTATGAGGGAAACACTGTTAATGTCCCCCATTTTACAGAAAACAAAGTGCCTGGGATCCTTCTGCTAGAGATTAGTATTTAACAAGCTTAAACAACACCCTCTGTCAGGCCATTCCCTCATTTTAAATGTGCACATCCCTCAGCATGATGATGCCCTGCAATAGTCCAGGTGACAAACACGCCTTAGTATAAAGCAGTTTACAAAACGCCCCACTTCCTGGTAGTCTGCACTCTCAGAGGATTTGAAAGAGGAGCTCTGAAAAGAGGGGCTGGAATGGCTGCAGAGAGAGAAGGTGGGATCGATCCCTATATCATCTCAGATGGACTTGATCAAAGCCACCTAGGCTGGGGATCCTGTAGCTGGGGTTGAACTGGAAAATGACTAGACAGTTGGCGAGAGCAACTATTGTTTCTTTCTAATGCAGTGTCCATTGACTCCAGGCTAAACAAGAATCTTTTGGGAAAGGGCATTTGAGCCTTAGAACATTGGACTGACTGATGTCAATCAAGGGCAGTTTTGCCTTCCAGAGACACTTGGCACTTTCCGGAGATATTTTTCACGGTCATCACTGGGGCGGCAGGTGTTACTGGCATCTAGTGGTTAAGGGTCAGATAGGCTGCTAAACATCCTACAAGGCATAAAGGTTATCTGGGTCAAAATATCAACAGTGCCGAAGTTGAGAAACTCCGCAACACATTAAAAGGCTACATCTGTACCAGTGGAATTTGAGTATGGGCTTCTGAACGGTGATGACTGCAGAGGGGCACCCTTCAGTGGCCAGTATGAATCACGAGCCTAACCCCCAAAGAGTGACTCCAGGTCTCTATCCTCCCTGATGTTTGCTCAGCTTTCCATGGAAGAGCTAGCAGGGATGTTCTGTCTTTTCTGTCCCCTCCTCCCAGGCACACACATTTATGAAAACATGGCGTGCGAGCCTTCACCCTTCGTGATAAAACTCCTCCAATCTTCCAGTGAATTTTAACTTTATGGAATTAACCTTATGTGAACAAAAAACCAGAGGAGAAGGTACACAGTTCCCTTCCCTGAAGAGGGAACATGAGAATCAAGGAACTCTTTATCTTTCACACCAACTAAAAACACCTGAATTTGTGTTTTCTCTTTCTTGACTCTTCGCTTCTTTTCATCTGAGAAGTCAATGTGGTCACCCATAAGGCATAGCAAGCGGAGTGGTATCTTCATTGCTCTTATGGAAATGTTAGTGAGATTAGCAACAATAAAATCTTTCTGGCCTACTAAACCAATGCACCTCCTGACTTGTGCATAAACCTCCATGACATTGCATTGAAATTGATGCTCCGTTATCAAAGCAATGATAATTTTAAAGGGTTCTTTCTAATTTCTGTAGTTTTTAAGCTCTTAGATAATTTCATTGACCCTTCTGTGGGATCTGTGTAAAATGCCAAAGTTAGTGAGAAGGTGCAAGCATGAGAGTCACTCCAAGCCCCTCCCGTGACTGCCATTGTCAGAAGCAATTTGCTCTCCTAAACTTCAAATGGTGTCTGCATGTACCAAGTCAGGCGTGTGCTGACTTTTAATCAGGCCACTCAGCCTGGTTGACTAAGGGAAATGCAGATCCTCCCAGCCTCTTTGGGAGTTAATTCTTTGACTCACGTGACTAATAAAGCACCCATGCAACAGATGTTGGACCACCCACAGCCCTTGGCTGCCCTGCCTCTCACATAGGCCACCTCACTCCTACTGCACTGGGAAATGTGAGGAGGTCTTCTGAGTGGTTTCCAGCCTGTGGGAAGCTCTGAATCCATCCACTAGAACACTCGAAAGATTTTGTGTTCAAAGTCAGCCTAGAAAAACAATCACCAAAGTGGTTCATTCATCCCACCAGTAACTTGATCACTGATGCTTCAGAGGAAACCAAAGAATTCAGCACTATTTACTACCTTGTGCAGTATAAATCACTGTGACTTCTTAAAACTGCATGCATAGAAGAAAGAAGGCCAGAGCATGCTTAGTTTCAAAGCAATTTTAACTATTTTCTCAAGTCCCCTCCCTTGTTCAAACATATCAACTCAGCAGGAATCACTGATTCTAAGAGTGCACCCACCCTTCCCATGAGAATGTTCTGAGAAATCATCCACCCGCCATGCCATAGAGTATCAGTGCACGCCTCTAAGTTTCCTTCTCATGACAGCAGGTGGCAAGAAACATCTTGAGCCTTCAGGGATTGAAGACTAATAAGGGGGAATTTGCATGGTCATCTCTAGAAATAATAAACCTGATTGCTTTAATCTTTCAAAAAAATAATTTCTCCTGCTTTTAAGAAACAAAGCTTCTGAAAGGACTGCCATGAGATTGAAAATCTTGAAATGGGGGCCAGGTGCAGTGGCTCAAGTGGTAGCTCACACCTGTAATTCCAGCACTTCAGGAGTCTGAGGAGGGCAGATCACCTGAGGTCAGGAGTTCGAGACCAGCCTGATCAACATTGAGAAATCCCCAACTTTACTAAAAATACAAAATTAGCCGGGCATGGTGGTGCATGCCTGTAATCCCAGCTATTTGGGAGGCTGAGGCAGGAGAATCGCTTGAAAACGGGAGGCAGAGGCTGCAGTAAGATGAGATCACACCATTGCACTTCAGCATGGGCAACAAGAGTAAAACTCCCTCTCAAAAAAAAAAGAAAGAGAGAAAGAAAAGAAAAGAAAGAGAAAGAAAGAAAGGAAAGAAAGAAAGAAAGAAAGAAAGAAAGAAAGAAAGAAAGAAAGAAAGAAAGAAAAGAAAATCTTGAAATGGAATGTGCCGCTTGAGGGCGCCATTAGGTTTTAAGAAAATAACTTTCTGCTACTTTAATATGCTATCTTTGGAGCCAGCCCTACATCCAACAGGCTCTATCAAATAAAACTGAATTTAGATCTCACTTCTAGGAAAAGGAAGGGAAACAGGAATCTATTCTCTTTAAACTCAAATGAGATTAACCAAAATTCGGTTGACAAGTTCTAAATTTCCTTGTACAAAGCTGTCTTTACTCGCCAAATGAAATAAAAAGTGATACTGCGTTAAAAGATGTCCTGTGTATTTTTGTAGGAGTGACAGTTGCTTAAGATCAACATTCCAATGTGAAAGGAGAAAAATAGTGGGAACAAATTACATAACAGAAATCTTCTGACTTAAAACTGGAAACCTAAGCTGTCTGGGTTCCTTGGGGAAAACTGCTTTACTTGGGTGTTTGACACTCCCAGAGAAAAGAAAAGCTGCTTTGTGACTTGGCTTTTTTTATCAGGATTGGTTTGTCCAACACGAGTCTTACTTCAACAAAATATAGTAGAAAATGACAGAGAGGGTTGAAATTCCCAGGTATTGCAGAAGGGGGTTTGTAGAACATAAAAAATCAATTTGTAATTCCATAGAGTATTAAATCTTCAATACAGAATTTTCTGAATGAGACGGTAAACAGGAAAATAAACTGTAACAAAGAGTTAAAGAAAACAGACGACCCGGAGTGCCCAATCTTTTGGCTTCCCTAAGCCACATTGGAAGCAGCAGCATTGTCTTGGGCCACACGTAAAATACACTAATGATAGCAGATGAGCTAAAAAAAAAATAGTAAAAAAGTCTCATAATGTTTTAAGAAAGTTTACAACTTTGTGTTGGGCTGATTTCCAGGCCGACCTGGCCGCATGTGGGTGGGTTGGACAAGCCTGAACTACAGCACCATTGATTCAGATTGGAATTTCCTCTCTCTGCCTTCCACCTACCTCAATCTACCTAATCTTCGGTACGCAGGGTAAGTTTCATGGTTCCCACAGAAACTCCTTTTATTCTTCCAAATATGTTGTTCTAATTGTTTTATATATGACTCTAGCCTCTTCCATTCAACTCAAAGACCCTTAAAAGCAGAAGACAAATATTATATATTTCTTATCTTCTATTGCCCAGTCCATGGACCTATCAGGCATGTGATACTTTCAGATTTACTGATCTATCTAAAAAGAAATAAGAAAAGAAAAAAAAAAATCCCTCCCATTTGCTTAAAAGATTAGATGATTTTTACTGGTAAAAATGGTTAAGGATGTCAGAAACTCAAAAAGGTATGTGTGTTAAAATGTACTAACACACATGTATCACATTCCTTGTGTTGAGGCATTTTTTATGGTAAATTATCATGCAGATAATACAATAATGTAAGACATGTGTTTTAGGCAAAGGAACCCAGTGGCATTGTGAAAGGTAGATCAGAAGGGGAAGACAGTGACATCTAGTATAATTACTGTTCATCAAATGCCAACTCTGTGCAAGCCACTTTCTATTTATTTTCCTTAAACTTTGGAAAACTTGCTTAGAGAAAACTTCCTTGGAGAAAATGAAGCAACCCACGCAAAGGCCTGAAGGGAATGAATGGCAGGGCTTAGAGTCAAACCCTGATGCAGGTGAATCCAAAGATACGGTCCTTGCCCTACGGCGAATTCTGTCTTCTGGGATAATGGCTGCAGGTCTGTTAAGCTGCAGACGAAGGAAGCACTCAGCCAGAGCTGGGACACAATAGCAACCTGATATGACTCGGGCCCTCTTCCAGTCAGCATTCGGGGGTGGTGTGAGCACCAGCACCTTCTGCAGTGTGGTCAGTGGAATGGGGGCCACGCCTTGCAGTGGCTGCTTGGTGACCAGCTTGGTGCTTGCCTCTCTCACTATGGTCTCGTCTCATTATTAGCTAACCGCCTTGGGGGCTGGGGTTGTATCTGACCCCTCCTTGCATTTCCAGCAGTGCCTTGCATATAACAGTTACTCAGGATTTGTGGAATTGAGTCTTGAGGAGCGAGATAAGGGAAGTCTAACTACAGTTATGGCAGTAGAATTAGAAAAGATTAGATTCAAATGACAATGAGGAAACAGTCTTTAGAAAATGTTAACTATTATATATGGAGAGTGAGAAACAGTCGCAGGATTCTAAAGAGCTATATCCAGAAAAAAATAAGAAGAGAGTTGGTTAGGGTGGGAGTCGTGTTAGAGGGTGATAGGTTGGGGCATGATAAAGTTGGAGCTCTTCAAAGCCATTCAGGTGGAGTGATCCAGCCAGTGGTTTAACATCAGGCTGGTCCTTGGGAGAGTGGTCAACTGGAAATATCGATTTGGGAAGTTGTCCTGCCCATCCTGTCTGCTGTGCCTTAAAGATAATCCAGAATCTGACTATAAATGCTGCTACCCTGGTCCAAGCCACCATCACCTATTGTCCTGATTATGGCAGATGCCTCCTAACTGGTTTGGCTATTTCTGTTTTTTGCAACATCACCCTCTCACCCAAATCTATTCTCAACACAGCAGGCAACATGATCTTTTAAAACGTAATTCAGATCTCTCTTCAGCTAAAACCCTGCCATGCACCCTCCTCACCCAAACCCCCCACCAAACACACACTCAGAAAAAAAGTCCTGACAAAGGTGTGAACAGCCCATCCAGTGGGCACTGACCCCAACTCTGCACCACACTCCTAACTGTCAGAACTTCTCTTCCACCATTGTCTCTTCCTGGGCTCTTTGGGCTCCAGCAGCGTCCGCCTCCTGGCCGCACTGCAAACCTGCCAGCCTCACCCCACCCAGGGTGAGGTGTAACTTACAAGCCCTCACTGTAACCTCTGCCTGGAATGCTTTCTTCCCCTGATCTTCATGGTTCACGCTCTTCCCTACTCTAGGGCTTTGCTCAAATGTCATTTTCTCCTTGAAGCCTTCTCCAATCTTCTCTTTAAAATGACAGTGATCCTACCCCTCACTGGCTCTCCATCCCCTGCTTTCCTTTCCTCCCCAGCTCTCCTTCCCTCCGACATTGTATGTATTTTGTTTACTTGTGTATAGTTCACCTTCTACAACTAGAAGTTCCATCAGTGCATATGTTTTTTCAGCAAGCCCTAAAAACAGCATCTGCCACACAGTGGACAGCTAGTTAATATTTGTTGAATGGGTGTTGAATTAATGAGCCCGTGCAGACTAATAGCTGTAACTATGGCACTGCCAGGGGCAAGAATGTAATAAGAGAAGGGGACAGGGCACCAACCTTGGGTATAGGATGCTGGGTGGGTGGTTCACCCAGGATCACACAGCCGAGTTGGGGGATAAACCCATCCTCTGACTCCTGGACCAGCCTTTGGCCAAGACACCAAGTAGCCTTATCTCCTAGAGGCTGACAGCCCCAGTGAGGGTGGCAGAGGTAGAAGGAGAAGGCAACATAAACCATTAGTGAGCACATGTCAGATCCTAGATGCCTTTGGAAGAAGGAGAGGATTATTTTTCAGTCTGTGGCAATGGACACTGCTAAGGACCTGGTGATTTTGCTTGTGGATGCTGAGACACAGGTTAGTATTTTATTATCATTGTAGCCCTGTTGTATCTCTTAGGGAAACAAAGGTTGCTTAAAAATAACACAAGAATTAAACTAATCCCTACATGTGCATTGTCACTAGAACACTAGGAAATTTCTCGGAACATGTCAACAACTTACTAAACTGTACTCTGGCAGCATCAAGAGTCCAGAAACTTCAGCTGCAACCAGAGATGTCAGACAGGCCATGGGTTAGTATTGCTTGATGATGCAGTGACTATCCTCTTTCACCTGACTTTTCCCAAAGACGCTTCTGGTTATTTGCCTGGAAATGTGACTGTACATTCAAGGTGGCCATGTGTCTTGAATCATGAAATGTGGCCTATGGCCCTCTGTCCAAACCCGCAAGATTATTTCACAAAATATCAGCCCACCATTGAGTCCCTGGAAAAGTGGTTCATTGAAAGGGAGATGTGTGGTTAATTGCCTGTGGCACTCAAATACAGCTGTCAGATTCAGTGTTCAGCCAACTTGTGAGATTCCGCTGCAGATTTATCTGCTGATTGGCTCTGTGGCCAGGCAGTAAATTGGAAAGCCAAAGAGGAAAGCCAAATGGGTGGAAAACAGTTATCCACTCCTCAGTGAATCTAGACATGAGAAGACCTCCCAAGAGCATCATCAGAAAAATGGCTGAATCCTTGCATTCCTCAACAGCCCTTTCATGCACTGACTTTCAAATGTGAGATGACCTTTGATGATGCTCATCCTCTTCACTGCTATCGTCTGCAACCACAGAAGCGGAAAGTCTTCATTAAGTTTCCACCGTCTGTAGTGCTGTTCTGACCACCAAACAAGTACCTTGTCCAGTGGCTCCAGCCTTTGTTTACTTCCTAAGTTAAAATCATTGGCTACGGCTGAAGCTGCTTTTCACAGACATCAGCCTCCATCTGGCTGGTGTCTTTTGTTGCAGTTGTTGTTTTAACCTTTTCAGTGTCATGATTCACGCTTGTATGAGACCCAGGCAACTTTGGACTCTCTGACCAGAAAGAAAAATAAGATAAATATTTGAATAGTATTTTCATAAATATAAATCAATTTATTCTTTACAACAACTCTTTAAAGGGACAGGCATATTTTTTCAGTTTATACATGATGAAACTGAATCTCAGATAAGGCATGTGACTTACAGATTTATAATCTTCGCTAAGTGGTAGGGTCCCTGTTTGAGAACTTAAAAATGTCACAGAGAGTCTGAACATTTCTAGAGGCAGTCTAGTGGTTAGAAAAGAAAGAGAGAGAGCAGGGCATGGTATTCTTTGTTCCTCCATGAGCTTTTGACTTAAAAGGTATCGTTGACACGTGTGTGTGTGTAAGAGAATGAGAGAGAGAGATGGAGAATAAGAATGAGTCCACCATGTGCGCTGATTCATAAAGGAGACTGAACTCAGGGAAACTGTAAAAGTCACATACCCAGGACCAAAGAAAAGGCTGGTCACAGGACCCCTGCTTAGAAAGCCATGGGACACTGACTGAATGGGAACATCAAGTACCCTGAGAAGCCCTGAAAATCAGAGCAGCATCTAGACCTGGATGGGAAAGAGGGTTGGACTAGAAAAAAAAGGAAACAATCACACAGCCATTTCAAGCTCCTAAATAGGCCCTGATTCTGGAAGGAAAGAGGAAACAAGGAGTGCCTGGAAATGGCTGCACAGCGCAGCAAGCCTCTGGGAGACTGTGCGATGCCATCTTACCTCAGCTCTGCAGAGCTGGGCCCCACTGCCCCAGGCCTGAGTGGAGATCTCTGTGGCTCTTCCCACTGCCTCTGCCTGACCCCCTCCCACTCCACATGCCCTCTCACCTTGCTAAGCGCTAGTTCTAATCCAGCCTCAACCTAAAGTCTACTACCTCAGAGAAACCTTCCCAATTTTTGCTCCCTGTACCTCGCTTTTTATGACACTCACGTATTTGTAATTTCCTCTCTGGCTTCCCCCTAGAGTCTAAGATCCATTTGAGCAGGTCCTGTCTCTCAAGTCCAGGGCTGTGCCTCCAGCTCCCAGGAGAGTACCTGGCACAAAGAATGGGCTCCATAACTATTTTTATTAATTGCATCGAGTGAAGATTTGGGATTTGCTTGAATGGAGTCAGCAAATTCCATCATCAAAGGATGCTATTTCAGAAGAGAAAAATGGAAAGGAGGTGTGATCCTAAGGGCTCCCTCTTTTGGAGGTATTACAAGTACTACAGCCCTTCTGAAATTTCTGTTGCTTTGGTTAGCTTCGCACTGTTGTCATTATTCTGGGGATTCATATCAAGAATGTGGACTAGATTGGCTTCCCTTCAGAGGCTACTGGGGGATACCCCATGTTGCAGAAAGATCTCTTGCTCTGCAACAAACCACCGAAAAACTCACCAGTTAAAACGACAGTGATGTATTCTTTCTCACAAGTCTGCAGGTCCGATGTTGAGTTAAGACTTGGTGGAGCAATTCTGTTCTGCCAGGCATTGGCTGGAGTCACTGACTCAGCTGCCCTCTGCTGGCAGATGGGCTGGGCTAGAGGTTCTAAGAAGACTTCACTCCCATGTCTGGTCCCTCCCTGTGGACTCTTGCTTTCCACATGGTCACTCCTCCTACAGTGGTCTAGCCTGTGCTTTTTTAGAGCATGACTTCCCATAGGAAAAGTAAAAGCTGCCCAAATTCTTAAACCCTAGGCTTAGAACGTGGCTAAGAGTCACTTCTGCCAATTCTGTTGGTCAAAGTAACTCACAAGGCCAGTCCAGATTCAAGAGGAAAGGATATGGGGTCCACCTCTTGATCGATGGAGCAGCACACACATACAGAGAGAGAAGAAAGTGATGGCCACCACGCTTAGAGGTTCCACCACACCTACCATATTCTATGTTGTCACACAGTTCTAAAAAATTCCAAGTAAATGTTCCCCTTTTCTAATCTCTAAATTTAAGGCCCAATCTCAGTAACTTTTTTTGTTGTTGTTTTGGTCTATTTGCCTTTATGTGTCCTGAAGGAAAATCAGTGTAATGCTCAGAAGGCCAAAATCAAAACAAAAACAAAAAGAGAAATTTGCATCAGATACTAAAGTCCGAGTTCTAGCCTCTAGCATCAAGTGACTCTGGCATAGTATAAAGATTCCCTGTACTATGGGTAAATTGATTGGCACTAATAAGATGCCTTTAGATTCTTTAAAAGCAGCAACAACAACAGTAAAAGGAACCTAAATCATGTTTGAATTAGAAATTGTATTCTACATCCAGTTCATTTTGTTTTTCTAACCTCTTTGTGCTACTCAGTTAATGAAACTCTTCAGTTAGACTTTTGAGAACCAGGTGATATCTCCAGAGATGAAGCACCATGGCCACCCCCAAACAATGAGTGCCAAAACAGACAAAAGCAAAGCATGGTCCTGTGTGTCCCTGGATGCCAGGTCCCTGGCGTGCAGAGTACCTAGTAAGTCATTTAATGCTTCACAGTACTTAGTAAGTCATTTCCTGAGAACTACTTCAAATCATAGATTGGATTATCCAGCAACATGATCCAACAGCTCAGGCCACCCCTCTGGCCATTCCACACAACTCAGGAAATGCTGGAAAGTTCCAAAATCCTGAGTTTGAGTGTTTTTCACAGCTCTTCACTAGTTGTGTGATCAAGGGCTAGTTTGGGCTTTGTTTCCCCAACTGTAAAATGGAGAAAATAATGTGACCTTCTTGCAGGACTGGGGCAAGAAGCAAATGAGAAAATAGACGTAAAAAGTACTTTGTGAACAGCAAAACACCTCTACTCCTGCTATTTCTATTACATCTCCCAGCAGATACACACTCAGCCACAGGAGTAGACAGATGCCCCAGCTGGAGCAATGTTATACGAGTGCTTGCTCTCCTGTGAACCAGTCACTGTGCTAAACTCTACATATTAATTCATTTGTTAGTATGTTAACTCTGTACATATCAACTCATCTGCTCCTCATAACAATACCAGAATGTACTCTTATTATTCCCTTCTTACCAATAGGGAGACTGAGGCATAGAGAAATTAAGTAGCCAGTCTCTTGTATTCCAGGTAGAAAATAACAGTGCCTGGACTCTAATCTAAGTAGTCTGGCTTCAGAGTTTCTGCTCGCAACCACTAAGTTATACCATTTCATCATTTTAGACACCATGATCGGTCCAAGAATAGGGCCATAGGACAATAATAATTAGAGCTGCTTTGGTGTTGACATTGGGACAGAGAGAAGGCAGCTCTCTCCCTGTTGGAACCAGGTCAGCCTAGAGCTAGTGACAACCATTTTCATTAACCACATCCAAAAATTCTGCCTACAGAATGAGGACACCAAACAGGGTGTGTTGGTCGAGGAGGTTACTTACTATAACAAATAAAGCAAATAAATTTCTTTTTGACTCTCTCAGCAGTTCAACACCAGGAATCCTGATTGAGCAGCTTCCCTCCATGCAGAAACTTCATGACTTATTTTCCATCTTTTTGACAGTGAAAAGGTTAGATGGCTTTCTGTTGGGGCATACCACCTGACAGCCCTAGACTTCATTCAGATGTGTAGTTGGAAAAGCAAACAAACAAACCAAAGGCAGTGTGAATGAAGAATCTAAAATGAGGACTCAGAGTTCTCCATTGTTCTATTATTGCACAAAGGTTCTCTAAAGAAATGCCTGACGTCAAGGAGCAGGCAGTTAACAGTTGGGCACTCCCTTTCTTTACAACTCTTCACCAGCTCTCTACTTGCTGCCGCAGGGAGGCCCCCATCTTCTAGCCATGGATTGATTGCTAAGGGAGTCAGGTGGTGGAGTGCTATTTCCAAATTAAAAGCCTAGATAGATTATTCTAGCTCTCTGGAAATAAAGGAACAACGATGATTTTACAACTTCCACTTCATTTAAACAAACCGTGCTCACCCACCTCCTGCTCTGTAAGATGATAAGGTAAATACTGTAAATAGACAACCAAATGTGATCAATCTGCAGTAAAAGTCTAGGTAAACTGCTTGAGAAACCAAGAGGCAAATGATATTGATGAGGGCCTCAGAGAGATGTTGCCACCACCAATAAGCCCTTTCATGGGTTTATGAAGGAAATCCATGGATCAGAAAGCCTCTGGGATAAGCTCCTCAATGTCTCACCATTCGACTGCTGAATAGCCAAAGGTTTGTTCCCCTTTCTGATTCAACAGTAGCAGAGCTCAGCTCAGATAATACAAAGAATTTAATATTATCTCAGGCGCATCATTAATTTCAAAGTGTTTCCTGAGGAAAAGTACAAATCAGAGTCAGCATCCACTGGCTTTTGGGCTTTCCCAAATGTCAAACACTTCTGGGACCATTTCCTTCTTTTTTCTCCTGTTTTACATCCCTGAAATGGACCAAGGGCACTTTATTTTTCACCTGTGATTCAGTGCTGGCTGACTTGTTTTTTCTCCGTTTCATGCTATTTCTTTTGCTATTCTCTTTGGCTGAAATTGTCTCCCTTTTCCCATAATTTTCTGAAGTTTAGACTTTCCCTACCAGATGACTTATTCAGTACAAGATGGCAGTTATAAGCAGCTCATTTTATTAACTGTGATCCAAGTATGGGATCAAGTTTGAAACATTGGCTGCATAAGTGAAACTTTAGGCTCTACGAAAATGTGACTCACTCTAGCTGACAATTGTTTAGCCAGGGCCCAGGCTCCATCACTTTCCCTCCTTCATGCCTTTAGCCTTACACATATAAACAGATACCATTAGAATGTTGTGTTGGTTGATGGCATAACTACTCATCACACTGGGACACTTTTGAGAGAGAAGGAAAGCACTAAAATAATTAACAAGCATTAATTGAGCTCTAGCAGGTGTAAACTAGTACTGTCCTGGACAAACCCAGGTGTAAAGCTACTTGATTATTATACATCCTGAAGCATTCTTGTAATGGCCATCATCTGGCCCAGTGAGCCAAGGCTGTGTCAGGACTGTTAAACCAGGTCAGACAAACTAAAGGACTGTACAGAGCATATTTTCATTTTTATGCGCAGGTAAGGCCTTCCAAGCAAAGGAAACTAAAACCCGGGTTAGAGGACAAACCTTAGAAGTTAAAGGGTGTTAGATTTGAAGCCATCTGTTTCCATTAACAGGACAATAAAATTTATATCTCCAGGAGGCAAATATTTACATTTCAGGGTAGGAATGATCCCCTTTCTCTTCCTGAAAAAATTTATTTACATTCAAAAGACTGGAAATGACTAGGGAGCACAGATTTTTCTCTTTCTCTCAGAAAGAGGGAGGGAAGGACAGCTGTTATGCTCCTATCAAAACTGACAGATTCATAGTTTGGGGGTTTTCCTCTGTGGTGCAAAAAGCCTCTTTTTGTACAGGGATTATACTGAATTTGTAAGTCAATTTGGGAAGTATCATCTTAACTATATAAAGTATCATAATCCATGAACATGAGATGTCTATGTCTTTCTATTTATTTAGGTCTTTAATTTCTTTCAGCAATGTTTAATAGTTTTCAGTGTATATAAGTCTTGCTATTCCTTGGTTAAATTTATTCCTAAGTATTTTATTATTTTTGATACTATTGTAAGTGGAATTGTTTCATAATTTCCTTCTTGAGCTGTGTATTGTTAGCTGTACAAAAACACGCCAGTTTTTGTACATCAATTTTAAGTCCTGAAAACTTGCTGAATGAATTCAGTTATTGGCTCAGTTTTTCGGTAGATTCTTTAGAGTTTTTTAAAATCTGTAAGACCTTGTCTTATAGACTGTCATCTTCAAATAGAGATTGATTTTATTCCTCTTAAATTGATTTTATTCTTTCTCTTCCAATTTGAATGCATCTTATTTCTTTCTTACCTAATCGGACTGGTTAGAACCTTTTACTACAATGTTGAACAGAAGTGGCGAGAGCAAATTGTGTTGGCTAGATCCTTTAGCATGATGTTAAGCAGACATGGTAAGAGCAAACATACTCTTCTTCCTGATCATAGGGGAAAGTTTTAAGTCTTTCAGCTCTAAGTGTATTAGCTGTGGGTTTTTCATAAGTGCCCTTTATCAAATTGAGCAAATTCTCTTCTTTTCCAGTTTGTGGAGTATTTTTTTAATCATAAAATGGTGTTAAATTTTATATTGAAGTATTTTTCTGTATCTATTGAGAATATCATGGTTTTCTTTCATTTTTTTCTATTAATATAATGTATTACATTGATTGATTTTTATGTGGTGAGCTAACCTTGTTTTCCTGGAATAAATTCCACTTGGTTGTGGTGTATGATTCTTTTTACATATTGCTAGATTCAGCTTGCTAGTATGTTATAGAGGATTTTTGCATTTGTATTAATTGGTAATTTTGGCAGATAGTCTCCTTTTTTTGTGATGTCCTTATCTGATTTTGAAATCACGGTAATCTGACCTCATAAAATTACTTGGGAAGAATTCCTCCTCTTCCATTTTTTGGGAAAAGTTTGGGAAGGATTGGTGTTAATTCTTGTTTAAATGTGTGGTAGAATTCACCAGTAAAGCCATCTGGTCCTGAACTTTAATTTTGTGAGTTTTTTTGAAAAAAAAATATTAATTTCTTTACTTGTTATAGACCTATTTAGATTTTCTGTTTTTTCTTGAGTCAATTTTGGTAGTTTGTGTCTTCATAAAATTTGGTTCATTTTATCTAGGTTACCTATTTTGTTGGCATACACTTGTTTTTAGTATTCTCTTATAATCCTTTGTATTTCAGTAATGCCCCCCAGTTTTGGCTTTTTACAGCAGTAACTTACATTATTGGCTCAAGATTTCTCTCCTTTTAAATGTAGATATTTACAAGTATAAATTTTCTTCTGAGCACTATTTTTTGCTGAATTCTATAAATTTTGATATTTTGTGTTTTCATTTTTGTTCATCTCAAATAATTTTTGAATTGCTCTTTGATTTCTTCTTTGGCCAACTGGTAATGTAAAGCTGCTTTTAATTTCCACACATTTGTAAGTTTTTTATGTTATTGATTTCTAATTTCATTCCATAGTCATTGGAAAACAGACTTTGTATTATTTCAATTCTTTTTAAATTATTGAGATGATTTTATGTTGTAAAAGATGTTCTACTCTGGATAATTTCCATATGCACTTGAAAATAATGTGTATTCTGCCATTGCTGGGTAGAGTGTTCTACAGATGTCTGTTTGATCTAGTGGCTTCATTGTGTTGTTCATATCTTCTAATTTTTGTTGATCTTTCTACTTTGGATAGACCATTATTGAAAGTATGGTACTGTCAGCTCTGGGTAATAAGTTTCAGCAAAATAAACAAATAAATAAGAAAATAGGGTTCTGAATTTTTCAACTGTTACGGTGGAACTGTCTATTTCTCTTCTCAAGTGTGTTAATCTTTGCTTCATATATTTTGGGGCTCTGATACTAGGTGCAGAATTTTGTGACAACAAAATTATTTTAGAAAAATCAGTGATTTTTCTTAAATAAATTTGTAAAATCTGTATTGTCATGTGTTGCCACTGAGTTTTTATTCAATAAGCTTTTTGATCAGCTAATGATTGAACAGAGATTTTATTAAATGGCTGGACTAATAAAGCTCTCAATATTTGCTGAAGGGGCTCTGTGGACATGGTAGGGCACACCTTCAATATTCAATCAAGCAGTTTATAACTCTGCCTATCCTATTTATGCAGAGCCTCAAAGTCAGACAGAGGTGAGAACTTTGAGCCTTCTCAGGTCTCTTTTGAGCATATTCACACATGCACGTGGTCTTCTAAAGTCGCAGGAATATGTCAGGGCTTTTTAAAGCTCATATGGACAATTCATTCTTCAACATTTACTTTTAAGCTTTTGGTTTGTCTATTGCTTACCCTACCTGTTACTCATTACCCTAATTGTTACAGCCATGAGTGTCTGCCTGTATTTGCCTGTAAATGTTTTTAACAAATCACCCCAGAAAAAGGCTCTTAGCACTAAGCAAACTTGAATCAGGTCAAATAAAGACAACTCTTTTGAGCCCGGCCTTCCAAGGAATGCCAGATGAGTCAAATAATAACTGTTCTTTGGAAATGAGGCTTTGAAAGAACTCGAGCTTCATTCTGCTTTCTCCAGTGCCAGACACACAAGCTGTTATCTTTCAAAGCTACCACTGAGCTGAGAGCAGGGACTGAGAATAGAACATGTTACAATGATACAATGCTCACTTTTCTTACAGAGAATCAGGCATTTTTCTCTACTAAATTCTCCCTAAGTTTCTGCAAGCCTTTGATTAACTTCCAAAGTTCTGAAAAAGTTGATTCAGATCTTTTTGCCAGTTTTTTCATTGCCTTTATGGAGGGGAAAATTTTCAGAGGTCCTTACCATTTTTGCTGACATTACACCATGATGTGGTTCTTACTGTAATAATGTTTCTGTTCCAGAAACTTCATGTTTACTTTCAAGATAATATGATAAATATAGATATTAAAAATGTATCAGTCATGCGTTATTCTATGACAATATACCCCATATTGGCCTTATTAAGGTGGGGATATCACTTTTGGTGTTCAAGTCAGAGTGGAATTTACACTCACTCATTCCAATCAATGATGCATTTCACTACATTTGAATTGTATTGGGATCATGTGGATTAAGCCAAAAATATAAACACACTCAATTGTTTTCAAGGATTACAAAAAGATATTTGAATTCTGTTATTTTTCTACACTCTGTAGTGCTACTTCTCTCACTTCTACAGTAGATTAATCACCACATTCCCTCTAGGTGACTCTATACAGAACTCCAAAAGAAAGTATAGTTCCTGGGAGAACTGGAAAAGAAAATATGATCACAAGAAAAAAGTTAATGTAATAATGGAGAACAAGTACCTGGGAATCTAGCAATTCTTTACTTTCTTTCTCTATTTAATGACAATCTGCCCCTTCCTCGATTCCCTTCCTCTCTTTCTCCAATCCCAAAATAGTTCTTAACATGGAACCAACACATGACAAGTGGGTTATTCGTTGAGATGGTTGGATTATCTGTCTGTGAGACCAAGATTATGACTTTCAGACCCTCCTAAGCATAAAAATACCAGCTCTTTATGTGCAGTACCACCAATGCTCCAGTAAATGAATGCTTTATTTTTTCCATAGGTTTCTGGGGAGCAGGTGGTGTTTGGTTACATGAGTAAGTTCTTTAGTGGTGATTTGTGAGATTTTGGTGCACCCATCACCTGAGCAGTATACACTGAACCCGATTTGTAGTCTTTGATCCCTCGTCCCCTTCCCAGCATTTCCCTGAGTCCCCAAAGTCCAGTGTGTTATTCTTATGCCTTTGCATCCTCATAGCTTAGCTCCTACTTACGAGTGAGAATATCCAATGTTTGTTTTTCCATTCCTGAGTTACTTCACTTGGTATAATAGTCTCCAATCCCATCCAGGTTGCTGTGAATGCCATTAACTCATTCCTTTATATGACTGAACAGTATTTCATCATATATACATATATACATACACATATATATACATATGCACACACACACACACACACACACACACACACACATATATATATCACGGTTTCTTTACCCACTCAGTTGATGTGCAGCAAATGAATACTTTTTAATGGGAGAATTCAACTATTAAAAGAAACAGTAGTAGGTACAATGTTAGGTGCAAAAATTAATTGTGCATAATTGTGTCACTCAAAGCACTGTTTTTGTCAATATTACATAGTAGATGTCTTAGCCTGGGGATTCCGAAATTAGAGTTTAAAGCACAGGCTTATGTGTTACTACAATATTTGGGAGCACAGTCCCAGAGAGCAGCAGCAAGGGGCATGAGTTGCTATGCAGGGAAGAAAGAAGAGCCGACACACAATATGGGTTATCAAATTCGCTGCTACTGAATGTGACTGATAAGCAATCCCACAGAATCATTCTCTGCAAACCCTAATAATCTCTCAAAACAGTTCATCCCGGAGAGGACGCATGGTTGAAAGGCAGTTAATGATCCACTGGCTCTCGTGTCCTATCTGATGAAGTTCCGCTTTCCTCACTCCTGGGTTTTGCATGTGTCCTTATTAGGCAGGACTCGTCAGCATTCCATGCTTAAGCAAATCTACGTGTGAAAGTGATCAGGAAAACTTTTGTGACTGAGAAACTATTTGAGGTCTATTCAGAGGGACAGAAGGGACTGTGGAAATGAAGTGAAGGTTGCAGGATAAGGAAAGCAGGAGGACATTGTATCAGGGAATAGAGTGATTGCTGGTTTAGCTGCAGTGTGTTAACACCATTCCTCGAGAAGTCAAACTTGAGACAAGGATTTGAGTACAATAGTTAATGTGAGAAGTGAGCCCAAGAAACAGTAGAGGAGTGGGGAAGTGAGAGAGGAGAAGGAAAGAAGTCAACTTAATGTATGTTACATGCAGCTGGGCATGGTGGTTCAAGGCAGTTGGATCACTTGAGGTCAGGAGTTTGAGACCAGCCTGGCCAACATGACAAAACCCTGTCTCTACTAAAAACGCAAAAATTAGACATGGTGGTGCACAACTGTAATTGCAGCAACTTGGGAGACGGAGGCACGAGAATTTGCTTGAACCCAGGAGGCGGAGGTTGCAGTGAACTGAGATAGCACCACTGTACTCTAGCCTGGATGATACAGTGAAACCCTGTCTTGAAATAAATAAGTCATAAATATAAAAAATAACCTATGTTACACTAGCAGGTTACTGCTGTAGGCAGATGATGCTTGATCCCAGGGAAGACCTCTGGAAGACTGCTTGTTCACTTGGGGCTGAAGGAGTTGAAGTATTTGTCTATATGCCTCCATTGTCACTGGTTGTAGGCTGCCTTTAGGGGCATCAACTCTCTGGTATTCTGGCCTACCTGTTGTGCAGGACAGTCATGCTCCTGGGTAGAGAATTACTCAGCAAAGTCACAGATGATTTTAATGGAAAGCCACTGACAGTTAAGGAAATGATAAGTGCCATGGATACATAAGCTGGGCACTGGCAGCATCTGCTCAAAACATTGGGACATATTTTCAGGACAATGAGCTATACAGTCGGGCTAAATTAGGGCATTTAGAGAGGTGGGCTGCGTGCGTCTTTAGAGGATTAGAAGGTTACGTAAATAACTGATGTGAGTGGGTGAGGGACCAGCACACAGGTTCTCCTGACGGTCTAGCCACTACTCATATTCAGTCGAGTGTGAAGATGTGAACCCAGCATCACCAGATTGTTTCAAAGAAGCTGTAAATCCCAATGTGTGTGTGTGTGTGTGTGTGTGTGTGTGTTTGTGATGCCTCGGTGTTTAAATATGAGCAACTTATTAATAGTCTAAGAAAAGAAGTCTGCTAACAGAAAAAAAGTCTACAGGTTGGAGACAAACAGTCCACAGGATGGTTGTGCCAAATGAGGTAAGAGTGGATACGGTGAGAAACATTTAAGAAGGTTGAGCTGGAGCCATATTCTGAACAAACTTGATTTCCAGGCTTGGGGATTTGTGCTTAAATTGGCTTGCACTGGAAAACCAACAAATAATTTTGAGCAAGAGAGTGGAGTGATATGAGCTCTGCTAGAAAAAAATTAACCTGATGATGGCATGAAGAATAGAAAGAAGGAGGAGGAATGAAGAAGGATGAAAGGCAGAGAGACTCAAGAAGCTACAGCTACATTTTATTATTTCTATTACATATTTAATATGAGGAATCATCAAGGCTAGGTTGAATTTGTGTTGAACCTTAAAACAAGCATTCAGGAGAAAGGAGGGGCAAGCCACACTGAAAAGTGGATGTATCGGTATAAAGAAAATCTACACTTGCACTGGAAAAAAACTGTTCAACGGGCCCAGGTCATCCTGAAAGCTTAAGCGCAGGGTGAGGAAACACAAGTGGGGTGTGAAGTATTAACCAGCTTCGGCTCTGTGCTCCCCACCCAGTCATGGTGGGGAAAGGTGGGTCTCATCCACTTGACTCCACACCCAGGCAGATGTGCCCAAACGGCCCCTGGAGAGAGAGCTAAGGAACCAAGCAAGCTCAGGCTGAGGGATGAGTCAAGGGACTGGCCAAGGTGACCAGTCTAAGAGAGAAATCCACCATGATGATGAGGTTGGGAGGGAGACTTCTCAAAGCTCTGCGTTACACACTCTCCACTCTCCCATTATGTTTGTGGAATCTCTAAAGTTCAGAAAGACCAAAAAGGTCAGAGCAGTTACCAGACCACCCATGAAGTGTGTCCTCCACAGTCTCTGTCCATCTTCCAGGGGCTCTCAGATCCAGAGTTTTCAATACTGACAGCTCACCTCGACTCTCTCTCTTCAAGGAACCTTTATTCCAACCTTTGTTCACTTTTCTCTTCCTCATCCTGTCCCCTTTCCTCAAATCAACTTGTGCTTGATCTCTGCCCTGTTCTTTCACACTTTTGCTCTAGCTCACAGGATTAACCAACTGGTGCAGACACTGCTGATGCCCAAACCCACATCCTCTCAGCCCTCCTCAAGTTCACCCACAGCTGCACTGGCGAACAGTCCCATTCATTGTGTCCATCTTGAGTACCCCCATCCTTTGCCCTCTGTCTGGGACTTTCTCCTTTGCCATAGGAACTTGCTCAGCCCACGCACAGCATCTTGCTTCAAGAACAACCCTCAACCTGTGAGGAGTGAATGTCAAGTGATAAGCACCCAGCTTTCAGTGGAATAGTCCTGAAGTGTGTTTTTTACATTTCCTTAGAGGATCTCCAGCTGGGGGAAGGCCTCATTACCAACAGCAGTAATTCTCTCTTTAATACAACTTTTATTGGCTTTTCTCCCTTCACTATCTGATTTCCTTCACTATCTGACTTCCTCCTCTCCCCTCACTTCTTCCCTGGAATCTCTTCTCAAATAAAATGTCAGCATTGGAGTCCCCAAAGGGTCTGACTTTGGGGGAATGTGAAAGAGGCATTACCCAGCCTATCTGGTTATTGTATTATTTGTTTTCCCTTTTTGGATTATACTTGAGTCCTTACAGATACCCTTTCTAATATAAAGGAGTGACAGCAGAGTTGGTGATTTTGATTTGGGCCACAATTGTAGACCAATAGAAGAAATACTTAGAAACATACAGTACCTATAAAACACATACACACACACACACACACACACACACACACACAAACACACACCTCATACCTATGAGTTTTTTGCCCTGTGTAAAGGAGGGAACATGCCCTGTCATACTTACATTCACAACCATAATGGAACAAATTGAAATTGAGGTTTCATGCCTGGACAAGCTGCTTTTTTTTGCTAGGGGAAAATATAAACTACTTATTCTCTACGGGAATCAATTTGAACTGCAAACGATGAATGTGGTAAAGGCCGAGGAAAGCCAAAATTGGTACTACTAGATACAGCCACTGATTGATGACCTGCTATGAACCAAAATAGTTAAGCAGCATACAAATTATGTCCATAAGCCTTACAATTAAATTTAAATGGAAAAACTTTTAAAAGCCAAAACAGTCTTCTAGTTTTCATTGCTCTCATATACATCAATGTCAAATTTAATGGGCAGGTAAACCACATTTATATTTAAAACACATTATACCCAGAGTAGGAAGAATGGTACAGAAATGGTCAGTGTATTGGCAAGTGTGTCATTTGCCTTTGCATAAATTTATTTTCCTACATTTCCCATCAGCTTTTTACCTTCTGAGTTTTTTATGCCCCATCAATCCTTTAAACTATTGTGTTGTATTTATTTATTGAGCAGCTTCCATGTTAAAGACACAATGCCAGCCTCACATAACACAGAGAAGAGTTGTGTAGAGTTCTGGTCCTCCAAGGGTTTATGTTCTAGTAGGAGGGTGAGCTAACGCAAAGGATTGAATCTTCAAACCAAATTCACATGAATCAGAGATCTTACCCAACATCAAGCTTTATAAATAATTCAAGGATATAAGGATTCAGGAAGAAAAACCAAAAGAGATCCGAGGCATCCCACACAGCTTCCTGGGTTATCTTTCCACATTCGATGTTTGCATTTTGGCCTAGCATAGACAATGCCTCTGAGTGAGAGCCACAGGTTGTCTGACACAGCAAACGAAAGAGACATGATATAGCTCCATTTATATCCAAGAGAACTGTAGAGCTTCCAAGACAATCTCCAAACAATGCTGCTTCATAAAGCTGTAGAGCCCAGGTGTGTTTTCCTAAGCAAACCAAAGACATCCTATTAAGAGCAATCCACAGAAAAAGACTCTCCTCCTAGGAAATAGCATTAGTGTATTTCCCAGAGGTCCAGGTATCATGTTGACAAGGAGACTCAGTGAGCTTCCTGCCTTCTTCTCTTTCCCTTGAGAATCCCCCAGTAATGGGGAGAGAAAACAGATCACAGGCCAGCTGCTTCAACACTGTCCTCCCCAGAGAGATAGGACATACACCCAAACAAGTACAACACCCGACAGGAGTCAATAACTATTTTGAAGGGTCAGGTAGTAACTAGGATACAACTCAGGGGATGGTACAGCATAGAAAATTCTACTGTCTGTGCAAATTTATTATGAAGATTTTAAGTTATCTAAAATTATGGCTTTCTATGAACAGCACACCAAGAGAAGCCCTAGAGATCAGCTGTGTCCATCATCTGAAGATCTGAACCAGCCAAAGTCCAAATGAATATGAAAGTCCAAAGTGTGCTAGGACAGGGATGAGGGAGAAGAGTTATGAGGGTGGAAGATACAGTTACAAAGGTAGATGCTATTAGATTGGATATTCCTTGAGTAACATCTTTAAGGGGTTGTTCCTCTTCGCTCTCCTACTCTCTCCTTCTCCCTGCTTTCTTTCTCCCTCTACCCTTCTCCTCCTCCCTCCTCATTCAGCAGAGGTTTTGGAATAGACATAAATAAGTATATTTTATATGTATTACAAGCATGTCTTTATAGTCTGTATCTATGCATCACAATGTTATAATTTTTATATATACACATACATATATGTGTGTCTTTCTGTAACACTTGATATTGATCTTGACAAATACTGATTGAGCACTCACTATGTGGGATCAGGCACCATTCTAGCTTGTGATACATCCACAAACAAAATGAACAAAAATCCCTTCTTGGGGAGATTACATTCTATCAGGAGGATAAAGACAATAATCAATAGATATAAGAAAACTACGTACTTTATGAGAAAGTGATAAGTGCCCATAGAAAAAGAAAGGGGAACAGGAGTGCTGAGAGCAGTCGGGCTGAAATTTTAAACAGGACATTAATCCCGTGGTCAGAGGAGTAATGGGTAGGAGCGGGGGGAAGGTAGATGATAGAACCTTACAGACCATGCCAAATACTTTGGCTTTTATTCAGAGAGAAAAGGGGTTCCACTGAAAGGTTTGGGACAGAGTAGAGTCATAGTCTAATTTATGCTTGCCGTGGTAAGAAGGCTGCAGGAGTCAAGAGAAGCCAGCAGACCAGTTAAGAGACTATTTAAGAATCCAGACAAAAGAAGAGGTTGCCTCAGCCAGGGTGGCAGCAGTGGAGGTGAGGGGAAATGATCAGATTATGGATATATTTCAAAGATGTAACCAATAGGATTTTCTAATGGATTGGATGTTGTGTGTTGGATAAAAAGAAGTCAGGAATATCATCAAAATGTTGGCTGTGGGTAACCGGAAGTTTGGAATTACCCTCAACTGAGACAGGGAAGAATGGAAAGGAAGCAAGTTTGGAGAGTACACTTGGTTATTAACTGTTGTCTCTCAGCCCCACACTTGCCCTTCTGTACTCTTGTCCATACTTCTGGGGCTAAGAGTCTGCAAACTACATTTCCCAGGCTCCTTTGCAATTTGGCTTCTCGTTAGGAGACACTACTGAGAGATCAGAAGATGAAAAGAAAAGACAGTCTTCCTACTTCTGGGGTAAAGTGGTAGTTGTAACATGAAGGTGGGTATGGGTGATTCCATAAGCTGACAGCCCAGGCAGGGGCAGCAGATTTCTAGCAGCTTCAGGACTGATCTTGAAGATCCAGACCGGACACAACACAATCTCCAGCAGGGCAAGCCTGTGAGCTCCAGGGTGGAAGGGCACACAGCTTCTGACCTCTGGGTATTGCTCCTTCCTTCTTTATTGCTTTCAGACCTCCATTTCCCCTTTTGCACTTCCAGCCCTTCCAACACCGAAATTTCCCAGTATTGAAATGCATAGTGTTGTTTGTTGCAGTTGTTGTTGTTGCTGTTGTTGTTGTTTCTAACCAGGCTTGATTGGCATGGGGGTGGAAGATTTTGGACATGGTAATTTTGTTTTGGACATGGTAATTTTGAGAAAGCTGCCAGAAATCCAAACTTTAATATCAGGTAGGCAGTTGGATGCATGAGTCTGGGGGATATGAGGTTACCCTCTTTTCTTGGCAAAGAAGTCTGGGCTGGAAATATACTTTGGTTGCATTTAGATGGTATTTAAAGTCATGAGGCTAGGTGGAGTGACCAAGGGAGTTAGTCTGGGTCAAGGAGACATACAAGGACAGAGCCAGGGATGCTCCAACATTAAGAGAAGAGGAGAATCTGGCAAAAGAGCATGAAGAGAAAATGTGAGATAGGAGGAAACCATGGGAGTATAGTGCTCTGAAAGCCTGTGCTTCCTTATGTGATTGGGGGTTTGGTTTTTTGCTTTTGCTTATGAACACTGAAAGAAGGTACAAAAACTCCCATACTACACCAAAGGAGTCCATACTCTTCAAAGACTAGGAAACCCAGACTGGAAGGCATCATCATGGTATCTATATTCCCATCTCTATCACACGTATCTTAGGTGATTAGAGCAAATTCATTTGGCTGCTCTCCGCCTTACCTTTTCTCAACTATAGAATGAAGATCACTTTGCTGCTTATCTACCTGCCATGGATGTTTTGGAAATTTATAAAGTGATTATTTTTAAAGCAAGTATTATTAAAAGAATTTCACGAGCCAGACTTCACCACTTATCAACTGAGATGGCCACTCACAGACAAAAGCAATGGAGCTGAACAGTCTCTGTCCAACCCAATGTTATCATTTACTATATCATGCCCTAATTCAAGTTATTAACCTTCCTGAGTCTCATTTTCTTTACCTGTAACATGCAAACAATGACAGTAAGAGCAGGATGACCATGACAAAAAAAAAAAAAAAAATCATATGCTTGCAAAGTCTCCAATACATAGTAAATAAGGGGAAAAAAGTTGATCCTATCCTCCACTCCAAGTTTTTAGAAATCTAGTAGGCAAATGACATCAGATATATTTTGACATCAGATGATTTCTAAATATAGAGATGATGGAAAGCCTGAATTGTTTTAACTAGATAAGGCAGTGAGCCATGAAATTGTCAACAATGTTCTCAGGAAGTGAACGCTAAAACAACCAGAACCTCAATTTGTTAAATGCAACCCAGCTCATGCCTAACAAGCAGGATCAAATGTTAGACAAAGCAATGGCATGGGTTACTCTGCTCTTGTTTGTCTGATGGTTTGTGATTGTTTACATATACTTACATGCACCCCAAGAGATGGATGGTGCAGGACAACTACATTCGTTTGCTGGGGCTGCCATAACAAAGCACCACAGACTGGGTGGCTTAAACAACAGAAATTTATTTCTCACAGTTTGGGAGGCTAAAAGTTCAAGATCAAAGTGTTGGCATGTTTGGTTCTCTCTGAGGACAATCTCCTTGACTTGCAGGTGATTACCTTTTGCTGTGTCTTCAAACAGTATTTCTTCTGTGTGTGCACCTTCCTGACATTTCTCTGTGGGTCCAAATTTCCTCTTTTTGTAAGAGCAGCAGTTAGATAGAATTAGGGCCCACCCAACGACCTCTTTTAGCATAATCACCTCTTTAAAGGCCCTTTCTCCAAATACAGACACTATTCTGAATTAGTGGCAAGAGCTTCAACATATAAATGGAGGAGGGAAGGCACAATTCAACTCCTAACAAGGGCTGAATTAGCGATTTAGAAGATAGAATTCCATCCAGATCCTTAAAATATTGAGCAGTTTATAGGCACAGACAAAAGAGGATTGCCTAGAAGGTAAGACTCTAGGAGACCAGGAGTGTGCTGCCATATGAATAACAGAGACTCTGTCTTAGAACAAGGTATTCTTGTGAAGATAAAATGAACTGATCTACACGTATTCCTATTCCTTCCTCCTAGGCTTATTGATAGCTATGCACTTTCAGGGCAAGGCCTTCTCCTCCCTCAGATTGAAACCCACATCTCCCCATCCCTGGTCCTTTCACCTGGTCCATGAGCTATAGATGGATTAACAGCAGGAGTTAACCAAAGGAACCCGGGAATTCCCGTCTCACGTAACTGTCAGCAGCAATTAGATAGTGACTGCCATACTTTCTGTGTCTATCAATTGATGAACTAAAATATGCTGTGCCCTTGAACTGATCTTGCAGTTGTCAGATGGGGAGCTGGAGAGAAAGAACAAGAGCAAGTGGGAGCAAGCCAGGGTCTTCAAAGCCATAACCAGAGTACTAAGGATTACTAAGAAAATGGCCTTTATGGCCGGGCGCAGTGGCTCTCGCCGGTAATCCCAGGACTTTGGGAGGCCAAGGCAGGTGGATCATGAGATCAGGAGATCAAGACCATCCTGGTCAACATAGTGAAACCCCATCTCTACTAAAAATACAAAAACTAGCTGGGCATGGTGTGGCATGTGCCTGTAATCCCAGCTACTCGGGAGGCTGAGGCAGGAGAATCACTTGAACCAGGGAGTCAGAGATTGCTGACATCAGTGAGCTGATATTGCACCACTGCACTCCAGCTTGGGTGACAGAGTGAGACTTCATCTCAAAAAAAAAAAAAGAAAGAAAATGGCCTTTGTGTCTCTTGATCATCACACGCTCCTCTCCCTGAGTTTTCTGCTTTGACCTGCCTTAAACTGGGGAGAGAGGTGGTATTGTCATCAATACATAAAACATCAACATAGAAAACATATATCACTTCAGCTTTGTTGTCTTCTCAGTCTCTTCCATTCTCAGCTCCTTAGAAGAGGTTGCTCAACCTGTCTCCAAAAAGGGTGCCTTGCTTACTCAGGATGGAACCAGTTACAAGTAATGCTAGCTGCTGGACCAGATAAACTCCAAATATCAGCGGCTTAGCAGAATTTCCTGGTCAGCAGGTGGCCTTCCACACGATCCTTCAAAGATCCAGATGCCTCCCATCTTGTGGCTCTATCCTCAGAGGCCTCAGAGACATTTACATTCATGTGAAGAAAAGGAAAGAAGGTTTACAAGTAGCAGCAGGATTTTCTGGGCCAGGCCTAGAAGTGGCACCCATCACTTCCAATCACACTTCATTGGCTAGAACTCAGTCACATGGCCATACTCAAAAGTGAGGGAGGCTGGGAATGTAGTAAGCCATGTGCCAGGAAGAGAAGGAGAGCACAATATTCATGAACCACTGTAATCTCTCCTTCAAGGATCAACCAGGAAATACCATTTGTTTTCTAGTTTATGCCCAAGAAGAACTGGGGCACACTCTGTATATGAAACAAACATCAACCAAAACTAAGAATCTCTCATTCCTAATGTAACTTTTTGGAACTGATCAGACATTACTCATCTTTTGGAATGTATTTTAAAGTGCTGACTCTCATCACTGGGGATCAGGATTTTCCACAAGACACGAGCCATGCCTTTCTCATTATAAATCCTTGGTTATTATTACTACTATTGTTAGTAATACCTATGGGAATTTTTTTGATTCTTGGTAAAGTCCAGATGGGGATTTCACCAAGAATACAAATCAACTTCAAAGGTTAAAAAAAATCCTATTGTGTATTGTTCTACTTGGTAATTTTGAAAAAATTTCAACGTCTTCTTCTCCAGCTGCTTGTTAACAATGATAAAGAGCCCAAAAGTGGCCTAGCATCCAGAAGGAGGCTCAGTTCTACGTGACTGCAACCTACAAAGGCCCCCAAGTCCAGTCCTGGCTGTCTGAGTAGTGACTTCACAAACTGCTAGCCATCCCAGATGTGTTACCACAACACGCGTTTGAGTTACCAAGCTCTTTGGCTTAACCCACTTGGAGGCTTTGTAGCGGAGCTTTTCAGCATGACAGGGGACACCATGAAGTCAGTCTTAACATGAGTAGGAAGAATGCCTGCCATAATGCCCCTAGAAGAGCTTCCTGGGGAGGAGAACAAAATTTCTGCCTGTCTGAGTATGGCCCTAGAGAAGTGGCTAAACCCCTGATCCACAGATTTCCAGAATGGCAAAGCTGGAGAGGCCTCATGGCACTATGCTGAGTATTTCACAGGTCTCTCATGTTATCAGAAAGAAAAGTGGGGCTCTGAAAGGAAAAGTGGTTTGTGCAGGACCACTCCAGCACTATACCCTGCTGCCTCCTCCAGTTTTTTTGGATTACACAGGCTTAGATTCAACCTCTAGCTTCATCACTTTCCAGTTGTGGGGCCTTAAGCTAAGTTTCTTAATCTCTCTAGACTTCAGTTTTTGCATCTGCAAAATCCAAATATATCAATGTAAAACTGGCAATATTAATACCCTTTTCCCAAGGTTGTCGAAATGATTAAATGAGATTATCACTACATGAAACACTCAGCCTCGTACCTATAGACAGTGCGGGGGAGCTATTACTATTAAAATAGGCAGCAGAACCAGGGTTCGAGCAGTTTGCCTGGCGCTCAGTTCAAGTCTTTTTCCACTGTGATACTAGAAACAGAGCCCTCCGGGACTATGTATGAGCAAAATTCCATCTTTTTCTCAATGACCACATAGGCTCAGGGAATGGTGGATCCCTGAGCATCACTCCCTGATCCCTGACACCATTCCTGCTACATACTGTCTGTAACTCAACACTTCTTTTATATGAGCATCACACTCCTGTTGCAAGGGATCCTGGCTGGGGGAGTCATTTTCAGCTGCATCTAAATAGAAACTGATACCCAAAGAATATGGAAGAAAGAAAGACGGAGGAGGCTTTGCCTCCAAGGTATCTACTCCCAGGGGATGTATTCTTACTATATTCAGATGGAGACAAAAATCAAACATAATGTTAAAGATCAAAGAAATTAGACTACACTTTTTACTGCCCTGGCAATGGTAAAATGATCCATTTTATTTATATTGATCAAAGTCACGTTCCCTGAGCTTGAACACCCAGGAGAACATACAAAGGAGGAAGTCTCCTAACAAGGGGTTTGTCATCCTTAGCTGAAAATTAGGATCATCTGGCAGCTTTTTACACTTTTATTTATCTTATCTCATTTTATTTTATTGATTGACTGATGGATTTTGAGACAGAGTCTCACTCCATCACCCAGGTTGGAGTACAGTGGGGCGATCTTGGCTCACTGCCGCCTCTACCTCCCAGGCTCAAGCAATCCTCCCACCTCAGCCTCCCAAGTAGCTGGGACTATAAGTGCATGCCACCACATCTGGCTAATTTTTCTGTTTTTTGTAGAGACAGATTTCACCATGTTGCCTAGGCTGCTCTGGGCTCAAGCAATCTACCCATCTTGGCCTCCCAAAGTGCTGGGATTATAGGCATGAGCCACTGCACCAGGTGGCAGCTTTTTAAATACCAGTTCACTGCCTCCACCCCGGACCTACTATATCTAAATCACTGGGGTTGGAGCCATGGCCTTGGTGTTTTGTAAGTGCCCCAGAGGACTCTAATGTGCAGCCTAATATTCTAATATTACAACTATAAAATTGAGAAATAATTTGACAGACCTAACACTGCCATTTAGCATAAGAGAGCATTTTGGATTGATGCTAGTTTCCTACTGCTGCTATAAAAATCATCATGAACTTAGATGTTTAAAATAACACAAGTTTATTATCCTATAGTTCTGATGTCAGAAGTCCAAAATGGGTCTTACTAAGCTAAAGTGAGGGGTGGTAATGCTGTGTTGCTCCTGGAGGCTCTAGGGGAGAACGGTTTATCTTTTCCAGCTTCTAGAGGTCACCTGACTTGGGCTCATAAACCCGTTTTCCATCTTCAAAGCTGGCAGCATGACATCTTCAAATCTCTCTTTCTCTGCTTCCATTGTCCTGTTTCTTCTGTGATTCTTATAAAGAACCTTATGATTACACTAGACCCATCCAGATAATCTGAGACAATGTCTCCATCTCAAGGTTCTTAATTTAATCACATCTGCAAAATCCCCTTTGTCATGTAAAGTAGCATATTCACAGTTTCTGGGATTAGGATGTGGACATTTTAGGAAGCCCATTATTCTGCCTACCACAGGATCTTTTAAGAACTGGAGAAATGATCATAAGGATAAACAAAGTGAGATCACTTTTGGCTGTATAAATGGGTAGATTTTTAAAACTGCCTAGAACTCAAAAATGAGGCTTCCAGAGTTGTATCCCACCACCCCAAAAAAAAGCAGAGATTTCAGGGAAGAATTCTGGTTAACTTTCCCTGCTACCCTCTGTTTCCCTTCTCCAAACCCTCTACCCCAACCCCATTCCCAATAAAAGTGCAGCTACCTAACAAAGGCCATAATGCTTTTTATAGTAAGTAGATTCTGGGGAAAATTAAAAATATGGTTTTCCCATTTTTGTCAAGAAAAACATCATTTATAATTTTAAAAGGAGGGGGCGGGCATGGCGGCTAATGCCTGCAATCCCAGCACTTTGGGAGACTGAGGTGGATGGATCATGAGGTCAGAAGTTTGAGACCAGCCTGGACAACATAGCGAAACCCCATCTCTACTAAAAATACAAAAAATTAGCTGGGCGTGGTGGCAGGCATCTGTAGTCCCAGATTTAGGAGGCTGAGGCAGGAGAATCGCTTGAATGCAGGAGGCAGAGGTTGCAGTGAGCCAAGATCACACCATTACACTCAAGCCCAGACAACAGTGTGAGACTGTCAAAAAAAAAAAAAAAAAAAAAAGAGGGAAAAGACCTTAAATATGTTGAAACTCTGCCACTCATTTCTTTTCTTAGTTGGAACATGCATGTACTCATAGACACATATTCACAAGGCTGACATTGTCCTCTAATTGGAAATCCTCTTTAAGAAAGAAGGAGAAATTCGTTAATCTACCTTTCATTATCCTTGGGAATAAAACCCTGCAAACAGACAGGTGTCATGATGCAGAAACCTTTACAGAAATTCCCCAGGATGAATATTTCATTTTCTCTACCATTTCTAATCACCCTATTGATGAAGGATTCTCTTCTTCCTAAGGTCCCACCTCATGCTGCTTGCAATTGCAAAGGAGATACTTTGATAGATTACAAATTGTTTTCAGTAACTGACCTAGACATAACATCACCACTTCCTGATTATATTGATATGTGTTTCTATTATTTGCTTATTTGTGCCTCTAGAAACAATTCTTTTTTGTTGTTTTACTATAAACAGCATTGCAAGGTCTCTGTATTAAATCATAATTATTTACCCATGCAGTTCATGCACCTTTGTCCCTGGGGAATCTGGTGACGTGAATTTACAGGAACGTCAGGGTATTTCTCACCAACAGTTTCCTGTTATTGATATGCTTTTGTTTAGTTGTGATCTTTTTTTTTATGCATTCAGTTTCTCAAGGGAAAAATAAACAGGCATGTGACAATTATCACAGTCATGGAATCTCATCTGGAGACTTCACTAATGTGTTTTCATCAGAGACTGGCCCCTCTGGCAAGGCCAAACGCTGTGGAATTGTGTGAGCAGACAATTGGTTATCATTCATTTGTTCTCTCAGTTTTCCCACGTGCTTCAGATAGCTATCTTAGTGAATAAATATACATTACACTATGTAGAAGAAATTCCACAGTCTCCAAAGAGCCTGTCCTAAAACAGAAAAAAAAGTTATGAGATTGATAAGAAATCATTAATTTTTCTAAGCTCTGAAATACAGAAATCCAAGGTTGGACTTTCCATTTACCAAATAATTATATTAATTAACACTCTCATGAGCCTAAGTGTTCTTGCCAACTAAAGTAGAAAACTGTAGCACTTAATTACTGAATTGAGACTTTACAACAGTTAGAAAGATAGTAAATGTACCTAAGTTTCCAGTCTCTCATTATTATTTAAATATACATTCATCATGATTTTCAGTATCTATTTTTAATTGACAAATGAGAATCCTTATCCTCAAAAACATTCCAGAAAATGTCGTGGTTTTTATAAATCGTGTCTTCTATATCAATATGCTATAAATCATGAGCTAAAGACTGACATCAGCAAACAACTTTCTAAAACTGCTGTCCCCGATGGTAGCCACTAGCCACATGTGACTATTTAAATTCAAATAACTTAATTAATTTGCTAGAAGCCATCATATGGGACAGCACAGATTACTGAACATCTTCGTCATTACACAAAGTTCTACTGGGCAGCCCTATTCTAAGATGAAGACTCAACCTGCAATACGTAGAAAGCTAATACTTTTTGAGGTGAAAATGTACGGGTGGAAATTGCAGCTAAACTTTTCCTATGTTTGAAAACTTTTTACTTTCATACTGCCTGCAATAAACTGGCCCCCTTAAACCTAATACCTCCTCTCCTCAGGTTTTATTCCTTTCAGAAGTTTATAAAGTATGTAGAGCTGGTAAGCCTGGAAAATGAATCAAGAATATAAAAAGGGCTTGTGAAGCAACGGTGTGTGCTGGAGGAATGGTACTCACTGGTGGCTGGCTGACAACCGGCCTGATGCAAATTATCAAGTGCATTTGTCAAAATGTCATTCTTCCTTCCTCCTTTAAAATATCGGACAAGCACAGGTTTAGGTGAATACTATAGCATGTAAATACAGAAGTCAGTTATCTGAAAATTTCCTTTATGATATGTTTACCCTTGGCATCAAGCTCCTTCCTTCCATAGTCTCTCAAATTTTTTACCTTCATTTCCACTCCTAGACTTACCTCTAGCCTGGCGGCTCCTTAAGTACATCAAGAGAAAACTGAGAAAAATTCTCCAGTTCAAATTTTGAGTCCTGGATCTGCCACCTGCCTTGAGCCATATGACGTTGGGCAAGCGACTTCACCTTTCTGAGCAACAGCTTCTTACTCCTACAACATGTAAGGTGCTGCTAAGAATACCTACTCCACAAGGCCTTGCTTGTGAAGGCCTAACGGGGTGATAGATGTGACAGCACCATGTGAGTCACAGAGCCCAACACAAATGCAAGTGGCTATTATCACTAGTTCAGTTACTTTTCCTTGCTGACCATGAGGTTCCGAGAGCCACAGCACCTGGGAGTCCCACAGAAGGATGAAGTGAATCGCTGATGTTCTCAATGTATGGAAAGCCCAAGGAAAACTGAACCCATCAACTCATCCTCAACAGTAGGATGCAATTTTCAGCTTAGAGATGAATAAAGTAACACTGAACATCAACAAATGCTTGATGGAGACCATACAAATCTTGGCCAGTCAGGACCTCTGAACATTGCACACTAAAGTTATTTAAAACTAATGTAATCTAATAACTTAAATCATCTAATCTAGTTTTTTTGGTTTTTTGTTTTCTCAAAATTCTGCACCTGACTTGAAATGTTCTGTTTTGGCCAGGCACGGTGTCTCACGCCTGTAATCTTTTTTTTTTTTTTTTTTTTTTTTTTGAGACGGAGTTTCGCTCGTTTCCCAGGCTGGAGTGCAATGGCGCGATCTCGGCTCACTGCAACCTCCGCCTCCTGGGTTCAGGCAATTCTCCTGCCTCAGTCTCCTGAGTAGCTGGGATTACAGGCACGCGCCACCATGCCCAGCTGATTTTTTGTATTTTTAGTAGAGACGGGGTTTCACCATATCGACCAGGATGGTCTCGATCTCTTGACCTCGTAATCCACCCACCTCGGCCTCCCAAAGTGCTGGGATTACAGGCTTGAGCCACCGCGCCCGGCTCCACGCCTGTAATCTTAACAGTCTGGGAGGTTGAGGTGGGCAAATTGCTTGAGCTCAGCATGGTGAGCATGGTAGGTACAGCGGCACACACCTGTGGTCCCAGCTACTCAGGAGACTGAGGCAGGAGGGTAGCTTGAACCTGGGAGAGGAAATGTTTTGTTTCAGTCCTTGATTGCATCCTGACTTCTTGCCATCCTTTAAATTAATTAAATTTTTTCATCTTTTTTCCACTGCTAGCTCTTTAGTTAAACATTTTGAAATGTGTCAGTAGTTATCCTAGAGAATTGAACATGACTCTTACTTATTTCAGTCTACTTTAAATTGCTGCCTTTATGGCTTAAGAATTTTATGATGATTTATAACTTTTTCTTCCTTTTTGCTACTGTTTTTATATTTTGTACCTCTATTATATTATAAATGCTATAGGATATTATTATTGTTGCATTTCAAACAGTGATTATTTCATTTTTCTGGCTTTATTGAGGCATAATTGACATAACATCTATATTTTTAAAAAACTCTGTTAAATAAGTAGTAATATAAATAAATGTAAACATAACAGAATAAACAAAATCACAGTGTAGCAAGAAAGAAGAGAGGAAAATGTTTATCCAAATAGAGCATTTCTCATTTACAGACATTGGTTCTGTTTTTCCACTCAAGCTTCGCTAAATGGTTCTTTTCCAAGCAAAAAGAAACATAACTTTCTTCTGTTCCTTTTGTACTAGTCACCTCAGATTTGGTTCTAGGAAAAGGATTTCCCTGTTGATGAAAGGATGATTTATTTTCCAGTTCACGAAATGAAACTCTTGCCAGGACCCTATGAGCAAGGCAGTTCACACAGCAATCTCTCTGAGCAGGCTTCCAGCAAGCCCCTGTTTCTGGAGATTTGCACGGTCAGGCTGAAGTTCACAGAGCCAAGTTCTCAGACACCTGAACAGGGCACTACTCTGCAGTTCCTTCTTTCCAGTGTGAAATTGATTACTTGGAGGTAATTACCTTAACATTTCCTCAATTTCTTCATCTGCATATTGCCTGTCTCAAAAGGGATATTGTGAAAACTGCATGCATTATTCCATTTAGGGTGCCAGCAAGGTGCTTGGCATGTGGTAGAGGTGCGATAAATATAAATTGACTTTCTTCTCCCTCTTGCATTTGCATAGTCAATTCGATTTAATAAGCATTGATTGAATGCGCAAGATCCAGCTAGCACCGGGAGGGGAGCAATGATAAACAAAATGGTCTCTACTCTTGAGCCATTTACACTCTAACAGGGGGGATAAAACAAGCACACAAATAACTATCGCTTGAAGCTGAATGTGACCAGTGCCTAAGAGGGTAACAATTAAATGTATATGAAAGCACAGAGGAAGGAGAAAGTGTTTCAGGCTGGAGAGTTTCTGATGGTTTCACGGAGGGGATGGCATCAGCCCTATCTTTCAAAGAGTCCTAAGATATCCATGGTGCAGATGGGGAAGAAGGGCTTGAAACAGTGGATGAACAGAAGGACCAAAAGCACGAATGGCGGTGGGGGTAGACCTGGAGGGCGGGAAAGGGCTGTGTGTGAGGGGAGCTGCCAGAGGTCCGACTGGAAGAGAAGAGCACGGACAAGATGAAAAAGGCGCTGAATGCTGTGCACACTTTAGAGCTTATGTCCAGAGCCAGAGCCTCTTGGCCTTTTCCTTGTCATGGCACACATAGAAAATAACCACGTCCTTAGAGCATACTGGGGTGAATGGATGAGATTGCCTCTGGCTGCACGCATAGCTTGGAACTGCCCCAAATGCCAAGGGGATCAATATCTCAGCACATCTGTAACCAATTTGTGGCATGCCTGGATCCCATGGCACACAGGGCAGAGGAGAGAATCTCTGCTCTAAGCAGGGGGGCCAAGGGAGGCTTTTTGAACAGAGATGTTACAACACCAGAACTTCCTATTAAATTGTCAACGTTCCAAACCATGGGTATATATGTCATGGCTGAAGTCCATAAAGTGATGGATATCTACAGGGAAAACATATCACTGTGCATTGGACTTCTATGTGCAAAGCTAATTGTTTAAATAAGGGTGCCTGACTTAATAATATCTTAAGACACAGGAATATCATTTATATCCAGCTTCCTGATGAGAAACACACAACTTACATAATCAAAACTTGTTCATATCTGATATCATCACTCTTCCAGAATAAGAAAATTACAGAAATAAACTTGGTAATAATTTTTCATAACTGCAAAATGTTTGCTTAAGTTTGATGTTTTGGCAGTAACATATATTCTCAATTTTTCTGACACTTCTCTTTAGGGAAATTTTAAATATATACACAAAACTGAAAATTATGAAGGAAAAAGCCTTACATCAAGCCTGAAAAAGCGTTCAAGTTTTGCTTTTCAAACCATTTAGGTGTTGAGAGACTCTGTGCTTAGCCAGGCTATTCTAACCTTTTCCAGAATCCCCACGACTTTTCAGTCATTTTGCCTTTCTTTATGTTACCCTCCACTGATATTTTACAGAAAGACCTGTTATACATGAATCTAATGAGTAGGAGATAGAAAACAGAGGTGGACTACAAAATAAAGCAGACGGTCATAGTTTTTGTCTCTATGTCTTTAATGAAGATGATGAAAACTAAAATATTTAATAAAGAAAAAATTAAAAATAGATATAATTTCTCTCAGGATCTCTTTCTCTCTTTCTCTCTCTCTCTCTCTCTCTCTCTCTCTCTCTCTCTCTTTCCCCTACTTTCTCTCATTCTCTCTCTCCCCTCCACTCATAATTTGGTGGATGGAGTTTCCATTCCTATTTAGATAATGCCATCTTTCATTGTTTTAGCTCAAAGATTGAAGACATTTTTAAATAGGCCTGAACTACTAGAAAAAAAGAATTAAATATGAGTTGTCAAATTATCACAATAAAACTACTAGACGTGTTTGATATAAATACAAAGACATGCTTGTGGAGCAGGCAAAGACTTCATGACAAAGATGCCCAGAGCAATCACAGCAAAAGCAAACATTGACGAAGGGGACTTGATTAAACTTAAAAGCTTCTGCACAGCAAAGTAAACTATCAGCAGAGTAAACAGACAACCTGCAGAATGGGAGAAAAATTTTGCAAACTATGCATCTGACAAAGCTTTAAAATCTACCATTTATAAGGAATTTAAACAAATTTATAAGAAAAAAAAAACACCTTAAAAGTAGGCAAAGGACATGAACAGACACTTTTCTAAAGAAGACATACGTGCAGCCAAAAAGTACATTAAAAAAAAAAAAACCTTAATATCATCAATTGTTAGAGAAATGCAAATTAAAACCACAATGAGATGCCATCTCACAACAGTCAGAATGACTATTATTAAAAAGTCAAAAAATAACATGCTGGCAAGGTTAAGAAGAAAAGGGAACATTTATGTACTGTTAGTGGGAGTATAAATTAGTTCAATCATTGTGGAGAGCAATACAGGAATTCTTCAAAGAGCTAAAAACAGAACTACCATTTGACCCAGCAGTCCCATTACTGGGTATATACCCAGAGGAATATAAATCATTCTATCATAATGACACATGTGTATGTTCATTGCAGCACATTCACAATAGCAAAGACAGGGAATCAACCTAAATGCCCATCAATGGTAGACTGGATAAAGAAAATGTGGTACATATACACCATGGAATAGTATGCAGCCATAAAAAAGAAAGAGATCATGTCTTTTGCAGGAACATGGATGAAGCAAACTACCGCAGAAACAGAAAACCAACTCGCTTTTAAGTGGAAACTAAATGATAAGAACTTATGAACACAAAGAAGGAAACAACAGACACTAGGGTCTACTTGAGGGTGGAGCATGGGAGGAAGGAAAGGAACAGAAAAGATAACTATTCGGTACCAGGTTTAGTATCTGGGTGATGAAATCGTCTGTCAACAAATTGACCCATTGAAGTAGCAGCAGGGAAGAAGAAAGGCAGAATGTTGAGAGTTATTTTAGACTTAGAATCCACAAGACTTGATAATTATTTGATGTGTTGAAAAAGAAAAAGAAGTAAGAAAAAAAAGTGATGGAGAATATAAGATATGGCTAGCTTGAAAAGTGAGATCAAAAAATTAGACTGGGACCTGGCACATTGCTCATGCCTGTAATCCCAGCACTTTGGGAGGCCGAGGTGGGTGGATCATTTGAGGTCAAGAGTTCGACCCCAGCCTGGCCAACATTGTGAAACTCCACCTCTACTAAAAATACAAAAATTAGCTATGCATGGTGTCAGGCACCTGTAATCCCAGCTACTCAGGAGGCTGAGGCAGGAGAATCACTTGAACCCAGCAGGCAGAGGTTGCAGTGAGCCAAAATCACACCATTGCACCCCAGCCTGGGCAACAGAGCAAGACTCCATCTCAAAAAAAAAAAAAAAAAAAAAATCAGCTTGGATATAAACAATGACTGATATGTGTTGCAGTATTTAAACATCCGCCCTAGATCACATAATTGTGTGACTCTATTTTCAACACTGTATCAAGTTAAAATCAACATCCGGCCAGGCCCGATGGCTCATGCCTGTAATCCTGGCACTCTGAGAGGCCAAAGTGGGCAGATCATGAGGTCAAAAGATAGATACCATCCTGGCCAACAGGATGGTCTCTACTAAGAATACAAAAATTAACTGGGCATGGTGGCACCTGTAGTCCCAGCTACTCAGGAGGCTGAGGCAGGAGAATCACTGGAACCCAGGAGGCAGAGGTTGCAGTGAGCCAAGATCGCACCACTGCACTCTAACCTGGCAGGAGAGCAAGATTCCATCTCAAACAAACCAACCAACAAACATAAAACACTTAAGTCCATGTGCAAAAAGATCTTAAGTAGGAGTTATTCCTCAATTGACAGCCTGAAAGGCCAGATAATTGTTTCCTATGTGAAGGTTTTGTCAGATGAATGAAGCAAAAACCCAGAGGTCCAAACACATTTGAGAAATTGGCAAGAGTTGTTTTGTTTTGTTTTTATTTGATTTTCAAAACTGATGTACCATGAAATCCCAGATGAGTAAGGAAGGAAGTGGAGACATGGAGAGGCCAATGGATTGGAACTGAAGGTCCTGATATGGCTTAAGAGTATTCATGATGTGATTAATTGGGCGGATTGAAAGGAGGACAGACTGTAGTCGGAGAGCAAATTATCTGAATTTGTGATTTAGAAGGCAACACAATTATGAGTGATTTTCGTCCAAAGTAGACTGGATTTACTGGGTAAAAAGAAGAGGATAAGGCATTGTACATAAGAAGGTGGGGGCTCTGAGAGGCCCTGGTGTTGGATGACTTGTTCACAAGGTTATAAAGTGACCCAGGATGACAATTTAACAGATACCTGTGAGCCAAGAGTCCAAGTCATCAGCAATGGAGGTGAAGAGAGCTGGAGGCTGGTAGGTGACCAGTAAGGAGAAGGAAATTGTGGCATAGTTGAATGACCTGAACCTTGATGGCCCAGGGTTTTTGCTCTGATTCTGCAAACAGAAAAAGAATGTTCTCTAGCACCATATTGCCAAGATCAGAGGTGCCTAGAATTCCTAAATTTCCAAACCTATAGAATTTTAAATCAATTTCCAAGATGTCTGCCATTTACAAAATCACATCTTCTTTGCTTTTTAAGACACTGCTTCTGGTTGTACTGGGTTCGCCCACACGTAATATGAGCTCCTTTACTGAGTTCCACCTAGTAAAACCTCACTCAACCTAGGGACTTGAGAGCAAGGCAGACTTTGCTGAAGCTTTGGGGTTTGTTTGAATGTGATAGAAAAGCATTTGCAATGGAACAACACAAACAACTCCAAATTAAATCACTGTCTTTGAAATGTTCCCAGCCTCCCCACCAGTGAGCGGTTTGAGCTTCATTAATGGTCACCTTTCCTGGACCCAGCCTCGCTACACCTTGCTGGTTCTTCTCTTCTTCTGCTGTCACATCTCTCCCACCCTATTCAGTCTAGGAAATAAAATATTATTTTCATTGCCTAGATAAAATTGCTCACATCTCCATTTCCAAAATGCTTAGATCTTGGTGTATAACTGACCTAGGAAGTTCTACACTAGAGGTCATGATGTAAGTAGGAATTGTTTACATGAAGAACAGAACATGGAAAGTAACAGGCTCTATAGATGGCTGAAGAAGCAGCCCTATATCACTAGGCTGAGATCAAATGATCCTCTCTCTTCCAAAGAGAGAGACAACTTCCCTTCCTTCTTCGTGCAGAAGAATTCTTCTCTCTTTGGTAGAGCCTTAGTGTCAGTACTTCTAGGCTGTAGGGGTCTATTCTTTTTTGCTTCATCCCTAAGGGAAGTTCTGGTGTCAACTGTTAAAATAGTAATAAGGCGTTTTATACCAGTCCTCCTCTTTGCTGTCTCTGACCATTTTTTTATCCAAGTCAGGTTTGTATCAGATCTAGTGGGGGAAATCCTCCAGTGCAGTCAGTCAGTGTGCTCAGGCCACGCCCTGGACTAGAGAGAAGCCCAGATGTACTAGAAAGGTCACAAGGCCTTTGAAAGCCTTTCGGTCATACTGCCTCTTTAAGGGAAAAATGCTACAAATGGCATTTACTGTCCAAGTTGCTATGTTTATGACTGCCACGGAGTGAAACCAAGCTAGCTGCTTTTGCCACGGCTGATTTGACCAGAGGCATATGCTCAATGAAAGGCAAGTATGAATGCGCTAGGCAAGAGGCAAGCCAGTCTCCCGGGAAGGGATGTACATGAACTCTGCAGTGAGGGCCCTCCATAATGAGTGGTGGCGCACTAGCCCAATTGTCTTAGTCTGTTGGTGCTAATATAACAAAATACCTGAGACTGGGTCATTTATAAACAACAGAAATTTGTTATCTCACAGTACTGGAGGAAGTCCAAAATCAAGGCACCTGCAGATTTGGTGTTTGATGGTGGCTGCTCTCTGCTTCTAAGAGTGTCCCTTATTGCTGCATCTTTGCATGCAGAAAGGGCAAACACTGTATCTCAGTTGGCAGGAAATATGGAAGGGCAAAAGGGCCTCGCTAGTTCCTGAAGCCCTGTATACGGATACTGATCTCATTCATGAGAACAGAGCCCACATGACTTGATCATCTACTGAAAGTCCCACCTTTTAAAACTATAACGTTGGGTCTGAAGTTCCAACATATGAATTTTGGGGAGACACATACATTCAAACTACAGCACCAATTCAATCTTTTCTTTGGGCAATCAAATGCTAAAATCAACCAAAAGATACTGAATGTTCTGAAATGGTTTCATTTACTTGGGCAATATCTACCCACATTTATTGGCTTCCTTTGCTACTTGCAACTTGAATCTGTTGTGCTCCTTCTAAACTGTGTTCACTGTTTGCTTAAAAGGTATACATTACTGCAGGCTCTCACAATTCAAATAGGGGACAACAAGCTGTAGGTGTATGAAGTGGGTGGATAAAACAATGATCAAAACCATTAAAGTGGTCCTTTGTTTCAACTTGTTAACCTGCATCTGCTGTATGGACAGTTGAAAACATCTTCTCTGAAAATGCAATGTCAAGATCTGTATTTAACATCTCGTGTGCACCATCTCATATCCTCTCTGCTCTCCGTATTTCAGCCACTGCAGAGGCACTGGGGCTTTTACAGACTTTGTGAATCCAGTTACATTTATCATAATTACTGATATATTTTATTTCTCATGCTAACTTAAAAAAATGTTTTCTATACATAAATTCAATAGAAGGTAGAAACAATTAGAAAGGATGACAAAGTTTCCTTTATTCATGCTCTTTGTTATTTAGTAAGTTTTTATTTTTAGTGGTTTAATGTTTTTAAAACTAGCTGACTTATTCTAAGTTTAAGGTTATTCTATCCTCCTTCTAAGCAAATGAAAGAACATGATTTAACTACTCTTTAAACATTACCTCCTATTGTAACATTGTGGTCAAAATTTAGTTTTACCTTTTTTTAAACATATGTATACATATAAACATACAATTCATGATTATTTTCATGTCAGTTTTTAATCGAATTTATAAATGTTAAAAATTGATTTCTGTGTTTACAATTGTGTCTTTAATTCCACGAGTTTTCTTTTCATTTGGTTAAAGTAAAATAAGGGTTCTTTCATTGAGGATCTATGGATGGTAAACTCCTTTAGTCTTATATGTCTGAAATGCCATCATTTTGCCCTCATCCTTGAGTGACAGTTTATCTGGGTATAATAAGTTTTGTTGATAGTCATTTTCCTTATACATTGAAGATATTATTCCAGTTTTCAGCAGCATATATCTATTGTTTCCAATAAGAAATCTGCTGCCAGACCAATAACTATTTCAGACCAATGGCTATTTTTTTTTTTTCAGTGTAATCTGTCTTTTCACTCTGGAAACTTAAATCTTTTTTTCTCCAACGTTCTGCAGTTTTACTACACTATATCTAAGTGTGGATATATTTATTTTTTATTTTTTATTTTTTTATTTTTATTTCTACCCTTTAGAGTATATTTTCCATCTGATAACTCCTATCCCTTTTGATTCAGCCTTTAACTCTCTATTTACTTCTTCTCTACAATCCTCCTTTGTCTTTTATTTATTTATTTTTCAAGACAGGGTCTCACTCTGTCACTAGACTGGAGTGCAGTGGTGCAATCTTCTACCTCCACTTCCCAGGTTCAAGTGATTCTCCCATCTTAGCCTCCAGAGTATCTGGGACTATAGGAATGCACCACCACACCCAGCTAATTTTTGTATTTTTAGTAGAGACAGGGTTTCACCACGTTGGCCAGGATGGTCTCTGTCTCTTGACCTCGTAATCTGCCCACCCCTCAGCCTCCCAAAGTGCTAGAATTACAGATGTGAGCCAGCACACCCAGCGTTGTTTGTTTGTTTGTTTGTTTGTTTGTTTTTGAGACAGGGTCTTGCTCTGTCACCCAGGCTGGAGTGCAGTGGTGAGATCTCAGCTCACTGCATGTGCCTCCCAGATTCAAGCAATTCTCCTGCCACAGCATCCTGGGGTAGCTGGGATTACAGGCATATGCCACTATGCCCAGCTAATTTTTGTATTTTTAGTACAGATGGGGTTTCGCTGTTGGTCAGGCTGGTCTTGAACTCCTGACCTCAAGGGATCTGCTTGTCTTGGCCTCCTAAAGTGTTGGGATTATAGGCCTGAGCCACAGCACCCAGCCTGATCTCTTCTTCAGGAATATCAATGAAGGAGAGGCTGAGAGCCTCCAATATGGCTCCTCAGTGCTCATTAAGATTTTTATCTGTTTCCATATGCTTCATTATGACTGAATTTCTCAGAACTATTTACTAATTCATAATTCTATTGCTCGACCCAGTTGGGGGTTTAGCTCATTTACTGAATATTTTAGTAACTCTATCTCATATTTTCAAGATTTCTAGCTGGTTCTTATAACCATCCATTCTTAACACATTTTTTCTTTTTTTTTCTGTTCTATTTGCATGCATGTATACGTGTGTGTGTGTGTGTGTGTGTGTGTGTGTGTGTGTGTGTGTCTGTCTAATATATATATGTGTATACACACACACACACACACAGAGAGAGAGAGAGAGAGAGAGAGAGATTCCTATGTAAAAAGTAATTCTACTTAGGGTCCTCAGCTTCTATAAAATTAATTTCATATTTAGCAAATTCATGTTTCAATTATTGATTATATTGGATGTCTTTCTTAGCACGTATTTTGAAAGTCTGGTACATAAGCTTTTCTTTCTTTTTTTGAGATGGAGTCTTGCTCTGTTGCCCAGGCTGGAGTGCAGTGGCACAACCTTGGCTCAATGCAACCTCAACCTCCTGGGTTCAAGCAATTCCTCAGCCTCAGCCTCCCTAGTAGCTGGTACTACAAGCTTGTGCCACCGTGCTCAGCTGATTTTTGTATTTTTAGTAGAGATGGGGATCCACCAAGTTGGCCAGACTGGTCTCAAACTCCTTACTTCAAGTGATTCACCCACCTTAGCCTCCTAAAGTGCTAGAATTGCAGGCATGCGCCACTGTGCTTGGCCATAGGAACATTTTTTAGTGGAAAGCTTTGGGATTCTGTCTGTGTGTTTTATTTCATCTCTCTCTCTCTCTCCTCCTTCTCTGTGCAACCTTCTCTATTAGTGGTTTTGTAGTTGATTCCTTCAGGTGCCACTGGCCATGCATAGAACCTGGCAGGTCAAGAATCTAGTACAGGGATAATTTTTGCAGGAACTGAAAATCCAGCCAGGCAACTAAAGGGCAGCTTGGCTCATAGGATTCCAAAGCTTTCTTGGACAATGAAACCTCCCTGGCAGAGGTTTCAACCTTTTTTCACATGTGCAGAAGTCTTCCCCATTCTTTCATTTCAAATGTGTCTGATTCCTGTTCTCTGGCTTGCACCAATTCTGTTTGTCGCTCTTATTCTTGCAGAAGTCAAACCTCTAGCTCCTGAGTTAAAACTCGGCAAAACTTAAACCCTGCTCATGACATTTAAGTGTTTTTCATTCCATGAGAATTTTTCATGGGGATATTTATCTTGTTTTTTAATATAACAATATCTTTATTTTCTCAAAATAAGTTTTGTAACAGAATTACTTGAGCATGGACTTATTAAGCCATTTTGACAGGAGTCATTTACTACTTTTGTATTCAACGACATGAAGAAAAATTGATTTACATTTTTTAAAGTAATATTTTTTTAAATGTAGTTCAATTGGAAAAAACAAACATGAAGTGAGAATTCATTTAAATTGTAAAAGATACCTTTGTAATTGAAATTTTTAATGTGGTTTTCTTCTGTTAAAATGTTTGGTATCTCTAGAGACATTTTTAAAATGTGGTGGCAATGTTGTTACACAGCAATTTTGGTTCTTGGCTATTAAGTTATAAATATATTCTATTTTCAAAAAAACAAACGCTCAAACACAAAATTAAAAACTTCTTTCAATATACTGTTTATAGACTAAATACTAGACTGAATATAGTAAATATAAATTTAATGACTAGTTTAGAAAGCCACAAAAATATATGCCAAGATTCTCCATTTAAACCATAGGATAGGAAATTCAAAATAGTCTATCTATGGATCTTTCGGCCAAGCTTTTTTCTGATGCAATCAGTCCTTTGGCAAAAATCCGATTTGAAAAATAAAAATAAAAAGCACTCCAAATAATATGCCAAGTTTCTATTTACCCTAATATTTGATCCCAAGCACATTAAAAATTATTTTTACTTCTATTTTTTTTTGCAAGGCACTAAATAATAATAAACTCTCTGAATCTAATAGTAGAATTAGGAGCCAGTGGCACCTATTTTCTTTTTGATGAAGAATTTTATTTTTATTTATTTATTTATTTTTGAGACGTTGTTTCACTTTGTCACCCAGGCTAGAATGCAGTGGTGTGATCTTAGCTCATTGCAACCTCTGCCTCCCTGGTTCAAGTGATTCTCCTGCCTCAGCCTCCCAAGTAGCTAGGGCTATAGGCACACGCCACCATGCCCAGCTAATTTTTGTATTTTTAGTAGAAGTGGGGTTTCACCATACTGGCCAGGCTGGTCTTAAACTCCTGACCTCATGATCCACTTGCCTCAGCTTCCTGAAGTGCTGCTGAGATTACAGGCATGAGCCACTGTGCCCAGCAGAATTTTATTTTTAACCAAGATAACTGCTTGCCTTGCTGTGGCTGAATACACACAATCGCCTAACTAATCTGAAATCTTATTAAAGATGACTCTATGCTTTTTATGTCCAGATCTGATCAAATCTAATGTGGCCTGCAGAGGATGAACATGAGTATCAGTAACAGGCACACCTGCAGTCATGAAGGACCAGCAGCTTACACCTCCTTGGTACTCCTAAATGTCAGGCCACCTAACCCAGCACACCTCCTGTTTGGTCTCTTCTTCAACGGCTAGCCCAGGGCCACATCTCCACAGATATTATTAACTAACAGTGCAGAAAGGCCCACCTGTAGGTCTCTGACTTCCCAGTAAATGGGTCACTTCCGGCAACTCTAAGTTTCTCCAGAGTGACGGTATATGCCACAAATTGCCACATGGCTTCAGACATGCTATTTAACTCCCCAGTGGAGACTCCAGATAAAAATCTCTGTCCCAAACCAGCTGTGTAAAAATCCAAAAGACATTATATTTAGAAGAGATTTGAGGACTGTATTATTTTGTTATTTGTGGTTATCCATCTCTGGATATGAGGCCATCTCACCACATAATAAATCATCTGTCAGCTCAAACTTCCAGCCCTACTACTCATCATCCTCATTGTTTTAGTCCTGAATTACAGGTACCTTGGCAAAGGGAAGAGAATGCTTTTTCATACCTGTCATTCTGAGTCTGTTACACTGCTATACACATATACAATGGAATTCATCATTATGCAATTGTGCATAGAAATGGATTTTTCTTGTGTCTGCTGAAACAGAGCTACTGTGTAATGAAACCCAAATGCAGTTTGAAGGAGATCTACAGTGATTCAGAAAAGAGAGTTCATGCTCTCTGGGAAAGGCAGCTCATCACCCAGACATACACCAACAGGAGGGCAACCTTTGGAGCAATCCCTGCTCCACAGGACTTAGTTCTTAGTCTTAAAGTCTTGGACATTTAATTTTGTTGTCACTCAGATATGATAAAGTTTTAGGAGACTGAGATTCCCCATTATGTAATGCAGAGAAACAAATAATTCAGTTAGGATGATTTTTGCTGCAATTTATAGAAAATCCCAATGATCCTTCTGATTCAGGCAAATGGGAAAAATAAAAGTATAAAAAGAAATTTTTTAAAAATCTCACTAAATTGGTTTAATCTATGATCTAGAATTACAATATAACCTTTTAGGCTATACTGAGGATTAAAAGCCCAAAGGCAGAGCTGGCTCCCTTCATCTATCTCCTCTTTGACCCTACTACCCTATGTGTTGCTTTGTCTTCAAGCTGGGAGCAAGATGGCTGCCAAACCACCCAAGCACATCTATATCCAATGGAGAAGAAGGGCTTCCCTTTCTTTGTGATCATTTGCAGGATTCAGTACCACACTTCTAGCAGGTCTCATTTCGTAGACTTGGGCAACTTATTGACACCCAGCTAATCTTAGGCAAGTAGAACAACACAATTATCATGAGTGACGGGGGAGACTCAATCAGGCTTTATCTCTGAACTGAGGGTAGAGTGGTCTTCCTTGAGGGTAGTTACTTGAACAATGCTGTGATTTTATTAGCAAATAATGAGAAAATGGCTGCTGGGTAGACAGCTAAGGGAGTTGTTATTAAGTTGCCAGTGTTTTCATCCGTAAAAACAAAGAGAAATAAAACTATCAAGCAGCGGGCACTAATTTTGCTGGTCAGTGGCAAATCCAGGTTAATAGCCCCAGTCTCTACTGAGTTACAAAAGTGTGTTTCTAAACGTCTCGATTTGCATGGTCTATAGGTTTTCATCATGTCTAAAATAGAATTTACATGATTTCATTTTCATTCTCAGTCCCCAACTTAAATCCTCCCCAAACATCCAAACATTTTCCTCCCACATCCTCCTAGACATCCAAAATCAAAGATAAAAACCCATCCTCAGCCTTCCCCCCTCCTTTGACCCACATCTAATTGCTCACCAAATCCTGTTGATTCTATCTCCTATATATCTTTTAAATCTTTTTTGTTAATGACCAAAGTCAAATCAGTGGTCTTCAAAATTGTTCATCTTGCTTTCTTTCTACCTCTTCGTCTTGTACATAGACCATTATCACCACTATTTCATTCTCAGCTTCTTCCTGCTTTCTACAGAAGAAAATCCACCTCCTTAATACAGCACCATAGACTTTTCACAGCCTGTCTTGAACCGGCCTCTGCAGCTTCATCTTAAATTTCTCTGTCCCCTAGACCCATGCAACGTACAGATGATTTGAAATTCCCCACACGTGCCATAATCTCACAAATCTCCATGCCTTTGCCTTTGCCGTTCCCTCTGCCTCATACTTCTTTGACCTACACCATTCCTGGTCAACCCCTACAAATACCAATTCACTTTCTCTAAGAAACTTCCCTGAGTCCCTGGTAGACCTGCACACAACTCACTTCAGAGCTTATCCTACTCTCTTATCCTCTCTATATTACTGTCTGTCCTCCTGAACTGTGAGGTCCCTTTTTTTCATCTTTGTAGATTCAGTATCTGGTTCACAGAAGGTAGTTAGTAAATGTATTTAATTAATCAGTGAAAAGCCATGTTGTAAAAAAAAAAAAAAAAAAAAAAAAAAGTAGGGTTAATCAGGAGGGGCAGGACTCATTTGATCATTAATGCATAATTAAATACTTATTTATCCTCTAACATAGATGAAATGCTAGATCACATTTATCAAAGATACAAAATGACCTCTCCTTTCTTTAAGAAGCTCACATTCTGTTCAGGGTGGTAACACGTACAAATAAGAATTCAAGGTAAATTTTCAAACCTATCTCACTGTCTTAAGTCCTCTTTACAAAGGAACTTTTCTATTTTTACTCTTTAGACACTTTGGATACTCCATCTAGAGTTTCTTTTACTTGGCCTAAAATTAAATTTAACTAGTCCCAGTGGAACTGTGGTGCCTTTCTGGTTCCTGTCTATTGTTTGCAAGAGCCCATGGGTATAGTGGTGAGCTATCACAATACCCAGGAGATGCTACACAACACTGAAAAATATTTTTTGATTGTGCCTAAATAATAAACAGCAATGGTTCCTCAGCCATTTCCCTGCCATCTCAGGAGCTGCCTTCAAATCTGAAGAGTGATTTCCATTTTGCCTTTTTTCTTTTTCAGATTAACAAAAACCCAAGGACCTGAGCTCTGATGAACTACCTATGGAATTTCCTTTGAGTTTATTTTTTTTCTCTCAAATTTAAGACACAATTTTTTACTTCCTTCTTGATATTTTTCCCAGAAATATTTTTATCTTTTTTAAATGATTTATCCAAACTTAAGCAATAGGCCTCCTTACCCCCGATAGGAAGCTTGAGTTGGCAAGAGATACTTTCTAGTGGCTTAATGCAAATTGCAAAAGAATATCCAGTAGGCAGATAAATTACAAAGGTGGTTTCTCCCAGCTGATGAATTACACAAAGGCGCCCCCTCCAGGCAGAGGAGTTGTAAAACAAAACAAAACAAAAAGGTACCCACTCCAGGCAAATGATTACAAAAAGAGCAGCTGTTTCATCCCCATTGGCATACAGGTTTTCAAGCAAACCTGGGTTGTAGCCAAACCCCCACCTGCCCCCAGGCCGGTTCCCTGGTTCCTACTCTGAGATAGAGATTAGCATGCAGGTGGTATATTAGGATGTGCTCTTGGAGTAACACCTGTGGAAGGAAAGGGACTGGAAGGGAAAAAAGCAGGATTGGGCAGGGGAAGAAGCTGAGCTGTGATACAGTCTCCAAAGAGACCTCAGGGGACACTACTGAGAGTTCTGAGATGAGAAGATGATTCAGAGGTGTCCCAAGTTGGGACAAGGGGACTGGCCCTTTAGACCCCCATGTTCGTTAGTCTTTGGATACAGTCAGCTCCCACCCTCTCCTCCAGAAAGGCTCTCTTTAGCAGTGGCTATCCTTCAAGGGACAACCAAGAGCATCTGCCTGTTGGAAGCTCTCCCAGCAAGTGGGAAAGTCAGTCCTTCAGTCCTGAAGGGGTCTCTGGGCAATGTGCTGGAGCTTCTGCTGCACCTCTGCACAAGTAAGTGTATTGAACCTTTCTAGCTCCGGACAGCCCTCCAGTGCTGCCTTGGTGCTCTCCACATTAGCATGTTTCTCACCTCCCAGGGCCATGACTTCGGATTTGTCAGCACCACACCAAGAACAGCGTCAACACAAACCTGCTTGATGCTGAGACAATACCAAGACCCACAACAGAAGCACCACTCAGAGAGACCATAGCTGGAATGTGGGGATCCTGACCTATGAACTCAAAGAAATCACACTGTAAGTATCCTGGAAATTTTAAGGAGAAATGAAACACAAATCTAAAGTCCAATGGACAGAAGGAGTTCTGAGGGAAAGTGGCACTTCCCAGTTTTCTGGGAAAGAGAAGGGAAGAGCCATCCCAAGGAAGAGGGAAGGCTTACTCAAGCAGCCGGAGGAAGGGGACGGGCTTTGTCTGTTGCTGGCTGAGTTGGGTGAGGCGGAGGACCAAACTGATCCCAAGAAGGATGGAAGCTCAGGGAACAAAAGAAAGAGGCCACATTGAAGCCGGCTGTGGGTTAATCCTGGAATCAAGAGGATTCCTAAACTAAGCCAGTGAAAAGAAGGAAAAAAGGTGGAAGTCTGGCCTTTGAAAGTGGGATATCCTGGGTTCAGTCCTTGTGCCTGACACAGAAATACTTCAGAGACAGTGGCTGGAATTGGGGAAGAGAGACTCAGTCCATGTGTGTGAACGGTGGCCCTGTGGCCAGAATGAGGCTTTGCGGCTCAGAAACTGAGTCTGCAGTCTGTGACGCTGGATGACTAGAGCCACAGCTGGAGCCTTGAGAAATAGCCCAGGTGATAAGAGGCACCTGAGGGTCTGGAAGAAATAGTATTTTATGAATCATGGGCCCCCCTGCAAGTCACATTTATTATCCAAGCACATGGTCAGGCCCGGGGAAATACTTGTTCTTACCTCTCAGTTCTAAAAACCTCAAATACAGAGCTGAGAACTCCAAGGTATAAAACCAGGATATGAAGACATGCTTTAACTGAAAGGGTTTCTGTGTGACTTTAGCAGGATAAGCACAAAGCTTACGCTAACTACTGCATTCCAAAAAAAAAAAAAAAAAAAAAAAAAAGGCCACATTCCATGTAAGAACAGAACTCCCCGGACTAACATTCCCACTTACCCTTCACCACTGGAGATCTGCAGTCTCCCTGAGAACCTCCTAGGTCTGAGGACAGAAGGAAATGAGACAAACCCAAAGTCACCATCCTATTCTTCTCTTGTGTCTGTTTTTAAAAGGCATATCACGGGTTTCAAGAATTGATGAAGGTTGCAACTCTTCTTTGTGTAGTGCAAAGATGTGTGGATGAAAAGACAGCTCTGCTCTGCCTCTCATTGCCAGTATTAGCAATAGCCAGCCTCTATCTTTGATCATTGAGCACTAGCTAACTGCCCTGGTACTGTGAAGTTAGGCTTCCCCAGGAGAGGCAGGTTGGTTTTCAGATCTTGCCAATGGAAGGTTGGCTATGGGGTCTCTTAATAGAGTCTTTAGGTCTTGCAAGATGCTTACAGCTAAGGTTTTATACTGAAAGGTGTGTTGGAAAAAACTCTCTAACTGCATTTTCCCTCTACTCTCACACCACCACAACCACCATCAACACCAAAGACTTCCCAATACAGAATGTGTGGAGTTTTTCCCCACACACCGAGCAGTAGACTCCAGCTGGGTGTCCTCCAATTCAGTTCCGATGCTATCTACCCAGAGACAGTGTCAGATCTGGCAGGCTGCGGGCTCAGTCCCCAAGATGGCTCCCCACACCCCCAGACACCAGTTGCAAGTCTGGGCCTCTGAAATTATCAAGTGGCTTCAAGTTGAAGTTCCCACAACTTCTTCTCTGAGTTCAATTAATTGGCTGAAAGGGCTCACAGAACTCAAGGAAATACTCACTTACACTTACCACTTTATTATAAAGGGAATTACAAGGGATACAGATGAAGAAACAGGGTGAGGTATGGGGAAAGGGGCACGAAGCCTTCCTGGTGCCCTGTGTTCAAGAACCTCTGTGCATTCAGCTATCTGGAAGCTCACTGAACCCTGTCGTCTCGGGTTTTTAAAGAGGCTTCATGACATCAGCATTCCTTCCCCCAAGGTATAAGACAGGACCCTCTCTGGGGAGGGTCTTAAGGCCCACAATCAGAAAAGCAGGGAACATTAGAGTCCTACCTTGAGGGAGGTTAAAGGAGGGGAGGAGAAGGTCAGAGGCTGCCCCTGAAGCCTCACATACCCAACAGTGTAACAAAGAACTGGAACAAGGGCTATGGGAGTAATGAGCCAGGAACCATGAATATCAACCAATATGTGTGCGTGTGTAAGGAAGGAAGTAAACATGCAAGGAAGACAAACTGATCACATCCGCTGGCTCTTAATTAAATGGAAGAGAGTGAGTTCTGGAAACTTCTTCAATTATCTGTCATTCCTCTTAGCTAATCACAGACCACACTTGTGAAATCTAAGTTGAAGAAAAATACACAGTTCCTATATACAATTTTTCCCTGATGTTTAAACTACCTTAAAACCAAATTCCATGATGTTTAAGCCATCTTACAACTAAAAATTAAACAAATATTTATTGAGTCTCTACTATATGCCAATTACTGTGCCACTTCCTAGAAACAAGCAGTCAACAAAAAAAGATGCAGTTTCTAGCTTCCTGGAGCTGATGCTCTCATGAAAAGACCTAGCATGTGAGCAATTGATAAATAATAGCATCTCTCATCCACGCCTGCAGAGAAGCAGTGTGGTGCTTGGAGAGGATAACAGAGAGGAGTTTAGCTGAGTCCAAGAGACCAGGAAACATTTCCTTTAAAAATGAAGAATTGAATTGAAATTTAAAGAATAGCTAAGAGTTAACTCAGCGATAGATCAAGGTCAGGATCATATAAGCAAGAGAACAAGCTTCACTAAAGCCAGTGGGATCAGAGAGAGCTAGACAAGCATATGGGGAAATAACTTGGATCTGTGACTCCAAACGTAAACACCTATCAATGCTGGGGCTTCAGGCACCATGATAGAAATTTTAAAGACAGGTGACAGTTGTGTTGTGCTCTAATTGTGCTGCATTTGAAGCCAACTACACAATGTGCTCATGAGTCCACCCCTCCCTGCACATCCTCCCTGGACGCAGCCTTTCAGTCAGAATGATGAGATGATCGCTGCCGCTCAGAGGAAGCGGAGTGTCATTCAAGACCTCCATGATAGAATAACAGTTTTACAACTGAAGGGGTTCTCTGAGGTCAACTAACCACGTCCCTCATTTTACAGATAACCAAACTGAGGCCCAAAAAGAATGAGTTACTTTCCCAATGTCACACCCCTAGTTAGTTGCGCAGCACAGATCAGATTCGTGTCTCTTGGTACCCCTGTATTTCTTCCTCCTATGGTCAGGTGCCACAAGGTACTTCCCAGCACTCGCCTATTTGGATATATCCATGCCAGCTGTGACAGGCATGTTTTCACATTTTTTTCCCCTTCCATACCGTCTTATCATCGACTTTTCCTCTGGCTATAGCCCTTCGTGTCCTAAATTTATTTGGTACCATGTGAACTGTGCCCTACCTCATACCTGGGTACAGCTGATTATGTCACCGTGGGAACTCTGGCATTAACAGGTATTGCCTCTGCCATGCTTCATTCTATCACTCCTTCCACGTTTCTCTGGAATCTAAACCCTTCCTTCCCATGGACGATTCTTCATCCCCACTCCCAGTCCTGGCCTGGTCACTCAGAGTATCCCACCAGAGCACTTTCGAGGACTTTTCTGCTGTAGCTATTGAGAAACTTCTACAATCATCAGAGTAGACCCAATTTCTCCTAGGAGATAAGGAATCAGACAAGGTAAGTGAAACCTGCGGATTCAGTCAGAGCTGAAACCAGCTGTATCCATTTTACTAATGTGAGCCAATACATTCCTTTTTAAAAATTTAAGGGATAAAATTCATTCATTCTCACACTGATATAAAGAACTGCCCGAGACTGGGTAATTTATAAAGAAAGGAGGTTTAATTGACTCACGGTTCCGCATGGCTGGGAAGGTCTCAGGAAACTTATGATCACACTGGAAGACATCTTTTCAAGGGGCAGCAGGAGAGAGAAGAAGGAAGCAGAAGAGGAACTACCAAACACTTCTAAAACCATCAGCTCTCGCGAGAACTCACTCACTATCATGAGAAAAGCATGAGGGGAACTGCCCCGTGATCCAATCACCTCCCACCGGGTCTCTTCCTCAACACCTGGAGATTACAATTCGAGATGCGATTTGGGTGGGGCAGAGAGCCTAACTATATCAAATGCTTTTTATACTGGGTTTCTGTCACTATACCACCAAAAAATAATTTGAATACATAGTGAAGGAGCTGCAATAGATGAATTTTTTTGAAACATGAACTAATTGACCTGCTACCGAGCAGAATTTTTCTCTCAAAAATTTATGCTGATACACTCAGAGGTCATCCTTTAGTCAATCAGTGTGCGGGAAGTCTAGAAATAAAAAGGTTAAATGGAGTTGAGAAATAAATTACTGCCGAAACAAGGCAACACCTGTCCAAGCTAAGGTAATGGGAGACCAAAACAGAACCAATTGCCTGGGTCTGAGACCCAGCTCTGTCACACACTAACTGCATGATCCCGGATGAGCTTCTCTACCTCCACATGCTTCATTGTACTCATCTGAGAAATGGGTATAAAAATAGCACCTGCCACATGGGGTTGTTGTGACAATTAAACACACGGATACATGTAAAGCACTTAGAATAGAGCTTATACAGATTAAATACTCAGTAAGTGTCAGCTATTATTATAGGTATTACATGATGATTGTTATTAATATTGCGGTTAAGCAGAAAAGGCCAACAGATAGAAAGGAAAGTGGAACTGGCATAAAGAAGGTAACAGTCATATGGTCACTGGGCCACAGAGGGAGAGACAGTTGTCACCTCTCCAGTTCCCATAGGACCAGCCATACTTCATAAGTCTTCTATATCCTCAAAAATATCCATCAACCCGCTTTTTTTTTTTTTTACTTTGAACCCTCTGAATGGGTTTCTGTTTCTTGCCAACGCATAAGCCTAGACAAAAGCATGGCATTTCTAGAGCATGATGCAGGACCAACCAGACGGCACCGCCATGCTCTGCACCGTCAGCTGCGCCCCAGCTTCTCTCTAATGTGTACTCTATTCATGAAAATCTATCTTCGTTCTGCAAAAACAGCTCAGAAGCGAATGCCTCTCAGATGGCAAGGCCAACATCGTCTTCGGCCGTGCGGACGGCATGTTATGCCAACCATAACGCAGTGGTTGCTGCAGCGTAAGAGGACAAGAAGGGATCCTCCAGGTTTCCACCTTCAAAGGGCAGGTAGATCATTTCCTCTCTGGGGATCAGCCATCCAGGATTGCCATGTGAATCCAAAGTCTTTCTAACACTCTCTTTGCTAAGTTCTATTCATAGAAAACCTTGGCCTGCCTCCAGGTCTGTGTCACATTGTTTGTGACAATGAGGAATGAGGATGTACTTGGCTTTTTCAGAAAAACAAGCTCATGTTTTTGAGACATTAAGAGCAAAACTTTTCCCACAGTGTAGAGTGAAGTCCCCTTCATTATACCCAAGGTGCATCATTTCAAAACTCACAAACAAAACGCCCCCCCCGCCCCCCCACCACCACAAAGAAATCCCAAAGCCACACACATTCCAACTTCCTGGTCAGTAAACAATGTGTCTAAGAAGACTTACCCCGATGTCGGGCCCGATTCCTCCCAGGAAACAGACTCCTTCTCATACCTTTTCTCTTACTTCAAATCACGCAAAAGACTAAATGGGGGCAGCTGAGTCCATGTTCAAGGACCAGAAAACAGACTCTGGAAGAAGTGAAAACTCTAACTCAGTCTGAATTTTCACCCAACAAGCCATCAAACTTGACTAAGTCAGGTCTAAACATTCTCACTCATCCTGAATTCCAGAATTTCAGAACAATCTAGTGAATTAAAACCTTGACATACCAGGACAGTCTCTGTAACTGCCACCAACCCACAAAGATGGAAACACAAATTCTCCTCTACATATGGTAGGGTCACACCTCAATAAACCCATTGAAAGTTGAAAATATCGTAAGTTGCAAATGCATTTAGTGCATCAAACCTGCTGAACATCACAGCTTAGCCTGGCCTACCTTAAATGTGCTCACAACACTTACATTAGAGCAAAATCATCTGTACAAAGCCCATTCCGTGATAAAGTGTTGAATGTCTCATGAAATTTATTGGATACTGTACTGAAAGCGAGAAACAGAATGGTTGTATAGGTATTCAAAGTATGGTTTCTACGGCATGGGTATTGCTTTCACAAGTTTGTAAAGTCAAAAAACTGTAAGTCGAATTATCATAAGTCAAGAACCATCTGTAGAGAAATATATAACAGCCTCCCTATTAACTACAGTCTTCCTCTGAAAATGGATTATTAATGCTGCTTGAATAGGAACAAAATAGATAAATGTAGTAAATTCCGCCTTTTTACTGCCAGGAAAGTAACTGCATAATAAAAGAAGACAAACGTTGACTAGATGTGATACTTTACAACAAGAGACAATGATCGTAGGGTTAAAAAGAGCCTTGCATCCACCTTAGGAACTCGTTCCCAGCATTCCTGATATATTATCTCACTTGGGCGTGGACACCTCTAATCATTCCCTTTACTTGCTGCAATAGTCGGAGCAGGTCTTGACATGGTCCTCCTAGGCACTGCTTCACTTCCGCCTGCAAAAGCAGGTGTTCTGGCACCTTAATGAGGCAGACCTCAGCCTTTCCTGCTGGTTCCAGGTGTCACCGCTCCCATGCAGACTCAGGGATCGGAGCAAGGTGTACGTATTAGCTCCTTCAAACTATAGGGCATGGAGCAAGAGGACAGCACCATTCCGAGCATATTTCCTAAGAGTGGCAGCTTTTCAGTTTTTCACAGGTGTTATGTTGACATAATTCTTATAAAGACAACAAGAAAAAGGAAGCAACATGGAATGGGTGAACCAAATATCAGTGATCATTTCCTAACATTCAGTTTGACTTAATTTCAGAAAGAGAGAAAAGTTTCAAGAATAGAAAGGAAAAAAAAGGTCCCATATAGCCTTTGTACAGATTCTTTAAATCTTAATGGTTTATTGCTTTTACTTTCTCAATCTCTCTCTCAATACGTATATATTTACATTATGTATTTTCTGTCCTGTTTGAGCATAAGTTGCAGCCATTTCAGTGGGTTTGACAAGAAGAAAATTTTTTAAAATATACTTCAAGAGAAAGAAGAGAAAATCATTGATATTAAATAAGTTTTTTAAAAGACAATTTCGCCTTAAAGCAATTGTGAATAATAGTGTTTTTGTCTTTGACACCAAATATATCATTTAAGTTTAAAAAATCACCAGTCAGGTGCTGAGACAAGTATAGGGGCAGCGGAAGGGTGACTGCTCTCCCCACCCATCCCCCATGGCCCAGCCCTTCCCCGAGCATCGGTTCCATCTATACCCCCACTCATCCATTGAGGAGTTTCATCCAACTCCAAAGACACTTGAGGAACCCACCGATGCCTCTTCCAAAAGTGCCATTAACACAAGTGACTTCAGGTGGGCCCCTATTTCCTACCTCCGCAAACCATAGGGCAAGTTTCTTGGTTCCCTAAGACACTCCTTCCTGCCTAAATTCTATTCATAATTATCATCTTATATATACATGATGGGGTTCAGGGCATGCCACCCCAAAATATGACCATAGGAGATCAGAATATGTCACCCTAAATATGCCTCTATGGCACAAGGATTATTTTGAGCTGGTTATTTTGGAAAACAGCCAACACAGGAGTAGCTCTGAAAAGTTGCCCTGCTTTTATAAGAGAAGTTTACATCTATAAGGAAAATCTGCGTTTGCCAGGAAGAGAAATATGACTAAATCACTCTTAATCAATGGAGAAGGCTCTTATTCAACAGAGAAGGCATCAGTTTAAATCTGCAAAGCAGGCCCTCTTTTTACAGTGCTTTTTCCAGCCGTCCCATCTTAATCAGGTCTTTCCCCACACTCTTCTTTCCTTGTTTCAGCAAATGATGGTATTTCAGCCTGAAGTCTAAGACACCTCTTTGAGATCTACTCTAAAAATGTACTCATTTTTCTGGGTTATCTGCCATGTATAAGTGTTATTAAACTGCTATTTGTTCTTCTGTTATTGATCTGTCTTTTGCCTCAGGGAGTCCCAGCCAAGAAATATACAGGGTAGAGAGAAAATTATTTTCCCTCCCCTACATACATCTTGGTTTTCACCAAATCCGTACTGCCCAAGTTAATGAACATCTCATTGGCCAGAGAGGACTCTAAGTGGTTTTGACTACATCCACAAATGAAATCCATCTACACGGAAAAATATTTGTCACAGTTGAGCTATTCACTAAAATGGGCCACCAGGCCTGAGGATAACTGAAAGAGGAGCTTCAAAAAGCCTTGGAGCAATGGAGCAGCACTGGAACACAAAAAGACTGTAGTTCTTCATCTTTTGGCGGCAAAAATCTGCCAAAAATGTGCATTAGCTCTGCCATCTGCACCTCTCATGCTGCCCTGTACTTGCCAAACCAGTTGATTCAACGGGTGTTTTGGGTTTTGTTATGTTTTTTCCATTTTGGGAGGCATCCCATACCTACCAATAAGTTTAGATTGTTGTTGAAGTGGGTCATTTTTTTCACTTTTTTGTTTTGTTTTACTTGGGTCCAAAGAACCAGAAACTACCACGCATGAGGAAACAATGCACTTTTGCCTTTCCTTGTTCCGTCTCTCTCGCTGTTCCAGTTTTCCACGTTCCATCTCCACAGCTTCTCCACAGGGCTTCTTAAAGACGGAACCATAACTTTTCATATTCTCACTCTGCTTTCATTGACATAGTGCAGAATAAGTATTCCTCCAGCAAGACTGTCTGACTAACTAATCGGCAAAAGACTAAATAGCCCTGAACTAGACTTATTCAACTTTCTCCTTATTTTTAAAACTGGATATTGCTTTTATAGCAATCTATTGAAAATAGAGTCCATTTTCAAATTCCTCTAGTTTCTATAAGCCATGAAACAATTTCATGAAATGGTATTCACAATCTACTTATCGCTGGTCTCAGATCTGTCAGCAGCTCTGATGCATTAAATAACTGGAAAGTCAACCACTCTCCTGGAGTTCCTAGGTTGTTTTCAAACCAAGAACTTTACTGGTGCCAAGACTAGCAGGAGTTCCTGAACTGGCCAACATTCCTTGAATTTCCTTTGAGAGGTGAAAAAAAAAAAAAATAAAAGGGTAGCTTAAAATTCATTATATAAGAAAGAAAGGTATGAGCAAGTTAAGGGGAAACTACAAAGGAAGCGGGCCAGGTCCCAAAATAAAAGGCAGGAATAGAACACTAAAAATAACACACAGGGAAGTATGTCACATCTGTGGGGCTCCCTTGCATTCTCCTGAAGCATTGTGCCTTTTTTTTTTTTTTTTTTTTGAGAGCATGCTAATAATTGTTTGGGGATTTAAATAGAACACTATTATTTGTTCTTTAAAAAGTCACTTCTTTTGTAGAATTGTGAGAGTTTCAAATGATATTAACTGAATTTCACTCATTGCAATTTTCCTTTTATGGATATCTTTAAGTTGGCTAAGAAATTAGTAGGTTTTCTTCAATCTCTTTATCTATTCATCTCTAATGGAAAATGTAAATATTTCAGTCTTGTGGCAAGTTATTGGACACTTAAAATACAAAAAAAAATGATGTTGGCTTTTATAATAAAACAAATTATCTGCCACTTATTGGAAAGCTTAGGATATGGCAGACACAGTGTGAGAATTCACCGGCATACCTAGAACATGTGCAAAGATTCTTACAACTTTGCACATGAGCCATTACTCACACTTCACACAGAAGACACTGAGAAGTATCGTGGTTGAATAACCCATCTGAGGCCAATAACTACTGAGTAATGCAGTGATCCTGCCTCCTTCTGACTCAAAAATGCTAGAGTCCTTCTCCTTCCACAGTTCTTTAAGATGATCAAAAATATTTTTTAAATAGGCTAATTCTGTATAGTTAGCTTGGAGCCATCAATAGGATATTTATTACTCTCTTAGTCAGTTTTGCTTACTTTGGAAGACTTACATTGTATTTATATTTAAATTTCACACATCTCACAGCTAACATAGGTACCATTCCTCCGTGATATAAGATTCATCTTCCACCACTCAATCGACTATTGGATTATTAAACAATTATTTTTCTCCCTTAGGAGAAATATGTTACGATAGAGTTTAAGAAAATGAGAACTGTTTAGGAGATGTCATTCACAATGTGTTTACTGATTGCTTCCAAGTTGTTAATTCCTGTTTTCTCTAGACACAACAGAAACAGGAAATATTTACCAACTTCACAGGTGTCAGGAAATACTTTTAAAACCCTGGTAGCCTGGGTCACCCGCTGAGGCATATCGCTTTTCTATGCATAGGTGCTGAAGGTACATTGTAATTTAAAATGTGCCCTTTGGTCCAGAGAATCTAAGGATCACAGACATTGCTCCTGTGAACTAAGGATATATTCTAGAAGAGAGTTGCAATTGTATGCAAATGTGCTTTGTAGCCTTTCTAGCATTTACTAGAAAACTAGAATTCTCTATATTTACTTAATTTGAAATTCTATTTCCATATCTAACACTGTGCCAAGATGAAAAAGTACATCTCAAAACTACTAAAATATAGGATCATGTTCTTGTCACATTTTGTGTAATAAATTACTAATTTGTTTTCATGTTGCAATCTACATTTTCAAAAACAAACAGAGCTTTCTTTTTTCCCAGTTACAAAAGTAACTGCAAAAATTTCAGAAAATAGCTAAAAATATGAAGAATAAAGTAAGTGTCACTGGTAACTTCTTGATTTATATTCATTTAAATATTTTTTCACAAAAATAAGATTTTTCATATAGCATTGTAACTTACCATTTTTTGCTTAATATACAGTAGGAGTGCTTTTAGGCAAACTTCACTTAATCATCTCACTGAAATCACCATCCATGTCCATTCTCTCCCCAAAACACACGAGTATCGACATACATAGAGTATATTGAAGGACCAGGCTGGCAGCACCCTCCCCCTTGAGATGAACCTGTTGCTTGCATTACTGCTGTTGAATGAAAAATATACCAAGAGATCAACTTTTTTAGCTTCCACATATGAATGAGAACATGTGATATTTGTCTTTCTGTTCCTGGCTTATTTCACTTAACATAATGTCATCCAGTCCCATTCATGTTAATGTGAATGACAGAATTTCATTCTTTGTATGCCTGAGTAGTATTCCATTATATATATATATATATCTCACATTTTATTTATCCATTCATTTGTTGATGGACACTTGGGTTAATTCCATATCTTTGCTATTATGAACAGTACTGTAACAAACACTGGGGTGTACCTTTCAAATATTTTCCTTTGATTTCCTTTCCTTTAGATAACTAAATACCCAGTAGTGGGATTACTGGATGATATGGTAGCTCTATTTTCAATTTTTTGAGAAATCACCCTACTGTTTTCTGTAATGGCTGTACTAATAATTTACATTCTCACCAACAGCTTATAAATTATATTTAGTGAAATAAACCAGACACATAAAGACAAACATTGCATTTTCTGACTCATAAATGGGGGCTACAAAAAAAAAAAGCTGATCTCATAGAGAGTAGAATGATAGTTACCGGAGGCTGGGAAGGGTTGGGGGAGCAGATGGTGGGGACAAAGAAACAGGTCAGTGAATGGGTACAAACATAGAGTTAGTCAGAAGAAATAAACCCTAATGTTGGATAGCAGAGTAGGGTGACTGCTGTTAACAATAAGGTATATATATATATATATATATATATATATATATATATATATATATTTGTTTTGTTTTGTTTTGTTTTGTTTTGTTTGAGACGGAGTTTCGCTCTTGTTACCCAGGCTGGAATGCAATGGCACAATCTCGGCTCACCACAACCTCCGCCTCCTGGGTTCAGGCAATTCTCCTGCCTCAGCTCCTGAGTAGCTGGGATTACAGGCACGCACCACCATGCCAAGCTAATTTTTTGTATTTTTAGTAGAGACGGGGTTTCACCACGTTGACCAGGATGGTCTCGATCTCTTGACCTCGTGATCCACCCGCCTCGGCCTCCCAAAGTGCTGGGATTACAGGCTTGAGCCACCGTGTCCGGCCAATAACGTATATGTTTAAATAGCTAGAAGAGAGGACTTGCAATGTTCCCAATATATAAAGATGATAAACACTCAGGATGATGAATACCCTAAATACCCTGAGTTGATCATTACATTTTTTACTCATGTAGCGAAACATCACATGCACCCCATAAAAATGTACAAATACTATGTATCCATTAAAATAAAATTTCAAAACATACTGAGTCTGTTGTTATTTGTTCCCAAACCTGTTTGTGCAGTTATCACTGTTACATAACTTAGTTAAATATTATATACATATATACATCAGTAAGCTAGCAATGCAAGGTAATTGTTATTTCCATGAATACTAAGGTGAATGTTTTAGGGAAATCTGATAAAAATGTGCTTTAAAAAACAGTTGCTCTCAAATTAAGGGGAGAAAAGTTATGAAAATCTAGGAGTCCACACTCTGATTGTGGTGTAGTCAAGGAAGATGCTGTGCACTTTTTCCGGCAGCCACACTACCTGACCAGTTACCAGAACTGAGTATGTGGTCTCTCTCTGCTTTGGAATAAACACATTGCACATCATCAATCATTATATATGTACCTCATCATTTTCAATATCCAAATTATATTACATTCTTGGCTATACTGTCTTTTTTAACCAATGCTATATCAATGAGCTTTTCAGATTATTTGCCTAAAATACAGTATTTTTGCTTAATATACAGTAGAAGTGCTTTTAAGCAAACTTCATTTAATTATCTCACTGAAATCACCATCCATGTCCATTCCCTCCCCAAAAGACACAGGTATCAACATACATGGAGTACACTGAAGGACCAGGCTGGCAGCCCCGCCCCACACTTGGAATGTACCTGTTACTTGCATTACCACTGTTGAATTAAAAACATACTGAGAGATCAACTGTTATAGCTCCCACATATGAATGAGAACATGTGATACTTGTCTTTCTGATCCTGGCTTATTTCACTTGACATAGTGTCCTCCAGTTCCATCCATGTTGATGTGAATGACAGAATTTCATGCTTTGAATGAATTTCAGAATTTCAATAGCAATTGTTTAATACTATAAAAATGTTGTAACATTTATTGTATATACATTTATCGTATATACATTTATGCATACTTTAACAAAGTATGTCCATAGAATAAAATCATGAAGGTAGCATTTCTACACAAAAGAATGTATTCTTTTTGGGCTGGGTGTAGTGGCTCATGCCTGTAATCCCAGCACTTCGAAAGGCCTAGACAGGCAGATCACTTGAGGTCAGGAGTTCAAGACCAGCCTGACCAGATGGCGAAACCCCATCTCTACAAAAATATAAAAATTGGCCAGACGTGGTGGCACGCTCCTGTATTCCCTGTAACTTGGGAGGCTGAAATACAAGAATCACTTGAACCTGGGAGACAGAGGTCACAGTGAGCCACGATTGTGCCACTGAACTCCAGCCTGGGTGATGAAGTGAGACTCTGTCTCAAAAAAAAAAAAAAGAATGTATACTTTTATTTAAAAACTGACATATATATGTATATTTTAAAATAGAGAATTTATAATCTAATAATTTTTAATGTTTTCATTTTAAAAATTAAATGGCTACATGTGGCACGATGTTATTTAGTAGAGTTTCTACCACCATGCATAAGATTTTGTCACTGAATTCATTTGGATCTAAGTGTTTCATCTGTAAAATAAAAGGGTTAGACTATATTTCCTTGGGGCCTTCTTCTGGAGTCCAATAAGAGATTGCCATGCATGCCTATATTTTCTTAGGGGCTGGGAAGTGTATACATGCATCTATTTTGTGAGTGTTAGGTCTCAAAAGTTGATATCAGTGGAATTTTATAAACCAATTCAAGTAAGCAAATCAAACTATATCATCATTACAGAAAGTCTCTCTCTTCATTTCTGACGGATGTGCTGACCTTAGAATGGGGTCTCTCTAACCATGGGGATGGGGCTTTGGGGACAGAAAGAAACTACGTTTGTAACTGCGTTTTCTCTCTAGTTGCAAACTAAACCTTTGTCCTTCTCAGACGACCTTCAGGAAAAGTGCTCACCTCCCATGCAGCATTCACACCGTTGTCTGGCTTCTACCCAACCTCCCCATGGACACTGCTCTGCTGTGGTCACAAGGGACTCCCTAAGGACTCTGGTTCTGCCTTTTCTCTCTGTGACACATGACACCATTCACTCTTGTTGAATGTCTTTTTTTCTATGAGACTATGGTACTTGATTACTTCCCAAGTCTGGTTCTTCTACTCCCATACTTCTTTTATGTTCCTCCTCTATCTGTCCCTACAAAGTTCCCACAGTTTAGCTTAAAGTTTCTCTGACCTCTCAGCAGCTTAAATGGTTAAGAATCTTCAACCGTTTGGTGATGGTGGCAGCTCATGCCTGCAATCCCGGTGCTTTGCAAGATTGAGGCAAGAGGATCATTTGAAGCCAGGCATTCAAGACTAGCCTGGGCAACATAATAAGACCTCATCTTTACAAAAAAAATACTTTAATCAGCTGGGGGTGGTGGTGTGTGCCTGCAGTCCTAGCTACTTAGGAGGCTGAGATGGAATGATCAGTTGACCTCAGGAGTTTGAAGTTAGCATGAGCTATTATTGTGCCACTGCACTCCAGCTTGGGCAACAGAGAAAGATCCTACCCCCTCCTCCAAAATAAGAGTTTTCAAAAAAGTTAAGTGTACCAGCTAGTTATGATATATTGCAATGCATTCTTTCAAAAGACCAAACAAGGATTAGTTTTGATCACCCCTTAGTTTATCTCCTTTCTAGACAAATCTAGATTTTCTTATATCTCAAAGTATAAATCCTTAGACCAACAACATCTGCACCACCTGGGAACTTGTTAAAATAGAAAATGCTTGGATCCCACCTCAAACCTGCTGAATCAGCAATATGTGTTTCAGCAAGGCTTTCAGGTGATTCTGATATATGCTAAAGTTTGAGAACCACACTCTATGTCAGGCATCCTTTTAATTCTAAGCCTCAGTTTAATGACTAGGATAACTGACGGGAAATCAGAAATAATCACTTCTCCCTCTAGATATCTATATGGTGTTGAATGATATCTACAGATCCTTTACTACTAAAGAGACCAGGTGGAAGAGGGAATAAAACACAGGATGCAAAGAGCAGTCCTCCCAAATTGCCTTTCACAGGAAATGACAACCTGGTCTGACTATGAAAATTATCTTACCCTTTTTGCTACCACTGGTGATATCCCCGATGCCTGGGGGAGAAGCACTTTCTGTCTTTGTTGCTTTGAACCACCCTATTTGTCAGATTCACTAACTTGTGTAGGCTCCCAGCTTTTTCAATCACCTCACAACCCAGCAGGCAAGATAAGTAGCTGGGCAGGCAGGGATCTGGCAGATGAAAGGGAAGGAAAGGCTGTCTGCTTCTTGAGCAGCTGCTCTGGTGAAGACACAGGGCCTGTTACATGCTTTATTCATTCCTTCATCCATTCATCCTTTCATTCATTCACTCATCCATCCATTCCTTCATTCATTCATTCATCCCTCCCTCCAGCAACCATCCCTTCAGTCATCCATTCATCCAACACCCATCCATCCCTCTTCCCATCCATCCTTTCTACCTTCATCTATCTACCTATCACCCATTCATTCATCCAATCATCCATTCATTTCAGAAATTTATTGTGCCTCAGCTTGGTTTCTCTCTGCTGTCAAATGAGATTGGGCCCACTGATCTATGGAATTTTCTTGTTTCCCAAGTGTTTTCTGGAATGATCCATTGAAATGTAGAAAGAAAATCTCAAAACTTCTATTTATATCTCTTGCATCTTCGTTTTAAAAATTTCTAGTTTGAGGGTATGTTTTATAATGAACACAATATATTAATATGATAGTGTGCCTATAGTTTAAAATTACATGCTCAAAAAATTTTGTACTTGAAAAGTATGCAGTCAGCAGTATACAGATCTGAAGATTTTGGAGACCACTGCTATGAAGATTAGTTGTGAGACTACAGAGCAATTTGGGATAGACAGGTACTAGCTTTGGGGATGAAAACCAGGAAGAGCACTCAGTATCATGAAGTTGGGAAGCTAGAAAACATGCCTGCCACTCAAAGCAAATGGGCCCAGTTTCATCTGATTGTATTGCCTGTGGCTGCACAGGTGGTTACTGCACAGCCAGGAACAGACGCCAGTCCTGCTCTAGCCTAGCTCTTGCTCCACTGTCCACACTTCCTTAGAGAAGCATTTGGACTGTGGCCGGGCTTCAAACCATGAGGACAGATCTTTAAATAACTTCACTCCCTGCCAGAGTAGCCTCACACTTTCTTGCACATAGGGGAAAGCAGAGATTTTCCGTTAATAAGGATGTAAATATTTGGCATTCATGTAACTGTATCTCATTCACACCCAATTTCTACCATCTTATAAAATATATTAATTCAGGCAAAAAGAATGTTTTTTCTTATGTGACTTTTTTTTAGCATTTTTATCAATTCACCTAAAATGTTTTCATAATTTGCCCATAAGGCTGAATGAACATATACTGTTCTTGAATATGATACTCAAGCTTCAAAGTTGTAAAATATCCTCTTCTTTCATAGGTACTGAAAGATTTGGCTTTGGCTATGTATTCTAAAAAAGGAACCATCTTCAAAGATGTTAGAAAATATATGAAAATAAAATGCTAGTATTAATTATGAGTGGGAACATGAATGAGAAACCCAAACTGATCAAACTAAAAATTGTTCGTCATTTTTAGAGCTATAATCTTGAGTCAAACAGCTAACAGATTGAGAGTTAATTATTCGAGTTTCCTCACAGAACTTGGAAGAGGGCAAAGGACCACTCAATAGCTGCTTAATGGCAATGTTTCTACCATTTAAATGTTAAAGTCCAGGAAGAGAACACAAAACAAAGAAGAAAAGATGCTTTAAATGTAGGACCTCAATGCCATGTCAAAGAGACATCCAGGTAGCAAAATAGAAATGATTATTTCAAGCCTTAGCTCTACGGCTAACTAATGATGCCAACAGACGTGTTTACCTTTGTTGCTGTTTTGCAGAATGAGTTAATATATTGGGACATACTTTTAGGAAGGTCTGAAAAATGTTTCGACCAAAAATGTGAGGCAGAGAAGCAAATATCCTGACCCCCTGTTTTGACAGAAGAGGCTTATCCAGAGCAGAAAATTCTATTGAAGCACTTGTCCTTCAACATGCATAAGAGTTCTTATTTATTGAATGAGTTGTTAAAATAACTTTTAGCAATTAAACAAAATCACAAATCAACATAGAACAGCTGTATCTTGTTTTTTTTTATTGAACAATAATAAACTTGTCCTTTTAAAACAAAACCTAACAGCTTATTCAGCTTACATTCAAAGGCCTTCCCACACACATTCACAACTCTGTTGGCCAAATTCAAGAATCAAATACAGGTAAATAGTGAAATAATTCTTAAATAAGTTCTTCACTTCAAATAAAATACTTCTGAAATATTTCCTGACAACATCTAGTACAATAGTCTTGTTTGTGCTAAGATTCTTTCAAATATACTCCTAATTCCACTTTCAACCAAGTTTAAAAGAAAAAAAATGAAAATAAACTATATTTTAAAGTTTCCTGCTGAGAACTGACGCTTCTTTTCCAAACCTCCTAAAAAGTTATTTTCTACTTTACGTTGAAAATTCACCTAAGTCACAGCACTTACATTTATATAAAGACTCTCTGTTGTTCATTTTTTGACATTTTTGAAATCCAGAGTGATTCTGTTTTTCTAGGTTTCTCTTATGCTTATTACTGTGGATATTACTACAATTACTGATAATAAATTTATTATGCTCAGATGTTTGAAGACCTTATAGAGTCACAGCTTTATTATAACCATTTTAAACAAATAATACTAGATTTCTTTCCTCAAGAGGATGATAAATATGGGGAGGGAAGATGACTTGCAATAACACATTTGTTTATAAAAAATATATAAATATTTACCTTTATACACACACAAACCACCAGTGGGTAAAATACTTCTTAGCTGTATCTCTCAGGTGGCATTCGTTAAGGCCATTTATGAAAGTGTCTGTGTGTCCTCTGCCCCTGAACCGTCCTTCAGATACAGGTAACCTGGAAACTACATCAGCAGCCTTTTGAAATTGCTCTCAAATCTTCCATAAGCTTCAAACATCTTACTTCCTTTAGGGGTTTTCTGGTTGTTTTATTTTGACTTTTTCCCAAAGTCAAAAAATTTTTAAAAGGCACAATTAAATTCTACAGAAGCTACCTACGACAAGGAAAAGCTAAATATTATACTTCCCACTCCCACTTCCTCCCCACCTTCTCCTGCTCTTAACTCGTCATTCCAACATTAATGTACATGTAAGTCAAAGAACTCATGGGCATACTGTGGTCTTCAGCTTTGCCTAGCTCCCTCTTTGGTTGACCTGTCTCCATGTAAGATTACCTAAATTGCATTTTTAGTTCTTCAGTGTTGCTATGCACACACATTTAACGAGTCTACATGCATTCAAATATTTAACAAATACCTAAAAGTGTTCAGTCACACGCATGTTATGGATTGTAAATAGCCTACTTTTTGTTTTCTGGATCCACCATAAATTATGTTTGGTCTTTTAAAATTACATGTCCTTATGCTATAATCTAGAAAGTTCCTTAAATGTTGGCTGTGTGTTGAACAATCAGGAAAACAGTCTTCTCTCAGAAATCGCACCCGGGATCAGCGTGGATTTAACCATTTCCTCATTACAGGAGCCTCAGCAGCATTCCCCTTCACAACTCCTCTCACAACATTGTCATCTCCAGATGCCATGTCATACTCTGAAAGTAGACAGAACACAAATCATGTCCAAATGTCTATAGCTCAAAGGCAGCACAGTTTTGCTTTATTTTTGTTTTACATGCAATGTACAAGGAAATCTTTAATCAGTTTAAGATTCCATGCTGACTGTATTCACTACTCTATATCAGTGAGCACCTCGATATGCAATAGCACCCCTTGAACCATTCTCTTTGTACACCTATCTTTACCTGGCATTATCTTATACATGCCTTTGTCTTTCTTTTCTCCTGTATTATCTCAGTGCGCCACTAGAATTCTACTTTCACAAAGGTAGCGTTCTTTATTTTGCTCACTGCTATATCTCCAGCACTTAGGACAGTGCTTGCCACATAGTAGGCACTTAATAACTATTTATAGAATGGGCAAATGTTGTATGAACAGGTCTCAAGTTAGATTCTCACACTAAGATTAGCTTTTGCTGCATTCAGAAAGCAAAAGGCAGACCAATGGGCAAAACTTTCACAAAGACATTTCTCGCTCTGCATATTAATAATTAAACTCCAGCGCATGAACCTGGAAGCCTCACATAGTCTCGTGAGCCAAAGGCCCCTAGGCAGCCTCTCCAAGAGATCCTTAGAGTACTCTGCTCTCCATCCTGAACCTAAGATTTGCCAAAATCGCACTAATAATCATCTTTTGTTGGTTGAAACTTTAATTTTCTACATAGAAAACTTTGCAATATTTGGAATTTGCTAAAATGAAATTGTCTACTTCTAGGAATAGTGAGGTGCACTTGCTTTGGCAGTGCACATTCTGACATGGAATGCTTTAAGAAGATGAGTGTGCCCCAGCAGACGAATATGGTTAAGCCCATGAACATTCCAGATCTTACTCCCCCAAGACCTTCCCCAACAAAAAGTTACTTGTGAACTTCCAACTTGGGAAGCTCATTGCCAAAGAAAGGACATTAAGTGGAGCACTGGGGACAGGAAGCACGTTTGACAAGAGCGCTACAGCCAGAAGGTGGAAAGGTGAAGACAAGCTCGTCTCTGGGGGTCCCAGCGCTGGTGAAGCTTGCAGCCATTTAGCCTGCTCTCAAAGGCTGGGCCCAAGCAGATTTGTGCAGAGTGATGTGAAGCCTGTGTCAGGACTGAAGCCCAAGCTTTCTCCTGTAAACTCCAGCACATGAACCTGGAAGTCTCATGTAGTTTCATGAGCAAAAGGCCCCTAAGCAGCCACCCTAAACCTGACTGAGGTTTACCAAGATCACACGAATCTTTTGTTGGTTGCACCTTTAGCTAATGGAAGGAAATATCCTATGTCAGAAAAGAGAGAAAACAACTGCTTTTTCCAAAAATTTCTGAGAAGTATCTCAATGCCTGATTTTGATATGGAAATATTTTTGTGTAACCTATAATGTAAGTATTGGTATGGGCATCACCATACTTAAAACTAAGAATTCACTTAAAAGCTTAATATTTTCCTTTATTTTAACATGCTTAGTTGACACATATCTAAGAAGGAGGTAAAATTAGAAAACAAGCACCTTTTCCAAATAGTTTACACTTTATTAATCTGAAGTTCGAAAGACCAAAAACAAAAACTAAATAAAATGAACTTGATTGTTATTTATATTTGTGGTGGAAAAAAAAGTATACAGCTTGTTGATACTAGCAGTCTCTGTGACTATATGTTGGGCTTTTTATTTGTTTATTTTTTATATTTTTAAATATAATTTTACTTGACACATAATAATTGCATATATTTGGGATACATTGTGATACTTTGATATATGTCTCCACTGTGGAATGATTAAATCAAACTAAGTAGCATATCCATCACCTCACATACTTTTTTGCTTGTGACGAGAACATTTAAAATGTATTCTTTTTAGCAATTTAGAAATATATAATAATTATTAGTTACAGTCACCATTCTGTGCAATGGAGGCCGAAGCTTTAATGGTGCATGTTGCTTTAAATGAGCTACTTTCCATTTAATGGAGCTCTCCTGTACTGGCCATTCATTCAACAAGATAAATGATTATGTACATAGCACTATCTCGTAGGTTGTGTATTCCTCACATTCTAACATCTGTATAAAAAATACACACGGACTAACAAGCAGCACATGAGTTTCATTCATTTCCCAAATTTCAATCACAGATACTATTTCTTAGCCTCTCCAAAATCCATAAAAACACACACTTGGAATTATTCCATTTAAATGCTTTCATTTGGTTAAAAAAAATGTTTATATTTTCTATCTTGGCTCTTAAAGCTTATCCAATAAATTCCTCACAGTGCTTTTTCTATGTGAAGTTGGGAGATAAATAATTTTGTCTAGTAAATATACAAAACAGATCGCTGAAGAATTTAAAGAACTTTGTATATCTCAGTTGATTATTTTTTATTACAGATTTTCAGTAATCAATCATATTTATCCTCCTATAAATCATATTTAAACTAGGTAAACTTTATGAGAAATTATATATAAACCTCAAAATTATCAATGGGCTCTTTTTAGAAAAACAGAAACAGCAACCAAACTCAGCTACCACCCACCATTCCCCGGAGTAAAGCAAAGGAAATAAAATAACTCCAATCCATATCTTATTCTACTCACAGATATTTTCTGTTATTCACACTGAAATGAAACTATTGTTCCAATGCTTATACCACAAGCAGGGCTTACCTGTGAGAGAAACAAACCTGTTGGAAGACTTGGTTACTGAATATTGGAAGAAGGGGAATTTCAGACATTTTCCCGTCCCCCTGTCACAGATGCCTGACTGGCAGTTGCAAGTCTCTCTGCAATCCATCCCGAAGGTGCCATAAGGACATTCTGGGGACAAAGGAAAGGTTGGAGAGGGCACTGCTTGTTGCAAATACGTCTCCATCCTAACAGCCCTGTGTGCATAGCCTTATGATTTGAACCAACCTCATGAACCTTGACTGCAAAATAAAATCGAATTCTCCAAACCCAGGATTTGAAAGTTGAAACTTAGAGTCATAAATATAAAATCACACATTAAGACCAGATAATGGACGCCTCAGGCTTAGTGTCGTGAGGTAAAGTTACATTGAAGACAGCTACATACAACCAGTCTCCTCGGACCAGTCTTTACTGTGCTCCGCTTAGAGACCAGTAGATTCTCGCAGAAGACCTCTGTAGCAGCTCAGCAAAGGTGGGAAATTGAACAGACATATATGTATCAACTCCTCAAAGAGTTTTAAAACTGTGATGCTATCTTTCAATCTACTGTATTCACTGACAATTTACTGTTTTAAGTGTATAGGAAAGGGCTTCAAACTAATCAGCGCCAAGAGAGCTATCATCCTAGCTCACCATGAAGCAATCAATCCTCTAACTGCTCCAACCCCTATCAAGTTCCTTATCTGTAGAAATGGCAGGCCATACAACTTGCCTGGCTCCCTCAGTAGTTAAGAGGGCTCACTAGTAAAATCCTCTGCAAGGCTAGCATGCAAGATGCGAAATGAACAAGAAAGCTGAGGGCTTATACTCCCTGAGGGTTTGTACACCTATCAAGAATTAGAAGCTTTTACAGCTCCAGTGCCTATACGTATGCTAAAACAATCCTACATTGAAATAAAGAGGACAAAGTCATTTATTTAAAATGCATTCAATTATTTAAAATGCTGTTTTTAGAATAAACAGCATCTCAGTAGACTAACCAACCTTTAAAAGCCAGCAGAATAGATATAGACTATTCTCTTGTGAAAATATGTTGTAAATGTACAATCACAGGTGCGTAAAGAACAAATCGTAAGGTATCTGAGTCTCTAGCAGTCTAGTACTCCACTGAGTCATTCATGAGATTTCTGTTTTTAAAGAGATCTAAGAGTGCTCTTTTCAGTATGGTTCAGATCACAGAGGAACCTGGTTTTGAACACTGTTCTCTCTGCTGGCAAGAAGAGATCTTAAAAAGGGATCCTGAAAAGGTCTATTTCAGAAAAGCACACAGGATTAGTATTTGTGCTCGCAGTGATACTGAAAACTAACACTTTAACCAAATTCCCGTACCCTGATGTACCGAACAGTGCTGGGAAGATAGTAAGTGTTCATTAAATAGGTGTCGGCCGCTGATTGTTATCCAGGAAAGATGTTGACAGACATCTGAATATTTAGAAGACATTTGGATATGCAGCTGAAGTTTACAGTTTTCATGTGGATGTTCTTTTAAAAAGCTGAAGGAGGGAGATGACGGCAAAATGCATTATCTCTATCTTGAGCTGCTAAGGCTCACAGTTTCCTATTTCCAGCATAGAGAAAAATGCTTAAAACTAGATTCATCAGCAACCTGAAGAAATCCAAAAAGAACAATCTTAAATATCTTTTTAGTATATTGATAATTCAGTAAAATACTACAGTGCTAAGGACTCCAGATGCCACACAGCTTGTTTCTTTGCCCATATGTAATTGTACATTTACAATCACATGTACAAAGGCATTTTATGCCAAGCAAAAAAGCAATCCGCTGCATATACGTGCTATATCATGAGTATGATTGTGTTAACCATTTCCTTCCCAATGTACTTATGTGAAGTACTGTTTTCTTGGTCAAAAAGCCCCATAATTTATAAAATATACAGATTCTATGCAGTTGAAAGAAACATGCGTATGTGTTCATCAAACAAAATATTTTCTCAACATTCTATTTCTTGTTGTATATAAACAAAAATAAACTTGCTGTATATAAGCAAAAAATAAAACTCTCCTAATACTTCAAGAATTTGTTTTCTTAATTTTGTATGTTTTGCAAATTAAAAGATGATTAATTTATACATTCTATGTCTAAGAAGTAGGAAAATTAATGAGATTAGCTCAATACTAGATGAATATCATTCATAAAAATATAATTGTATTAAATACATAAAACATAAGAATTGTTTAGAAATTTCTCAGTCCTTTTTATAATTTTGAAAGCTTCCTTGTATTATACAACTAATGGATGGGGTTATAGCATGTGTTGGATCTTAATAATAGCTCTTCATAATGAGATCATGAGGTATCTATACAGAGAGTATTTTAGAATCACCATTCTCTTGATTCTAAACATTTTTAAAATGTTAAACATTTTAAATTACAGTCACTAAGTTTAGAATAAATTCCACAAACACTTAACTACATTATGTAGCTATAACTTCAATCTGACAAAGTTTTTCTTTAAGTGTGTAAGTGGCCAACCTCATTCTTTAAAGACTTCCAGTTTTTATTTTTCTTTATTGTTATTTTTCCTTGTATTAACACCATCTGTTATTTTTCCAGATGACCAAAACCTTTATAAAGTCAGATGAGATTTGTTTTGTACTTCAGGGGACCCTCTTTGAAGAATGAGTTATTTTGTTAAATGACTTTAGCTCACTCTATTCCATAAAGTGCATTTGCGTTCATCAGAAATATTTGATCTTGAGAGGGACCCTCCAGCCTGTGGACCCTTTCAAGATCAAAGAATCACTAAATCTGGGGACTAGAAACCATTCCAAGAGGTTATCTAGTGCAGACCTTTGTAATCACTGCCTCTCAGAGGAGAGAGCACCTAAGCCATCCTTAACAGATTACCTGTCAAGTTTCTAAAGTTTTCCAGAAAAGGAGCCAACACAATGTTCTATTGCAACTTTCTTTCTGCTTTCTCATAAGGTAACAAGTAAAATGCCACATTTCTTTCTGTGCCTTCCTGCACACTGGTCTCAGCTGCTACTATTTCATCTCTACCCATGACAATACCTGTGTTGTACCTTGTCAAGAACCCACCTGCCTTTTCCCTCTTAGTCTTGAGGAGCAAAGCCACCTCACCTCCCAAGCTGGCTAAAAGCTCTCAGCATGCCCTGGGAGAAGAGAGGGAAGGGATCTTTACCTTTGCAGATACCAAACTCTTCACCAAAAGGATCCTCCCCATTGGAAGGCTGACACCTGAGCCCCGGGCCACACTTCATGCCATCCATGCCTGAGACTGTGCGGTAGCAAGTTTCTCCCCGCCCTGCAGCGCACACCTGGCAGCAGCCACAGTCATCGAGCACTGTCCTCTTGCAGCGCGGGCTGCTTTTGCACTCACTGCTGTCACAGTGTTGAGGGCAATCCACAGCATAATTGCTGCTCCAGGCAGCCACCAGGTGTGTAGGCACGAGAAGCGTGGTCAGCAGCAAGACGCTCTTCATGTTTCCCAGCTGTGTCAGGCTCGGCTCCCCTGTCATGGTCTTTGCTGGTGGGAAGCAGCCGTCCGAACTGGTAGCTAAGCCTCTGCCTACAAGTTTATGAGTTTTATACACTGAGTTGCCCGCATGCTTTCCCGTCATCAATTTCCTCAACCCAGCAGCAGTGCTGTCCTCCTGCCAGGCTCTCTTGTTTTAGTTTATGAAATCCAGGATGAAGGCTGGATTAACACGCCGCTGCCATCCAGGAATTGAAAAGCCCAAGCTGATGTCATCTGTTATGTTTAGACGGTTGTTTTGCATGAGGACCGAAAAACTCACTCACATCCGTCTCAAGGGCTCAAGGACGACAGTGAAGGAGGAATAAAGAAGGTCGCACACCCTCCTTCAGGATGGGAATTGTTCTGACCCCGGCATATCACTTGAGGTGTAGCTTTGTCTCAGAGCCTCTGTAGTCAGGAGTAAAATGATAGCAACATGAATCATCAGGACTGAAGAAGCGTCTTCAAAAAAAATAAGAAACATTTGGTATTTCCCCTCAATAAGCAGCTATGAGATCATTTGAAAAAAGAAAGGGTTATATTGTGTCTTTTTAATACTTAGAAGAAAGAAAATATTTTGATACAGATATTTTTTAAGACCCTCTCTTCCTTTCTCTCACCCCTCTCATCAAATGTTATTTCTAAAGCAATTCATGTCACATATAACTAAGTCTATTGTGGATATAGCTGTGCTTCTAGTAAAATGTGGAACTGCCTCTGAGAATTTCTTTTAAAATCAATACAAAAAGCCACATAAGAGGTAAGATCCATTTGGCACTGCTTCTGGGTTACTCAATTCTGGAAAAACTTATCAGTTGGACTTCTGATCCAAAACTCCCTGGAGGGAAGGCTCATCCATCACTGAGTCTGCTTGTCCAATGATTGAGTGCCCCTAGAGCCCTTCTCCGCACCTCCTGGCATCGATTACAGCCCTCACTAAAAGCTGCCAAGCACAGCAGCCAGCCCAGGGCAACAAGTGGCCTAGCAGGAAAATCGGAACACAGCCCCCAAGAGCAAGTCACAGGGAAGGGAAACATTACCTCTCAGGAAACAAGGTCTGCGTGCTATGGAGGGTCTCCAAGCCTAGGTCCCTCTGGGAAAACCGAGTAGAACAGAGTAGCCCTCTTAAAATACCAACTGGATCCGGGCCTTATTAAGCAAGGTTAAAGAGGAGAGAGGGGAGTTCCTAACCAAACACATGTTGCATTCCATGCCCTCTCCTCACTTGTCAAAAGAGAAATAGACCTACTGTCAATTAGTAAATAACAACCCAGTAAAGTGGGTAATTCTTGGGCTGTCACAAATGAACTGTGAGAAATTCACAGGACTTCTCTTGGCCTCAACTTTCACTTTTGAGAATTGATGGTGTTAGGCTAGCTGACTTTGAAAATTCTTGTTTCCCCTAGAAGATGAGGCATCGTGGGCATTGAATGTAACTTGATGATCGGCTTTTGCAAATGCAATTTTAGGGCAATACAGGTAGCTTAAGTCAGACTACAGAGAAATGAGGCAATAGGACAGGAACAATAGTTTTAGCTTCAAATTTTCCAAATTTTTCATTACAATTCAATTTGAAATACTCTTAACTTTTCCCCGGAAGCACTTACTTACTTAGCAGGTGGCACATTCTGACGTCGTCAATAATGGGTAAGATTTGTTGAGTTAATAGCTTAAACATTCTACATGTTTTAACTCATTTGCTTCTCATCACAATATTATGAAGTGGCTGCTATGATCATGCTTTTATTTTAAAGAAGAAACTGAGTCAGAAAGAAATTAATTTGCCCAGCATCCCTATATTGAACAGATGTTAGTCTAATGTCAGAGCCACCCATTCTACTGCTTATTACAATAAGCAATGACTGCGCTTTCATGGCAATAGTTCCAGTGGCCTAGGTCGCAATTTAAGCTGACCCTGCAAAATGTTCCTTGTTACTGAACACCACTTTCTGAGGAGTAGTTAATTGGAATAGTGTTTAATAATAATATCTGACCTTTACAGAGATCGGACTGTGTTCCCAGAAGCCATGCTAGGCATTTTATGTAGATTACCACATTTAACTTTCAAAACAATCTCAAGAGCTAGGTACACATTTTTTTTTTGAGACAGAGTTTCTCTCTTGTTGCCCAGGCTTCAGTGCAGTGGTGCAATGTCAGCCCACTGCAACCTCCACCTCTCAGGTTCAAGCGACTATCCTGGCTCAGCCTCCCAAGTAGCAGGGATCACAGGCTAGGTGCTATTCTTATACCCATCTTAGATATGAGAAAACTGAGGCCTAGAGAGGTTAAGTAACGTGTCCATCATTACACAGTTGGCAAATGGTGAGGCCAGGACTCAGCCCTGAGACCAACACGCTCTGGAGACTGGATTAAGGATTGTAAAATCAAATCCATACAGATGCCAAGCAGGTGCCCAAGGTGGGTGACATGGTAAGCTATACTAGATGTAATGCAGAAGGACTGGAGTGGATTTTATCCTCCTGAATAGCACATAAAGACACGAAACTCTTTCACAATGGAAGATAAAGAGAAACCAAATTGATAATACCTCCAATAAATGACCACTAAACAAAGAGAAGTTGTAAGTTGAGAGTACCAAATCCAGACAGTAAGCCAAAATACAATGCACAGGGAAGTGTAGAAAACATGCCCAATAGAGTTCACCAGTGGTGGAACTATCTCAATACGCAGTGCCTAACAAGTCATTTTAGGGGAACCCTCAATTCCTCCAAGACCCAACAAAAACCCTTTGTCCCAGCACAATCCCTATGAGATTTTTATCTAGTTGATTTCTGTCTTCCCAGCCTTGAGCCCAGATCAACGAATTCCACTTGGAAAATTAGCAATGACCACAAAGGGTAGGAAATGGGAGCCTGAGCAACCAAGGAGCCAACTATAAGCTGCATTAAAACACAGTACATTGCTGGCAAAGCTGTTGATGGTGAGGGCATGAGGTCCACCCATTTCACTTGCTTTGTGCTGGGGGCTGGCACATCTCAATACCTTGTTCTGCCTGTATGTCAGTTGTCAAGTCAAAGAGTGAGAAAGGGTGAGAGGAATTGCACAAGATTTTCATAACTCCTAAAATGTAAGTTCAAACTAAGGTGGGCCAACCCGTACCATCTCTGGATCCAAAGGATATAGCATATGGTGTTTTGCAATGGTGGCAGAGAAATGATAAAACCAAATAGCTGTATGACCCAGTATATCCTGTATAATTAAAATGCCACTTTGATTTTTTTTTTTCCTAAAGCTGATATTGTGTCAGTCAGGGAAATAAGCGTTGGTAATGCACATTAATATTTTGTGTTTATTTTGTACATTTTGATTGCTTCTAACCACATGCCAAAGATTTTTTTTCTGGATCAGTAAAGGTAGCCCAACGGGAAAGGCCCTGGGCAGGTCCCAGACTCACAGGAGGTGGCTTATGCTAAAGTGAATTGAATTGTACCATACTTACTGTGCCTTCCTAACAAAGCAGCTCCACTAGAGAAGTCTGGTTTAAATTGAATTACAAAGGCAGACTTGAGGGTATAAAGTTTGGAGGAGCAAGTGGAGACATTTACAGGCATATTTTAGGTGACTCCGTTTTTAGTTTAGTTTTGGTTGTGGTTTTTGATGCCATCTGAAAGTCGTCTTGCTTTAACACCAGCTGATAGTAATTTTGCATGTGCCTACTGCAAGGTATAGCCCACAGTAGGAGCTTAATACTTAATAAACACGTAAAAAGAACCAGCTGTTTCCTAGAATCATCTACAGATGGTAGTAAGTTAAATGGGCACCAGGGTGTTCCCTTCCTTTCTCTTTCCTTCAGGAGAAGCAAAGTGAGGCCCAGATTCTTGGGCAGGCTGGGTTAGGCAGCAGAATGTGAGTGTTTATTTGTGGGAATGCAGTAGAAGTTTTCAGAAACAGCAGAAGACGTTGAGGATTGGATGGAGCCTGAGCAAAGACTATAGTCCCATTGCAGCAGTTCCTGCACAGCTAACCAAATTTGTCCTCTTGATCTTGGGCTTGGCAATATCACATCCACCCTGGGAAGGTCATAGGGGCCCCTCATAACCAAAGGAACTTGACATACATCTGCCAATCTGGCTGGGATTCACGGCAGTCACAGGTCAGCTGTCAAAGCCCAGGGCCTGAGGAATCTTCCCAGAGCCTCCTGCCCTGAGGACAGTTTGCCACTAGAAACAGCTTTGCCACCGCCAAGGTATGTGATCTTAGGCAAGTCACATGCCACATACCTTAGAACTCTCCTCCCTCCTCAATACGTCAATAATAAGAGGTCCAAACAGGGAAACAGATATGAAAGCATCATAACTACTATTACCAAGGGTCTGATTTCTGAAGACTGGCTTCATTCTTTAAATGTGATCTTATGTCTTGGAACAAATATTTTCCCAAAAGAAATCTCTCTAATTCTTTAAGTTACCATTTTTAATAAAGACAATTTTAATAGTAAAGTGGAATTCAAATGTACCAACATATGATTTGCAGGAAATTTTCAAAAGCTACATCTGCTTAGAAGAGTAAAGTAAAATGCATCTGTTTTAATTAGGCTTCTTGCTTCAATGGGGGCTCTCTGATTTTTCTTGATGAGCAGGTCAACCTTGTAGGCAGCTGGGGTGCCACCACACACAGCCTGCGGGAGCGCTAACTTGAGGGTGTGTGAGTGACTGTGAGAAGATATGGACAGGACACCCACAGTGTCTGCTGCAAACCCAGAATGTCTGGGCACCCCTCAGAGAACTTGGCACTATATCCAGATATTTTGCTCCAATGGAGTCTCTGAGGAAGCAGCCACAGAGTTGGGTTGTTTTTTAGCCCTGTTCAAATCTAGAAACTTCAACTTTGGGTTCACACTGCTAGGAACTTTTTTAGAGCCCGGAAGTCTGGCTTGGAAACATGAGGAACTCTCACTTACCGAGGTGCCTTCTTCTCCTCTTTGCCCCCAGTTCGGGCAGGTTCTAACATGGAGATTCAAGGCAAGCTTTTCTTTCTACCAGCTTGCTCCTTGTCAAGTCAGGGTTCTGAATCTCAGACTCCATCTGCAAGAGATTCCACTTTCGTACGATGTCCCTCTAGCTGCAAATATGAACCCCCATCCAGAAGCACTATGTGCCACGCTGACATAAGAAGCAGTGTGAGTAGCAAACGTAGCTCTGAACTCAGGACCAGAAGACATGGGTTGGAATTCCAGTTCCATAATCAGCCATGGGTAAGGCAACAACCAGCCTTCCTCATTAAGTCATTTTTTCTCAATAAATTATAAAGAAGAGAAATGCCTTCCCTTTCTCAAAGAGATATTGAGATCAAGAGAATGTGGATTAAAAACATGGTGTCAACTAAATTACTGTACAGGTGTAAAACAATATTACTTACTCTATAAGACAAATTAAAGCATGAAAGAAAATAAACCAGTGGCTCTCTCAGGTCTCACCCAGGCTCTCTCACATTCTGCAAGATGGTCTTTTTTTCATTCACTTAATTCACAGCAAACCATGATGACTGAGTTTCAACATTCTTCCTTAGGAAAACTCCACCACCCCTCCTAGCAGTCTGCCTCACCCCATCCAAGCATGGGGTGACAAACACCACCAGTTTCCGACATGACTAAAGAGTTAGTGTAGGCATTGGAATTCATTTAGGCACTACAACTAGAGAACAAGAGAACACAGATTTTTAAAGTCATGTTAGAAGTTATTGCTAAGATATTTGGAATTTCCACTAAAAATTTTAGAAAGATGGAATTTCTGATTAACACAAGAATCATAGGAAATGATTCTCCTACTTTGCTTCTCTAATGACATGAAATTTCTTTTGCCTAACCTTAGACTGACCCCTTTTATGATGTAATAAAATGTTAATCAGGACCACCCTCACCAAACTCATCAGTTTGTCCTGTGATAAACGGCCTTAGCCTTTTATATGACATGTGAGTTGAATAAATGATTAAATGTTTTTTTTAAAGTTAACCACTAGATGAAGAGAAATTAGAAACATAACTTCCAAGCCCCTTATTTAGGACTTTTTAGGGATTTGGCAGTTTCAGACTCACTCTAATCTGGTGTCAAAATATTTTGGCTCCTTTCTTCCTAGGCTGCTCCCAATGAAGCCTTACTTTTTTTTTCCTGTGGCTGCCACGGACTTCATGAAGTCTCCAAGCCTGTGATCTGACAGCTTAGTACACCACAGCTGAAGATGCCTGTGACAGGTCTCAGCAAGTGTGTCTCAAAGCAATTCCCCACACCACCTGCATGAGAGTGTCCTGGGAAGCTTGTCAGAAATGCCACAGCCAGGGACTCCAATCTGATGGGTTGGGGTGGACCTGGGAGTTAACATTCTTAATAAATAAGCCAGTTAAAATTCTGACAAGCTCAAAAATTTGAGGAACCTCTAAACTAAAGATTTTTCCCAATCACATCTCTTCAGGTTAGTGAATTAATACTTAACGTTATTCTGAAGACTTCTAGCAGGAAGAGTCTAACTCTGAGGAACTGACCTAGAATTTTTATTTGTATTTATATGCTCATGAATTTTTTAGCTTATTTCACTAATGTACATCTTCACTTGTTACCATCAATGAAGATGAGATATCATCATCATGCTGTAATCATCACTGATGACATGCGCACATTAACGTTTGCAGGATGGATGCCAGTCTCTGGAAAGGGGAGAATCTTAAAGACAGTTGTGGAGTTCTCTTTTAAGAAATGCTGTACTACCAATAATTTTGATGACCCAGAAGACAACACTCCGCGAAAAAAATAAAATAAATAAAATAAAATAAAATAAAACATGGATAGCATTGACATGTGATTTAGGAGGATCAGATGTGAATGTGGAGACATTTTAGGAATATTGTAACCAATTTGTTGAGTTTATATTTTTCTTTCTTTTGAATGTACAGAAGTTCTAAATGATAACTGTCTATGTCCAAATAAGACTAAAAGGGTGTTTTCAGTAAATGCGGGTACAAATTCTAGTGCTACACATACGTTTACAGCTGAGCAATTTGCAATTGCAAAAGTATGGAACCAGCCCAAATGCCCATCAATCAACAAGTGGATAAAGAAACTATGGTAGATAGATAGATGGATGGATAGCTAGCTAGATAGAAATATACACAATGGAATACTACTCAGTCATAAAAAGGAATGAATTAACAGCATTTGCAGCAACCTGAATGGAATTGAAGACTATTATTCTAAGTGAAATAACTTAGAAATGGAAAACCAAGCATCGTAGGTTCTCACTCGTAAGTGGGAACTAAGCAATGAGGAGGCAAATGTATAAGAATGATACAGTGCACTTTGGGGACTTGGGAGAAGGGACGGTAAGGTGGTGAGGGATAAAAAGAAGCAAATTGGGTGCAGTTTATACTGCTTGGGTGATGGGTACACCAAAATCTCACAAATCACCACTGAAGAACTTACCTGTGTAACCAAATACTCTTTCCCAAAAATCTACAGAAACAAATAATTAAAATAAAAAATTCTAGTGCTACAAAAGCATTATATCAGAGATTAATTGGAAGAATTTTTAATGGTACATAAAATAACGGTACATATCACACTGATGCCATCTTAAATGCAATGGAATATGACAGTTGCCTAACTAAATAGATCTGTTTTTATTTTTGTTGACTTGCCATCAACAATTTACCTAGCAGTAGAATGTATTCTGTTTTATCAATCTTTAATCTCCTAGTAGAACTTTACATTATGAAATCTAAGACTTTACTCTCACAAGTTGCCTAACAAACATCATCCTAACTTGGTCTGACTAGAGGTATTTTGGGGTAATATATACGTGCTGTAAAAATCCAAGTTTAATATTGTGCTCTCAGTTTCAAATTGCACACACATATACCCCCTCCAGCTTACATTTCTAACAGCATATCATGAGTCTGAGTGTACACTGCCACTTCCAGATAACATGCTGAGCCTGTCTTCCTCTGTAAACATATTTAGGAAGTACTCATTGAATAAAACACCAAACAATGACCCCAAGAATGAAAGGAATCCAAGGTACTTTGAGCTTTCTCTATTCAAAGTGTTCTCCAAACAGCAAGTCAAAATTTCAACCTTTATGTGGCGTAGTCTAGAAAGCTGGTCTATGGGAGATCAACAGTTATTACAAATGGATAATTTGATGACCCAGGCTGTTTTTTTCAAGTATTAATGCCTTCATTTTACTAATTTAAAATAACACAACTTTAAATAAGGCCAAAACTTTCAAGCATCCCATATTTGGACAAGAACGTATGCTAAAAACAAGAAAATGCAGGACATCCGATCCTCCCAGGGAATACTGAAGGACACTTTGAAGGAGTCTGAGAGAGAATCACTGAGTAATGCTGTTTGGAAGAGGAGGTTACTGTGTGGTATTCTTGCCATGGTAACCCCCCCAATTGCTTGAAACACACACACACACACACACACACACACACACACACACACACACACAGAAACAACAGCAGCAGCAACAACAAAACTTTGAGGGATTTACTTGATCAAATAATCCTACATGGAGAGCCTTCAAACCTGTTCGCTTTCAATTTGAAAGCCACACAAACCTGCTGCAGGAGAGCACCTTTCCCCTTCGAGGGATAGGATACGTACCAGAGCATTCCACATCCAGTTAGGAGAGTTCAAGACTTCAAAACACAAAGTAATGCTTCCTTCCACACACGGTCCCACTGCTAGGGCAATTATAACATGCAGCTGATCAGAAGCCTTCAATATCTGAAAAGAAGAGGTGGAAAGGAGAAGCAATAAATGTGGCCCCAGAAAACTCCCCAAGCCCTAAATACACCAGAACTCTGAACTTAGAGCTAGAAAAAATCTAATTTAAGAAGTGGTTCAGGAAGAACTGTTTATTCAACTGCCAAAGAAACCAAAGTTTTTAAATGTTTGATTACTTGGAATTTTGTAATTTATTTTCAAGTAAATATTTTTTAAACTTATTTGTTTTTTTAAAATCTCTCCACAGTAGTATACAACATTGCTATTTACAGTCTATTAACTTGCTAAGGTTTTCTTTTCATAGGAAACAAAACGGGCCAGAATGTAGGCAAATGTATCCACGCCTTTGTCAGTTCGCAATACTATACTGAAGTACCACAAACTGGGTGGCTTATAAACAACAGAAACTTATGTTTCGGTTCCAGAGGCTGGAAGTCTGAGATCAGGGTGTCAGCATGGTCAGGTTCTAGTAAGAACCCTCTTCTGGGCTGCAGATTGCCAACTTATCCTTGTACCCTCACATGGTAGAAAGAGAGCCCAAAACCTAAAATGCAATTAAAAAAAATAAAAAAATAAAAATTAAAAAAAAAAGAAATTTCTAAGGAGAAAAAAAAAAAAAAGAAAGAGAGCAAGAGAGGTCTCTGGGGCCCCTTTTATAAGGGCACTAATTTCATTCATAAGGTTCGAACTTCATGCCCCAAAGATCCCACCTTGTAATACAATCATTTTGGGGATTAAGATTTCAACATATAGATTTGGGGGAGACACAAACATTCCATTCATTGTCATCCATACTTACAGTAAATGTGGCCTGGAACTGGGCCTGCTCCCCTTCATCCACCTGCTTAACTCTTCTCTACCCACCAGAACACCTCACCCTTCAAGGGGCAAGGCTAGAATGCCAGAGGCTCTTTGATGCCCTCACTAACTTCCTCCAGGCCCAAATTAATCCCTAACCCAATCCAAATTTTGCATTTCTGGACTCCTTGCACAGTCCTCTACATGCAGGGGCCGTCTAGTTCCCAGTGAGCAAGAACCATTTTATACTCATCATCGTGGTTTTCACAATGCCTGGCTTAGGTCCTACACCTCCTAGACACTCAATAAATGACATGCCTCTAGAAGAAAAATAAGCAAACTTCAGAGACCAGCCTCCTAGAGCCCAGTCCTCCAAGGGAAAGCAAATGGGATAGTCCTCACCTGCTTCCTTCAGCTTCCTCCCACCTGCCCAAGATCTCAAGGAGTGGTGTTTAAGGAGGGCTCTCTCTCTCTCTTTTCAATTGCTTTTTTCTTTTTCTTTTTCTTTTTCTTTTTTTTTTTTTTGAAATGGAGTGTCACTCTGTCACCCATGTTGGAGTACAGAGGTGTGATCTTGGCTCACTGCAACTTCCGCCTCCTGGGTTCAAGTGATTCTCCTGCCTCAGCCTCCTGAGTAGCTGGGATTACAGGCACCCACCACTACGCCCAGCTAATTTTTTTAATATTTTTAGTAGAGACAGGGTTTCACCATGTTGATTAGGCTGGTCTCGAACTCTTGACCTCAGGCGATCTGCCCACTTTGGCCTCCCAAATGCTGGGATTACAGGAATGAGCCACCGTGCCTGGCCTCTTCAACCTCTTTTAACATTAAAATGCCAGAGGTCACTGTAACATTGCATCACTAGCACATTAGTGAATGAGAGTTTATCAAGTCACCTTCCTCTCTACCCTCATCCTCCCTGCCTAACACCCTCTCTTGTACCAAGTGCACCACTCCCTGTGAGCCCTGCGTCCTCCATCAGGAATTAAAGGGAGGTGGAAGCAGCAGACCGATTGCACATATAGAGCATATGCTCTGAAGGCAGAGTATACAACTTACTAACAGTACAAACTGAGCACAATGTTTAAATCTCTGGGCTTCTACTTCCCCAGATGCAAAAAGAGACATACGAGAAAATCTACTTCAATGCCTGGCAAGTAGTGAGCACTCGAAATATGTCAATGACAACATGGCCTTTGGCAGGGCCTCCAAGAGACATCCCTGCTGCCCCAGCTCCCCATGACCCTGTGATTCCTGGTCTCCTTAGAGCACCCAAGCGGATACACGATGGTCCCTGGGAAGTGACAGAAGTTCAAGCTGTCTCTCCACCCACCAAACCTTTGATTCAAGGGAAAGAATGAAGCTTGATTCATCCCATTTAAAGAAATCAATTTAATACCACACAAAGTGGTTTGTTTTTACAGACACGGCCTTGCACATTTGGAAAGAGTCCTCAGCACTCGTCCGGCATTCTAGAGGCTTTTAGGTCTGCAGAATCCAGTTGAGAGGCTGAAGGTCAAGACAGCTAGGAGTGGGTTTTATTTATAACAGTCCAACAGTTTCCAAGGGAGTGAAACAACAAAACCTTGTATGAGATGAGTCACACTGACTTGCAGGATCAGAGAAGTCATGAAGGATCAAAGAACGGATGAGCCTTCCAGCTCACTGCCCTCCTGAAACCAAAAGACGCATTTCACAGAGCCCTCTCTAATCTGTTCCAACTAATTTTCAGGGATTGAGGCTAGAGGAAGATTCAACAGGAGACTTAGTTGCTATAGCCACTTGGACCCCTGACAAAGTGGGCTTCAGTGCAATAGAAAAGCCACATTTTCCCCACAATACCTACAGCCCAAACAAAATGAATGCAAGTCAAAGCTTTATTTCCAATGGAGGGATGAAAAACAAAATTAAGCCACTTGCAAAGCAGTCAGAAATAAATATGGACATCACTGAGCAACTTACAGTGTACCACAAATAAATATTACTAATTTATTCAAGGGCATTTATGTAACCATGTTTTTCATGGGCACATCTATTTTGCTTTTCCTTTTAAATTTGTCAGCCCATTATGATGTCTGCCCACTGAGCCACAGGTGAGGCACTAATGTCAAACATCCTGAGTCACAACATTCAGTATTGATCCCACCGATCATCTCACTTTGCAAAATATCATAGTGTGCAGTCATCTTGGCTCCATGAGCTGGCATGCAGTTGATTAAAGAAGGTGCTGGCTAGAGGTCTGAGGAACAGGAGAACTGTGCATGTCAGCTGTGGGAGTCCCGCTGCCACTTATACTATTCTGAGCTTCACCCCCAGCACCTTGCAAACAAGAGCAAATGGCAAAGTAGTCGACATACACCAGAATTGACAAAGCAGAGTTCCCAGGGGAGACAGGATCAGTTTCCCTGTGACCCACGTAAAGCAGTGCACAGAAGTCAAACAGAACTAGACTTTGGGCTGCACAGCTTTCCAGCGCCTTCCCTGGTGTGATCAGAGACGGGACACAAGAGTAACATGACTTGTCAGTACCTAACTCTAGCCCTATACCATTGCTCAGCATGCGTGTTTAGGAAAGGCTGCTCTTTGCTGGCACCGTGGGAGCTGAGATAGAGGCTTGCGGCTCCAAGATATGTAAGCTAGCTGCAGAATACCCCAAGGCAGCATTCGTGGTGGGAGAAGCACCAGCCCCTCTCCTGGCTTGATCGCAGGCTGACCGGGATTGATTGCCATAAGCACTGGGGCAGCTAGGCTTCCATGGAGAGGCCCCATCTTTTCCAGGGAGTCCAGCCAATCACCTTTAACAAGCTAACCGTTACCTCTACTAGATGTAAGCTACTCTATATGGTCACATACCTGCCACCCACACTGCCCACCTGGGCCCTGCCTATGGCCAGAAAAGAAATGTGGACTTTTCTATCTGAGGACAAAAAACAAACAAACAAAAAAACAGATTTCTAAAGTATCATGTGTGTTTTCTCCATTTTTCCCCACCCACCCCAAATCCAATCTCCACTCTTTCCTGCCCTGCCTGTGCCCTCTATGGACTATATGACCCAGGCACCCCTGCCCTCAAGCATCTGGCTGGATTTGGCCTTTAGGAGACACCCACGGAGGATCAGAGGAGGACGAGACAACGGGGTCATTTTATCTCTTCCCTATGCTCCGGCCTGTGTTTCTGGCAGGGCCTGTACCCCTCAGTGCTTACAGCTCCTGCTGAGCAGCCCCTCCTCCACACCTCAGCTCTTGCTGGGCTATCGGAGCAGCTTCCTGCCTTTGCATATCCCTGGGTGCCTCAAGTCCCTCAGCCCTGACAGCACCTCTGGGAGTTGTCCCCTTATTAAATCTCTTATCTGAACTACCTGAGTGAGATGCAATTTTCTGACAGAGGCCAGGCATGATGGCACATGCCTGGAATCCTCATCACCAGTCTCCTTTCTCTGGATCTCTTCTGAAACATTCACTTTGGGAGGCTGAGGCAGGAGGATCACTTCAGCCCAGGAGTTTGAGAGCAGCCTGGGCAACATGGCAAAACCCCATCTCTACCAGAAATACAAAAATTAACGGAGCATGGTGGTGCATGCCTGTAGTCTCAGCTACTCAGGAGCTGATTTGAGAAGACTGTTTGAGCCCTTGAGGTGAAGGTTGCAGTGAGCTAAGATCTCACCACTGTACTCCATCCAGCCTGGGTGACACAGCAAGACCTTGTCTCAAAAAATAATAATAATAATAATTCTGGCAGGATATGACTGAAAGAGGAATCACAGTGGTTTTAACACTTGTGGTTCATGCAGACATATTTATGTGCTTTGTTAAAACAAAATCCTGAAGGAAGTGCTGTAATGGACTTCCATACTCAGGAGAAGAAGTGCTGTAATTCACTTCCATACTCAGGTGGACTTTATTCTGCCTGGAGAGTCATCCTATTTCTTTAACTCAAAACATTAGACAATCAAAGGACCTGTTAATAATTATTGAATCCAATTATGTCAAATTTACTAAACAATTACCTTGAAAAACACATATATAAACATATTCATATGTGTGTATATACATACTCCAAAGCAGTAAGTGACACAGGTTCAGGTATATATTTTGTATTCACTAATGAATTAGAGAAAACAGAATTGATATGGTTTGACTGTGTCCCCACCCAAATCTCATCTTGAATTATAGCTTCCAAAATTCCCACATGTTGTGGGAGGGACAGTTAAATCATGGGCGCAGTTTCTCCCATACTGTTCTCATGGTGGTGAATAAGTCTCACAATATTTGATGATTTATAAGGGGTTTCATCTTTCCCTTGGCTCTCATTCTCTCTTGCCTGCCACATATAAGACACACCCTTCAATTTCCGCCATGATTGTGAGGTCTCCCAGCACATGGAACTGTGAGTCCACTAAACCTCTTTTTCTTTGTAAATACCCAGTCTCGTGTATGTCTTCATCAGCAGCATGAAACGAACTAACGCAAGAATAATCCCTGTTGCAGACTTGCCTGAATTCTCTCTTGTCTCTTACTTGCATCATCAACATTCTGATAATCCTATGTATGTTCCCTGTTAATCTTGTTTTATGTGCAGACTTACCTGATTCTCTGTCTATGGGATAGATTTCAGCAGGGATTGAGCCTTCATTGCTAAATCACCATGGAGTCTTTGCTTTGCTCTGATTCACTTGGCAAAATGCTGGCTGCCTACTTCTCTTATTCCTTGTTTTCCCATCAGAAGAGTAATCTTTATTTGATAAGTTGAAAATATAGTTCAGGATGCCAATTGCTGCCAGTGGTAATTATCACTACTTTAAAATTTGAAAATGAAGAGATTTCTCCCAGAAAATTATTTCTAAAATGAAAGACAGGTTTATCATCTGCTTGTTTTTGACCCAGAGATTTCCCACCAGTTTTCGGCAAGAGTATTGGACATTTGGATGCAAGTAATCTTCCTCCTCACCATTCTCCTTTCTCTGGATCTCTTCTGACATATTCATAAAACAACATTCTGGGAACAAAAGCCTTAAGAATAAACAATGGACGTGTTCTATATGTCTGGAATGGAAAGTTGACTGGTCTGCCAGGAGAGTTTTCCTTCCTCCCTGAATTATGAATTATTGAAAACTTCCTTGTCTTATAGAACACTTTGAGCACTTTGGTTTGGATCCCACAACAAGCATCCTTGGTTTTGGTTAGGTTGTTTTTGTTTTTTGCATAATGTCAGCTAGTACTGTAATCTGCTGGCTTGTGTCCTTGGGTCCTATTGAGTGAGTCACAAGGATATTTGTCTGACTTCTGACTCCAGAAGACTTTGTTCTTAAAGCAAGTTAGGAACATAGAGGAGGTCCCATTCCAGGACTAGACCTTCTTCCCTAACATCACACTATCCCACTGCCTGACTTCCATTATTCTTATCCTGGAAATGGCTTGTGTACCTGTGTGCATTCATGTGTGTGTGTGTGTGTATACGTGCATGTGAATGCAATCTGTAGACCCAAAGCCCCATAATCTGCCTGGGGTCCTCACTCTTTAGGTTCCTTACTTCTTCAGCCCTTCTAGTGTGACAGTTTTAAATTTCCCCAGGCAACAACCACACAAAGGCTTCTGCTATCTGGGACCCAACAACATGTAAAAACAAAACAGTATGCCTAGAGCCAGATTGTTGCATACTCAAAGTAGGCGATGTCTGTGGGAATAAGGAATATTCTCAACTGGAACTATTTCCATCCCTGTCACCACACTGGGCATCTCATCATTGGAAATCCTTCCACTGAATCTTCCATTTTTTGTAATGTTTAGGAAACACTAAATAAAACAAGAATACGCTGAATAGTGACAACACTTTATTCTTGAGCAGTGGGATGGTGGTGGATATTTCCTGACAACTAAACCCCCGCAGAAAAGGACTATTCAGAGAAACAGAACTACTGAAAGTCGAGATGATAGGATCTCTATGGCCAATTTCACCTGCTTCCAAATTTAATCTTGAATTGATTTGACCAGTTCTGACCTTTCTGGGGTTTTTTGGCAAATTTCATAAAGTATAAAGGGAACCAAAAAACAGATATTAAACTTCATTTTGGTTATTAAGAGAGAAATGGGCAGAAGTGGATTTTGAAACATGTTCTTTCCTGTTGACACATGTTCAAAGAATATCTGGAGGAAATACTAAGTTAAAATACAGACTGACTCAACTATTGGCATCAAATTACTTACAACGAAATACAGTTGCTATCTTGGACATGAGGAAATAAAAAAGAAGCTTCCCAACATTATAATTTTTGAGGAAAACAATGAAAACCTTAATTTAGAATCTATTTTATGTTATTTTGATTTTATCATTGTGAATTCCCTTGGAGACCTTTATTCAAAATGATTCTATTATATCCCTAGTTCCTGATATAACTGGTGTAAAGAGTACAGGGGAAAAAAGCTTTAGTATTTAGAATATACAATTAACAACTACAAATGTTTACCTGTGGATATTTCCACTGTCAGGTAAACTTTTAATCTTCCCCATAGTAAGTCAGGAAAGGTATTAGACAGGCTGAACAGAAGAATATTAAGGTATAGCATATGCCATTCCCACCTTGCTAATGGAACATTTATTTTGGTCATGTCTCTCTTCCTCACTGATCATGACCCAAATCCCAGTTTGGTGGATGTGCCTAAGTCAGTCCAGTGGAAAATCCTGTTCTTTTGCTGGCAATTGGTTTCAGGAAGGCATGTGATCTTATTCTGTCCAGTGAGATGTGAGAGGGGAGAGGTGCTTCTTGGGAAAATGTGCAGTCCTAAAAATCACCTACAGGAACAGTGGCTCCCTCCTTCCCTTTAACCTTGTTGTGGCCAGATGTGACACCTGGGACACAAGGTTAGTGAGCATGAGTACTGGGAAAGCACATCAGAGTCTTGATAGCAACATTGAGCACTGTATTAATCAACCCTGGTGCCACCTTTCCTCTGAGCTTCTTGTTACGTGATAAAAGGAATTTCCTCACTGTTTAAGTCCATCTATGTTAGATTCTCTATGACTTGCAGTTCTGAGTATTTCTTGCTGGTACAAAGTGCATAGATACAGCCCTCAGGAAGTTACCAATCTCAGAGATGAACAGAGGGATAAATAGAGGGAATATGAAACTATAATAACAATATTGGGCAAGATGTCGACTCTGTCACTTCTGTGGGTCCCTCCTGCTTTTAGAAAAAGGAGAAAACACTTTCATCTAGCATGATCAGGAACCACTGTGGAGAAAGTGGCATTTTCCATAAGACTTGAGCAATAGGGTAAGGGCTTGACTGGCATAGAGGTAGTGAGTAAAAAATAATCAATTCTTATTTGATATTAAGGAAGTAAGAGGAGAGCAGTAGAAGAAAAAGTTGTTGGAGCAGTAACATGAAGAGAGGTCAAGGTAGAAAAAAACTCACAATGCAGTTGATGGTTAACATTCTGGGAGTGGGAAAAATGCTCACAGTGTTTCCCACCATGAGTTCTGTGGAATCTCTGAAAACTATGCTCTTTAATAAGAAATATTCTGTGGTCCAGCAAATCCCAGAAACTTTTCACACCACATAACCCCTTGGTTATTAACAATGCACCTTAGTGTTCAAAGGCCCTTAAAAGTCGTATACCAGAACTAAAGCCAGGCAAGATATGCCTGTAGGATAAGCCTGTGGTCCCAACTACTTGGGAGACTTAGGCAGAAGGTTTGAATCCAGGAGGCTGAGTTCAGCCTAGGCAACATGGTGAGATCCTCTCATTTCTTTAAAAAAAAAAAAAGAGGGGAAGTGATTAAGAGGGACAACCAGAAGCAGCTAGGGAGCTAGGGTATGTGGTTCTCACCAAGAGGAAGGAAAGGGGCAAGTAAATACAGTACTTTCAACCGAAACATCCAGGTACTCTTATTGGGACTAATCAAGGATGCAACTCGACCCACAGAGAATGCAGAAAAGCAAGGCGAAACGATGGCCCACCCAGGAGCAACATGGAGCCAAGGGAACCTCCCCCTCCCAGGGAAGTGATGAGTGAATGTGCAACCCCAGGAAATCACGATTCTCCCACAAATCTTTGCAACCCTCAGCTTAGAAGATCCCCTCATGAACCCACTCTACCAGGGCTGTCAGTCTGACACACAGAACTACGTGGAGTCTCAGCAGAGCAGCCTCTCAGGCATGCACAGGGGCCTGGGAGCTTTACATACTCTAGCTCTGGGCTCACCAGCAAAAGTAACTAGGAAAAGTAACCCAGCAAAGTGGGAAGTTAAACTTCTATGCATACTTTTAGGAGAAAGGCTGAATCCAGAGGACCAAGCAGTGACGGTCTACAGGCCCCACTTCCAGAGAGCCTCACAGGATAAGACTCACTGGCTAGGAATTCCAGCCAGCCACCCGCAACAGTGTCGCATCTACCTGGGATGAATTTCCTGGGGGGAGGGACGGGCCTCCATCTTTCCTGTTTGGGTAACTTGATTGTTCCAGCCTGCAGGCTTTGAAGAGTCCACAACAGCCAGGGGTGGAAGGGGTCCCCTGGCATAGTACAGCTGCTTTACCAAAATGTGGTCAGACTGCTTCTTTAAGCAAGTCCCCAGCCTAGTCCTCCTCACTGGGCAGGACCTTCCAGGTGGGGCCTCCAGCCATCTCTGCCAATGTTCTCTGGACTACAGATATATGAATCCTCCCTGGGACAAAGTTCCTGGGGGTATGGGTGAGCCACCATCTTTACTGTTTGGGAGATTTAGATGTTCTAACCTGCAGGCTTTGGAGAGCTCAAGCTGACCGTGTAGAAGTGGTACCCCAGCACAGCACAGTTGTTCTACAAAGACATGGCCAGACTGTTTCTCTAAGCAGCCTCCCAATCCCATTCCTACTCACTTGAGTGAAGCTGAGATGGTTCAGATGAAAAAAGTAGGCTTCAGAATGTGGATAATAACCAAGTTCACTGAGCTAAATGAGCACGTTATAACCCAATCAGGGGGAACTATAAATCATGATAAAACTTTGCAGGAATTGGCAGAGAAAATAGTATAATGGAGAATGTAACTAACCTGGTACAGCTGAAAAACACATTACAAGAATTTCATAATGCAATCACAAGTATTAATAGCAGAATAGACCAACCAGAGGAAAGGAGCGTGAAGACTGTCCTTCTGAAATAAGACAGGCATATAAGAATAGAGAAAAAAAGAGTGAAAAGTACTGAACAAAACCTCAAAAAACTGGAGAATGGGATTATGTAAAAAGACCAAATCTATGATTAATTGGTGTATGTGAAAGAGATGGGGAGAACAGAACCAATTTGGAAAACATATTTCAGGATATCATTCAGTGATTGTATTATGAAATTCTTGTAGCATGTTTTTCAGCTCTATCAGGTCAGAGAGATTCTTCTCCAACCTAGCTAGACAGGCCAACATTCAAATTCAGGAAATGCAGAGAACTTCATTAAGATACTCCACAAGAAGATCATCCCCAAGACATGTAATCATCAGATTCTCCAAGATCCAAATGAAAGAAAAATGTTAAGGGCAGCTGGAGAAAAAGTTTAGGTCACCTACAAAGGGAAGCCCATCAGACTAATAATGGACCTTTCAGCAGAATCTGTATAAGCCAGAACAGATTGGAGGCCAATATTCAACATTCTTAATGAAAAGAAATGTCAAACCAGAATTTCATACCCCCAAAATAAGCTTCACAATTGAAGGAAAGGTAAAATCCTTTTCAGACAACCAAATGCTGAGGGAATTTGACACCACCAGACATTCCTTAAAAGAGCTCCTGAAGGAAGCACTACAATGAAAAGGAAACACCATTACCAGCCACTACCGAAACACACTGAATTGCACAGGCCAATGTTATAAAGCAACCACATAAACAATTCTGCAAAATAACCAGCTAATATAATGATGACAGGATCAAATCCAAACATAACAATTCTAATCTTAAATGTAAATGGACTAAATGCCCCAGTTAAAAGACATAGAGTGACAAGTGGATAAAGAACCAAGACCTATCGGTGTGCTGTTTTCAAGAGAGACCCATCTCACATGCAGTGACACACATAAGTTCAAAATAAAGTGATGGAGGAAAATCTACGAAGCAAATGGAAAACAGAAAAAAGTAGGGGTTGTAATTCTAGTTTGTGACGCAACAAACTTTAAATCAACAAAGATAAAAAAAGACAAAGAAGGGCATTACATAATGACAAAGGGTTCAATTGAACAAGAAGATCTAAGTATCCTAAATATATATGCACCCAACACAGGAGCACCCAGATTCATAAAGTAAGTTCTTAGAGACCTTCAAAGAGATTTAGATTTACACATCTAAATAATAGTGGGAGATTTTAACATCCCACTGACAATATTAGATCATCAAGACAGAAAATTAACCAAGATATTTAGGACCTGAACTCAGCTCTGGGTCATGCAGACATGATAAGACATCTGCAGAACTCTCCACCTAAAAACAGCAGCATATACATTCTTCTCATCACATGGCACTTAGTCTGAATTGATCAGAAGTAAAACACTCTTCAGCAAATGCAAAAGAACTGAAACCATAACAGTTTCTCAGACAGCAGTGCAAGCAAGTTAGAACTCAAGACTGAGAAATTCACTTAAAACCATAGAATTACATAGAAATTGAATAACCTACTCCTGAATGACATTTGGGTATATAATGAAATTAAGGCAGAAACCAAGTTCTTTGAAACTAATGATAACAAAGATACAACATACCAGAATCTTCAGGACACAGCTAACACAGTGTTAACAGGGAAATTTACAGCGCTAAATGCCCACATCGAAATTTTAGAAAGATCTTCAGTTAACAACCTAACATCACAACTAAAAGAACTGGAGAACCAAGAGCAAACAAATCCCAAAGCCAGCAGAGGACAAGAAATAATCAAAATCAGAGCTGAACTGAAGAAGATAAGAAACGTGAAAGCCCATTCAAAAGATCAGTAAATTCAGGAGCTGTTTTTTTTGAAAAAACTTATTAAAATAGCCCACTAGCTAGACTAATAAAGAAGAAAAGAGAGAAGATTTAAATAAACATAATCAGAAATGAAAAGGGGAATATTACCCCTGATTGCACAGAAATGCAAACAATCATCCAAGAATATTATAAACATTTCTTGCACCTAAGCCGTAAAATCTAGAAGAAATGTATAAATTCCTGGATACATATAGCCTCCCAAGACTGAACCAGTAAGAAACTGACCAATAATGAGTTCTGAAATTGAGACAATAATAAATAGCATACCAACCAAAAAAAAGACCAGGACCAGATTAATTTACAGCTGAATTTTACCAGATCTACAAAGAAGAACTAGTATCATTCCTATTGAAACTACTCTAAAAAAAAAATTGAAAAGGAGAAACTGCTCCCCAACTCATGCTATGAGGCCAGCATCATCCTGATACCAAAACTTGGCAGAGATACAAAAAAAAAAAAAAAAGAAAGAAAGAAAACTTCAAGCCAATATCCTTGATGAACACTGACGCAAAAATCCTCAACAAAATACTGGCAAACTGAATACAGCGGCATAACAAAAGGCTTATCCACCACAATCAAGAAAGCTTCGTCTCCAGGATGCAAGACTGGTTTAACATACACAAACCAATAAATGTGATTCATCACATAAACAGAACTAAAGACAGAAACCACATGATTATCTCCATAGATACAGAAAAGGCTTTTAATAAAATTCAACATACATTCATGTTAAAAAAAAAACTCTCAGTAAACTACATATTAAAGGAACTTATCTCAAAATAATAAGAGCCATATATGAGAAATCCACAGCCAACACTATAGTAAATGGGCAAACACTGGAAGCATTTTCCTTGAAAACCAGCACAAGACAAGGATGCCCTCTCTCACCACTCCTATTTAACACAGTATTGGAAGTTCTAGCCAGGGCGATCAGGTAAGAAACATAAACAGCATTCAAATAGAAAAAGAGGAAGTCAAACTATCTCTATTTGCAGATATATGACCAATAGTGAGTTCTGAAATTGAGGCAATAACAAATAGCATACCAATCAAAAAAAGACCAGGACCAGATTAATTTACAGCTGAATTTTACCAGATGCAGAACATGATCCTATATCTAGAAAACCCCATCATCTCAGCCCAAAAACTTCTTAAGCAGATAAATAACTTTAGCAAAGTCTCAGGACACAAAACCAATGTGCAATAATCACTATCCTTTCTGTACACCAACAACAGGCAAGTCAAAAGCTAAATCATGAATGAACTTCCATTCACAATTGCCACAAAAAAATAAAATACCAATACAGCTAACCAGGGAGGTAAAGATCTCAACAAGAAGAACTACAAAGCACTGCTCAAAAAAATCAGAAATGACACAAACAAATGTAAAAATATTCCATGCTCATGGACAGGAAGAATCGATATCATTAAAATGGCCATACTGCCATTTATAGATTTAATGTTATTATAAAGCAATTTATAGATTCAATGCTATTTCTATCAAACTACCAATGGCATTCTTCACAAAACTAGAAAAAAAACTATTTTAAAATTCATGTGGACTCATAAAAGAGCTTGAATTGCTAAGGCAATCTTAAGCAAAAGGACAAAGCTGGAGGCATCATGCTATCCAACTTCGAGCTATACTACAGGGCTAGAGTAAAACAGACACATAGACAAATGAAATAGAATAGAAAGCCCAGAAATAAGGCCATACACCTATATCCATCTGATCTTCAATAAAGTTGACAAAGGAGAAAGGATTCCCTTTTCTTTTTATTTTTCTTCTTTAGGTAGACTTATTCTGTTGCCAGGCTGGAGTGCAGGGGTATAATCTTGGTTCACTGCAACATCCGCCTCCCAGGTTCAAGCAATTCCCCTTCCTCAGCCTCCCAAGTAGCTGGGACCACAGGTGCATGCCACCACATCAGGATAATTTTTTGTATTTTAGTAGAGACGGGGTTTCACCATATTGGCCAGGATGGTCTCAATATCCTGACCTCATGATCCACCTGCCTCAGCTTCCCAAAGTGCTGGGATTACAGGCATGAGCCACCGTGCCTGGCCTAGGATTTCCATTTTAATAAATGATGCTGGGATAACCATTCAAACCAGCAATCCCATTTCTGGATAAATATACAAAGGAATATAAATCTTTCTGTTATAAAGACACATGCACACATATGTTTGCTGCAATACTATTAACAATAGCAAAGACATGGAGTCAACCTAAATGTCCATCAATGATAGACTGGAAAAAAAATGTGATACATATACACTATAAAGTACTATGCAGCCATAAAAAAGAACTAGAGCATGTCCTTTGCAAAGACATGGATGGAGCTGGGGGCCATTATTCTTAGCAAACTATAAGAACACAAAACCAAATATAACATGTTCTGACTTATAAGTGGGAACTAAATGATGAGAACACATGGACATATAGAGGGGAACAGCACACACTGGGGCCTTTCAGAGGGTGGAGAGAGGGGGGATCAGAAAAAAATAACTAATGAGTTCTAGGCTTAATACATGGGTGATAGGAAGAATCAATATAATTTATTGTTAAAATGGTCATATTGCCCAAACAAACTTATGGATTCAATGCTATTCCCATTAATCATTGACATTTTTCACAGAACTAGTAAAAACTATTTTAAAATTCACATAGACCCAAAAAAAAGAGAGAGCCTGAATAGCCAAGACAATCCTAAGCTAAAAGAACAAAGCTGGAAGCATCATGCTACCTGACTTCAAACTATACTACAGGGCTACAGTAACCAAAACAGCATGGTACTGGTACAAGAACAGATATAGAGGTAATTTAACAAAGTTCAGTCTGATTCTGGTCTTTTTCTTTTTCTTTCTTTCTTTTTTTTTTTTTAACATTTAAGTTCAGGGTTACAAGTGTAGATTTGTTCCATAGGTAAATGGGGGTTTGTTGTACAAATTACTGCATCAACTGCCTCATCAGGCAACATTCACAAATTAGAAGATTATGCTTTTTTTGGTAATCTCTTCTCAGCCTACAGCCTTTTTATCAAATGCTTGCTATAGCAGTTGTGTTCTTCCATAACAAACCTTATATTTATTAAGCCTTGCAAAAATGTAAAATGTGCTTCATTTTTTATTCTATAATAGTCAAGATTATTTCTAAATATTATTTATATATCAGGTCCCTAGTGAGGTAGTTTAACTAAAATATTGTTTTAGCTGCATTTATATTGATTTGCTCACATTGAACCCACTTATTTTTACTTTTATTTACATTTAATGTGTGACTCTTCACACATTAAAGATAACTCTCTTTGGGGGGGATAATATTTTCAATGCAAGTGACAAGCATTTTGTCATATGTCTTTGGATACTGACTATGGTATTTTCTGCCTTACAGAAGTCTTCCATGCTTTAACTTATTGAAGGTTTTCTTTATGCCTTCCCCTCTTAAACATTATTTTTACTTTACCATCTCATTTAGTATTTATAATGATTCCATTTTCTCATAGAAAAACATTTGATCCACCTGGAATTTATCTGTGATAGAGAGTAGGATAAGGATTCAAGAGTTGGTGGTCAGGGAAGGGGTAAGAGGAGAAGGTTTTCGTGGGGGGTCACTCATTAGCCTTTGGACAATGTGTTTATATTATACCTAGGTTTCCACTTGAATTGATTCTCAATGGAAAACTGAATCAATCAATAATATTGTGTTCCAGCTTGATCACAGCAATTAGTGTTTCCCTAATTAATGAACATGGTAATTCATTTTGAAATTCCTACTACTTTGCTTGCAGTGACTTTGTTTATTTTATAAAACCATCCTGACTAGTTTAAACAATTTAATTGCTTTCAGCATGATGAGATTATTTCTTGCATCTGATTCTATTATGAAACAACGATAACATATTCGGCTTTGGGGCATGTCACAGTACAGTATCTGAGATGTTCAAATATAAATGGAAGTGTTCCATTATAAGGCCTCCCATCCTCAGCTGATCGTTTTTCCTTCTTTCTTTAACAGCATTTTTTTATTCCCTTCCCTTCCCTTCCTGCTTCCACCTTTCCTTTGGTCTTTATTACCTGGTCCTTGGGTAATAAAGATCTACCCTGGTATTTTCCCTTAACTTGGCCTACAAGTTAAGGGAAACTAGGCTATTTACCCCAGTTTTTTTCTCCCTAAAACACTGGTAGGCTCATATAGTCCTCACCTTCCTCTGTGCAAGGCCACGGTACCCACAGGCCTGGAGCTGAAAACCTTCCTTTGGCAGTCATCACTGTTGAAAGGATTTCCACATGTGTAAATCTTTCAGGACAAGTATTGTAGACAGTTCGAGTGATCTGTCTTGAGTCCAGTGACATCACAGGGACCACCCCATGTGGGACTTTCCTCATCCTGCCCATAACATTTGAACTGAGTTAAAATGGACATCAAAGGTGGCTCTAAAGAAGAAAAGAAAAAGCAGAGGAGTCATAAAAGGGCAGTGCAAGGCCTAGAGACAAAGCTGAGATAGGAACAGTGTATGACCAAGGCAGGCAGCACCAGCAGTGCTGGGACATCCCTATCTGCCAAGTCCTCAAGGTATTTTCCTGCGGTTACTCCATATGTCAGGATCCTGAACGCAAGGCAGTTCTCATCCATTCCAGTCATTTCACAGCTGACTTGGAGAGGAGTAAAGGACAAGGAGGTTGAGGTACTACTATGTGATTTAACTCATCAGGAAGGTACAGAAAACATATCTTCGTATTTTTGAAGGGAAGATTTAACATGCAAAACATGTTATGATTTAAAGTTGAGGTGGAGGAAGACAAAACACATTCTTCTTCTCTCAATCCCACCTTTGCCACCACCATCATTCCACCAAGGGGAGGCCCTCGAGCAGCCCTGTGCTATTTAAATGTAAGTTGCTTTAGGAAAAGGCACTGTTCCATGTGCCCCAACCCATGTTGCAGCCTCAGCTCTGAGTCGAGGGGTACTTTGCTTTCCTTGGCAACTGCTCTCAAGCTCATTCATTTGAAGGACCTCATGGGAAGGATGGCTGTAATCCGAGGTGGAATTTACAGTTTCTTGAGACGTTTGGACTTAATATCATTATAAAGCACCCCAATATCCTTCCCAGCCCCCATTTTCAAAGCTGTCATAGTTTCACTATAGGAGTTAGCAGATTTATTTACCAAATTAGCTAAGCCATTGCTGGACAGAAGTCAAGGCCCGGAGGATGGTGGGCTACAAGGGAGGGACCCAGGGAAATTCTGCCAAATCCTGATGTCAAGTACCAAGGGCTGGGGACGGTTGGACAGCCTGGGAAACCTTGACGCTGAGAACATTTTTCAAAGGAATGTAAAAGGGTATAGATGGGAAGAGCTTGAAACAAATCTGCTTTGCACTTATGTCTACAGAGCAGTGTTTCTCAGACTACCTGTGAAAAAGACCAGTGTATTTGGAGTTTTCATTTGTTAATTGTTTTTAGTTTCAGCCCATTGTGAACTGATACATTTATACGACACAAATAAATAGAAAAAAGTAATTAAATAAAAAACAAAGTCATACAAAATACACACCCAATTTTTTATTAGATTGGACAAATTAAATTTCATTAATAAAATAATAAAGTGCCTGTTAAGTGGCTGTTACAGTTTCTAAACTGACTGTCAATTTCTGTCCCCGTCTTGCTCCAAATTGGTAACAATCAGGTTCAGAGACTAGCACAGGTCTGCAGGCCATGCTTTGATTAATACGGCTCTAAGGGGTGCAGCTTATGAATCTGATGGAGCAGGTGTCTGGGCATTGAAGAAAGGCAGTCCAAGAGGTCGAACCACACGAGGCCTTTGGAGCAGTAGAACAGCTGTTCTGTAAGGGTCTCCTGAAACACTGGAGGGACAGAAACAACATCTCTAAGAGCAGCAAGAAAGACAGCTAAACACCACACAGCAAATAGAACCACACGGCCATGACGTGTGAAGCCAGCCCTGCTCTGAGCATGGCCATCCACTCGCTTGGTCTGGTACAGCTGCTGTAAAGCCATCCAAAGTAAACACGGCCCTCCCTGCAGCAGACTCCACAGAGCAAAAACCAACACCCAGAAATAAATTGGATCGCTAGGCTCATCATGTTACACAGCCCACTGTTCTCAAATCCAGGATCCTGAATATAATAACAAATGATACTATTAACTAGTGAATCAGTCTAAAGCCAAAACCAAATAACTCGTTACTATTAATCAACATGATTCTCAGAATTTTCCAGGTCAGCTACAAGAAAGAGTTATGAGACTCTTCCCAACAGAACTAAATCTCACCCATGTCTAATTGCACACAGTGCATATGGCTAAATCCTGTTTCCCTTCTGCACAGCCAGGTTGCCTCTCAGAGCAACTAAGACCCCAGGGGTTTCTCTGAAGAGTCAGGCATGTGGTCAGGCTGAAGGGATCATGAAGCCGGGAGCCAGCACATAAGAGTTTAGAGCCACCTGCTAGCTTAGTAATCTCAAGCAAGTTCCTGAGCTTCAGTTTCTTTATCCATAAAACAAGACTAATGACAGTCACATTCCTAGAAATACAACTGAAAATGTTTAGCAATTTGTACAACACTATGTGGACATTAATCTTTACTACTCAGAAATAAGCAGCTAAGAGATACTTGTAACCATTCCCATCTCCCCCCATCACCCGCCAACACACACACACACACACACACACACACACACACACACGGCTTTGTCCCTTAAAGTTTATTTCTGCCTTAGAGTTTGGATCACTTCTACCTGTCAAACACCAGCACACCATCTTCCTTATGACCTTGGCATCACTGGGAAGTAGCAGGGAGCTGACACCATCCTGTCTGCCTTCCACTGTGGAACAATGGCATAAAAGAGAGCCATCCAAGGCACATCAACGGTGACACAGATGACTTGAAAATTCACAGGGACATTTGAGTGAGAGTAACAAGTTTGGTTTATTAAGCTTGTGGCTTTTCTTAACCTGGCTCCTCTTTATCTCACCTTCTGCTCTCTCCAGCAGGAAGTCACTGCTCTGCATCGGTTTTGTTCATTCTGTTTAACATGTAGAAAGCTTTACTGTTGCCACATTCCTGTAAAAGGCTTTTTACAAAATTCTGTGTTCTAGCAGGGTACTCATTGACACACAAGTTAACACACAAGCAGGTCAGGCAGGTGATTTGGTCCAGGTCATAAGCCGTGTAGCCTTGAGCAAATTACTTAGCCTCTTTGAAGTTATTTCTTCCATTGTAACATAAATATAATAGTTGTCCTGGTTTCCTCAAAGACATAGACATGAAACCATAAATGATCATTAAAAAAAAATTTTGGAAATACCTTAAGGCATTTTACTTATATATACTTAAGTTATATTGTATAATATATAACATTATGTATTATTGTTCCTACTTTTTGTGTTAGAAAACAATTTGATAGGAGTCTCTTGCAACCTGCTGGGTGTAATAGCCCTGGATTTTAATTATCCTTTCTAAAACAAATGGAAGATAGAATGCATACATCTTAAAAGAAAGATCTGTTGATTTAATGCAAATTTTGACCAGTGTTTCTCGAAAGTGATGGGCATTCTGGTGCGTGACCTATTTGTATTCATTTTATATTTACACTGCTGATCAGCACCTGGCACAAACAGAATCTTGTAGAATCTCGAGTCTAATACCCCTTGTACCGAAGGCCTGGCAACGCACTGTTAGCTTTCCTGGGGAGAACGACAAAGTGCAGTCCTTTACTTTTAAAAGACATTATTATGAAGGCCCTGGAAAAATACATGGTCACTTTCAATTAAAAATGAGTAAAAGAGAGACTCTAAATCAAAAATTTGTGCCAACGTTCACCTTTAATAACATGAAATCTCACAAAAATGTAACTAAAATTTAACCAAGTTTGAGCAAATGTAGAGAAAAGGCATGAGTAGGGATGTTTGCTGCAAAACACGGTTTTCTCTGGATGGTGCTCAGGCTCTAGCTAAGCCACATTGTGAAGTAACCATGATCTGTGCAAGGTCCATGTCTCCCTTCATCATAAATCTATGTCCAAATGAAAAAGAGAGAAGAATGAAATATGATAGGTACCATTTTGTGCCAGGAAAAATAGTAAATATTGCTTTAGAGCAATGCACACCTTTGAACTCTGTCTACAACTGCATTACATTCTTCTGGTATGGATATTTTTAATTTATAAATGTTATATATGGAGTATAAATTTCATTTATACCACACAAACTCTGATACAGATATAAGAGACGGTATCTCCAGATGTGAGTTTGCTATGTCGTACATACCTCTCTCAAAAAAGAGCTAAAAGCACACGACTTAAAGTCCTCAAACTGATACATACAGTTTACACTTAGATGTGAGAAAAATCTTAACCTCTAGAGCACTTGTGGTTAGAAAGTCAAAACTCGTAAGAACAAAATTCAGTCTTCAGAATCTTCTTCCTTCATCATAGGATCAGAGCGTTTCATCTGGCCTTCTTAAATCTAAGTCTTTAAAATGACTATGTTTTCTTCTTCCTCTCTGTTTTTCCTAATAGTTGGAGCTTATATGACTTCTGAGTGTAAGTATCTCCTATATCTACATGTAAACATTAAATGACTTTCTAATGACTGTAGTGTTATATTATAGATAAAAATTATTTTTGCAATCCTATAAGTATCTCCTATATCTACATGTAAATATTAAAATGACTTTCTACTGACTATATTGTTACATTATAGATGGAAATTATTTTCACAGTCATTTCTATCTTTCTGAACTGTAATGCACTATACAAATTTTTCATCAGTAAAATTATTGTAACTCTTAGGTAGCGTTGTTGTTTTTTAAGCTTTGAAAATAATACAGCGACTGTCAGTGGAAGAATTACATGAAGCAGTTTGTTTAGATCTTTTGTGTGATATCCTTTTATCTACTTTTGTAGGTTTCAACATGGAAATTATTGGAGGAAAAGAAGTGTCGCCTCATTCCAGGCCATTTATGGCCTCCATCCAGTATGGCGGACATCACATTTGTGGAGGTGTTCTGATTGATCCGCAGTGGGTGCTGACAGCAGCCCACTGCCACTACCGGTGAGTCTTCCATACTTTTCCAGGCACGTGTTTTTCCCGCAAGTTATTATAGCTAGAAGAGAAGCTTACCTCTCCTGAGCGAGAATTTGATCAACTCTTAGCTTCTGTGGTCATTACCAACCGGTGGGGTTTATTTACCTTCTTCCACATCCACGCTTTCTGGCCTGGGTTTTCCTTTTCAGAGAGATCTGGGCTGCTTTTCCCAGGCAAGACATTAGACAAATTCAAGTTCTCTGCATATGCCAGGGAACACAGCAACAGTAATACTTGAAGCAGCAGTGCTCTTGATCTTGTTAGATGACACCGCTCAAGAGGAAATCAGACAACCTGACCTTGCTCTGTTCTCTTAGCTTCCCCATTTTGCAAAGGGATAATAATCATATCACACCTGCTTCACGGGGTTTGAGAGTTAAATAGTATCTATTTCAGTATTTTAGCATGCTTGGCACATTTAGGAAGCATAAAAAGCTGCAGCTTTGATCATTAGTATTGTATGTATGAGAAGCCTACTTTGCCACTCCTAACAGTAACTGCTCACCCCTCACAACTTTCCTAGGTGGAAACAAACAAGTTATCGATCACTTCTAAAAAGAGAAAGAGAGAGCTATTTTGGGGGATACTTAGAATGAAAGCTTTTCTGGAGACGAAGAAAAACCTCCCGAAGTCCCTTTCAGCCTAGGATTCTCTAACATCAGCTAATAAAGCACAAAACCCCTCTTGGGATGCTGTATTCATCACAAAAGGAAATGCCAGTAGAAAACTGATGTGATATTTGTTGTTTTGTTTGTTTGCTTGGGTTTTTTGGTTTTGTTTTTTGTTTGTATGTATGTTTCCTTATGTCTCTTGTCTAATAAGCTGAGATGGAGGTTTCTCCCTTTCACTTAAAGATCTATCTTAGCTGTAATGGTTTGCTCTCTAGGTGTTGTCTATATTTAAACAGAACAACTGAATTGATTTACTTCTCCATGTTTTGGAGGTTTTGTGTGATTGCCCCATTTAAATGGAACTGTTGGATCACAAATTAAAAGTTTTGAAGCCTGCAGACAGGGAGATCTTCTGCTATCTCTAAATAGCAAGCCACTTATTTCCAATTTAATATGGTTACTTCATTTACATGGGGTTCTTGCCCTCATAGAAATCATACTCTCATCCCCATCATTTCTCTCTTCTCCAGAGCACTTGGCCCCGCGAGACCAGAGAGGCAGAGTGGGGAACTGCCAATAAATGTTCATTTGATGCAAAATATGCATATCTTGAAATATACTCGTGATATACATTCAAATGGTCTATAACCTCCCCAGACACAGAGCTTGACTTCTAAATGTTCAGTAAATGCTAGATAGAAGAAAATACGTTAAAAGATCTTTCTTTCTTTTTGTTTTTTTGTTTTGTTTTGTTTTGTTATTGTTGTTGTTTTGCTAAGCCTGAAACATGACGTATGAAAAAGTACTTCACTAGCCATAAAGTGTTATAGGAAGTTAAATAATATTACTAAGTTGAATTTTAAATTTTGTCAAGTGGATTTAACTCAGAAGTTGATTCCCAAATTGGGGAAAGAAATTATAAAAAAAGACTAGAGAGAGGTCTTGGAGGTTTTTTGCCCTTAAAACAAACTATTGCTAAATATCATTTTTAATGGCTGGAGTATAAAGAACTCCAAAATATGTAGATCAAATTTCCGCTACAGGACACTTGGGCGTAAAAAGTAGGCAGATCGGTGGTTGGAAAAATATTAATCTTTATGAAATTCAAAATATTTGCGAAATAGCTCAATGGTGGCTCCCCACAAATGTACTCCCCAGCATCCTGTGGGAATAGTTTGCCCCAAGCCTCTCTCTCAGCAAAATTGTCAAGTGGGCCAAACCTGGGAGTGCTCCTCCTCACCAGCCATCCACAGGGTTCCTCCCTCAGTATCCCGGCCCCTTTGTTAGTTACCATTCAAATATAAAAGGAAACTGGTAAAAATGTCTTGTACAAACTTATTTTCAGCATTTTTTACTTACCAGAGGCCAAACTCTCACCAGCTGTTCTTCCCTATCCTCCTGAGTCTCCCCCAGTGCCCTCCTCACAGAGCACTTCCCCCTGCCCCAACCTGCCTAGCGAGTTTGTTAGATGGAACCTTCCACAGCTCTTCCACATGGCCTCATTCCATCTCAAAGACTCAAGGCTCCTGGAGAAAAATGATTCAACATTTAGGCTCTAGATTCAAGCCAACTGAGCTTTAATCCTGCCCAGATTTGCCTCCTGGAGGCAAACTTCCTCAAGTTTATTCATATACCTGAACCTCAATTTCTTCATCTATAAAATGGGGATTGTCATAATACCTATCTCACCGTGCTGCTGTGAGGTTTAAATGAGGGAAGCTATATAAAATGCTTAACATAGAACATAAAGAACTTAATAGATGTTATCAAGTATTGTTATATGATTATCTGTGCCTTCCATGGTAATAACTGAGAAACTAATCTGATGTTGATGAGATAAGACTGGGAAACACTCCTGTCTGACAGCCAAGTTCTTCTCCCTCTTTCTTAGGCAAGAGAAATCTCCAAGACATAGGGACCCTGCCTTTGCTGCCAGATCTCAAGGGGTGGGTCTAAGCAGAAGCACTGCTGAGCATACAGGCAGGCTGGCAGAGAAAAAAAGAGGCTTGAAGGGGGTTGGCATGGGACTCAAAGAGGGGTTGAGGAAGGAACACTGGACTGGGAATCACCAAAAGCCAAATTTATGTCCTGATTCCCCTATTTTGAGGCATGTCACCTTGGACCAGTCAAAGAACAACCTTTTACTAGTAAGGAATATACAGCCTGAGAAAAGTTGTCATTAGGCTCAATCGAAGCAATGTTTACAGATGTCTTCAGCAGACCTACTATAAGCCACACTGTAGTTCTGCTCTGTATGTGGTTCTTTTTCAGTTAAGTTCAGGGTGGGACTCAGGAAACCACACTTTACACCAACACCTCCAGGTGATTCTGAAGCAAGTCTGAAGACTGCACGTGGGGAAACATTGTGTTGTGCAGTTGAAAGACAGGGTATTATTACTTCTCCTCTGTGTGAATTCAGACTTCAGTTTAGCTAAGGAGGTGGGATCCCAGAACTCAAGTAATTCCAGGTATCCTGTGGGCAAAAAGTTTGAACTCAGTAGCGCAGATTACAGTTGAAGAGTATCTAGAAATTGAAAGTCCAGTGGTCTGCTTGGGTTGTTTTTGGTCTTAACATGTCCCAGTGGAGACAAAAATAACCAAAACATTTCAAAGGCAATAACTAGCCAAGGAAATTAGTAAAAGATGAAAGAAATCCAGACATTTTTCCAGCACCCTTCCCTTAGTGAAAATCCACTCTCCACACCTTGTATTTGTACCTTGCAGCCTTCTTTGTGTGAGTTGTCTATGCATGTGCCCACCTTACTGTTAGAACATTCATCCCGGAGATTTTATATCATCCTTCTCCTACCAAGTTTTGGGTTTAGTGGGTATGTTGAATTTGAATCCAAATCAATCCTAGGGAATCTGATCCACATCCTATGAGAAATTTCAACCCCATCCTGATTTTGCAATAGGCAAACTTTTCAACAAATAGAGCTGGAATTCCCAAAATAAATCAAAATAAACTCTTTTGGTGGAAAGCAAATGACCAAAAAGTGGTCATTCCAGGCAGTCACGGCTCTGCCATAAGCAAACCCACCCCACCACAGGCATTTGCTCATTTTCCAAATCTGAAACAATCATGTCTTCCTTTTTACATGTTTCTGGGCTCTTTATAACTTTTATTGATCTTTATTAAACTACATGCATGAGTATGTGTGTTTTTACTGCAATCTGCTTTGGTAGCTTTTTCAAGTAGCAAAGAAATAGTTACGCATAGACAAATAAACACAATTAAAAGATCTGAGGTGGCTTTCATAAAGACAGACACTGCAATGGGATATACATGTAGTATACAAACGGCTCTACAGTACTGCCAAAATCTCAAAAAATATTTTTCTACTTTATCACTGCTGTAAATGTATCCAACAAAGAGTAAATCAGATCAATTGTGGCACTATTGAAACAATGGTACTAGAACTGCGTATGACCACAGATTTAAAAAACAAACCAGGCCAGGCACAGTGGCTCACACCTGTAATCCCAGCACTTTGGGAGGCTGAGGCTGGTGGATTACCTGAGGTCAGGAGTTCGAGACCAGTCTGGCCAACATGGCAAAATCCCATCTCTACTAAAAAGACAAAAATTAGCCAGATGTGGTGGCACACGCCTATAGTCCCAGCTACTCAGGAGGCTGAAGCAGGAGAATCACTTGAACCCGGGAGACAGTAGTTTCAGTGAGGCTGAATTTGCACCACTGCACTCCAATCTGGGCAACAGAGCAAGACTCCATCTCAAAAAAATAAATAAATAAAGTTAAAAAAAAAAGCTAAAAAACAAACCTGTTTCTTCACCTGATTCACCAGTTCGTACCCTCAAAATCTCCCCGTTGGAATAGCTACTAACCTTAAAGTGTCTTCCATTTCAAATTAGCACTATTTCCTCACAGTTTGAGGAAAGTTTTCCTTTCTTGTCCATATCTTCATTCTAATTGAGGGACAGGATACATGTGGATGAGCTAGTGTAGGGTGGGGGTCTTAAATTTTTTTTATTTTTATTTATAGTTTTAGAGATGGGTCTTGTATCACCACTGCATAATCACAGCTCACTTTAGCCTCCAACTCCTGGGCTCAAGTAATCCTCCTGCTTCAGCCTCTCAAACAGTTGGGACTATAGGCATTCACCATGGTGGGGGTCTCACTGTGTTACCCAGGCTGGTCTCAAATTCCTGGCCTCAAATGATCCTCCCACCTCGGTCTCCCAAGTTGCTGGGGTTACAGGTGTGAGCCACCACACCTGGTTACCTTAATTGTTGAAACACTTAATGTTGGGAAGATAAAAAAGTTCTGGGGTTCTGGAGATGATAGTGGTGGACGAACAACAATATACATGTCCTTCATACCACCAAACGGTACATTTAAGAATGGTTAAAATGGTAAATGTTGTTATATATGTTTTAGCACAATAAAAAATGTTAATTGTAATTGGTGTAAATCTCAAACTACAAACTCAAGAAATATAATTTCCTTTATTTTAACATAAATGAACACAATTTTGTTTTACACTTGATCTAAGTCAAGTAAGATTTTCCTCCTTTTTCTTCCCCCAGTTGGATACAAGTTCTGATATTCTTTTGCAATGCCAGGGAATTGGTTTGGGGTGGGATTAAGGACAAGTCATTTGGCCCTTAATATCAAGTCATGCTGGAGTCCACTGAGACCTCCGTCACTCTACCGAATCGTAAGCAGGTTACCTTGGAGATAACCCTTGTTTCTCTATGTATATAACCCTCTCCACCATCTCTACTCCCCACTGGGGGATTTGGGAATCATTCTGCTGCTTTCATGCTCTTTGCTTTTTTTAGGTTTGCCAAAGGCCAGTCTCCCACTGTGGTTTTAGGCGCACACTCTCTCTCAAAGAATGAGGTCTCCAAACAAACATTTAAGATTAAAAAATTCATACCATTCTCAAGATTTACATCAAATCTTCCATCGAATGATATCATGCTGGTTAAGGTAGGTAGTAGTGTTGCCTTCCTTCAATTTTGTCAACACTTTTATACAGGATCCTCAATTAGTTAAGTCACCCACACAAAAGCACTTTGTTAGCACCCTCCCCATGTTTGAGGTGATTCCGATATATTTTATAAGGGCCCATGTTACTCCTTATACTGCCTTGAAAGAAACAAGAATTTATCACAAATGCACCAAGGCTGTGTTTATACAAGGAAAAGCCACTCTGATGCTCACATATGTAGGAGGGGAACATCTTCACAGCCCCAAGGATCCACACTGAAAGCTTTTTCTCCCAAATGCTTTTCTCATTAGCAAGTAAAAAATACTACAGTTGTTTATACAACAGAGCCAACCAACTGACTTCAGGGGTTCAGCAGTGAGTTACAACTTAGTCTAGACCGCACTTAGTCTAGTCCAAACTTAGTCTAGACCATACTCAAGGGTCTTATCCAGCAGGAAGCAGCCCAGCCCTCAGAGTCATGACCTATGGATGTTATTCCACACAAAAACCATCCAATACAGGGCAAAGGCCAGTTTGCTCGAGACTGGACAAAATTCCTGCTCTCTATAAGCTTCCTCCCCAAGCCTCAGTGAGCTCCTTGGGGATTAAAGAGCACAGTCAGAAAAGCAACAACCACAAATGCAGCTGCAGGCCACCATCAAAGTAGATTCCAGGACAGGGACGCCCGCCTAAGACAGAGGGACCACACATACAACGCACAGGCCAGCACCAGAATACTACTGGGAAAGAATGATAATTCAGTCTTTTTTCAATCTGTCAGCTTCAAACAGCCGCAGAACTCAACAAGCATGTCCAGCTGCTACACCCAAGCTCCAAAACCGCTCTTAGATCTGGAACCAAATGCCAGGTTACTGGCTGGGGAGCCACCGACCCAGAATTATTACTCCCTTCTGACACCCTGCAAGAAGTCACTGTTACTGTCTTAAGTCGAAAACTTTGCAACAGCAAAAATTATTACGACCACGACCCTTATATCACCCAAGACATGGTCTGTGCAGGAGATGCCAAAGGCCAGAAGGACTCCTGTAAGGTAAGCATCTCTCTTTGAAACAGGCATCTCGGAGCCCTGTACAGCAGCCAAGTCTTTATTGCTCACCGACAATGAGGAGGAAGGAGGGACATAGAGAAAACAAAACCACAATTCGAAAAACTTTCTCTCCTGCACAGCATTCTTTTTCATCTACCCATGTGAATGAAGTGTAAAAACTTCCCCAGTGCTTCATAAGCACCCACTAAATGTTTGTTAATCAGGATAATAGACTAGATCTGACAACTTTTACAGGATTCCTATGAGAGGTGTTATCCTCCTTAGAAAGTCTATCAACAGGCCGGGCACAGTGGCTCATGCTTGTAATCTCATCACTTTGGGAGGCAGAGGCGGGTGGATCACAAGGTCAGCAGTTCGAGACCAACTTGGTCAATATGGTAAAACCCCATCTCTACTAAAAAAAAAAATACAAAAATTAGCAGGGCACGGTGGCATGCACCTGTAGTCCCAGCTACTCAGGAGGCTGAGGCAGGAGATTCGCTTGAACCAGGAGGTGGAGGTTGCAGTGAGCCGAGATTGCACCACTGTACTCCAGCCTGGGTGACAGAGTGAGACTCCATCTCAAAAAAAAAAGAAAGAAAGAAAGAAAGAAAGTCTACCAACCCTGAAGTCACTAGTGGTGATTAGAAAATAACTTATTTAAAGAACCACCTTGCAGATTAATCAATAAGGTCTCACAAGACTTAAATGCAAAAAGCTCAATTATACAGTATATGTTTCATAAGTAATATTGACTGACTGTCTTTGTCTGTCAATATAAACTACTATAACAAACTACCATAAACTTGGTGGCTTATGAATAACAGAACTTTATTCCATTCAAGATCAAGATCAAGGCAACAGAAGATTTGGTGTCTGGGGAGGGCCTACTTTCTGGTTCATAAACAGCTTCTGTTTACTCTAACCTCATATGATGGATGGGGTGAGCGGTCTGTCTTAGGCCTCTTTAATAAGGGAACTAATCTCATTCATGAAACCTTTACCTCCATGACCTAATCACCTCCCAAAGGCCCTACCTCCTAATACCATCACCTTGGGAGTGAGGATTGCAACATATGAATTTGGAGGAATCAAACATTTAGACCATAACGCTGACTGACAAAAAGGAACAAATGGCCGGGCATGGTAGCTCACACCTGTAATCCCGGCACTTTGGCAGGCAAAAGTGGGTGGATCCCTTGAACTCACGAGTTCAACACCAGCCTGGGCAACATGGTGAAAACATGTCTCTTAAAAAAATACAAAAATTAACCAGGCATGGTGGCGCATGCCTGTAGTCCCACCTACTCAGGAGGCTGAGGTGGGAGGATCAACTGAACCTAGGAGGTTGAGGCTGTAGTGAGCAGAGATCTTGCCACTGCATTCTAGCCTGGGTGACAAAGTGAAACCCTGTCTTAAAAAAAAAAAAAAGGAACAAGAGTCATTATTTTTTTCAAAATCTTTTGTTTATTGAGATGACAAGGAAAAAAATAGGTGTTCACATTTATATGGACTATACTAATATGTAGCACAAATGAATTACTAGTTTTTAAAAAAATTAGAATATAGAATTCATCTCATACTATATTAAGTATTAATAGGGGAGAGGATATGATGACTTCAAATGTCTTGTGCATCTGCAGTACCCAAGACCATCTCCCTCCTAAACATCTGTTAACACGGCTGACCAGCGTACAAGGCATTGTAGTTTGCAGTGTGAACATCAGCACAGAGAAAGGCTGGTCTTCAAGTGTAAAAGCCAGCTCTTCATCAGAAGGCCATGCCATCCCCTCTATAGCTCTTTAACTTCACTTGATAGGATTTAGTTACATGATTTGCTGTTAGAGTGAGGCTTCAAAAATCAATTCATTCACTAAGTATTTACTAAGTATGGTACATACACAAATACATAGCACTAGGTCCAACCATGTGAGGATGCAAAAAAAAGAAAAGAGAAGAAAAGGGTAACAGAGAACGTAGAATTCCTGCCATCAAGACATTTACTACAATGCATTGCTATTTTCTGCTAGTCTCAATAGCAACCTGATTTTAGGTCTATGAGCATCAAAATGAAATATGCAATTTTAAAAGATTATTTTATTTCAGTAGATTATTTAAAACTTTATGTATTCTTTAATAAATAAAAGTCAATAGTCGTTGACTCCCAGAGGAATGTAGACTAGATAGGGACAAAACAGAGACATAGACACAGACACAGAGACAGAGGCAGAAGCCTGGTCGTAGACAGAGACGTAAACAGAGAATCAGGTGGGCAGAAACATAGACCTCAACAGACAGACACATGGAGAAGCCACACCGGGTAAGAGACAGTGTCAGACACTCTTCAAGACATAAAGAAAGCAAGGACCCAGATAAGAATCATTTGAGCAATCCACAGCTGGTGGTTTAAAAAAAAAATTCTCAACAGCTTCTCACCACGTATTTGTCCTTTTTCTTCTTTCCAGGGTGACTCAGGGGGCCCACTGATCTGTAAAGGTGTCTTCCACGCCATAGTCTCTGGAGGTGATCAATGCGGTGTTGCCAAGAAGCCTGGAATCTACACCCTCTTGACCAAGAAATACCAGAATTGGATCAAAAGCAACCTTGCCCCTTCTCATGCAAATTAAGTCACAAATGATTTTCTTGGATGCACTTGCTTCTTTTTTCCTAATATGCTCGCAGGTTGTAGTTTGATGTAAATAAAGCAGAGCACAGATGAGGTCCATTTTTGCACCTGTATTTTATTAAGCAATCAAGTTCTTTCTCATTTGTATCACTCATGTATTTTTCTACCTTGCTGGTTGGATTTTAAATAAAATTCAGAAGACTGTTTGTCTTTTATCATGTGAAGTAGTATCTGTCCCCATTCTACCCACACTCCCCACAGGGCAATAGGGTCACTGAATAAAACAGTAACAGTACTACTTTCAACCGGGTTTATGCTGTGACTTCTGTTGGATCATCCTAAATGGTTGAGTTGTTTTCTTTTCATTGTTGTAAGAACAATTTAACATGAGATAGGCCCTTTCAACAAATGTTTAAGGGTAAGATATAGTGTTGTTAACTATGGGCCTGATCTTGCAGTGCAGATCTCTAGAACTGCTTTATCTTGTATAACTGAAACTTTACACCAGTTGAATAGCAGCTCCTTATTTCCCCACCACCCCCAGTCCCTAGCAACCCCATTCTACTCTAAGCTTCTGTGAGTTTGTGTTTTTTAAATAGAAATTATAAATATCCCAATTCAAGAAAGTAGCTTATACAAATATTTGGAAAGTATTTCTTACTAATATATGTCGCATTTTGTTCCAGAAAGGATTTAAAGCAATGTACAAAAATGCCTGCAATAAAACAAAATGCAGAATTAAAAATAAATTGATGAAGGTATTGAGACAAAGGGGAAATGAGAGTAAGAAAGAGAAAACGAAGGCCGGAAAGGTCACATGGTACTGATGGTGCCACAGGTTTCTCTATATGCATTTGTTAGAAGGATTCACATTTGGCTGTATGCTTTCGCCAATGCAAGAAAGAGCAACACAATCCGTTATATGAATTACAGTATCCAGGAAATAAAAATAGATTGTTTGTCCAGAAGTAGCACCCCTGGTGCTGGAACTAAAACTAGAGAGAACTTTTCTCCATGGTCCTCGTAAGAAGGATACTGTGCCTTTTTTCCCATATCCCCACCAACTGCATTAGAACCACCTAAGATTATTTGTACTCTAGGTTGCCTTGACCTCTTGCCTAGAAATTCAGATTGAATAGGCTTGGGGTGGGCCTGAAAATATGCATTTTTTCAGAGCAACTCAGTTGATACTAATAAATGGGCAAATCTGAAAGCCACTGATAATGAACATCCTCAGTAACTTCTTATAATAAAGACAACAAATGATGTCAAGGGATTGTAATAAATCTTTCAGTGTGAACCGATGGCTTCAGACCAAAGTGCAATTCAGTATGACCACTGGAGGATCTCAGCTGTCTTGGACTGTGGTCATCCAGTGATTAGAGAAGTAAAAATTTCTAATTTGGGTGGAGGAGCGTGGTGGGAGATTGGTGGGGGATGGCTTCAACAGTCAGAAGCCAAAAGATTAATCTCAGCCACTATATTTAATTTGGGTTTTGGGGGATAATTAGTTCTCATTTCCAGGAAAAATCATCAAGTTATCTTACATGCATATAGAAATAGATGCTTTTGGTTGTTTGTTTATTTGCTTATCTTTTGTCATGGTTCTTAGAAACCATCACTACCCTATGCTATGAATACTTAGAGAAATGAAAGCACTGGGTCAAAAAAAAGTTAGGTTTAACTAAAATTATTCAGAGTAATAATTTTAAAATTATTGAGAAAATAGTAAAAAGAAGGTTCTTTAAATATCTCATCTTAAACATTTTGATTTATTAAAAATATACTGATTATGAAATCCCAGACTATATTTTACAACAAAAGAAAAGGAAAAAGTTAAAGATTCTCTGGACTTACCATTAAAAAATAGTCCTGTGTCTATTTTCTCTAAATTTTAAATCCATGAAACATATCATTATAAATCTTTTTTAACCAAAACGACTATTGCCATTGCCCCTAATTCCAGCTGATGAGTTATCCTGAAAAGTTGTCCCTAAAACTTGAGAGCTGTATTTTGATTTTAGATTCCCTGCTGTTAATATCCATTAGTCAAACCTGATCAGGTTGCCAGAGAAGGTTCTTTCGACAGTTGTGGCAGACGCGGTAATTTTGAAATTGAAAGATAAATTGTTTATTTTGAAAAGCAGCTAAAGATAGAGCCCGCAACTGAAATGCATTCCTCATCCTTCAGGGAAGTAGTATTTTGTTAAATGTACCCATATCTCCAAAGCATACCCTAAAAGACCATAGTATTTTATTCGGAAACTTCTGTTTTTAAGGAGTTTTATCTATGGCCTCAAAATGAAGTTGAAAGTCAAATTGAAGCAAATACCCAGATGTTAAAACTGCTCAAAGGTTTTAGAGCAAAGCGGTTTGCTGTTGTCATTCTAATCACTCCACTTTCTCCGTTCCTTGTGGTTGCGGACAGAGTATATTGGCCTTTCCCACAGATGTAAAAGAAGTCTTTATGCTTTATTTCATGTCCACCCTGTTACAATAGAAAGTGACGGCACTAAGTCCAGATATAATCCATGAAATACATCAGTATTGATTCAAATAAGCAATTAAACCAGTCTAGAACCAGATAACAGAACTGGTCCTGCCTTCTGACTCTCTTAGTTCTTGTACGTATTAAATCTCAACTTAGTCTAAAATGATATGAAAAGCAGTGCTTCAAGCTTGGTTGTTTTTAGAAAACTATCTGATTAGAGGAAGGCGCTGTTGGTCAATCAAGGAAGCACTTCCTTTTTTACTAAGCTCTTAATTTGGGAAAGAAACACTGCTGTGGACTGAATCATGCCTGCTCCAAATTCCTATGTTGAAGGCCTAACCCTCAGTGTGACTGTGTTTGGTGATGGGGCCTATAAGGAGGTAAAGAAGGTACAATAAGCTCATAAGGCAGGACCCTGCTCCAATGAGATCGGTGTCTTTACAAGAAAAGAACTAGAGAGCTCAATCTCTCCCTCTCTCGGCTACGTGAGGACACAATGAAACGGTGGCCATCTATAAGCCAGGAAGTGGGCCCTCCCCAGAAAATGAATTGGTCACACCATGATCTCAGACTTCCCAGCCTCTGGAATCATGAGAAATAAATTGCTATTGTTTAAGCCGCTTAATCTGCAGTATTTTGTTATAGCATCCCAAGTTGACTAAGCCAAACACATCTGTGGTGAGAGAGAAAGGACACTGAGTGCAACTTGCTCATGGGCAGTACACCTGAGGTCTCAAAAGCCCTGCAATTTCACAAGATTACTGAGACATGCCTGAAAAGCTACTTGTATGTGGTCTGATGAGTTATTTGAGGACCAAGTGCATCCCGGCTGAATGGTTGGGCTTCTGTCTTAACTGATTCAGCGCCGGTTTCACGCTTTCACGCGCTGACTTCCTGTTGATTTCTCCAGTCTTTTTGCTGAGTCATATCAGTCAACTCTAGACTGACAAAATGTCCTCATCACTTTTATGTTCTACCATGAAAGGATCACATTCTTTTTCTGGCTTTAGCCATAAATGTCTGTGTGACAGCCTATTAGTCAGCATATGGGTTTACACCGAGGCTTTCCCTGAGAACTTACAAATAGGTTGAATAAAATTGCTCTCTGAGAGTTAATATTTAAACTCCATACATATTAGGTCAGAGCAGAGATACATAAAATCACTCTGAAGAGACATGGGACGTTCCCAAGCCTGCAAAACTACCTGTAATGTGCTTGAAATTTAGAGACTGCCAGTTTGCTACTCAGTCATTTTCTCTTTTTCTCTGGCATCAAAACTCAAATATTATTTAGTACCACAAATGTGCACAGCCCAAACATGGCATTTTCTAGCCTCTCTCTTTGCCAGTAGTGGTCAGTGAGAAAGAGGAAGTTCCTGTAAAGTGAGCTGACTCAGCTGGAAGGAGTGCCCTTGTCCCCTTCTTCCTTCCTACTGCCTGGATTGTAGCTATGATGGCTAGAGATCCAACAATAATGTTGAACCATGAGGCAAACTTAAATAGAAGCCAAGTGGTAGTGACAGTGAAATAGAAAGAAGCAGCCGATGACCAAGGAGCCTCCATGCCAATGCTGTACTTTTTCTTTGACGTAAAATAAAAATTAAAATTAAAAATATTTAATCCACTATTATTTGAAGCTTTCTGTTGCTTTCAATATTAAAGTTGGAAACCTAAAACTCCTATCCCTGATATATGTTGCAAAAAAAATGACAAGCCATATGCCTTTATCCCCTTATACTCAGACCCTCTCAAATCTTAAATGGCTTTAGCTTTCCACCTTCCCCAAATCAAGAATTGATTCAGAAAAAGTAATATTTAAATGTTATAATCAATAAACCATTTCCCCCTTGCTGCTCCACTATAGCTTACTATGGAGAAAATTCCCTGGTCTACTTGACAAGCCATTTTTATCTTAACCACATACTGCTGTAGGGCAAACATTTTTTCCTATTATAAAAATAATACGTAGCACTCAGCAGTCTTTAACACTCTATACTCCATCTGTGTATATTTTGTAAATGGATCTTGTAGAAATGTTTTTAGAAAAGTTGCCATGAAAATAATGTTTTCTGGCATTTCAGGTTATCGTTTGTTTTATTATTTCACAATCATTTGAAGTAATATAGCACTTTTTCCAATCAAACCACAAAAGCAACTCCATTGGAAGACAATTGGGTACAGTAATATCCTGAATATTAACAGTGTTTTAGAAAATCAAAGCAGTCCCACATGTGGTCAGTCAACAGCATATGGGATGGCCATGTTAACAACCAATCCAAATAGACTCCAGAATCCCCACCATTTAGCATCTAGAGAGAGAGATTTATTCATTTATTCATTCACTCACTCACTCAACAAATACATCGAGCACTTCTGTTTGCCAGACACTAAGCAAGTCACTGGAGCAAGAGGAAAAGATACAATTCCTGCCCTGCAAGAACTCATACTCTAGACATGTCCATGTTTACATGCAAATAAGCATAGATATGTAAATATACTATGCTCCAAAGTTAGTTACAATGGAGACATGAACAAACATTGTTATAATACAGATATGCACATGAGACAGAAAACCGACTTACTTCAGGTGTAAGTCATTCAGAATTCCTGGGGAACAAATTATTTGCCTACCAGGCTAGGCCTACACAGAGGAGACCTGATTCAAAAATTTCCAAAGGTAAAGAGAGAGAAAGATCTAGATCACCAGATTCGTACAACCCCCTCCAACAAGATAAAAGGAAATACAAGCAATTGCTATCGTAAAACCGTATCAACAAAGATGAGCACATTTATTCCTTTTAAGAACCCAGCTCTCTCCCATACCTCTGATGTCTTCCATAGAGACACCCAAGGCAAAACATGACCAGCAGAGATGTCTCAGAAGGAACTGTTCCATTTCCCTCAGCAATAGATGGATGATTCAGCTTTCTCCATGAATCAAGAATAATTATTGCCGGGTGCAGTGACTCACGCCTGTAATCCCAGCACTTTGGGAGGCTGAGACAGGCAGATCACCTGAGGTCAGGAGTTTGAGACCAGCCTCACCAATATGGAGAAACCCTTTCTTTACTAAAAATGCGAAAATTAGCCAGGCATGCTGGCGCATGCCTGTAGTCCCAGCTACTGAGGAGGCTGAAGCACAAGAATTGCTTGAACCCGGGAGGCAAAGGTATAAGTGAGCCAAACTCACACCACTGCACTCCAGCCTGGGCCACAGGGTGAGCTTCTGTCTCAGAAAAAGAATCGTTATTCATCTGACCTTTTAGAAGCTTTGGAGAATCTGAAGAATTTATGAACTCCACAAATCACGGAAACTCTAAAACATTCTATCCCAAACTTTCCCTTACTTGCCACCTCTGTTTGCTTAATTTTTTTTTTTTTCAAATAAAGACAACTCAGCAACATTAAAACGGAAGTGGGCTGATGTATTGATTTCCATGAACTGCCGTCTTGCCTTACTATACTGGAGAACTGGTGCTGGAGAGTTTCCTACCTCATAGTGTGATCAAACCACAGTAATCTGCACAGACTAGAGCCTCTGTTCTCCATCCAAGTGCTCTCACTGTTAAATCTGTGTAATTACGAGTATTACACTTCAAATTAACCATTTGAGATTTAATTAGTAAAACATACTTCACAAAACATTTTAGGCTGGTCTGAGTGCAATGTTGTTTACAACTAATTGACCACAATCAGTTATGGATTTCTTTGCTCCTCCTCTGCTCCCATTGCTTCACTTGACTAGCCTTTAAAAAAAATTTTTTTTAGATAGAAATAGTATAATCACAGAAATGCTTCTAGAATTTATGTTGTAGAATTCACTGTGCTATTACCTCCATGAGTGCTGGTGCCCATATCTGTTTTGATCAATACTGCAAGTCCAGAACTTAGCAGAGGACCACATATGCAGTGACTATTTAATAAATATTTGTAAATGGACAGATGGGGGTTAGGGGAAGAATGAATAGATGGATGGATGAATGAAATGATTGTATCCATTAGTGATTGATTAATGATTAAATGAGTGATGATCAATTAATAAGACTCTACTTCTGGAACCATTTAAGGACATATATAATAATTAAAATTTCATAACTACTTCATAAAGGCAAGGATTGTGTTTGGCATAAAATAGAAATAATCTCATAATTATCTGATAATGCTTTGAGCTCCATATGGGAAAAAAGCACTATATAAATGATGAATATTATTATTTATTTGAAGATTTCAACAAGTCATCTTTTATATAAGACTTAGTAAGTACTGCCATTGCTTTCTAAGGAGGAAAAAAAAGGTTATGAAAATGATTAGTATGTTTGGTCTGAAAGAGATTGCTTTCAAAGTTACTTGTTTTGGCCTTGTTATTATTGTCTAAATACTATAGTAGTTTAGTCAACTTTTAGCAATATTGAACTTTAAGCTGTAAATTACCTTATTAATTTTCCTAAAATGTTTGTTCTCTTCAGTTCATTGCATACTTAAAGGATTTAGAAATGTTAACATTTTCCAATTCTGTATAAAATTATACTTTCAAAGGAGTTTGGTGAATTTAAGATAGTCATAATAATACCATAAGGTCAGTAAATCTGAATACAGGTATAAATCACAAATATTATAGATGGTGGCACTGATACAAGAGATGTTAGATAACTTACCTGTAGCCCAAACTGGAACTCCCTGATGTTGTTTAAGAATTGGTTGTCAAGGGAATTGAAGTCTTCAGCTCTGCAGAGAAATGGTGCTTGACAGTTTTTCCCCTTTCTAAGTGTCATTCTATATGGCACTAATAATCACTTCTTCTCAAAACACAATTCCTTACTACCCTAAGTAGAATGCAACAGAAATATCTGAGGACAACAGGGTGTCTGTTTCACCCTGAAGTAGTAGCTGAATAGTCCCTAAAATAGAAAAATAATATTAGAAAAATAATTCCTAAATTTGAAGATTGGAATTGTGGTTGGAGATGTGGGAGCTACAGAGAGGCTGAAGAAACAAGAGGCTGGGAGACCCCAACCAAACACTTGGATGATGCTATCGTGGTGAAGACTCCCCCAAAAGCAGGTGCTGAGGTACAGATTTGGTGCAAAGAGTCTCATTGGAAGGCAATACCAGGAAACTGATAGGAAAGTAAGGAAGTGAGAAGGGAGAGAATAAAAAGCCAACAAAAGGTACATTTTCATGCATTTATCACTATGGGCAACTGGAGCACAATCCCACTGGGAACTCCAGGAAACTGTGTGGAGCACTCCTCAGAGCTATTCCAAATGAGGGACTGGGAAGCCGAGATCCTTACCCACCAACACTCCACCAACATTGTTCGAGAGCCACTCCAGAGTTTCACTTTCCAGCCCTTCCAGCTTGTCCTGCTCATGGGTATGGGGTTGGCTGTGTCCCCACCCAAATCTCATCTTGAATTGTAGCTCCCATAATTCCCATGTGTTGTGGGACAGACCCAGTGGGAGATGACTGAATCATACTGTTCTTGTGGTAGTGAATAAATCTCATGGGATCTGATGGTTTCATAAGGGGAAATCGCTTTTATTGATTCTCTTTTCTCTCTTGTCTGCCACCACGTAAGGTGGGCCTTTCACCTTCCACCATTACTGTGAGGCCTCTCCAGCCACATGGAACTGTGAGTTGTTCATTAAATCTCTCTTCCTTTAGAAGTTACCCAGTCTCAAGTATCTCTTAATCAGCAGCATGAAAATGGACTAATACAGGCTGAATGTACTCCCATAGCTAGAAAAAAAAGACAAAACATTCTAAGAGCTGCAGGTTTGTTTTGGGTTGTTTTTTTATAGCAAGGAGCTGTGTTGTGTAGGCAAGTACCAGGGGCACCAATGGTATCTGCTACAACTGCACTGGAGGCACTTACTACTCCTTGACCATGCTTCCTACCAGAAAGGCTTGACTGCATGACTAGTTTCTTCAGATGATAAGTGAGTTGGCAAGGAGATATGAATGACTTACATGATTACATTTGCCACTTCCAGATAACACACTGGATTGTAACACAGTCAATTCAGGGCTGAGACTTCCAGACACTGAACCAGCTCTGGAAAGGAGATTTTTAACACCCTGAAATCATACCCTACAAGTAGTTTCAACAAGTAGGCCCTGTTTGAAATTCCAAAATACCTACCAGTCTCATGTGTACGTTCGATTGGTCGTGCCCATTGACAGCTGTTTGCATCCAGTTTCCCCTCTGAGATCACACATGGTGCCATTTCCTACATGGTGCCAGATATTGGATTAAGAATTTTACTTGGCCGGGCGTGGTGGCTCACGCCTGTAATCCCAGCACTTTGGGAGGCAGAGTCAGGTGGATCACGAGGTCAAGAGATTGAGGCCATCCTGGCCAACATGGTGAAACCCTGTCTTTACCAAAATACAAAAATTAGCCAGGCATGGTGGTGTGCACCTGTAGTCCCAGCTACTGAGGAGACTGAGCCAAGAGAATTGTTTGAACCTGGGAGGCAGAGGTTGCAGTGAACTGAGATCGCACCACTATACTCCAGCCTGACTACAGAGCAAGACTCCGTCTCAAAAAATTAAATTAAAGAAAAGAAATTTTACTTATATTAACCCATTAAATCTACACAACGAGACCATGATGTAGATGCAATTATTATCTTCACTTCATAGATGAAGTACAGAGAGACTGTTAACTTGTTTAAGGTAGGTCACACTGTGAGTAAATAATAGAAGAGCATGGGTTCAAACTCAGGTAATCTGACCGTAGAGACTGCTTGTCCCATATCCTCCTTCACGGGGTCTGGCAAGCACAAACTCATGCAGCTTTCCTCATATGAAGCATGAGGCACAATTTACCATAAGAGATTCTTTCAGCCAATTATACCAACTATTTAAAAATCCTCCCACTCCTCCACACCCAATATATGCCTCAGTAGTCCCTAAAGGAATGGAAAATTTTACATCGCAGTAGCACACTGCTCCAGAGAATTCATGGAATAGATTCTAGCGGGGTTCATACTGAAACCAAAGAAACAAATCAAAGTGCACCACCCCAGATGTAACGTGAAGGAAAGAGCACTGAACTCTGGAAAGAAGTGAAATATGGGTTCTGGGCCCAACAAAGCTATTAGCTTTGCAACCTTGACCAAGTCACTTCATTTCTCTGAGCTTCCTTTTCTTCATCTGCCATGTAAATGATTTGGACTAGACAAAATATAAAGTTTCTAATAGCCCTAAAAAATCCATGACCCTGGATTCAAAAATGTTTCTCAATTATGCTGCTGGGTGGATGCAACATCTTTTGTTCCCCTTTTTTGAGCAACTGACATATCCCTGCCTTTGGAGTTCCCTCCTTTTCAGATGCCACACAATTTCCAAGCCACGGTCACAGATGGCTGTTGGATATAAGCATCAGAGACCACATGCAAAAAGCAAAGCTCTAAAGAGCAAGTCAGCAACCACAGGAGGCTCCTTGTCCCAGTCTCAGTTTCAGGTTTGGCAGCCCCCAATTTTTCTTATATGAGGGGAGCACACAGAAAAACAGCAAAGTAATTTTTCTTTTTATAATAATATTTATTGGTACCTAAGGAAACAGGAACCACATGACAGGCCCTAAACAGAGTCAGAGCAAGCCTAAGTGAAATCAGAGTGTAAATCTTATGTTAAACAGGCTGCCTATTTTTGTAATTAACCTTTTATTATGAAAATTTTTTAACATGTGCTAGAGAGCTTACTCTCATGAGTTCCATGACCCCATTACCTAGCTTCAACAACTTTCAATTCATGGCCAATCATCTTTCATCTCCACGCCATTCAGTCCCCTGAACTTTAGATTATTTTGAAGCAAATACCCACCATTATGTCATGTCACCTGTAAGTATTTACTATGTAGCTCTAAAAGACAAGGACACTTTTTGAAAGCATAACCATGATATCATTACTGTAATTTTTAAAAATCTTATTTAGCATCTTTTATAAAATTAACATTAGTTATTTAATATCAAACAATATTCAATGTCCAAGTTTCCCCAATTGTCTCATTTTTTAAACAAGTAATGTATTCAACTCAGTATCCAAACGTGGCCCATATATTGAAATTTATTAATGTGTCCCTTAAATCTCTTTGAATGTGTAGCTTTTTCTGACATCATTTTGTTTCCTTGTAATTAACTGTTGAAGAAACTGGTCATTTTTCCTGTAGGGTGTGCCAGAGTAGACCTTGAGTATTCCATCTCCATGGTGTCACTTAAAATGTTACTCTCTCCATTCAATTTTTCTGATCATTGTAGTGAGTTCTAGAGGCTTGAACAGATTAAGATTCAATTTTGGGGCAAGATACGGTTTGTATTTCTGTTAGAAGTACATAATATCAGTCTCCTTTGGTGTGATGTTAGCAACATTGATCACTGCCTAGATCCCTCAATTAATTCATTAGAATGTTCCTTGTTATTGGGTCAGTCATTGTTTCTAGATCTCTTTGGCGGGGTATAGCTAGGAAAGAAGTTTTGGTTTTTTGTTTGTTTTTGTTTTCAGAGGAATGCTGTTTGCTTTTTTGTTTGTTTGTTTGTTTTTGTTTTTGTTTGTTTGTTTGTTTGTTTTTTGTGTTTTTTTTGAGACGGAGTTTCGCTCTTGTTACCCAGGCTGGAGTGCAATGGCGCGATCTCGGCTCACCGCAACGTCCGCCTCCTGGATTCAGGCAATTCTCCTGCCTCAGCCTCCTGAGTAGCTGGGATTACAGGCACGAGCCACCATGCCCAGCTAATTTTTTGCATTTTTAGTAGAGACGGGGTTTCACCATGTTGACCAGGATGGTCTCGATCTCTCGACCTCGTGATCCACCCGCCTCGGCCTCCCAAAGTGCTGGGATTACAAGCTTGAGCCACCACGCCCGGCGCTGTTTGCTTTTTAAGAAAACATATAAGTTTATATTGATTCTTCTTGTTTGAAATCAGGTCCACAGAATATTTGTCTAATTTCATCCTTACATTTCTATCTTCTTTTTCTCGTGTTGAAATCCCAGCTCTTAAGGACAAAAAGCATAATTACTCATTTGCTTTCTTCAGAAAATACACATATAATGAGCTCACAATGATGATATCAATACTGTCACCAAAACATGATTACTGAAAACAGTTTAAGGGCATTTTATTGTTAGGGGAAGTTTGGTTTGTCTTGCAGGAATTTTTTTTCCTTTAGGGTATGTCCCATTAAGGATGTACAGACAAATTCCTCTGTCACTTAAGTGTCAAATCCAATCTACAAAACAAGAACTATTCAGAGAACTATACTTTGATGAGTTTTATTCCTTCCCTTTCCACTAGATAATTATGTTTTTATTTTATTAAAATTTAATTGTATCCTGCTTTTTAGAAATGTTAAGATTTGTTTTTAATTTTAGCTTTCTTACACAGTAGCATATTTAGCATACTTTACCATCTTACATTTTGTTCTTTTTTCCTTTTTTCTTTTCTTTTTGTTAATATTGTATTCTGAAAATAACTGCATAGCAGTACAGTTGGCCTTTGAACTGGGCAAGTCCACGTATATGAAGATTTTTTTTAAGTAAATGTGGATCAAAAATACAGTATTTGTGGGAGTACGCCCTGACTTGCAGCATAGGTGGATTCCACAGGGGTGACTACAGGGGTAGAAAGAGGCAGGGTCCTGGAACCAATCCCCCATGTATACAGAGATGACTGTTTCTCATTTCTTTTTACAGCTACATGGTACACAATGTATGGATATAGCAATAATTTATTCCACCAGTCCTCTATTTACAGACATGTGGATTCATTCACCAGTGTTTTTCAATCCCATATAATGCTGCAATAAGTATGATTTCTCATTTATTTTAAGTTTCTCACATAAAGAATTGGAAAAATTCTCCTTGCTTCAATTTGTATCGCTTTGTATCTTCCATGTCTTTGTGTGTCTAAGTCTTGGTACAGATTCTGACAAATAGTAGATGCTCAATACATGTTTGCTGAGTAAAGAACTCAACTATTTATGTGTGCAATCTACAAGTAGACCAGTTAATTACATGAATGAAAATTGGAAAATGTTGGTGAGGTTAATGCAAATCCTATAAGTCAGTGAATATTTTGTACACTCTGACTCATTTATCTATAAAGAAGGTAGCCTAATGTACTGTGAGTCCCAAAACTTCTCTCAGCTAATGCATTATGAAAATGCATTTTTTTTTAAGTTGCTCTCAGTGAAACACACAGTCTTGGGCTCCCTTTCTTAGCCAATTTTTTTACCAAAGGGTTGGAAGCGGTGGTAACCAGTATAAAAGAGAATAGAGTCTAGGTCCTAAGCATGTGTTTCTCTTTAAGAATGTGGTAGGCACCACTGAAGGGTTAGTGACAATGTAGTTCTCTCACGGAACTCTGTACTACTTAGTCGCACTGCAATTGTTTCATTGTGCTATAATTTATTCATTTCTGTAAAGTCTGTCTCCCTTGCTAGGATGTAAGTTTCATGGGCAGAGACCATGTCTATCTCTAAGTCTTAGCTCTGTCTTCAACGTCCCACATGGAACCTGGCACATGGTAGATACTCAATAAACATTCGCTGAACAAATTGATGAATCCAGTGTTTTCACAGGCAACACCTCTTTCCAGTGCAAACCAAAAAGTTACTGTGCAGCAAATCCGACTTTAAACCTTCTGTTTTAGCTGGCATCCTCTGATACCATTCCAGCAAGGGAAGAAGGGACACCACCTCATTACTGCCAGGTGGAAGCCGAAGTCCAGATTTTCCACTCAGCCTCCATCATGTGATGAGAGGAAGTCCAGGTTTCCCACTCACCCACAAGGAGAAAGTCCTTCATTACCTCTGGGAAGATGGGACAGTTCTGGCTCCCACTAGGCCCCCATGGGTACCTCCCAGAGTGGGAGGTTAGGAGTGCCTCATAACTGCTCCCCCATGCTCTCCACCAGCACCAAGTGGAGACAGAGAGCTCACTACCACTCAGTGGGAATGAAGGTCCCAGCCCTCAGCAGAGGGATTGAGAAAGACTTATTAAAGACTGGATAGAAGTCAAGGATCCCCCATGTGGTTTGTGCCGGCATTGTGAGGAGGAGGTTGCACAGTTTCATGGTATTTGGCTGGAGTAGAGTGGTTATTGCCTAAAAGTTTTCTGTCTTGCGAGGTTTCTTCTTTCCTGTTCCTTTAAGTACAAAGAGCAGGGTTTCATTAAGGCTTATTTTCTTTTCCCATGAATATTCCTATTTCCAGGTTACCACCTGTGTGGTAATAAGTCTGAGATCTGTGCAGCAGAAAGAAAACCTGCAGAACTCAACACTGAGTTCCTCAGGTCTCAAGGTCCTATCTAGTCTGCCTTCCTCTCTCCAACTTTCAGAGTCTTTTTATGTTTGTTTTTTATATAATATCCAGGGAAGGAATAGAGAAAAGTACATCCTACTCCAGAAGAAATAAGGAAAAGTATATTTTCTCCAAAAGGAATTGGGAAAGCATCATTCCATCTTCCCAGAAGTTAAAGCCTGACACTGCATTTTTAATCCCTCTTTTCTAACAATGATGTGTTAGGTAGTGCTTTATCATTATGATATGAGTATATCTTCATTCAATTGTTTGTTAACTCAATGAGAATTTATTGAGTTCTTACCACATGCCCAACTCTGAGCTAGTCCCCATAGGTACAAGGATGCACAAGATCCCACTTTCACAGTCAAGTATAGGTGACAGTACAAAGTGATACAGACTGTAATGAAGATCCAGACAAAGAGCTGTAGGAGACAGAGGAGAAAGCAATTCACAGGGATGGGATAGAGGTGAGGGTGGACTAAATGTAGAAAAGCCTCCCCAGAGGAAGAGATATTTAAGCCAGGTTTAAAAATAAACAGTTTTCCAAGCATAAGGTGAAAAGTCATGGTAACCAAAATGAACAGCACGAACAGAGGCACAGAGGCATCAAAGAGAGGGTAACAGTAAGTAACTCCATGTAGCTGGAGCATGGAATGGGAGAAAACGTGATGAGAGATGAGAATGTAAAGTGATTATGAGACAGATCATATAAGGTCCTTGCCACAAAAGGCCACAGCCACAGTTCTCCCTAACCAATACTCAGGCAGGCTGTACTGAATCAATGGCAGGCACGGTACACTTCCCTTTGGGTTGTGCTGGAAATGAATCTCTTTCCATACGTGGTTGTTAAAAATTACTCTCTTTATCTGGGTAGCTAAAATAGTCAAATGCATAGAATTAAAGAGTAGTATGGTGGTTGCCAGGGGCCATAGGGAAGGACAAATGGGGATTTACTAATCAACAAGCATAAAATTTCAGTCAAGCAAAATGAATAAGCTCCAAAGATCTGCTGTACAATATGTACCTGTAATCAACAATAATGTATTATATGCTTAACTTAAGACAGTACATCTCAACTTAAGTGCTTTTACCACAATAGGATTTTTAAAATAAAAAAATTACTCTCCTTATCCAGCCCAAAGCACATTTCAGTCAGCAGTTTGTCAATTCCAGGTTCCCCCAGGCATTGCCACACTCATATCCCAAAAAAGAAAGAACTGCTGCACTTTTCTCAACAAATTAGTGGTCCATTTAGGTCTGTCAGCAATTCAAAGTTCCAGAAACAGTTTGCCATTATGTTTATTTATGTTTCCGCTGCTCTGAAATAAAAAAGATGTAAAAAAAGAGTGAGAAAGTAAGAAGATAAAGATAATAAGGCTGGCAGAAATGCCTTAAACTAAAACTCCGTACTAAATCTTATCACAAATGGGAGGCCCACGTATGAAGGATGTAGGTCTGAAATTGATGGGCTTTGGCCAGAACAGCATGTTCCTCTGACAGGCCACAGAAGCAATAATTATAATCACAGGGAGGATTTGGCCCTCCAAAGTCAACCAACATTGCTTTTGGGAATTCTCTTGGACTAGCTGTCCTCCTATTGCGGACACTTTGAAGACCCTTTGACCCTAAGCAGGACCACAAACTCAGCTCCTATTTGATTTGCGTTACTGCCCATGCCTTAGGGGAGGGAGAAGGGGAAATAACAACAGGACCTAGAGAAAGTTTTCCCAGCGCTATAGGCTATACCTCTAACTTACGATGATAGTCATGTAATTTCTGTTGAGGGTCCACGTCATTTAGAAGATTCAAGAGAAAGAAAAAGTCTAGTGTACTTATGCGTATTTTGTCTTGGTATGTTCTTTCTTCCTGCTTCATGTTCCAAGATTTCTTCTTTTGTCATTTTCTTTCTGTTAGGAGAACTGCCTTTAGCCATTCTTTTAGGGTTGGTCTGCTGACAACAAACTGTCTTAGTTTTCCTTCATCTGAAAATGTCTTGATTTCCTCTTTATTCTTGAAAGATAGATTTGCTGGATATAGGATTCTGAGCTGACAGTTTTTTTCTTCCAGCACTTGAAAAATATTGCACACTTACATCTGGCCTCCATGATTTCTGGTGAAAATCATCTGTAATTTGAACTATCTCTCCCCTAAAAGTAAAGTGTTATTTCCCTCATATGGTTTTCAAGCTATCACTTTGCCTTGATTTTAGAAGTTTGACTATAATATATCTTAGTGTGGTTTCCTCTGGGTTTATCCTGTTTGGGAATTTCTCAACTTCTTGAATTTGTAGGTTTACATCTCTTGCCAAATTTGGGGAGTTTTCAGCTATTATTTTTTTGAGTACTTCTTCAGGCCCACCCTCCTCCTTCACTCCTTTTGAAATTCTAATGATACAAACATTAGGTATTTTTGTTCCTGAGGCTCTGTTCATATTTTCCCATCTATTTCTCTCTGCTGTTCAGATCATAAAATTTCTGTTCTATTTTCCAGTTCACTCATTCTTCCTCTGTTCCCTTCCTTCCTCTAGTAAGCCCATCTATTGAGATATTTATTTATTGTATTTTCTTGTTTAAAATGTTTCATTTGGTTCTTCTTTGTATCTTCTATTTGCTGAGCCTTTCTACTTATTAATTTGTTTTAAGCATTTTATAAGTGCTCGAAAAATTTTATGATGGCTGCTTTAAAATTTTTGTCAGATAATCCTAATACCCATCATCTCAGTTTTGTCTTTTTTCATTCTGTTTGAGGTCTTCCTAGTTTTGGTATAATTAGTTATTTTGGATTGAAACCTCGATATTTTGGGTACAGGTGGTATTTTAGTCCATTCTCATACTGCTATGGAGAAATACTCAAGACTGGGTAATTTATGGTTTCATGGTCTCAGTTTCACCTGGCTGGGAAGCCTCACAGTCATGGCAGAAGGCAAAGGAGGAGCAAAGACATGTCTTGCATGGCAGCAGGCAAGAGAGCATGTGCAGCAAAACTATCCTTTATTAAACCATCAGATCTTGTGAGACTTATTCACTAGCATAAGAACAGTACAGGAAAAACCCATCCCTATGATTCAATTACTTCCCACTGGGTCCCTCCTATGACACATGGGGATAATGGGAGCTACAAGTCAAGATGAGATTCAGGTGGGGACATAGCCAAACTATATCAGGTGAATTTCTCAAGATTGCATTTGGTTCCCACTCATAATTGAGACATGAGTACAGGACATAATTCATAATCCTTTTAATTCAACTATAAGGAAAATAACAGTATAAGCACAATAATAAATGGTAAGTAGAGATCTCATTATGGAGGGACAACAGGGAGTGGTGGGGACTGTGGCAAACTGGAAGGTAATTGCTCTGTTTAAAGGTGGCAGCTGCTACTTACTTCCTCCTGGTTGTTGATGAAGGAGGTTATAAGTCTAATGTTGTCAGATATTCTTACCTTTTAGAAGAAGGCAGACATCCAGATTTTTATATGTAATTTCTGTATTTTGAAATGTTTAAAACTAATTTAAATTATTTAAAACAATGTATTGGTACACAACATGAAGATCTAACTAAACACAACAGTGATCAGAATACACTCTGTGTAGCCAGTCGACAACCTCTGCTTTAGAAAAATATATTTTCCTAAGCAAAGATTTAGTGCTTGAAATTTATTTTCTGTTTTAGAGAAAGATATATGGTCTCATGTGACTTGCTCACAGGAAACCACAAGTCACGATATGAATCCTCATTATAGCTGGAACTGGAACTGGACCAATCTAGAGAAAGTTTAGTACTTTTGTTTTACTTGTGGAATTATTTAAGAATAATTTATCTAGCTTTGGCAAAATGAATTGATGAAGGACTCATGAACTACTAGGAGTGCTCTTTGGGGGCCTAAAGGTAAGACCACCCACAATGGGTAGAGGATGGGATTTTCCCTGAAAGAAGTGTACATTCCCACTGTCAGCCATCCTGGGAATGAAAGAGCCCATAAAAACAAATGAGACATTGGAGAATGAGCCCTAGTCAGAGAATAGGGAAATGTTGCAAACCGACCTAAGCCAATGTGTGCATTTCACATACATCAGGTTATAATTGATAAAAATCTGCAGCCTCTAGTTTCGAGGTGAGTGGGAGCTGCATGTCTTCTTCCCTAGAACTTCCTACCAGACACAATTCTGCCATTTCTTTTTCAGCAAGCAGGAACAAAAATATTCAATGTGTCTGGGAGGCTCAGAAAATCTCTACCTATCCTCTAGAAATTCAAGCAAGCTCATTGCATGAAATATTCCCTCTTAGGCAAATACAACGAAATTTTTGACAGCAGTATTAGGACAAACTCCTGCCATTAAGTAGTACAGTGTAAGACCACACAGTTTTAGCCCTGCAGTTCTTTCCTGAAGGTGTTAGACTCTCCTGATTCTGATATGCCATTCATTCAAGGGTTACCTAACCTTTCTAACCAGTCATATTACAATCATATGCCACATAGACAATGTTGTCGTTAATGCCAGACTGCTCATACAACAGTGGTGCTGTTAAGATTACACAGTAGTACCATACTTTTACTGTACTTTTCTATGTTTAGATACACAAATACTTATTGTGTTACAATTACCTAGAGTAACATGCTCTACAGGTTTGCTGTCTAAAAGCAATAGGATATACAATGTAGCTTTGGGGCGTAGTAGAACATACCATCTTAGTTTGGGTAAGTACACCTGTGATAGTAACACAATGACGAAATTGCCTAATAATGCATTTCTCAGAATGTATCTTCATGGTTAAGCAATGCATGACTGTATTTTGACATGACTTATTTCATCAATGAAAACATAGTCCCATTATCCTTTCTGCTACCTAACCAGTACATAGATACAGATTTACCTAATGATCTTGAAGCAGTTCTGAGTGGTGAAAACTCGTCATTAGAGTCCTTCAAAATCTAACTCCTTCTTTAGTGTGAATGATCCATAACCAGAATGTGGATGAATGTTAACACAAACATGCATATATACATACATGTGTACATGTACACACACATATTCACACACATAAATATACAATATTGCACACAAACATACATGTACATACATGCATGCATGCACTCACACACACAAAAAAATACACTGATGCATCACACGGCTTCTAGAGCCTATTTTTGAATCCAGATGGACCCTTTAGTCAATGTTTGGCCTTAAATCAGTTACCTACCCTTTCTGTATTCCAGTTTCATCCTCTGTAAAATTGGTATGATAACAGTACCTATCTTACAGGATTATTATAAGGCTTAAATGAGTTAATATATGTAATGCTTCATACAGTAAATTCTATACAAGTATAAACTGTGGTTATTATTATTAATGGTAATATTGTTATTGATCGATTTTAAAGTAAATGAATGATAATAGAGAACTCCTTCCTCTCTGTTGAGGTTGAGTGGGTGGCACAGTTTGCAGAGAACCTGATACTGAGGAGTAGAAATAAGTTTGTGGGGAGGGAGACATTGGCTCTTCTCCAGAACAATAGACTGGGTCTGAGAAGGGACCAAGGTAGAGGCTCCTGGGCCATGGGCCTCAAGGGCAGCCACATCCAGTAGCCAGTTGATAGTCACTCTTCATAATATAATTCCCTTTGTTTACCCTTGAGTTATTAAAAGATACCACACAGGTGAACAGTTCTATAGGTAATTTAGGAGAAAGGATATGTATACACTCGAACTAGATAAATGAAAGGGGCAGCATTAGCTGAGGAGTTGGCAAGTGTGGAGAGAAAGGAGAGGCATCCAGAGCTATAGACACAGTGGCCTGTGGCTGAGCAGAGAGAGGCAGTCCACATCTAAGTGACTGCAAAGGCACAGATGCAGTGGGAACTGATGAGGCAGCATCTACCAGACCATCCCCCAGAACAGCTGGATAGGGGAGAACCTTGAAAAGAGGGAGTGGGGTCCTGCTCTCAATGAGTGGGAACATTCATACAGCAGCAGATTTTGAGTTTACCTGCTAATGTAATCCCCTTTATATACTCAAATAAGTGAGACTTGAGGGCTATTTGGTTCACACCCATTACATAAACAAGTAATCTTAGCCCACAGGTGATAATAGGAATAACAGCCAGTAAATAACAGAGCTTGCATTTGCACCAAGTTGAACTGACCTCAGAATCTATGCTGTATTTACTAAGAGAGAGAGGAAGTTCCGGGGGAAAAAAAATGCATGGGGCCAGGCGCGGGGGCTCACACCTGTAATACCAGCACTTTGGGAGGCTGAGGCGGGCAGATCACCCGAGGTCAGGAGTTTGAGACCAGCCTGACCAACATGGAGAAATCCTGACTCTACTAAAAATACAAAATTAGCCAGGCGCGGTGGCACATGCCTGTAATCCCAGCTACTTGGGAGGCTGAGGCAAGACAATCACTTGAGCCAGGGAGGCAGAGGTTGTGGTGAGCCCAGCTCGCACCATTGCACTCCAACCTGGGCAAAAAGAGTGAAACTCCGAAAAAAAAAAAAAAAAAAAAAAAATCCATGGATGACTAGGCAGATTTAGTTAGACTCTATGAACAGTATGAGAGGAAACTTTAGAAAGTGGACACTAATGATGCTACCTAAAAAGAAGACACTAGAAGCCTGCAATTGGAGACCAGGAAGATTAGGAGAGACAGAAAGACGGAAATGCAGAAATGTTTCTAGCCAGGTAGTGACTGGCCAACCAATCCAGACAGAGCTAAGTCCTATTATCACAGAATGAGGTCATATATGTTGCTTCAAAAACGATGATAGTCTATTAGGCAGCATCCATTGAAGGCAGGCAGAGTTTATGACGTCAGAGGAAAAACAGAGAAAATGAAAAGCACACTATACAGATGCTACCAGTAGAGGGTGTCCAGGTTCTTGGCATTCTGAACAAAGAGTTGGAAAAAACTCACAAAGCAATGAAAGAAAAGCACAGATTTCTTGAAATGAAATTACACTCCACAGAGTTGGAGTGGGCTTCAGCAAGTGGCTCACAAGCACTGGTTACAGAATTATCTGTGGTTTAAATACCCTCTAGAGGTTTCCCATTGGTTACTTGATGTACACCCTATATAAATGAAGTAGTGACCCACAATCAGTCTGATTGGTTGGAAAAAGTGACCACTCAGAGGCCGAAGTGAAATTACAAAGTTATACTCCTATGCAAATAAAGACTTAACAGTGACCAACAGGATTGGTTGCAAGAGGGGACCAATCAGAGGCACTTGCAATGTTTCATCTGCACACAGAAAAGGGGCACAGCGTTGTAAACGGAGTAGCCTCTGGTCCTTTTGTTACTTGGCCATGGAAAGCTGAGGTTTTCTTTTTTTATATGTACTTTAAGTTCTGGGGTACATGTGCAGAACGTGCAGGTTTGTTACATAGGTATGCACGTGCCTTGGTGGTTTGCTGCACCTATCACCCCGTTTAGGTATTTCTTCCAATGTTATCCCTCCCCTAATTCCCCACCTCCTAACAGGCCCTGGTGTGTGATGTTCCCCTCCCTGTGTCCATGTGTTCTCACTGTTCAACTTCCATTTATGAGTGAGAACTTGCAGTGCTTGGTTTTCTGTTCTTGTGTTAGTTTGCTGAGAATGATGGTTTCCAGCTTCATCCATGTCCCTGCAAAGGACATGAACTCATGCTTTATTATGGCTACATAGTATTCCATGATCTATATGTGCCACATTTTCTTTATCCAGTCTATCATTGATGGGCATTTGAGTTGGTTCCAAGTCTTTGCTATTGTAAACAGTGCCGCAATGTTTAGACTGCCAAAACTCAAAAATAACCCCTTGCCCACATAAAAACTCAAAAATAACCCCTTGCCCACATACTTTTCATGTTCCACATAAATCCCCACTGAAGAGATGCAGAGTATACAACTTACGGTGAGTCCTGTTCTCACATAAACAGAAGTAACTTGAATAGGATCGTTAAACTATCTTTCTTCCAGACACTAATGGAAGTAACATTTGGGAATAAGAAACTCAAAAGAATGGTCTGTCACAAGAAAACTAAAAACATTACCTGGTCTGAGGGCATAGATTTGATGAGGGCATAGATTTTGGGTGAGATTTCCTGAAATTTTGCAAATGAGATCTATTGGCAAAAAAAGGAAAAGGAAAGAAATATTTGTCTACATTTGTAAAGCTCAGAGAGTAGAACTTCAAACCCTATTTACCTTTTAATATTAAGTATAGCTGTAAATAATAATATACCCAGAAGCAAGCAGGAAGCCATCTTTCCACAGTAAGGTGCTGTATGAACCAGAAACATGCCATGTAATTTGACCCATCTGGGAAGGACACAGGTTGTACTCTAAGGATAACAGAGACATTACATTTTCAAATGTCATATATAGCAGGATGATCAAAGCCTTGAACTGCTCAAGGAAACTCATTTCTATTTTAATATGTAAATAGCTTCACCAGGAAAACATACATAAAATACCTCCACAGAAAATAAAACCAGTCTACATAAATGTATAGTCAGTTCTGAAGCTTATTTTCACATAAACGTAATTTTAATATATATGTAGTCTTTTTTAAATTTAGCATTCTTTAATAAACTCTTTACCATATAACAAAAAACTACACGTAGTCATCATCATAACCACTGCAGTGGGCTGGGTCCCTCCAACAAGCAGGTGCTGAGACATGGATTTGAGTACAAATAGCTCTTTTAGGAGGTAGTCCCAAGAAATACTTGCAGAAAACTGGGAAAATGAGGAAGTGAAGAATACATTACTGAGCAAATTATCACCGTGAGTCACCAGGGCTCAATCCCCACTGCGGACCCCTGGGAGACAGTGTGGAACACACCTTAGAGCTAACCCAACCAAAGAGTGAAGCAGCTGGGGTATTTATTCACTAACGCTCATTGGTGAATGGCTGAGGGATGCTTCCAGAGGGTGTTAATCCCCAGCACTTTAAGGCTGCCCTGCTAAGTGGCTCAGAGGACTTCTGCACTCAGAGAAAGCTCATTGGCAAAGATTTGCAGGTGCTTACAGTTGGAAGCTACTGGATAGCAAGCATATGAATAGGAAGTCCTGAGATTGTGTGGTCAGGGCACAAGAGAATCATGTAAAATAACCATATAATATTTCATCATATAACTATACTACTGTTTTTCTATTTGCTTTGAGAACAGATTTTAATTGTCCAAGTTTTAGAAGGAAGACAATTAGTATAACACTCATGTGAAATTTAGAAGAGGTACTTAAGAGATATATTAAATTATTTTATAATCAACATTGTAGAAAGATGAATGCATTGTTTTTGTTCAGAAGTTGTTCATTCACTTTATACCCATTAAGATGGCTATAATAAAAAGAAAGAAAGTAACAAGTATTTAGGAAGATGTAGAGAAATCGGAACACTTACACATTGCCAAATGAGAATGTAAAATGGTGCAGCCACTATGGAAAACAGTATGGTAGTTCAGCAAAAAAATTTAAATTGAATTAGCATATGATCCAGCAATTTGCCTCCCTCCTGGGTATATACTCAAGAGAATTAAAAGTAGAGACTTAAGCAGATAGATATTTGTGTTCCTCTGCTAAGAGTAGCTTTATGCAGAGTAAACAAAAGATTCAAGCAACCCAAATGTGTATCAATGCATGAATGGATAAAGTGTGGTATATACATACAATGGAATTTTATTCACCCATAAAAAGGAAATATGACATAGTCTATTACATAGGTGAGCCTTGAGGATATTATGCTAAGTGAAATAAGCCAGACTCAAAAGAACAAATACTGTCTGTATGATTCTACTTATATGAGGTACCTAGAGTAGTCAAATTTATAGGGACAGAAAGAAGAAGGGTAGTTGCCAGGGGCTGAGAGAGAGGGAAATGGAGAGTCATTGTTTAATGGGTACAGAGTTTCAATTTTGGAAAATGAAAAAAGGCTCTGGAGATGGATGGTAGCAATGGTTGCCCAACAATGTGAACGGACTTAATGCCATTAAACAGTACACTTAAAAATGGTTAAAATGGTGAATTCCACATTATATATGTCTCTTCCTTTAATAAAAAGAATTCAGCAAAAAATTTTTTTAAAAAATAAGTGGATGAGCTATTACAGGCCACAGCATGAAGTTTTTTAAGCAAAAAAGAAGATGTACATTAATTTCCCCAATATCTGCCATGCTGTACATACTTAGCTTTTTGAAATAGCAACTAGAGCCCTTGAAAACAGCAATTGCCATTCTGGGGCTCTCTGATGTTCTTGCCATCCTTACTCTAAATTCATTCACACCCAAAGTCTTCCTCATGCTAGAATAAAGCCAGCATTCAATCCAAAAATATTTGACCTGAGCTCTTCCTCCAAGATACAAGTCACTTGCAGTTGTGTGTTTCCAGTGTTGGTGAAGAGGAGCCAGGAGCTTTCAATATCCAGAAAGAATTGGCAGCACGGGTTGGCCGGTGGTGTCTGTGTTGAGAGCTGGTTCACCTGACCTCTTCAGAATGATTGTCAAAATCTGTTAAGGAAGCCCTCAAGAAAGGCAGTTTTCAGGCTGATCTATTGCCCACCCCTTCTCCGCCCCAGAGTCTGTTAGTTCAGTGTCTTTCTCAGAACAGGAACTCAGTAAATATCTCACGAATTAATGAATAAATAATTAAACCAATGAATCAATGAATGAATAAATGAAATTCTACAAGAAAAGCCCAGCAAGCCTGGAAAAAGCTGTGTCACCATTAGTTAATCAAATACCCCTGCAGAAGCCAGTCATGCTCTGGTCACCCGTCATTGAAGGAAATAGACTGGGAGGCACTGGGAGGACACGTCACCATAATCAAACCCCTGCCCAGTGAAACACCAGGCAGGCAATAAGCCCCATAGAGCCATCTCTTTCTGCACTCCCATCCCTGTGCCTCACAGTGCTTTCCAACATGGGAGCCGGAGGATAGAGCACAAACTTCCCAGCTGTTCCCTGGAGCCCTATCATCCAAGAAGGAAAAGGAGCTATGAGGAGGAGGCTGGGATGGCAAGGCTTAGGGTCCCCACACATACGCGCACTGAGTCAGATCAGCTCTGACTTTTATCTATTTGATATTTTAGTTTTCCACAGAAGATTCAAAGAGGGAGGCAAGTTTCCCCTCTAAAAGAAAAGATATGTGGAAAAACACTGGCCTAGCCACATGTTACATGATTATAATCTCCCAGAGCGCAAGAGACTGGAAATGTACCACCATCCCCTAGTACCTGGTACAATACCATGAACTTGATTAGGAAGTGTCTTGGGGTATCAGGCAAGAAGTGTCAATTACCTGGGTTCTAGTCCCAGCTCTATCATAAACCAGTTGGGCAAGCTACATGATAAATGTTGTTCCATCTTTACTCTTTAAAACAGTACCGCTCTGGAGATTTTTCTACGCTAACATCTCTTCATGAACTACCTCATTCATGATTTTATCAGCTTAGTTGAAATGTTTTATTTTAGCCAAAGACATCTGAATCGAGCCTTCACTTCTGCATTTGGTCAGCATCCTGCACCCGTGCACCTGTACATGCTGTCACCCTCTTCATTCCTCAACACTGCACCCCACATCCCACCGCACCTCACATCCCACCATACCCCACATTCACAACACCCCACATCCTATCCTGCTGCCCAGGGCACCCTGGGACTCCACTGCATCTCTTTCTAGATGCCAATTTAAAAAAATAAGTAGTTATTATACATTTACCCTTAAATATCTTCCTTAAAAAGTACTTAAATCTTATTTAATAAAGTAAACTGGTGGACAAAGCAAAAACTATAACCCAAATTGCCAAGTAACCCCAGAAATCCCAATAATTAGCTCAATTCTATTCTCCCACAATATAAGATATGGTTTTTATCCTCTGAATATTTATTTATTGTAGTAAGATGTGGTGCATCTAACCCAAACAGCTAGGGAGCTACCACTCTGCCCAACAGCTGTGCTTTCAAGTGGTTCAGTACATGACCACAAACACTGTGGCTGTATTTCTCTCTGTGAACACTATAAAAAGTCAAATATGTCGAGCGTGGTGGTTCAAGCCTGTAATCCCAGCACTTTGGGAGGCCGAGGCAGGTGGATCACGAGGTCAAGAGATCGAGACCATCCTGGTCAACATGGTGAAACCCTGTCTCTACTAAAAATACAAAAATTAGCTGGGCATGGTGGTGCACGCCTGTAGTCCCAGCTACTCGGGAGGCTGAGGCAGGAGAATTGCTTGAACCCAGGAGATGGAGGTTGCGGTGAGCCGAGATCGCACTATTGCACTTCAGCCTGGATAACAACAGTGAAACTCCGTCTCAAAAAAAAAAAAAAAAAAAAAAAAAAGTCAAATATGCCTATGCTTTTCCAAGTTCACTCGGACCAAAAAAAATCACCTATCCCACAGACTATCAATAAAATAGCCCCAAATAGTCCAAATAAATACATAATAAACATTTAAATTACTCTGGGCTGAATTTCTTTTTACATTGTAATTCACCGTAATTAGTAAAATCCTGTTAAAATATTAATATGGGATATCTGGTGAACTGGTCAAGTTTAATAATCTCTCTACATATGAATGGCAAGAATATATTAATATATTATAAGGTCACTCTCCTGTCAAAGGTATAATTAATATGGACAGCACAGGTAAGCCACCAGGGAATCAGTTTTTTAACATCCAAAAGTATAGAGAATAATGTAGAAACCTTTCCATATCTATCAGCCCCAGTCACCAGTTAATTATTGAATTTTGCCAATTCAACTACTTTTGAAAGGTCAATTTGTAAATGTCTTATAATCTTTTGTATGTGTGTTCACAAAAATCAAACATGCACATGGTTGTTTGAGGGCAGAGAAATTAGAAGAGAGTACTATCCCCTCTGATGGAGGAGGGACTGCCTGATATGTTGCCTTAGGCTAAAGCCCCAGGTCTCCAGGTGCTGAGATAAGCTAGAAGGAAGGATGACAAAGTTTGAATCCCCTGTAATTCTGAGAAATGAGACAGGCCCCCTGTAATACCTGGGAAATGAGACAGACAGCATAGCTCATCCAGGTTCTGACTCACGTGGAGAGCCTCTCCCCATGTCAATCATAACAAAGAAGAAATCGGCTTTGCCCTCAGAGATGCATATGGCAACAATTCTGATTTGGGGGTGAGTCCAGGTTGAGTTAGGGTATAGGAGGTGGACTGACATTTGCTGAGTGCCAACTATGTGCCAGTCAAAACCTTACATTAGTACTTCTTTACCCTGACAACCAGTTCATAATCACCTGGAAAACAGGAAGGAAACCTGGGAAGGCCTGGGACCACTCCAGACCAAGTATTTCCCAGTCAGAACCATTACTTTACTGTAATCCTCTCAACAGCCTCAAAAAAATAGGTACTGCTGTGTTCAGATATGACATAGACATTAAACAGCAGGGCCAGAATTTAGAGCCATGGCTATCTTCTTTCCAAAGAAGAAGATAGCCCCAGCACTAGAGACTAGCCACTCTGGTCTCCATTTAGACCATAAAATCCATTCAGAAAGTAACTCCCAGTTCCAGCCCATTAGTAGGTACTTCATAGGTATTTTAAATGGAATAAATAAATATGTCATGTTCTAGAACTTTAGTTAGGAAGGTAAGTTTGTCCAAATAGTTCGGATTAATGAAACAAAGACTCAGACTGCAAATGTAGGCCTAGGCTAACAAAAAAAATTTACAAAGCCATTCATTCCTTCACTAGGGATAAAATGTTCACTCTATTCATCATCTCATCAAATAAGCTTTGGTCTCCTTGCCTGTTTTCTCATTGGGATTCTAATTACATGACTATTAATTTGATATTGTCCCACAGCTCTTTGATAGTCTGCTCTGAGTTTTGTTTTTTGTTTGTTTGGTTTTTTGTTTGTTTGTTGTTGTTGTTGTTGTTTGTTTGTTTTGTCTTGGTTTTCACTTTTTTTTTCCTTTGTGTTTCAGTTGGGGCAATTTCTACTGACTTGTCTTCAAATACCCTAGTTCTTCAGCAGGGTCACATCTAGCACTAAAAATAACAAAATTATTAGTTTTCACTGTGTTTTTCATCTCCAGCATTTCCATTTGGTCCCTTTTTATTATCTCCATCTCTCTAAATACCCTTAATATGTTCATGCATGCTATCTCCCTTTTCCACTGGATACTTTAATATATTAATCATTACTACTTAAATTTTCTTTCTGATAATTCTAACATCAGAATCATATCTGAGCCTGATTTTGTTGAACTGCTTTGTCTCTTGACTGTGTTCTGTTCTTCTGTGTCTCTCTGTGTGTCTTATAATTTGAAGGTTAATAGTCACTGAGGTACATAGTTTCATGTCTGGATATGGAAACAACCTTTTCTAGGCCTCTACTGTGAGCAGTTCTGTGGAACAATGAAGTGAAGTCCTGACTGAGTGAATGTAAAGGAGAACTGGAATAGAGGTATTGGAGTCAGTGAGCACAGACAGCTCTTTTGAAGTATTTTGCTATTTAGAGCACAGACATGGGGAAGTAAACGGAAAGAAAAGTGAGGCTAAGGGAGGCTATTTTTAAGGTGAGAGGAATAATAGCATAATTGATGCGAATGATACTGATTCTGTAGAAAGGGAAATTTGACTGAGGTATGTTTTAAAAAAGGAAGAATTGCTGGTATAATGTTCTTAAGTAAGTGAGGGGGATGGGTCCTGTGCAAAGTGGAGGAGCAGGTCCTGGATGGGAGTACAGTCTGTCTACGGTTATAGATGGGAAGTGGAGTGTGCAAGCCCAGATGTGGTAGGTGGGTGGATGTGGTGGAGGGAATCTGCAAAACTCCCATTCTGATTACTTCAATTTCCTCAATGCATAGGGAGCAAGGTCATCAGCCCAAAATAAGAATGTGGAGTGAGTATCGCAGGTTTGTGGAGAGATAAGAAAGTATGAAATAGTCATTTAGGAGAACAGAGAAAATGAAAGAACTAAGGAAATGTAATGTTGATTGCCAAGAAGCATTCAAGGCCCATTTGAGGTTTGTGGTCATTAATTAAGATAAGGCCAGTGAGTTGTATGATTTTTTTTCTTAGATGCCTATGATGAATTACAGGTGAGGAGTTAATTTTAACTAGGGTGGTAGTTTTGTCATGCAAACACAACCAAGTGATAAAGGGACACTGGAGTTGAAAGTGTACACACAGCAGTGATTGAAAATAAGTGATTATGTACAAAAATTAGCCAGGCATAGTGGCAGGTGCCTATAATCACAGCTACTTGGGAGGCTGAGGCAGAAGAGTCACTTGAACCCAGGAGGTGGTAGTTGCCATGAGCCAAGATCACGCCACTGCACTGCAGCCTGGGCAACAGAGCAAGACTTCATCTCAAAATAAATAAATAAGAAAATAAGTGATTATGGAATTCAAGCTTGGTGAGTCGGGAGAAGTTAAAACATGAAAAGATCAAGAAAGTGTGAAAAGGTGGTAGGGTCAAAAAACTGGAGATCCGGTAGAGTTGAAGGATTTGTACTTCAGGGTACCGGAGAGATGGTTGAAATGGAGAGTATGAAGGAGATGCCCTTAATGCTGACGACAGGCCTAGGGAATGACCACACCAGGTGCAGGCAAGTAGGAGATGAGTGAAGTAGTGTGAAAGACAAACTATTGAGGTGAAAGAGAGTTTAAGGAATCGAAAGACCAGGATGCTGCAAGGATATTGAAATCACCAATTATTAAGACAAAAATAGTGACAGGAAAAGTAACAATAAGCTAGGGTTTAAATTATCAAGAAATGAGAGGGTTCCTCAAAAAGCTAAGCATAGAATTACCATTATGACACAGCAATTACACTCTTAGGAACACACCCAAGGAAACCTAAAGCCAGGACTAGAACAGACCCTTGTACAGCATTATTCTCAATAGCCAAAAGGTGGAAACAACCCCAATGCCATCAACAGATGAGTGGATAAACAATGGAATATTACCCAGTCATAGGAAAGGATGAAGTTTTGATCCATGCTACAATGTGAATAAACTTTTAAGACATTGTGAATAAACTTTGAAGACATTGTGCTAAGTGAAATAAGCCAGATCAAAGGACAAATATTGTATGATTCCAGTTACACAAAATACCTAGAATAGGCAAATCCATGGAAACAGAAAGTAGATTAGAAGTTGCTAGGGGCTAGAGAGAGAGGGGAATAGGGAGTTGTTGCTTAATGATTACAGAGTTTCTGTTTAAGGTGACGAAAAAGTTTTAGAAATACACAGTAGTGATTGTTGCACAACATTGTGAATATGATTGATGCCACTGAATTATACAATTAAAAATGGTTAAGATGGCAAAGTTTGCTACATGTATGTACATCAATTTTTCAAATTAATAATGTAATATGCCCCAAATCATTGAACTATACATTTTAAATGGTAAATTCTATGATATGGAAATTATATCTCAATAAAGTCATTAATAAAAATGCAATGAAATGAGGGGACTGTGCAAGTGATCACAAGAGGCACAGAACAGTGAGAGGCAGTGAGTGGCCTAGTGAGGTGACATGAGAGGCAGACCTTCCATCAGGCTGGGGAGCAGGGGTGGGCAGGATGGTCTAGCAGCTTCATTACCCAGAAAACCCACCACATAGAAATGTCTGGCCCTAGGCCACATCTAACTAACCAAATTGCAACCAGAAAGATTTGGTGGGAACCCCACAAAAGTCTGTTCTCATGACAAAGTTCACTCTAAGTCCACAGGTCAGAAAATCAAGCAAGTTGCAATTACCTTTCTCCCACCTGCCACACTTCAGGGAAATCCTGTTCCTACATTTTTCCTTCACCAGATGCAGTGGGTAGGGCTACCCCTACCCTGCACCATGAGGCAAGAGAAGTGGAGAAGCCCATTGCCAGCTCCACACTCTAATCCAGCCCACTCTTCTTCGGCCCCGCCCCAAAATTCCTCTTGTCTCTTTGTGGAAACTCATTATCACTGAACAAACTAATTTTAACCCATCTTATCTGTTCCTTCCCTTCCATCCCCACAGCCTCTGTTAATTCAGACCTGTGCTATAATTTCCTAACTAATCATCCTGTTCTAGCCTCACTTCCTTCACCATCTCCATCACTGGAAGCTTTCAGCCTCCCCCATTAATATGAGTTTCTGTCATCTCCTCCCATTAAACACTCCCATTCTTAGTAAGCATTCATTCTAGGTTAAAGTTGGGTATTGCTATGAAAACACTGCTCCAAAATCATCTCCAAATTACCCCCTTCCAACAGATTGCTGCTCCTTAAACCTCTTAGACACAGACATTCCAGAGCTGCCACTGCCTCCACATTGCTGCCAGAGTGATCTCTCTAACGAAGACAGAATCCTATGCCTGCTTAAAACTCTTCACTGGCTCCCCATTGTCCTGTGAGTTTATCTACCTTATTTACCATGGTGCTGAAAGTTCTCCATAATGCTCCCCTCTCTCTAACCTCATCTCTTACTTCTTCCACACTTAGGCTCCTGAAACACTGAGCTAGGTATAGCTCCCAGGTCCTGTATATAATCCAGGGCCTGAGGCCTAGATTTATCTATTCATCCAGCATGGTACCAGCACATAGGAAGCTCCTGAGCAAACACACGCTGAGTGAATACACTAATTGAAATCATATTCCATATCAATCCCATATGTTAGAAAAATTTTTCTATATCAGCTTTAAGTGCCCAAGAAGTGGCATATTTATCTTATCATTTTGATAAGGCAACATCGACTTTTCATGCCTTTTGCAGTTTCTGGAACACAACAGACCATCATTAAAGACTGAGTGACTGGCTAAATGGATGGATAGATGGATGGATGGATGGATGTATAAATAGATGGAGAGATGGATGGATGGATGCATGGATGATGCATGGCTGGATGCATGGATGAATGGATGGATGGATGGATGGATGGATGGATGCATGGGTGGATGCATGGATGATGCATGGCTGGATGCATGGATGAATGGATGCATGCATGCATGGGTGGATGCATGGATGGATGGATGCATAGATGGATGGCTGGACACATGGCTGGATGGATGCATGGATGATGCATGGCTGGATGCATGGATGGATGGATGCATGGATGGATGGATGCATGGGTGGATGCATGGGTGGACAGATGGACAGAGAACTGTGAGAGAAGGTAAGTAACATTAGGAGAACTCCCCCTCTCAATGGTGAGTTCTTGAGTACAGAGAACATGTCTTAATTCTTCGCATTTTCAATGCTTAAAACACAGTCTAACACAAAAAGTTTTTAACAAATATGAGAATAAATGAATGTGCAATTACATGAATTACATATATATCATTTCTATTGTAAACCTTGGTTTAACAGATACAGTGTTTGATTAACTATCTTATGTGAAATCATGTTTCAGATATAAAAAGTCCAAATATAGAAATTTCTACTAATTAGAAAAGAATTTCAATGATTAAAAGAAATCTTCACATCTGGAACAACATGTAAAAATTGCAACTGCTAATGTTACCTATCTTTAGGGGTACCAATATTCTAAAAATGACAAAATAAAGTATATTGTAGATCATACGTAGGAAAAAATTTCATCATTAATATTTCCTAAAAACAAATTTCTATTATTTTATTAATAACATTTGTCCTTTAACATACATTCATTGTAAAATGTTAAAGCTATAGAACTATAATTAAATAAAAGGAAGAAAATAAACAATCACCCATAATCACCCACCAGAGATAACTCTTGTTAACATTTAGTATTACAATATGTCCTAGAATGGACACAGGGAAGGGAAAAAAAACACACAGGGGCCTGTCAGAGGGGGTAAGGGGAAAAAGAGCATCAGGATAAATAGCTAATGCATGCCGGCTTAATACCTAGGTGATGGGTTGATAGGTGCAGCAAACCACTGTGTCACACATTCACCTAGGTAACAAACCTGCACATCCTACACATTGCACATGTATCCCGAACTTAATTTTTTAAAAGAAAATAAATATGTTCTGGTATTCTTCTTCCTGTGTGTTTACATATGCATGTATATAATATAAACAAAATGAGAATACCGTATAAGCTGCTTTTTATTTAGCAATTGTTTCTTAAAAGCAGAGCCTGAAGAACAAGCTGAGATGCTACTATTTTATTAAGCATTATGATCCCAGAGAAGCAGGGCAAAGGAGGAGAGAGGCAGGGAAGAAGTCTCTAGAGGGTGCACTGCCATGATGGCTGCCTCTGGTGTGAGGTGCAGTGGATCCTTGAACTCATGGAACCACCCTCTGAATTGAACTGCCATGTCTGAGTCTAGTCCACCCAGGCAGGCGAAGGAGAATGTTTACACTAGCTTCTGTGTCTCATTGGTCAGCTTTTACCCTGCAGGGCACTTACTGTCCCATCTCCACTTCTGGATTATGTATAGGCATTAGGAAGACCTTTGGCATCTGACACTCCAGTGGCCATGAGGAAGCGAAGAGGTGGAATATAAGAGACACATTGTGAGGGCATAAGCTAAGGCAACATTGGGTGGTGTCTGTGTGTAGTTGGTCGCAGCTCATGCAGCCCAGCTGGCTGCTGCAGTAACAGCTGGCAAGGATTAACTGGCCTAAGAACAGAGGAGGCAGAGGTCATCTGATGTATACTTAAAGATGCAGGATAAAGATTCATTAGTGCTCTCCCATTACAACTGGCCTCTATAATAAATTTGACATCTCCACTTTCATGAGAATAGTCCTGTTCTCACTTCTTCCCCACAGAGGTTAGGTTGGGGGTGGAGTCAGCATCCCCTACAGGTTGGTGGCCAGCCACAATTTCTAAAAGAGCTTCAGACAAGAGAGTTAATGAAAAAAAAAAAGCTACAGTTTCTTCTGCCATAGCCATTCCCACATTGAAATGTGTCATCTCCCTTCCTGCCACCCATTCCAGAATTGTCTCAACTTTAGCCAGCAATTTGACTGTTCTTGGGTTTCTCTCCTGGCACAGTCACCTACACCTTCATCCCCAGGAAGCCCAAGCCCTTCATTGCTTTGCCTTTGTCAGACCATGATTGCTGCAACTGCTCCTTTACCCTTGTCCTTGGGCACAGAAAGTCCAGGCAATACCCAGTGAATCCCCTGGGTTCCATATACACTCCTCCCTGTTCACTTTGTGGGGCAACACCCCTAGCTCTCTCCTGCTTTCCTCTTGGTAAACAGGGTCAATTATAATCACCCCATCCCAGTCTGTCTTTGCTTTCTGGTGCACTGACATGAGGAACCTAAATTGGCCGTGTTATTCCCATCTTCCAGTTGGATGGAGCTCTTACTGTCTTATTTGTCCTGGAGAGAAGCAGTCCCTCACCCTCCCCCATCCTGAACCGAGACCTCTGTACCCATCAGAACCTAGTATTACAGAAATGAAAAGGACAAATTGTACAAAAGGGTCACAGGGATCTTTGTATCAGAGGGGCCATTCCTGCTCCTTTACCCCTGCAGATTCACATATTCTGGTTTTGGGAGACATAGCACCATATGATGGCCATTGCTGCAACATCTGAAACCACCGGAAGTTTTTTCTCAACTGTCACCTTTCCTGAGCCTCTGTTAGGTTATTCTGCCTTTCCATTAGGCTGGCTATTTTCGAATAATGGATTATATGGGACTCAACGGTCACTACCCCAGTTTCACTTCCTCTGGGATAAAATATGTCCCTTGGTCTAAAGCTATGTTGTGTAAATATCGTGTCAATGGATCAATCAATGTATTGCTAGATGCACTGCTAGCAAGGAAGGTAAACCCACATCTGGAGTCGAAATCAGTTATAAGAAATGAGGCCTGGTGTGGTGGCTCACACCTGTAATCCTAGCCCTTTGGGAGGCCAAGGCAGGAGGATCACTGTGGCCAGGAGTTGGAGACCAGACAGGGCAATATAGTAAGGCTCCACCTCTACAAAAAATAAAGTTTTAAAAAATTAGCTGGGCACAGTGACATGTGCCTGTAGTACAAGCTTACTCGGGAGGCTGAGGTAGGAGGATTGCTGGAGCCCAGGAGTTGGAGGCTGCAGTGAGCTATGATCACATCACTGGTGCCCAACCTGAGTTACAGAGCAAAGACCCCATCTCTCTCTCTCTCTCTCTCTCTCTCTCTCTCTCTCTCTATATATATATATATATATATATATATATATGTAATTTTTAATTTTAGAAAAAAATAATTGTTGCCCTGTTAAGGTGTAATTGAAGTGATGCCATACTAAGAGCTGAGCATGAGTCTCTGCTGCTGGCAAGGGAGCACTCAGCAGTGGTGGTAGCTGGATTGCTTTGGCGACAAGGACCCCATACCACCAGTTCCCTTGGTCTGAGGCCAGGTTGTATAAATAGCACTTTAACACATCAATCCCCCTCTCGAAGCCTCCAGCCCTGCTACATGGCCACTTTGGTCATGGTTCATTGCATCAGCAAGGAGAGCCTGAATGATGGCCACACTGTGAGTTTCTCTGTCCATACATTGGGCAGTGAAGTTTTAAGTGTGTAAATAGAGAAGAGAGTGAGAAAGAGTGAAAGGGAGGTATGAACAATGGTTTGGAAGTTCTGCTGGGATCAAAGGATCAGTAATTGAGGGTACCAAAGAGAGTCAGCTGGAAATAGGGACAGTAACAGGATCCATGAAATTGAGATGAGGGAGGGGGTGCAAATGCTGAAGCTATCAAGGTCTGGGGTATGACCATAGGAGTGAGTGGCTGAGGGAGGTCGGAGCACCTTGGTGGCCAAAGCTAGCACCGTCATGATGCAACTGCACATGCAACTCACATGTATTTTGGGCACATGTTTGGGCTGGTACAAACCCGTCAGGTCCTGTGATTCCTTCAGCATATAAGCTACTTTCTTGCAGAACAAAAACCACAGTTCTCCGCTCAGGTTATGCTTAGATTTGACTCCAGTTGTCAGTCTGGAGTCTATAAGGGTGGCAAGGGCAGAGACTTTCAAAAAGAAAACTCCTCCTGTGGGGTGCCTTCTGCAGATGCATTCACTGCATTGTCTCCAAGCCAAGGAATGTGTGCAGCCTCTGGGAGCTGGAAAGGGCAAGGAAATGGATTCTCCCCAGAGCCCCAGGAAGGAACACAGCCTTGCCAAGACCTTCATTTTAGCCCAGTGACACCCATGTCAGGTTCCTGATCTCCCGAACTACGAAATCATAAATTTGTGTTGTTTTAAGCCACTAAGTTTGTGGCGATTAACAACAGCAGCCATAGGAAACTAACACACATAACTAATTTCTTGTTTGAGGGCTTTTTGATTATTTTCAACTTTTTTCTCATTATGAACAACAATACAATGAAACTTCTTATAGCTTAATTCTTTCACGTGTCCACAGTTTTTCTTAGTTCATAGATATAACTTGTTGGGTCAAAGGCTCTGCAAAATTTAATAGCCCTTTATATGTATTGCCTTCTAGAAAGAGAAGAGTAGTCTGAAATACCATCGCACATGAAAATTTCCAACAACAGAAAGTATTCTTTTGGTTTTATAAAATATTTAGTAATTTGACAGGCAAAAATAGTACCTAAGTGTTTTCAATTGTATTTTCATTACTGATAAGCCTGTACTATGTGTTTAAGCGTTCTTCCATAGAGCAGGAACATAGCAGCCATTTAAATTTCTTCTTTTGTAAATTATTTCAAATCCTCTGTTCATTTTCTCTTCAGGTGTTCATCTTTTCTTACTGCTTTGTAAAAAGGTCCATTTATGTCACACATATTGAAAATAGTTACAATTTGATTTTAATGTTTGATATTTCCAGAAGTTTTAACTTTTTATAATCAAATTTATCAATCCTTTCCTTTATAATTTCTGCTTTTAATATCACATTTCAAACTATCTTTCTCATTTCTACATTCATATAAATATTTATCTGTGTCTTCATTTATTGCTTTTATAGATGAATGTTGTGACTTAAGAATCTAACTTCAGTTTTTTCTCGATGCTTACAAGTCTCCGTAAAGAACGCATCAAATATCTGCCTTTTGCCACTATAATAGATTTAAAGATGATATTTCAAAACAAATTATGCAGACTTGAATCCTCAGCTTTTAAAGAAATTCCTATTTGAAAGTTAAAAAGTTGTCAAAGAAGAGCAATTTTTTTTAATGTTTTAAATTATCAGTCTCACAACTTCACATTTATCTTGATGTATCAGACATCTAACCCCTCAGGAAATGATCTCACTTGTGAAACAAATAACCACAGCATAAACAAAATAGGGTCATATTTTCCAGTAAAAAAACACCCAAATTTTCAGCAGCACAGCAGAGAAAGAAAAATCCCACATCCTTTGTGTTTCATTATACATTACTAATGTCAATACTTGAAACTAAAAGGTCTCCAAATGTGGATCACAGAAGCCAGGAAAATTCCTTCACCCGTCTCTTACCCTACTACCATCCTTCTCCTTCGAATTCCTGGAGATAAGACATGTTTTCATCTGCTCTGCAGTTTTGCTCATGAGAACACAGAGCTCTACATTGGCTTAAATAATGTTTCACATCATGTAAAAAGGATAAAGTAATCATAACTTAATTTCCAATCATTTTTAATGTTACTATTTGTCTTTCTAAAAGGAACACTGGCTTGTTAAAAAGAAAATATGCCCTATGTATCTACAGCAAAAATAGGAAAGCCTCGACTATATCTGGTGGCTCTCATAAATTTAGGCCAGATGTGCAGAGCAAAACCTTTAAGTGAAAAACTGACAAAGCCATTAAACCAGGATGTATAAATTACTCACTAACTGGACCTTCCAGTTATACAAATCCAAATGAATGGTCATGGTCCTTTACAAATCCTTAAATTTTTGGTTTCATGGCTGGGCGTGGTAGCTCACGCTTGTAATCCTAGTACTTTGGGAGGCCCTGGAGGGTGGATCACTTGAAGTCAGTAGTTCAAGACCAGCATAGCCAACATGGTAAAACCCCATCTCTACTAAAAATACAAAAATTAGCCGGGCATGGTGGCACACACCTGTAATCCCATCTACTTGGAGGCCGAGGCAGGAGAATCACTTGAACCCAGGAGGCAGAGGTTGCAGTGAGACAAGATGCATTCCAGCCTGGGTGACAGAGATTCTGTCTCAAAAACGAAAAAAAAAAAACAAAAAAAAAAAACTTTTGGTTTCAGAATTTGTTTCTGTCTGTTTCCAGTGGTGGGGATGATAAAGAAAATAACATCAATGTAAAATAATGTAATGAACTGTATATATATATATATATATATATATATATATATGCCAAGACTTAATAAAATTTTTAAATAGAAGTATTCTAAGTACTTCATAGATATTAATTCATTTAATCTTCTTAAGTATCATTGTTATCAGCCCCATTTTACATGTGAGGAAACTAAGACACAGAGAAGTTAAGTAAATTTAATAATGTTTATCATCCGGTAAGTAGCAGGATTGGAATTTGAGCCCAGAGCTCATATTCTTTTTTTTTTTTTTTTTTTTTTTGAGACCGAGTTTCGCTCTTGTTACACAGGCTGGAGTGCAATGGCGCGGTCTCGGCTCACCGCAACCTCCGCCTCCTGGGTTCAGGCAATTCTCCTGCCTCAGCCTCCTAAGTAGCTGGGATTACAGGCGTGCGCCACCATGCCCAGCTAATTTTTTTTGTATTTTTAGTAGAGACAGGGTTTCACCATGTTGACCAGGATGGTCTCGATCTCTCGACCTCGTGATCCACCCGCCTCGGCCTCCCAAAGTGCTGGGATTACAGGCTTGAGCCACCGCGCCCGGCAAGAGCTCATATTCTTAACCACACACTGTGATATAATTCAATGATACCTTCAGAGCCAGGGTTCTTCACATGAGATCCACAAGCTAATTCAAGGCCATGGGTGGGCATCAGGAAGTCTACGAATCTCCCAAAACTGTATGTAAATATCTACATGCATATGTTTATCTATACTTTATCAGATTCTCAAATGACTCTGTTATTTAAAAAAAAAGAAAAAGGTAAAGTGCCATTACTTCAGGAGTCAGTGCTTCATAATAGAAACAGTATGGGTTTGCCCGATATGAAACTGGTCATAACACCACTTGGCCATTTATTAGCTCTACAAACTTGAACGAGTTAATTGCCCTGTCTAAACTTCATCTTCCTTATCTCTATGTGGAAATAATAACAACTACCTTGCCTTATAATAAATATTAGAGCCAGTATCTGACACTAACAGGTGTCTAGTAAAGTCATAGATGCTTTCATTAGTGTTGTTCCTGTAGTTGTTAATTTTTTTCCTTTGATTTTAATATAGCTTACTAAACTATCATCCCACATAGTAGTCTTGCCATGAAATATTATGATTTTTTTTTGACAGATCTCACTCTGTCACCCAGGCTGGAGTGTAGTGGCACAATCTCAGCTCACTGTAACCTCTGCCTCCTGGTTTCAAGCAATTCTTCTGCCTCCACCTCCCAAGTAGCTGGGATTAAAGGTGCCCACCCCTACACCCCGTCTCTACTAAAAATACAAATATTATGAGATTTTTAAGGACCATAACCTAGTGTCCAACTGAGACTGAGACAATCCAATCTAAGGTAGGAAGTGAATGGCAAGGAGTTAAAAGGAGGGGTCTCTTCACACCCTGCCCTGACTGTGATGGTGAGTCTCTAATCTTTTTCTTTCTTGAGCTTTAAGAAATTTCCTGACGTTCCCCATTTCCCAAGGATAAGAAAGAGAAATATATTATGTTAAAGGTGTTTTGAACCTTTAACATAAGAGAACTTGAAGAGAAGTACTTAAAATTCAAGACACTATTATCCAGAGAGATCATGGAAAACTGTAGAAACTAGAGTAAACTTAACCTGAAAAATTAAAGAATGACAGCATGTCAAGTTGGAACTTGAAAAAATCACTTTGCTCACAGTTAAACTGGCTGTAAAATACATGTCACAGTTAAACTGGCTGTAAGAAACATTTAAACATAATGAATCATTCAACTCAATTTTATATTCCTCTGTGGGTGATTCATTTCATTCTCATCATCCTTGACCATGTTGCCTTTTACTTATACCTAAACTTGAAATCTCCTCTAGCCTGACCTGATGAAATCTTACACACCCTTCAGTCTCCTCTAGGAAAAAAGGAAATGCCTTCTTCATGAGACTTTATGACCTGCCAGCAGCATTTTCTCGTGTCTCTGAATTCCTGCAATTCCTCATTTATACACTCTCAAGGCGCTTAGCACACTGTTGACTATTGCCATCATTTGTGTAACTGTCCACAGCTTTGTTCTTTCTGTCTTTCCACTACTAAAACTCTTTGACAGCACGAACAATGTTTCATTCATCTGTGCATCCATCTTAGCAGTAGTTATTCAAAAAGAGTTGTGAGATAATTCCATGGAAAATTGAACGAACATGGAAGTTTTTTAGGAAAGAGATTCTATAGTAATTTCAGCCTGGGATTAGAAGAGTAAGCAGAAGTGCAATTTGCTAATTGTCTTTCCCTGTTAGGGACACTCATCAATATTTGTTCTATAGCTACAACATACACTTTATAGTCTCATCCCTTTTTACTTTGCCTCACTTTCTGCATAAGTAATTACAAAAAAGGAAACAAGATAGAAATAAGTAAAAGCCATTAAATACCTACAACTTTAATGTATTCGGTGCAGGTCCAGATAGCTCAGGGAGCTAGACTCATGGAGTTCATAAAATCAAGACAATGGGTTGGTTTCTTTATAGACTGATTTCCCCCAAAGGACTCTTACTCTTTTTCAGGTGTTAAGATGGAAAGGTGCCTTTACTTACACAGTACGTGTTTTACTAATAGCGCATTTTTTTCACTTGTGACAGTCCAAGCAGACTCTCAATGTCCTGTCGTCTGAATCAGAGAATAGAGAATTTGTCCCAATGCAAACTGAGGAGCAAAAGGGTTACATTTGGGGATAAGAGCCAAGTCATGCATATCCTGCCAAGAATGCTGCAGCCCCCACCCACCTCATTTCACTGCAGCCCTCGAACCTTTCATCACTTTGTCCTCCTGGTTCCCTGTCCATACCTCTTACCAAATAACTTACCCCTTGTTTCTAATATCTGCACAAAGGATCCAAAATAGGACAAATCACTGTTTTCCTAGACTTGGTCACAGTCTTACAAATCCCACAGACGTTCTAGGGACCACCCGTATCAGAATCACCTGGGGTGCTTACTTCAAATGCAGGTCTCCAGGCTCTGAACCAGACACTCTGGAGAGGGGTCTAGGGAATCCACATTTTAAACAAGCACTCTGGATTATTATTATGACACTAACATTTAAGAACCATTGCTCAAAAAAAAATGAGCATTTCTACATATTTACTATTGTTTACCCTAACAATTTCAAAGAGAGAGAGGAGAAATTCACATACACACGTGGCCAAAAAAAAATCATTCAAAAGTCTAACATAATAGTAATGTTTGCTTAAAACAAAACTTACCCAAAAACTGAGTACTAAACTCATCATGAGAAAACACTGTCAAGCATGTTTTAAGTGTTTGGGGGAACATAATTGCAGATGAGAATGCCGCAGAACGAGGCACAAACCCTGCACCCTCTGGACTGCTTCCAGCTACTCTCCCTTGCACAGAGCACATGCCTATGAACTTATGCTGACTCTTTTCATTATAGCTTTCTCAGGGTAAAGCGTGACTAGGTAAGATAGGATTTCACTCTGTATCACTCTTTTAGTTTTTCCAGAATCTCGTGGAGGAAATGAAGTGATACCTCATGCAAGATGCTGCAGGCCTCTAATCAAAGGGCTGGAAATCTATGCAAGGGGATTTGATGGAAGGTAATGGGTGTTAATGGCTGCTCACTGTGACCTGTAAGTCATTCCAGCTCCTCTCATTCTTAAGGTTATTTCAGGGAGGTAAATGACTATCAAGTCCAAAACCAAAATTAGGTAGGCATGGAAAAGAAAGCAAAAAAACACACTCCATGCTATGTTCTATTATATTCCCCTTATAGATCCTATAGAATAAGAGTAAACTGCGTGACCATTTTCTCATATAATTTAAAAATCTTTTTCACTATAAATAGCAACATTGTTGACATTTTTAAGAACAGGAAAAGTTAACAAACAAACAAAAACATAATCTCATCAACCCCACACAATCACTGGCTCCAGACTTCTTTCATCAGCTTATTTTACAGAGTCAATCATTTGAGCATCATCTGTGATTACCACTGGTTTACTTATTATTTTGTCATTGGTTTTATTACATGTTATTTCATATTCGGTTGATCCACAGGAAATTACTACTACTTAACTATTTAACTTTTAAAAATAGCAGTCTCTTATGGTTCAAACTAGTGTTTTTCCTATTTATTATCTGAAAGGCAGAATAATGTTTATTACGTGGATATGCTGCTGCTTTCTTAATCAGTACCTGTTATTAGTAACCAGAACCTATCACTCCCCTATTCACGTTAGCACAGATTGCATGAACAAAAGAACGGGCTTAAAAACTAGCTTCTCACAAATATTTGAACATATTTACATTATACTTTTATATGAAGTAAGAATTTGTCAAATAAGAACTTCAGCACAATTTGCAGTGAAAATAAACCTAGCCACTGGGATGCTTAATTAATGGAACAGCTCAATGCCATCTGCCCAACAAACTGAAAATACACTGCTCTCCTCTCCTGGAATAGCTATTATAAGGTGTATGTACTAGATTCAGGGTTAGCCCTAGTTTGTTTGTTTGCACATACATGAAAGAGAGACAGAGAGAGAGAGAGAGAGAGAGAGTGTGTGTGTGTGTGTGTGTGTGTGTGTAGACCCGGCTTTAAGATTACACTATAAAAGCAAGGTTTATTTCTTCATTCCGACTTTTAAAAGCTTGACTCTGGTCAACTTTTCTCATCTTTGGAGACCTCAGCAAGGCACCTGCTTTCCAGAAGCACGGGCAAGTAAACCTGCTACTTCTCTAGCTCTCGGGTTTGGTTTCTTCCTTTAGGTGTCAACAACCGAGAAGGCCACCATGGGACGGGTTTTATTCCACAAACCCAAAGCAGGAGGAAACTGGTAACTCCCTTTCCGCTGCTGAATGTCAGAGCCCAGCTCCCTCTACCCAGGCAGCCCGGCTACCACCTGCCCAAGGAAAGCCCCAACCCCAGGTCCCAAGCAGACCTCTCCAAGCCTTTACAAGTCAGTGCTCTTGCCCCTGCCAAAACCTCCGGGACTCCCTTTCTGTTGCTTCTTCCTCAAAAAGATGTGGTGAAGTTGAAGCAATGTATCATCACATACATCTTGGGAATTTTTGATTACAGGCCTTGAAACACCTGAAGGAAAAAAGCTCATAAGTTCTTCCTGTCCTGCTGTGCTTGTTTATAAATCAGAAGCCATTTTAAAACGCTGTCCAGACTTGAGTAAATCAAGCCAATGGTTTCGTTTCATCCATTCTCTTACATAAGTAGGTGGTGATTTTTTTATCAGGAGGGGCAAAATTCAAATTATTCTTGGGCCCACTCTACATCCCATAAAAAGAAACTTGACCAGATAGTTTCCATTAAAAAGGCGATTTCCAATCCATGCTATGATCCACAGCCATTCGAATGGGATCTTTAACTCCTTCAGGTAACTCTGTGGGGGTTTTCTGATAGCTATTTTGAAACAGTAAAAGGTCAGTGCAACCTGAAACATTTCCTATGTAATTTTTGTCTATATCTAAGTGACCCTGCGGAAGTAGCAAGTTTGCTTTCCCATGCTCCTGAAAAACAGTGTGCCTTGCTGAAGTCTCCAAAGATGAGAAAAGTTGATCAGAGTCAAGCTTTTAAAAGCCTGTAATCTCAGCACTTTGGAGACAGGGTTTCACCAATGAAGAAATGAATCTTGGTTTTATAGTGTAATATTAAAATCAGTTCTACACACACACACACACACACACACACACTTGTGCTAATGCACAGAGAAGGCTAATGCCTGAAGTCTGTGGGTAGGAAGTATATCCAGGTCCAGCAGTGCTATCACAGATGTCCCTTACCTCTCACGAATTCAGTTCATCAACAGCTGTTTACGGAAGACCCACTTGGCAATCCACAGTGGTGATGCCCCTAAATCCAAGACCACTGGGAACTCACCTGAAGTCAAACAAATTTATGCTCATTGATTCTGGCTTAGCAAGGGAAAGACTGTCCACTATGTGAAACCATGGGCTGGCTCAGTAAGAGGGTGTTAGATGGGGCTTTTCCTAAGCTTTGAGCTTATGTCAGGCAATTTGGGGTAGGATTCAAGGAAGTACGAGTTTCCTGTGAATTGGGTGTTGTCAGCAAGTGGAATAATTCTATGATTCAATCTCTTAACAAACCTTAATTATCTAGGAGACAGAAAGAATGGAAAGACTCAGACATGACGGCAGAGAGCACTTGTTTTTTTCCCACTTTATTAGAATCACCTGGTCTGACACTGATGCTCCATGAAAGTGTTAATGAGCAGACAGAAAAATTGAAGACCAGCTCTGAGTGCTCAGCTGTTAGTGCCAGCCTGCCAGAAATCAGACAAGTAAATCTCCAGCTCTGATTTAATGGTATTTTGTGTGTCAGTGACGGAAGTAACTAAGAAGAGGTCTCTATCTTGAGTACATGGGGAAGCTTCCTGGAGAAGGACAGAGTCAGCCAGGAGGAAGGGAGGGAGGGTCCTTGCCAGCAGGAAGAAGAGAGTATACTAGAAATGTCTTTCTGGACAACAAATTTGGAGGAAGAGGGGAGAAAAGGGAGTTAGCACAAGTTTTGAGAAAAAAGACGTAGGCAGGACACAGACCACAAAGCCACGCCTTGCAAACCTTGGTAAGAAGCTTGAACTTTATGGGGAAGGAAACGGGAAAGTGTTTTGAGCAGGATTGCAACAGGATCAGTCTTGTTGTTAAATGATCATTATGGCTGCTGTGCAGAAGGTGGAATAGGGAACAGCAGATCTGGAAGAAAGAGTGTAAACAGTTCACACTAGCCCTAAAGGGCTGATGATGATGGTCGCCAGGAGGAATTAGGAGGAAGCCTGGCATCCAGGCATGGTGGCTCATGGCTATAATCCTAGCAATTTGAGAGGCCAAGGCAGGAGGATCACTTGAGCCTATGAGTTCAGACCAGCCTGAGCAACATAGTGAGATTTCCATCTCTACAAAAAAAAAATTTAAAAATCAGCCAGGCATGGTGGTGCATGCCTGTAGTCCCAGTTTCTCATGAGGCTGAGTTCAGAGGATTCCTGGAGCCCAGAAATTGGAGGCTGCAGTGAACTGTGATGGTTCCACTGCACTGCACCTTGATGAGCTGTGATCACACCACGACTCTTCAGCCTAGGTGACAGAGTGAGACCCTGATGCTGAAAGAGAGAGAGAGAGAGAGAGAGAGAGAGAAAGCCCAGGGCTTGGCCCACTCCCATCACCGGGGGTAAAGAGACGGCTCTGTGCACTTCTAGCAAAACCTCCATGTTCCTTGCCCCTGCCACTTACACCCTGATCCCACAAGCTAGAAGACTCTCAGGCGGGGCCTCTCCCTCAGGGCACCCTTCCTCCCCATACTGCAATTCCAACAAGGCATCCTGGGCCATCCATGCCCCTCAGAGAACACTCCCCTGCTGCATTTTTCTCCATGGCATCTAATACCCCCTGGTATACTTTAGATGGTATGTGTCTGCCTGCCTTCCTCATTGGAACCTAAGCTCCACAGGAGAAATATTTTTGTCTACTTACTTCTATGACCTCTAATACCTAGAATAGCATGTGAGACAGAATTAGGCCTTCAATAAATATTTCCTGAATAATTTTGAATAAGAAATGGAATTAAGCCAGACAGTGGCAAACGTAATCAAGAGCAGAGAGGGGATTCTAGACTCAGGTTTCAAACAAGTGGAAGAAGTCAGGTCTCCTTCAGCACCTAAAACTCTTACAGTTAGAAGGAAACAGGGTGGGTAAGGGAGGTGAGGGGCCCATGCTGTTAGAGCTAGAAAACTCCCTCCCACCTTTGACACTGTGGCCAATAGTGTGACACTGCAAGAGAATCCACAAAGAGGGTGTCAAGACTTCAACATGGCCAGTTAACCCTCCAAGGCTAAAATCTGATTGTGTGGTCATGGTGGTCCTATGTGGCTGGCCATAAGAGAGCTCAGATGGACTGCTACATACGTGTATATGCTTCCCAGACTCTGATACATTCATTAAGCCCCAAAGTCCCTTTTGAGGTCTCCCTCCTCATTGTCCAGCCACCCAGATAGCAAGAATGCAGGCTGTGGGGAAGCATGAGTGGGTGAGAAGTTAGAAAGTTGCACATGTACCTCTCAAGTTCTGTTCTATGGAAAGGCTTTCATCCATGGCCATTTCACCTCACAGTGTTAGCAAGGTGCGGGGCAGGCGCTCCAGTAACTCAGAGGGGTGCCGAGGAAGTGGGGACAGTCTTATGTCAGGAAGCACAGCCTGAGAGCAGTGCAATCATAGGACTGTGATGGTGACCATTGCTACAATGCCCCTGTGTTTTCAGCAGTTCCCCAATACCAGGAGCCCCTGCAATTTCAAACTCAGCTTATGGCAAGAAGAAATGAAAGAACTAGAATCGCCTCCCTCTATCCTCTACTCAGTCTTGATCACACTCCATATTCTCACTGCCTTGACTTTTTGGAAAGGGAGAAATCAAGATGGTGAGCAAAGAGGAGGACTTATGAAATGAAAGAAAAAAGCAAAGTATAGGTGAGCAACCGAAAGCAGGTGAAAACCGCAGGCTAGTTTGCTCATGCTCAGAAGTAGCATTTTCCACCAAAGTGGAAAATGAGGACACTGGCCCCTTTCCCACCCTGCCCCACTGCACCAGGATCCCTAGTTTTCTTCCACTTGTCTCAGTACTAGTCAATTTACAAACTGAGACCGCCTGATTAAAAATGTTTGGATTCTCGGCACAGGTTTTCAACCACAGAACTGTCAGCCACCACCATACGATTTTATCACTGGCAGGTCAACTGAACTGAAGCTTACATTGACTAACCTAGCAAAGCTCTTCTGAAAAAAATTGCACTGTAACTTTTTAACATCAATTACCGATTGTCAAGACAGGTTGGCACATGTCTTAAGCCATGTCCCTCATAAGACTATAGAAGCAAGATATATATTTCAATCGGGGCCATGCTTTTGTTTTTGTTACTGTCACTCCTGTCTAAAACTCCATTTCCTGTCTGTTTTCTAGCTGGAAGGTAAAGCAAGCATGAGCAGAGCTATCAGAAACTTCAGCTTCCAAAAGCAGGACAGGATGTGAAACTTCACACCAAGTGTCATATGGCAGGATGGGGAAGCATGAAAAGAGACTCATAAAAGTTTTGAATACACCTTAAGAGAAGTGAGCAAACGTCGCTATGACACAACAAAAAATACGCAATGATGCAGCGCGCTATAATTCCAAGCTGATTCTTGACAAGTGCACGATCTGTGCTGGTGGTAAAGGTGAAGATGGGGGTCGGTGGATGATCTTGAGCCCTCAGGAACAAGATGGCGGTTCTCTGGAGACTGAGTGACTTTGTGGGGCCCAAGGAGGCCAAGTTCTGTGGCTGTGAACACCAGTGGTCAGATCTGCTCATATCTCAGCATATCTTCAGGACGCACCTACCCCAGAAGGTGACAAGTGAATGTGCTGCACACCACTTGTCACCGAGCCACCATTCTGGTCCCAAGGCTGTGTCTCTCCACTGGACTAGTGAGAGGTTTGTCAGTGTTTTGCTCCTGGATCTGCTTCCAGCTGCTTACTTGAATCCTTGCTCTGCAACGGACTGCAACCCCCACTCTTCATAGTCACCTGGGCTGTGGACAAGTTACTATGTTCATGGGGATGCCTCGCAGAAAGCTGCCAAGACAGGGCTCTTGGCACTTTCAGCTTTAACTTTGCTGGGCTTTGCTATTTCAACTGCCACAACGCGAGCTTCTGCAAAGCTGTGGCCTTGTTGTGGAAGCGCTGACCTTTTTGACTTCATACTTTGGAGAACTGATGTATGCCTCTTTGCCTCTACCTTGTCATGCCATTCAACTCACAATAAGGAGGAAATAACAGATAAGCCCATTGGTAGACAGCCTTCTTCTCTTAATCACAAGATTATTTTCAGAATTTATTTATTTTTTTTTTTTTTGAGAAGGAGTCTCCCTCTGTTTCCAGGCTGGAGTGCAGTGGCGTGATCTCAGCTCACTGAACCTCCGATTCTCTGGTTCAAACGATTCTCCTGCCCCAGAATTTAATCTTTGAGGAAAAGGTTTGAGAGGAATTATGTCTAAGAAATTGAGACTGAGTTCTGTATTCTGGTAAGTTAATGGGGTTGCCTCACAGCTTCTCATAGGACTCACGGTATAACTAAACATGATATATGAGCTTTTGCCTTTTAATTCATCAATCTCTAAAGAGAATCCAGCTTTATAACTATTAATATATGACCAAACTTCTGTATTTGCCCTGGAAATAATGGACAAAGGGAAATATTGTTAATTCATGAATAAAAACTTCACAGAAAATTAGACAGTGTTTAGTTTTTGAAAACTTCCCTCTCTATTCAGTAGATACCACCTACTGATATTTACATATACCAGGGAATTTTTAAATTAGGAAATGCTGATATCTCACATTATGAATTTCTAAATCCTAGGAGGAAAAGCTTGGAGTGCTTCTGAATGTACAGAAGTTCCATTTAAGGGCAAGTTTCCCCTTGTAGACATATCAAAATAATACAAATTCTAAACAGAGACTTAATTTTCAAATGTATTCTACTTGTTCTAAAACAATCTGTCCACAAATATAAAACCATAAATAATAAAATGTTATTTTTGTGCTATGGGAATATCTAATGTGAAAATGTATTCTATGAAAATAATTTTTTTAAAAAATAAAATGTATAATTTAAAAAAGAAAAGGTGAAGGCGATTCATGGGAATAAGTAAATTAACATTTTTTTCTTTTATAATTGAGATTTTATTGGTCAAGGATCAGTACAAACATTTCAATTTGCACACAATTCTTAATATACATACCAGAAATCTAAAAGGCCATGTATTGTAATTCTTTTTTAAAGTTATTCCAGTGACTTTCCAGCTTAAAATTTGGAAGTAACTTTTTCTTAAGAGGCTATCAAGTACCAGTATCTCCACATTTTGATAAGCTGTTATGTACATCCCACCAATTCACAACTGAATAGCTTATACACTACATATTCACGCATGTGGCACCTCCCCGCCGCGTCACTCCTGCTCTCACCATGTGATGTGTCTGCTCCCAATTCACCTTCCACCATGAGTAAAAGCTCCCTGAGGCCTCCCCAGAAGCCTAGCTGATGCTGATGCCATGCTTGTACATCCTGCAGAACTAGGAGTCAATTAAGTCTCTTTTCTTTGTAAATTTCCCAGTCTCAGGTATCTCTTTATAGCAATGCAAGAATGACCTAATACAGGCTGAAATTGCTTGGTCGTATGGAAACCCTATGCTTAAGCTTCTGAAGAAGTGCACTGTTGTCCACAGTGATTACACTACTTTACATCCCCACCAGCAGTGTACGAGGGTTTTAGTTTCTCCACATCCTCTCCGACACTCATTATTGTCTGGTTTTTGATGACAGCCATCCCAGGAGGTGTGAAGTGGGAGGATGGACAATTCTTGACTTCAAATTCTGGGACCATTTCATTTTAGACCCTATGCGTTAAAATTCTCAGTTAACAGGTGTGAAAATTGAGGAACAGACTAATTCCCTGCTGGAGATCTTAAACGTTTTAGTGATGGAGCTGGTGTCTGTCTTGTAGACCAATGATCTTTCTACCAGGCTGTTGTGAAGTCTGTGGCCATTCTAATCAGAAATCCAGAATTTGAATAAGTCTAAATATAGGACTGATCTCAAGGGCTAATTGCGGTGGCCACTGGGAGTATGAAATATTATCTATCTTTTCTCCGATCACCTTCTTAATGTGGTATACCCTTATTCTGCTACCTGTTATCAGAATCTGAAGTAGTTGTCTTTATATCTGTGGTGTTCTTCTTGTCTTCTGCTAGACTTCAAAGACTTCAAGGGCAGCAATCATGCCCTGGTTCCCTCAGTATTTATAGGGCTGTGCATGCTGCCTGGCACATGGAGAGCCCTCAATAATTTTTGATGAATTAAATTGGACAAGTCAGTCAGACGCACTAGAGAGTGACTTTATTATAATTCAGCTCTTCAGAGAAAAAGATGAGATATAAATGGTAGATGGTAAAAGAAGCCATTTTTCTTTGCTATATGTCACAATTTATTAATAATAACAGAACTAAGTTAAGTGCTTGGATGTATAAATTGGCTAGCTAAGATAAAATGCACAACATGCTGGCTGAACTGAGGCCTACTGGCATATGATACTTTAGTCCACTTATAATTAATAAATGATGCAATTGTCCTGAACCATTCCTAGCCTCAAACTTCAAATTTTCCAAATATCTGAAATACACACTAAATCTTTCTCATTATGTTTATTATTGAAATTTTTGTGAAAAATTAAAATATACAGAAGTATATGGTGAGAAGTAAAAACCTCCCTTCACCTCTCCCCATATTCCTACACTGAATAGAAGACTGAGCTCTAAATTCTAAAGGCCACAGATATTTTGGTATTCTGTTTGGCAGAATAAAGGATATTCTGGCCTTTCCTGGAATGACTTTCTTTTAACAGGAAACACAGAAGTAGCCATCCTCAAATTCTGAACAAAGCAAAGAGTCAGTGAACCAAGAAATTTTTTCTCAAGGGATGTCTTTTGCCACGAGTAGATAATAAGTGTTATGATTCAGTCTCAGCTAATCATATCAGAGTGGAAGCTCTCATTGGTGATTTCTTTTCAGAGAGGCCACCATTTGTACACAAGGTACAATGTCACACACTTGAAAATGACAAGCACACGAACATGCTTTTCTCTTCTCATAAAAAAAAAAAAAAAAAAAAAAAAAAAAAAAAAAAAAAAAAAACCTCTCTCCAGGCATTTCCCCATTTCTCTGCTTTTCTTTACATCAGAACTCCTCGAATGAGATGTCTTCACTCCAATTTCTCCTGTTCTCTTCAACTCTAACATGGCTTTTGCCCCACGCTCTAGGAAATGACTCTTGCAAAGACCTCCACCTTGGTACCTTGTTAGCCTTGTGAAATCCAATGGTGCGTTCTCGTCCCTTTTCACTCAGCTTCTCAGTGGCATGTGATACCAGTGGGCTCTCTTTTTCTTGGCAGCACTGGCTTCACTGATTTCCAAATACGACAGTCTCCTGGCTCTGCTCCCACCTCGTAGGTCCCTCCTCCTCAGTGGCCATTGCTGGTTGCTCCTCTTCTCCTCCACTCTCTAGCTGGGGTGGCCCTCCAATAGGTCCTGGGAAACTCTTCTCCATCCACTCTCGCTCCCTTCCCAGTGGGGGCTAGGCTCTCTGGCTCTACAGACAGTGCACCATCTACATGCTGATAATTCCCAATCCATGTTTGCAGCTCAGGCATCTCCCTATCTCCAGCCACCTCACTCTACAGCGCTGTTCGCACGTCTAGCAGACAACTTAGACACAACCATTCAAGCAGTCCTCTCGATCTTCCCCTCCACACCTGCTTTGGCTCTAGACGTCCCCATTTCACTTTATGGCAACTCCACCTTCCCAGTAGCTCAGAACAAAAATTCTGCAGTCTTCTTTGACTCCTCTCTTGAACACTGCACACCCAATCTGTAGGAGATTTCTACCTGCCTTAACTTCAAAACAGATCAGAATTCACCCACCTCGCACTGCCCCGTAGGTCCAAGCTGCCATCCTCCCCAGCCTGAATCACTGCAATTTCCTCCTAATCTTTCGACTTCCACCCTGGCCCCTGTTCATTCTGTTCCCCACACAGTCGCCAAAGTGATCCCGTTCAAGCACATCAGATCATGTCAATCCTCCTCTCATGGCCTAGATGGCTCCTTATCTCACTCAAGGTAAGGGGCAGAGTCCATACAGTGACCCACAGCCCCTCAAAATTTTGTCCCCCACTATTTTTCTGACCTCATTTCCTTCTGTGCTTCCCTGACTCACTTCTCTCCAGCTACACTGGCCTTCCAGCCTTCTCCAGATGTCTTCATGGCTAACACCCTGACCCCCCTTCAAGTCTTTGCTAACGTGCCACCTTCTCACAATGCACACATACCCAATTCATACTCCCTACCTCTGACCGTCAACTTTTTAATATCATTTTCTAATATATTATATATCTTATTTATTACGTCTGTAATTATTATTTAAATCTGTCTCCTCTAATTAGAATGTAAGTTCTATAAGGGCAGAGATTTTTGTCTGTTTTGCTCACTGATATTCCCGTATCTAGGTGTTTAATAAATATTTTTATAAAATGAATGAATAAATTGTAACCTCCATAACTCTACCAGCCCTCAGAGTCTGTGCCTTAAGCAGGCGGTTTCCCTCCTCCTTGCACATATCTTATTTTTCAATGAATTATCACAGTGAACACACCTCCTTAACTACCATCATGTCAAGAAATAGAGAGCTCAAGTGATACCCTTTGCTTCTTATCCTTGGCATCTAGCATTACATCAGGCATCTAATAGGCATTCAATAAATGTTTGTGTAATTAATTAATTAATTAATATGATTCCAGCCATTTTTCTCAATAACTGATTCATTACTCTGCTGCCTTGGAAAGAGCCCAGCAGATTCAAAAACAAATGCATGTAACAGCACACATTGCCCTTTTGGAAACCATGAATTCACTGAATTATGCAGATTTTCCAAATGTTGACACATTTCACAACACAATATTTTTAAAGTCACATTTATTAATACTATCACCATCTCATCAGGAAAATCTTTAAGTACTGGAAAGAGAGTAAGCTTGTGATAGCAGACACATTTTCCAAAAATTCTTTCACTTGAAAGCTCTAATTGTATCATAGCAACAAAAATTATCAGTTACCCTCTTTAAGATATCGAATTCATTTCATTCATATTTGAGAAAACGTCCGACAAATGTCCATGTCTGAATAAAATAATTCTTTTGTCAGCATTTTTTCAAGTAAAATCAGTATTCCAAGAAAACAGACAGATCAGTTCATCGCTCAAACGACTGCACTGTGCTTTTCCTCAAGACAGCCCTTGTACACCCGAAGTGTTTTATGCATATTTTGCATACTTTTCATACCAAAGTGAATATTAAAAAGACTTTTACAACATGATAAAGATTACTAAAATTAAATTTTTTTTTACTGCTTTTACTGCTTCGTCAAGGATATTCTTGCATAAAACTAGGTTTTGTTTTGTTTTTTTGTTTTGAAAGTGCCTGACAATGAAGAACACGATGACTACCAGCACAGTTTGGTGTCACTGCTCTGATTCCTGCTAAGGCACCCAAAGTTTTACCCTTCATTGCCTTTGTACAATCAGTATAAATGTCGACACATGATGAGGGTTGGGGGAGACAAGCAACATCTTAGTGTTGTTATGAAAATAGTTTTGACAGCCGGCCACAGAGGCTCACACCTGTAATCCCAGCACTTTGGGAGGCCGAGGTGGGCAGATCACAAGGTCAAGAGATAGAGACCCTCCTGGCCAACATGGTGAAACCCTGTCTCTACTAAAATTAGCCAGGCATGATGGCACATGCCTCTGGTCCCAGCTACTCAGGAGGCTGAGGCAGAAGGATTGCTTGAACCCAGGAGGTGGAGATTGCAGTGAGCCGAGATTGTGCCACTGCACTCCAGCCTGGCGACAGAGCAAGACTCCATCTCAAAAAAAAAAAAATAGTTTTGACCTCACGACTTATCTCAGGACCCCCTAGGAGTCCACAGACCATACTTCGAGAACTACTGGTTTTCGACATTGCAACCATTCATTTACATTAGAATAAATTAAAAATTTTTTCCCAAGAATGTAAAGAAGTCACTGCATATATAATTTTTAACATTCTTATTTCACAGTTAAAGCAATCTTGAAAAAGATTATTAGAACAGAACAAAGTTAGTGGACTCAAACCTTTTTGAAACTTTTCCATTTCAAAAGTTTCTACAAAGCTTCAGTAATCAAAACAGTGTGGTACTGGCATAGATATATGCATATATATTATAGAACTGAGAGGCCAGGAATAAACTCTAACATTTCATTTTCACAAAGGGGCCAAGGCAATTCCACAGGGAAAGAATTGTTTTTTCAAAAACTAATGCTAGACAGCTGAATATTCACATGCAAAAGAATGAAGTTGGACCCTACCTCAGCCATACACAAAAATTAACTTAAACTACATGAAAAAAATTTAACTAAAACAAGGGGCCTAAATGTAGAAACAAAATAGAACTACAACAATCTTAGAAGAACATGCAGGAGTAAATCTTTATGATCTTGGGTTAGTTAGTAATTTCTTAGACAAGACACCAAAGGCAAAAGGGATTAAAAAGATTGATAAGCTGTACTTCATTAAAATTAAAAACTTTTGTGCTTAAAAATACACATCAAGGAAAAAAGACAACCCACAGACTTGGAGAAAATATTTCCAAATCGTATGTCTTATAACAAATTTGTATGCAGAATAAATAAAGGACACTTACACCTCAATAATAAAAAGATAAATAAACCAATTTCAAAATTAGCAAATCATTTGAATATACATTTTGTCAAAGAAGATATGTGAACGACAAGTAAGCACATGAAAAGAAACTCAACATCATTTATCATTAGTGAAATGCAAATCAAAACCACAATGAGATATCATTTTACACCCATTAAAATAGTGATTTTTTTAAAAATATATTGAAATGATGTAGAGAAATTAGAACCTTTGTACATTGTTGGTGGAAATATAAATTGATATAGCCACTTTGGAAAACAGTTTAGAAGTTTCTCAAAATGTTAAATATAGATATTTCATATCATACCATATGATCAAGCAATTCCACTCTTAGGTATAAACCCAATTGAAATAAGAACATATGTACACATAAAGATTTGTACATAAATGTTCATAGAAACATTATTCTATAATAGCTAAAAAGGACAAAAAACCCAAATGTCCATCAGCTGAAGAATGGATAAGTAAAATGTGCTGTACCCATGTGATTATTTGGCAATAAAAAGGAATAAAGTATTGACACACGTTACAGTATATCATGTAGATGAAATTCAAAAGCATTATGCAAAGAGAATGAAGTCATTCACAAAAGACCACATAATGTATGGTTTCATTAATAAGAAATGTCCAGAATAGGAAAATCCATAGAGACAGAAAGTAGATTACAGGTTGCCTAAAAAGAGTGAATGCTAATGGATACAAGGCTTCCTCAGGGATGATGAAAATGTTCTAGAATTAGATTATGGAGTTGGCTGCACAACTCTGCAAATATTCTAAAATCCATTGACTCTGTAAACTCTAAATGGGTGACCTTTATAATGTGTAAATTAGATCTCATAAAGTTGTTAGAAGTCAACATAAATGGAAGAACCATTCCCATAAAAACAAACAAAATTATCAATGTTTCCTTTAAGAATGTTTCAGTAGGTGTAGTTAATTAAAATTTAACTTTTTTAAGTCTGCACTAAAATTACCAAAACCAGTAGCAGGTTACCTCATTGCTCTTACTGAAAATGATTAACCTTTAATACACTTGTAATATCTGCGAAAAAGAAACCGAGAGGTCTCAGCAGTACTCCCTTCTGAGGTCATATGATTCCTACAGAAGTAACCACTAGGTTTGAGGCCATCAGGGTGTTAACTATAGAGTAGTTGGTTCAATACCCAACAGGCTGACAGCACATCTGACCATATGTATTATAATGGAGACCACATCCTCAGCTCAAAAAAAGAGCTGAACTCATTTCTAATAGAAAGCACACTGCATACTGTTCCTCCAGGAACTGAGGTTGATTCTTTTTAGAGTGAGACATGACCCAACATTAGAACAAAAATGATTCCCATTTATTTTCTCAGCTGAACGTGTTCAGAAGAAAGGAAGGAAGGCAGGAAGGGAGGGAGACAGGGAAACTCAGAGACACTTTCAGTAAAGTTGTGAAACTAGACAATCAAACGCACTCTCAGAGGGCTGGAAAGGGCCAAAAGCCCCTACCCCTGCAGCCCACGTCCCCACACCTGCCACAGATCAGGCAGGAGCACAATAAACACTCCCCACGAAGTGGAGAAAGAAAATCCAGGCTGGAGCCTCTATGTAAATAAATCTCCCTCCTGTCCTCAGCTTGCACTCGGCCTACTAATTCTTGTATAACCCAAGGAGACTAGAAAGAAATTGGACCACATTGCCATGTATGCACCCATGCAACAATCCTGCATGTTCTTTACACGTACCCCAGAACCTAAAATACAACAAAATATAAAATATATATATATATAATTGCAAAAAAAAAGAAAGAAATTTGATTGGTGACCAATTTTAAGGACTTTTTTTAAAGCTCTAATTTAAGTCTAAAAGAGTTTCCAGTCATGAATACTGCAGATAATATTGCAGATGATGAAAGCATCTTCAAAATCTTAAGACATTTTACAGTCTCCCCTGGTGTCCTCTGATGGCAACAAGGTCCCTTGCCCTACTCCCACCTGGTATAATTCCAGTGCCCCTCTCAGCAGCCCTATAAAGGAACATGTGCCTGCTGGCAGTGAACCATCATCCACCGTTCTCACTTACTTGTGTTTGGTTTCCTAATGCTAAACTTTGAAATTTGGAAGAAAAAAAAAGAAAGAAAGAAAGGAAACCACATCCTTTTTACTCTCAATATAAAGATAGAGGCAGTTAAGAACTGAAAACAGATTTTCAGGTCGATTGATGTGGGACAGCAGCCACAATGAGGAACTCCTACAGATTTCTGGCATCCTGTCTCTCAGTTTTTGTTTTTCTCCTGCTAATTCCTGGAGGTAAGACTGATTATTCTCATTTCTATTATGACTATGAAGCAAAATAGAACAGACTTTCAATGAACTTTTGGTAATATTACTTTCTTATACTGAAAGATGTTTTCCCCCAATCCTTAAAATGTTTAGCCAGGCACAGTGGCACATGCCTGTAGTCCCAGGTACTAGGAAGGCTGAGGTAGACGGATCACTTGAACACAGGAGTTTGAGACCAGGCTGGGCAACATAGTGAGACCCTGACTCTATCTAAAAACAAAAAAAAAAAATAGCATTCTTTCTTGGATTTTAAATGTTTCTTTATTTTAGAAGAAAAACAAATTTTCTTCTTATAATCTTTTGCAAAAGATAGTCAAACCACCAATGTTTATCGTTGCCAATTTGTAACTTGAAAGTTGACAAAAAGGACAATGTAAAAATGAGCAAACAAAACTCTCTTGAGTTAGTAAAACAAATAGTAGCTTCCAGGAGAGGAATACTGGTACCTTAGTCAGCTCAGCCTTTTCTGCAGAAGAAAATGCATAGTTTAAAGACAATTAAGACAAATCTGACCCAGACACCAAAAGTGAATCAGGAATTATTAGAATTTTTACACTTACTTCTCTGGTCTAGAGACTCTTTGGGAATACATTAAGACACTGGGCCAGTTCCCTAGTTAACCCTTTGGGAACGCTATAGTATTTTTTATTAAGCTAATCCCTTTGTCTACCAAATGGGAACCAATATTTCTGCTTTCGTGCGAGTTGCACGTGCATGGGTTAAAACGTTGTACAATTCGTGGTATTACCACTGAAAGGGTGACAGCTCTTGGGGAGCTCTAGATTTCCCTTAAAGACCCTACTAGGAAGTGAGGACTACTCTGGAGCTGTGGCAATGTAGAGCCAGCCATGCTTTTTCCCAGGATTCATCAGCTTCTGGAGGCAGGGACTTATATAATAACCTTCCTTGCCAGGAATTCCCAAAGAACTCTGATTTATTGTGCACCTAAAAATGAGAAGAAATTTAAAAATCACAAGGCTGCAGGACAAAGGTTGGCTATGTTATAAGCAGGGCATAGTATGACTATATTCAGGCATGTTAAATCCTAAGTAAAAAAGAAAACAGGATAGATGAATCCAGCCATACCTTTTCTTCAAAGGAAACCACAAAAGCAGCCTGTTGTGCTCCTCTTTCTTCCTGTGTTCAGAGAGAGCAGTGTGGGCCCATACAGGGAACAGACACAGCAAAGCAAGGCACAGTTGAAATCTATCTGTTCATGAGTCACCCTAGGAAAACTGGGATTGGGTGAAGTTCTCTTGTTTCTATAAGTGCTTTACCCTCTTATTTCTACAGCCCAGAATTTCCTCCTCCCAGTTCCCTTTTTAAAAGCAGAGACCTCTGCTTTTTCAAATCACACTAGCCACATTTCACCTCGTTGCTCTTACCCTCGTCGAATCTTATGAAAGGTATCTATAGCTGTCATTAACACTTTCCTGTGAATTTGGCAATGACTTAGTCCCAATTATGGAACAATAGGCATGGTGCCCTATTCAAGAAACCATGAGTCTCAGCAAAAGTATTTTGGGAGAATCCAAGAACATCTGGTGCAGGAGGTGGAGAGCTCAGAGTGTATCACTAGGACATAAGGTTCTCTCGATCAGCATGTATGGTTTGCCCTGTGTTCAGTTCTCACTGTTCCCTAACAATGGGTCTCTACTTCTAGATCATCAACAAGGCAATGTCACTTAGGCAAAATTCTCTGCATATAGTATCTTCTCTCCTCTCTTCCCTACCTCATTGGGAAAGACCTTAGATTAAACCACATGGTTTGGTCTAGAGACTGAAGGGGAGGTGCAATTGATGTTATTTTCTTAACTTATGAGTGAGAACAGTGCAGTTTAATAACCAAAATTCCCATAGTGAGGGTCACAGCTAAACAATGCTAATATCAGTTCATAAGCTGTGTTTTTGCAATAGCTTAGGGTTAAAAGAGAAGGTATGAGGCTTCTAAAAGTCTTATCTACTTCCCCCAAATTAACACTTAGCCAAAAGGAGTGGGAGCACTCAAGGTTCTCACTATCACTGGCATCTCCTGCAGCAACTGTTGATGTTAAAGACCAAGGCAGAACTTTCTGCCCTGGGCCTAAGGTTGCTGGTTTGTGACATCCAGCCTAATGATACTGTAACAGTCAATTGCCTGGCTTCTGTGGGTGGAAGAGCTCTTCCAGGACCCCAGAGTCCAACACAAATAGGATTTGCATCAGATATCTGTGGTCTACATAGAGCAAAAACTGGGGGAAATGTTCTCATTCAGACTTCGTCTCTGAGTGCAAAAAGCATGGGTGGTCTTAGAAACGTGGCTTTGTGTAGAGTTCTTTGTGGGCACCAATCTGATTTGTCTTCTCCCATTGAACAGATGTCTGTGAAAAAATTACTGGAGGAAAGGAAGTCACTCCTCATTCAAGACCCTACATGGTCCTACTTCAGCTGAACAAAAACAACATCTGTTGTGGGGCTTTGATTGAAAAAGACTGGGTGTTGACTGCAGCTCACTGTAACTTGTAAGTGCCTGAGTTTTTAAAAAAATGTTTGTGAAGATACTCTAATTTGGGGAAGCATTAATAAAAGGAGTAGGCATTGGCTCACGCCTGTAATTCCAACACTTTGGGAGGCTGAGGCAGGTGGATCACATGAGGTCAGGAGTTCGAGACTAGCCTGGCCAACATGGTGAAACCCTGTCTCTACTATACAAAATTAGCCGGGCATGGTGGCACATGCCTATAATCTCAGCTACTTTGGAGGCTGAGGCAGGAGAATTGTTTGAACCTGGGAGGTGGAGGTTGCAGTGAGCCAAGATTGTATCACTGCACTTTAGCCTGGGCGACAAGAGTGAGACTCCATCTCAAAATAAAATAAGAGTAGATCTCATTAAAGCCAATGGAGATTCACATGTATTTTCACATCATTTAAGTCTTTTAGCACTTGCTTTTGTCTAAAAGGAAGTCAAGCCCAGACTTGCCACAAAGAATCAGGCTATGAGGTAGCAGCAACCACAAGCTCTTTCTGTGGTCTCAGTCTCCACTGAGCCACTGGGTACAGGTGCTGCAGAGCTTTACTTCTGTCATGGCTGTGTGACCAGGTAGAATTAGCATCAATGTGGAAGGGTGAAATTTTCAGTGCTCCCTCAGAGCCCTGGGTGCAACCATCAAGTGCAGGAAACTTGTGTTGAACGCCTTCCTGTATCTCTCTGTGAATTCCTCTCACATCTTCAGTCATCTCTATGCTCCTGTCAACCATGACATTCAAACCTCTTCCCAGGTCTGGCCTTTTCCCACTCTCTAAATCAAGACTCTAAACCTGGGCCATTCAATATGATAGCCTCCAGCTACATGTGGCTATGTAAATTCAAATCAATTAAAGTTAAATAAAATCTTAAATTTAGTTCCTCAATCACACTAGTCACATTTCAAGTTCTCAGTAGCCACATGTGGCTAGTGTAGATTCATAGAACATTTAATCAGCGACCCCTGAGCAGTGTTCTCTGTGCTGAGTGGGGGGACTGAGCTGCTGAGTTAGAGTCAACATAGGTGAGCGACAAGGTGCTGGGACAACCAATGGAAAAGAAAAGACATCTGGTATAAATGATGGACAGAAGAAAGTTCAAGAGGAATTTGGCATTGACATGGATGCACCAGAGATAGAATGTGCAGCAGTGGTCATTCAGTCTCAGTTCAGAAAATTCCAGAAGAAAAAGGCTGGGTCTCAGTCCTAGTGGAAGAGCAATCTGTTTTCCCGCTTGAGTTTGTTGTTTTCTTTAAACGATCCCTTCAATGCCTTACTTTACAACTATTGGCTACTTTTTGCTTCTGTCTCTGGACTACTGAAGTCTTTGCTTTCCAGCAATTCTCCATCACAGCTAAATAAGACAGGGGTAGAGGGGCAGACAAGCACAAGACCTGGCTTTGCTGCCATGAAATTCTCTTATTTGTTTTCCAATGAACCTAGTTTAGCTTTTTATAAATAAGCTAGTGATGATGATGAAGATGAATTCATAAACCTTCTTTTATTCATAAACATTATTTTATTCTTTAGAGCATACATTTTCTATCTGAGCCACAAAGAAGTCTCCTCACCTCCGTATTTACAAATGGGACAGTGAAACTGATCAGCACATATGCTCAACTGCTAATACAAAGAATAAATCCAGTAAATAATGTTGTGTCTGTTTTCAGGAGCAAAAGGTCCCAAGTCATTCTTGGGGCTCACTCAATAGCCAAGAAAGAGCCAGAAAAACAGATAATGTTTGTTAAGAAAGCAGTTTCCTATCCATGCTATGATTCAACCACACACAAAGGTGATCTTCAACTAGTACAGGTACGTATCTTTGCCTTCTCAAAAGTCATAGACCCTCCTACAACCTGGCCACTGATGTGAAAACCTTTCCTTGTACCCCTTTTGTAAAAACTTACATAAAGGGGATCCTGAAAATTTGGACTAGAATTTAAGTTAAAATGTAAATATTTATCTTATCCTATTAACACTTCATGTTTTTCTTCCAACAGCTGATGAAAAAAGCAACAATTAACAAATATGTGACTACCCTTCATCTACCTAAAAAGGGGGATGACGTGAAACCAGGAACCATGTGCCAAGTTGCAGGGTGGGGGAAGATTAACAGTATGTCTTCTCGGTCCGATACTCTGAGAGAAGTCAATATCACCATCATTGACAGAAAAATCTGCAATGATCCAAAGCACTATAATTCTAAACCTGTAATTGGAAAAAATATGGTTTGTGCCGGAAGCCACCGAGGTGGGAAAGACACGTGCCGTGTAAGTAAAATAAGATCCCACATTTTAGCTCTTGAAGTATAGAAAAATGTAATGTCATGCTTTGTCGTGTCATGGCACTGGCTTCTACAGGATCCTAGTGCTTTTTGAAATAAGTTTAATAAAACCCCAGTCAAGTAATGAATGTGCCCAGCTCAAGTAAGTCATTAATCAAAATTAAGAAGTTCACTGCTAGGGCATGAATTGAACTTCTATGCATTTTTTATTTTATACAAAAATTACCAAGAAGCAATGTTTTGTCTCATTCTTCATATTAACATATGTAGATCTAATGTTGAAGATACGCAACACTTAGAAGAGCTGAAGTCAAGGTTTCTCAAGGGCATTCAGTGTTCTTTCCCCGTTTCAGTACATTCCCTCTCATTCCCCGCCACATTCCTCTGCCATTTGACCTAGACACATCTGACATGTCTGTCATTTACGAGCCTGGCTGAAGACCTCCAGCCAGACCCCATAGTTTCCTAGAGCTTAGTTTAATCCCCACCAAACAACTTCAAAGCGTAACTCACACCAGAGAATGTGTAAGCTTCCATCCTAGAACCCACTGAGAAGGGGTAGGACAGGGCCATGCTTAAAGACGAGAATAGAAGAAACATTTTACAGATTTTTAAACTGAGTACTAGCTTGCACTTCTCATTTGTCCCAAAGACCTTACAGAGTCTTACCTGAACAGGGGTGTGCCATATGCATGGTTTGGGAGGTACCAGAGATTGAGAAATCCAAAGTTCTCTCCTTCTCTCAATCTATGCCTTGCCTTCAGAACCAAAGCTAGCCAAATCCCAGGAAAAGACACCTATCTTTAGTACCTGTCTACTTTCTCTTCTCTGCCCTAGTTCACCCATTCCCTCCCTTGTCCACCACCCTGGCTCCCAGGAACCCAGAGCCTTCATGCTTTTGGAACCCACATGCAGCATCCTAAGGCCACGGCAGCATCCCAAGACACTAGTCCCCATCTCAGCAGCCACCCGCCACCACTGAAGCTTGGCAATCCTTCCCTGTCCTCTCAAAACCCTGGAATTTTGCTATTGATGAATTAAACCTAAAGGACTAGTTCTGCAAATACCAGTTACTGTAACGCAGGGGAAACATTCCTGTTCAGGGAATATTTTCAACATGGTGAATTTAGTAGATAGTTATCAGCCCACAGTCACTTCTTTATTTTATATATTCATAAGGCCAACATTTGCCTGAAAGGGACTGATTTGGTTTCGTGTCTTTGAGAAGGCAATTATCTACTGGAAGAACCAGAAAACATGGTTTTTGTTCTTTGCCTCAATGTACCATCTGCATTTGACTATTTTGCCCCTTGAGTTATTAAGCATTTTAAGAAAATGACAAATAAACAGAAGACTTTCCTTTCCAAAAGCAGAACAACAGTCTCAAAAATTAGCTGATACTATATACAAGTTTCATTTCCATTTTCACTGGCTTATAAATAAACCAAGTGAGCCAATTCAAAAGTATTATAATATTTCCAAACATTTTAATTTTTAAGCACTACCTTCAATTAAGTCCAGGTTGGTCTTAACTCCATATTAAATACTGCAGAATTTCTTCCATTTCACTAGTGGTAACGCTCAACACCTGACTCCACTCCCGCCCCTCCTGTTTTCCTCCAGGGAGATTCTGGGAGCCCTTTGCTGTGCGGGGGTGTTTTCCGAGGTGTCACTTCCTTTGGCCCTACGAAATGCGGAGACCCTCGAAGGCCTGGTGTCTATATCCTTCTCTCACAGAAATATCTCAACTGGATAACTAGGACTGTCAAGGGGGCAGTTTAAATGACTGTTTCATTTCACTTACTGTGGCTTCTTAATCTTTTCACAAATAAAATCAATTTGCATGACCGTACCTGTTTCTCTCCTGTAACCTTAATGGGCACATCTGCACCAGCAAAGTGAAGCAGAGTTACACGGCAAGCCTGTGGATAATGCAAGGGGGAGGGGTTAGGTGATCAGTGTCACCAGAGTCATTTGTGCCTCAAGTGACATGGGAGTGCTTCCTGAATTATTCATCTCACTATCTCAGTGAAATCCTACAAGAATGACCCTAAGATCAGGTCTAGTAACAAATGCAGTAAAGGGCACCAGAAACAGCCAGTCTGGAACATTTGTGTTAAAAGGAAATATAGGGCATTGTTCCACATTAGCACCTGTGTTTCATGTTATACACAAGAACCTGAGTCTATGGGACAAACAGCAACAAGCAAGGCCTTACAGTATTTTCCAAATTCTAGGGCATACAAATAAAATGCTTCGGCAGCCAAGAATATTATACAATAGCAAGTCAGCCTTCTTTCTCAGTACCTGCATTTAAGCCTTGGATTACCTAGGTGATTTCTCAGTTCTCTTTGTTCTTGAGACTGGGTAGATCCAATCAACATGGTGGTTACAGTGGCTGCCATCCCATAGTAGGGAGTAAATGTTGACTTGTGTCCAGAAAGTTTTCTTTGGAAAAAGCCTTCATAATATCTTTTCAACATAGTGAATCTGGTAGATAGTTATCAGCCAACAATCACTTCAAGATGTGATAATGTGAACAAATTCTTTCAATTTCCATAGTCTCTTTAGTAATATAAATTTTATAGATGTATATTATTTATTATGCAATATGAATTTTAATATATACATATATTACATATGTATATATATGCATACACACACACACATATATATACATATACACACACATATATACATGCATAATACATATTCAAATCAATAACATAGGAGACAGGTTCTTAAAACAAAGTAAGGAGCATTGCTTAAAGACGGGCTAAAATAATAGTACATTGGTTTTCAACCATGCCAGTTCATTAGGCTCATCAAGCTCTTTAAAATTATCAATGCCCAGGTCCCACCTCTAGAGATCCAGATTTAACTGGCATTTGGTGGGACCCAAGATGTAGTATTCTTTATATGAATTCCCCCAATGATTTCATATGCAGCCAAGGATAAGAACTCTTATTCTAGAAAAAGAGACCTGGTGCAACTACATAAAAAGAGGCTCCGAGAGAGTAACTACCATGATATTTTAAATACTTGCTATAATCCCTCATTGTTAGTTCAGATTTTAACTGCAAAAGGGATGGACTATTCCCTACCGTCAATATGTATTACAGATTTTCAACTCTGTTTAAAAAGTGGTTGAATGGAACTCTCATTGATTGCTGGTAGAAGTATAAACTAGTACAACTTCATAGGAAAATTGGCAGTGTCTATTAAAACTCAACATGTATATAAACGTATGACCCAGCAATTCCACTCCTGGGTAGATCCCAAACAGATATGAGCACTTTTATCCATCAAAGATGTGTTCGGAAATGTACATAGCAGTTTTATTTTTGGAAGCCAAAACTTGAAATAACTCAAATATCCACACACAATAAAATGGATAAAGAACTGTTATGCAGTCATACAATAAAATATTACACAGCAATGAAAAAAGAACAACTTCAGTTACACGCAACACAAATTTAATGATGAGGAAAAGTGAGATAAAAAAGAATATACGTGATGTGATTCCATTGATCTGAAAGTTAGCATAGGAAAAACTAATCCACGGAGATAGCAGTCAGAAAAATGTAGACCTGAGCAGGGCACGGTGGCTCATACCTGTAATTCCAGCACTTTGGGAGGCCAAGGCAGGTGGATCACAAGGTCAAGAGTTCAAGACCAGCCTAAACAATAAGGTGAAACCCCATCTCTACTAAAACTACAAAAAATTAGCCGGGCATGGTGGCATGCGTGTAATCCCAGCTACTCAGGAGGCTGAGGCAGGAGAATTAGGAAAACTGCTTGAACCTGGGAGGCAGAGGTTGCAGTGAGCCGAGATTGTGCCACTGCACTTTAGCCTGGGTGACAGAGCAAGACTCCATCTCAAAAAAAAGCAAAAAAAAAAAAAAAGAAAAGAAAAATGTAGACCTGCTAAGTAGAAGTAGGCATAAGGAATCCCTTTAGGGTACTAGAGATGTTCATATCTTGATCTAGATGGTGGTTACACAGTTATTTATTCATAAATTTAAAACTCATCAAGCTATAAACTTAAGACTTATATGCTTTACTATATGTGAATTAATACACAAAAAAAATTTTAATTATAAAATTTAAAAATAAATTGTAGCCCAGGCTTTTGCTTTGTATGTTATCTGAAAGCTTACCTTTTTCTTTATGAAAACCATATTCCAAACTTTCCAACAAATCTAATCGTACTAACAGATATATTAATACTTTTCTTAAATGAGAGCCTCTTGTTCACATGCCAGTATTGATTGAGAGAAGTGGCCTTTGGTCATGACACAGTGTCATGAGAGTATTAAAACAGAAGTATCCAGAACAGAATGACATGGGACACTGGAAATGGTCTAATCATTTCACTCATTTTCTTCTAAATATTTTCTTACAGTTTATGCCTGGCTTATTAAGAAGATCAAATTAAAAAGAAGAGTGTGCATTGCAGACAAGTATCACATCTGTGGCTTTCAGTGGCCTAAAATTTTCTAAGGCAAGAATTACTAACATTATCAAACAGATCTAAATTTTAAAAACAGGGAAAATTTAAAAATATATTGACAAATTAACACCAATTTAACAGAAGAGTCCTAAACTGCCCTGGTACATACTAGTCTATGTTTTAATTCTCAAAATTTTTGTTTTGTTGTAGCAATGTTGGGGGCATAGGGAGTGGGTATGTATTAGTTTAAAAAAAAATCATGTCAGAGCAAAAAAAATAATCAACCAATATTTGTTATCTGGCATATGCAGAACATTCTTAAGAGCACCAAAAAGTACAACACAGGCTCCCTAAAGGCCTCAATTTTAACTCCTCAGGATGTCAAAACCAAAATAACCAAAGATTCAAATAGTAATAAAAGACTTTTTTTAACAACTATAATAGTTTAATAATACTAAATAGATGACATGGACAAATGCCAAGAACTCAAACCCAGGTAACATCATTTTGAAACACTTCCTGGAGAGGTCAGAACTTGTGTGGGTGTGCAAAGGAAAAGGAGAGAGAAGCAAGGATTCAGATGAGAAGAAAAGCTCCAATGAGGCAAGAAATCACGAGACTGAGCCAAAGTCTTCATATAGTGATCAGTTCGAAGGAACCTTAGCAGTGATCAGATCCAAATTCCCATCCTTGCAGATGCTGCAACACATCCGAGGTTACAGGGTGTATTGGCAGAGCGAAGGCAAGAACAGATCTCCTAACTCCGGGTCCTGGGCTCCAGTCTCCAGAAGCCAAAGGTGTTTGGTAACAGGGTGTCATTGAGGGCTTATGAGCAGGGGACCAAGAGGATCGTGCAGGACTTTAAGATGTTTAATCTAGCAGTAGTGTGGAGTCAGGAGGAGACTCAAGAGAATCAGTTCTAAGCAGACTGGCTGTCAGGCACTCAGGATGTGACTAAGTGAAGCAAAAGAAGAAAGAGTAAAGTGTGAACCGAGGAAGCCCAGAGCAGAATAATCAGGAGGATCCCTGAGTGGGAGACCAGGACAAGGATGAGACCATCAGGAGGGGAAAGGAATTCCTACAGAACTGATTTTTAGAGAAAGTAATATGCATGCTTAACATGCCACCTAGCATACACGTTAATAAACGTTTTTTAAGGGAACAAGTTATGTTTTCAATGTGTTGAGATTAAGCTAAAGAGAGGAAAGAATCTCAAAAGGGAACTATCCCAAGGAAATCAGAACTATGAGGTTTGGAGCTGGGGAGAAAAGTCAGATGGGAAAGAAGTAGAAATCTTTGCTGTAGACGTTATTTCAAATAAAGTAGTGAAAATGAATCTCTAGAAAGGGGTAAGAAGGGGAGGAAGGGGGCAGAAAGAGGAAAGCAGAGAAGAAAAGAAGTCAATCTCTGTGAAGCAGAGCAAATAGAGCAATCTAAGAAAGAAGAACAGGAGAATAGGCATTCACATCAAGAAGAGTATTTCACTTGTTTGATACTCATAAAAACCCCATGGAGAAGGCATGGCCAACATCATCATCTTCACTTAGAAATGAGGAAACTGAAATCTAGAGGGGCTGGGTACTAGTAGCAACTCCATACAGAGGCCGTCCCATCAGCCGCAGCAGAAAACACCCGGGTCTGGTCTGGACTCAAAGCCAGGTGCAGCACTCTGCCCCTGTGGCCTGGGGGAAAAGGAAAGACAGTTCATACTCCATGTTACATGGGCTGCTGCTCAGGACTGTAGGCAACGTAAGGTGGGACCATGAGTCCCATCTCAGAATAAAGGACTTTCCTATACCCACCAGGTTCAGAGCTGGCACCAACTGAGCCATGATGGGAGACAGCAGTCAGGGCTGACTGGGACAGTTTTCCCCCTCAGTGCTCTTGCCCCTGTATCAGTGTCCTGTGGCTGCCATAACAAATTACCACCAATGGGATGGCTTAAAACAACAGAAATTGATTCTCACGATTCTGGAGATGGGAATTCTGAAACCATGGGGTCACAGGGGCTATGCTCCCTAGGGATTCTCTCGGGAGGATTCTGTGCCTTGCAGCTATTGGCAGTCCTGGATTTATGGCCACATCACTCCAGACTCTGCCTCTGTGGCCATGTCATCTCCTCTTCTGTGAGTCTCTTCTCTGTGTGTCTCTCACAAGGATACTTGTCATTGGATTTAGGGCCACTGGATAATCCAGGTTGATTTTATGGCAAGATACTTAATGACATCTCCAAATGCAGCTTTTCCAAATAGGTCCCATTCTGAGGTTCCAGAGAGTTAGCATGGATGTTCTTTAGGAGATCATTTATCAACCAATCACACCCTTCGTACTCTATACTGTTGTTAGTTCTGTCTTCTCTAATCCACCCATTCCTAAGAATGCCAGTACTATATTCTTGCTACATAACCCAGCCAAAGTACCCCATTGGGGCCCAGGTTTCAATAAACTAATAAGACAAACTGAAGTAGCTTAATGAAAAAGGACCCAAAAAGCTCTCCCACAGAGATGCATGAGTCACACTTAGGAAATTCTGGAGACAATACACCTTCTTCTGTTAAATGATTATTTGCCAAAGAACATTCTATGGCACAGTAGTCCTGTAGGAAGTTGGGAGGTTAATAAGTATTAAAAATGAAAAGACTGTTTTAATGCTCATACTAATTTGGAAGCTTCGAGTTAAGAAAGTTTAACATTTCCTTATTTCAGGATTTCTTTATTTTAGGACTACTATAAGCATGATAAATGTTTTGGAGATGACACTATAATAGGCAGCACTTCTCAGACTTATCTGACCACAGGGTTCTTTTAATCTCAGCATCTCAAGGGACTAGTGGCTCCTTAGAAAATGCTTTGCAAAATCTGGCCCAATCCAACAGTGATTTTAACTATCAAAACTTTAGGCCAAAATAGGTGAAGCTGACTCTGAAAGGAGCCTGGGGCTAGGAAAATGAGGGAAAGAAGGAGGTCGGATATGGATTTCAGTGGGTAGGTATTTGAGGGTGCAACTGAAATAAAACTAGACGGGTGGTCACTGCTCAAAGGACCAGTGCTGCCTACAACTCAATTGAGAACTGGAATTTCAGAGATGATTGTATATTCTGATACAAGGTTCTCAGCAGAAAGGAGTGTAAAAACACTACTCCACTCCCAAAAGAGACATATTTAAGACATTTATTCCAACTACACACATCACTCCCAACACTCTCCTGTGAGCCTGTGCATGTGCGTGCCTGCGTGCACGCACGTGTGTGTACACACACACATGCACATACCAGTACGGGGTGTCTATAAGGGGACATGAGATTGGCCCTGGATGTGTTGGGACATAAGGAAGTTTTGACTTATAAAGACAATGCAAGCCCCTTGTTTGATAGGTGAAGGAAAATATACGGGGATACCAAATGCGTTGCCCAAGCTCACACAGCTAAGTAATGACAGAACCAAAACTAGGATCCAATTCAATGCTCTGACTCTTCAGACCACACTCCAAACCCTAAGTAAAGAATCTCTTTTTTTTATGGAAGACCACTGTCTATTATTTTAAAAAATAATAAAACCATGTAAATGAAAAGCAACTGGATTTAATTGTCTTAAAATGATCAATATAGGAGATGGACTCAGTGGCACATGCCTGCAGTCCCAGCTACTCAGGAGGGGCACTTGAAGCAAGGTGTTGAGGCTACAGTGCACTATGATCAAGCCTGTGAATAGCCACTGCTCTCCAGCCTGGGAAATATAGCAAGATCCAAACTCTTAAAAATAAGAGGATAAATATATAATAGAACATTAATGCTTTTTAAAATTTATTTATTTTGAGACAGGGTCTCACTGTGCCACCCAGACTGGAGTGCAGTGGTGCAAACACAGCTCATTGCAGCCTCAACCTTCTGGACTCAAGTGATCCTCCCACCTCAGCCTCTCAAATGGCTGGGACCACAGGAGTGTGACACCACATCTGGCTGATTTTTGTATTTTTTATAGAACTGGATTCTCACCATGTTGCCCAGGCTGCACTAATGCTTTTAAATTAATAAGAAATAAAATCTATTCAATAAATATAATAGGTAATAAATATGCCTTCATTATTTTGTATTATGATGAAGAAGGAAAAAAAGGGAAAGGAATGACAGAAGGGGGGGAAATCCCAAATCTTTTCCAAGGCATGTACTGAAAACTATCTTGATGTAAAAATTAGAAAGCGACTTCTCAAATTTGTTAGAAAAATGGCATTTGGATGGGATGCAAAGGCATTCTTGAAGCTTTTTCTCTCACATCAGTGACAATCTTAATTTACCAGATAGTGGGAAATGTCATCTTTACATCTGGCAAAGGTCCTTTTTAGGGTTTATTTTCCCAAGTTCTAAGAATACAGACTCTGAACGCATGAAATTGTTGTCTTCTTTCCGCAGCTATAGTCATAAATGAGACCACATATTGATATATGGAAAGATGAAACCAAGCCAAAGGCCAGAGCTCACCCTGCAAGCTAAAAAATTACCTCCTCCTATTTTAAAGCTTAAAAATTACAACTCTTTTGTAGGTAGGAATAATTATAGGTTATCTTTCTTCTGTGGTCAGGTGGGTGAGGCCTCTTTAACTAAAATTTTCCCCCCTCCAAAAAAAATCATGACTATGGTTAACAGGGTGAGGCTTAGTAAAGGTGTGACCAGAATCTAGAATAGTTTTGTTCCAAACTTTGTGACCACAACCCATAGCCAAAACTACACTTTATGTAGCAACCCCATACATAGGCACATATAGGTACTACATAACTACAACAGAAGTTTCGCAAAATACTACCCAGTTTTCCATTTTCCCATCCTATACTATTCTAGTTCATTTTTTATTGCTGATTTTGACGCACTACATTCAAATTCTAATGGTCATGACTCCCAGTTTGAAGACCCTAATCCAGATCTCAATCACCAGGTTTATGTTGAGAGCACTGTTCTTGACCCGCAATGGAAAGATATTCTCACAACAAAAGCCATAACAATTAAATATCTAAACAATGGTGGGGACACAGCAGGGCTCCCTGAGTGTGTTCATGGAACAAGTACTTCAAGATGCCCCTGACAACAGATTTCCCAAATGTGTTTGGGAAAAAATGAATTATATCACCTTCTCTTGGTGATGCACAATACACTAATCTAAGCCTTTGGAAGGTCCTTAAGAAACAAAACACGGGCCGGGCCCATTGGCTTGTGCCTATAATCCCAGCACTTTGGGAGGCCGAGGTGGGTGGATCACCTAAGGCCAGGAGTTCAAGACCAGCCTGGCCAACATGCGGAAACCACGTCTCTACTAAAAATACACAAAAATTAGCTGGGCATCATGGTTGGCGCCTGTAGTCCCAGCTCCTAGGGAGGCTGAGGCAGGAGAAGTGCTTGAACCTGGGAGGCAGAGGTTGCAGTGAGCCAAGATCGTGCCACTGAACTTCAGCCTGGGCGACAGAGTGAGACTTTGTCTCAAAAAAAAAAAAGAAGAAGAAGAAGAAGAAAGAAAGAGAAAGAAAAAAACGGTTCTAGTTTAACTCCAAATTTCCAAACTTACCACGTGATATGTTTTTGTATGACAGCTTTTTGTATACATGTTTCGTATAACTGTTAAACACTTCTGAGAAATACTGTATGTAGAAGAAACTACTGAGTTAGAGATGAAAGTCAGTGTCTAAGAGCTCAAAGGTAACTTCATCTCCAACTATAAATATTTTAAAAGAAAAGGTTAAATGCACTCTTCGAAATTCTGTCTAATATTAATGAAAAAAATCACATGGAGTTAAAACTAAAGTACTTAGAGCTCGTAAAGCCAGAAAAACAAGGAAATAAGAACTTTCTTTATTCCAAGCATCAGCAAATTGATTTGAATATCCTATCACAAGCCCCAACCTAGCTGAAGGCCCTACCTGTCTGCTGGAATTAATTTTGTAAAGAATCAGGTTTTAAGGCTTGATTTAAAATACTTCTCTAATCTGAAAAGGTCCAGGGAATTGCATGTCTTTTGATTAAAAATATGAGAATTGATTCATGCTCTTCCTACACTTGTATCTGAACCAAAATGGCTCTGTTAAGAGTTGCCTGTATTCTGATTTACCAGGCCACAGAATGTGACAGCTGAATACAAAGGTCATTCTGAGGCTGAGCAGAGGTCCAGTCAGGCTCATCATCAGAGGCAGGAAGTCTATCTGATAAGGTTGTTTCACTGTTGCCAATTAACATTCTCAGAATCTCCAGAGTCATATATTATCACCACCTAACATTGCATATATGTGTTTTCTGTTTGTCTCCTCTCAAAAAAGTGTAGGCTCCCTGAGGGCAAGGACATTGTCTCTCTTATTCATCTGTATATCCCCAGCACCCCAAGAAAGTACCTGGCACATAATAGATGCTTCATAAATAAATAATAAATAAGTAAATCCCAGGGATTGACCAGGAGGCCAGGTTGTGCGGAGAGAGGAAAAAGACAGGATATATAATCAAATTTCTACGTAAGATTGGATGCCAGTGCCCTATTCTTGCATCGACCATGAGTTTTGTCTTCCTGTTTCCCTGGGCTGGGTAGAGGAGAGATTCTATTCACCCTTGAGCCCCCTTTAACATTCTAGATTGCATAAAAGAAGATTTAAGGCCCAGAGGACAGGGCTTGGTTCTTGCTCCTCGTCACAGGTACTCTCAAGAAGTACCCAGCAAAAGTTTGTAGAACTAAGCTGAGAGAAATAGTGGTCTACCTTGAAAGGGCAGATGTTCACAGAGGAAGCCTCATGGTCACTAGTGGCCTCCTGACTCATAATAACATCTTGCCCTTTCAGATCGCCTTGTCTTCCACCCATTCTAGCACCGCTGGTTTTTCTTCAGAATAAGATAATTTGTGATGCTAACTCAAATTCAAAAACTGCCCAAAATCACCACTGCATCATTCATATACATACGACTTAATTTAAACATATACTTATGACTTAGAGTGATGAACAATCTTAGTTAAATTCAGAAACACTACTGTTCTCTGAGGTTGGGTAGGTGTAGGACTTTTTCCTCTGATGAAATATGTGCTTAGAAAAACCAGAAGAAAAAAAATCTTTCATTCGGGGCTTTTTACCCCAACAGCTCACTTTGCTATAGTGGCATTTTACTCACCCATTTGCTTACCAAAAAACCCACCTGACCTGGACAGAGTGGGACAGGTCCATACAGTTACATCATTCTTGGGAGTACCTTGGCCAGTTGTAATCTCCTTTGTCTTAGGTAGCCATATTAAGGAACAAATCTGTAATAATGATCAAAATAGAGAATTATTGTAATTTCTGATTCCTTATGAATATACTTAAACTGATTAGTCAGTATGCACTGACCATGACCCAACCTCCAGTACACCTGGGTTAGGTGTTACAGAAATTACATCCGTTCTAGGAAAGTTTATCCCAAGGCAACAAAGGACCAAGTATACAAATAGGCTTAGGTGCAATAAATTGAAGAATTTAAGTGAACTGTTATCATTGGCCAGGAAGAGCCAGACTACTCTCAAAGTTCATGGTCAAAGCAGTGATGAGAAAGAAAGGAAATGTGGGGAAAAATGCACACATACACACACAAATTAAATTAACTTTGAACTCACAAATGAAGAGGTTTTTACAAAAAAAAAAAGAAAAAGAAACTTGAGAACTCAAATTCCTTATGGCCTCAACAGAGAAAAAGATGTTGTTAGGGGCCTAGGCTCTGTCATAAACTATTTTCACAAGATTCCAGAAAATCAAAATGAAAATGAAGCCCAGAGGAGACATTAACCTGTGAGTTTGTGCTTGGGGTCTGGATGCTCTTCCCAGTATTTATATCCAAGATGTGTAAGCGTCCATCCTTCATTCCTCCTCCAATGGCAAGGACCCCAGACTGCCAGGGACACCAATCCATGGCCTTTAAAGTTTCACATAATAGCACAGACAGGTCAGCTTCAAAGAAGGTGCACTCATGAATGTGATACACTTAGGTAAGCATCAAGTCCCCCAGATCTGCACCTGTCACAGCTCGCCTGGGCCTTCTATCTAAAGGCAGGAGAAACTGCACCCTCCGGAGATGACTCTCGGGGACTAGCAGTCACTTCTGGAAGGAAGATATCTAACAGGACTCAAGTTATGATAACAATCGTAGATTTTTTAACATAGACTATGCAATAACAGTTGAAAAACCATATGCAATACATTCTATGGGGCAAAAATCTGCTGCTGGAGTAGTTCATGTGTGCCCTTAGAAATTGGCTCTGAAATGCAGTCTTTCTCTAATTTGTCTACCTGTGTCCAACCTGTGTCCTTACATTCAAGGTAAGAGAAGAGAGAACTATATGTGATTGCTCACAACTCAAAAGTCTCGAGCATTTCAAATCTTAAGGCAGTTCAGAAAATAAAATTGCCTTTTATTTATTTATAATTATAGTTCATGCTAAAAAACAGCATGAACTATTTATGATTTAGTATCATGCATTTATATTGATAATTAAAATTACTAATAACAATCACTTTAAAGGACATTTTAACAAATACTTCAGTTATATGTATCTGTATATCCTTATCAATCATCTTGGTAACTACCTTTATTTTTGTATCTTCTCTTCTGCTTGTAAAAGTGTCTTACAAAGTAGCAAAGGTATTGTTTATACTATTTGATTTTTCTGTTGTTTTCACCTATCATATTAACAGTTTTCCACGTTTTAATATACTTTTCGCAATCATATTTTTAACAATCCCCTAATATTCCACCATGTTGTATCTGATTGATTTTTGTTCCACTAATGCTGGACCTGTGTTGGTTTTTGTTGTATTGTGGTTTGGTTTGCATTGGGTTGGGCTGGGTTTTTAGAAAGCAGTAGAATTTTTTGTTTTAGTGTGTGTGTCTTATTTGTTGCTTGCTCTCATAAAGTACACTGTAATGAATAAATCCTACATGTCTTTTGTTTCTGACAAATGTTTTAAGTAAATTCCAAGGTTGCGAAGAGTCAACATAAAGTTTTCCAAACAGTTATATAGCTTTTTACAGCACCAGCATCCAATGAGTATACTAATTTCACCCTGGCTAAAGGTTACGTGAAGTTAAAAATGTTATTCTACATCTAGCGAAACTGTCATTATGAAACAGATTATAAGGGTAATTTGTTTTCTTATTAGCAAGAACAAACCTTTTTCTGTGTATTTATGCTCCTCTAGCACTTCCTACCATGTAAATTTTTTTGCCATTAAGCACTTACATCTTAATGCTTTCCTTACAAGTTTGAGTCCATTTTTAAAAAGCACACTTCTGAATATATAATAGTTGTTTCATTCTTCATTTAACCAACTTGCAAAATTTACCAGTTCTCCACTCCTTTTGTAAAACATATTACTCCTACCCATAGCATGCAGGTCTTCTATTCTCTAGAATGCTCCACACTTCTGCTCCCACTAAGTAAGCTGAAGGTTTTTAGAGCCCACTATGTTTTACTAAACCTGTTTATGACAAGTGAACTTGTTATTATAACTGTGATTTCATTAATTACATGTAAATACTTAATTAAATCACCTACTTTATTTGGACTGAAGATGTGTGTTACTTCCATGAACTAAGTTAAACAATTTGGAAGCTTTTTTTTTTTTTTTTTTTTTAGTTTATTGAGACACAATCTCACTCATCCGCCCAGGCTGAAGTACAATGTTACCTACCACAAGGGGTCACTGAAGCCTCGACCTCTCTGAAACTCAAGTGATCCACCTGCCTCAGTCTCCCAAAGTGCTGGGATTACAGGCATGAGCCGCCGCACCTGGCCTCACTCTACTTTAAAGATTCTGTGGCAGATTATATTTTCCAAAGATAGCTACAACACTATCTTTCATTCAACAAATCCTTCTAAACCTTGCCCATTCCCTCCATCGCTAGGTACAATCTCATTCCTCTATCTTTGAATTTAGGAAGACTTGTGACTAACCTGGAACCAATAAATGTGACAAAAGTGACACTGCATGACTTGTGAAATTGGGTTGTATTAATAAATAGTCTTACCGCTTTCACCTGCTCTCTGAAGCACTGGACCTATTGCCCTAAAGCACAAACTCTAATTGGCTTGAGGCAACCAAGTTGTGAGGAAGCCCAGAGCAGCCCACACAACAGGAAGACATTCTGGAATTACAAGAAGGAGCATGCCCAGCCAGCTGGTAAACAACTGGTCCAGCCCCCAGCACTTTTAGCTTCCTTTGCTGTCTGACTGCAACCTCATAAGCGATCCTGAGCCAGAACTGCTCAGATGATATTTTTGCAGAATCCTGACCCAGAGAAACCGTAAAAGATAATGAAATCATTGTTGTTTTAAGCCACTAAGTTTTGGAGTAATTTGTTGAACAGCAATAGATAACCAGACAGAAACTATAAACAGAAACCTAGAACAGTGAAACATGATTATGGTTCCTACAAGAAAGACAATGAGGAATTCTCATCAGCCTACCTACACTCAAAGTAAAGGCCTTGGTCTCATATGGTGAATGAATGTACAGTTTTGTTGTTGTTGTTGTTTGCTTTTGTTTTTGTTTTTTGTGAGATGGAGTCTTTTTCTGTCACCAGGCTGGAGTGCAGTGGTACAATCTCAGCTCACTACAACCTCCACCTCCTGGGTTCAAGCGATTCCACTGCCTCAACTTCCCGAGGGGCTGGGGCTACAGGCACATGCCATCACGCCCAGCTAATTTTTTTTTTGTTTGTATTTTAGTAGAGATGGGGTTTTACCATGTTGACCAGGACAGTCTCAATCTCCTGACCTCATGATCCGCCTGCCTCAGCCTCCCAAAGTGCTGGGATTACAGGCGTGAGTCACCGTGCCTGGCTGAATCATACAGTTTAATAAATCTGGTGAATGTAATATTTTCAGTCAATAAATATTCAATAAAATATCTATCATATATATCATCCTTAAAAGTTACTTGTTTTAATTTTCTTTTTCAAATAACCATTCACCACCTCTGATTAAGCTGGAGAAGAGGGCTATTTTACAGAACACAAAATTTTGCAATTTCAAGAGGCTCAGAAATTCCCCTGAGCCCATGGACTCCAGTTTTACCATATGATGGATAATAATATTTTTATGTTTATTAATAATCATTTTCTTAAATACCCTACACTTCCAAATAGCTTTTAAATATTCTGGCAAAACTAGAAGCTACATCATGAGGGGAATTACGCAGATGTCAACCTACAAAGTCAACTCCTACTCCACCAGTTGGTTAGCTGGTGACTGTGAAGAGATATGACTGGTGACTGTTCCAGTGATTCCCCAGGTGCTGGCTGCCAGGAAATGGCTTGCTCTGCTTTCCAGAGACTCTCTCTTAGTGAAGAGGACTCCTACTTAGTAGTTCAATGCATCAGATTTTTTACAAGGCATTTAAAAAGGTAACTTGTCTTGCTTGCTTGGCTTGGGTTTTCAACTATTTTGTTTTGGTTCTGCGTGTTGTTTTCAGACAGAATATTTTACATACATTTTGCTTACTTCTTTTCAAGTCATGCATAGTGGGAATTTGAACTGATCATCATTCTCAATATCGTGTACACATGAAAAGCCACAAGCCAGGAATATTGGGCCAGCACAATGTAGTAGCAGCAGTCAGTACATATTTCATCCTATAGTAGGAAGCCCTGCAATAACTTTTAAATACTCTTGTAATAAATGTGCTTATTGTTAATAAGGTAGAACCATTTCTTTGCTTTGTGAGTAACACATATTCCGGGACTATGTTGAGGTCAAGACATACATCTGTGACACCAAGTCCTCAAGAAGGAAAGTATGGATTTTTTTTACTAGGAATAAGAATTTAAAAGTCAGAGAAATAAGAAAACGTTATGCAGAACATGGTGAAGCATTGATCTAACTCCACAGCATCTTGCCTTCTTCTGACAGTGGTCTCCTTTCTTAAGTGTGAGCTTATTACACAGGCCCATCACTGTGCCCATCTCTCTGGCAACAATTATGAATTGAGAGATGAGAATGTGACCAAAGGCAGAATATAGTCCTCCCTGGCGCATTTCCACCAGAGTTGTAAGGAAAGATGGCTTCTTATCCAGCACCCATCTGGAAGAATCTGAATCTGAAGCTGCCAAGAGCCATCTTGCCCACAAAATGAAGTCTGAAGGAAGAATGAAACCAGAGGTAGGCAGAGCCTAGAGCTAAAAAGATGGGCCCAAATGACATTAGTCAAAGCCTTAGATCCAGCTAATATTTAAAACCAGCTGATATTTAAAACCAGCTGTAGGTACCCAGGACTCCACAGTTACATGAAAAAGATAGATTTACTTTTTTGCTTAAGCTTAAGTTTGACTTTGGTTTCAGTCACCTACAACCAAAATATCTGACCAGTGGGAAGTATAAATAGAGTTACCTTTCAGGAGAGTGATGACAAACTCCAAATCAAATTCTAAAGAAAAAAAAATCCCAAAAATATAGGCTTAATGATTTTCTTTTTATATGTGAAGGATAACCCGTGGCCTCGGAGTAACAAGAAACCTAGAAAGCTATTGGGTTTCTTACCTTGACAGCTGTAGATTGAGTTATGACTTTCAGCGGTTCGCCATGTGCACTGGCACCTGGATCATGGGGCCATATTGTCAGCAGTCCATCACTGCAGCCACTGGAAAGCAGCCTGCCATCCGGTGACCACTTCAGAGCACACACAGCTTGCTTGTGGCGAAGTGTTCCAACATGATGCTGGGCCACCCGAATATCATGATGATAGACATGCCCCAGTCTTGACCCACTGCAAGTTTACGTAACAAAAAAATTAGGCCCTGTTGCTACATAAACATTTGAAAATATGGAGAAAAGCACAGTTCAAAGTAAAACTTCTGAAGGACCCCTAGGACAGATTCAAAACACAGGTGGAGATTCCTTGGGTTAATAAGGATGGCGTGTTCTGCCTAGAGGATTCTTTTCACAAGTGAAATCAATTTGGCTGGCAGAATTTGAAGTCTGGAATTTAAAAGTATCCTTTGGTAGATGTGTCTAATTACTTTAATCTGATTTAGTCAGCCATGGAAAAATAAGCTGAGATTACCAGATTTTACCAAGTGGTAGTTTACATACTGGACCTAGGAAATATTAATAATACTTTTCTGCAACTTTGAATATTTCAGATTATCTTGATGAAATTGTTTCAGTATATATTTATAGTAAAATGTTAGACATAGAAAAGGAAATAAATTTCTAATAGGTAGATTCCTATTAACCTATAGATCCACTCTTGGTATTGCTAGAGGTACTAATACATGAAAGACATTTAAAACCAATTGAATGGCCATGCACGGTGACTCACGCCTGTAATCCCAGCACTGTGGGAGGCTGAGGTGGGAGGACCATGAGATCAGGAGATACAGACTAACCTGGCCAACATGGTGAAACCTCATCTCTACTAAAATACAAAAAGTTAGCTGAGCGTGGTGACGCGCGCCTGTAATCCCAGGTACTCAGGAGGCTGAGGCAGGGGAATCGCTTGAACCTAGAAGGCAGAGGTTGCAGTGAGCCGAGATCACACCACTGCACTCCAGCCTAGTGACAGAGCAAGACTCCATCTCAAAAAAAAAAAATAGAATGTCACAGCAAACTGCAATATGATTCCTAATCATTGGATAATGTCTCTATCAACGCTCACTGAATTTGAATCTAAACAACTAAAGATCACATCGCTTTTTCAAAGATAATGAACTCTTTCTGGACTATTTTAATTTTCTCTAAGGAGTAAGTAAATGATGTTCCACAATTATATTAGAAAGTTCTCAAAGTCCAGTGCCACACTGTTTAAAACTATGCAGGCTCAATGCTGAACAGCATTCTGATTAACAATATGGACTCGAGCCAGACTAGCTGGGTTATCCCAACTCTGTCCCTTACTAACCATGTGACTTAAGACTAGTGTCTCTGTTTACTCATTTGAGAAAACAAAATTGAGGATAAGAGATCACCTTATCACATTACTGCAGTGATTAAAATGAAATTACACACATAAAAAGTATAGCACAGTTCCTGGCACAGAGTAGTTTGAAAATGTTAGCTGCTATTATTATAAGAAAGGATCTCTTCATTGTCCTCGTGGATAATAAAACTAAACTTTAACAATGCAGATTGGAAAAGGAACTTGAGTACCTAATTAGCTGCAACAACTAAGTTGTTTTAACTCTGGCCAAAATTGCAAGGTATTCAAATCTCAGATTTACATCAGATTACTTAAATACATTGTAAAATTCTTTGGGATTTATCTAACTTAAGTCTACCTTAAGAACTACAATACGAAAATGAATGGCTATAATTAAAAGCAATATATACTTAGACCAATATGTAGGCTCATAGGAACAAGTCCATTTTTCTGGTTAAAAAGAAGCAGTTAAAATAAATTATTAGTTCTCAAAGTGATGCATCATCAGCAACACTTCAGAAATAAAAAAATGCAAATTATCAGCCCCTCGAGACCTAATGAATCTGAAGTCCCTCAAGTGAAGCCAGCAGTCTGCATTTTAAGGAGCCCTCCAGGTGATTCTCATGCATGTTCAAGTTTGAGAACTACTGAACAGGATGATCTATGAGGTTCCTTCCACTCTAATTTCTGTGGGTCTGTGTATTGGAAACATGCCCCAGAGAACTTAACGTATTCCATAGTATAGATACTGATAGCAAGAAATACTTGATTTCAGAAAAATATCCCTTTAGTACATATTACTTGGTGCAAAGAAACGTTTTGCTTGAAAGGAATTTTACATTTTATCTAAACAATTTAGTGAATCCCATGCAGAAGGTACACATGGTACATGTGGCCACTGAGACACATCACCAACAGATCTGAATGCCTGAAATGGTGGGATCATGACTGATACTAAGTTTAATGGCCTATTTTGTCTCCAACAAGATACTTCTTACCTGCTAAGGATAAAGTGATTCCAGCTCAGAGTCCCAACTACTGACAAATGACCAAGCACATTTCTCAGCCGCTTTTTAGTTACCACATCCCATAACTGAAAAAATGGACAAGGAGTTATGTAGCACTGGCGTTTTCACAGCCCTCTGTCTTCTCAAAAGCCTGAGAGCCAATCCCTGTTGATACTGTTAGTTTTTGTACTAAGTGATAAACCCAGCACCTCTAGCCAACAGTTCTCAATTGACTGTGTATTAGGATCAGCCGGGGAGTCTGTAACACATTACGAATGCTGATTTACTTGGTGGAGTAGAGACTGGGGATATGGCAGTTATTTTAAAGCTCCCCAGGTGAATTCAATGTGCAGCCAATTACCACATTTCTAGCACCTTCTAAATTGTGAGAATTCCAAATCTGGAAATCTATCTACAGTTACCAATAAATGTATTAATAAAATGTGGGTGCCTGGACACTTCCTAGAATCAGAAAGTCCACTTACTGCTAAGAGACTCCTTTCCTGCCAGCTACAGATAATATTCTGATCTACATGGGGAATTACGACTTTGGTGTAAGAAGAAATCATGACAGAGACTTCACAGGATTCATCGTCATTGCGGAGATGAGAAAGCAGTGAGAGCCATCTATGGCCCTCCTAAATCATCTAGCACATGAGTGATATTGTTTATTCTACTGGTAATAATAATAATACATGAGAAATTAGATAGATCAATGGAAACTTGGTAAATGCTCATCTCAAAGAGTCTATCAGAAAAAAAAATCACTCATTTTATATAACTGTACTCCAGATCATAGCTTCGGGTGAAAAGGGAAACTGAAAGTATCTTCCTCTCTCCAAAGCTCCAAAACTGGAGATTCTACAAGCTCAACTTTAGTTTCAGAGAAAATATATTTTTAAAAGAGGGAAATATGACAGAAAGATTGTGGTGGAAACTAACCAGAGTATCCTTAAGTCTTCCTTAAAAACCATTCAGGAAAAAAAAAAAAAAAAAAAAAAAAAAAGCAGAATGTCATCTCTTCTTACTCCCTATTGCTCAATGCCACACTTAGTTTCTCTATTTTACATTAAATTGGTGTTAAAAGTCAGTTATAATCTAGTAATACACAGATAACATGATGAGAGAAAAAAAAAACTGGCCAGTACTTGCACTTCTCCTTCACTGGTGCCAACCGCCAGGCAAGTTCCCTCTTTTATCCAGGACACGGAAGAGATATAGTTACAAGTGAGACTTAAGTCTATGTTTTCAATCCCATTGTGGTTCTTCCCATTCCAGATGTATACAGCAGATCCCAGGGCTATGGCAACAAGATTCTGATAATTCCAGTCTAGGATATTCAGATCTATAAGAAACACATTTCAAGTTAGGATAATTATACAGCCAAATGAAAATATGTTCAAATAAACAACTTATAGGTAGGGGGAAAAGACTAATACTATCCCCATGATAGTTGGAAAACAGAAACATGGAACCAAGGAAATCCTTAAAAGTTCAAAAATGAAACTGGAATAGAATCTGGTGTCAACACTCACAGTCTAACAAGCAATAATGCTTATTATTTACACTGAAACATACTTACTTAGAGGCATTTAAAGAACTTGGCAGATTCATCTACCATTATTAGTACATGTAGACTTCATTTAACAGATCACTAAAAATTAAAAGCATATAATTCTCATGGAGACACCCTTGGACCTGGGATGTCTATATGGGAGATGCCACTATCATTTCTAACCAAAAACACCACCCAGCTAGAAGCGGTGGTGGTGCATGTATGATACCTAGACATGCTCAACAGTATTCTAGAGCTGATACTAATGAGAACCCTTTGACAGCTAAGAGAAAACATGTTTGTATGACCACTTATTAATATATACCCTATCTTATTTCTTATCCATCAGAAACTCCTGACTGACACGTATCAGTATAAAACTATATAGCACACCAGTTCCACTACAGTAGTTTAAAGCCCTACAATACATTCTGTCCCCCTGATAAATATAAACTCTGATTGAAATATAAAAAACAAGCATCTGAAGACCCTGGAAAGTAAGAAAAAGCAGTAAACTAAGTAAGGGAGTCAAGAAGCAACCTGCCAGAGGTGAGTTTCCCACTTTTCTTCTTTCACACCTTTGCCCTAAGGACAGGCCCCAGACATGGAGCAGCCCCTCCAGCTAGGACTCTGACGGAAAAGCCACCATCTTTCTGATCAGAGAAACCATGGAAAGGAGGCTGAGGCACAGAACTGATGTCAGTATGAGGGGAAAGTCCTAGACACAAGAAAGCCAAAAGAAAGAGATCCTCAGATTGTGAGCATATTAATTCACACACATCTCAGCCTTACACCTAAATCATTTACATGCAAAAGAGACTCAAATTAGCTTAGCAAAGGCTTTAAGAAATGAACTGAGATTCGAAACATCCATACAAGTCTCAGCCTAGACTCTGATCCACATATATGAGATACAGATCCAAACCAGCATAGTCAATGTTTAAGAAAGTGATCTAAGATTTGAAACACCACCCCCAAATGGCAAAACAAAACTTAAAATGTGAACCTAACTAGAACATAAACAATATTCTCCTCAGGACCCAGTGACTATAACATAACATCTACAATATCCAGGCACAATTCAAAATTACTGGCTAAATATAAAGGTAAAACATAATCAATAGATGAAAACTCCAAGGTGACCTAGTTACAGAAATTATGACACGAAGACTTTACAGCAGCCAATATATTCTCCACAAAGTGAAGAAAAACACACATGAAGTGAATGAAAATTCATATGAAGCTTTAGCAGATAAATAGAAAAATCAAAAGTATTTTCTAAGTAAATAGAAACCATAAAACAAAACTATAAAATGGAAATCAAATATACAAAAACCACAAAACATAAACTTTAAAATTGAAAAATACATCTGAAAAATTCCTTGGGTAAGTTCAATGGCAGGATAGCAGTGACAGAGAAAAGAATAAACCTGAATATAGATTTTAAATATTAATCTATCTTAAGAATATGGAGAAAAAATGTTAAAGAATGAAGTCTCAGGGACTTGTGGAATAATATGCAAAAATCTAACACGTATAAGTAGAATCAGGTCTTAGAAGCAGGATAACAAGATTTCAGATGACCATGGGGTTCTCACAGACACCATGGAGGCCAGAGTCAATGGAACAACATCTTTTAAATGCTGGGGTTAGAGGGTAGTGGCGGATCTTTCAACCCGGAATTTAACATTCAGTAAAAATCTCATAAACTGGAAGATGGAAAATCTAAAAGAAGTCTGTGCCAACAGACCTGATCTGCAAGAAATGCTAAAGGAAGCTCTTTAGGCTAGAGGGACATTACATGAAAGAAACTTGGATCTTCAGAAATGAAGGAGAACATTGAAATTGGTAAATATTTGGGTAAATATAAGGAGCCATTTTTCCATCTTAAGCTATGTAAATACTTTTTAATTTTTAAAACATTTACAATTGGACAGTTTTCAGTATATGTAAATATAAAATGCATGACGGCCAGATGCAGTGGCTCACACCTGTAATCCCAGTACTTTGGGAGTCCAAGGTGGGAGGATCACTTGAACCCAAGGAGTTCAAGACCAGCCTAGGCAACAAACTAAGACCCCATGTCTACAGAAAAACCAAAAAATTACCTGGGCATGATGGTATGTGCCTGTGGTCCCAGCTACTTGGGAGGCTAAGGCAGAAGGATCACTTGAGCCCAAGAGGTAGAGGCTGCAGTAAGCCTCTGGAGCCTTCAGTCTGAACCAGTGCACTCCAGGCTGAGTGTAAGAGTAAGAAGACCTTGCCTCAAAAAACAGTAACAAACAAACAAACACATGACAACTACAGTAATCTAAAAAGCAGTTGGGGAGTTGGAGAGATCTATGTGATTGCAAGATGTTTATATATTGTGTGAAGTGTACAATAGTAACTCTATGTAGACTGAGAAAGTTTAAACTACATTGTAATTCCTAGAGCAATGACGACAAAATATAATACAAATAGATATAGCCAAAAAACTAAGAGATCAATTAAAATAGAACAGAAGTAAAAAAAAAAAAAAAAAAGAAAAGAAAAGATGTCCAAGGAATAAGCCTTGGGTACTCCAACATTTAGAGGTCAGGGAAATGAAAGAGAAACACAAATCAGCAAAAAAGGATGAGAAAGAGTGAACAAAAAGACACTCTTGGACAATTCCCAAAAGATTGGGATATCAAGAATGAGGGATTGATCAGCTGTCTCAAATACAGTTGATAGGGTTCAGTATGAGATCTAAGAAGTAACTGTTGGATTTATCAATGAGGAGTTCTTTGTTAATGTTTGGAAAAGTAGTTTCAATTGAATGATGAGACTTAAAACTTGACTAAAGTGGATTTGAGACAATGTGGGGAGAGAAATAGAAAATTATGAGTATAAAGATATTTTGAAAGTTTTACTGTCAAAGGGAGGAAAGAAAGAGGGCTGTGCAGCCAGGTGTGGTGGTTCATGCCTGTAATCCCAGCAGTTTGGGAGGCCAAGACAGAAGGATCACTTGAGGTCAGGAGCTCGAGACCAGCCTGGCCAACATGGTGAAACCCCATCTCTATTAAAAATACAAAAATTAGTGGGGCATGGTGGCACACGCCTTTAGCTACATGCCCAGCTACTTGAGAGGCTGAAGCACAAGAATCACTTGAACCCAGGAGGCAGAGGCTGCAGTGAGCCACTGCATTCCAGCCTGGATGACAGAGCAACACCCTGTTTCAAAAAAAAAGAAAAGAAAAGAAAGAAGGAACGAAGGAAGGAAAGAAGGAAGGAAGAAAGAAAGAAGAAGGCTATGGCTTAAAGGAAAAATGGGAACGAAAGTGGTTTCTTCTTAATATGAGTGTAATGGTTTTTTAATATATGTTTAAAATGCTTTCTCCTTAGTTGGTCATGACAATAAATTCTCTTGGAGAATAAGCTGAAGTAATAGGAAGATAGAGAACTGTTTGTTTTAGGGATTTTGCCTTTTCCAGATCATGCCTCTTTATAGATATTCCACAGAGCCCAGGCCCCTTCCCTCTGCTCCTCTCTCCCTCACCTAGGGAGCTCACACTGGCTCCTGGCTTCAATCATAATCAACTGACTTACACACTAGTCCAACCTCTTTTCAACTACCAGCATTCATTTCAAATAATCTGCCAAGCTTCTTCTATGTCTTATTGTCTCCTTTAATGTAATATTCAACATAGTCTTTCCTCTCCAAATCACCTCCTTTGCCAATCTGTCTTCTCAGTGACACCACCCTTCTCCTGCTTCAAAAACCTTGAATAATCATAAATTCATTTCTTATCCCATTTCTTTTCTACATGGAAGAAAAATAAGCCTTTACTCTTTGGCAGCTCTTTCCTACTAAGCACATTCTGCATACTCTGCCATGAATTTTCCTTTGATGTTTCTCTTAGTCAACAACTCCCAAAACAAATCTAAATTTCTAAATTTGAATTTTTTCTCCACAACCTGTACCCACCTACTTATCCACCAGTCCCCAATGTGTCTTCTTCATTGCCATTAAATATCATTGATTACCAACATCCTACTTTCATCATGCTGTTAACAATACCAAAAATGGTCCTCTTCTATACCCTTCCAAGTCTAACAACCTTTCAAGACCCAGCTTAAGTATAAATAACTCCACAAAGTCTTTCTGAGCAACACCAAGGCTCACTGAGCTCCTTCTAGTCTTCATAGCTCCTTATATCCCATAATTTATTATTTATAATCTACATTGACATACTGGTATCAGTTCCATGTCAGTTAGTCCTGTCCTCCAAACTAGGTTACCAACTAGGCACATAACAAGCAGACCCAATGCAGTTGTTTGACTAATTCAATTTACCCATATTTAAAATACATACGTAAGAATAGATCATAAGTACAGGTCTTTCTAATACAGTAACATAAAATGCATATTTCCCACACCATGCCAACATTAACAATACCCACTCCTGAATATGAAAGTTGCACTAGGAAAAGTCTAGTATATTAGCCATAGCTGGATGTTACACTATTTGGGTATAAGGCATAAAGACCATCTGGTTTAATTAAATTTCAAGTTTATGCCAGAGCACAGGATGCATTTTTGTCATTTCGACTTTTCAATTCCCAATCTAAATGATAACTTACAGTAGTCATTTCGGAGACCAGTAAGATGAATCTTCACCTCTGGTTGGAGTATGGAATAGTTTATATCACTGGACCTTTTAAGATGAAAGGATTCACCTCTGACTCCATCTTTGCAGCCTACAAGAAACAAACACTTATACATAGCTCTATGATCCTGCAAACATAATATTTATTCTTATGGGTATTAAGAAATATCATTCAGTGGAAAAGGTTAATTAAGTGGAAAATAAGTAGTCATCATGATGAAACTACAGGACAAAGAGCCAGGGAAGGAAGGAAATGAAGAGCACTTCAGTGTTAATTTAAACAAGAATATTAAAATTTCTTCCAATGGCACTTTCTAATAAAAAGCACATGCATACAGACATTAATGTAGATAACAGATCTTGTAGGGAGTACACAGAGATACTACATCATGCTTTGAATACTTATTCTGTTATTTGGTATTTTAAAACCAAATTGAATTTTGCTTGTCCACATGTCTATTACACCAAGATTTACCTGATATACCAAAGCCCTACTCTGAGACTTTATCAATAAATATTTATTGATTCATTGATTTTAGCTCTTTCTCTCAGTATTTCAGTACCAGAGCATTTGGGGTTACTACTTTTGGTTAATTTTACTCATGACTATCTGAGGTCTATCTTTTGTTCAGTTCTCATCAAAAGACCATACTAAATTCAAACCAGAGGCCACTGTCTTTTCATCTCCAACCACTCAGCTTGTGATCAAACTGAGAATGATAAAATCAGAAGAAACTAAGATCACCCAGGTGACTTGTAGTGTCTGACCGGATGGCTTCTGATAAAAGCATGAGAGCGTCACAATGCCATACCAAGAAACCAAATTGTTACTCATAAATTCCTGCTTCTGTGTTAGCTATGAAAACCTGCAGTTGAGGGCAGAACTACAAGGTTACAATAACACTTAGGCTTGCTGATAAAGTATCACTAAGGTTAAAAAAAATCAATATCCAAAGAATGAACAAAAATCTCCTGGAGCTGGGCACAGTGGCTCACACATGTAATCCCAGCACTTTGGGAGGGTGAGGCAGGCAGACTACTTGATCCCAGGAGTTTCGAGACCCACGTGGGCAACATGGTGAAATCCTGTCTCTACAAAAAATACAGAAATTGGCCAGGTGCAGTGGCTCATGCCTGTAATCCCAGCACTTTGGGAGGCCGAGGCAGGCGGATCAAGAGGTCAGGAGTTCAAGACCAGCCTGGCCAATATGGTGACATCTCTTCTAAAAAAAATACAAAAATTAGCTGGGCGTGGTAGTCCAGGCGCCTGTAGTCCCAGCTACTCTGGAGGCTGAGGCAGGAGAATTGTTGGAACCCAGGAGGTGGAGGTTGCAGTGAGCCGAGATCATGCCACTGCAAACCAGCCTAGGTGACAAAGTGAGACTCTGTCTCAAAAAAAAAAAAAAAAAAAAATACAGAAATTAGCTGGGCATGCTGGCACATGCCTATAGTCCCAGCTACTTGGGAGGCTTGGGGGTGGGAGGATTGCTTGAGCTCAATGCTACCATAGTTGCGCCACTGCACCCAGCCTGGATGACAGAGTGAGGCTCTGTCTCTTAAAAAAAAAAAAAAAAAAAAAAAAAAAAAAAAAAAAAAAAGACATAAAGAAACCTTAAATGTATATCACTAAGTGAAAGAAGACAATCTGAAAAAAAACATATATATTGTATGATTCCAACTATACGACATTCTGTAAAAGGAAAAACTATAGATACAGTAAAAATGTTTCTATAGGAAGGGGAGAGACAGATGAATAGACAAAGCAGTGAAGATTTTTAGGGAAATGAAACTATTCTGTATAATAGTGATACATGTCATTATACATTAGTCAAACCCATTGAATATATAACATCAAGAATTAACTCTAATGTAAACTAAGGACTTTGAGTGATAATGATGTGTCAATGTAAGTTCATTGATTGTAACAAATGTACCACTCTGATGGGAGATGTTGATAATGGAGGAGGCTGTGCATGTGTGGTCACAGGGGATATAAGGGAACTCTGTACCTTCTGCCTAATTTTGCTGTGAACCTAAAACAACTCTAAAAAATAAAGTGTGGGCTGGGTGCAGTGGCTCACGCCTGTAATCCCAGCACTTTGGAAGGCCAAGGCAGGTAGATCACCCAAGGTCATGAGTTCGAGACCAGCCTGGACAACATAATGAAACCCTGTCCCTACTAAAAATACAAAAATTAGCTGGATGTGGTGGTGGGCACCTGTAATCCCAGCTACTCACAAGGCTGAGGCAGAAGAATCACTTGAAACTGGGAGGCGGAGGTTGTGGTGAGCTGAGATCACGCCAGTGCACTTCAGCCTGGGTAACAGAGTGAGACTCTATTTCAAAAAATAAACAAAATAAATAAAGTGTGTGTGTGTGCGCGCGCACGCACGCATGTGTGTATACTTATATATGTGTGTATATACGTATATATGTATGTCTACATACATATATCGACATATATGTGTATATACATATATAGAGAGAGAGTCTCCTAGGATATCAGAATAATATAGGTACATTATCTCTGGCTTCATAGAACATATATGTTTTATTCTAAGTCAAATATTTAGCACCTTACAGAAACAAAAATTTGTTGCTTACAAGGTGAGAGAGCTGAGGAAAGACACATCCCAACATATTTTATTTTGCTTTTAAGAAAATGTCATTCTAAGGAAAAGATAAGGCTCATGACCTCATCCCCACCATATAGTCCCAAACCCCCAAAAGAACATTTAGAAGGCCTGAAATTTTGTGCCTATTTTTATGCATATAACTCAAGTTTTTTCCCCTGTTTTACTGCTGGGAAACAGATGCTTGAGGAATAAACATGCAAAAAGTTCTAGACAGAAGTTTGTCCAACCTGAAGCCCATGGGGCACATGTAGCCCAAGAGGGCTTTGAATGCAGCCCAACAAAATCCATAAACTTTCTTCAAACGTTACGAGATTTTTCGTGATTTTTTTTTTTTTAGCTGATCAGCTATTGTTAGTGTATTCTATGTGTGGCCCAAGACAGTCCTTCTTCCTCCAATGTGGCTCACGGAAGCCAAAAGATTAGACACTCCTGTATCTAGAAGTTAAAAATATGTATCTATGAATTGTCAACATAATTTTTAAAAGAAAATTTCCAAAAATATTTTTAACAAAAAATTAGCACACACCAGGAACAGTGACTCACACCTGTTATCCCAACACTTTGGGAGACCAAGTCAGGTGGATCACTTGTGGTCAGAGTTCAAGACCAGCTTGGGCAACATGGTGAAACCCTGTCTCTACTCAAAGTACAGAAATTAGCCAGGCATGGTGGCACAGGCCTATAATTCCTGCTACTTGGGAGGCTGAGACCAGAGAATTGCTTGAACCCAGGAGGTGGAGGTTGCTGTGAGCCATGATCACACCACTGCACTCCAGCCTGGGTGACAGAGCAAGAATTTAACTCAAAAAAGTAAATAAATAAATAAGACAAGCTGAGCCATGACAATCTTTGTACCCAGGAGGAAAAGGTTGCAATGAGCCAAGATCGCACCATTGTACTGCAGCCTGAGCAACATGAAAGAAAAAAAAAAAAAAAAAAAAAAAAAGGTAAACTGCTATTTCTTGCCAGCAAGTCTAAAATCACAAGAAATAGCAGTTTACCAATATTATTTGGAAAATAGATGTAAATACCCCAGCGGGACAGCTGGAAGAGCTAAAGGTAGTCGCCCCTAGAGAATGGGACTGGGAGGGTGGGAGTAGTTAGAATAGAGGATTATGAGAATTATCCAAATTTTACTATTAGGTTGATTTAGTCTAGTCAATATTAAAAATAATATATTTTAAAATGAGGAAGAAATGAAGGAGGCAGGGAGAGAGGAGGGTAGAAAAGAAGGACAATGTCTTGAGCCCGTACCTTTCCAAGCACATTGGGATTGCTCACAGAGCTGCATTTTCCCATTAGCCTGCTGAACCACCTTCTGGGTTACAAAAAGTTGTTTTAGGCATTTCTGAAAATAAACAGACATAAGGAGAATACTTCTTTAGAAACAGATATATACAACTTCGATGTGATGTATAATATAGATTTCCAACTGATAATTCACTAAGGAGTTCAAAGATTCCACACTGCCAAAGCCAACACCACAATAATCACCATTATTTATTAACTAAACACCATATAATGAACAGTGCTGAGCATTTTACATATATTATTTCTAATCTCCTCAACCGCTCCCTGGAGCAGGTATTTTTCAGCTAGAATAAAATCTTTTTTTATTTTTCTAACCTAAAAATCCATTTAGCCTATACAGCATTGGTCAGTGACATCACCAAAGCCTGCCACAACTGAACTACCATGACATTTCTGGTACTCTCTGAAATTGAAAGGTCTCCATGAAATAATAAAGTTGAGCATTCATAAGATAACATTTCGCAAAAAGGGTTTGTTTGAGGGAATGTCTGTCAGTACGCAATCCAAAGACCTTCCCTCAGCTTGTTACTGAGATTGTCTCTGGGCCTCAATTTTTCTCACCTGTGATGTTTGAATTGAACTCATCATCTTAAAAGTCTTTTTCTGGGCTGGGCGCGGTGGCTCAAGCCTGTAATCCCAGCACTTTGGGAGGCTGAAGCTGGTGGATCACGAGGTCAAGAAATCAAGACCATCCTGGTCAACATGGTGAAACCCCGTCTCTACTAAAAATACAAAAAATTAGCTGGGTGTGGTGGTGCATGCCTATAATCCCAGCTACTCAGGAGGCTGAGGCAGGAGAATTGCCTGAACCCAGGAGGCGGAGGTTGCGGTGAGCCGAGATCGCGCCATTGCACTCCAGCCTGGGTAACGAGAGCGAAACTCTGTCTCAAAAAAAAAAAAAAAAAGTCTTTTTCTGCTAACTCCTTCACAGAGATCTTAAGTAACTTTACTAAAATTCCATGTGCACAAAAATCTGGGTGCTATCCCTTTGGGCCAATATATAAAGAGCACTTCTGACGATCTTACACCTAACTTCAATCAAAAACATCTAGGAAAATTAGTAATAAGTGGAAAGAAAAATACTTGTTGAAAAAAAACATAGTAATGAATGGTTAAAGCAGAGAAGATTCTGTTTTGCTTCTTCACAACAAAATCTGTGTTCTCACATGTATGACAAACCCTGTGTCAGGTTCATGACTACACCAAAGGTCGTGCTGAGGTCCGGAGGGAGTGGGTGGATGAGCAGAAAGAACACTTGGGGAGCCATAGGCAGGTGAATGATTTTATTCAGCAGCAGCTCTCATCAACAGCTTTCTTACACTAACTCTCTTCACTTTTCACCTTTAGCTTGGCTGCTTAGTTCGGCAGCCCCCACACACAGCCGCTGGGCTAACTCTCCGTTGCCTTCAGGGTCAGCAGCTTAACACTCTCTCTCTCTGGGCAGAAGCGAGCCCAGCTGTGTCCTGGCTCCCCCAGTTCATCTGCAAAGATGGGCAGCTCTGGCTTTCTCTCTCTTTCTCCAGGTGACAGCTCCTGCGGTGTCAACAGGGCAGTTATACCTTTTGCAGACAATAGTGGCTTAGAGCCAAGTGATGGCCTTCCCTATGTTACGCTGTGGTGATGAGCTTCTCTATGTGATGTCTGCATGGCTATGACAACAAGTGGAGATATGCACCTGTGCTCTAGACCCACTGAGTCATGCAGAATGTAAACATCCTACCTCGGCCTATCCTTTACCAAAGCACAGCCATGTTCCTTACACACTCTGTCCCCACAGTTGAGAGAGAAGTCTCTCAGACAACACTTTGGAATTTTTTTTTTTCTTCCTTGATGTTATGTCACATAATAGGCATTGCTGTCAATGAATCATGGTTTTTAATTACTCAAGGTAGAACAACTAACTATAAAGCAGGGTTTCCCAATCTTGGTGCTATGGGCATTTTGTCGGCGGGTAATTCATTGCTGTGGGAGCTGTTCTGTGCATTGTGGGATGTTTAGCGGTAACCTAGGCCTTCACCCACAAGATGCTCTTCCCCGGAGTTGTGACAATCAAATGCCTTTCAGATATTGCCAAATGCCCCTTGATGAGCAAAGTCACCCTGAGCTGAGAACCATTAGTAGAAAATAACATTCCTCAAATGGTCTGCTCATCAGTAGTTCAATGAACTCTTCACACACTCACTTCTTCAGAATCCCACAGTCACCACAAAGCTGATTACAGCGAGGTTTAGCATGCGCTTCTGCTCTGTGGGTGCAGGTGTGCTCTTTCCTAGATGAGATCTACTTACTACTTTCATCAGCAACTTAATATGGAGCTCCTGGAAGATGAATTCTGAAAGTCTCCATGGCTATGCAGTCCCTCATTGTGGAAACACCCTCCAGATGATCAGTGAGGACCACATGAAGATATACATTTACTCTGCAGGTCAGAAAGACCTCGCTTTGTGTCTTCACCACGCTTGATGCTATCTGACTGCTCACTAACCATGACCAAAAAAAAAAATTGCTCAGCTTAACATCGTAGAACAGCTTCCATTATCCCCTGCCAAGGTTCTTCAGTGATCCTGGGGTGACATTCTAGCTGGTATAACAACTGCTAAGGAGTATCTTGCTAAAGCCATCATGACCCCACAGACAGAGCCACCAATCTTGCTGCCACCAATTACCAGAAAGGAGAAGGGGAAGGAAAAGGGAAGTCCTAAGGGATAGGGAATCAAAAACGCTAATCAGCAGTAAAAAAACGGAGAAGACAGGAGTGTCAATAATCTGACCCAGGTTTGAGACCACCAGTGCCCCCTAATTATCTCAGTAGGACACCCTGGCCACTCCCTATCCCCCAAACCCATACCCAACTATGAAGCACGCATCAAAACACCTGCTCTAAAACATTCACTTCCAATTGCATATGAGTTCAGGTAACTAAAATTTATATTTACAATATTTTATTATTCTTCTAGCAGAACAGCCAAGCACAGAAAGAGGTATACACTGAATAAGTAAATTTGCCTCAATTGAGAATTTATGACTTTTCTAGTTCAAAGCTTTTGAACTGAAACATTGATTTCTTCAGACTCCCCATCGGATTCGATAAACTCAAAAACATGCTATTGATATTTAATGTGCCCAAAAGATTTATATCAGCTTCCTAAGATCTTAAAGCTATAATAAGTAAGAGATACCTAAATGAAATAAATGTACTGAACCAAGAAAAAACAAACAACAAGAAAGGCTTAAGGGACATATTTAAAAGACCATCATATAGAGCAGTAATTTAACTTTTCCTAAGAGACCCCAAAGGGCAGATCACATCATCATATAGTTGGAAATGATGACAACAAGAGCTCCTTGAGCTAACAGGAAGCATACCATAATAAGTATAATGTCATAACATTTTTATAATTTTTACCTGTTTATAAAGATAAAATGGTTATTCTCATTTTCACTTTTTTAATTGATCCCAACTCAGCATTTTCTCATGTATTTGGGGGATATCATCTTTCTTTTACAAAGTTGTTTTATTCATATTCTTCAATCATTCATTTTTCTTTATCAGGAATGCATCATTTTCTTGTTGATTGATAAGAGCAGCCAAGGACCTCTTTCCTTACGTTTGTGACTCTGTTGTCTGAGTGTCTCAGATGTGGAATCTTCAGTTTTTTCTCTTTACCTACCTGCCCTTTTGAGGCAACATTTTCCTTCCAGTCTCTGTCCATTGCATGAGGTGCCTTGCAAAAATGGAGAGCAGAGTTATTTGTTTCAGAACTTCCTTTGATGGGGGTCTTTGGTGGTTCTTTGCAGGATCCTACAAAACAGACATTTAGCTGTGAATTTGGTTTTTAAAACAAAATAATCACTTGGATTTTAGGTTTGGCTGTGGCATCTTTCCCAATAGGACAGAGTGAGAAAGCCCAGGCTCTCGTCTCTCCAAAGTCCATTACAAGGAGTGGGACAGAATCTTATCCAGACTGCTGACTTCATAAGGTTATCACTCAGTGAGAAAGCTGCCTCAGTGGCCTCTAGAGTGGGGAAGAGGTGCCAAGATTAAAGACCTGACTTTATCTGCAGTAGCAGCAGTGTAAATGCTTCATCTCTGTAGCGAAAAAAACAGATTTGCACATTTGAAGAACAGATAGAAACAGTTCCATAGTTGTACATGATAGTGTAAAGAGTGTCTGGTTTGCCCAAACTATGATCATCCTGCCAGGAAAGCGTTATGGGATGCTTGCTTTGACAGCATTGACATTCACTACACAATCATGAGAAATTTATTTTGCCTCTTTCCCCCTTTCTACTGCAGAAAGACGTTTTAAACATAGTTTAAGATGGCATCAGTGAAATGCTTTCTAAGTTATAGAAGAGTAAATGTTACTTGCATCAATATTATTCCCATCTAGTCTCTTCTCAAGATTCAGAAAGCCCTTTACCAGACTTTCAACTGCGTCAGAAACCTGTCAAGTCATTCTCTAAAACTAAATATCTGCGATATCACTTGTTCATCAGAGAAGCCAAGGGAACATTGGAAAATCTTGGCCTTTTGCCCTGTGACAATCTCTTCTTCATTCGGACTACCATGGGCTTGAAAAACCGTCACTGATGTCCCAAGAGCCTGGTACCTCAAGTACTGGGACATTCAAAATTTAAGCGATATATATTACATTTAGGGAGAAGAAGGATGAAAATATGAAATGTTGCTAAAAGTTTTAGATCTTGCTCTTTGTCCTGAGAAATTATGCATGCTTGCCTCCTTGTGCTATTTGTAGAAGAGTACGGGGGAGAAAATGCCCGCCAGCTCTCAGAACTTCAAATGAGGAAGAAAAAGTTGCAGTCAGAGGCCAGTACCAACAATCATTCCCAGTTATAAACAAAGAGGTCAGGTCCACCAGCCTAAGAAAGAAGTGACTTCACAGAGCATGACTGAAAATGAACTTCTCTGTAAATCTCCCTTTGGAATGTGAGGATCTTCAGTAACTGCTCTTCTAAAACAAAAAGAAAGAAACCCCACTAGCAAAGCACTGAGAAACCAATAGATCTGATTAATGCCTAGTGTTAAGTAGAAAATAAAATGGGCTTTCTTGTAAAATTCTTTTGGCTAATATCTGTCTCTTGGATTTCTGAATATCACACAATGTCATACATTTTTTTAAAAATCAATACATTAAGAGCCTAGAAAGAAAAAGGGAGCCCCTAATTTTACCCAGAAAATCTTCCAAAAACAATCAGCATCAAAACCGTCCCTCAATTACAATGAGACACAAAAGATTTCTTTCAGAAGATAGTCATAACAATGACCTTTTTTGCAATCCTTTATCTCCTACTGCTTCCTTCCTCAGTTACTAAATACTTTCAGTATTAACACCTGTCCTTACATGGCGATTTCACTGTTTTGATAACATCTGGGCTCCCTTTCAATCTGCAGAACTGCAATGTATCATCGTGTCTAATGTCATTGAAAAGAGTTGCACTTCTATTAACATTTGTCTTAATAAATATGCTGATAGTCACATAATTATGTTGCCCAGAATTCTCAAAGGAAAGAATGGGAATTGCATCCACAGATAATAAGTGACAAATTTTGCTTCTGAAGGATGGAAATGAAAATGGCTGTGCCCAAATGAGAATTACATATTTCAGAAAGAGAGCTGTGTTCCCGGCTCTGACAGGGTGATCATGGGTCCTGCCCATTACACTGGTGGTTTGGAGCCTACTCCCCCATCTCTGCCCCATCATAGCCATCAGACTGTCTCTCACTCTCCTTTCCTTCCCTTTTCTTCTCTTTCCCTTCTACTCTTGGTGGTTCTTCTTTCTTCCTCCTCTTCCTCCTCCTACTCTTCTGTCTCCTTCTCCTCTCTTCTCTTTCTCTCTTTGCCTCTCCCCCTCCATTCGTCCCCCCTGCCTCTCTCTTGCTTCCTTCCTCTTACTTTCTCTTCCTCTCATCCACTCTCGATTCTTTTTCTTCTATTTCACATCTGATTACTCCATTACTAATGTATAATTCTTTCCTGACTCTGTATACCAGGAGCCTTACCAGTCATTAAAATTCTATACTTTGCAAACAAAAATGCATATATGGGTGTGTATTCATATACATATATACATACACATTCATACATACAATCTTTACAAAAGTAATTATCTAACCAATGCAAGTCTCAAAAACATTAAAATTAAACTAAACTTGGCCTGAGAACTGCAACCTAACTTGGGATGTAAACTAACTGAAAGTCTAACTTAGCTGAGTCTCTGCCAATCACAGAAGGTGAGCTTCAATCACAGGCAGTCAACTGATCAGACCACGTGCAAATAAGGCGAACTGACCTGTAGCAAATCAGGCCGGGCTCCTACCGCACTTCCGATCTGGTCCATGAATGCTGCCCGCCCCAACATGGCTGCATGGTTATCTGGTTGCCCATTGGCCAGTGGTTCTTTGCACAATTAACTCTGTTAAATTTAATTTGTGTAAACTTTTTTTTTTAAACACATACAGTACTTTCTTTTGTTTTTGTGTCATTTCTCCCCACCTTGGAAATTTCTTACTCAAAGGTAGAAAAAGAAGAGTTGACTAGATGTGGCACTCCTTAGTTCTACGAGACAAAGGTTCTCTCAGGAATATATGCTTATTCACATTGCAAAACTGGGCTGTGGCGTTTCTGGCACCTCACCGAGAGTCAAGGTCTCTTTCTCAGGCGTTGTCTTCAGCACTGATCCAGAAGCTTCGGGGAGGTAGGTGATTGACTCCTCTTCCCCAAAGGAATCAGCGGACAGAGCCCTAGCTTGACTTTGCCGCCACCTTGTGGTAATGGGGCTACTCGCAGCAGGAACCTCGGCGGAGAGCCTCTTCGCAAAGTTGGTCTTGAAGTCAAAATATGTAGCATTAACTGAATCAAAGACCTGTTCAACAATAAAAAACAGCTGTAACTATCCAGTGGCCTCAGTCAAGCAAAAGTAAAAATTCCTTAGAAGAGAATTACGAATAACTCATGTAGTACACCACCAATAAAATGTAATGAGATTTTTTAATTTTTGTAACCTCGATGTTACTTTATATATTTATATATGTTTGTATATAGTTATACATAAAATGTTATATTTTATAGTTATATATTATTTAAACATAAAATAGGTTATATTTTATATATTTGCATTTATATATAAAAAGTTATTTTTATATTCATAAAACATGTAATATTTTATATGTATTTATTTATAAAATGTTACATTTTATATATTTATGTGTAAAATATGTTACATTTTTCTATATGTTTATGTTCAAAATATGTTGTATTTTTGTGTGAAATATATTATTTTATATGTAAAATAAATATATATTTTTTTCTATCTAAAAAACACCAAAATGCCACTACATACTGAAAGCCTCTGCTCAAGGGTCAGTAGGTATACCAAAGTAGTTTAAGGATTAATTATATTTAGAAATATTACCATTACATATCAGTATAAAATACGATATATGAAATAACACTATGTACTGAACATGCAAGATGTTTGTATGAAATTATAAAATTTCAAATCTGGATATAAACAGCAATTTTCTAGTCCAACCCCTTTATTTCACAGTTGGAGAAGCCGAGGCCTAAAAGAAAGTAAATGATTTGTGCAACAGCTGTCCATCCCCTCTAAGAAGCACCAGGAGTTTGTAATTTATAGAGGCTGTAGTAGTGAACCATGCCATGTAGCCATGTGAAATTAACAAACTGGAAATGAATTATCTTTTCACAAAATCACAGATAAGTTAAGTTAAAATACTAGTCACAAAGAGCTCTTATAGAAATTGACAAGTTTACCAACCCAATGGAAAAACTGGGGCATAGGACATAAAAAGGCAATTCATAAAAGAGATACATAAATGTCCAAAAGATATTTAACCTCACTTGCAATCAAAGAAGTGCATATTTACAACTGCAATAAGATGTTAGCAATAGTTTTTTATGGCAATCCCCGGCGTTGAAGGTGCCAAAACTAAACACTGGCATACACTCCTGGTGGGGGTTAAATTAGTATCTGGAAAGGACTTTTGGACAATGTGCATCAAAAGCCTTCAAATATGTGCATACTTCTACTGACCCAGCAATGTCACCTCTAACAATTTAAAAAAGAAATCAGCCAGCCATGGTGGCTCATGCCTGTAATCATAGCTCTTTGAGAGGCTGAGGCAGGCAGATTGCTTGAGCCCAGGTGTTTGAGACCAGTCTGGGCAACAAGGCAAAACCCTGTCTCTACAAAAAATACAAGAATGCACGTGGTGGCGTGCAACTGTAGTCCCAGCTACTTGATGGGGCCGAGGCAGGTGGATTGCTTGCTGCAGTAAGCCACGGTGGCTCCACTGTACTTCAGCCTGGGTGACAAAGTGAGACCAAAAAAAAAAAAGGGGGAAGGAAGGAAGGGAGGGAGGGAGGGATCTAAGATATGAGCCAAGATGGGGAAAACACCCAGCATCTACTGAGTGCGTACTATATATGAACCCGTATGTTAAGGGCTTTACACATGTTCGTAGTTAATGCTAAGAAACATCTGTGAAGCAGATGTTATTTATGCCCATTTTATCAATGAAGAAACTGAGGCTTAGAGATCAAGTGAATTGCCCAAGACTACGTAGCAAGTGAAGATACCACACCGAGGCTCACCTGTCTGACCCGAGTCCAGGCTCTTAACTGAGAACATTTAAGGGTGCGTACTGCATTTTACATGTTTGTAATGACAAAAAGATATGAGACAGAAACTAAATGTGTACCAGTGGAGAACTGACTAGGCAAACTAACTAGACATCTCTAAGAGGGACTGCTCTGCTGCCATCAGAAATGACCTACATTAGGGAAATATAAACTAAACCACACCAAAGCACCGCTTCACACCCACAAGGATGGCGAGAATTTTTTTAATGGAAACTAGTAAGTACTGGCAAGGATGGAAAGAAACTGGAAGCTCTGTACATTGCAAGTGTAGAGAATGTGAAAAGATGCAGTCACTGTGGAAGATTAGTTTGGCGGTCCCTCAAAAAGGTAAACCTATGACCCAGCAAGTCCATTCGTAGGTATATGTACTCAAACTCAAATTCATGTGCACATACGTTCATGGTAGTACTACTCACAATAAGAAGGTGCAGACAGCCCAAACGCCCATCAACTGATAAATGCATAAACAAATCGTGGGACGGATGTACATATGTAAGGGAATGTCACTCCCAAGAGGAATGAGTTGCTGATACACGTCATAATGTGCATAAATCTTGAAAGCATTATGCTAAATGAAAGAAGCCAGACAGGCAAGGTCACGTATTGTATGATTCCATCTATATGAAATAGTCAGCCCAGGAAATTCCATAGAGAGAGAACACAGATTGGTCATTGTCAGGGATTAGGGGAGGAGGAAATGGGGAGCGATTGCTTAATGGCTATGGAGTTTTCCTTTGAGGTGAAAACATTTTGGAACAAGAGAGAAGTGGTGGTTCTGTAACAATGGGAATACACTAAAGACTACTGAATTGGCAACTTCAAAGGTTATTTTTAATATGTGAATTTCACTTCAATACATCTTTTTAAAAAATGAAAACATAGGATAATAGCAAATAAAACATGCAAATCCTTAAAATACATTGCCAGCTGTGAAACGGGGACTATAAAACAGTATTCCAATACAGTCCCACCTCCTAGACATAAATGAAAAACAGGAAGAGAATATGCTATCATGTTGAAGCAGTAAGCATTGATTGGTTCAGTTTGGGTTTTTGACTAAGCATGTGCGAAGATGCTGGCCCACCCTGCCTGCAGCCCCCAGGGGCAAGGCCGGCTCTCTCTCCACTGCTGCTCTGTGCTCTCCCCACCCACTGACTGAAGAGAACGTCTTTCTTTCCCAGGAGACAGGAGTCAAGAGGTTGAGGCCACAGCTGTTGTAAAGAGTGCTGTTGGGGGTCAGTTTCTCTGTCTTGTAGTTGTTCTTGTTTTTGAGTAGGAATGGGAAAGATGAAAAGAGCCCACCCATGTCAATCGGGCATCTCAATCTCAGAAGCCTAGACTAGGGGACAGCAGGTAAGGTGATGAGTAATGCCAGCAGGGATGAGAAGCGTGGCCCACTCCAGCCTTCTTTTTTGTTTTGCTTTGTTATTTTGAGACAGTCTTACTCTGTCACCCAGGCTGGAGTGCAGTGGCACGATCACGGCTTACCTCAGCCTCGACTTCCCAGAGCTCAAGCAATTCTCCTACCTCAGGCTCACCAGTAGTTGGGACTACAGGTATGCACCACCATGGCTGGCTAATTTTTGTATTTTTTGGAGAGGCAGGGTTTCACCATGTTGCCTAGGCTGGGCTCAAGTAATCCTCCCACCTAACCCCCTCAAAGTGCTGGGATTCCAAGCATGAGCCCCCTCAAAGGGCCACTCAGACTTTCACTTCCCCACTTTTTTTTATTTCTCTCTGCTAAGAAAAAAACCACAGTACCAACTCAGAAGCTATGGGGTCTCAGCCCCAGAAACTGAGGGAATCTCTCAAACTTTAATGCTTGTATTTTAGCCCCAGCAAGAACACATTGAGACACATTGTCTCATTCCATAAAAGATAATAGAAATTTAGACTTGTCATGAGTTTTCCCACTTTTTAAAATGTTCAACTGATTCTAACGTTAAAAAAAAAAATACTGTAGGACTGAACAGAGCATGTCTGTGGGCCACATTCAGGTGGGCTACGTTTGCAACCACTGCAGTATGTCAGGTACCCCTTACCTCACAGGTACCGAGAAACGAAGACACCGTATTAGAAGACAGACTCAGTTTGCAAAAACCATGGCAGAGGACACGGACACTTGCTCAAAGTTTTCCCTGGAGCAAAATTCCAAGGAAATTCCAAAATTTAAATATACATTTTTAAAAATCTGTGTTTAAAGGAAATTAAAGAAAAATAATTTGATGCTATATCAGCTAAAACAATTGAGAAACTGCACATTGACAATATCCTACTGCCTCAGCAGGTCTGAGTTTCTGCAGTTCGTCTCCTGTCACTCTGGCTACCCTGAATGTTTCCCACTTGGGATGCTCATCCCCAGTTCTCTGCCAGGGTAACTCCCAACCACCTTCACTTCTGGGTTCAGGCATCAACTCCTTCAGGAAGGTGTCACTGACATTTCCTTCCTCCCGATTCCAGACTAGGTTAGGCAGCCTATGGTAGCTAAATAATGGTCCCAGAGATATCCAGATCCTAATCCTTGGAACCTGTAAATGTTATTTCATATGGCAAAGGGCTATGTAGATGTAAGTTGAAGATGAAGTTGAGGTGGGGAGACTATTGTGAATTTTCCAGATGCACCCTAAATGCAATCACATGTATCCTTGTAAAAGGAAGGCAGAGGGAGATGTGACTGCACACAGAAGAGGAGAAGCAATGTGACCACAGAGGCAGAGATAGGAGTCATAGGGCCACAGCCCAAGAAATCCTGGCAGTCACCAGAAACCAGAAGGGGCAAGGAATGGGATTTTCCCTGACAGCCTTTGGAGGAGGCCAGGTCCTGCTGGCACCCTGGCATCTCTACAGTGAAACTGAGTTTGGACCTCTGGTCTCTGTGACTAGAAGAGAATATGAGTGTTTAAGCCGCCACGTTTGTGGTAATTTGTTGCAGCAGCCCTAGGAAACAAATACTTAGCCCTCCCTGTGCTTCCACATTCGCCATACGTGCTCCAGCATGACCACCTTATGCTAATAACATTTACCAAACACTTAATCCATCCCACGCACTGCAAAATATGAATTAGAGGGAGTATTTTAGTTTCATCACAACCCTATGAAATCGGTACTGTTATTACTTCCCCCAGTCTACAGAGTTGGAAGACAAATCTTAATGGGGTTAAGTAATTTGAGCAAGGATCTACAGCTAATAGGCAGTGGATCCAAGATTCAGTCTACTGCATACAGCTGTATAGACCATTGTCTCTATGAATGGCACCCTCTGGAATATGCAGTGCACAACCTTCACAACCAGCTGGAGCAACCCTGCCACAGTTTGAACTCTGGCAAATCAATCTAATTCCTGTGCTAAAAAGCAGGTCTGCTCATATTCCACTCATCTATTTTACTTTCTCTCCTGCTAGATCATATATTCCTCAAGACCAGGGACTTTGTCTTTTACCTTACTGTCCTCACGGCATTGGTATCTAGGAACCCCGTAATAAAGAAATGGATGAATCTCTTCCCCTAAAGGCAATTAATACTAAAAAAGGCACAAGGGATTTGAGAAAGAGTCCAAAGGCAAGGAAATATGTTGTTTTCCTTCTTCTCCATTTAGGAGAACAATTCTCAGGCTGGCACCGTGGCTCAGGCCTATAATCCCAGCACTTTGGGAGGCCAAGGTGGGGGGATCACTTGAGCTCAGGAGTTCAAGACCAGCCTTGACAACAGGGCAAAACCCCATCTGCACAAAAAAAAAAAAAAACCCACAAAAAAATTACCCAGGCACGGTGGTGCATGCCTGTAGTCTCAGATGCTCAGGAGGCTGAGATGGGAGGATGGCTTTAGCCCAGGAGGCAGAGATTGAAGTGAGCCAAGATTGTGCCACTGCACTCCAGCCTGGGCGATAGAGCCAGACTTTGTCCCAAAAAAAAAAAAAAAAAAAAAAATTCTCAAATGATACAGAGTAAAATAAACATTTCTGCAGAAACTAGAGAATGCAATAAATAAAAGTACATCTGGGCTTTTAAAACAAGTTCAAGTTTATAGGGCCAAATAAATAAAACCCAGAGTAATGACAGCACTTTCAGAACTGATACTTATTAGTGATCTATTAGCAAAACATGACAAATAAGAAAAATGCCTTCCCTCCGATAGATAAATGTATTATTTTTCACAGTTTTCCAATAGGAGGAGGAAGTAACTAGTAATTAGTTTGCTGCCAGTCCTAGATGGCACAAGTCAGTGGATCCATGCTAGCCCGAATAAATCTCCTGTGGTGGACTGAAGCGTTTAGTCTCTGGCCTTCTGCTATTCAACTTGTTGTCAGAAGCTTGAATGGAGATTTAGTTATCAAAATTGTTGGTTGCTCTAAGCTGAAAATATAGTTAAAATATTAAAGGACAGATAAGAATTTAGAATAAAGTCTGGGACAAGGACCAAAGCAGTAAAATTTAATTCAATAAGGATGCATGAACAATATTCCCATTTAGATGTTTTTTCACTGCACAGGCATAAGATGGAAGAGAATTAGCATGCAGCAGAAAAGACTGGCACTGTTAGGCAGCCACCACTAGAATATAAGTGAACAGTATGGTGAAATTGCTGTAAAAAATCAGTACACTTTTAGGTCTCATTAACACAAAAATAGTGTCCAGAACAGAAGAAATCAAAACCCTGCCTCTGCACCACTCAGAATGCATCTGGAGAACTATGTCCAGTCCCAGAACTGTTCTTCGAGAAGGGAGGTAGACAAGTCAGAATTCAAACCCTGAGTTCATTTGAAGGAAAGAGACCACAGTGACAGGGGTCAGGGTAAACACAGAAATGGGGCAACACCCCAGCACATGAAAGGGTGGAAACCTGGGATGTTTAGTCTGGAAAAAAGAAGACCTAAAAGGGTCCGGCACAGTGGCTCACACCTGTAATCCCAACACTTTGGGGGGTGGCCAATGCAGGGGGATCATTTGAGTCTGCAGAGCGCAGGGTCTACAGAGCATCTTGGGCCCCCACCTGCTTCCTTCCATTGCGCTGGCCAAGGCTACCTTCACTAGGACTCTTCATCTATCATCTGGACCTGCTGCTCTGCAGACCTCCCGCGGCCCCTTCCAGGTATCTTCAGCACACATGGACAAGCTGTTTGATGGTGTTCTCCACGCCCTCTTCTTTTTGGGTGCTTATACAGTGGTTTCTTCTAAAACAAAATGTCTCCTGATGAATGAAACCAATGTATTAGTAATCCAAGCACTGTGTCGGGTGGGCAATGCAGGCGGATCACTTGAGACCAGGAGTTCCAGACCAGCCTGGGCAACATAGTGAGATCCTGTCTCTACAAAAAAAAAAATCAAAAAATTAACTGGGCATGGTGCCATGCACCTGTGGTCCCAGCTACTTGGGAGGCAATGGGGGAAGGATCGCTTGATCCACGAGGTCGAGGCTGCGGTGAGCTATGATCACACCACTGCACTCCAGCCTGAGTGAAAGAGTGAGATCCAGTCTCAAATTACAAAAAAAAAAAAGAAGAAGAAGAAGAAGACCCAAAAGGAATTGTCTTCAAATATTTAAAAGGATGCAATTTATGAATAAAAGAAAAACTTACTTTATATTGCTCCCTATGATGCAACCAGGACTCATGAAGGGGTAGATTCAATTTGGAGAACTTTGAAGGAGAGCACAGTTTGAATATAAAGTACAATTCTGTCAGTCCCTGCACTAAGGACATATGGTTCATAGTGGTATAGATTAACATTAATAATTATGTATTTAATGATATTTTAAAATTTTTCAGTTTTAATGTAAAGTTTTCCTTATAAAAAATTAATTTGAGAAAAACAAATTGTATTTAAATACTCATTTGTTAGTATGAGTATTAAAATGTTAAGCAAATAAATGATATACAGATATGGCAAAATCACAGAGGTGGTATTCCTTCAATGACTACAGTGAAGAAAATACTGCTGTAGATTGTGCTGTTTCATCTTCAGTATTTTTAAACTTCTGTTCCAGGATCTATCTCCTGCTGAGGAAATGCCTGTTGCATAGTTTTGAATGACTCAAGTATTTATTAATAGAAAGGAAGAGGAAGATAAGAAAAGTAAGACAAAGAAGGGAAAAGGTATGAATGACTCAGTACTCCAAGCACATCAGGTCAGCTTGTTTACCTGTGCAGCTCATAACTTAGTGACACTAAACCAGGAGGAATTCAGAGCACCAGAGCCAAAAATAAATAGAAAGAACCCAGAGGGGTTAAAAATAAGGTCAGGATGTAGCAGAATGAAACAACTGAGAAAATAGAAACAAATATATCTAGTGACAATTTGACACACAAATATCCAGTGGGTGGGAAAAATCTAGACATGCCAGAAAAGACCTGCTGGTGATGCCAGTCTTGCTAGAACCTCAAGACAAAGATAAAAGTAGCAAAGGCAGCCCAGGTAAGCATACCCCAATCCCATTCCTTAACCTCTGAGTGTGTGCCCCTCCCATCCACCACAAATCCAACGCCCCAGCACTCTGTCCACAAGACATTTCAAATTTAGGGTCTCAATACTGTTGCAAAGTAGTCATGAAGACCAAAATGTTCAACTTCTCATGTTTGAACCTTCAGCGCCCTGCCATCCCAGTGGGCTATATGACCCACACACTGTCAAGGTCATTTTCAGGTAAACGTCATCCTTTATCTCCATTACCAGCAGCTGCCTGCAGGGTCTACAGAGCATCTTTAGCACCCACCCACTTCCTTCCATCATGCTGGCCAAGGCTACCCTCACTAAGACTTCATCCATCATCTGCTGCTCTGCAGACCTCCTGTGGCCTCTTCCAGATAGCTTCGGTACACATGGACAAGCTTTTTGTTGGTGTTTTCCATGCCCTCTCCTTTCTGGGCACTCATATGGTGGTTTCTTATAAAATGTCTCCTGACGAATGAAACCCCTTGAATTAGTCTGTTCTCACACTGCTAATAAAGCATGCCCGAGACTGGGTAATTTATAAAGGAAAGCAGTTTAATGGACTCACAGTTCCACATGGCTAGGGAGTTCTCACAGTCATGGCAGAAGGTGAATGGGGAGCAAAGTCATGTCTTACACAGCAGCAGGCAAAAGCTTGTGCAGGAGAAGTCTCATTTACAAAACCATCAGATCTCATGAGACTTATTCACTACCACGAGAACAGTATAGGGGAAACGGCCCCCATGATTTAGTTATCTCTACCTGGCCCCACCCTTGACACTTAGGGATTATTACAATTCAAGGTGAGATTTGGGAGGGGACACGGAGCCAAACCATATTACCAGTGCACCAGAGTGCTACAGCCATCTCACCTACCCACCTACCGTTTTCTTCTACATAAATGTATTTACCTATTACACAGAAACAGTTTCATGAAGTTGAAATAATTTTGGTTATGAACTTGAAAGTTCAAAACTCTGTTCTTCATTGTTCCATTCACTAGTTCTGTGAGATTGGCTGAGTTAACTCCTTCCATTTCAAAGAATTATTGTGAAGAAAATAATGTGTATACTAAAGAAGATTGTGTGCAGTATAAAGCTCTCTAAAAATGTAAGTCACTTATGTAGCACTTGGTTATTTGCTGCCTTATAATCCTTCCCTGTCTCATGAGTGTTCTCATATTTCCAAAGTTGATTTTACATTTGTGTGAGATTGGCTCCTTCCCTTGTACCTTGTTTGTATCCTTTCCAGTGCCTGAGTTAGTTGATAACTGAGTCAACTGCTTTATCCCATTCTTGACCTAGTAGCTTCCTCCTGCCTTCACCAAGAACTCATCAATCTCTTCCCCTCCTATAGGAAGCCTTCCTTTGTCTACTGAAAGAGTGCTAGTGGTTTTTCTAACACACTACCCCTTACACAGAGAAATGTGCCATTTTGATATATCTGTAGTCTGAGAATAGAGTTAGCATAAACAGAACATGGAAACAATGATGGCAGATCCCCAGAAGGCTGAGAGATGATGACATCAAAATGTGTGCGGAGAAAGACTGCCAAAACAGAGAAGAAACATGCCAGGGGGCATGCCAGGGCCAAAATCTGTGTTCATCAATGCTGTCCAGTGCACAAGTTCTCCAAAGTGCTGTCTGAATGTTTGGTTAATGGGCTAATATGAAAATTTATATATCATACCTTCATTATTTGAAGGTCTTAAGCCTTAGGAACATTAAATTAACAAACCGGCTCTGACTTCGTCTTTGACAAGAGACATACAGGTAAGTTTTCAAAGTTGTATTCATATGATATGGAATTTTGTGGTCAAACCAACCTCCACATCGGGGCTGCATTAAATTGTTTCTGGTTGTAAAAACTGGCTTATTCAGCAATCACATGCAAGTTTGTAACAGCATAATGTTGGCCTTTTCAAATACATTCATCTATGGATCATTTGATAAGAGTTTCTGTACTTACAAAACAATGGACTAGAAACTATCACCATGATTTTATCAAAATAATATCACCCATTGGGCCCTCTCTAAGCAATGGTCAGTCAGCATCCCTGCCAGAGATAACCACTCTGTCTTTTCACCTCAAAACACAGTTATAATGGGTTGGGTTTACACAGCTCAAATAATAGCAGGTATTCTATGAATTAACTTTTAAAATGCATGTTCCCGAGCTATTTGCTTGTACAGCCTGAGGAGTTAAAATATCTAGTGTTTTCATAGAGACCTGAAACACATCCACTATGGAAAACAAAGAGAAACCAAGGATTCTTGTTGCTCTGAAACCAAAAATAGGTTGAGGTCTAAAGGTTTTCAAACTGAAACGTGCGTGTGTGTCATGAGAGGATCTTGTAGAAATACAGATTCTGACTCAGGAGGTCTGGGGTGGGGCTCGAGATGTTGTGTTTCTAACAAATGCCCAGGCCGTAGTCATGTCGAAGGTGCTGGATCCCACTTAGAGAGCAAGGCCAGAGAGCTTCAGTAACATAGCAGTGTTCATGTCATATAAACACAAAGAGTTCGGCTTTTTAAACAATTCAGCCAGAGAACACTGAAGTAAAATTATCAGGAAGTGATACAACACGTTTGATGTACATTTTTGTTCTTTACTAGGAATGATGTTTAAAACGGAATACTTTCTGCATAATCATTCCTTTTTCTATTGTTTCCATTCCTACTGGGCCATGAGAGTAGGAGTCAAGTGGTTTCTCTCACAGGTTTGACACAGTAGGCTATGGGCTTTGCTCAGCCACCCAAAAATACACACGCCACAGAGCGGGCACCAGAAGAGCAGGCAGCACCCTGAGCACCCCTCTAAAGCTCCACAAGCTAACAGTGACGGGAGGGGCACTCCACAAGCAGCTCAGCTCATTCCCTGCACTTTCTGGCAACACATCGTGATCAAGGGGAACAATGCACCTTCACCCAGAACTTGCTGTCTTACACAGAGCAAAATTTAAAGTGAATGGCTTTTAGGATATGCAGCCCTCAATTGCCTCCCTATACCTACTCCTGAAATTCATGACCCTTAGCAACAGCAAAGTTAGGCCCCCTATACCAAGCAACAGCCAATGGGGGAAAACAAAGACAAAAAAACAAAGCAATTAGGCTGGGCACAGTGGCTCACACCTGTAATTCCAGCCCTTTGGGAGGCCGAGGCAGGTGGATCACCTGAGGTCAGGAGTTTGAGACCCCCCTGACCAACATGATGAAATCCTGTCTCTACTAAAAAACATGAAATTAGCCAGGCATGCGCCTGTAATCCCAGCTACTCAGGAGGCTGAGACAGGAAAATTGCCTGAACTGGGGAGGCAGAGGTTGCAGTGACCTGAGTTTGTGCCACTGCACTCCAGCCTGGGTGATACAACAAGACTCCATCTCAAAAAAAAAAAAGAAAGAAAGAAATTAGATGATGTAACCATGTAGAGGTGGATTTTGTGGACTTGTTTGTTTTCAGGTGTTGTTTTGTTTTGTTTTGTTTTGTTTGGTAGAATTGCTTTATTTAACTGTTAAATTATTAATTTATTAGGGAGTTCAATTTTTTTCTTTTTTTTCCTTTTCTTTTTTTTTTTTCAAAGACAGTCTCACTCTGTCACCCAGGCTACAGTGCAGTGCTGCAAATATAACTTACTGCAGCCTCAAACTCCTGGGATCAAGTGATCCTCACACCTCAGCCACCTGTATAACTGGGACCACAAGTGTATGCCACTACAACCAGCTAATTTTTAAAAATCTTTTGAGAGGCAAGGTTCTCACTTTCTTGCCCAAGTTGGTCTTGAACTCCTGGGCTCAAGTAATCCTGCTAACTAGGCTTCCCACAGAGCTAAGATTACAGGCGTGAGCCACCATGCCCAGCCTTGATATTTTTCCATCCACAGGCTGCAGCAGGTTGGTGAATGATGAAACCATTTTGATAGGTCAGAACTGGGTTGTTTAAAAATGCAACAGGTGTGGGTGCATCACAGTTCCAAGGACAAGCATTGTTTCTCAGTTGTGTGTGTTTGTAGTCAGTTATGCTGTAAAGTGCACTGCTGATTGGGGGTCATGATCAGAAATTAGAAAAACACTGGATTATAGTTTGCTTTATGAGAGGGGATTTTTTCTTTTCTTTTCTTTTCTTTTTTTTTTTTTTTTTTTTTTTTGAGACGGAGTTTCACTCTTGTTACCCAAGCTGGAGTGCAATGGCGCGATCTCAGCTCACTGCAACCTCCACCTCCTGGGTTCAGGCAATTCTCCTGCCTCAGCCTCCTGAGTAGCTGGGATTATAGGCACGCGCCACCATGCCCAGCTAATTTTTTGTATCTTTAGTAGAGACGGGGTTTCACCATGTTGACCAGGATGGTCTTGATCTCTTGACCTCGTGATCCACCCGCCTCGGCCTCCCAAAGTGCTGGGATTACAGGTGTGAGCCACCGTGCCCGGCAAGAGGGGATTTTTTTAACACCTTTACAATTTTTAATACATTTATTTTGACTCTATTCACCTGATATTTGATTGCCTTAGCTAGATGAAGTCAGGGCAAATAGTCTTTTCAGGTATTTCTTTCCACTACAAATTTCCTGAACTCATATAGCATGTTTAATCCATACATGTAATACTAACGTCCTTCAGGCTGTACATCATATGAGTAGGGCACATTTCATCTACATTCTAAATTATTCCTGGGCATTGTACTCCATCCGCTGCATCCAAACAGTTGCTCAATAAATACACAGGATGCTTAACAGGGGGATGAGCCCTCCATAGCTTTCAAGTTACAATAGCACCATCTTCTGGAGAAATATTTTCTTTGTAGGGAGAGTGGCAAAGACCTACCAAAAATGTCCTGGTTTTTCTAACAAAAATTATAATTACACTACAAATATTTTGAAATTCTGTAGAGCTCCTTGTTTCGTTTGGGAGTTTCGCTTCACTCCCCCTTTGAGAAGGGGTCTTTCTGTTCCTTAGCAGTGAAAGCAGTCAGTCTGCCCTTCCTGGTTTTCTGTTAAACTAAGCCGGTTTCAAGTTTCAGCTCCTCCTAGAATTCCAGGCTGCTGAGACTTCCCTCTAGAATCCTCCAACATGGAGCCTCTTGCAGCTTACCCGCTAAAATGTTCCGGGCCCAGAGCAAAGGTATTTGCAGTTTTGCTGTCTATGGTTCTATGCACAGTAACACTATTGCTTCTACAACTAAAATTCCTCAAACCTAAAATCAACAGCTTTTATGCGTTTGAAGTGAAGGATGCAAAAGGAAGACCTGTTTCTCTGGAAAAGTATAAAGGCAAAGTAAGTTGCACCATCCAATTTTTATTTTTATTGTTTTTCTTGTCTCTTGTTTATTCCTCTTAATAAAATCTATTTTTTGCTGTTACATGGTCATAAGTTGGAATTTAGTCTTCAGAGTAATGGTATTAGTAGATCACTTTAGTTCGAATTCTGATAGTTTACTGCTAAATAATAGATTCCGATTATCTCGTTTTCTTTAAAATGCTTTAATTTTGTGCTGTATTGATACTTAAACTTGTTTGGAAAATGCTTATAGTTAGTAATGTGAACATCATGACTTTTTTTAATAAAAGTATTGGTTCTATAATCTATAATCTAATAACTTTTCAAAGTACTTATCAAGAATCATAGTTTTATCTTTTATTTAAAAATAAACTTTCATGAGTACCTAATGCTTTTTTAATGGCAGTACTAATTCAGGGCCTTAACTCAGGCATCCAGGTTACAGTTTTCAATAAAACTGTGTATGTCCAAAAATATGGGGAAAAAAATCAATCAGAGGTTATATTTCCCCAAAATTGTTTAGGATTTTAACTACTTGCAGAATTTTTTTAAATCTTTTGCTTCACTTTCCGGTTGGATTTTTTTCTTTTTCCGGGAGGTTTCACTAGTTGTAAACGTGGCTAGTGACTGCCAACTCACAGACAGAAATTACTTAGCACTGAAGGAACTGCACAAAGAGTTCGGACCATCCCACTTCAGCGTGCTGGCTTTCCCGTGCAATCAGTTTGGAGAATCGGAGCCCCGCCCGAGCAAGGAAGTAGAATCTTTTGCAAGAAAAAACTACGGAGTAACATTCCCCATCTTCCACAAGATTAAGATTCTAGGATCTGAAGGAGAACCTGCATTTAGATTTCTTGTTGGTAAATATCTGCCTTGCCTCGCCGGTATGATGTTTTAAATTGCTTTTCATTTTTAAACAATTATACCAGGACTATACTTTCCTATTTCATTTGAAACTATCAAAAAGCTTCATAAAACTATCAAAGAGCCAAAATCTCATCCTTTGTAACTTCTAGAAGTTATGCTCCGCTGAAATAAATGTTTTAGCTTCTTGGATGGCAAACAAATTCTATTCCAATGTATTTTACTCCTTACGACCATCTTCCTGAAGAATTTACTTAAAGTGTGTCCATGGCAATTTTAACAAAATATCTTAATTCTCCTCTCATGTCACTAGCATCTGGGGAAATTTCCCTTCCCATCATTAAAGCCACACAGCTCTCATGAATACTGCTGAGCATTATTAGTTAACGTATGTTTGTGGCTAATTTTATCTTGCATTTCTCATCTGAAACAACATTCTCAAGGATAAATATGTCAGTTTACCAGATTTTTGCAAAAATCTAAAACCATATAACTTGATTAGTTATATGGTTATAGTAGTGTTAGGCTATCTCTCCAATTAAGCTAGCTACAGAAATCTATTTAAAGACTTGCCAAGGTCAGTTAGCACAAAGGTCACGAGGCATAGTGACAGCATAGGCCTTGGCCTCAGGCTACCTGGGTTCAAACCCCTGCTCTATTATTTTTGCTGTGTGGCTTCTTAAATTCTCTGTGCCTGTTTATCATTTGTAAAATAGTACTGACTTTCTAAGATTGTTCGGAATTAAGTGTGTTAATAGTAAAAATAAAGTACTTATACACTGCTTGCTCTGTGCCAGACATTGTTCTAAAGGACATTAGTCAAAAAAAAAAAGAAAGAAAGAAAGAAAAGAAAGAAAGAAAGAAAGAGAAAGAAAGAAAGAAAGAAAGAAAGAAAGAAAGAAAGAAAGAAAGAAAGAAAAGAAAAAAGAAAAAGACCAGGCGTGGTAACTTACGCCTGTATTCCCGGCTCTTTGGGAGGCCAAGGTGGGCAGATCACTTGAGGTTAGGAGTTTGAGACCAGCCTGGCCAACATGGTAAAACCCCATATCTATGAGTAACACAAAAATTAGCTAGGCATGGTGGCAGGTGCCTGTAATCCCAGCCTCTCAGGAGGCTGAGGCAAGAGAATTGCTTGAACCTGGGAGGTGGAGGTTGCAGTGAGCCGAGATCACGCCAATGCACTCCAGCCTGGGCAACAGAGCAAGGCTCCATCTCAAAAATAAATAAATAAATAAATAAATAACATTCAATAATGTTCTGTCATCTAACTTATTCTGATGACATCTTCAATCCTATTTTCACTATAGATAAGTTGACTTTTGATAAAACTATGAACTGAGAGTCAGGCAATCAAGCTTCTAATCCAACAAACCAAATAGTGATCTATAATATTTCACATAAGTGTGAAGTCAGAATCTTCTAGAAACATTATATTTCATTTCTAGGGAAAATTGATATAATGCCTAACACCATAAATGGCAACCACAGTGAGGTCTTTATTCCTTTTATTTTGAGGGTACACAGAGGAAAGAAAAGCCCAAGCACATGCCATGGAACTAATGATTCTTCAGTTATAGCAGCCAGATATGTGGCTAAAAACCTTCTGAAGCCCCTCTTAGCCTGTGTAATCAAAAAGGTTACAGTGATTTAAGTTTTCATTCAACTTAGATAGGGAGGATCATAGTGTCCAAAGGTTAAGAGCATGAGCTCTGGAGTAAAAAGGCCTAGATATCACTCCTGGTTCTACCACTCACTAGCCACGTGACCATGTGTCTTAGGCCTCCATTTATATCTCATCTGCAAAATGGGGATGATAGTAATACCCACCTCACAGGGTCCCTGTAAGATTAAATGAGAGGATAAATTTGAAGCATGGAGCATACATTACTAGACAAATAGTAAGCACTTCATAAATTTTAGTTATAATTGCTATATTTTTTCTCATGTTAGTCAATAATATGAACCTAAGTCCTGAGGGGTATAAAGAGAAAAAAATCTACATTTCTTGCATAAATTAAGATTTATCAAAAGGATATCATGACTGGGCATGGTGGCTCATGCCTGTAATCCCAGCACTTTAGGAGGCCAAGGCAGGAGGATCACTTGAGTGCCCAGGAGTTCAAGACCAGCCTGGGCAACACAGCAAGACTCTATCACCCAGGCTGGAGTGCAGTGGTACGATCTCAGCTCACTGCAACCTCTGCCTCCTAAAAAAGAAAATAAAATTATTTTATTGCTTTTATTGCTTTCGAAAATACAAAGATTATTCACTTTGGGAGGCCAAAACTTCATCTCTACTAAAAATACAAAAATTTGCCTGATGTGGCGGCACACACCTATAATCCCAGCAACTCGGGATTACAACTTTGCTTCATTTCATGATACTAGATCAGATACTAGGTGAGTAGACTCATAGGTGAAGTCATCAAGTATATTAAAATCTGGTTACTCTAACCTTGAGTTTCACTCTGTTTGGGTGTTTTTGTTTTTGATATTATGGCAGTCCTAGAACTTGATACTAAAGTTGTCATTTGTGCAGACACTAATAGAAGTAAAAACCTTGATAAAGAATAAATTATGCTCATGAAAATATGTTCTGGATATTTTAGATTCTTCAAAGAAGGAACCAAGGTGGAATTTTTGGAAGTATCTGGTCAACCCTGAGGGTCAAGTTGTGAAGTTCTGGAGGCCAGAGGAACCCATTGAAGTCATCAGGCCTGACATAGCAGCTCTGGTTAGACAACTGATCATAAGAAAGAAAGAGGATCTATGAGGATGCCATTGCATTTCTAATAGAACAGAGAAATGTCTCCATGAGTGTTTGGTCTCATTTTAAACACTGTTTTTTTGGAGGCAGTATCTTGCTCGGTCGCCCAGGCTGGAGTGCAGTGGTGCGATCTCAGCTTACTACAACCTCTGCTTCCTTAAACACTCTGTTAAATGAGGCAATGAAGGACGATTTTTTTTAAATGTTATCTTGCTATTAAGTGGTAAGGAATGTTCCCAGGATAAAGATGTTACCCAAAGCAAAAATCAAGAGTAGCCAAGAATCAACATAAAATATATTAAATATGTCCTCTGACCATACTAAAGGATTCAGAAGGCCAGGTGCAGTGACTCATGCCTGTAATCCTAGAACTTCAAGGTGGGCAGGTCATGAGGTCAAGAGTTCGACACCATTCTAGCCAACATGGTAAAACCTCATCTCTACTAAGAATACAAAAGTTAGTTGGGTGTGGTGGCAGGCACCTGTAATCCCAGCTACTGGGGATGCTGAAGCAGGAGAATCACTTGAACCCAGGAGGCGGAGGTTGCAGTGAGCCAAGATCACGTCACTGTACTCCAGCCTGGGCCACAGAGCAAGACTCCATCTCAAAAAAAAAAAAAAAAAACACACACACACACACACACACAGAAACAAAAAAAACAATTCAGAATACACAGTGACCCATGTGCCTCAATATCTTATTGTTCGACTTGACATTTTCTAGGACTGTGCTTGATGAAAATGCCAACACACTAGACCACTGTTTAGATTCAAGAGCACTGTATATGACTGAGATTTCTGGAATAACCAACTGTAAATGGTTATGTCAATGTAATGAAACACAAATGTTGAAAATGTAAAATATATGCACATGGATTCAAGTCCTTACATATGTTTGCTTTTTTTGTGTACAGGATTTTGTTTTTTCTTTTTAAGTACAGGTTCCTAGTGTTTTATTATAACTGGCCAAATAATCATTTATAAATGGCAGTATTATAACATTTGAAAAAGTCTTCATCATTTTCAGTATTTCTCTCCTCATTATTTTTTAGAAGTAACTCAAATTCTGTAATTATAATATTACCAGGTGAGTCAGTCTTTATTTTTGAGTGAAAATCCCAAGCGTAGAAAAAAGGACATGAGTATAAGATCATTTAGCTTGATTCCTTATAGGGTGATTTGAGTTGCTAACATATTATACTAGATTAGCCACTTGGAAAGAATTCAATGCTGCATCATTCTGATGGCTGAAATAGTAAAACTCGACTCCAAAACAGCCTAAACTCTAATGAAAAAAGGAATGATCATACAAGTCCTAAAGTGTAGATCAGCAGTAGCTGAACCTTAGTAGAGTCACAAGACACTTCTTCTCCCAGAGTCATGACCATTATATTTTCTTAGCCTTACAACTGACTAACAAAGCAACCTGCCAAGTTGGTGAGGATTAATTACTGCCTCATGAAATATATATTAATTGCATAAAAAAATTAAATAGAAAGATGGCCAAAAATGTAAAAATAGTGATATAAATTTGTTTAAGAAGAAAAAGGGCAGGGCGCAGTGGCTCATGTCTGTAATCCCAGCACTTTGGGAGGCCAAGGTGGGTGGATCACCTGAAGTCAGGAGTTCAAGACCAGGCTGGCCAACATGACGAAACCTTGTCTCTACTAAAAATACAAAAATAATCCAGGAATGGTAGTGAGCATCTGTAATCCCAGCTACTGGGGAGGCTGAGGCAGGAGAATCGTTTGAATGCAGGAAGAAGGCAGAGGTTGCAGTGAGCCGAGATTGTGCCATTGCACTCCAGCCTGGGTAACAGAGCGAGACTCCATCTCAAAAAAAAAAAAAAAAAAAGAAAGAAAAGAAAAAGAAAAAGACCCAATTTAAGTAGTCTGTGACGTGACTCCCAAATTCTGACCTAATGGATGAAAGTGAAGATGTTTCTTCTGGTAAATTCAGTAATGCTACCTCAGTATATAGTTCTGTATATGTATTTGGACCCAAGTTCTTAGATAAACCAAAAATATTTTATGGAGCATATTCTACTTTAAAGTACTTATCCAGCCACGCAGCTATGAATGTACTTAGAATAATACTTGGTGGAGGTAGAGGTGGAGTTTCTACCAGAGGTCAAGAAGATTTGTAGGGACAGCCTCAAGAATGCCAGATGAGTATGTCAGCAAACCTGCTCCTACCTTTTGCCAGCTGCACAACTTTGGGCAAGTCACTTAAGTACCTCATTTCAGTTTCCTCACCTGTAAATTGAACAGGGGTCAAATGGAATAAAAAGCCCTTTGCCACTCTGAAAGTCAAGGAACATGCTTACCAAGGTGTTTTGAGTGACCAGGGAGGAAATCAGAACTAACCTGGATTGTTGGAAAAGAAAACAGAAGTCACCCAATAAGTCTACCTGTCCTTTGCAATTTTGCCCCTAGAGCCTATTACCAATTTGAATTCTGAGCATCTAAGAAAATTTGTGTTCAGGTGGCCCCTCCAAGGGTTGCTGCCAGAGCACTCCTACCTTGTATCCCCACACTGTGGCACTGCAGCGGTGCTTTATGTGTTCCTGTGAGGGGCATGAGCAGAACTGCATATGCCAGAGGCAGCAGAGACTCCCCACTGCTAGACGGATGATAATGGAGCTGCGCTGGGAATGAGCAGGACTGTCCCAGTGAACATGCTGCAGATGAACATCCTCCTTTAAGTCACTAGTTCCATCCAAAGCCAGATAAAGTGGGTTTCTTCACTTATATCTCTCTAATCTCGGTTGCCTTATTCAACCTACAGATTCCATGTCAGTGCTGGATTTTTCTCACCTTGCCCTTTAAGTAAGCAGAGCAGACACATGGGGATTTGAAAGCCTGTCAGACGTACTTCCTTGAAAGAGAAGACATTCATAGGTCCCTTCGGGGTTCTGTAACAATGAGGCTATATGTCCTGAGAGAGGGAGTGGAGTCATCTGCTGATGTGCTGCTACCCGTATACCACTGGACAAACACACACTGAGGAAAAGTTGAATCTTTCCCTCATTGGACAATCTTCCTTCAGTCTTGTTTCTGCATCAAAAAGTCTAGGACACAGAGTGCTACAGGATGCCTGGACTAAGGACTATAACAGAAAAATATCAGCACTGGGGCCAGGCATGATGCCTTACGCCTGTAATCCCAGCATTTTGGAAGGCTAAGGCGGGCAGATCACCTGAGGTCAGGAGTTCTAGACTATCCTGGCCAACATGGTGAAATCCCATCCCTACTAAAATACAAAAATTAGCCAGGCATGGTGGCACATGCCTGTAATCCCAGCTATTTGGGAGGCCAAGACAAAAGAATCACTTGAACCGGCCAGGCACGGTAGCTCTCGCCTGCAATCCCAGCACTTTGGGAGGCCAAGGCAGGCAGATCACCAGGTCAGGAGTTCATGACCAGCCTGGCCCACATGGTGAAACCCCGTCTCTTAAAAAAATAAATAAATATAAATAAATAAATAAATAAACAATGACTTGAACCTGGGAGGCAGAGGTTGCAGTGAGCCAAGATCACATCACAGTACTCCAGCCTGGGCGACAGAGTGAGAGCCGGTCTCAAAGACTCCGTCTCAAAAAAAAAAAAGAAAAGAAAAATATCAGGCATCACAAAAAAGAGTATTCAACTGTTGTCCTTGTGAAAAGGAAAAGGACAAAATCAAATGCATTTTAACTGTGGTAACCGATTCACTGACTTGAAGTTTGCCTTGTTTGTTTTCCTTGGTGCGTGGAGAGGAATCCTTCTACTTCATACTACTCTTGATCATCTTACAGCAGATGTAACAACAGGGTTCGACATTGGAATAAATATGAATTTGCCTGAAATGCCCTGAAAGCTGTATTTCATTTTTTAATTTTTAATAATTACACTGCATCAATAGTATGTATACATGTACATATATAATTCTTAATAACTGCAGTCTGTCTAGCATATATATAATGGTGGCTGATAAATGCTTAATAGCAGACTCTGGAGGGGGAATCCTGACATACAGCATTTGCCAGTTTAAATGTAAATGTTCATCTCCCTCACAGCCAATTTCAATCTACCAATGGTTTGGTGACTAGGATGTAAAATTTCTAAAAATTTGAGAACTGGGGATGGGCATGGTGGCTCAGGCCTGTAATCTCAGCACTTCAAGCAGCTGAAGTGAGAGGATCACTTGAGCCCAGGAGTTCGAGACCAGCCTAGGGCTACATGGCAAAACCCTGTCTCCACAAAATATCAAAAAATTAGCTGGGTGTGGTGGCACATGCCTGAAGTCCAAGCTACATAGGAGGCTGAGGTGGGAGGATCACTTGAGCACGAAGAGGTCAAGGCTGCAATGAGCCAAGATGACTCCACTAAACTCCAGCCTGCGCAACACAGTGAGACCCTGTGTCTACAAAACAATTTAAAAATTAGCCAGGTGCCGTAGCACACACCTGTGGTTCCAGCTTCTCAGGAGGCTGAAGTGAGAGAATTGTTTAAGCCCAGAAGGTAGAGGCTGCAGGAAGCCATGATTGCACTACATTGATTTGTGGTGTTCCTTTGAAAGAAAAATTACATTTCGATGGAGCTGATATGAGGACACTCTGTCCATATTTAGTATGCTGCTTCATTTCATCTTTCCCATAGAACAAAATTCTAATAATTGTTATGCCCAGAAGCTAATCCATCACACTCCTTCTCACTCTCCCTTCCCCTCACCCAGCTGTCCCTTGCAGAGTGGCACAATGTCTTTGCAGAGGAATAAAAAGCAGCAAAGGGAAAGAAGTTAGAAAACCATCACTCTAATAGTGACAGGTTCAGAGAGCAGCGATGGGAAGTAGTGACATTCCCAGCACCAGTGAACAGCCAACAGACTGCCCCAAGAGAAAACACCGGGAAGAAAAACATTGGCCATCAACAGAGCCTCCCTGCTCTTTTTCCAATCCCTTTTCCTTCTGCTTGCCCCTGACATCCCAGCGTGTAGCACTTTCTTTCCCTCTCCCTCCTATGGAAACATTTTCTCTTTTAATTTATATCTTCACTTTCCTCCTAACCCATTCATCTCTTTAACTTTTTTTTATTGCTTTAACGTATTTTTATTTCATTCCATTCCTTCCCTCCTTTCTCATCATCTCAATAACATGGGACTAAACCACAGCTTTAAATGTCTTCTGTTTATTGAACATGAAGTTGGTTTCCCTACAGAATCAACAGTTCTAAAAAAGAAAAAGGTTTTAAATTTTTTAAGTTGGCATTTGCAGAAACAGAAAATCAAATACTGCATGCTCTCACTTCTAAGTGGGAGCTAAATAATGGATGTACATGGACATGATGGAAACAACAGACACTGGAAACTTCAGAAGGGGAAGGGAGGAGGGAACACAAGGACCAAAAAACTATCTGTTGGGTACGATGTTCACTATTTGGGTGATGAGTTCACTAGAAGCCCAAACCCCAGAATCACCCAATATATTCACGTCACAAACCTGCACATGTACCCCCTGGATCTAAAATAAAATAAAGTTGGCATTTTATGTCTTGCTCTTTAATTTAAAAAAACTAAAACACAGCCGGGCGCGGTGGCTCAAGCCTGTAATCCCAGCACTTTGGGAGGCCGAAGCGGGTGGATCACGAGGTCAAGAGATCGAGACCATCCTGGTCAACATGGTGAAACCCCGTCTCTACTAAAAACACAAAAAATTAGCTGGGCATGGTGGTGCGTGCCTGTAATCCCAGCTACTCAGGAGGCTGAGGCAGGAGAATTGCCTGAACCCAGGAGGCGGAGGTTGCGGTGAGCCAAGATCGTGCCATTGCACTCCAGCCTAGGTAACAAGAGCAAAACTCCGTCTTAAAAAAAAAAAAAAAAAAAACTAAAACACAAAAGCCAAGCCTTCTAAACTTAGTAGGTTTTATTTTTATCACTAGGTCAATGATTCTCTACAGAAAATAACATGTTGAAATTTAACCTTAAAAAATGACAAGATGAAAACAATATTTACATACATGAAAGATATACTTAAATATAAATCTCCTGAAAGTGAAATAATAAAAGAGGATGCGATTTGAAAGTAGTAAAATGCGTAAGAATCAAACTGTACGTATCTATTCAACCCATGTTCTAGAAATACATTTAAATTTAAATAAGGAAAGCATAAAAGTTATTTTACCATTAACTTATAATCCAGCACAATAAAGAATGGGAAATATTTCTTATATCTTATCTATGGCTTAACTAACTGATGGCATCACCAAAGTCAGTTCCACTAACTGGCTGTATATGTCCACATAAGAATACTGCATGTCTGGAAGCCAGCACATATCAGATGCTGCTTCATGAGCCAAAATGCCTCCAAGGGCATGAAAATATTTAGTCATTTTGTATGGTCAGTTCTTCCTACTTCACCAGTTAGATCTCATGCTGTCTTCCAGATATTTCATGAACCTGTGATTTTACAGAAAATGAAGTGAAAGGATAAAGGCAAATGTTCCAAAAAAATTAAACCATCGCCCACCCAGAAAAAAATCCTCAATTTTCTTGATATTTCATGTGAAAATGTTTTAGCTGACTGACTCATCTGGAAAATTACCTCAGCTTTCCCTTCTGCTGACACACACAGTCACAGTTAGAGAAATCGACTCTAATGCCATATTCAGAAACTGATGATGCAGAAAGAAAGCGACTCTAATGCCATACTCAGAAACTGATGATGCAGAAAGAATCCCAAAGACATCACTGAAAATTTGGGAACATACTGTACATCTATTCCACATTGTTATTGTACTCTAAACCTTATAGTTAAAAATACATAATTTCATAAAATTATAATTTCATAAAAATACATACTTTAACACTGTCTACTCCAAAAGACTCCAAAAATATTTCTTAAAATTTTTTAGTTATGGAAAAGCAGACATAAGTCAATTGCTCTTTAAAGGAAAAAAATCTTAAGTAATTAATTGTAGTACTTTCCTTAACATTATAAAGTTGTCCATTGTATTATAACTGTATTATAAGCTATGGCGATAATTTATTACGGTAAATAGTGCCTTGCTCCATAGCAGAAAGTACATGTAAACACATACTAATTACAGATTCAGTTACATGCTGATGTTCATTGTATATGCAATAAGACAGCAGTTGCATGTTAGCTGATGCCATTCACAGATTCAACCAGCTAACAATACACTGCCAGCTCATCACACACAGGTAGCTAGTGCATTTCACTGACAAGACGAATTTATCCAGAAGCAAGTGGCAGGGTAGTTGTGGCTGCTGACTTGACCTAAGCAGCCAGCTAACAATACACTGCCTACCCGATTCAGGTCATTGCCAATTCTCGTGGTCCAGGAAGTTCATGAGGCTAAGTGCGTAACATGAAACACAGTGGCAGAACTCTAAGCTTAATAGTCACATTAAAGAAAACTTATAGACAAAACATGTTACTTCAAGGCTATAAGAAATAACATCAATACCTATATCTGGCATTTCTCCCCATGCTATCTCACCCCAACTCCCCACCCCCTACTCTCCCTTCCCTATTTCCCCCCAACAGACCCCAGTGTGTAGTGCTCCCCTCCCTGTGTCCATGTGTTCTCATTGTTCAACACCCGTCTATGAGTGAGAACATGCAGTGTTTGATTTTCTGCTCTTGTGTCAGTTTGCCGAGAATGATGATTTCCAGGTTCATCTATGTCCCTAAAAAGGACACGAACTCATCGTTTTTGATGGCTGCATAGTATTCCATGGTGTATATGTGCCACATACACCTGTAATCCCAGCACTTTAGGAGGCCAAGGCAGGCTGATCCTCTGATGTTACAAGTTCAAGACCAGCCTGAGCAACATGGTGAAACCCCATCTCTACTAAAAATACAAAAATTATCCGGGTGTGGTGGTGCTGCCTGTAATCACAGCTACTCAGGAGGCTGAGACACAAGAATTGCTTGAATATGGGAGGCAGAGGTTGCAGTGAACTGAGATCGCACCACTGCACTGCAGCCTGGCCAACAGAGCAAGACTCTGTCTCAAAAAAATAAAGAGTTACTTAACTATAGCTTTTCAAATCACTTCTATTTACTGATCAAAAGATTAGTTGTCTCAATTAAGCAGTAAAATATCTAGGAGTTGTGATAATACATAAGCTGGGCATGACACAAAACTGTAGCAGTGTTTAGGGGGAAAATTCACATTAAAGTATTTAAGAAAGGTAAGGGCTTAAATGTAATTAGTTTTCTCCTACTAGAAATGACATTAGTGATTGAGTTCTGAAAATGCAATTATGTATTCAAATTATGATGTTACCACTTGAATACAGATTTTTTTTTTTTAAGGGACAGGGTCTGGCACTGTCCTCCAGACTGGAGTACAGTCATGCAATCATAGCTCATTGCAGCTTTGAATTCCTGGGATCAAGCGATCCTCCTGCCTCAGTCTCCCAAGTAGCTGGGACTATAGGCACATGCCATCATGCCTAGCTAATTTTTGTAGTTTTTTTAAACAGAGACAAGTTATCTGTATGTTGTCCAAGCTGATCTAGAAGTCCTGGCCTCAAGTGATCCTCCTGCCTCAGCCTCCCAAAGTGCTGGAATTACAGGCGTGAGCCACAGTGCCCAGTTGAAACATGTATATAAGAGCTAGAAAAATCTGTTAAAATGGTGATGGATTTGAAACTAGAATCTATGAGTACAGGTCAAAGGAGGATGAACTATTAAGCCTAGAGAGAAGCATGGTAAATGGTGACAGAGATTTAAAGCAGATGAAAGTTGCTTATGAGAAACGTTTTCAAAACCGTTTAAATTTGTTTCCTTTTACACTGATTACAAGAGACAATAAAGACCTTTGGGTTTGGTCTTTCAAGGAGAACAGGTACGACATCGGATCAACTTCAAATTGCTCACGTTAAGAACTGTGCGTTATGCCACTTCTCCACACTGTCCACAAGATGGCACCATTTCCATTTCTTTGGGGGGCGTGCTTCTGAATGCAACAGAAGGGAGTGCAACCAGCAACTGTTAAAATTATTAACAGCCGCTAGCAATACACTGCCTACCTGACACATCCCAGCTTTATCCTTTGCTGTGGAGGCAAAAAACTAGAAAGCACGATTCAGATGCAAATGATTACCATTATTTGTCTGGGATCTTGAGTTTCATAAAGAATGTTTTTAAGTATGTAATAAGATACCGTACTTAAGAGATTGATTTTAATTCTCATATTTTCAGACCAGCTCATACTTCCTACAAATATATTCTTTAGCAAGAATTAGTTTGTACAAGATCTGAATGTAAACATAGAACAAGAACAATCTCTAGACACTCACCTTGGCGGAGCCTTGACTTCTCTTCTGCTTCAAGTCTTTGGCGAGCACACGCATGATACTTTCCTTTGAAAACACAGATAACATATTAAGAGAGAAACTATTTAGGAAAATCATAATTTAAGGCGTGGAATTTTTCTAGATCCCGTGCTTGTCAAATTACACTCACTTTTTTTTTTTTTTTTTTTTTTTTTTTTTTTTTTTAAGCAACTAGGCACCTTCAGAATACAACTAAATTTCAAATTTACGACCAGGGTTTAGAGTTTCGTACCACCTCTCGGTCCTAAACAGATATTACGAACGGGGCCTTCGGCAAGAAGCCGCGTTAGAGAGTTAGGGCGAACGCAGAAAAGGACGTTACTCACCCACAGCATCTCCTCTTCGGTGCGGACCCTCCGAGGCGCGGTGCGCTCCAGTTTCCACTCCATTTCCCGCTGACTTCCCCCTGCCTGGCTTTTGGCCTCTCCTCGACCGCCTCTGGTTTTCTTCCCAGGTCTAAGCCAGTTTTGACGCCTAATTGTCAAACCCCTGGAGTCCCGTCCCTCGGGACTATTCTGTTTCACTACCTCCTCCAAGTCCCCCACTCCTCTCACTGCTGCTGCTCGGTGTTCCCCAGAGTACCATTTAAAAAGCCGGCGCGGCGGCAGCTGGCGCGGGAATCCCCCTCGCCGGCTTCTTATTGGCCGGCGCCGCGGTGACGTCAGGGCCCGGGAGGGATTTCCCCGGCGCGCGCCGCGGCCCCGCCCCTGCCGGCCCGCTCTGGGGCCCGCCCGCCGCCTCTGGCGGAGGCGCGCAAGGGAGCGCCAAGCTTTGCCGCGAGCCTTGGCGGGCCTGCGGCTGGGCCTGGCGCCGGGGACTGCCCCCACGGCAGGAGGCGGAGAGGTTGGCGGGCGAAGAAGCGGGTTCTGGGAGTTCACGATCTTTCCATTTTCAGAAACAAGAGTATTTCTTTACAACAGCCCTGATCCCCGTTCCTCGGCTCCCACTTCTCTCCCTGCAACCCCACTCTGCCTTTGCAGGATCGGAGGGTGCACAGCTCTCTGGCTTCTGTCCGTTGGTGATCGCTGTGTCAGCTATTCATTTGAGGCGTGTCCATCAGCTCTTCGTTTTCAAACAGGCAAGAAAACGTGGCAAGATTTCTATGCCGCTCCAAAGAGCGTTGACATATTTACGCAATAAATTATTCCCTGCTCTCTACACTGGGAAGTGGTCAGGTCCTCTCACTCGGGCTTCTGAGCGCTCCTAAGCAGGAGGTCGGTGAGAGAGGTGAAGAGGTAGTGAAAGAACCAATGACAGGCAGGACCTACCTCCAAAGGCGTGAAGAGGGGGCCAGAAAATTAAGCACACCGGGGACCCCGTGATAAAGGGGGAGAGGAAGATATTGAGGGTTGAAAAAGAGGTCTGGCGGGAAATGACAGGGAGCCAGATGAGCTGTGCAGCCTTAGCTGCCCATGTGAGCTGCCAAGAGAGCCGAGCTGTGCCATATGGCAGGAGGGGAAACTGCGTCTGGGAAGTGTCTGACAGCCTGGCAGCCAGTTCGTCCCTCCCTTTCTAATCCCCCAACCATTTTTGACATTGGATTGCATTTTGCCCTAAGGCAATATGTGAGCTTGTGTACTTTTCTGGAGAAACAGTTCATACATACCAGATACTCAAAAGGGTAGGTAATAAAAAATTTAAAAAAAACAACTAAAACTCACTCCCCTGTTTTCCTTCATATTGAAAGCAAGAAAAAATGGCGATAAAACTAAGACCCAATCTTAGACCAGTTTTCTATGTACAATAATAATGCCGCTAAGGGTAACTTAATCTTCAAATGACGTTTATCAAAATGTATGATAGTCAAATAACTAGGGGATTAAAAGATCTCTAAGTTTCACCCAGAAGAATTCTACTTTTCTTGCAGTGGAGAACTCATTCCGAATTCCAGTAAATCCTTTCAGCAAACATTAAGAGAAATAAAAGTAAACTATTATTGGATGAGAGTCAGAGGTATTGTTAATTTAAGTATCGGTCTTGCAAATGCCAACTAAAACTCGAAGTATTTTGGAAATAATAGGAAGAACATTTTATCTTTGTTCTATTTTTAAATACAGTTTACATTTGCTCATTTTGTATAAACAGAATAAAAGCAATTCAGTTAATGAGCTCATAAATCCATGTAAATTGGGATTTTTAGAATCCAATTTTTTACAAGTGTAAGAATAGTGAATTATTCATTTATAATGCAGTTATCTGTAAAAAAAAATACATTTATAAATTCCATTCTGGCCACTAATTCCACAGTATACCTATACACAACCTCTAACTGCCTTTTTTTCACTAGTGTAATGTAGAAAAGTATTAGTGAAATATCTTTAGGAAGTTATTATGCAGTTGAATATTCAGATTAAAATTTAACCTCAGAAACTTGCCATTTAGCAAATACTACAGTAGTAACTGTCAAGAATACTAAAATTATCTTGCATATAATGAGAATATTTCCCCCTATAATTAAACACAAAAATTAAAATCACCACTTCTCATTGACCAAAACTGGCAGAGACCACCTTAACCAAGTGATCAAAGTTAACATTACCATTAATGAGACACGCTGACATACTGTGCCTCCTGATATGGTGCACCAAGAAGGGCACATCACTTCTGTGATATTCTTGACCCACAGAATGCATAACCTTAATAATGAGAAAATACTAGACAAACCCAAATTAAAAGACAATCCACAAAACTGGCCAGTACTCTTCAAAAGTATCATGGTCATGAATAAAGAAAGACTAAGAAGCTGACACAGATTTAAAGAAACAAGACATGCCAACTAAATGCATTGTGAGGTTCTGGATTGAATCCTGGACCAGAAGAAAGAAGAAGATATCGGTTAGATAATTGCAGAAATGTGAATTGATCCATATCTGCAGATTAGTTTAATAGAGTAGTAGTAATGCTGATTTCCTAGTTAGGATTATTGTATTGTGGTTGTGTAAAATGTTAAGATTTCTGAAAGCTGAGTGAAGGATATAATGGAATTATCTGTACAATTTTTGTAACTTTTTTCTAAGTCTGGAATTATTTCAAAATGAAAAAATATTTAACATCATGTGGTCATTCTATTAAAAGCACTTTGGTACAACCGTTTAGGGGAAAACAGAAATATCCTGTAAACATTTGAATTTGTATAAAATATGGTTTAAGAACAATGTCTAATTTAAATATTTATGTGCCTGAGAGTAGCTTTACTAGCTTTAAAATGTTTCCTCTTTGAGATTGGGTTTTGCAGGGAGGATGTGACAATGAGAAAGGCTGTGAGGACTCCTCGAAAAAGGCCAATTCGAAGGATTTTGAAGAAAGAAAGGCGACGAGAGCGGAGGTGGAGCAGTGAAGAAAGGGAGAGAAAGAATTTGGAAAACCTTCCCTTAACTCTCAAAATCGCCGGTGCTGTAAGAATCTGAGCAGGTCCCCATGAATGGAAGCAAGAGGATATTCAAGCTTCCCAGACGCAATCTCTTTTTTTTTTCCAATCACACTTTGATCCTAAACGTCAAGAATGCTAAATTTCTCACAAATATGCCATGTACATGGGCTCGCTTCAGCGGCACATGCTCTGAATGTGTAATATACTAAGTACACTCCTTTCAATCTGCTCTCCCAACCACCTCCTCCCCCCACCCCACCCCCAGCCCCAGCTTCGTCAGACCCTTTTCAACGCATTTGCACGTGCACACACAGAGTCCGGCCCTGTGGATCTTCCCCCATAAATAAGATCTCATTATACCTATCATTCTGCAACTTGCTTTTCCTAATTCACTGTATTCAACTCATTTCCGAGCAATGCAAACCTGAGAGCTCCCCATCCCCAGCTCCAACGGCAGGTTTGCGCGCCCCTCCGGCCCGCGGTTCCTCCCGCCCGGCTCCGCGCTGGTCCCGCGCCCGCCGCGCGCTGGCGCCCCTCTACGGCCGCTCCCGCCTCCGCCCCCAGCTTCCGCGCGCCTCCCGGCCGCCCCTGCGCGCGCCTGCTGGGCCGGAGGGACCGTTGGCGTTCGTTCCAACGGTCCCAGGGGCACGCGCTCCCCGCCCAGTAGGGGTTGGCGAGCGGGAGCTGGGAATGTGGGGGCTGATACAGCTCCGGCCTGTGCGGGACAGGCGTTAAACGACTGCAGACGGGGAGAAGTTAGGGTAACCGCGCTCTGGGGGCGCGAGGAAGTCAGCCACGAAGAAAAGGAAAAGCATCGTCCCGGACTGATAAACTCTCGGCTCCAGGATGTAACGTGGCTCAGAATGGCGCAGGGATGGACGAATGAAGACGCCCTTATAATGCAGACTATCAGCAGGGCTCCAAAAATTTAAATCGCAAAGTTTCCAGCAGTGTAAAAGCCTCAGTCAGAAGAGTGCTCAATAAAGTGGCACATCAACTCTCGTTACAGGGCTTATTGCTTATTTTTTCGATTACAAGTAGTTCCTGTATATGCATATTTTTCTATTACTGCCTGATTTCTAAGTACGGTACAGGGTTGGTCCTTTAAAATTATTTCTCCATCCATACCCCAGTTAACAGGGATGGAAAGTTTTGCCCAGCTTCACTGCATGAAAATCTTAAGATCACCTCCAACCATTTATTTCCTTTAAGGCACTTTTCCTTTCACTTCCTCCTTAGAGTCGTTCTTGCATAAGGTGACCGCCCAAATAAGGCAGTTCCCTACCATTTTAAGGCAATGCAAGGAAAATATTAAAATGAAATTAATTCAAATCTGTCTAAAACAATGGATGAAATCAGGCATATGACAATGATCCTTTCTCAAAAGAAAAGCTGGTTCATGAATGCTCTAGACCTGAAAATCTGTTTTCACGATTCTTCCAGAACTTCAAATGCTGCATAATCCGAAACAGAACTGAGTATCTTATTTCCATTCTGCCCAGACCGTCTGTCTATTCTGCCCTCTGTGTGCCCTGTTGCCATATCACCAACTTCCTGGTGGAGCAGAGGCAAAGTCAGCCTTCCTCCTTTTCCATATGCCCAAATCCAACTATCAAAGACATTTCCCCTCTGCTGTGTTGATTCATCTGACTTCTTCTTAAATAATAATGATAACCTGATAACCCCCATCTATTCCTTCTTCAGTCCATTCATTTAACTTATGTCTTCGCACCCAGCAAGTTTCATGCACTATGCAAAGAAGTAGAGATCCAACGATAAAGCCATTAAAGGCAATAAGCATTATCTTAAGATGATCGTATTTCTCCCCTGCCCCAAGTCCCTTGAAAGACCTTCTTAACACATAGCATTAAGTTCTGAGTTCTCTAATTCACGTAAAACCCCTTTAGGATTTAAATTCTCTCTGCCTTTCTCTCATAATTTCCCACACCACCACCAGACCTCCTATCTTCAGATGTACTTGATACCAGCACTCTCTTGCCTTCAGGTCTTTGCTGAGGCTGCCTTACTTTTGAATTCTTTTTGCTTATCTCTTCCTGGCAAAATCTTACCCTCAAATTTCAACTACGTCTTCCAAAGAGCCTTCCCAAATCAAATCATGCTATCTAGAATTTCTTTCTCTTCCCTCTGTTCCCATAGCATACTGTTTGTACTTCTAGTCTACTTACTTCCAGATTGTGTGTGTGTGTGTGTGTGTGTGTGTGTGTGAGATACATTCTCCAATATATTGTAAGCTCCAAGAATACAAGGATCTTATCTTTTTCATCTTTGTTTCTTCAGAGATTGGCTCAGTGCTTTGCATGTAGTAAGCTTTGCACTTGGTTGGTGCTCAATAATTTGTTCACTGAACAGATTTGTAGATGAGATTAGACCCTTTTCCAAATCATGGAATTGGCAATATAGAATCACAAAAGAAAGACCTTCACATGCCACATTTGGAACGTGGTAAACTCAGTTTTAAGAAATATGTGAGTTAAAAGGCATACTGGAAAGCAAAGTTACTTGAGCAAGGTAGGTCCTAGGCCTGACGCCTGTTAATTATATAACTTAAAATACGTTATTCTACCCCTTTAAAGTCTCAAGTTCTTCAACTATAAAATAGGATAATTATATATGATCTACTGTACAGATTTATGATGAGGATCAAGAGAGAAAATATAAAGCTCCTAAAAGTAGACATTTCTTTCTTTGAGAATGAAGTGGTGGTACTTAGATGACTAAGTAAAATGAGTATTTCAATAATAAATAGATCTTTGTAAAGCACTTGTCCAGAAGACACTATCCTCAGGTCCAGAACCATTAGGTACGTGGCAGAGAGTAGTGGGTCAAGAAATATGAGTGAATTCTAAACCTACAACTCAGTTTCTTAACTAGTAAACTAAATCAAGAGAAATCCATATGGCTAATCTAGTTAGATGGTTATGTCACTAGAGAATAAACCTTTACATTTAAATGTATTCCAGTTCTGTGTCCACCAAGCAACCACTTGATTTATGACTTAAGCTCAAGTCTGGGAAGACTTGCTCCTGAAAAGGAAGGGTCCTGACTCTAGGTAGCTACATACCTCCAATTGTAAGTGAACTGGATTCTGGCTTACCTACTGGACTTGAGCTTGGTTAATGTAAGTCAGTATCACATGATTGCTGTGTCTTGATAATAGTTCTGGAGAAGTAGATTTGAACCAGAGTGGTGAAGTAAATGGGGTTCTGCTCCAGGCCAGATATTCTTGCTCTGCCATTAACTTGCAGTATAATTTTGGTCAAGTTACTCTTCCCCAGAAGTCTGGTTACTTATAAAATAAAGACATTAAACAGAGGGAGCTCTGATACTCTTTCCACTTCTGTATTGTTGTAGTTCACAAATTACCAAGCAGAGTAACCTCAGCATGGAACTACCCGATTGGGAAGCTCTGTCTGGAATCACAGCAAACCAGCCCCTCAACATGTCTGATCACGGCAGCACTAAGGTCCAAGGAAATGGTATCCACCAACACATGAGAAGTTAGTTTTCTAGAATTTAACATGCAGTGAAGCAGAGCAACACCAAGGGGCAGCTTGGAGTTTTAAGCCCTAAAACCAGGGCTTCTTTCCAGAGGGTGAAGAGTTGACAGTTTAGACAAACACATAACAAAAAAAAAAAAAAATTGACCAATTTAAAGATCAATATGTGTCCTTTTTTTTTCTTATTTTATGATTGCTCTTATGCCTTATTTTTCCAAGTTTTCCGGGAACTACTGATACTTTAGATATAAACTTTTGGATCTGAGATTTCATTTGATTCTATCTACAATATAATAAGTTAGCTTATTACTGTTTTATGGATGTTATTAATAGCAGAAGACAGAAGACTCCTGGAGAGCCGGGCACGGTGGCTCAAACTTGTAATCCCAGCACTTTGGGAGGCTGAGGCAGGTGGATCACGAGGTCAAGAGATTGAGACCATCCTGGCCAACATGGTGAAACCCATGTCTACTAAAAATACAAAAAAATTAGCTGGGCATGGTGGCACATGCCTGTAATCCCAGCTACTCAGGAGGCTGAGGCAGGAGAATTGCCTCAACCCAGGAGGCGGAGGTTATGGTGAGCCGAGATTGCACCATTGCACTCCAAGCCTGGGTAACAAAAGTGAAACTCCGTCACAAAAAAAAAAAAAAAAAAAAAAAAAAAAAAAAAAAAAAAAAAAAAAAGACTCCTGGATCAGATAAAGGACTTTATTACAACACAGCAACCTGAATGAGCATATTTACATAAATTCACCTTGCCCCCAGATCTCATGGGGTGACAGAGAGATCCCAAATTGATGCCTGCACCTGTAATGGGTTGCGTTACAGAGAAAGGCTTAGCTTGAAGACTCTCTGCTTTTTTTTTTTTTTTTTTTTCAGACAGAGTTGCACTCTTGTTGCACAGGCTGGGGTGCAATGGCTCAATCTCGGCTTACTGCAAGCTCCGCCTTCTGTGTTCAAGCAATTCTTCTGCTTCAGCCTCCTGAGCTGGGATTACTAAGCCCAGCTAATTTTTTGTATTTTTAGTAGAGACAGAGTTTCATCATCTAGGCCAGGTTGGTCTCAAACTCCTGACCTCAGGTGATCCACCTGCCGCGGCCTCCCAAAGTGCTAGGATTACAGGCATGAGCCACCACACACAGCAGAATCGTCTACTTTTATAGTAAGCAAAAGCAAGGTTGCTGTTTGTCCCAGATTACCTCAACCCATAAAATGGCTGGCTACAAATCAATTCTGAGCCCAGATAAAGAGTCATCGAGATCTCACATTCTTAGCATGTCCAGCAAGACATGTAGGAACATGAGAAACCATGGAGGAGTGTCTTCCAAAACAAATGTTAGGACTGCTGTCCCTAGTGAATTTTACTTTTAGTGACTTTTATCTCCTCTAAATTCAGAATGACATAAAATATGCACCCTCTTGCCCCTTTGCTTCTTTGTAGCATCAAGTTGTGGGAAGAACATGGGCTTTAGAGTTCGAGAAACTGTTGGAATCCTAGCTTTTCCATTTACTAGCTGTGAACTTGGCTGAGTCATTAACACTCCCTTCCAGAGCCTCAGCTTCCTCATCTGCAAAATAGTAAATATTTCATATGTTGCTGTGAAGACCAGATTAAAAAAAACCGAGGCTGGGCACGGTGGCTCACACCTGTTATCCCAGTACTTTGGGAGGCCAAGGCTGGTGGATCACCTGAGGTCAGGAGTTCGAAACCAGCCTGGCCAATCTGGCAAAACTCCTTCTCTACTGAAAATACAAAAATTAGCCAGGTGTGGTGGTGTGCATCTACAATCCCAGCTACTCAGGAGGTTGAGGCACAAGAATCATTTGAACCCGGGAGGTGGAGGTTGCAGTAAGCCAAGATTGTGCCACTACATTCCAGCCTAGGCAAGATTGAGACTCTATCTCAAAAAAAAAAAAAAAAGTAAAAGAAATGGAAAGAAAATTTTGTAAAAGGCAAACGGCAATCACTAAAAACTGGAAACAATTTGAATCCACCAAAATGCCTTTCATCTGGTGAATGAGTAAGCAAACTATAGTAAATCCACACAATGAATTCAACAAAACAAAGGAATGAACTATTCGTATAGTCAACATCATGGATGTATTGGGAATGCAGTATGTTCACTGAAAGAACCAGACTCAAAAGGCCACATAATACATGGTTCAATTTATAGGACAATCTTGAATAGACAAAGCTGTGGGGACAGGAAATAGATCAGTGATTGCCAGGGAGGAGCTAACTACAAAGGAGAATAGGGAATTTTTTGAAATCATGGAACTGTTCTATATCTTGATTGTGGTGTGGTTATGGGACTGTAGGCATTAATCTACATTCGTAAAACTATTCACTAAAAAAGAGTAAATTTTACTCTATGTAAATTATACCATTATTTTTAAATGACTTTTTAAAAGGGAGGACTATACCAAAATTTGTTCTGTTTCTGCAACTTCTTACACTCTACACACATGCTCTGTGTTATGATTTTTTTTTTCAGTTTTTAAGACCAATGAATGAAATATTTGAGTCAAGATAGAAGAAAATAGCAGCTGAATTGCTACAAGAATGCCTGTGGTAACTTTGCCATAAACACTGCTTACTGGTGCCATATTCCAGAACTATGTTGTAAAGCCCCAAGACATACAGACTACTGACAGAGTTCTATATGCAATCACAGAGGGCCATTGCTCCAAGTGAGGGCATCGGTGGATGATGTTCCCTCCGTGTTTCAGGAGACTATTCTCTATTTAATTCTCTTCTTTTACTACATCAACACCCAAATTACACATTGTAGGGAGAAAATTCAACATACCATGATATAGTCAGTTCCCACTTATCTGCTAATAGAGGAAAATTGCTTTAGATAATATATAGAAATAATCCTGAAATCTCATTTAAGCAATAGTTTCAGCCATGTCATCATTCTACCATTATTTGTCAGAATTCCAAATGCAGTTTATATCTTTTGTCTAATTTTGCCTTTACCTCCTTCCTTGTTCATCTTGTTCATGATTTTTTTGGATGCACCAAGGAGCAATAAAACACTAGACAGGAGTAGATCCATATATAGCCCACAATAGATAAACCCACAAGTACTTAAGAATTTACACTGGTAAGTAGACTTATGAGTTTCAGCACTGCCCTGGACAGATGACTTCATTTCCTCATGAATCTACAATTTCCGCTCCAGTAGAGAAAGTCAGTGCATGATATTCTTTCAGTTACCTTTAAATGCCCACTGCTTAAAGAAAAACATACTCTAGAGATTCTCACAAGCCTGGAATTTTTAAATTTAGTAACCAAGGATGAATTTTCTCTCTTTAACTCTTCATATTGTCTTCACATTCTATGATTGGATATTTGCTAAATGACCACAATGTACTTAGTAATGTGCCAAACATTAAAGCTTTATAATCTAACTTCCGACTTATCAGCTCAGTGCAATTTATTATTGACTTTTTTATCTTTTTTTTTTACCTTTTATATTTATTTTCATTTAGACCCATCAGCAGGAAGCAGCTCAGTGCAATTTATTGGAGCAAGTCTAGGCCAACTTAAGCCCTCACTTTTCCTGTATGACTTTAGGCAAGTTTCCTCATCTGGAAGGATTCAACGACCAATATAGTTCTGAAGTTCTGAGACTAACTCTGTCATATGGGGGGTTCATGAAAGAGGAATAGCCAAGGATTCCAACATAAACCTCAAGAGTTAAAATAAGTCAGAATTGAATAGTATTCTTCAGATTTTCTAAGTACAAAAGAAGTGACTATTACTTCATTATATTTTAGTCTTTTTATTTTATTTAGTCCTTCCTCAATCTTTTTCAAATTGAATCTTTAAAGAAAAGATGCTAGACTATTTGGGGTTCGCATAGACCAGTACACAATAATAGTGGCAGCTTCTAAAAAAAAGTAGTGTCATTTCTTGCAAACAGTGTAGAAAGTATTTGTGTCAGTATATCACTAATACAAACAAAAACAGTTTTGTAGGCAAACTGGAAATACTGTATTATTCATATCTAGAGGGAAAATATTTTGCTTTTTTGTTGATCCAGGTTTTTAACTCTGTTAAAAATGATTATAAGTAAATATATAGAGAGGCACATATGCCATATATATATACACACACACATATGTGCATACATCTGTTGCTGGTGTTAATATTACAGTGAAAAGTGTGACTTTCAAAATAGTTTAGGAATTAGCTCTGATTTTAACAGATGACAGCTAATTTATTGTTTAAATAAATTGGACAATGCCTATAAATATAAATTTAAACTAAAAATCTGCTTCTTTTGGTGCTTCTTAATCATTTCTGCATCCATAAGTAAAATACCAAAATAAGAGTGAAGAGATTCATAATGGTCAAAATGGCTTATTGCAGTTTAATACTAATATTTATTTTGCTTTCTAATTAGTCTGTTTACTATTCTATAACAAAATCCCATAAACGGGGTAGTTTATGAACAACAGAAATTTCTTTCTCACAGATTTAGTGTATGGTGAGGACATTTCCTGATCTTAGATGATGCCTTCTTGCTGCATCCTCCCACGGTGAAAGTGACAAGGGGCCCCTTTTATAAGGGCACTAATCCCATTCATGAGGGCCCCACTCTGTGACCTAATCATCTCTCAGCGGTCCCACCTCCCAATACCATCACCTTGAGGGTTAGGATTTCAACATGTGAATTTTGGGAGAATTTAAACATTCAGAACATAGCACTAATGTAACTTTTATTTCAATACTACTAGAAATATAGTACAGTTAGGAATTTTTTCCGGGCCAGGCACGGTGGCTCACGCCTGTAATCCCAACACTCTGGGAGGCCGAGGCGGGTGGATCACGAGGTCAAGAGATCAAGACCATCCTGGTCAACATGGTGAAACCCCGTCTCTACTAAAAATACTAAAAATTAGCTGGGCATGGTGGCGCATGCCTGTAATCCCAGCTACTCAGGAGGCTGAGGCAGGAGAATTGCCTGAACCCAGGAGGCGGAGGTTGCGGTGAGCTGAGATCGAGCCATTGCACTCCAGCCTGGGTAACAAGAGCTAAACTCCATCTCAAAAAAAAAAAAAAAGAATTTTTTCCTTATATGAACTATTCTCTTCCTACACTCCAGTTTGTTCAAAGGAAAACTGAGACACAATGAAATTTTAAAGAGTTTATTTGAACAAATAGCAATTATTGATTGGGATAATCAATATACCAAATTTCACCTTTGAAAAAGTAAAGGCAGTATTATTATAGAGTCCACTTATTAAAGTCTTTCTTCCTAGCCCATTAGCTATTATGGGCTTATCGTTTGTATTTTGTAGTTGTGTTAGTTGCTTTTTTTTTTTTTTTTTTTTTTCTTTTTTCTTTTTTTTTTTTTTTTTTGAGAAAGAAAAAAAAATAATAAGAGGAAGAATAAAGAAGAGGAAGAAAGAGAAAGAGGAAGAGGGAGAGAGAACGGGGATATTGCTTTATTGCCCGGGCTAGAATGCAATCTAAATATGGGTATGCCTATAATTGTCCTTAATAATGGAGACGTGAAAGAAAATGAGGGAAGAGAATAACAAACAAGGAGCCAACCAACATTTCGTTTAAACTTCTAAGTTGATATGATGTGGTACTGATAGGAGTGTATATTTTGTGTATTTAAAGTGGAGAGTTCTATAAATGTTAATTACGTTTACTTGTTCCAGATCTGAGTTCAAGTCCTGGATATCGTTGTTAATTTTCTGTCTCATCGATCTGTCTAATATTAATGTTGACGTCTCCCACTATTATTGTGTGGGAGTCTAAGTCTCTTTATTAGTCTTGTATGTCTGGGTATTCCTGTATTGGGTGTGTATATATTTAGGATCTTTAGCTCTTCTTGTTGTTGCATTGATCCTTTTATCATTATATAATGTCCTTCTTTGCTTTTGATCTTTGTTGCTTTAACGACTATTTTATCAGAGGAAACAATTGTAACTTCTGCTTTTTATTCATTTATTTTAGCTCTCTGTTCGGTTGGTAAATCTTTCTCCATCCCTTGTTTTGAGTCTTTGTGTATCCTTGAATGTGAGATGGGTCTGGATGCAGCATACTGATGGGTTTTAGTTTTTTATCCAAATTGCCTGTCTGTCTTTGGATTGGGGGATTTAGTCTATTTAAATTTAGAATTAATAATGATATCTGTGAGTTTAATACTGCCATTTAATATTAGCTGGCTATTTTGCCCATTAGTTGATGTAAATTCTTCATTATATTGTGCTCTTTACTTTTTGGTATTTTTTTTTAGAAAGGCTGATACTGTTTGTTCCTTTCTATGTGTAGTGGTTCTTTCAGAAGCTCTTGTAAAGCAGGCCTGGTGGTGATGAAATCTCTGAGTGCTTGCTTGTTCACAAAAAAACTTTATTTCTCCTTCACTTATGAAGCTTAGTTTGGCTGGATGTGAAATTCTTGGTTGAAAGTTCTTTTCTTTAAGGATGTTGAATATTAGTTCCCACTCTCTTCTGGCTTGTAGGGTTTCTTCTGAGAGATCTGCTGTAAGTCTGATAGGCTTCCCTTTGTGGGTAACTTGACCTTTCTCTCTCGCTGCCCTTAGTATTTTCTCCTTCATTTCAACCCTGGTGAATCTGACGATTATGTGCCTTGGAGTTGCTCTTCTTGAGGAACATCTTTGTGGTGTTCTCTGTATTACCTGGAGTTGAATATTATCCTGCCTTACTAGGTTTGGAAATTTTTCCTGAATAATATCCTGAAGCGTCTTTTCCAGCTTGGATTCATTCTCTTCGTCACACTCAGGTACATCTATCAAGCGTAGATTAGGTCTTTTCACGTAGTCCCGTATTTCTTGGAGACTTTGCTCGTTCCTTTTTATCCTTTTTTCTCTAATCTTGTCTTCTTGTTTTATTTCATTGAGTTGGTCTTTGACCTCTGATATCCTTTCTTCTGCTTGGTCAATTCGGCTGTTAAAACTTGTGCATACTTCACGTAGTTCTCGTATTATGTTTTTCAGCTCCATCAATTCACTTATTTTCCTCTCTAAATTGTGTATTCTTGTTAACATTTCGTCAAACCTTTTTTCAAAGTTCTTAGTTTCTTTGGATTGGGTTAGAACAAGTTCTTTTAATTCACAGAAGTTTCTCATTATCCACATTTTGAAGCCTGCTTCTGTAATTGGAACACACTCGTTCTCCATCAAGCCTTGTTTCATTGCTGATGAGGAACTGTGATCCCCTGCTGAGGGAGAGGCGTTCTGATCTTGGGTATTCTCAGCCTTTTTTGGCTGTTTTTTTCCATTCGTTGTAGATTTATCCATCTGTAGTCTTTATAATTACCATCTTTGTAATTGGGTTTCTGAGTGGACGTCCAACTTATTGATTCTCAGCGCCGAAATCTGAGCAACCCACTGTGCCGACTAAATCAGCGGCGTTAAGATTGATGGTGCTTTTCTGACTCTGCACCAAGAACCGATGCTCCGAGGCGCCGGCAAAACTGCCTCGCCAGTCACAAGAGTCGCGCTGGCGACCTGTGTGGCTCCTCCGCTGGGAATCTCCTGGTGCGTGAGCAACAAGAATTCATGTGGAGGTGTGGCGTCCTCTCGTTCTTTGCGCTTTCACTGGGAGCTACAATCCCGAGCTGCTAGTGATCAGCCATCTTGGATCTCTCTCCTAGTTGCTTTTAAGATATCTTTTCATCCTCCAAAATACTCAAAAGATTTGAAAAAGAGTCAACATGTCTGTAAGCATTAATTCCATGGTATCAAAATCCAAAATTAACTCTACAGGCTATACCAATGCATCAATTACCAAAATACTACTTCATTAGACTACATGTAAAAATCCATACATATTCTAAAAGCAAAAACTCACAAACTAACAAAAATTGTATCTTCCAAGTAAAGAATGGTTATGGTGGAGGAGGAAAAGTAATGATTAAAAAGGACCCCCATATAATAAAGAATTGGGGGTTTTAATTTACTGCAAGTTAGTGTGAGTCAATAGGATGATGTTGATCAAGCTACCATGCAAATTTTAGGTTTTATTAATGGAAATGTAATGTCCCAAAAAGATAAATTATTTTTCTTCCTTTGTACTAGACAGACCTTATCTGTAGATATCACACTTGAGTATCATTCTTTACAATGGATATTGAGAATCATCTCCAGAGAAACCTCACAAGTATATTAAAGTTTCTAAAGGTCATGTCAGAAAAAAAAGTATGCTAACTAGAAAGCAAATCTCCCATCCAAGTACTAACCAGGCCCGACCCTGCTTAGCTTCTGAGACCAGATGAAATCAGGCACATTCAATGTGTTATGGCTGTAGACTAGAAAGCAAATCTGAAGAAAAGAAATCCAAGTGTGATTTCTGGGCATCCAAAAACCTGTAACACCATCCTTCTGCACTTTCTCCTCTGCAAAAGAGAAGATACCCCTCCTCCTAAGTTTAATTTCTCCAAGAACTTTACCAGTTTCTCAGGGTCCATGCTGTAGTAGTATCCTCCATCTCTCCTCATCTGCAAACTCTCCCTCTTTTATTGGATTCTTCCAATAAGCATTTAAATGCCTTCAAATCTCCAACTATTGTTCCAAGCTATCCTTTCCACAGCTACGATTCTCAAAAGATTTGTCTCCATGCACAATCTCAATTTCCTAACTTCAGCTCACTCCTCAATCTATTCACCATCACTTCCCCATTACTATCTCCAAAAGGTCTCATTTTTTCATATTGGTGAAAAAGAAATATTGCTCAGGAGAAAAATAATTTTTCTTCCTTTGTATTAGACAGACCCCATCTGTAGATATCACACTTGAGTGTCATACTTTATAATGGATATCAAGAATCTCATCCAGAGAAACATCACAAGTATATTAAAGGAATTCATCATCTGACTTGATGAAAAATAAGATGATGAATTCCTTTAATATACTTCCTCCTTGGAGGAAGCAATATTTGCAATTGTTCACCCCTCCTTCCTGCTTAAAATTTGTTCCATTTTTTTTAAATCAACACTACGCATTCCTGGTTTTCCTCCTTCTCGGTAATCATTACTGGTTTATCCTTCTTGCTTGGCTTTGGAAATGTTTAAGTTTTAAGTGATATGCTGGTAAATCAGTTTTGGGGCACCAGATTAGGTGAAAAGAGGAAGACCTGATTTGAAGCGATTGCCAATTTCTGTGGTGTAAATACTCCTACCATAGTTGATTTCAAACGACCAACATGGTATCACCGAACAGAGTTGAGAATAGAAGAGCCAAATTGGCTCATGGAACGGCGCAAACCAGCTCCAGCTCACCACTAGAGGGCTCTTCTAACACTGCACTCCGTAAGTAATCTCAACCTTGCCCACAGCATCTGTGATCCATACCTAATCCAGACCAGTGGGCTTTCCAGGCACCTCAACCTTCTATCCACACTGAACCTTCCTCCCAAATCTCGGCCTTTAATTTCTTAAGAGATGGGGTTTCACTGACTGTCACCCAGACTGGAGTACAGTGGTGCAATCATAACTACAGCCTCAACCTCAGGCTCAAGCAATTCTCCAAATTTTCCAGACTCTACCTCCCCAAGTGCTGGAATTACAGGCTTGCGACACTGCATCTGGCCATAATGCTTTCTTATGAGCACTTAGTACAATGCCAGACGCGTGGTGTGTGCTTAGTAAATCTATCTTTATCATAGGGGCTTCTTCCATTATAATTTGCATACCCTAAAGCATAACTGCCCAGTTATAACCCAGAAGTATAGCGCAAGCCACACAAGTAATCTTTTCAACTTTCTAGTAGCCACAGTAAGAAAATTAAAAATAAATAGGTAAAATAAATTAAAATAGTATATTTCATTTAACATAATATATGCAAAATATTGTCATTTCCACATATAATCAATATAAAAATATTGAGATACTTTGTTTTTTTGGCATTAGGTCTTCAAAATCCTACATGTGTTCTACATTATAGCAAATCCCAATTTGTACCATCAGCATCTCAAGTGCTCAGTAGCCACATGCAACTATCAGCTACCGTATTATAGGATAATACAGTCCTAGAAAGTTCTAGTAGCTCTTCCACTCCTCTTCCCCAGGTTGTCTAATCTGACCCACACTGACTTCCTATACCTATTGTTCATCCATTGGGTACTATTTCAAGTACTAGAAGTAATTGTTTAGTCCCATTTTTTATTCAATATAGTGGATAATTTCCTTATAAGATTAGTTAAAAGGACAAATTATCAAGGGAGATTGTTAAACCTCTTGGAAATATATAAAAATTCCACAATCGATATATTATGACCTAAGTATGGTGTTCCAAAACAGAATAAATATGAAATTAAATGTATTTCCTTTCTTTCTTTCTTTCTTTTCTTTTCTCTTTCTCTTCCTTCCTTCCTTCCTTTCCTTCTTCCCTTATTTCTTCCTCTCTTTCTTTTTCTTTCTTTCTCTTCCTTCCTTCCTTCCTTCCTTTTCTTCTTCCTTTATTTCTTCCTCTCTTTCTTTCTTTTTCTTTCTTTCTCTCAAGATGGAGTTTCACTCTTGTTGTCCAGGCTGGAGTGCAATGATGCGATCTCTGCTCACTGCAACTCCACCTCCTGGGTTCAAGCAATTCTCCTGCCTCAACCTCCTAGGTAGCTGGGATTACAAGCCCACACCATCATGCCCAGCTAATTTAGTATTTTTAGTAAAGTAGGGGTTTCTCCATGTTGGTCAGGCTGGTCTCCAACTCCCAACCTCAGGTGATCCACACACCTCAGCCTCCCAAAGTGTTGGGATTACAGGTGTGAACCACTGCACCTGGCCAATGTATTTCATTTCTAATGAAATTTTTAATTCCCCATTTTGAAATTTAAAGGCTAGCAGATTGTCTTCTGCTTTGAACACAACCAGGCAGAAATCAGAGTAAACATGTTCATGACAATCAGTTAAAAAACACCACCTTGATTACACCTGATCTTTAGATACTTGGCCTAACCTTCTCCAATAAGGATGCATTTGCACTAAATTAAAACAAACTTTCTTTCCTGAAGGTGGCACTATGAATGTGGAAAGTAATTCACTCTGTTCACTTATTTTATCCAGGATTATGGGACTATTTTATTAGATTTTTAAAAATGCAAATAGGCCAAGCACAGTGGCTCACATGTGTAATCCCAGCACTTTGGGAGGCCAAGGCAGGAGGATGGCTTGAGGCCAGGAGTTCAAGAAGAGCCTGGGCAACAGAGTGTGACATCGCCTCTAAGAAAAATTAAAAGGAAAAAATTAGCCAGGTGCAGTGGCACATGTCTGTAGTCTCGGCTACCTGGGAGGCTGAGGTGAGAGGATCACAACTTTGTCTCAAAAAAAAAAAGAAAAAAACCACATTATGTACATATCAGTTATTCCGATGCCCTTGATGATTTATGTTGCTAGTTTCCTTTCATTTTTATTCTTCTTCCTTCCTTTTTGAGATCAAATATATTGTCTATACTAACTGTGCCCATTGACTTTTTGAACAAGTTTTTATATTAAGGTATTGTTTTCTTTTAAAAAAAAAAAACGTAATTGCTAAAATTTATTGAATACTGTTTTCAACCACAATACTAGGCACTTTAAATACTTTATAGCATTTTTGTACTTCAGTGGCAGAATAAAAACAGGAACTATTTTAAAAGAGTAGTTGAGTCTCACAACTCCAACTGACATGGTTTTTGCTAGGAAAATTTAGTTTATAAACTTGTTTGTCTGCTTTTCTTCTGGGACAGCATATAGGGAGACAAGATATGATGTTCGTCTTTATTAACAGAGACTTGACTAAGAGCTTTTATTTTGTTACCTGCAAGAAGGAGGAGGAGGAGGTGGTAGTGGGGAAGGGAGGAGGAGGAGGAGGGGGAGGCCAGGCTCGGCGGCTCTGGGAGGCCAAACTGGGCGGATCACCTGAGGTCAGGAGTTCAAGACCAGCCTGGCCAACATGGTGAAACCCCCAGCTCTAAATCAACAAAAAGAAGAAAAGGAAAAGAAAGAAATGAAGATCTAATTTGGATATTTTCTCTTTTTTGTTAACAAACACATGCCACCAACCCTCATCAGAATCAGACCTAGTTTAGGAAGGCACAAACCAAGTACAAGATTTTGTCATCAACTGTGGGAAGTTAAGATTCAAACAATCTAAAAGTTTGCAGCGATCGTACCGACCCACAGGCTGAAATCTTACAACATCCCTCAAAAGTAGAGACCACATAATTTGAATACATAAATGTGCATACAAAAGTGTGCTATCATTGTCAACTTTCCTATGGAGATTCTACAACTTTATCACCTAAATGTTGAGTAAAGAGCAACACAAAACAAAATAGAAAACTCGAATCGCATCACTATTATGGAAAACTTACTCAGCAGCTGCACTGCCAAATTGTCAGCTCATCACATTCAAGTGAAACACTTCCAACTGTGCTTACCCAGTAAGCAAACATACCTGTGTAAATACAGAAGCATTTCGCTAACATTTCATACAGTTCCACTTAGCCAGTGGGATGTAATTTCAACACAATTATGTTTACATTTTAGTAATACGATACACAAGGACCTGATTTACTAGAGTAAGACAGTGAGGAAAAGCCCTTAAATTCTTCTTTATGAGAAGAAACAAACAGTAGCATACTAGTAAAATGGATAGAGTCACGTGACTGGCAATTCCTTTAGAAGTTTATAAAAATAGCATGGTGACTACAGGCAGGACTAAACTATCCTGGTCTGCCCTCTCCTCCTTTGAAATGTCATGATTATATTCAACTTTAGCTCAGAAAACATGTATTCCTTAAACGGCACACATGACAGGGGAAATAGATCAATTAGATAACTTCCTCTGGGAGCTCTCAGGCTAGATGGGAAGAGGAGACATATACAATACTGACAGACTGTGAGAGCAATGTCGTGAAAACACAAGGTCCTATAGAATATTCTTTCTCTGTAAATAAATAGAAATGTAGCCATTCGTAAGCTTTCTCTTCTTAAGGTTAAATAATTTCAATTCCTATTTCCCAATGCTTTGTTTACTGTACTTCTCTGAATCCTCAGGTTTCAATATTTATCTTAGATTATAGAACTCAAAACTGTACCACCATTATAAAGGCCCAAAGGCTGAATTTGGGAAGAAGTGCGTTACTTCCTTTAGTTTCCTAGCATTTTATTCACCTTTGAAATAAGTGTAGGAAAAGTTAATGATGAAGTCCATATTTGTTCAATATTCAATCATGACGCATAAACCTAAATTATTTCACATCTATATAATGAAATCAAGTCATTAAAATATTTCCAAAATAAAAATAAAAAATAATTATATAAACTATTAATTAGAAGAAAAAGGAGGCACATAGCAGGTTATAATTCTTATTAAGTATATATTTGTCTGTATATATATATATATATGTGTGTGTGTGTATATATATATATATACACACACACAGAAGAGTCTGGATATTCCCATCAAAGTGGGAGGAATATGGGTGTTTTATGTACATTTTTGCTTGCAGTTGTTGATTTTGTAACAAGGAAAAAAATTAATAAAATACTTCACTTTGTAACATTATCAAAATTAAAGCAAATTTTCGAATCTGGGTTTATGAGCATAAGAGATTTAATCTAATAAATGAAGTATAAATTGGATTTATGAGAGTATTCTTACATTTGTAGGACTTTTTTTTTTTGGAGAGGAAGTCTTGCTCTGTCACCCAAGCTGAAGTACAGTAGTATGATCTCAGCTCACTGCAACCTCCACCTCCCAGGTTCAAGAGATTCTCCTACCTCAGCTTCCCGAGTAGCTGGGACTACAGGCAAGTACAGGTGCACACCACCATGTCCACCTAATTTTTGTATTTTTAGTAGAGACTGGATTTCACTATGTTGGCCAGGCTGGCCTTGAAATCCTCACCCCATGAGTCATTCGAGTTGGCCTCCCAAAGTCCTGGGATTACAGGCATGAGCCACCACACCTGGCCCATTTTTAGGATTTTTATGCTAATTTTAGAAAAAACAACATGTACATGCTAAATCATAGGTTAATCATCACAAAAATCAGAACCTAGTCTATGGAGTAAGAAGGATGGGCCGTCTCCTAAATTATGTGATCGGAGATTTGCCAGTGCTTTCGATTCTACAGACCCTTTTGGTTTCTAAGATTTCTCTTTTAACATGGAAATTTCCTTGGCTGGGTCCCTTTTTAAAGTGTTATTTATTGACAACTTAGCAGAAATTAGGTAAAAGCAAGAATCAAATGGTGATAAACCCTGGGTATGACGGAGTGGAGGAGAGGTAGACTACAGTAACAAACACGAGGAGGGTTTCAAGGGCCAAAAACAAGCTGCTCAAAACCTTCCTGAGGCAAAAGGAATGAAAATTTCCTAAGTACTTGTGTTATCAAGTGAGAAAATGGTGTAAGAGTACTTTAAAAATGTTAGAGCACTCTCCAAATAATAGCTAACATTTATGAAAGTCTACCCATGAATGCTGTGTATGAGCCCATTCACGAATGCAGTTATGCATAAAGCCTATGTACATGTGCCTGTGAATGAAGTAGGTTCTGCCAGTATCTTCATTTTCCAAAGAGGAAACTGAGGCACAGAGAGACAAAATAACATACTCAAATCCCACAGCTAATAGACGGTGGACTTAGCATGAGCACCTCTTAACCACTTGGATATTTTTTATTGAATGCTGCTGTTAACTAGGTTTTCTTGTCGCTTTCCTCAAAGGCACAAGTTTTTTTAAACAGCTTTATTGATATGCAATTCACAAAACATAAAATTCACAATTTTAAAGTGTACATTTCAATGATTTTTAGTATATTCATAGGTATGCAACCACCACCACAATCGACTTCAGAATATTTTGATCACCTCAAAAGGAAACTTCTTACTCTTTACCCTTTCACAGTCACTCTACTTCCTCCCCTCTCCCGATCCCTAGCTAACCACTAATTTATTTTCTGTATCTAAAAGTTTGTCTATTTTACAGTAGTTCACATAAATAAAATTAGGCAATATGTGGTCTTTTGTGACTGACTTCTTTCATTTAGCGTAATGTTTCCAACGTTTATTCATGCTGCAGCCAATACTTCGTTCCTTTTTGTTGCTGAGTAACATTCTACTGCATGGGTATACTACATTTTATTTATCCAACAGCTGATGACAATTTTAGTTGTTTCCACCTTTTGGTTAGTATGAATAATGTTCCTCTGAATATTGTGCAAAGGTTTTTTTGTGGACGTATGTTTTTATTTCTCTCAGCTAGATAAACAGGAGTAAAATGGCTGGTTCCTGTGGTGATTCTGTTCAACCGGTTAAGGAACTGCCAAGCTGTTTTCCAAGGTAGCTCCATCATTTTATCTTCCCACCAGCAGTGGATGAGTACTCTAATTCCCCATATCTTGCCAACACTTGTAATTGTCTCTTTATTATAGCCATTCTAGTAGGTATGAAGTGGTATCTTGTTATGGTTTTGATTTGCATTTTCCCGATATCTAATGATGTTGAGCATCTGCTGTGGTTTAAACATGTCCTCAAAATTCATATGCTGAATACTCAATCCTCAATCAACATTATGGGGAGATGGGGTCTTTTGGGAGTTGTTTAGGGCATGAGGGCTCCACCCTCATGAATGGATTAATGCTGCTTTAAAAAGGGGTTATGGAGGTAGGGGGTGAGCTCTCTCTTTCTCTCTCTTTTCTCTTCTGCCATGTGAGGACACAATGTTCTTCCTCTCTGAAAGGCAGAGAAACAGACTGGCACCTGTGAGCCAGAGACCGAACCTGCTAGCACCTTGATCTTGAACTTCTCCAGCCTCAGAATTGTGAGAGAATAAATTTCTGCTCTTTATAAATTACCCAGTTTATATCCTGTTAACACAGGATAAAATGAATGAAAACAGTATCTTTTTCAAAGACACTACGTTTTGGTTATTTCCAAAACATGGCAAACAAGACTTGAACTGATAATAATATGGGAAAGGGCCAGGCACGGTGGCTCATGCCTGTAATCCCAGCACTTTGGGAGGCCAAGGTGGGCGGATCATGAGGTCAGGAGTTCAAGACCAGCCTGACCAACATGGTGAAACACCCATCTGTACTAAAAATACAAAAATTAGCCGGTTGCGGTGGTGCGCGCCTATAATCCCAGCTACTCAGAAATCTGAGACAGCAAAATCACTTGAATCTGGGAGGCGGAGGTTGCAGTGAGCCAAGATTGCACCACTGCAATCCAGCCTGGGTGACAGAATGAGACTTTGTCTCAAAATAATAATAATAATAATAATAATAATAATATGGGAAAGACCCTAACCTAGGAAAGATCAAGCTCCTGACACTAGGATCCTGGTCTCATTCATCTTGGAGACATTCTCAGCACAAAGCATCATTTGTACACAGTAGTTAGTTATTCCATGTTTGCTGAATTACACCCCTGCTGTTCTTTTGTAAGTCAATTGAACTTTCCTATACGGTTCATTTTATGTAGTACTTAACTTCTGAAATTAGTCCACAAAAGCCTTTTTAACCTATAATATAGCAGAGCCATGGTATTCTTAACACAAGTTTTAAGTCCTATTAACAGAGCAGTGCAGCATAGGAAGAGTGTAGAAGCAGAACTTTTTCCAAACCTCTCCTACTTTGGGCAAAGGGCCAACCCTAGAGGGAAATACTTTAACTTTTTTACTGATGCATAAAATACATAAAGTGCACTAATCTTAAGTGTATAGCCTGGTGAATTTTTCATATGAATACACCTGTGTAATCATCATCCAAATAAAGACATAGAACATTTTCACCACCCCAGAGGGTTTCCTCATTCCCTTTCCCCAGTCACTGCCTCTCACCATAGGTCACGCTACTCTGACCTCAACACCTGGTGAAAACTTTTTATTTATTATTTATCTTTGCCACCCACCCACCTCTGCTTCTGGACCCCTTTCTCTGGTTGTCTTAGGGGATGGCATTGTCATGTTTTTCACAGCTCCGTCCTGACTTGTCCTGTCTCCCAAGTACTTTAGGGACCAAGTGTACTCTCTCCCTTCCCTTTAGTCAAAACTCTCATCCTTTTGGTGATACAGCTTTTCCCAAACAGATTATGAGCTTCTCAGAGCCAGGGGCTCTACTTTCTCTGCCTTTAGGCACAAAGTTGTTTAATGTGCCTATCAAATAAATAAACAAATGCGTATGACCTTGGGTAGGTAGAAGAGGGAGAGCAACCCAGCATATCAAAATTGCACTGAATCCTCAATGCTACACTGTCCTATATTCATCCCAGAAATCACCAAAGAAGCTGCTTATTCATGGGGAGGGCATTCATGTTGAATAAGTGGGACAAAGGAGTCAAATACTGTGGACCGGATGATTATAACTATGAGAAAAATTAAACCAATGGTTATAAAAACAAACAAACAAACAAACAAACAAAAACAGAATAAATCCATCAAAATAGAACAATGGAATATTTGGATGGTAAAACTATAGGCAATTTCTCATTATTTTCTAAAACTGTACTAATTAACAAACACAACTGGTATAATAGGAAAAAAATCATATTGTAAATTAGGCTACTTATTAACCCAAATTACTCTTTGATCAGAGGAAGGTCAGACCACGTATCCAGGTGAAATCAAAACATTTGAGGGAGGGCATAGGAATCAGGCAGAAGACTTCCCTGGCTTGCATCAGCTCTCCTAATCTAATCCTGTTTTTAACAGTTGTTTGTTCAATTCCATTTTTGAATCTGAAAATGACCAAAACGGCCACCCGTTTCTGCACATGAATTCATTTTACAAGTTGAAATGTCCTGAGCTATAGTAATAGTAGAGATGTCCTATACTTTTACTTAAAAGATAAAATTAGGGCCGGGTATGGTGGCTCACGCCTGTAATCCCCACACTTTGGGAGGTTCAAGTGGGTGGATCACATGAGGTCAGGAGTTCAAGACTAGCCTGGCCTACATGGTAACACCTTATCTCTACTAAAAATACAAAAATTAGCTGGGCATGGTGGTGCACGCCTGTAATCCCAGCTACTAGGGAGGCGGAGGCAGGAGAATTGCTTGAACCCAGGAGGCAGAAGTTGTAGTGAACTGAGATCACTCCACTGCACTCCAGGCTTGGTGACACAGCAAGACCGTCTTAAAAAAAAAAAAAAATATATATATATATATATGTATATTTAGAATAAATATATATCTATTTAGAATAAATATATATCTATATTTAGAATAAATATATATCTATATTTAGAATAAATATATATCTATATTTAGAATAAATATATATATATTTAGAATAAATATATATCTATATTTAGAATAAATACGTTAAAATCCATTTTTAATACCTTAGATATTCTCTTTGTATAGAAAGTTAGAGGGATCACTAAAGCAATTTTCAGAATTTTGTACATCAAAAATTGCTTTTACTGAAAACATCCAAAAAACAAATTGCCTCAGTTCTCAATTTCACTTTGCATGCAAAGAAATAGCCTTAGTCTGTTCAATTTTACATTTAACTTTTTATTTCTTAGACAGGGTCTTGCTCTGTTATCCAGGTTAGAGTGCAGGATGCAATCTCAGCTCATTCGAGCCTTGGCCTCCCAGGCTCAGATGATCCTCCCACCTCACTTGCTTCCACCAGTTGTTCTAGCACACAAAAATAAAATTGCCTATTTTGAAAAAATAATAAAGTCTTAAAATAAAACCAAGATAACCACATATTTTCAAACGTCTTTCTACTTACGTACAGTGATCATTAGTTGGCTTTGAAAGAAAAAGAAAATGTTTTCCGGTTTCTAATGACCCTACCCTCTTTTAAATTCATAAGGATTTTCTATGAATTTATCTAAGATCACAGAAGAGGTAAGCCTAGAAGGGCCTAGCCTCCTTTTATCTGTTCAGAGGAAACAAACCCAAAAAAGGAGTTTACTAAAGTACATGATCTCCTAAATAATAAAAAAATAATATTTCAGGTAATGTTGAGCCTGAAAGACCTTGTTTTTCTGAACTAAAGCCAAGGCAATTTATAAAACTTCTTGTCATGCAGCAGCAATAATACACTAGGGACTGTGTTATAGAAGATACGCATAAATATCAATAATCACTTCCAGGTAGAATATAATTAAAGGATTGGGAGGCTGAGGTGGGAGGATCGCCTGAGCCCAGGAGTTCAAGTCTGCAGAGAGTTATGATTGCACCACTGCACTCCAGCCTCGGTGACAGAGCAAGATCCTGCCTCCAAAAAAAAAAAAAAAAAAAAAAAAAAAAAAAAAAAAAAAAAAAATTGACCAATTAATTAAAGGAGGATTACATCACCTAAAAGTCCTACATCATAACAATTTACATAATAGAAAATGAGAACAGAAACAGCCTGCACCATAGATTGTAACTAATGGAGTCTCCGTAGTTGAGATGGAAAGTCTGTATTTTAAAGACTGAACCGGAGAGCAACCGTCCACAGACCAAAAATCCAGCAATTAGCATATCAGTTCAGACACAAATAACTAGTCAAGTTCAAATGATCTATCAGAGAATATGGAAATAGGCCAGGGAATGATACTAACTAAAGTAATGGTTTAAAGAAGAGGATTGATCAAGAGCAGGTGATATTCAGGAAATCTGGTCCAGGGCTTTGTCATCACCCTCACTGGAAATAACTGGTTAAATAACTGCAAATACACACTGAGGCTATTGGTTCTTCTTCATCTGCTGGATTCATGCATCTACTTGTTTGTAAATTACATATGATTTCTTTTACAGAGTGTTATTTTCCAGTCAATCAGCCTTCTTTATAATCTGTCAAGGTAAAAGAATCTCTCCAGATGCTTTTAAGGAGAAGCATTTGAAATGAGTTGACTCAACATATATTCGTAGATACTATCCTGGGCAAGACCTTATGTTCAGCCAAAATCTTCCCACTGTAACTGTACCTCCAGAAATTAATTAACCTAAGCTGACAGACTGTTAGATCTCTTAATAAACCACTAGTTACCTGATTAATTTTAAAAATCACCTGAAAATATTACATAATACAGTAGATTTTATAAACTGGTCGATAAAAATGTGACACCAGTAAATATAATACATTTGTTTGTTTATTTTTTGAGACAGGGTTGCCCTCTGTTGCCAAGGCTGGAGTGCAGTGGCGCAATCATGGCTTACTGCAGCTTTGACATCCCAGACTCAAGCTATCCTCCCACCTCAGGCTCCCAAGTAGCTGGGACCACAGGTACGTGCCACTACACCCAGCTAATTTTAGTATTTTTTGTAGAGAGGGGGCCTCACTGTGTTGCCCAGGCTGGTCTCAAATTCCTGGGCTCAAGTGATCCTCCCACCTTGGCCTCCCAAAGTGCTAGGATTATAGACATGGGTCATTGCACTCAGCAAATGTAATACATTTATTACTAGGATAAGGATGTTATTGTTTATATTACAAAAACTAGTTCACATTTTTACATTTTGACAGTGTGATACTGGTGTTTTATTTTGACATTCTTCTTTGATCTAGCTCCATTTAGTTGATGGCTTTTCAATCTAGCTGTAAGATTTTTACCTAATAAATCTTTCTGGGTGGGGCACGGTGGCTCACACCTAGAATTCCAGCACTTTGGGAGGCCAAGTTGGACAGATCACAAAGTCAGGAGTCGAGACGGGCCTGCCCAACATGGCAAAACCCCATCTCTACTAAAAATATAAAAATTAGCCAGGCGTGGTGGCACCAGCCTGTAATCCCAGCTACTCGGGAGGCTGAGGCAGGAGAATTGCTTGAACCAAGGAGAGGAGGTGTCAGTGAGCCAAGATTGTGCCACTGCACTCCAGCCTGGGCACAAAGCAAGACTCCATCTCGAAAAATACATATATATACATTTCTGTGCCTTCACAGATCTAGTTTTAGGGTACTTTAAATTATTTGTTGAAAAAGATAAAATGTTTCTTGAGTAAATAATTTTCTACACTAAACTCAGATGGAAATGCCATTCTCCTCCTGTTATACATGTAGATTTAGATGTTCAAATTTCTTCATATCACTGTTATATAAAACACTTTTTAAAAATCTAGGCCAGGCTCAGTGGCTTATGGCTGTAATCTTGGAACTTTGGGAGGCTGAGGCAGGCAGATCATTTGAGGTCAGGAGTTAGACACCAGCCTGGCGGATCACTTGAGGTCGGGAGTTCAAGATCAGCCTGGAGGGTCACTTGAGGTCAGGAGTTCGAGACCAGCCTGGTCAACACAGTGAAACGCTGTCTCTACTAAAAATACAAAAATCGGCCAGGTGTGGTGGCATATGCCTGTAATCCCAGCTCCTTAGGAGGCTGAGACTGAAGAATCACTTGAACCCGGGAGGCAGAGGTTGCAGTGAGCCAAGATCAAGATCGTGCCATTGCACTCTAGCCTGAGTGACAAAGCAAGACTCCATGTAAAAAAAAAAAAAAAAAAAAAAAAAAGCTATTTTCACTATTCATTTAACAACTTTGAATTCATTAAAAAATTCCCATAGTAGTAAGTTTAAAACATAGCTCCATTTCTTCAACCTTCCTCTTTACACCAAGCTCCTCTGCCACTGGCACTTTTTTGTCCCTTCTCTCCACAGGCAGAGTAGATAGTCCATTCCTGGTGTTACACCCATTATGGTTAAGCCACTTACTGTGGAGTGTTTACCTTTAAGACTAGGTATCAGCAAAACTTTCCAAATTTAAACGCAAACATGTCTTGCTTTCAATCCAGAGAGAAAAGAACTTAAAGCTAAAGGCTCCCTAAGTACTAACACCTGTAAGTTCTTTATTTGTTGTCAGATTTGTAGTTTCCATTTGCTTTGTGCAATATGGGTGTTCATCTTGCTTCCCAAGTAACATTCTGATTTTACTTTGTAGTTTTTGCTCTTCAGTGGTTTCCTAAGCATTGCAGAAAACCCTAGCTGTAATTTTTCCCCTTCAGTCTAAAGTATGTATAATGCTCATTATTCAAAGACAGGGGAAAGTTTAAACTAGAGATCAAAACCAAGAAACAACTGGAGGGAATATTTTTTCCTAAAAATCTTACAATTTACAAAGAGGTAATTAAATGTAACAAGCCCCAGGGAAGTGGTTTCAAAGCTTAGAATCAATTGCAGAGGCAGCTCATCCACTGATTTGCTTTAAGAACTTAGTGAGGGCTCTTAACCACTTTGTTCCTTCATCTGTAAAACAAGGCTAATGGCACTAGCCTACAGGCTAAACTACTTCCTTATGACTAATAAAAAAAGGATAGAGAATTTTGACATTTTAAGTTCAAGCCAAGTATTAGTCAAAATGAAAGCAAACAAAATGAACATCATTCTGCTTACTTAATAGTGGCATGAAGAAAACACATACCACTTTAGATTTAGAAATAATATTGAACCTTACAGAGCAAGATAATTTTTACTGCTTTAGTTAATCTAAAAAGAAAAGAGTACGGTGGCTCAAGCCTGTAATCCCAGCACTTTGGGAGGCCGAGGCGGGTGGATCACAAGGTCAAGACCAACCTTGGTCAACAAGGTGAAACCCCGTCTCTACTAAAAATACAAAAAATTAGCTGGGCATGGTAGTGCATGCCTGTAATCCCAGCTACTCAGGAGGCTGAGACAGGAGAATTGCCTGAACCCAGGAGGCGGAGGTTGCGGTGAGCCGAGATCGTGCCATTGCACTCCAGCCTGGGTAACAAGAGCGAAACTCCGTCTCAAAAAAAAAAAAAAAAAAGAGTAGATATAGAAAGATGACAAGTACATAGTTAGAAAGCATGAAAATATAAATGTTGTGGGGGATAAGACACAAATTTCCCTTGAAGAATTCCAAATAATTTATGCAGACATTTTGCTCCCCACAAATGCAGGGAGCACATAGTGACTTACTTCCAAAGAGTACAGTATGGGGCTCAGGGAGGAGTATTTTTACAGTGGAAAATCTGACAAATATCAGCCAAGTGATCAATGTCAGCATCAATAATCACAAATCATGTTGATAGAATGTACCCTTGATATGATTGTTTTTGAAAAATATATATAAAATCTCAGTCTAATCATGAGAAAACACATCAGATGAATTTTAACAGGAGGGAATTACTGCAATATACCTGATCAGTACTGTTCAAACTGTCAAGGACAACAACAAAAAAGTGTTAAAAACTCTCAGCCGAGAGGGTCTAAGGAGACATGAAAACTGAATGTAATTGGCATCTCGGGTGAAAACCCAGAATACAAAAGGACATTAGGTAAAAACTGAGGAAATCTGAATAAAGCATGGGCTTCTGTTAATAATGTATTAATACTGTTTCGTTAAGTATACCATACTAATGTAAGAAATGTACTTAGTACATTACTAATGTAATTAATAATATGGGAAACTGTGTGCAGGGGTATATGTGAGAATTCTCTGTGCTTTTTGTCAATTTTTTCATAAATCTAAAACTGCTCTGAAAAATAAACTCTGTTTAAACATATATAAATGTTACATATGTCAATCCAAAATAAATTATGTCAAAATGTCATAGTCCAAATTCTACAGATAATGTCTATCTCTTCAGTTTATTTATGTCTCATTTATGTCTGTATGTAGTTGATACCAAAGTAAAAGAAAATTAAGAAAAGCAAAAGATTATTAAGTTAACCATCTCAGTCAGATGCAGGTTGGGCACTAAACATCTATATGACTGGCTCCTTTTAAAAGTTTTAGGCCAGGTGTGGTGGCTTACACCTGTAATCCCAGAACTTTGGGAGGCTGAGGCAGTTGGATCACAAAGTCAGGAGATTGAGACCATCCTGGCTAACATGGTGAAACCGTGTCTCCACTAAAAATAGTGCCTTTAGTCCCAGCTACTTGGGAGGGTGAGGTAGGAGAATTGCTTGAACCTGGGAGGCGGAGGTTGCAGTGAGCTGAGATTGCACCACTGCACTCTAACCTGGGAAATAGAGTGAGACTCTGTCTCAAAAGAAAAAAAAATTAAAATTTCTGCTCTGTTAAAGATACTGTCTGCAGAATAAAAATACAAGTCACAGATTTGGAGAAAATGTTTAGAAAAGACATATCTGATAAAGAATTGTTATCCAAAATATAGGAAGAACTCTTAAAACTGAACAATATGAAAACAACCCAATTTAAAACTTAGCAGAAGACTTTAACAGACATCTCAGCAAAAAGAAAAAAACAAGGAAACAAAAACACACAGATGGCAAATAAGCCTATAAGAAGATGCTCTATGTCATATGTCATCAGGGAAACACAAATTGAAATAATAATGTGATACAACTGCATACCTTGTAGATTGGCTAAAACCAGAACACTGACAGTACCAAATGCTGGAGATGATGTGGAGCAACAGGAACAACAGGAACACTCATCCATTGCTAGCATGAACGCAAAATTGTAGATCCATTGTGGAAGAGGGCTTGGCACTTTCTTACAAACTGAGTATACTCTTATCATACAATCCAGAAGTCTCATTCCTTCATATACATTCAAAAGAATTGAAAACTTACGTCCACACAGAAACATGCACACAGATATTTATATTAGTTTTATTCAAAATCAAAATTGCCAAACTTGGAAGCAACCGTGATATCCTACAGTGGGTTAATGGATAAACAAGCTGTGATACATCTTAATGGGATACTAGGATATTATTCAGCCCTAAGGAAATGAGCTATCGCGTCATGAAAAGACATGCAGGAAACATAAATGCATATTGCTAAATGAAAGAAGTAGTCTCTATGTATACTGCATGCTGTCTACCTGACATTCTGGAAAGGGCACAATGATGGAGCTAGTAGAAAGGTCAGTGGTTACTAGCGGTTGAGGAGAAAGAAGGCTGGGTAAGTGGAGCACAGAAGATTTGGGGGACAGTGAAAATATTCTATATGATACTATAATGGTGGGCACATGTCATAATACATTTGTCCAAACCCATCAAATGTTCACCACCAAGAGTAAACTCTAAAGTAAACTAAGAACTTCAGGTGATGATGATGTGTCAATAGGGTCATCAACTGTGATAAATGTGCCACTCTGGCAGGGAATGTTGATAATGGGTGAGGCTATGCATGTGTGGGGTCAGGGAATATATGAGAAATTTCTGTACCTTCCACTCAATTTTCCTGTGAACCTAAAATGACTCAAAGTCTATTTTTTAAATTGCAAAATATCTCCAAGCAAAAAGGAATTTGGAAAAAAGGTATAGAAACAATATACAATATGGGGGTGCTTTCCACTCAGAGACGCCTGAGCCATTTCTCATTCTCTTCTCTTCTGCCTATTAAACCTCGGCTCCTAAACTTTTTGTATGGGTCTGTGTCCTAAATTTTCCTGAGGATTTCTAGCCGGGGTTACCCACTGGCGTAATCCCAAGGGTTCTGGACTGACCCCAGCCTCTGACCACCCAATGGGGCGTCAGCAAAAGGATCTCCAACTTTTCTATCATAGTTTCCTCCTTCCTTTTTTTGTCCATGATCATCGAATAAAATTCAGTGCATCCACTGCCAGTCTGCCGGCCCCTCTTTTTCCCTGGGAGACACCTCTATGGAGAGAAAGAGACAGAGAGAGAGAGAGAGAGAGAGAGAGAGAGAGAGAGGTGTTATCTTCCTCTCCTGCCTACTAAACCTCCACTCCTGGCCAGGTGCAGTGGCTCACGCCTATAATCCCAGCACTTTGGGAGGCCGAGGCAGGCAGATCACAAGGTCAGGAGTTCAAGACCATGCTGACTAACCCCGTAAAACCTAGTCTCTACTAAAAATAGCAAAAAATTAGCTGTGTGTGGTGATGCACACTTGTATTCCTAGCTACTCGGGAAGCTGATGCAGGAGAATCGCTTGAACCCTGGAGGCGGAGGTTGCGGTGAGCCAGAATCACCACTGCACTCCAGCCTGGGTGAGAGAGATTCCATCTCAAAAAAAAAAAAAAAAAAAAATCTCTGCTCCTAAGGTCCCTGACTCTTGTAGATTTGTCTTTAGAGGACTTGATACTGTTGGAGTTCCTGACTTTGGGGTAAGTAGAAACTACTGTTGACATTCCCCCAGTGCTTTGAGATCACTGAGGAAGAACTGTTTCACCCAAGTAACAATGCCTTGCCACTCAGTCCTAATCCAAAGATCTTCCTTTTCTTTGTGTTGGGAAAAAGAAGAGGGGCCAGGTACTCCTTTGTTGTTGGAGTTCTTCTGCCCTACACCCTTCCCCACCTGACAAAACGACTGTTCCTTTGCATGTAGTTGCTTCTCTTAGACACATGCAGCTAGCTCTTCGAGGTTCAAAGCTCACTTCCCTGATGATCACTCACCATCTGGAATGCGTCTCCATAGTCCCCGCTCTGAATTACGCTTACCGGCAGTTTTCATCATGTTATCAACTTTTGGATCATCTCCCAGAATTTTGACATTAAAATGACCACAAGTCACTAAACCTCAGTTCTAAGTCAGAATTTTCCCAGGAAAGGGAATTACTAATTGGCTTATCTTGCATTAAGAATCTCCTGGATCCAAAAATCAATGTAATATAATGATAGCATAAAGGACAAAATAACATGATTATCTCAATAGATACAAAGAAAAAAACATTTGGCAAAATCCAACATGCTTTCGTGATTAAAAACAATAAATCAGGGAAAAAAGAATTTCCTTAACCTGATAAAGGGTTTCTATGAGTACCCATTGCTACTCAACATTGCGCTATAGGTATGCACATGGGCAATAAGGCAGAGAGAAGAAAGAAGGAAGAAGGAGGAAGAAGAAGGAGGAGAAGGTGGGGATGAGAAGGAGAAGAAGAAAAAGGAGAAAAAATGGAGGACAAAGAGGAAGAAGAAGAAAGGAGAAAGAGAAGAAGGAGAAGCAGCAGCTATTCAGATTGGAAAGGAATAAGTAAAATTACTTTGTATACAGAAAATCCTAAGGAATTCATTTAAAAAAACTATTAGAATTAATGAACTAATTTAACAAGGTTGAAGGATACAAGATCAATATATAAAAATCGGTTGTATTTCTATGCATGAACAATCTGAAAATGAAACTAAGAACACAATTCCACTTACAATAGCATCAAGAAAAATAAAATGCCTAGATATAAATTCAACAAAAGAAGTGTTAAGACTTCTACACTGAAAACTATACAACAGTGTTGAAAGAAACTAAAGAAAATCTAAATAAAGAGAAAGATATGCCAAATTCACGTATCAGAGGACGGAATATTGTTAAGAAGGCAATATTCCCTGCATTGATCTACAGAGTCAATGCAACTCCTACCAAAATCACAGGTGGCTTTTTTTTTTTTTTTTTTTTTTTTTGCAGAAAATGATAAGCTAATCCTAAAATGTATGTGGCACTATGAAAGACCCAAAATTGCTGAATCAACATTGGAAAAAAAAAGAACAAAGTTGGAGAACTCATACTTCCTAATTTCAAATTTTACTATAAATCTGCAATAATCAAGACAACATGATACTGCTTTAGGGATAGATATGCATATCAATGGAGAATAATTGAGAGTTCAAAAATAAACTCTTAAATTTACATTCTATTGATTTTAAAAATGAGTGTCTGGACAAAATAGTCTTTCCAACAAATAATCCAATGCAAAAAGATCAAGTTGGATATCCCATACTATACACAAAAATTAATTCAAAGTGTAACATAGGCCAGGTGCAGTGGCTCATGCCTGTAATCCCAGCACTTTGAGAGGTCGAGGCGGGTAGATCATTTGAAGCCAAGAGTTCAAGACCAGCCTGGCCAACACGGTGAAACTCTGTCTCTACTAAAAATACAAAAATCAGCCAGGAATGGTGGCAGGTGTCTATAATCCCAGCTACTTGGGAAGCTGAGGCAGGATAATCACTTGAACCCGAGAGACAGAGGTTGCAGTGAGTCAGGATCACACCACTGCACTCTAGCCTGGACGACAAAGTGAGATTTTGTCTCAAAAAAAAAAAAAAAAAAAATGGGGGGGGTAACATAGACCTAAATTAACCAATAAAACTATAACATTCTTAAATGAAAGCATAAGAATAAATATTTATGACTTTAAGTTAGGCAATGATTTCTTAATTATAAGATGAAAGGTACCATTAAAAAAAATAAATAAATTGGACTACATCAACATAAAAACATTTTTGCTGTAAATGATACCATCAAGAAAGTGAAGGACAAACCACAGAAAGGCAGAAAGAACACTTAATCCAACAACGGACAACAACAACAACAACAACAACAACAACAACAACAACAAAAAGATAAATTTAAAAAATTTTAAACAAACACAAAAAAAGAAAAAAGGCAATTCTACAATGAAGAGACAAATAAACTAATTTCTATATGGGCAAAGGATTTGAAAAGACATTTCTCCAAATAAGATCTACAAATGACCGATAAGCACATGAAAAAATATTCAAAACCATTAGTCATTAGGGAAATGGAAATGAAATCACAATAAAATACCACTTCACACCCACTAGCATGGCTATAATCAAAAAGACAGACAGCAACAAATGTTGCCAAGCATGTGGAGAAATTGAAGCGCTCACACACTGCTGGTGAGAATGTAAAATGGTGCAGCTGCTTTAAAAAATAGTTTGGCTCAGCTGGGCATGGTGGTGTGTGCCTGTAATCCCAGCTACTCAAGAGGCTGAGGCAGGAGAATTGCCTGAACCCAAGAGGCGGAGGTTGCAGTGAGCCGAGACCACGCCATTGCACTCCAGCCTGGGTAACAAGAGCGAAACTCCATCTAAAAAAAAAAAAAAAAATAGTTTGGCAGTTCCTTAAAATGTTAAACATAGAGTTACTATGTAATCCAGATAATCCAGTCCTAGGTATGTGAGAGAGGTATTTTGTTTCCAAGAGAAAAATACATGTCTAAATCCTTAACCAGGGGAGAATATGTATATATACACACATATGTTTGTTTGTTGTGTCTATATATATATACATATATGCACACACACAGACCCAAAAAAACTGGTACCAAATGTTCATAGCAGTATTATTCATAATAGTCAAAAAATGGAAACAAACATCCATAAACTGAGGAATTGGTAAATGCAATATGGAATGTCCATAGATGAAATATTATTTGACAATAAAAAGGAATAATGTACTGAAGCATGCTATAACATAAATGAACCTTCAAAACTTCACGGCAAGTGAAAGAAGCTGGCTACAAAAGATCACATATTACATGAGCTCATTTATATAAAATGTCTAGAATAAGGCCGGGCGCAGTAGCTCACGCCTGTAATCTCAGCACTTTGGGAGATCAAGGCAGGCAGATCAGGAGGTCAGGAGATAAAGATCATCCCGGCTAACACAGTGAAACCCTGTCTCTACTAAAAATACAAAAAAATTAGCCGGGCATGGTGGCACGAACCTGTAATCCCAGCTACTTGGGAGGCTGAGGCAAGAGAATTCTTGAACCCAGGAGGTGGAGGTTGCGGTGAGCGGAGATCACACCACTGCACTCCAATCTGGGCGACAGAGACTCTGTCTCAAAAAAAAAAAAAAAAAAAGTCTGGAATAGGCAAATCAATAGAGACAGAAAATAAATAAGTGGTTGCCTAGGGCTAGAGGATGGGGAAGGAGACTGAGAAGTGAATGCTAATGGGTACAGGATTTCTTTCTTGCCTGCCGTTCTTTCTTTCTTTTTTGATAGGGAAGGAGAATGAGAAGTGATTGCTAATGGGTACAGGATTTCTTTCTTCTTTCTCTTTCTTTCTTTTTCCTTTTTCTTTTCTTTCTTTCTTTTTTTTTTTTTTTTGTTTGTTTGTTTGTTTGTTTTGTTTTGTTTTGTTTTGTTTTGATAAGGCCTTACTCTGTCACCCAGCAGCCTGGAGTATAGTGACATGATCATAACTCCCTATGACCACAAACTGGGCTCGATCCTCCCACCTCAGCTTCTCGAATAGCTAGGACTACATCTGGCTAATTTATTTTTTGTTTTTGTAGAAACGGAGTTTCACTATGTTGCCCAGTTTGGTCTCGAACTCCTGGCCTCAAGTGATCCTCCTGCCTCAGCCTCCCAAAGCACCGGGATTACATGCTCACATTATCCCAACCAGCCCAGGTTTTCTTTTAGGGAGGACAAAAAAAAATTCTAAAATAAGATTATGGATAGGGTTGCAAAGCCCTATGCAAATACTAAAAATCCTTGGAGGAAAAAAATTGAATTGTATGCTTTAAATGGGTAAAGTATATAGAATGTGAATTACATTTCAATAAAACTGTTTTAAAAAAGTAATCTGGGGCGGGCGCGTGCGCCCCCGCCACACGTACGCGAGGCGTGGTATAAAGGAGGGCAAGCGACGCACTCTCTCCTAGCTCAGTTCGGTTCGGTGCTTTTGGATCCGTTTCTATCGGTCCTAACAGCTGCTCGTCAGACCCTAGCAGCCAAGATGGTCAAGCAGATCGACAGCAAGGATGCTTTTCAGGAAGCCTTGGATGCTGCAGGTGATAAACCTGTAGTAGTTGAGTTTTCAGCCACGTGGTGTGGGCCTTGCAAAATGATCAAGCCTTTTTTTCATTCCCTCTCTGAAAAATATTCCAATGTGGTATTCCAGTGAAGTAGATGTGGATGACTGTCAGGATGTTGCTTCAGAGTGTGAAGTCAAATGCATGCCAACATTCCAGTTTTTTAAGAAGGGACAAAAGGTGGGTGAATTTTCTGGAGCCAATAAGGAAAAGCTTGAAGCCACCATTAATGAATTAGTCTAATCATGTTTTCTGAAAACGTAACCAGCAGTGGCTATTTAAAACTTGTCCCTTTTTTAATTTACAAAAAACGTAAAGTATAAAGACTATAAATCCAATTGCCATCTGGGTGACAATAAATCATTAATTTTCACACTTAAAAAAAAATTAATCTCCTGGCTGAGAGTGGTAACTCATGCATGTAATCCCAGCACTTTGGCAGGCTGAAGTGGGCAGATCACAAGGTCAGGAGTTCAAGACCAGCCTGGCTAATATGGTGAAACGCTGTCTCTACTAAAAATACAAAAATTAGCCAGGCGTGGTGGCGCACGCCTGTAGTCCCAGCTACTGAAGAGGCTGAGGCAGGAGAATCACTTGAACCCAGGAGGCAGAGACTGCAGTGAGCTGAGATCATGCCATTGCCCTCCAGCCTGGGCAATAGAGGGAGACTCTGTCTCATAAACAATAATAATAATAATAATCTGTCTCAGTCAGCTATTGGTGGTGATGAGAACAATAGGAGGTGGTAAGGCAAAGGAGGGGTGACAAGTCCAAACCAAACAAACACAACCCAGAAATGGGGGAGTCACTGTAAGTTTGGAAGCAACCCCAAGAAGTATCTTCTACATTGAGAACTTTCATTTTAAAGAAATAAATGCAATATAAATCTTGAAACCTTAGGAGCTAGGCATGACCTTATGCAAGTGCTCAAAGCTATTATTATCACCCGCAGAATATGGCATCCGTCTGTATTTGCTTTGAACCATGGCATGGCTTAGAAATAATAGAATTTTCCACATCCTATATCTAAATGCAATTTCTAATTATTACTTGACTGCCCATATAAATCCTAAGTAAATCTGTGGAGTTTCTTTTCCCAGTACAATACAAATAAATGCAAATAACTGTCATGTCTGATTTATCTAGTATTTTATTAACCAGCTAAAGGTAAATATTGAAAATAGTTGTTAGCTACGCAAGTTTGAACAGGTGTTTTCCTAAGGAAGCTTATACATCTTTAAATTTAGGAATGATTGAATCAAAGCAAATTACTACCCTGTCTAACCATGCTGATTTTCTCACTTTTAATAGTACTCATTTTAAATGTTCTGTTTCATGTAAATTTTCATTAAAAATTGTTTCAGTGGCAGTAAAATGAAAACAACTAGATGAAAATAATATACAGAGCCTTGATAAATAAATGAGTGAATATAAGTTCACTCCAGACAAGAATGAGGCACTGAGTGAAGATGACATTCCTTAATATAAGAAAGGAGTTTTCAAAGCAAGACCTGTTAGGTACTTAAGATGGCAATTAAAAAATTATTAAAATTTCCAAATGAGTCAGAAAAAAATATACATCTTTTAAATAATTTTTAATAGGCTGGTGATGACATTATAAGAATGCATTTCAGGCTGGGCATGGTGGCTCATGCTTGTAATCCCAGCCCTTCAGGAGGCCAAGGTGGGTGGATCACTTGAGGTCAGCAGTTCGAGACAAGCCTGGCCAACATGGTGAAACCCCATTTCTACTAAAAACACAAAAAGTATTCGAGCGTGGTGGCAGGTGCCTGTAATCCCAGCTACTCTGGAGGCTGAGGCAGGAGAATCACTAGAACCTGGGAGGCAGAGGTTACAGTGAGCTGAGATCTCACCACTGCACTTCAGCCTAAGCGACAGAGTAAGACTCCATCTTAAAACAAAACAAAACAAAAAGAATGCATTTCTAGGCTGGGCACAGTAGCTCATGCCTGTAATCCCAGCACTTTGGGAGGCTGAGGCAGGCAGATAACCTGAGGTCAGGAGTTTGAGACCAGCCTGACCAACATGGTGAAATCCTGTCTCTACTACAAAAAAAAAAAAAAAAAAAAAAAAAAGGTGCTTTTCTAGGTTTGGTCAGAGTTCAAGACATTGAGATGTGCATAAAATACTCCCTTCCCAGCTCAGTGCACCTTTTCCAAAGGGAAAGTTTTACACAGCATCAAGACCAAGAGACCTCCAAGACCCTGGCATGTTTTCTTCCATAATACAGCCTGAGGTACCTTGAGGCAAGGAATTCCACGAGGAAGTAAGAACTGGATTTACTTCCTTGTTTCTGGTTTTTCTCTCCACAATTGCCTAAGAGTGCAAAACTGTTGTAAATGTCTTCTAGCACTTATAAATAAAGCTACTCTTTGAATTTCCTCCTTCTGACAAGCTCCAGAATAGAGCTGTGGGCAAGGACACCACTATTGTTCTCCAGCTTACCCATGTCCAAACCTTTGACGTTAGACTCAAACCTGTATTTTTAGTTCTTGAGTGATTTTCTCCACTTGGAGGTAAAAGGGAGATATAGCACAAGGGGAAGGAAGTCAGATTCCAGTTGTAAGATTTGACACTGCTGGCTTTGGAATAGAGAGGTCCATGTGCCAAGACCAGAATGATGTCTCTGAGAGTAAAGACAAGCCCTAAGCTTACAACAAGCAAGAAGATGGAGACCTCAGTACTACAACAGCAAGAAACAGGATTCTACCAACCAATGAAGGAGCTTGGAAATGGAGTCTTCCCAGAGCTTCTCAATAAGAGCTCAGCCCACACCTTGATTTCCAAGAAACCCAGAGCAGAGAAACCAGCTGAGTCAACCTAGGCTTCTGATCTACAAAACTGAGATAATACAGCCATCAAAAACGATGAGTTCACGTCCTTTATAGGGACATGGATGAACCTGGAAACCATCATTCTCAGCAAACTGACACAAGAGCAGAAAATCCAACACCGTATATTCTCGCTCATAGGCGGGTGTTGAACAATGAGAACACATGGACACAGGGAGGGGAGCACTACACACTGGGGTCTGTTGGGGGGAAATGGGGGAGGGGCGGGGGGTGGGGAGGTGGGAAGAGATAGCATGGGGAGAAATGACAGATACAGGTGAGGGGACGGAAGGCAGCAAAGCACACTGCCATGTGTGTACCTATGCAACAATCTTGCATGTTCATCACATGTACCCCAAAACCTAAAATGCAATAAAAAAAAAAGAAAAAAAAAAAACTGAGATAATAAATTTGTGTTATTTTATACCAAAAAGTTTATGATAATTTGTTACAGCAGTACTTATAAAGCTGATACAGATAACATGTATTTAGTACCAGATAATGACAGAAAGAATATACACCAAAATGTTCACAGTAGTGTCTTCAGATAGTTTAAAAACAATGTAACAGTTAAAAAAAACAAAACAAAACATTATTACTTTGTTAGTAATAGTGTTTGACCAGACTTTTCTGTTTGAATTATTTTTCCAACGAGCATGTATTGCTTACCTAAAATTTGTATTTCCATTTTTAAAAGTAAAAGATCAAGATGACAATGTATCAAGGAGAATGTAGTTAGGGTGCTCACCATTTCCTACATCTCATTTCCAGGGACTCCAACACTCAAAGACTCTCATCGCATACACAGGCCTCTGGCTCCAGGCTGCAGTACGTGGCTGTGAGTACTTCCTTCCCTCTTGGTCTCCCAGGTCCCCAAGGGAGGCCCAGAACCTACCCTGAGCCTCTCTGAGGATGAAAACCCACCTCACTCCCTGTTGGGGAGGCCAAGCTCTGAGGGAAGTTTCTTGTCTTCTGTACATATTGAGACCACCTAAACCTCTCTGGCAGACACGATTAGTCGAGTAACACAAGCGTGTTTCCCAGTCCCCTTTTCTCTTGCCTGCCTCCTATGGTAATGGCTAAAAAAGTGAGACACTAGATTCCCTGCCTCCCTTGCAGGTAGGGGTAAATATGTAACTCATGAGACTGGGGTGGGTTCACTGGGGGCTTCCTGGGAAAGCATTTTGCTTCCCTAACAAAAGTGACAGAAATAGTGCTCAAAGCTGCTTTCCCCTTTCTTCCTACTTTGAATACAGGAATGAGGTCTGAAGGCACAGCACCAATCTTCTAAATCATGAACCATTAAGCCAGAGGACAAAGGGCTAGCAAGGTGAGGGGATAAAGCAAAAAGATGGAGCCTGGTTCACGGACAGCATCATTAGCAGCTGACTCAAATGTTAGCAACTCGTGTCTCAGTTGCCATTAGACAGGTGTGAAAAATAAGCCCTTGTTGTTCTAAAACGCCAGTAAATACAATTGCCTACATCCATACCTCGACTGTTTGGCACAGAATTGCAGGGTACTGGTGCTCTTTTCTGTGAGATGCGGAGATGAAGGAGGGAAAACAGGGGAGGTGGGAGGAGAAAGAAGTATTTGAGAAAATCGGTTTACATGTGTTTTCCACAGAAAGATGCCCTCACAGCTCTAATTTTGTCATGTCCCATAAAACTCTATACCAAAGCTAAGACATCATCACTTACGACACAGATTTCAGCCCACAGGATGCGCTTCAAGGAGGACACAGTAAGATTAACAAGTCAGATTCAATCATATGGCCTACAGGATCCCCCAAATGATTCTTCTTACATTTTGCTCCAAATAGCTTTTAATTACAATATTTTACCACATTAGTTCTCATGTAGGTAAAAATATCAGAACAAAAGTATCATTAGTTATTATTGCAAACTAACAATATTGTAATTCTTCAACCAAAAATGTTAAGTTTTGTATTTGTTAAGTATTATTATTATTATTATTATTTGAGATGCAGTTTTACTCTGTCGCCCAGGCTGGAGTGCAGTGGTACAATCCTGGCTCACTACAACCTGTGCCTCCTTAGTTCAAGTGATCTCATGCTTCAGTCTTCCAGGTAGCTGAGGTTAGGATGACAGGCACCCTCCACGCCCCTCTGCCCCGGATAATTTTTAAATGTTTTGTAGAGATGGGGTTTCACTATGTTGGCCAGGCTAGTCTTGAACCCCTGATCTCAAGTGATCAGCCTGCCTCAGCTTCCCAAAGTGCTGGGTTTACAGGCGTGAGCCACTGGCCTGGCCTTATTCTTATCTATGACCTTTCAGTGAATGAGAAGAATTAGAACTAGATCCTAATCTCTTTGGCTGCATATAAAGGCCAACTGGATTGGGCTTCCTTAACACATTCCATGAATAATTTTATTCAGATTCTTCACATGTATCTTCACGATCAGTACTTTCATCATCACTGAAGTCCCTATCTGATTTATTTAACATCACTTTCAAAGTACACTATTGTCACTTTCAACTGTTTGAAATAAAGCCCTTTTTCAGATCACCTAAGGTCAGGAGTTAGAGACCAGCCTGGCAAACATGGTGAAACCCTGTCTCTACTAAAAATACAAAAATTAGCCAGGAATAGTAGCGGGCACCTGTAATTCCAACTAGTAGGGAGGCTGAGGCAGGAGAATTTCTTGGACCCAGGAGGTGGAGGTTGCAGTGAACTGAGACAGTGGCATTGCATTTCAGCCTGGGAGACAAGAGCAAAAGTCTGACAAACACACACACACACACACACACACACACGAAATATAGCCCTTTTTGGATCTGGATATCTTTTCAAAACATTAGGTCAGTTGGTTTTTGCTTTAACCTGGTCATTTGTTTGTTTGTTTGACATGAAGTACTGCTCTGACACCCAGGCTGGAGTGCAGTGGCACAATCTCGGCTCACTGCAACCTCCGCCTTCCGGGTTCAAGTGATTCTTGTGCTTCAGCCTCTCCAGTAGCTGGGATTACAGGTGCCCACCACCATGCCCAGCTAATTTTTTGCATTTTTAGTAAAGATGGGATTTCACCATGTTGGCCAGGCTGGCCTCAAGTTTCTGACTCCAGGTGATCCACACACCTCAGCATCCCAAAGTGCTGGGTTACAGGCGTGAGCCACCGTGGCTGGCCTGCTTTAACCTATTAAAAGTAATCTTTAAAAGGCTTCTTTACAACTCTGGGTCTCAAAATGTGGTCCCAGACCCCAGCATCACCTGAGAACTTGTGAGAAATTCACATTCTTAGGCCTGCCTGCAGAATTACTGAATTAGGAAATCTGGGGATAATCCCAGAAAGCTGGGTTTTAATAAGCTCTCCAGGTGATTCTGATACACACAGCAGTTTGAGAGCCATTACTATGCAATAACATCTCACTGTTGCAATTATGAGGCCATATCATTAACAGTAATCTAGTTAAAATGTGTGTACTTTTTTTTTTTTTTTTGTAATGGAGTTTTGCTTTTGTCACCCAGGCTGGAGTGCAAGGGTGCAATCTTGGCTCACTGCAACCTCTGCCTCCTGGGTTCAGGTGATTCTCCTGCCTCAGCCTCTGGAGTAGCTGGGATTACTAGCATGTATCACCACGCCCAGCTAATTTTTGTGTTATTAGTAGAGATGGGTTTTTTACCACGTTGGCCAGGCTGGCCAAAGTGATTAAAATCCCTGGCCTCAGGTGGTTAAATTCCTGACCTCAGGTGATCTACCCGCCTCAGCCTCCCAAAGTGTTGAGATTACAGGTGTCAGCCACCACACCTGGCCACTGTACTTCCTTTTTAAAACTGATTTTACTTTCAGAGAAACTTCTAGAAATACCCCATGTTAGCTAAAACAGTAACTCCTGTCACATCTTGTCTCTATACCCTGCTTTATTTTCTTTAAAATGTGTTAAATATCAGACATCACCTATCTGTTTAGCATCTGCCTTCCCCCACTAGAATACATGCTTCATGAGGCAAGCACTTGGTTTTATTCCTGGTTTTCTTCCCAACAACTAGAACTGTATCTGATCCTATTGGAAATGAAGGAATTATTGAGGTAATTTCAGGATAACACATATTCCTGAACTAAGGTAGACCACATAGGCCCAAAGACTACCTACAATCACACTGAGCTATTTTTATTCACCACACTCTGACACCAAATATTTCGACAGGTTTTCCACATCAACCAGTTCTCCAATTCTCCAGACACAACTGTGTATCCTGTAATTCAATTCAATTCTGACACTACCTGGAGCTAGTGTCAGATTCCACAGGTTTAAGGGCTTAGCCCATAAAACTTCCTTCACTTCAGATGCCAATCAGGCGCCCAGCGTGCCCACACTTCTGACTTGGAAACAAAGTCTAGGGTTTCCATAACACCCCCTTAGATTTAATAATTTGCTAGAATGGCTCACAGAACTCAGGAACTCATTTTCTTACTATTACTTATTACAAAGGACACAACTCATAAATAGCCAAATAGTGGAAATGCACTGGGCAAAGTATGGTGAGGGGGACAGAGCTTCCCTGTCCTCTCTGGACACACCACCCTCCCAGCACCTAGATATCTTTACCAACTTGAAACCTCCCTGAACTTTATCACTTAGGGGACTTTATGGAGGCTTCATTATGTATTGATTAAATACATCATTGGTCATTGGGGTAACTCAATCTCTAGCCCCTCTCCTTTGCCCAGAGGTGAGGGCAAGGAAGCAGGGCTGGAAAGGCTGAGGTCTTTTTTTTTTTTTTTTTTTTTTTCAAATGGAGTCTTGCTCTGTCACCCAGGCTGTTGTACAGTGGCATGATCTTGGCTCACTGCAACTGCCTCCTGGGTTCAAGTGATTCTCCTGCCTCAGCTTCCCAAATAGCCTCAGTGATTCTCCTGTCTCAGCCTCCCGAGTAGCCAGGACTACACTCACCACCATACCCAGCTAATTTCTGTTTTGCTAATTTTTGTCTTTTTAGTAGAGACAGTGTTTTGCCATGTTGGCCAGACTGGTCTCGAACTCATGACCTCAGGTGATCTGCCCACCTTGGCCTCCCAAAGTGCTGGAATGACAGGCGTGAGCCACCACTCCTAGCCATGGCTTGGTCTTTCTAAAGACTAGCCCCATCTTGAAGCTATCTAGGGGCCCTCAGATACCAGACATCTCATTAGCACATACAAGACACTCAGCTGTGTAATGGCTCAAGCCCATAACCCCAGCCACTTGGGAGGCTGAGGCAGGAACAGAGGATTGCTTGAGGCTGGGAGTTCAAGACCACCCTGGGAAACATAGCTACACTATACTCATCACTGGTTAGAGTCCAAGGATTTTAGAAGCCACAAACCAGGAACCAGAGACAAAGACCAAATATATATTCTTCATAATGCCACATGCAGAATTCTCTATCCTTACTCTTTTTCATAGCATGTATATATTGATTTGTTTGGTATTTATGTCTTCCTAAGAGAAAGTAAGATCCACGAAGGCAAGATTTTTGTGTTTTGTTCTTTTGCTATTTTCTTAGTATCTGTATTACTAAGATTCTCAGTAATAATAAATACCTGTTACATGAACAAATGACTCTAATTTGTAAACTCTACTACTGCTAATTTAGTCATTTGCACCATTAGTCCGCAAGATGACTCCCCCAACCCCACCCTCCCACCCCAACCACTGCCTCAGAAGTGAAAGATACTTAAGCAGTTCAAGTTACCAATGGCTAACATGACAATTATAGGGATATAATCTTAAAGGCAGGAAGAAACATAATTTTTAAAACTCTAGTCATAAGAAATACAGAAAAAAACCCTATATATTTTTAAACTTTTTGGTTATTGTAGGTAAAGCATTATAAAAATACTCATAAAGAGGAAAAGACTTGACAAGCGGATTGTTTGAGGGGACAGGTTAAGCGATTGGGGAGAAGTGATTTTTTGTTTTTTCTTATCCCGAACTGTGGTAACTTTATATTTGAGCTGATGAAAAAAAAAATTCTGGACCATCCACTGTACTTTTTAAGAGTCTATTTGTTAGACAAAATATGAGGAAATGTGGTCTGTTTTACCACTTTTTGGTTTCTAAATGGGTATTTAAATACAGATAACAGTACATACATGACAAACTGGAAGAGCAGGTTCTGCCACACTGCCAACTCACCTGTTACCTGATATCTCCTCTCAGACTGGCAGAACCAGCAATGCAGTGTGGTGTAACACAGTTGGAAACGTGCCCAAGCTGAGCCCCCAAGTGCAAGAAGTAGCCCTCATGTTAAGAACTGTGAAGGTCAGGAAAAATCACTACTTGACATATGCCACTCACATCATTTCAGAAACAAGTAGAAAAGAACCCCAGGGGCCCAGCATGGTGGCTCACACCTGTAATCCCAGCACTTTGGGAGGCTGAGGTAGGTGGATCACCTGAGGTCGGGAGTTCAAGAGCAGCTTGACCAACATGGAGAAACCCCATCTCTACTAAAAATACAGCCGGGCGCGGTGGCTCAAGCCTGTAATCCCAGCACTTTGGGAGGCTGAGGCGGGTGGATCACGAGATCGAGAGATCGAGACCATCCTGGTCGACATGGTGAAACCCCGTCTCTACTAAAAATACAAAAAATCAGCTGGGCATGGTGGCGTGTGCCTGTAATCCCAGCTACTCAGGAGGCTGAGGCAGGAGAATTGCCTGAACCCAGGAGGCGGAGGTTGCGGTGAGCCGAGATCGCGCCATTGCACTCCAGCCTGGGTAACAAGAGCAAAACTCGGTCTCAAAAAAAAAAAAAAAAAAAAAAAAAAAAATTAGCTGGGTGTGGTGGTCTGTGGTGGTGCATGCCTGTAATTCCAGCTACTTGGGAGGCTGAGGCAGGAGAATCACTCGAACCTGACAGACAGAGGTTGCAGTGAGCTGAGATTGAACCATTGTACTTCAGCCTGGGCAACAAGAGCAAACCTTGAAAGAGAAAGAGGGGAAAGAAAGAAAGAAAAAGAAAGAGAGAGAGGGAGGGAAAGAAAGAAAGAAAAGAAAAAAGAAAGAAAGAGAGAAAACAAACTTCAGAAACTACAGACAAAAGGGAATAGAAGGAAGTTAAGTCAAAGTGAAGGCACACTGACTTTTTATAGCAAGTTTTTCTTGCAAGTTATATAGATCAAGCCAAGAAATGTAAAATACGACTGTGCACCCCAGTTTTGTCTGTGCTGTGCAAGTAGGTAGTTTTACTTTGATCAAGATTTCCACACTTGATTTCTGGCAAAAAATGGGAACACTTTTTTATGTGGTATATGCTATTTTCTTAAAACAATGTATATTTCTCATTAATAATGTTCGCTTTTTAGGTGGTTATTCAGTTTGCACAAATAGAACTGTACGGATAATGAATATAAACCTTTACCATAAATCTTCTAAATTATGCGAATGATCATTACAAACAAGTGTGTTTAGCATCAATTTTGTTAATAGCCCATCGCCTCTGAGAATCTGCCTTTTCCTAAGACAACTGTTTAGGTTACCTCTCCCAATTTCATATTTTGGCCGCCAAAATAAAAGTTTTCAATAGTAACAAAATTAGCTGTCCTTCTAGGACTGAGGGAAGTTGAGTGATGCATAAAAACATTCACTCAGAAACCAGGCTTCTGGGCCTAGAGTCCTTAAGTGACAAGTGAAAGTGATTGAAATGTTCCAGTGTTTCCCATTGTAGGAAATTACTTAACCTTTTAGAGCCTCCTTTTCCTTCTTATAAAGCTAGGGCATTATATAATTATAGAAGTAGCTATGGTTTCTAAATCCCCCCCGGCTCTAAAAATACATAATTCAAAGCTGCTAAAAATAAATACCTTTAAAATTGGCTGTGACACATGTGACATACGCATATATACACAGTTTCACTGTGACAAGGGGAGGGACTATACAATGTTTTGTGGAAGTTTACAGTGCATCGGTATCAAGATGTTTTTCTTCCCGAAAAATTGTTTCAGGGTGGCATTCAGCCTGAAGGGAGAGTTCTGGGAAACCTTCAGGCACTTTCGTGCAAACACAGGGCAGTGTTTTGGGAGACCACATCACAGCTCAACTGGGGACCCAGCGAAACTTGTAACCCCCGTTGGCTGTTCTGATGGTGAAGGCATTGCCCTGGGGGAAGGCGAGGGTTCGGATGGTGCTGTGGCTGCGGATGGGGGTACTGAAGGAGCCGCCCTCCTCCAGCTCACTGTGGCTCAGGTTCAACGTGCTCCGGCTGCAGTCGGTGCGCAGCCCCCGGAAAGCGCCGTGCAGGTTCCCAGGCCTGCTGTCCATGTTCACGGACTCTGGCTGCAGTCGGGGCCGCTTGGGATCACGGCTGTGCAGGGCTTCATCGCAGCGCTCGGAAATCTCCCTCAGGATGGCATCCACTTCCGCGCAATCCTCCCCCGCGGCGCTGACCAGCTCCTCCAGGCTTCTTTTGGCCTTCGCCTTAAGCAGGAAGGGCTCAGCCGCCGCCTCACAATCCCGGGACTGTGTGATCATCAGCTTCTACGAAAGACGGGGAAGAGCGCCGCCCTGGGGCCTGCCGGACCCGCCGGGGTCGGGGCGCGCGAAAGGTGACCTGGGCGCGCTTTGCACCAGACACCCAGCGGTCCTCTCCTCTCCCGGGTCCCCGCCGGGTCCCAACACTGGGAGCAGAGTCGGGGGCGGGGATGCACTGAACAGTTCAGTTCCGATGTCCTGCAGTTCCCACACGCCCCAGCCCCACTTACATCCAGCACCGAGGCCAGGTGCCGGGTTCGGCTAGCGAGTTCCTTCAGCTGCACATTCCGCTCCTTGAGCGAGGCGATCTCCTCCTGTTTCTGGGTCAGCGTCACGTGCAGCTGCAGGAGGGGACCCAAACATTCAGGGGTAAGCACTGTGCTGGGTCGAGTCTGCGTATCTGGCATGAATCAAACCCAGATCCTGACGTCTCATCAGGAACTGAGGACACGTGGGTATTTACGCTAGTGAAAATAATAATCAATTTCCTTTTTTTTCCCCTTAAAACAAAGCACTTGGACAAAATGTATCTCCATTAATCCTCAGTGTAGCGTGCTGATTAAGAGTACTGACTTGGGCAGGTCTAGGTTCTGTCACTGAAGTTCAACAATCCTATGTCTCGATTTCCTTGTCAAAAGGGGCTAGGAAGAGTATTTAGCTCAATGATTGTGAGAATTGAGAAGAGAAAGCATAAATCGTTAAGTACAGGGCCAGGCACATAGAAAGCCTTCAATAAATATTGGTGTCTCTATACCAAATCTGGCAGGCACTATGCAATATATATATGTAACACAACTGCACTTGTACCTCTAAATCTCCCCAAAATTAAACAATGTTTAAAAATAAATAAAATGGCCTGGTGCAATGGTTAACGCCTGTAATCCCAGCACTTTGGGAGGTCGAGGCAGGCAGATCACCTGAGGTCAGGAGTTCAAGACTAGCCTGGCCAACATGGTGAAACCTTATTTCTACTAAAAATACAAAAATTAGCCAAGTGTGGTAGCACACGCCTGTAATTCCAGCTACTTGGGAGGCTGAGGCACGAGAATCACTTGAGACTGGGAGATGGAGGTTGTAGTGAGCCAAGATTGAGCCGCTGAGCTCCGGCCTGGGCGACAGAGTGAGACTCTGTCTCAAAATAAATAAACAAACAAATCCATCAATCAAAAATTAAATTAATAAAATAAAAATCAGGTGGGGTAGGATTATTCCCACTTAATGAAGCTGGAAAGAGGTGGAGCCACCAGAGCAATGGCAGCTATGCGAACCACCAGCCAGTCTACTGGTTCCGACTCATGGGACCTCATTCTTGCCCTTGCAACCCCCACTGCCACCCTCTATACTCTGTCCCTGCCCCAGGATTCCTGGTCGCCAGGCCAGTGTCCCTACTTGATTGTTCTCAACAAGCGCGTCTCCCAGTGCTCTCTGGTTCTGGTCTGCCACCTCCTTCCAGTACTGCTCAGGCAGGGGCACGTCTGGAGGGTGCAGCGGTGGTGACTGCAAGGCCCGTGGGTCCAGTGGCGGGGAGAGGCAGGGCCCGAATGGTGATATGTCGCAAGGAGAGAAGGGGAAGTCTCCGCTGGCCAGGGTAGGTGACATCATAGAGGATGAATCTGGAGAAGAGCGGGAGCTGGATTTGCAGCCTCAAACTCATGCCCAGCTAGTTACAGCAGCAAAATGCACTCTGGGTGTAGGGTTTATGTAGAGATTTTCTTTTAATTATTAAATTAGGTACCCCTTACTCCTAAACGCCTGATTACCAGGCCCTTCCTGATGGCCTGTACATACACAGCAGGCATCCAAAATATGCCTGTTAAGTTTACAATCAAGAAAACTTCCCTGGGCCTTTAGTCACACAGGCCTTCTATCCTCTGCATGCTCGTCATGCAACCTCCCCAGCCACATCACAGCATAGTGCTCCGTCTCCCAGAACTCACAACGACCCCTGCTATGTTGATCCAACGATTCGACTTATTCACTGGGGGAGAGAAATGTCCTACATATGGAAAAGCCTGACTATTTGATGAGTTGCTGGAGAGTCACTGACAGTTGACTGGGTTTGCCACCGTCAGGACCACGAAATCTGAACTAGTCTGATTTGGGAGTGAGAGACACCTCCGCTGTTATTTAACTGCCAGGAAATTGCACTTGCCTGCAATGAGATCATCCACTGTGTCTCTGAAATCCCGCAGATCGAAGTCCGCTTCCGTTTGGAGGGAATGGTTCTGAAACAAACCAGAGGTGTACACTGGTTAACGAACCTGGCGGGTCCGGAACTCTTCCAAGACCGACAGACCCCGTCCGAGGCTCGGCAGCGGGTCTGCGCGCACTCACGTCGGCAGCCCAGTCTCCTACCCGAAAATTCAAGCCCCCTCGTAGAGAGTGAACCCGACAGACTCACACTGCTGCGGTGGGGAGCGGGACACCGGGGCTGGGGAGGGGGAGCCCCTGCAGGGCGCGGAAACCGAGAGCAGCGGCAGACGTCGGTCCTTCCGCGGGCGGGGCGGGGGCCCAGTGCGGGCTCCGGCAGCCGAGTGGCCCGCCACCCACCAACCCGCCAAGCAGCCGCCTGCGTGCGGCCCGGCGGTTCCCCGTGCACCCGCGAAATTTCAACTCTGATTCATCAGCCACGCGCCACCGAGCCGCCGCTCTAGGAGCAGAACACGGCTTGAACACCGGCTCTTTCCACCCAAGACCTGACAGCTTGCAGGGGCCTCCAGAGCAGTAATTTGAGGCCGCGTTTCCCCGCAAAGGCTCGGCCCCAGCTAACCACCCCACCCCCGCAACCGAGCGGGAAGTAGGCTGTGATTTGCGGGGCCAGAGAAATATGGGAAATGCTTTCTGTTCTGTGCACAGCTGGTGTGGCCTCCATTGCTCTTTTCAGTTTCCCAAAAAGTTGGGATTAGACTTTTCTCATACAGCCAGTGCACCTCCAACATCTTGAACTGTACTCTCGCTGCCTCTTGCAAGGTGTCTGGGTGTGTGAGGGGAAAGGAGACCCCGAGGGGCCGAAGGAGCAGGGACCTTTTTTGTTCCCTTAATTCGTGGACACTTAGAGTTGATTAAAAAAACACTTTTACACAGCCTCTCAGTTCATCCTCACACCAGTGTGGAAGCAGGCGAGGCCTGGAAAGTGATTCCTCTTTGAGGAAGAATCTGAAGCTCAGAGAGCTACCCAGAGTCACTCAGCTCTGAAGTAGTGGAATGGGGTCTCCTGCCTCCATACTTCATTTCTTTCTTTTCTCTCTTTCTTCTTTTCTCCTTCCTTCCTTTCCTTCCTTCCTTCTTTTCTTTCTTTCTTTATCTTTCTTTCTTTGACAGAGTTTCACTCTTGTTGCCCAGGCTGGAGTGCAATGGCGCAATCTCGGCTCACTGCAACCTCCACCTCCCGGGTTCTAGCGATTCTCCTGCTTCAGCCTCCCTAGTAGTTGAGATTACAGGCGCCCGCTACCATGCCCAGCTAATTTTTTGTATTTTTAGTAGAGACGGGGTTTCACTATGTTGGCCGGGCTGGTCTCGAACCCTGACCTCAGGCAATCCACCTGCCTCAGCCTCCCAAAGTGCTGGGATTACAGGAGTGAGCCACTGCACCCAGCTGCTTTTCTCTCTTTTTAGGAAAGCTGGCTTCCACCGAAGACAGCACTGGGAAGGGGACAGGAGTCTCAAGGGCCATGGTATGAGAAGATGCATCCAATAGCCCACCAGAAAGACCTGTCCTACTGAATGCACTGTTGATTCATTCTTTTGTGCTCCTCATACTGTTCTCCCAAAAGAGAGAGTTCTTCTTTACTATTCAAATATTTCTGGGAAGAGGAACTTACTCTGGAACTAACTTCAAAGAATGTATAAGTATCAGTTTTCTTTCTGTTGGGAGGAAAGAGTCAAGTAGGGCGGCCTCTACCACCTCTGTCACTAGTTGAGACTATAAGGGAAAGGAGATGAGAAAGGAAGGGCTGAGGGCCCCACACAAGTCCTGGAGCATGAGTTCTGCCCTGGTTGAAGGGGCTTATTCTTCAAGGACTGGAAGGTCTCCTCCTGAGTAGGGATTTGAGAAAAGTCTCATGGGGAGACTGGAGGCCAATTCAGGAACTGGGGCCCTGGAAATGCTACCTCTTATGCCAATCCAGGCTTTGGCCCATTGTGAACCTCAAACATTTCTAGAGCACTTCCTCTCTCTGTCCACCTTCCCCAGCAGGACAGGAATGGGGGAGATGTGATCTGCGTGTCCCTGGGTTCTCCCTGGGCGTTCCTCCCCAAGGGGCCTCTTTCCTCTGAACCAGCTCTGTCTTCCCTGGAAAAATCCTGGATTTTTTGGGGGTCCACCTGATGTGAGCTCTGTTCTTGAAACTTCGAGGCTGGGTATGGTGGCTCACGCCTGTAATCTCAGCACTTTGAGAGGCTGAGGCTGGCAGATCGTTTGAGCACAGGAGTTCAAGACCAGCCTGGGCAACATGGCAAATCCCCATCTGTACGAAAAATACAAAGAAACAAGAAACTAGCTGGCTGTGGTGGTGTGTGCCTGTAGTCCTGGCTAGTTGGGAGGCTGAGGTGAGAGGATCACCTGAGCCTGGGAGGTCCAGGCTACAGTGAGCCATGATCATGTCACTGTACTCCAGCCTGGGTGACAGAGTGAGACCTTGTCTCAAAAATAGAAAAAGAAAAGAAATGAAACTTTGAATTCTACTGACACAAATAGATAAATCTGGCATTTCTCCAACTACAAGAGCAAGGGAAAAAAATGACTAACAAAGAGCATGATGCCAAATTTAAAATCTATATACTTAAGCAAACATTCAACAAGAGCTGCTTGGGTTTTGTTACTTGCACAATCAACATGTTGGGGTAAGGGAGTAGGTCTCTGGGTCAGCTGGAAGATGCTCAGGCATTATCTTTCCTTATTCGATCATCCAGATCTAAAAACAACAATTAAATGGCCTCGGCAGTGCAATGCCCACTCCCAACTCTTGCCTTAACAATCTCTGCTCTCAGCGGCCACCTACATTGAGTCTCCCTGGGCTCTACCCCAAGGTTCTAAGAGGTCCTTGGAGGAGGACTGAGAAGCTTTGCTCCACTACCATTTCCAGTTCTGGGAGGTGGTCAAGTCTCTGCAGAGTTCTGTACTGGGCCTGTCTGCAGACCCCAGACCTATTGCCAGGAAGCTGGAACTGGCACTCTTCCTGGGAGTTGCATCTGGTTAAGACTCCTGTCCACCTGGGCACTTCACGTCCCACCCATAAGCCCGGCTTCTGGCCTCCCAGACACCAGTGCTGGGAGACTCCTTCCTCTGCTGTCAGCACCGGCAAGTGGTGGAAGTGGGATGGGAGTAAGAAGACAGGTTCTGTGGGAAAGAAAAAAGTCGAGTGCCTTTTTGCCCCATCAAGGCAAGTGACTAGAGCTTTTACGAGGGCTGAACAGGACTTTGAAAAAGTGCCCAACTGCTGAAAGATCATCTCTACAGAGGGGAACATTTTCAGCAAGATTACTTCGAGTCCTTTGTCCTTCTTCCTGCTTCTCCCCACTGTAAATTCTCTTACTCTTTTCCGGTCTTGATAAAGAAGTTATCCATCAACCTCCACTCTTCTTACATACCCACGGAATGATAATGGCCAGGAAGCGGGTGTTGGGAGAACTGACAGGACATGCAACAGGTGCCCAGAGAGCAACTTTGCTCCCACCCACCCGCCTGGTCTCTCAGTGCGCAATCTTGTCACAGATCCGAGGAGTAGATAGGGCGGGGAATAGCAAGGGAGGCCTCCAGGTGAGCCCCACTGTACCAAGTTGGTCAAAACAGCTCCGGTGGATATGTGGCCTTCATAACATGCTAGGAGAGAAGCAGAAGTTCTGATCTGGGAGGCACAGGTGCCTGCACGACGCTTCCCCTCACCAGCTGAACGTGCCTGCGCTCCCAACCCGAGAGGAGCTTTAAGGGAATTAAAACCACCACCCCGAGTAGGGTTTGGGCTGCGTGAAACCGGGAGGCTCCACCAGAGGCGGGAGGTACCTGCGATGCGGCTAGGTCACCACCAGGCGGCGCGTCGGACCCGAGTAGCGAAGAGCAGTCCGCGAGGTCCTGCAGGTCTATGGTGGTGAGGGCTGCGCGGGGAGACCGGGAGACACGCGCCGGGCGGCCCCTGAGCCTCTCCGCCAGGCTCGCTGCTAGGACGTCAAAGCCCGGAGGAGAGAATGTCCTCCGAGCCATGCGCGCCGCACCCTCCCGGCGAGGGAAACCCGAGGGGTAGGCGTGTGCCACGGGGCTCACCTGGCAGCGCAGTGGGCCCGGCGTCTGGGGGATCCTCGTACACGGACACCGGGCTCCCGCCTGTGCATCCCGGGAAGAACTTCCGCGGAGGAGCGAACTGGCCGGGCACACAAACGTTGAACGCGGGTCAGCCCTCGGGGCACGGAGCGCGCAGACCCCGCCCGGCCCGAATCAACCGCCCCACCTTCCTTTCCGGCTTCCCGGTCTTGCAGAGCAGCGCCCGGCCAGGCAGCGCCAGCATCCTGTTGGGGCAGATGCTGTCGAAGGCCCGGCGGCCGGCCGCGCCGCCCCCGCACGCCTGCATCCTGCCTCCTTCCTCCTGCCTCCCAGCGCCGACTGCTCGGAGGCGGCGGTCCGAAGCCGGCCGGAGGTTGGGGCAGGCGCGTGGCTGGGGAGGAGCGGAGTGGCGGCCGAGGAGGTGCGGAGAGAGGGCGGGGGAGGGGAAGGACCGCCGAGCGGGAGGGGTGGCTCGCGCCTGAGCGCCAGAGGTGGCGCCTTCAGCCCGGGACAATCTGCGCGCGGGCGGAGGCGTTAAACCCAACCTGGCAACCCGGCTTCCCCCGGGAGCCGCCAGCGCGGGGCCCGGGCCCGCCAGCGCCCTTTCCGCGAGCGTTGGCGCTGCTGCCTCCCGGCCGCGCCAGGCGGAGACAGAGAGGAGGGGCTGGCGAGCGCCGGTCTCCCTCGCCTTGGGTGCTGTCTTCCCGCTTACCGACAGCGGGAATGGCAAAGTTAACGATTATTTCCTTTTCTTCCCACTCCAGCCACAGGCACAAAATAAACGTGGAATGACACCTGCCAGCGCTAGACTCCGGCCTTTGCGCTCCCTGCAGGATTTAGTAAGGATGTGGAATACCGTCAGGGACGCCCTGGAACAGCCCCCTGATTACAGAAGCCCCTTCCCGCAGACCTGAACAGTGTCCCGGGTCCTGACTCACGGACTTCTACAGGGTCTCTTTTGGCCTGAGGCCAACAGCCCCGGCCCGCTCCCCCAGCCCCGCAATTTTCTCGGCAGTGGCGAGTGAGCACAGCCTTTAAAAGACGGTTCGTTCAGAAAAAGTGACAATACGAACCCTCCTCCACTTTCTGAAAACGCCACAGTGGACAGTCCCGAATCCCCGAAAACCCTGGCCCTGTCCCTCCTAGTGGTTTCAGCGGCACATTGCAACGTTTGGCTGGTCTCTTCGCAGTCGTAGTTGCCATTCCCAACCCGACACCTCTCCAAGGAATGGACATTTTCCTGAGTCCGAGGCATCTCCCAGGGAGGGGCATCCTCAGGTGAAGGGACCTTTCTCAGGACCACTCATATTCATCCAATTTGAAGTCATCTGAACTTGGAATCTTTGTTTACCGACCCCCGCCCCCGTATTTGGGCACCTTGTTTTCCTTTTATACCTAGTAGTAGTGAAAGAGCCTCTTTAACCTGCCATCGTCCTCTTATTTGCACCCAGTATCTGGAGTAAGAAATAAGATCCCCTAACAGCCCAGGAAGGTAACCCAATGGTAGAGCTGGAATAGACTGAGAGACCCTCTGACCCACGTCAGATGCAGAAACTAAAGTGAGGTGAGGTCAACCAGCTAGAGTTGGTGTGGCATGGCTGCTGGTGAGGAGCTCTGGCTTCAGGATCAGAGTGCCCGAGGACCAGGTCGATGAGCCCTGGGTCTTTAGGAGAAAAAAAGTTACACTTGCCTCAATAGAGTTGCTATGAAGATGAGTGAGATTATTTATGTAGAGAAACTGGTGCTTAGTAGGGGTAAATTAGTGATTTTTTGAAAAGCCTTTTCAACTTTATTTCCAGCTTCCCACAGCCTGATCCTAGCTCTGTCTCCTGTTTCTCTGGTTCCTGAGTAGCACAACCACCAGACAGTTCATCTCCATTCCCATCCTCGCTCACTTTCCAGTCTTTAAAATGGGTAGGGATGCTCTTAGCTGAGTTTTGGGGAGATCTCTACACATGCAGGTCATCGCAATATTTCCAGGATAGGCCCATTGTCCAAATATTTGTCAATGAGTTCTAAGTTGTGGTAGAAAAAAAAAAAGGGGCATCGTACATGATCTGTTGTAACAGGAACTGGAATAGCATGATTATATGACTCCTAGTCTGGATGATTCTGGAACCAGTAACCCATAGCAATCTTGGCTGATTAATGGAGCAGATTCTGGCGAAGACAACTCCCTCCAAAGTTACTCTTTTGCCTGGGGGCCAGACCCCAACCCCTTGCAATGAAGCAGAGGGCCTTAATACTTTGTGACTTGAAACAGGTGATATGATCTTCCTCCTCCTTTTTCACCATCACAGAGCATCTTTTACACAAATAGCTTGGGGATCACCACTTCCTTTTTCCAGAGCCAAGGAGGAGGAAGTTCCTAGAGAGCTTAGCCTAGCAATATGTCACAAGAGGCATCCAAGAGGTCTAGAGTAAGGCATCGCTGACTCTGAGAACACTTGAAAGACACTTCGAGAGAAGTGCAAAGAAGTTTCTCTAAATTTCCTATGACTTTGTTTGCTTTTTATTTGTATTTGTCATACATTTTGATTTATTCTAGGTGCAGGGGAACATGCCACATTTTCCCCCAAAAAATTAGGACTTTTTTCAACCATACCAAAAATTTGAAAATACAATGAACAAACCGTATGTTCACCGCCCACCCAAATTGTTACTTTCCCATATTTGTTCTCTGTTGCTTTGCGCCAAGTTTTTCTGCAAAGCTCCTCTCCTCCCATCACTGTGCAGGTTACCACTAGCCTTTATTTCTCAAGGGCTTTCCGTGTGCCAGGACCTGTGCTGGGGGATCAGTAAGGAGTATCTCATTAGAGCTATACTTCCGCCCTACTAAATAGGCGCTATTGCTAGTCCCATTTTTATAGCTGAGACATAGGCATAGATATGTGACTTGCTCAAGGTCACCTGGCAAATTGGATCCAGAGCCCACTTGTTGAATCACTACTTTATACCTCCTCATAACACATAAGCTTAATATCATTTAAGCTTCTCAATCTCATTTAGGCTTACAACAACCTTGGTTTCAATTGTAGAGCTGAGAGAGGATATGAAATTTGCTAGAGGTGACAAGAGTTGAGAGATTTGGTGACTGCATCAGATTCATGACAGTGAGACTGAAGATAATATGACAGCTGTAGAGCTAAAACTCCAGCAAACCTGTCTCATTTCTCAACTCAGTTTTCTCTAAATCTATAAAATGATTCCTGTAACGTGACTGAGGTGTGCACTGTGCTGGCTCTCCAGATATGTTCTCTGTAGGCCCTACTCAATGGGGAGCACTGAGTAAATAACTGTCTGCCACCTATCTCAAGAAGAGCGTTTTGGAGAATTACCAGAAACCTGTACGTTGGGGACATTTAGTAGTGCTGCTAAGAGTGGGACTCTAGACTCAGATCCTGGCTACTCCACTGTTGTTTAATGGCTCTGTGCTCTAGTGTCCTCTGAAAAATGGGATAATAGACTCTGCTTTATAGAGTTGCTGGAAAAATGAAATAAATTCTGAACATAGTACCTAATACGTAGCACTCAATATAGCCATTGTGACTATTATGCCAGTTATCTTGGGCACCATGTGGTAGCATGAACAGTTAAACCATATGATTGCAGGGTAAATGGGTTTGACCTGCAATGGCCATGACCAGTCACAGCCTTGGTTTTCAACATGCTCCAGTTGAACACAGGATTCTCCATGCCTGGATATTGCTTGCTTTCCCCCACCTCTGCTAGTGTGCCTGTGTGGCCCCCAAAGCTTCCCAGCTTCACGTCTGCCTCACTAGCAAGTGCAGTCATTGGACAGCATAGAGGTTCTATTCTGTCTCACACTACACTGCACTCACCGTACCCTTTTGGACTCTGTAGGGCACAGTCCCTAGTCTCTTGACATGAGGGTCACAGGACCCAAGCCATCAGGTGATCCTAACTCCACTAATCTCTGGAATTTAGTATCCAGGACCTCACCTGACCTGGTGTTTCCACAGAGATGCCAACTACAGAGTGGACCCAGAGGGAAGGTAAAATCCCTCAAACAATGCCAACCACCCCATTCCTGAGCTGAATTCACCTTCCCTCCCCACAGACAGACATTTGCAGGATTTAGACAAACCACAACTGTTTATTGGGGAAAGACTCAGCTCCCTCGTGTGCTCGCTGCAAAATAAATAAAATACCAGATGCTACTATCACACACTATTTACAACCTGCAGCTGACCAAGCAGGCCCTGAAGCCTACTCTGTAAACCAATATTACACTCTTCTGAGGCTATGGGAGAGGTCCAGTGACTGGGCCAGGAACTAAAAGGAAACCAAGAGTCTGTTTTATTTCGAGCTCAGGGACAGGCTGCACTTCTCGCAGATCCGAACAGGCAGCATGTGAGTAAGGGAAGTACTGTTTATGGCCACCAGCAGCTGCAGCTTGCCCAGGCAGTCCTGCAGCGCCGCCTCCGGGTGCTCGCCCAGGCGCAAGTCCACCGGACGCGGGACCCGAAGCATGCGGTCGGCCAGCGCCAAGCAGCAGATCGCCAGCAGGGAGGGGGAGTAGCTGGTGAAGGCATAGTCGGCCAGACTCAGCTCGGCCACCCCGCGCGCCAGGGCTTGCGCTTCCAGAGCTTCGGAGACCTCAGCCTGCCCCGCCTCCACACGAGCGTGCGTGAAATGCTCTAGGAAGAAGCTAATGGTGGGCGCACCCAGGCTGAAGTGTAGCTTGTGCAGCACGATGCACTCGAGGTTGCAGAGCTGCTGCCGGGAGAAGGCGCCGCAGCACAGGGCCAGGAGCTGCTTCACGCGCGGCGGGTGCACCTCCACCTGCAACACAGGGCACATTCGACCTACCTTGCGGCTTCCCGGCCCGAGGCCCATCCCAGTCTAAAACCCGGGACTTTCCCCATCCCTTCCAGAGGGACAGCAAGGGCTCCGCCTCTCCATTGCTTCCACCTAAGTGACCTGGGGCGTACTTCCAGCGCAGTTCGTCTAACTACTGTCCAACTAAAGAAAAGCTTGGGAAATTTTGAAGGCTTTTTCGGAGACGAGACTAGAGGTGCCACAAAGAGATGTTTGGGACTGACTACAGCTATTAGTATATTAGACTATTTATCTGGGGGCTGAGTGACAGGATCGTTCGTTTGTGGAGGAATTGAGAAGTTAAGGCTGAAGGATATATGCATATGCAAATATCTGCCAAAATACGTTCGGGAACCCAGCACTAAATTGTGTGTGCGCGCTGGAGAGACGCGTGGCCAGGGAGTGGCGGAGAGTTTGCGTCCCCAGATACCGCGTGGAGGTACCTGTTTGCAAGCGATGAGCAAGGAGGTGACCCCGAGCAGCTGGAAGCAGTCTGCAGCCACCGGCGTGGTGGTGAGGAAGCGGTCCAGAGTGTTCACCGTCAGGCACAGCGACTCGAAGGAGAGGCCGAATTGGCGGTGCACCGGGATCAGCCAGCTGAGCAGCTTACAGCGGGATTCCGCCGTCACCTGCCGGGAGGGAGGGGGAGGCGGGCCCGCTGGGCTTAGGGTGGAGAGGGGCTGCGGAAGGGAAGGGCCAGGAAGAGTCTGGGAGCTTCGCCGGAGAGAGGCAAGATTTCAGAAAGAGAAACGCAATGGAAACCGGGAAACGCGTGGGCAGCGCGGAGCCGGAACGCCGGGCTTAGGACCTGGCGCTGTGCAGAGTGCGTGGTACACATGACCTCGCGCAATGCGCTCAGCAATTCAAAGGGGAGGGGGTCCATTTTGCAGATGAAGAAAGCAGCTTAGAGGGTGTGAAATAACTTGCCCGAGGTCGGTAGGAGTCCAGACTAAACCTGGAAATGAATTCCTCTCACTCTACCGTGCCCCACTAGCCAGATCGAAGACGTGGGGCAAGTCCCTCCAGCCGTCTACGCCCCACTTTTCTTCATCTGTAAAATGAGGTCGGTGACCCGCCCCACCGCGGCCCCTTCTGCTTCGACTGCGGGCGGGAGCCGGGCTGGCGCGGGCCCAGGCGCCCGGAGGGTCAACCCAGCAGGAGAGGAGGCAGCCTGGGACAGGAGGGAGAGCGGCGGCGGGGAGCTGGCTCTACCGGCACCTCACTTGTGGCTGCCGCGCCAGCGCCTCCCGCGGGTGGAAGTGGCTCTCCTGCGCCTTGCGGAAGGCGTAGCAGCTCTGGCCGTAGTCGCGGAAGGTCTGTAGATCTAGCTGGGCCGGAGGCTGGGCCGGGCCGGGCAGGGGGCTACCGCCCCGCGCCGCCGAGGGCGTGTCTGCGCCGTCCGAGCTGGAGCTGGGGGACTCGAACAGGTCGCAAATGCCGGAGTCTCCCGGGAGCGGGCACGGGTTCAGGGGCTGTAGCGGCTGCTTCCTCCGGAGGCGCGGACGCCTGCTCTTCTTCACCGGGGCGCGGAGGTTCTGGTCGTGGTCCCGCCTCCCCCTCCGGGCGGCGGGGCTCGCGGGGCTGGTGGGACAGGGGGTCACCATGGCGCGGCCTCCTGGCCGCTCTGCTACCTCAACGCCCCGGCTGCGGCGGGCAGCAGACGCGACACGGGAAAGCGCGAAGGGGGCTGGGCCCGGCGGCCGGAGCGGCCCTAAGTACCCCGCCGGCTCCTTCTCTCTACCACACCCCCGGCCTCTCACTGGCTGAGCCCAGAGCGGCCCCGGAGCCGCGATTTTCCGGCAGGAGAACCACTCGCCTCAGGGCGCGGGCAGCGCGTCGCCTCCGCGGCCCGCCAGGGGGAGGGGGAGCTGCAGCGCGCGCGGCGCACCCGCCTTTCGCGCCTGCGACCCGCGTTACCCCGGCAACCAGAGCCCGGGTCGCGGCGGGAGCGCGGCGCGCGGAGTGCGAGTGCGGCTGCGGCGGCGGGCCGGGCCGAGCGGCTCCGCCGCGCCGATAAAAGATTCTCCCAGGGGGCATCTCCCTGTCCTTGGCCAGATGGCCTCGACACGTGCGGGCACCTCTAACCCAGGTCGGTAATTTTGTAAAGGTCTGATACTGAGTTCCAAACGGAAGTCGGGCTAGAATTCTGTCAACACAGGAAAAGTTGTCTTCAGTGACCCGAACAAGCGGTAGTGTTGATTCGGTTGCGTTTGTGGGTTTTGTTTCGGTGGGTGCAGGAGCAGCCAGTGCCCTTCCTTCCGCCGGGCTCGGGGAGCGGAGCGTCGGCAGGGCCGTCTGGGCTGCGGAGTAGATGGGCGCTCCACCAGCCAGCCGCGGCGTCCGCCCTTAACACGAAATGGAAAACTGCCGGATGAACCTCAGTCGGCCATCAAGTCTGCAGGCCGTGGAGACTTTCTCCCGCACGTTCCACCCCAAGCCAAGTAAGCTGGGGCTGCAGCGGTTTAAGGACCTTGTTGGAGAGTTGCATTTCTAGTTTGATCGACTTGCTCACAGCATGTTCCGTTTTAGGTCATTAGCTTCTGGCCTTCTGCCCCGCCGGCAGCACAGTCCTTTCTTGGTTGTTCCCTGCTTCCAGCGTCCTCTCCTTCAGGGTGATAAACTCAGGGACATTAAAGCTGGAATGGGGACGCCCAGGCCGACTGGACGTGGCAGTTTTTTCAAAGCGCCTCGGGTTTAGCCCACAGACTGTCGTCCCGGTAGAAGCAGGAGCCCTTCTCTGGCCTGAGTGAATCTTCCTGAGGGTCTCTGACCCTATAGGAGAAGGGGCTCCAGGAGCACAAGTAGCCTCTAATCAACCTCACAGGCACTGCCTTTCAGCAATGGCAGAAAGCCCAGACACCCTCAGCCCCGGTGAGCTTTCCGGAGGCGCTCTAAGAGGCGACGCTACTGGGTGCCAAACCAAGAGCGAGTTCAGCCACCTAACCTCATTCCAGAAGAAAGCTTACAAATCTACCTACTCAAAGTGCAAGTTTCTGTGTCTGAAAATTTAGTACATAGTGGGATGGTGTCTCCTAGAGATGCAGGTGAAAGACAAGGAATGCATTTCGGGTTTTGACCACTGTTACTCCTATTTTCCTTTAACTCTGAGCAAGCTCTCTATTCTCCTGCCCTAAATAATGTCATCTGGGCTGGCTCACGACTGTAATCCCAGCACTTTGGGAGGCTGGAGCAGGTGGGTCACACGAGATCAGCAGTTTGAGACTAGCCTGGCCAACATGGTGAAACCACGTCTCTACTAAAAATACAAAAATCAGCTGGGGGTGATGGCACACACCTGTAATCCCAGCTACTTGGGAGGCTGAGGCAGGAGAATCGCGTGAACCTGGGAGGTGGAGGTTACAGTGAGCCGAGATCATGCCACTGTACTCCAGCCTGGGCAACACAGCAAGACTCTGTCTCAAAAGAAAAATAAACAAATAAAATAAATAAAATCATCTCTAACATGGGAGATGAGTTAAGAAACACTGGGAGTGGTACCAGGCCTTACTGTCTCTCAGTCTATTGTCGGCAATCATTATGGGAGGAGCAGTTGAACCTGTGGAGAGGGCTCAGCTATCAGACTTCTTCCTAGAGAAGCTTTCTGGGTGAGGAGGAAGAAACCAGGAATTCTGAGTTTTTCATATTGGCCTGGGTAGCCAGTGTGGTAAAGTGAAATGAGCATGAAGGCAACTCCTTTTTCTTTCTTTCTTTTTTTAAATCTAATTATGCTTTCATCTATTTTTTTTATCTCTCTTTTTTTTGACAGGAGTCTCAATCTGGGAACAGGCTTAAGTGCAGTGGTGTGATCTTGGCTCATTGCAACTTCTGCCTCCCGGGCTCAAGCGATTCTCCTGCCTCATCCTCCTGAGTAGCTAAGACTACAGGCTCGAGCCACCAAACCCAGTGAATTTTTGTATTTTTTTAGTAGAGACGTGGTGTCACTATGTTGGCCAGGATGGTCTTGATCTCTTCACCTCGTGATCTGCCCCCCTCAGCTTCCGAAAGTACTGGGATTACAGGCCCAGCATTTTTTTTTTAAATCTAATAGTGAAGTCAACTCCTCTAAGAGTCAAAACTGTGGCTCTCTTTTATTGGTTATCTTAGGCAAGACATTTCTCTCTGAGTCTCCATTTCCTCATCTCTTAAATGTGGATATTATTATTTGCCTTGTGGGTCAAGTAAAATAGGTGTGAAAACTCAACATCCTTTTTGGATGTAAAATAATGGTGTCACCTTAAAGCTGTCATTGAGGAGTCAATAGTACCATCACACTGAAGCTATTGTTTGTTTGAGACAGAGTAGTATCTCCCTTTCTCCCAGGCTGGAGTGCAATGGCCGGATCTGGGCTCCCTGCAACCTCTGCCTCCCTGGTTCAAGCGATTCTCCTGCCTCAGGCTCCTGAGTAGCTGGAATTACAGGCATCTGCTATCATGCCCAGCTAATTTTTTGTATTTTTGTAGAGACAGGGTTTCACCATGTTAGGCAGGCTGATCTTGAACTCCTGACCTCAGGTGAGCTGCCTGCCTTGGCCTCAAAAATGCTGCGATTACTGGTGTGAGTCACAGAGCCTAGCTACACTGGAGCTATTCTGAAAAGCAGCGCCATCATTTGGTCCACCTGTGCACATGAGCCTCTTCGCACCATGCTGAAAATGCTTTGCACTCCCAGGAAGTTTGCCTGTAGAGTCAACTCCCAACAGGTGATGCCTGAGCTTTGGTTTGATGGAGTATTCCTCAGTCTTCTGGAATCCCTGCTGTACCAGGTTCTGGGCCTAAAACAAACTGCATGGGCCCTGCCCTCACAGAGGTGCACTCTAGTGGGGAGAATAAAGAACCACTTGTTGCACTTATTTAAATGATTACAGTGTGATAAAGGATTACTGATAGAGGATTTACTGGATTTAGCATTGACAGATAAAACACAGGACACACAGTTAATTCAAATATCAAATAAACAAATGTTTAGCATTGAGTATGTCCCAAATATTGCATGGGACATATTTATAAGAAAAAAACTATTCATTTGTTAGTATATTATTGCAGGGAACATACTTATACTGGAAGATGATTTGTTGTTTATCTGACATCTGGCAGCCCTACTTGTATCCCATAGAAACCCACAGTAGAAGCAATTGGCCTGGCCTGCAAAGTCTTCCCAAAGTAAGTGGTAGTTAAGCTAAGAGAGAAGGAGTTGAGTGGAAAGAAGAGAGGAAAGAGAAAGCATTCCAAGTAGAGTAGCAGGATGTGGGAGGTCTGAAAGCATTATTTCTGGAATGTTATAGGGCCTACTTGATACAGAATGACTAGAACACACGCTCCAGGGGAAGAGATGTAGGATAAATAATAGCTAATATTGATATGAAACTTAGGTGCCAGGAATTTTGTTACGCTGTTCATGTATATTATATTCATTTCATCTTCCCAGTAGCTCTATGAGATCGCTTCTATTTTATTCCCCATTTTATAGAGAGAAAACTGAGGCATAGAGAAGTAATTTTCCCAAAGACACAAAGCTAGTAAATGGCAGAACCAGGATTTAAACTTAGACACCATGCTCCATAATCACCATGCTTCACTAGCAAGATCATGCAGTGCCTTGTAAACTACTTTAAATGCTTAGACTTTACCCAAAGCCACTGAAGAGCCCTGACCAAAGGAAAGAGAGGATTTTTTTTTTTTTTAGATGGAGTTTTGCTTTTGTTGCCCAGGCTGGAGTGTAATGGCGCAATCTTGGCTCACTGCAATCTCCACCTCCCGGGTTCAAGCAATTCTCCTGCCTCAGCCTTCTGAGTAGCTGGGATTACAGGCATGTGCCACCATGCCCGGCTAATTTGTATTTTTAGTAGAGACCAGATTTCTCCATGTTGGTCAGGCTGGTCTCGAACTCCCGCCCTCAGGTGATCCGCCTACCTCAGCCTCCCAAAGTGCTGGGATTACAGGTGTGAACGACAGTTCCTGGCTGAGAGAGAGATTATTTTTTGTTTAAAAAATTACTCTAAGGCTGGGTACCGTGGCTCCTGACTATAATCCCAGCACTTTGGGAGGCCAAGACAGGCAGATTGCTTGTGCTCATGAGTTTGAGACCAGCCTGGGCAGCATGGTGAAACCTTGTCTCTATAAAAATACAAAAATTAACTGGGGATGGTGGCATCTGCCTCTAGTTCCAGCTATTTGGGAGACTCACGTGGGATGGTGGCTTGGGCCTGGGAAGTGGGAGTTGCAGTGAGCCAAGATCATACCACTGTACTCTAGCCTAGGCAATAGAGCCAAACCTTGCCTCAAGAAAAAAAAAAAAAAATCCAAATTACTCTAGCTGATGTGCTATGTGGAAAATAGATTGGAGAGAGCAAGTTTGAAGCCCAGAGGTGCAGTAATTCAGGCAAGAGATGATTGTGGGTAATAAGGATGGAGACAGAAGATTAGATTCTAAAGATTTAGAAAATAGATTACAGAGTGGGCTCCATGTTGAAGGTTAGGCAAATTCAAGAAGCTCTGTGAGTCTGACTATGTATCAGGCAAGTGGGATGGTAGTTAAAACGACGAAACCTCTGTCAGTTTGTTTAAGGTCAAAAAGAAAGTTCCATGTTTCCATTCAATTAAGTCTTTACTGTAAAGATAGAGCTTCATCAGGATGCCAGTACCAAAAGACAGTATTTAAATAATGAACTTAAGTAAATACCAGTGGTTACCTTTTGTTCTTAATTGTCGCTTAGTTAAAACAATATCCTCAAGATTTTGACTGAATTAATTAATGAGAATATTCAATATAAACTTGTACATGGCTCCACCGTGCGTCATGGAATTTGGCAAAACAAACCTTGAAAGGAGCTTTTCTTAGTATAGCATCTCAGTCATAAGCAGTCTTTTAATTCAGGGGATAGTTTTTATGTTTTTTTTCTAACTCTTAATATTGGATAAAACCTCATTTTAATAGATTTAACTTGGATATAAAAGCCTTCTTAAACTTGTCCTCAAAGCTGAGGGCTAGGTTTCATATCTAGGACTCCTGTCTACTGCTTACAAGAAAAGGCATATTTTATCTCCCCTTGATCATCTCTCCTCTATAGATAGAGTAGGAAAGCAAGGAATCTCAGCCTTCACTTCATTAAATGGCCGTCATGACGTTCTTACCTCTTTCCTGTGCCTTCTGACGTTGTAGCAGTGTTTACTTGTAGTCATTTATTAATTTATTCATCAAATATTTTTTGAGTTCCTACTATGTACTAGGCACTTTTCTAGGTGCTGGGAATACCACAGTAAATAAAATAGACCAAAATTCCTGCCCTAGTAAGCTTTATGTTTTAGTTGGAGGAGACAAATAATCAAATAAATGTATGTTTATGTTAGATGGTGAGAAGAACTAAGAAAATAAAGCAGGACATGGGAATGGGAACTTTAGGCCATGGAGTTATAGAAACTTTAAATAGGGAGATCAGGAAAAGCCTCTCTGAGCAATTGACATTTGAGCAAAGACCTGAAGAAGTTGAGAGAGTGAATCATGCTTATTCTGGGGAAAGGGCATTCCAGGCAAAGGGACCAGCATGTTCAAGGGCCCTGAAACAGGAGTGTGCCTGGAGCAGAGTAAGGGGGCAGAGAGTGGGAGATGAAGACAGAGACTGTGACAAGGGGTGCCTAGATTTTTAAAATATATTAATTATTACAATTACTTCATCTATTTCTTTTTAGTTTTAAAAATGTGATTTCTGGGCCAGGCACAATGGCTCATGCCTGTAATCCCAGCACTTTGTGAGGCCAAGGTGGGTGGATCTCTTGAGGCCAGGAGTTTGAGACCAGCCTGCCCAACATGGTGAAACCCTGTCTCTACTAAAAATATAAAAATGAGCCAGGCATGGTGGTACATGCCTGTAACCTCAACCAGGGAGGCTGAGGCATGAGAATTGCTTGTACCAGGAGGTGGAGGTTGGAGTGAGCTGAGATTGTGCCACTGCATGCCAGAGTGGGGGACAGAATGAGAATCTTCCTTAAAAAAATAAAAAGTGATTTCTGGAAAATTTCAATTTACATATGAACAGCCTGGGCAACATAGTAAAATCACATCTCTACTAATTTTTTTTTTTAATGAGGCATGGTAACTCACATCTGTAGTCCCAGCTACTTGGGAGGCTGAAGTGGGAGGATCACTTGAAGCCAGGAGTTTGAGGTTATAGTGAGCTATGATCATGCCACTGCACTCCAAACAAATTTTTTTAAAAATTTACATGTGTGGCTCACATTGTATTTCTGTTACACAACACTATTTTAGAAGGATTAATCAGACTGAGAATACATGTGGGTGACAGGAGAGGGATGCAGGCAAAAACAGAAAACCACTTAAACTGGAAATCACTTAAGAAACTATTAAAATAATTTAGGTGAGAGATGATGGTGCCTTGAACCAGGATAGTAGTGAGGGAATATATTCTCCCACCGGGTCCACGAGGGGGCGTAGTTTTAAGGGCAAGAACTTACCAGGGCCATGCCCCCCTCCCATCTCTCTCCATCTGGGAGATTTAATGGTTTATGTTTAAATTTCACTGGCGCAGGAAGAAACTAAGAGTCAATGGCTCTAGTGGAAGTTCTAAGGAACTCCTTTCATTGGCCCCCGGGGTCTTGGAGAAGGTGGGGGTTCCTCCCAGGTTGAGTCCCTTTCTTCCACACCCCTTCTGACTCCATGTTTGGGTCCCCTTCCACGAACACTCCCTTGGTGGAAGCCATCTTTCTCTCTCTTGGATTTCCCCTCTGGAGCTCCCTTCCACAATCCTTGTGGAAGTTTTCTTTCTTCTTTTTTTTTTTTTTTTTCTCCTTTCTCTATATAAATAAAATCACTTTCTGGAAAAATTGTGTTTGAGGTCTGGTATTTTACGGGCATACAGCGCACCTGCTGTGGTCCCCGCTCTCATTCTTGAGAGGGCAGAGACCAAGAACCTGCAACATTCTCTCTGGGGAACTGTGCCTCCCCAGCACCCCAAAAACCCAGTTATAGTAGGTAGTAGAGATGGTGAGAAGTTATTAGATTCTGGATATGTTTTGAATATAGGCCAACAGAATTTGGTATAAAGATAAATAAGGGTTGGGCACAGTGGCTTACATCTGTAATCCCAGCACTTGGGGAGGCCAAGGTGGGAGGGCTGCTTGAGCCTAAGAGTTCAAGACCTGCCTGAGAGACACTGCCTCTACAACAAATACAAAAATCACAAAATTAGCTGGGCGTGGTAGCTGGTGCCTATAATCCTAGTTACGTGGGAGGCTTGAGCCTAGGAGGTTGAGGCTGCAGTGAGCCATGATCATCCACTGCATTCCAGCCGGGGTAACAGAGTGAGACCCTGTCTCAAAAAAGAGAAGATATAGGGTATGAGAGAAAAGTCAAGGGATGACCCCAGATTTTCTGACTTGAATAATTGAAAATATGAAGTTGTCATTAACTGAGATGGAAAAGATTGAGGGAAGGAAAAGATTTCATGGAGAGGATAAGGAGCTTGAGTGTGTTACACTTGAGACATCTACATCCACTTGGGGATGTAAACAGGTATTCTAATATACAAGTTGAGAGTTCAGGTGTGAGGTCTGGGATGGAGATGTGAATTTGGGTGTTAGCAATGAATAAGGGTAAATAACATAATTGACATTAAACAACGAATTTTGTGTCTCCCTCTATCTCACCACAGTGTTTTTCTAATGTTCCACTTCCCTATCACTGTTGAATGCACTGTTGAAACCCAATTCAATGTAGTTTTAGACAGGACATATAATAAAGTGACATTCCTGCACATCTCTTGATCCCGTGCTCCACCTTCTAGAGATTTTGACTGTCAGAGATATCAGTGCCATGTTTTCCTCTCCTCAGTATTTGTGGTTGGTATGAACAGTTTGGTCCAAGTTAAACGCATTTTTTTCCCTATGAAAAGTCTTTAAAATTAATTTCTGTTTACTAATCTCTCTGGGACCTGGGCCCAATGCACCTCAAATGCACTAGGTAAACCTAAAATACTTTAAAAATGTAAAACCGAATTAAACTCAGGCTTCTACATCAAAAGCCGCTTAACCACGATTTGACCAGTTTGTTTTCAGGTGTGGTTTATAAAATCTGCAAGGCGGTGTTAACATAATGGAACCAGAGGTTTTTAAAATTCCAGTTTGGCACTTCAGCTTGAGACAAAACCCCCACCCTCACTATGTTCCAGCTCTATGATGGGGGCTGAAGTAGGAACAATGCATTTACTGACAGTGCCTTGTTTTAGCAAACAACGTAGGTTACTGCCTAAATTAGAACATTTGCTAGCGCCTTACAATAATGCTTAAACTCAGTTTTGATGTCACTAAAAATGCTAATATTTACTTAAGACTATTTTCTATTAATGTATTTAAGCATCAAAATTGAGACATATTTAAAGTAACTTGAAGTCAGACAAGTTTTGCTGGTATTTAGTACACAAAGGGCAGCATTTCCAGCACATTTTTAAAAAACCCGGACGTTTGACTTACATGTCTAAATGTCCACCTGGGAAAAAGGCTGTCTGTTTGTTACCTGCCTTCCTGGAGTTTTGCCAATCCCCAGTTCATTAAAAGTTCAGTATACACACTCAAGTGCACTGCTTCTCCCCTCATGCATAGATGTGCTTTTTCTCCCAACTCTCCTCAGATTCCCTCCTATCTGTGGCAATCTGCCCAGCACAGACATCACTGTGCAGTAGTTAAGAGCTTTGGCTCTGGAGTTTGACTCCTAGAGTTCAATCCCATCTGCAGTATACTAGCTCTGTGAACCTGGGCAAATTATCCAACTTCTGTTCCTCAGTTTCTAGCTGTTGAAAAAATGGAGTAGTAAGGGTGTCCTATAAGATTGTTATACGATTAATTAAGACATATACATTCATGTACTTTTCAATATGATCAGTTGCTGATATAATTATGGTTTTTTTTCTAGCTAAGGTATAAGGTATGTGTGTTTTTGTCATCCAGGGTGGTTGGAAAATAGTACTTGTTTTTAAGTTTCTTAAACGGTGTGTGTGTGTTTATAGTTGCAAAGAGGCTACTCTTCATATTATAGTTCTACTGGACTTTGAGATCTGAAGCTGGTCTTTGAGTACTGAACTAAAAGTCTAGCCCTCCAAATAAACATCACCTGGTGTAATTTTTGAGAACTTTTACTTCTTTTTCCTTTCTTTTTTTTGAGACAGGGTTATCGGTCTGTTGCCCAGGCTAGAGCAACACCATCAGGGCTCACCACAGCCTCTTCATATGTACCCCCCAACTGGGCTCAAGCAGTCTTCCTGCCTCTGGGGACTATAGGCACATGCCATTATGCCTGGCTAATTTTAGTTTTTTTTTGTTTTGTTTTTTTGGTTTTTTTGTTTTTTTTTTTTTGTAGAGGCTGGGTCTTACCATGTTGCCCAGGCTGGTCTCAAACTCCTGGGCTCAAGTGATCTACTCATCTTAGCCTCCCAAAGTGCTAGGATTACAGGCATGAGCCACTGTGCCCAGCCCAAGAAGTTTTACTTCTGTAAAGGTTAAGTCTCTTCTCTTTGCCATATTCAGATGCAGGGGCGGAAGGTCTCTAGCACATCAAGAACTAAAAGGTAGAAGCACTGCAGCATAATTATGCTTGAAGCCAGCCCAAGTCTCCACTCTGTTATGGTATGGGATACTAAGTGACTTATTTCAGTGGGCCTTCCAAGCATTTTCTCAAACTGTGATGGTAGCCTGATGCTTATTCTACTGGATTCCCTTTAGATGGTATTGTTGCCCATGTAGACATAGGGCTGTCAGGAGCAATGAACCTTCCTGATACTGTGTGTGTAACATTTAGGGTGTTGCAATTTACTTATGATCTGGTCAAGATTTTGTTATACTATCAAACTTGTTTTGAGTATTATGTGGCTTCATTATACCATATACCAGTGTATAGGGAGCAGAATCTTATCTGAAGAATGAGGTTATTTGCTTGGAGAAAAAGTGCTTTCTAGAAAAGAAACCAGAATAGAGGGAAATATGTTGGTAATTTGCAGGAAGGAAATATCCTTCTTGTATTTGCCAGTCTCCTGCACCCCCCTACCCCACCCTGGTATTTGGGTATCCAGGAGATTTGCTCATCATTGTCAATGGTGAGTTTGAAAGTGATATGCTGCAGATTTTGTAATACTCTCAGTATAGGGAAGTATGACACAAAACCAAGAGACTGTAAAAGAAAAAGATTTATCAATTTGATTATGAAAAGTAAAAAAAAAAAGTTGAAACTAGAAAACTACTTTAACTCATATCACAGATATAGGCATAATTTTCTTCACTTAGATCTTAGCCAAAAGGCCAAGAAGCAATTGGCATAATTTTCTTAAAATATAAAAAGCTTTTATAAATCAGTATGAAAAAGACTGACAAGCTAATAAAAAGCAAATATTTTAATAGTTTACAGAAAAATGTCTTATATGAAAAGATGCTGACACTCAGAAAAATCCAAACTTTTATCATAATTGATAAAAATCCAAATGTTTGATAAGATGCTGTAGGTTATCAATATGTTGTTGGTTGTAATGTAAATTACAACCATTTGGAAGACAATTTGGCAAGATCTGTAAACATTTAAAATGCACATAGTCTTTATCTCAGCAGTTCTACTCCTGGATGGTTAGTGTACATCAATGCAAAATGACTTTATACAAATATATTTGTTGCAATATCCGTGTTAGAAGTAAAACACTAATTGTCCTCCATAAGGGACATCCAAAAATAGAATATTATGCAACCATTAAGAAGAATGAGGTCAGCCAGGCACGGTGACTCACGCCTGGAATCGCAGTACTTTGGGAGGTTGAGGTGGGCAGATCACGAGGTCAAGATATCCAAACCATCCTGGCCAACATGGTGAAACCCCGTCTCTACTAAAAATACAAAAATTAGCTGGGCATAGTGGCACGTACCTGTAGTCCCAGCTACTTGGCAGTCTGAGGCAGGGGAATCCTTGAACCCAGGAGGTAGAGGTTGCAATGAGCTGAGATCACACCACTGTACTCCAGCCTGGAGACAGAGAGAGACTCTATCTCAAAAGAAGAAGAAGAAGGGGGAGGGGGAGGCACACGTTCCTGGACTTTTGTTGTTGTTGTTTTTGAGATGGAATCTCACCCTGTAGCCCAGGTTGGAGTGCAGTGGTGTGATCTCAACTCACTGCAACCTCACTGCCTTCTGGCTTCAAATGATTCTTCTGCCTCCAAATGATTCTTCTGCCTCAGGCTTCTAAGTAGCTGGGATTACAGGCGTGCACCACCATAACTGGCTGCTTTTTGTATTTTTAATCAAGATGGGGTTTTGTTATGTTGGCCAGGTTGGTCTCGAACTCCTGACCTCAGGTGATCCACCCGCCTCAGCCTCCCAAAGTGCTGGGATTACAGCCATTTGCCACTGTGCTGGCGGCAGATGTTCAAAATAGAGGATTAAAATAAAGTAAGGTATAAAATAGCATGTTTAATATGTTATCACTTTATAAAAGATATATGTATATATGTGTACATGTACATACACATATGCACACATCCTTATATGTGCATAGAATATCGCTGGACAGATACACAAGTAACTGTTTACATTTGCTGTCTTTGGGGAGAAGATTTGGCAGATTAGGAGACAGAAATAAGAGGAAGAGGGACTTTTTTCTGTGAGCTGTATGGATATGTCATTTGTTTTAAAAATAGCACTATTCATATGCAGCTGGGTGAAAATTAAAGAGCAGGGAGCCTAGGTGAGGCCTTTAAAGTGGTAATAGCTATTATATATGGATATTAGAAAATAGTGGATGGAATAACACAGTGCTTGGGCATCCCAGGAGCAAAACTGTGTAACTTTGTATGTGAGACTGTGGATATAGTTTGGATATTTGTCCCTGCCCAAATACCATGTTGAATTGTAATTCTTAATGATATAGTTGGGGCCTGGTGGGAGATGTTTGGATCATGGGGGCAGATCTTTTGTGGCTTGGGGTGCTTTGTGATAGTGAGTTCTCATGAGATCTGGTCTTTTAAAAGTGTGCGGAACCTCCTCACCTCCCCATCTCTCTCTCTCCCACTCCTTTGCTCCTCCTGTCACCATGCGATGGGCCTGCTCCTCCCCCTTCGCCTTCTGCCATGATTGTAAGCTTCCTGAGGTCCCTCTAGAAGACAAACAGATGCCAGCACCATGCTTCCTGTACAGCCTGCAGAACTATGAGCCGATTAAACCGCATTTCTTTATAAATTATGCTGTCCCAGGTTTTTTTTTTCTAAATAGCAATGCAAGAATAGCTTAATATAAGCTGGTTTTGCTTTTTGTTTTGGAACTTAGATTTTATCAGTGAACAAACATCCCTGCCTTTGTGGAGCTTATATGGGGTGGTAATGCAGGGAAAGACAAACAGTACAGGCTCTGGAGCACTGGGAATGCCAGGTTGTGGTATTGAGGGACTTTGTTAAAGAAACTTATCTTCCTGGGTCCGTGAGGGGCGTGGTTTCAAGTTCTTTGACTGGGTTTCCCCGAGCACTGGCTAGGTAGGGAAAGCCAGGTGGGGCTCCTTTGTCCCAAATATCCCACGGAAAGCTCTGGGAGGGGAGGGCTCTGTAACTCAGGACTGTGGACCAAGTAGCCAATCTGGTATCAAAGTCAAATATCAATCACTCCAGAGGAAGTTTGAAAGAACTCCTCTCATTGGATGAGAACATGAACGGGGAGGGAATAACTCAAGAGTTAAAACTTAAGCTGCTCCTTACCTGAAGGGATAGCCCTCTCTGGATTCCCCTCCCACAACAGCGTGTGATCGGATTCTCTCTGTCTGTCTAATAAATCGCTCTTCCGCAACACTCTTTGGGTCCACAATATTTATTCTAAGGGCAAACTCACCACGCCTCTGTAGCCCCTTTCCCCATTCTTCCTGGTTAGAGAGGTCAACAACCTTTTCGGACCTGGGAGCTGGGTACCTCCCATGGTTACAGTATTAAATGGGCTAGTCAGAAGCAGCTTATTGGAAAGTTAACACGAGCAGAGAGATCCCTTAAGAAGTAGAGTAGTTGGCCATGTGGACATTTGTGGGTATAGTATTCTAGTCAGCAAAACTAGCCAGTGCAAAGGCCCTGAGGCATGGACATTTGGGCCAGTGTGTGGGAGACCAGCAAGGCAGCCAGCGTGGCTGGAGTAGGAGTGAAAACAGTAGCAGATGAGGTCAGAGAGGTAATAGGACAGATCATGTAGGATGCTGTACCATTAACATTTGCTGGGTTCTTTAGCTTATAAAGTTGTGTGTTATATTTTATTGTAGCATTTAATCATTACCTCAACCATATGAGATAGGTACAACTACTGTCCTCATTTTACAGATGAGAGAACAAGTTCAGATTAAGGAGCTTGCTTGAAGATGCAGCTAGTGAGTGGAATATTCGGAATTTAAATCCAAGTGTATGATTCCAGTTTGGACATTCACCCCTGTGCTGTTCTGTATTTATTTATTATTATTATTTTTTGAGATGGAGTTTTGCTCTTGTTACCCAGACTGGAGTGCAATGGCGCGATCTCAGCTCACCGCAACGTCCGCCCCATGGGTTCAAGCAATTCTCTCGCCTCAGCCTCCCAAGTAGCTGGGACTACAGGCACATGCCACCATGCCCAGCTAATTTTTGTATTTTTGGTAGAGACGGGGTTTCACCATGTTGACCAGGATGGTCTCGATCTCTTGACCTCATGATCCACCCACCTCAGCCTCCCAAAGTACTGGGATTATAGGCTTGAGCCACCATGCCCGGCCTGTTCTGTATTTATCAAATGTGAAGGGAGAATTAAGGAAAGGCTTTGAGGCCATTCTCAGGCCACTGCTTTGAAGGAGAGTTTTGCTGAGGGACAGAGACCCCAGAGGGAAGAGAAGCCAGCAGGGTCAGAGCTGGTTGCACTTTCTTGTGACAAATCTGGGAGGCTCTGAGGTATGTTTTAGCAAGACAGGCAGAATCCCCTTGCCCAGGTATGTACCAGCAGGTAAATACTCAGCTAGAATCGGGAATAGAGCAGAAGAAGTAAGGCTTTAAGGCCAAATAAAGCATAAAGCTATCTGGAGTGTGACGACCACAGAGTGCCATCTAATTTCCATGAACCAGTCACCTCTTAGGTGGTGGTCACATAAGGAAGTGACAGTTTACTTCATTTTTCAGGGAGAGCACTGGTGCTGAATAGATGAGTTTAAGTTGGCCAAAGTGTGCAAATTCTTCTATCTGGCAGCCTTGCTGGGAGTGAAGAGAAGGTCTCTGAAAGCAGGCTGGCCTCAGGAGTGAGAGAAGTTTGTGCCTTTGTTCTTGAGCCGTGACTAATAGCCTGCTGAAAAGTACAGCTTATCTTTCCACCTTCCATTCCTGGTACAAACATGTATTTTACATGAAGTAGCAGATCTAAGATAAACCATGAAAGGAAGCTCTTAAAAATAATTCTCCTGTTACTAGAATGTAACTGTACCTGAACACTATAGTTGTCTATCTCTGTTTCCCACAACCAATATTTAATGAGTACCTAAGTACCAGGCATCACTCTAGGTTTGCAGCAGTGGATAAGACTCACAGGACCCCTGCTTGCATAGAGCCAGGAGTGGATAGGCTGAAAGGAAAAAAGTGAGCCATGTCAGACAGGAATACATTCTTAAAATAGATTTAAAAGTGTGGCAGCCTAGAGTGTGAATGGATATCTACTTTAAATTGCATAGCCATGGATGCCTCTTTGAAGAGAGTTCTTGTGTGTTGCTAGTGTTTGCAAGTCAATATGTCAGTCTTTTTTTTTTTTTCAATGTTATGCAAATCTATTCCCTAAGTGAGATTTCTCATAATGTTGCGAATATATTTTCATTTGGGGAGCAACATTTTCTGGTGGGCAGGAATTCTACAAATATTTAGATACTGATAGTTAAGTCCTCTAAAAATAGTTATTTCACGGTAACCTGCAGAAGAATAGGAGTGAGAAGTGGGTTTGCTTACTGTATACAATGAATACCTCCCAGGTAAATGCAAGATAAAGCTCTGTGTTGTTGTTATTGACAATCTTTGTGATGATTTTAAATAATGAGCATCCAGAGATATTCAAGGAGAAAGGACTCATGCCCAATGGGGCATCATATATTAACATAACTGCAGGCTTCTTTGTTATGGACAGAGCAGATCTATCCTGTCTTTTCTTTCTCTACCACACAGAAAACAAAAAGGGCAGCAATTAGTATCTACAGACCATGGCAAGATAAAACCCTGTTCCAAATGTAAAGCAAAGCCTTCCTATTGAAAAGCAACAAAAAGGAAGGCTGAAGGGCACAATGTGTAATATGCCTACTTGGATGTCAAATCATAGGTTACAGATCAAAAGAGAGCAGCTGTTGAGGGCTGCCTAGTCATATGCTGCTTCGCGTTTATAAGAAAAGGCACCAAGTGCCTGCAGTTAACAAAAGCACTTAGTGTATGGCAGATTGGGCTGCTTTGTTGAGAGGTAGGATTTTGTCTCTATGTTTGTTCAGCTACAGAGATTTGAAATAAATGGATGGATGGAGTGGCTAGCTTTTCTTTCTCTGTGGCAGATCTGGATGTTAAATGTATATTCTTCAGGAAAAAATATGTCCCAGTACCTTTGGAGTGACTGAAAAATTCCTAACCTGCATTTCTGTATTATTATATCTGCTGTTTCTGTATCAGCTTACTGGAGTATATGTATGAACCATTTATGGAATGCTATTCTGTTCTGTTAGTCTATATGTCTGTCTTGGTGCTGTACCATACTGTTTTGATTAATGTAGCTTTGTAATATGTTTAAAATCAGGAAATGTGAGGTCACTAGCTTTATTCTTGTTTCTCAAGATTATTTTGGCAGTCTTTTGTGGTTCCATATCCATTTTAGAATTGTTTTTTCTATGTCTGTAGAAAATGCCATTTGGATTTTGATAGGGATTGCATAGAGTCTATAGAGTGCCTCGGGTTGTATAGACAATATTAAGTCTTCTAATTCATGAACATGGGCTATCTTTCTATTTATTTGTGTCTTCTTTAATTTCTTTTGGCAACATTTTGCCAAAGAAATTAAAGTTTTTAATGTATACCTCTCCTTCCTTAAGTTTATTCTCAAGTATTTTACTCTTTTTGATGCTATTATAAATGGGATTGTTTTCTTAATTTCCTTTTTGGATTATTAGTGTATACAAACAACTAATTTTTGTATGTTGGTTTTGTATGCTGCAACTTTGTTGAATGTATTATTTTTTTTATTTTATTTTTTTTTTTGAGACGGAGTTTCACTCTTGTTACCCAGGCTGGAGTGCAATGGTGCGATCTCGGCTCACCACAACCTCCGCCTCTTGGGTTCAAGCAATTCTCCTGCCTCAGCCTCCTGAGTAGCTGGGATTACAGGCACACGCCACCATGCCCAGCTTATTTTTTGTATTTTTAGTAGAGACGGGGTTTCACCATGTTGACCAGGATGGTCTCGATCTCTTGACCTCGTGATCCACCTGCCTCGGCCTCCCAAAGTGCTGGGATTACAGGCTTGAGCCACCGCGCCCAGCCTCTGAATGTATTATTTCTAACAATTTTTTTGTGTGGAATCATTAAAGTTTTCTACATATAAGATCATGTCATCTGTGAACAGAGTTTTACCTCTTCCTTTTAAATTTAGATGCCTTTTTAATTTTTCTTGCCTAATTGCTTTAGCTAGTACTTCCAGTACTAAGTTGAATAGAATGAGAAGAGTGGGTATCCTTGTCTTGGTCCTATTTTACAAAAAAAGCTTTTAGTTTTTCACCAATGAGTATGATATTACCTGAGGGATTTTCATATACTGGTTTTGTTATATTGATGTAATTTCCTTCTCTTCCTAGTTTGCCATTTTTAAATAGGATTGTCTTTTTATTATTGAGTTGTAAGAATTCTTTATATCTTCTGGATGCAAGTCCTGTATCAGGGGTATGATTTGCAAGTATTTTCTCCTGTCTTGTAGGTTGCCTTTTCCCCTCCCATCTCCTCCCCTCCCCTCCACTTCCATTGTCCTGTCCTATCTTGTCTTACTCTGTTGCCCAGGCTGGAGTGCAGTGGTGCAGTCATGGCTTACTGCCATCTCTGCCTCCTGGGTTCAAACGATTCTCATGCCTCGGCCTTCTGAGTAGCTGACACTACAGGTGTGCACCACTATGACTGGCTAATTTTTGTATTTTTAGTAGAGATGGGATTTCGCCATGTTGCCCAGGCTAGTCTTGAACTCCTTACCTCAAGTGATCTCCACCTGCCTCAGCCTCCCAAAGTGCTGGGATTGTCAGAAGCATGTGAACCACAGCAACTCCATCTCGAATAGGAGCTGGGTAAAATGAGGCTGAAACCTACTGGGCTGCATTCCCAGATGGTTAAGGCATTCTAAGTTACGAGTGAAATAGGTGGTTGGCACAAGATAGAGGTCATAAAGATCTTGTTGATAAAAGAGGTTGCAGTAAAAAATCCAGTTTAAATGCACCAAAACAAAGATGGCAATGAAAGGGGCCTCTGGTAGTTCTCACTGCTACACACCCACCAGTGCCATGACAGTTTACAAATGTCATGGCAACATCAGGAAGTTGCCCTAAAAAGGGGAGGCACGAATAATCCACCCCTTCTTTAGCATATCATCCAGAAATAACCATAAAAATGGGCAACCAGCAGCCCTTGGGGCTGCTCTGTCTATGGAGTGCCGCCCTTTTATTCCTTTACTTTCCTAATAAACTTGCTTTCACTTTACTTTGTGGACCTGCCCTAAATTCCTTCTTGTGTGAGATCCAAGAACCCTTTCTTGGAGGTCTAGATCAGGATCCCTTTCCTGTAATAGAATTATAGGCATGAGCCACTTGCCCACCCTCTTTTCACTTTCTTGATAGTGTCCTTTGAAGAACAATTATTTTTATTATATTAATAATTACATTGTCTCCAGCTTTACTGAGGTATAACTGACAAATAAAAATTATATGTAGTCAAGGTGTACAAAGTAATGATATGATCTATGTTTACACTATATAATGATTACCACAATCAGAGTAAAACATTCTTTACCACACATTTAACCTCTTTCATGTATGAGATGAGGCTACTTAAAATCTGCTCTCTCAGCCAATTTCAAGTAAACAATATATTATTAACTGTAGTCACCATGCTGTATACTAGATCCCCAGAACTTATTATTCATTTTGTAACTAAAAGTTTGTACCTTTTGACCAATATTTCCTTATTTCCTCCACCTCCTGGAAACTGTTCAACTCTGCCTGTATGAGTTTGACTTCCTTAGATTCCACATATAATGGGATCCTTCAGTATTGGACAAATAGTTTTAATTTTGATGAAGTACCGCCTTTTTTTCTTTCATTTCTGGTGTTTTTGGTACCACATCTAAGAAATCATTACTTAATCCAAGATCCTAAAGATTTACTACTATATTTTCTTCTAAGAATATTGTAGTTTTAGTTTTTACACTTAACTCTTTTTTGTTTGCTTTTGACGTTGTTCGTTTGAGACGGGGTCTCTCTGTCATCCAGGCTGGAGTGCAGTGGCATGATCTCTGCTCACTGCAACTTCAACTTCCCAGGCTCAAGTGATCTTCCTACCTCAGCCCCCCGAGTGCTTGGTTCTACAGGTGTGTACCACCATACCCTGCTAATTTTTGTATTTTTTTTTTTTTGTAGAGATGGAGTTTTATCATGTTGCCCAGGCTGGTCTCAAACTTCTGGGCTGAAGCAATCCACCTGCCTTGGCCTCCCAAAGTGCGGAGATTACAGGCCTGAGCCACCATGCTCAGGCTACACTTAGCTCTGTAGTACACTTTAATTTCTGTACATAGCATGAGGTAAGGGCCCAAATTCATTTTTTTGCATGTAGCTATCCAGCACCATTTGTTGAAGAGATTATTTCTCCATTGACACCCTTGTTGAAAAGTAGCATCACAGAAACATGGGTTTGTTTCTGGAACTTTCAATTCTATGTACTAATGTTCCTCAATTTACAGTGGGGTTACGCCCTGATAAAGGCATCATCAATTGAAAATACTGTAATAATACTGCATATCGCTAGCCTGGGAAAAGATGAAAACAAAATTTGAAGTACAGTTTCTACTGAATACATTTCACTTTCACACCATTGTGAAGTAAAAAAATTTTAAGCCAAACCATCTTAATTCAGAGACTGTATATGTCTATCCTTATGCCAATGAAATAAACCATAGTAGTTTACACCCCCCAAATACTTTGCTTTTTGAGATGGTGTCTCACTGTCACCCAGACTAGAGTGCAGAGCGGCATGATCTCAGCTCATTGCAATCTCTGCCACACTGGCTCAAGTGGTCCTCCCACCTCAGCCTCCTGAACAGATGGGACTACGGGTGTGCATCACCACACCTGGTTACTTTTTTCTATTTTTGTTGGTGACAGGGTTTTGCCACGTTGCTCAAGCTGGTCTTGAACTCCTGAGTTCAAGTGATCCTCCCACTTCACCCTCGTGAAAGTATTAGAATTACAGGCATGAGCCACCACCCCTGGCTCCCAAATACTTTTTGTCCATATTTCAAGATGGCAATTTGGAGAGGCTGCACACCACAGGGTAATAGCTCTGAAAAACTGTCATTTTGTGGGGGAGATTTGCATCTGTAGAGGAAATCTACATTAGTGAAGTAAACCCCAGATGCAAACAGGCTCTCTCTGAGGCCCCTCCTTATCTGCCTTATCCAGATCTGGGAAAGATTACGTTACAGGAAAAAGAGACTAAAAGTCTGACACTTTTAAAGGTCTGACAAAAAATTTTACATAGGCTACCATCTATTCTTTTCTGAGGGCTGCTACCCTTGAGACTTCATCAATATACAAAATTCAGTCTTTGCTCCCCGGGCCTTCCCTTTCCTCTCCCTCTCATAACCTGTCTTGCCACATTCTAAGCCTCTATTCCTTTGTGCTATACAACCTTCCTCTGGCCCCTCCTCTGAGCCTCCTATTTGGCATAGCTCCCATGTTTATGCACATTAATACATTTTATGCCCTTTTCCCCTATTAATCTCTCTATAGTCCGTTTATTTTAAAGAAATGATTGAACTTTCAGAAGGTGGAGGGAAGAAACTTCCCTTCACCCCTATACCAGCTTAGGTTATTTTATTTTTTATTTTATTTATTTATTTATTTTTGTTTGTTTGTTTGTTTTTGAGACGGAGTTTCGCTCTTGTTACCCAGGCTGGAGTGCAATGGTGCGACCTCGGCTCACCGCAACCTCCGCCTCCTGGGTTCAGGCAATTCTCCTGCCTCAGCCTCCTGAGTAGCTGGGATTACAGGCACGTGCTACCATGCCCAGCTAATTTTTTGTATTTTTAGTAGAGACGGGGTTTCACCATGTTGACCAGGATGGTCTCAATCTCTTGACCTCGTGATCCACCCGCCTCGGCCTCCTAAAGTGCTGGGATTACAGGCTTGAGCCACCGCACCCAGCCTAGGTTATTTTAAAATGATCTTTTGATTTCTTCCCCATTAGCTGAGTGACCTCAGAAATTTCAGCTTCTCAATTTCCTCATTTGTAAATCGAAAATATATTACCATCGTGTTGTGAGGAACCATACAAGAATATAATAAAGCTCTTAGTTCAGTGCTTATCATATAATGCTCAATTTAAAAACTGGAAATATACTTTCCCTTGATAATATTCCCTTTTCTTCCTGCTAATCCTCTCCAATGAAGACTTTTTTTTTTTTTTTTTTTTTTTTTGAGATGGGAGTGTTGCTCTGTCACCCAGGCTGGAGTGCAGTGGCACGATCTCAGCTCACTGTAATCTCCGTCTCCTGGGTTCAAGTGATTCTCCTGCATCAGCCTCCCAAGTAGCTGGGATTACAGGTGCCTGCCAGCACCCCCAGCTAATTTTTGTATTTTTAGTAGAGATGGAGTTTCACCATGTTGACCAGGCTGGTGTTGAACTCCTGACCTCAGGTGATCTGACCCACCCGCTTCGGCCTCCCAAAGTGCTGGGATTACAGGTGTGGGCCACCGCACCCAGCCAACTTTCTGTCTACTTCTAAATGTCTCATGCATAAGAACGGGTTTCATGAAAACGGGCAGGCATATTTATCACCAGGACTCAACAACTTCTTATCTGAAGAGAGTGATTTTCTCATGTGACACTTTATTTTTCGTACCATTGTATGTTAAGTTCCAGGGCACCTACCTCCTTTTCCTAATGACTGCAGCACATGGCCTGGTCCTCTCCATCCTTTTCCTGAATCCACACTGATGAACAAATATGCTGTTCATACTGTCCCGACTTTCAATTCTCCCCACATCCATTTTGCTATCCCTCAGCAGGGGAACTCTTTAGGTTTATTTATTATTGAAATAATTACATCTGAAGATTTTAAATTCTGAAATTCTCTCTCTGACCAGCCTCCCTACCATTCACTTATTCACAATGAATTTGGGATTAGATTCTGACCTCTCCATTTTCCTGGTCCATGTCCTCTGATCTGGACCCATTTGCCTTTAAATAAGCACTTTCAGTCACCCATTGAAATGACACAGTCTATTTCATTCTAAGATCCCATAGTCACTTGAATGCAAAAAAACCCACAAAAGACCAAAAAATCCTATCCACTGTCAACTTTATCAGCTTATCTGAGGCCAGTAAGTAAGCATTGCTGGGGAAAACCAAAAAGCCCTTCCAAGTTGATCCCTATGTTATTCTTTTTTAGTCGTTTGTTGAGCCCTCTCTGATGTTAATATTGCCCTCTTTGCTGGTTATTTCTATTTTTGCCTGCAAATCAGTGAGGGTCTTCAACTTTTTAAGAATATATTCATATTCAACCTATTTTGCTTTCTTTTCCTTTTTCACATCCATAAAGAATACTCTATTGGCTGCCCCACCTTTTCATTTTTGTTCACTCCCTAAAATTATTATTTGTGCCCATGCAGAAAAGAGTTAACATAGCAAGCCAGAGGTCTTTAGAAGAGACTGCTTGTAGAGCTCACCCTTGGCTGGAGCTTGGGAACCTGACTTGTGAAAAGTCCTCTGCTTTTTGGAGGACACTGTTTTGCCTGCTAGGGACACTTAAATACCTGCTTTCCTTCTGGGAGCCTGGAAGTTTGTTATGCCTGGTCTTTGTGCTTGTATGACCTGCCCCTAATAAAAAACCTTGTACTCTTAGTCTGTAGTAGGTTTCCCTGAGCAGAAACTACATAGCACATAGGAAGCCTGTGTATCCATGTGATGTGTCTTTTTCCCTTGCTGACTTCATTGTATATCCTTTCTCTATAAAATCAACTTTAGCCTCTGAGTCTTGCAAGTCCTTCTGGTATATCACTTAATGTGCAGGTGGTTGTGGGACTTCTGAAAGAGTCCTTCCTTTCCACCCTCCATTCAAACTGAGCTCAAAAGGTCGATGTATTCATTAAACCTTAGTAATCTTTCCCTACTCCATAACACCTGTTGACAATATTTATGCTTTAAAAAATCTTCTTCCTTGGCATTCATTAAGATAGCCCTACTCTTGCCCTTCTCATACCTCATTTGGCATTTATTGAATGCCTATATATGCAAGGCATTGTGTTAGGTATGCATCAGTGAGTGAAACAGTCATGGTGCAGCATATGTTCTAGTGAGAGAAGAAAAGCAAATGGTACAAGCTGAGAAAAGCACTGTGTAATAAGTAAAAGGGGATATGCAATTCGGTAGGGTGGCCTGTGCAGAGGGCTTTAAAGCAGGAAAGTCTAGTAAAGAACCAGAAGCAATGTATTATGGCAGGGAACGCCATGTGTAAATGCTTAGAAAAACAACTTGGCTTCTTCTAGGAACTGAAAAGAAGCCTAGGGTGGCTGGAGCACCACGAGACCAAAGTGTGGAGATGAGACTGGAGGGCAGCAAGATCAGTTAGAGAGGTTTGGAGGTCATGTTTAGAACTTTAAATTTTAGGAGCAATGAGAAGCCAAGTGACACAGATACCCTTTAAAAATATCATTCTTTTTGGATTAGAGAGGTATAAAAAGGAGGAGAAAGCCTAGTCAGGAGATTACTACAATGTAGTAATCTACATTGGTGTAGTGAAAGACAGTGGTGACCTAGGTCTGAGTGGGGACTGGGGAGATGGAAGAAGCAAGGGACTTTGAAATACAGAGTTCTGCAAGATTGTAATTTGAATGATCTTCTCACCCCTTTGGTGATTACCTCAACTCCCACATCTTTAAATACATCTCTGTGTGGAAGACTCTAACCCTATGACCTTACCTGAGTCACAGGGTTATGAGTCACTGTTTCACATTTCAAAGGAATAATGATTACATTTCAGAAACCTAAATAGTTCTGGAGCCATAATGCCTCTGTTACTTACAATCAGTGTGATCTCAGACATGTTATTTCACTTCTCAGTTTCCTCATTTGCAAAATACAAATAGTAGGTTAATGCAGTACCTACCTCATAAGTTGTCTATAAATGAGTTAATAGACAACACAATTTGGGGTACTAGCCTCCATTTGTCCCAAGAGGAAATGCCTTCAACACCTAGTCTAGCTCTTTCTCCTGACATACCCATTTCTGTTAATGGCTCTAAAGATTCCAAATCACAGTCACATTTGACTCCTTGTTCTCAATTCCCTTGCCACAATGCAAGTAGAAACCTAAAATTAGAGACTGCTATTAAGTACTGTTTTTACTTCCATCTGCATATAAAAGTTATAGTTTTGTTTGTTCATCAAAAAACATTAAAATCTATACTTGCTATGAGAGCCAAGCAGTTATACTAGGTTCCTATTAAATTCTAATCTTTTGATCTTCAGATGCAATTTTTGCCTTTTAATCTAAAAGGGACTATATCTGAAGTTTATCAACAATCTGTTGATAAATGCAGAGAAATCTCTCTAATAAAAATGGAATTTCAAAAGCAAACAAATAGTAAGCAAAACAAATAGGACCAATGAAAAATATCTAAGCACGCTTTACTATGTCAAAATTACTGACCTTACCAGTTCAACTGTATAGACAAAAAGGGTTCAGGGGCAGGGATATCACAGCTGTAGCTTGAGGAAAACAATGCAAGCTATCCATCCCAAGGCTAACCGGAGTATTAGTTAATTCTGCCTGTCTTCCAGAACTACAGGTTTATGCTTTTTGAAAGTTACTAAAATAATAGGTGGCATCTATTAATAGTGCACTTATTTAGGTTCTGAAATTGAGTATCGAATATTAAATAATTGACTTCTGAAGTTGTTCCTTTTCATGGAAATTTAATGATAATTGGTTTTGGAGATTATTTTCTCTTCTGGGTCTATAGGGTTTAAATTCTGCAGACATCAACAACTGACAGAGGATGAGGCAGCTACATAGAGAATCACAACATTAAGCTACAGATAACCACAGGCACGGGCCTGGCCCTTAAGGCATACAACGATGCACAAAACATGGATGATACCAAAGAATTTATTGTAAATGTAGTGGCAAATACACTGAGAATAATCATCATTAAAAAGGAACTAGAAAATTACACATGTTTAAAGTATGTGCTTTTCCCCCACCACCTTTAAGTTAATGGCTAGTACCAACATTTTTAAGTCATGAAATACTTAATGTGATGGTCCATTTTCAGATAATTTCATGACTCTATCTTCACCTGAATTTTTAAAGTGGTTGACCATGAATTTCAATTTCAGTTATTCTCTGTTTTTATCAATTCCGTAATGATCTGCAGAATCTTGTCATCTGAGTGGAAGAAAAAAAAAATGCCACAAATAAATGCAACATTGTCTAATTTTCCAATGTATACACATGTAAACGAGAGGTATACATCACTAGAAGATTTTTTTTTTACATTAGAATACAGAATTAACAGCAGTAATATTGTCTATAAAATATTTTTTGCCCCACATAGATTTTAATTATTGCTGTAGGTTATGTTATACTTACTTTGACAGAAGTTAACGTTTTGAAAAAAGATAATATTTGTATAGGCTAAAGCCCAAAGAGGTAATATGCTAGGAACTGTTACTTCTTTATAAGGAATTACAAATTTTATTCTATAAAAATTCCTTGAAGGAAGTAAGTTTCTCAGCTTTTTAACTTGGCTGAAATATACGGAAGGCTCTACTGACTCTTCAGCGTTCCTCAGAGTATAGCAGAATTTCCAAAGTATGAGCAAGGAATAAAGAACTGTTACCAGTTTCTCCATGTTTAGTCCAAAGGAAACAAAAAATTCTAACAAGGAAGTGCTCTTGGAGAGGTGTCAATGGGGAAGTGACAGACCTCTCTATACAACAAAGAAATCAAATACCAATTATTTCACAAACAGAGCAACAGGCTGCATTATTTGCTAAAGGGGTTTTGTTAACAACTGCTTCTACTTAATCATTACTCTGAAACTGTGATTTCCTAGGAGCCTCATAACCACTCTTTAGATAGTTGTAATTATCCGGGCTGCAAAACTGAAATTCTACATTTACATTAGATACTCAGAGAATGGGCTGGCTTTCAATGGTTGCAGTGGCATTAGAAACAACAATAACAAAAAAGTTCGAGGGAGGGGAAAAAGAGAAGTCGTCTGTGAAACTGGAACAATGGCAGGTCTAGAAACAATGTTTTTATTTTTTATTTTTTAAGAGATGGGGTCTTAGGCCAGGCACGGTGGCTCACGCCTGCAATCCTAGCACTTTGGGAGGCCGAGGTGGGTGGATCACGAGGTCAGGAGTTCGAGACCAGTCTGGCCAACATAGTGAAACCCCGTCTCTACTAAAAATACAAAAAATTAGCTGGTGTGGTGGTGTGCACCTGCAATCCCAGCTGCTCAGGAGGCTGAGGCAGGAGAATCGCATAAACTTGGGAGGTGGAGGTTGCAGTGAGCTGAGATCACACCACTGCACTCCAGCTGGGGTGACAGTGTGAGATTCCATCTCAGAAAAAAAAAAAAAAGAGAGAGATGGGATTTCACTCTCGCCTAGGCTGGAATGCAGTGGTGTGATCACAGCTTATTGCAGCTCTGAACTCCTGGGCTCAAGTCATCTTCCCATCTCAGCCCTCTGAGTAGCTGGGATTACAGGCGCAAGCCACTATACCTGGCTCTAAGAACCATGATTTTTTTAAATTGAGGAAAACAGAGTAAATAAACTATAAGAGTAAGTTCAGTTACTTCTTTTTCAAATGTTTGGCATTCTATCACAACTTTTCATTATAAATCCAAGAGAGGGCAATAACATATTTCATCCTTCCTCCCAAGTCAAAAGTAAACATTATGCCCAATGGTAAGTTCTGCTCTCTTTTATCGTAAAGGGAAACACTGATATCATTCCAAAAATTCATTTTGCTTAAAAGTTGAGGTTCAATATATACTTTATGAAATGTAATTATTTCTAATGACACAGCTGTAATGCACAAAGCTCCCTCAGAAAAGAGCCCACATGTCTTAATATAATGTTAGGACTTACCTGTTTCCAGCAATATAGGAAAATTAATACATTTTACTGCTTATGCATTCACATTTAGTTATACAAATAAACACAGAGTATGAGGCTTCATGGTAGCAGAACTAGATCAGTAGCTCCCCCAACTTGCCTGACTGTTGAGAATAAACTGGGGATACTCTGTTCAGTACAATCATACTGAAGTCACTGATCAATTCTTTTTTTTTTTTTTTTTTTTTTTTTGAGACGGAGTTTCGCTCTTGTTACCCAGGCTGGAGTGCAATGGTGCGATCTCGGCTCACTGCAACCTCTGCCTCCTGGGTTCAGGCAATTCTCCTGCCTCAGCCTCCTGAGTAGCTGGGATTATAGGCACGCACCACCATGCCCAGCTAATTTTTTTGTATTTTTAGTAGAGACGGGGTTTCACCATGTTGACCAGGTTGGTCTCGATCTCTCGACCTCGTGATCCACCCGCCTCGGCCTCCCAAAGTGCTGGGATTACAGGCTTGAGCCACCGCGCCCGGCCAGTGATCAATTCTTAACATTAAAAGGACAACCAAATTTAAGTGCTCCCTGATGTGATGCAATGGGAAGAATATAGCACCAACTAGAAAGTATTAATTTCCTCAAAACTTGATTCTAATCATACCTCCAAATACAACTACCAGTTTATAGGATATACAGGAAATAGAGTACATGTTAGATCACGAGTATGCAGCTAACCAAACCCTAAATGTGGGACATTCTACCAGAAAAAGAACCCAGTTTATTAAAAATAATTAACTGCATTTAAAAAGGGGATAGTCCTAGAGGGGAAGTGTTACAGAGTAAAAGAATTTAAAAATAATATAGCCACAGGCCTCTCGCACAGAGATCAGTATGTCTAGGGTAGGTCTTTAGACCCTGTATTCTTTGCAACTGCCAGGATGATTTTGATGATTTGGCATGTTTGAGAAACACTGCAGTGGGCAAACTGCAAACTCAGGAGTTCATTTCAGATTTATCTCTTATTTTTTGATATGAAGTCTTGCTCTGTCACCCAGAGTGGAGTATAGATACTTGCCCTAGCCTCCCAAGTAGCTGGGACAACAGGCGCATGCCACCAGGCCTGGCTAATTTTTTTTTTAATTGTTTGTAGAGATGGCGTCTCCCTACGTTACCCAGGTTGGTCTTGAACTCCTGGCCTCAAGTGATCCTCCTGCCTCAGCCTCCCAAAGTGGTGGGCTTACAGGCAGAGTCACCATGCCCAGCTCATTTCAGATTTCTGTTGAAGGAGAATGTATTTATTTTATACAGAGAAACAGCTCTGCATTTGAAAGAAAAACATGGTGGAAAAACCATGCTGAAATAAACCTGACAGAAAGTCCCTAAATCATACACACACATATACAAATACATACATGGGAGTGTGTATATATACATATATTTCTTAGAGATAGAGAAATGTTGTCCAGGCTGGACTTTAACTCCTGGGGCAAGCAATCTTCCCACCTCAGCCTTCCAGGTATAGGCCACCATGCTTGACTTATTAGTTTTTTTTCATAATAGCTATGTCACCAGTTTACTAAAATGTCAATAAGTAGCAAAGTTTATTTTGCTCAGTTTTATTAACCTTTTTTTCTATGAAATGGCTAGAAGTTTAGAAATGAAGTTTAAAAGAGACAGGAATAAACTAAACCTTAGGAGGATAATTAGGTTGTGAATAATCACTAATTGAGGTTGATGGAATTCAGCATAACATAGATGGAATCTTTAAGATTTCAGTATGCTGGCTGGGTGCCGTGACTCACACCTATAATCCTAGCACTTTGGGAGGCTGAGGCCGGTGGATCACGAGGTCAAGAAATCGAGACCATCCTGGCCAATATGGTGAAATCCCATCTCTACTAAAAATACAAAAAATTAGCCGGGCGTGGTGGCACATGCCTGTAATCCCAGCTACCTGAAAGGCTGAGGCAGGAGAATCACTTGAACCCAGGAGGCAGAGGTTGCGGTGAGCTGAGAATGCGCCATTGCATTCCAGCCTGGGCAACAAGAGTAAAACTCTGTCTCAAAAAAAAAAAACAAAACCAAAAACAAAAAAAGATTTCAGTGTGCTTTAGTATATTCCAATGTTACCAAAAAAAAAAAAACAATGATTTGTAGAATATTTCAGATTTTCTCTTAGAAGGTTGTTTTTTTTTTTTGAGGCAGTTTCACTTTTGTGTCCCAGGCTGGAGTGCAATGGCATAATCTCGGCTTACTGTAACCTCTGCTCCCAGGTTCAAGCAATTCTCCTGCCTTAGCCTCCTGAGCAGCTGGGATTACAGGTGCCTGCCATCAGGCCCCAGCTGATTTTTTAAATATATTTAGTAGAGACAGGGTTTCACCATGTTGGCCAGGCTGGTCTTGAACTCCTGACCTCAGGTGATCTGCCTGCCTTGGCCTCCCAAAGTGCTAGTATTATAGGCATGAGCCACCACGCCCGGCCTCTTAGAAAGTTTTTCCATGCATTAATACATAGGTATGTATACCTATGCATGTATGTGTATATGTATGTGAATATATGTACCTATATATGTATGTGTATACTCTTTCACTTACAGTAAAGCAAACACTTACTTTCAAGGGACATCTTTGGATTTTCCAGCTTTTTTCTTAAAACAGAATCAATAAGAACTCTCAGCTGCTTGAAAATGACAGCTATCTTTACAGGGGCCTGTTAAGAGGAGATGAAAAAATGGACAAAATCAATCCAGGGCAGTGTGCATATGTTTAAGTAAATCAAGGTAAGCATATAAACCTTACAGTCTGCCTTAGCACGTCTTGCTTTTAATGGAAAACACAATGGGAAAAATACAAAATTATTTCTGCTAGCTAAGCATGCAAACCTCTCAGTTTCCTTATGAAGTCTGATAATTCTTCCCAAAATAAGGCAACTATTACTCCAATAATTGTTTTCTTCTCTATTTATATCAACTCTGTGGAAGTTAAGACTACAGTTTCCGGGAGGGAAATTTTTTAAACAGCTTTATTGAGACATAACTTACCATAAAAAACTCACTCATTTACACTAATTTCAATAGCTTTTAGTAAATGTATAGAGTTGTGCAACCATCACAATCCAGTTATAAAACATTTCCACCTCCCCAGCTTCTTTGCATAAACTGCATATTATTGTTAGCTGCATTTAAAATTCACCTCTCATTCCTAGACAAACAGCTATCATGGAATAACCTAACAGAATGTAATAAGTTTGCTTCGTTTAAGCTGGTTAATCTTGATGAGAGTACAGAGAGATAGATAAAACTTATTGCCAGAAAGGAGAAGACGGCATCTACAAGCCAAGGAGACAGGCCGCAGATGGAATCAGTCCTGCCAACATCTTGAGCCCAGACTTCTATCCTTCAGAATTTGTTGTTTTAGCTCCCCGCCGCAAAAAAAAAAAAAAAAAAAAAAAAAAAAAAAAAAAAAAACTTACTGCCAGAAATAAGCATGGTTGGTCTAATTTTTCCAGAGAAGAATTCAACAGTATGAATTATAAACTATGAATCTGTTTGGTCTTTTATTCCTTTTTATTCCACAATACAGTGGAATGAGAATAAATTTGGGTATCAAACAGTCCTATATTTGAATCTTGCTCTGTCAATAACAATCCATGTAAATCTTGGGAAAATTATTTAATTTCTCACTGTGTTTGAGTCTTTATTTATATAAAAGAAACTACAGAAATTATCTAACAAGGTTGTTAGGATAGTAATTAGGGAAAAGCCATATAAAGTTACCTACTGAAAATGAGTGAGTTTTTTTATAAAGTTAACTACTGAAGTACCCAACACATAGATAGAAAGCTAGAATTGCTGTTAGTAATAAATAGAATTTGTAATAGCAATATAACTTGATTTTCAAATTTATAGATTTAAAACCACAGAGGCAAGATAAAATAAGGAATTCTTCTACTTTAAGTCATATTTTAGGAAGAAATTATGTGAACTCCAATAAAATTTTAAAAAGTGTACCTCAATGGAACTGGAAGTTGAAAAACTTTAATAATAAAATCAGTTGTACTATGTACCTGAAAATAGATCCAGCCATCAATAGAAAGAAGACGTTCTCGGTGTTGAACTTCTATATCACCACCAAAAAGTAAAACTGGAAAAGGGGTTATTAGGGTAGTTTCTCTCAAATACACTCTGGCATACCTTATCTAGATGGGAAAAAGGGAGGAATAACTTCAAAATACAGAAATAGAAGGAAGTCATTTATCTTTTTCAAGTAAGCATTTTTCTACAATTAGTTTAACACTACATTTTAAGCCAAGAGTTTTTGTAAAGCCATGTTTTCATTTTCTTATGTGTATAATTTATCAATTTTATAATAATTACTGTTACCACCTGTGTATTTATACTATTAAAAGGCATTTTAAATATTATTTCTAAGGCTGAGTTATATACTTTGAACATAAAGGAAACTAGGTACAAGCAATTTTATAATGCTAATGATCTTGAATAATTAATGTTAAAATTATGATTAATTTTCAGTTTCTGGTTCCTAGACCAATATTCAGCTATGGGCACCAACCAGCAATTTCTCATGTTTTGCATTTAAGTTTGATAAATGTTGAGAGTTATTCAAACCAGTGATTGAAATAATGGATCTTTATTACTTTAAAGGTCAAGAAACAAAATGGAGGCACTCTTTGTAAAGGGAGAAGAAATATGTTTCAATTTTTTATGTTCCCTTTTTCTTCTCATACTGCCTTAAAAATGTGTGAATATAAGGTAGGTAACAAAAACCCAAAATATGAAGAGAAAATGCCAACCTAACCTTCACAATATGTTAAAAGATAAGTGGTGGGAGAGGATGTGGAGAAATAGAACACTTTTATACTGTTGGTGGGAGCGTAAATTAGTTCAACCAATGTGGAAGACAGTGTGGTGCTTCCTCAAGGACCTAGAAATAGAAATTCCATTTGACCCAGCAATCCCATTACTGGGTATATTCCCAAAGGATTATAAATCATTCTATTATAAAGACACATGCACACGTATGTTTACTGTGGCACTGTTTACAATAATAGCAAAGACTTGGAACCAACTCAAATGCCCATCAATGAGAGACTAGACAAGGAAAATGTGGCACATATACACCATAGAATACTATGCAGCCATAAAAAAGAATGAGTTCATGTCCCTTGCAGGGACATGGATAAAATAGAAACCATCATTCTGAGGACACTGACACAAGAACAAAAAACCAAACACCTCATGTTCTCACTCATAAGTGGGTGTTGAACAATGAGAACACATGGACACAGGGAGGGGAGCATCACACAATGGGGTCTGTTGGGAGGGTGCCAAGGGAGGGACAGCTAGGGGGGAGGGATAACATGGGGAGAAATGCCAGATGTAGGTGACGGGGGAAGGAGGCAGCAAACCACATTGCCACGGGTGCACCTATGCAACAATCCTGCATGATCTGCACATGTATCCCAGAACCTAAAGTACAATTAAAAAAAAAAAAGAAAATGCAGTGGTCATGCAGCTCCAATTCAAAAGGTTGACTGTTTTCATTGTAATCTATAAATATTTGCTATTAAATAATCTTTGGTGATATTGTGACCAAAACTTGCAAATCATCCACAGTTCTAATACACCATCCAACATCCCTTTATATGGGAACAGCACATACAACTTGTTTTTTATTCCCTTCTGAGACAGCACCTTTTAATGAAATACTCAGGGACTGATACATTATTAAGCAACATCGATTTGCTATTACTGCCTTTACTTCAAGTAAAAGAGATGATAGGCAGAGTAGAAACCTTACTATTTTTTTTTTTTTGAAGAGAAAATAGCATTTTTTATTTGAGAAGCTATGTGCATCTTGATTTCAAATATTAACAAAAATGAATAACTTCAATTTGTGAAGCAAATAAAATACCTGTTAGGGCATCGTAACTTGTTATGAATGACTTCTAGAATAATGTTCTGAATACTGGAATTTAAGCATGAGTACTTTACCTTCTCCTGGTATAAGAGCCATCCATGAGTTTGCAAATCTCGATTTACTGAGGATGGATGTACTTGTGCTTTGCCTTGGGCTGTCTCCACAATGCAGGCCAGTTTTTCTGTAACATCCACTGACTTAGTATAGATTATTTTCCCCACATTGTCATACAGTCCAGCCACCAGTACAGCTTTAAGAAGGGCAATTTCTTGGAAAGAGAGGGTCTGTGAGGCTCTGTTTCCTTCCCAGCTGGTAGAAGTTGTGGAAGATGAAAATCCTGCTGCCTTAACCAACTTTATTAACTCCTGCTTTACATCCTGGATTGGTTTATGTTAAAAACAGAAATAATCAAAGGTGATTAGAGAAATTTCCAAATAACATTGTAATTTATATTACTGCTTCCAATAAAAATTGACAGGATACTAATGATTATTTAGCTAACTATAGCCCAAATTACCTTACGGAAGAAAAAAAAAGATACTGGAAAGTCAAGAACTAAAATCAGCTATTCACTCCACCCTAAGACTTTAGATGTCTTAAAACATAAAAATGTCTAAAATTTGAGCTCAAGAAAAATGTGTCTGAACACATTTTCATTCACAACATCTACTTCCACAGTAGCTCTCCTTTTTCTCTGGAGATTTTTACTCAATGAGGATGGTCAACACAGAAATAATTGACAGAGAAATCTTGATCCTAGACTGCAAAGTACCTTCTTCATTTGTCTCTGGAACTTGAACTACTGGGCTCAAGCAATCTTCCCACCTTGGCTTCCTGCAAAGCTGGGACTACAGGCATGTGTATCATGCTCACTTAATGTTTTTATTTTTGGTAGAGATGGTGTCTCACTATGTTGCCCAGGCTGGTGTCAAACACTTGGCCTGAAGCCAACGTCCTGCTTCTGCCTCTCAAACCACTGAGATTATAGGCATTAGCCACTCTTTTTAATCATTTCTTGAACATATTATGATTATTAAATATTATTTTAAATCACTGTATAATACATACAAGTTACTTGCTGGAAGAAACAAGCAAGTACAATCACAAACATACTAATTCAATAAATGTTTTTTTTTTTTTTTTTGAGACAGAGTTTCACTCTTGTTACCCAGGCTGGAGTGCAATGGCGCGATCTCGGCTCACTGCAACCTCCGCCTCCTGGGTTCAGGCAATTCTCCTGCCTCAACCTCCTGAGTAGCTGGGATTACAGGCATGCGCCACCATGCCCAGCTAATGTTTTGTATTTTTAGTAGAGATGGGGTTTCACCATATTGACCAGGATGGTCTTGATCTCTTGACCTTGTGATCCACCCGCCTCAGCCTCCCAAAGTCCTGGGATTACAGGCTTGAGCCACCGCACCTGGCCAATAAATGTTTATTAAACCCTTACTATGTGTCAAGTATTTTCCTAGGCATTCTTTTTTCCAAAATAAACTTATTATAGTTATCCATGACTCTGAGTGAGAGACCTATGTTAAGAATTACCTCTAGGGTTAACAGTGATGTTCTATTAAGAAAGTTCCTCCGGCAATATGTGATTTCAGAACGATAGCCTCCTTCTTGTCTTGCTTTCTTCCATCTAGATAAATAAAATGTTAATTAATGAATAAAGTTCACCATGTTCTCTTTCCAAACTCTTTTTCTGAGCCAGTAACCAAAGTAAAATTTAATTAAATTATAATTTAAAAAGAAGTGGGATCTTGCTTGTTGTAGCAACCACCAATTATATATAAGAATATTAACATTAACAGATCTGTTAACAGTATTTGAACAGATATTTTCTGTTTAACAGTAAATTACTAAGTTACTTCAAATGTGAGTTAATATACATATGACACCAAATATATTATTCTTAAGTTTTAGGAAGGATTATAAAGCACACGAATCTCTAATGTAATTATACCTTGACAGATGAAATAACTAAAAATAAATTTAAATCTGAGATGCACATTTTAATGAGTCAAAGGTAATATTTTGTAAAGTAAATAACCTCAGGTAATTGGCTTATTGATAACAGCTAGATTATGTGTTTACCCTAGATATGCATTGTAGATCGTCAGGTGGTCTGAATCCGCCACAGCCAAAGCTGATTTTGCAAGATCTGCTTCGTCTTTTCGACCAATTGGTGTGGTAAAAGGAGACTTCTCTGTCATAACTGCAGCTAGTGTTGCCTATCCATAAATGACAAAACAATTTATCATTAAAGAGCTATCCAGTGAAAGTTAACTTATAAAAGAAAGCCAATCATAAAACAATCATACTTTAAGTTGCCCTTTTCAATACTTTTACCATGTTTTACTTTAGCTAACTGTATTTTCATTTTAAATAGTTATTTTTTGTTTCATTTTAAGGAATTTCAAAAATATATCCCTTTACTTTTATGCCCTTTCTGTGAGGTAAGGAGGTAATTATCACCAGAATCAGATTTAAAAAAACTGAACATTTGTATAAATAATTTATAGTCTGTCATACAGTTAGAAGCAATCTTGGAATCATAACTCAGTTATCTTGACTCCAAGACTGCTGAATTTCCACTCTCAGTCTGCAATGATCTTTAAAAATAATCGGGACTACATAACAATCCATTTGTTGTTGTAGGTTTTCAGATAAACTACCATGGGTATTTAATTCTGATAAATATCTATTTTGAATACTAAAGAGAGACTAGAGTAATAAGTCACATTTTCTTCATTCTGTTTTTATTTTTATTTTTGGATTTTTTAGAGACAGGATATTGTTCTGTTGCTTAGGCCGGGGTGCAGTGGCAATCATTAGCTCACTGCCCCTTCCTACTCCTAGGCTCTAGCAATCCTCCTACCTCAGCCTCCTGAATAGCTGGGTCTAAAGGGGTGTACCACCATGGCTGGCTAATTTTTTTATCTTAAATTTTGCAGAATCAAGGTCTCACTAAGTTGCCCAGGCTTCCATTCTGTTTTTAAATAGCCTTTATTGGTAATCCCAGAAAAGGCCATAGCTTGATAAAGTTGCAAAGTTGGAATGGCACAGCAAGCATATGTGCCCAGAGACTCCGAAAGATGCACAGAATTTAATTCTGAGATAATTTGAGAAAAGAGAACTCTGCTAATTATTGGCTCAGAGAGCCCAGAAAAGGGAAGAAAAAAGTTTTTGATTTTACTTTGTTCAAAGTCGGTAGTATTCAAAGCTTCCTAAAAATCATCCACTACATATTCCATTAAATATTTCAAGTGGGTTGAAAACGAAAGTTTAGACAAGCCAAAATCACTCACAAAATAGTACCTACAGTAAACTTAAGTAAATGGATGAACAGATTTTCAAGTATATAAATATAAAAAGTTAAATATTATATTTAAAAATTCTTATCCAACCTGGCCAACATGGAGAAACCCCATCTCTATTAAAAATGCAAAAATTAGCCAGGTGTGGTGGCACGCACCTGTAATACCAGCTACTTGGGAGGCTGAGGCATCAATCCCTTGAACCCAGGAGGTGGAGGTTGCAGTGAGCCTAGATTGCGTCACTGCACTCCAGCCTGGGCAACAGTGCCAGATCCTGTCTCAAAAAAAAAAAAAATTTCTTATCAAGCATTCAGGCCCTCTGGGTTTTAATGTTAGCATAGACATTCTATTTAAAAATTTTTTTTAATTAAAAATTGTTTTTAATTTTTAATTAAACTTGTAATTTCCTAGTCAAAGGATATTTAAAGTAAAGTAGCAGCAGCATTGTTTGATTTACCACTGGGTCAAGGCAGCCAAATATGGCACCAAAAATAAGCATCTTGCCAATCTTGACATTCACAGGTAAAGCTGCAAGGTGTTGGCCCAACGGAGTCAGTTTAGGCTCATTTAGTTCACAGGCTCCAATTCTTCGGAGCAAATTCATTGCATTGCTGATCACTTGGAGCTGAGGAGGATCTAAGGCTTTGGAGAGGAAATCTTCAGGAGAACCAAGATTACATTTCTGCAGATTAAAAAAGTAATAAAATTGGTATGAAATAAAAGAATTAACACTACCCAATGAGATGGTATTGGAACTAGTCTGACTTCAGTAAAATGTGTAAGTAGGGCTATCCTGTTATTTTTCTCACAATGGGGGTCAGAGGAGTGGTGGGGAAGACTGTATGAGTGTATGTGTGTGTTTGGGTGGGGAAGGAATAAGGATTAGGTTTTCCAGTCTACATTTTTAGTTTCTTCATTCCTGATTTTGACAGAGTCAAAAATCTAAGAACTGAAGGATATTATAGGTCTTTCAGTCTAAGAAGACCTTCATCTAGGTCAGGGTTTCTCAGTCTCAGTACTACTGATATTTTGGCCTGAATGATTCTTTGTTTCAGGGAGTTGCCCTGTACACTGTCAGATGTTTAGGCGCATCCCATATCTTTACCTACTAGATACCATTTACCCTCCCTGTCCAACTATGACAACCAAAAATATCTCCTGACATTGCCCAATGTCCCCTGGTAGGCAACAGTGCCCCCAGTTGAGAACTATTAGTCTAGGTTATGAGGCTGTATATTCATCTATAAAGTTTAAGTGTCAGGCAAAATCAAAACACGTGGATTTACTTAGATGGATAAGGGCATGTATTAAGGAAGATTTAAAAAGTTGAAAATCTAAAGCAATATAAGGTAAGTTTACATGTTCATTTTTTTCTTTTCTAGAAAGGGGCAAAGAAAAATCCATCCAAGTTCCCTTGAGATTACCATAATATGAAGGCATAATTCCTCCAAAGGTACACGTAAGATTTCAGGAACAGAATAATCCATAAAGCCTTCAAATCTGAAAAATAAAGTAATACTAAATACCTATTAACAGAAATGTCACAGAGTACAAGCTTATATGTTTTACATTTCCAATGCTATGCCATACCTTTCTCTTGTGTACATTCGGAAGCAGAAGCCATCTCTGACCCGCCCAGCTCTTCCCTGGCGCTGTAAAGCACTGGCTTTACTGACAAACGTCTCAACCAAAGAACTCATCTGACTGCTTTCATGGTACCTGAAGAAATGTTTTAGGAGAGAATATGTAGATAATTGACTTAAGTCAAAATTGGAAAAGCTGAATTTGACTCTTATAATTAAGTTAAACAGGCTTAAAAAGTCCATTAGTGTGGACCAATAGTTCTTAAATTATGCTTCATATTTAAATTATTTAGTAACATTGCATATAAATCTCATACTACAAATTAAAAGTCTGGCAAAAGCTAAACAAATTGTTTAACTTATCCTTTCTCATACTAATCTGATCACAGAATCTTTCTTAAATTTAGAAGAATACTTACACAAGAATTATTTGAAATCTTTTGAGAAGTGTTACTGTGAATATTACAATTCAACATACCTTTCACAATGCAGTTAAACCCTGAAAACATTTTCTCTGAAGGTATAATTCAAAGAATCAAGAATCTACTTTCTATTGACTAGTGACAGTCTCTTGCAAATATTACTATGGTTTCCTAAAACAGGGGATAGTGTATATAGACTACAATAAGCTACTAAAGGTGGTCTGTCCTAGTTATGCAATATAAACATTATTTATATAGTAGTAATCTTTTTGTTGAAGAGTCAGTTACAGTTACCTATTATGTTCCAGTTACTGAACTAGGCACTTTGAGTTATGAAATTTTCATTTTACCCATTTACAAATGAGGAAACTTATGATTAGAGAGCTTATATTACTTGCTCAAGAAATTTAAATTCAGCTCTTACTTCAAAAGCCAAAATGCTTTTTGTTAAATGTTTTACAAATAAAAGAATCTATAAACATTTATGTTCTGAAAATTTTTCTCAGCACTTTTCTAAAAGTAGCAGTATACTGGTATTACTTAAGGGAAAACCCATGACATGAAATTCTGACATTTACTCTCAGATATTTTAAAGTTTCCTATAGTTTCTCTAAGGCTTTTTGCTTTGGACAGAACTAGGACATTTAGGATTTTCCCTGAATGATTTTAGGATTTCTCCCAAGAATTCAAGAGCCCCAAACTCTTTCCAGGTTAGAAATGTTTTGATTTGGGAAATTCAGACTTACTTATTTTCTTTTGTTCTTCCAGTATCAATTACAAATACAACATCTGGAATAGTGATGCCTGTCTCTGCAATATTTGTTGCTAAAACAATCTGAAAATAAATAAAAAGCTTAAAACATTTAGACTACTTTCAGCAATATACCATCATTTAAATTTCTTAAGATAGTTTGAGCTCATGAAATTTAAAAACTGAATTTCAATTTCAGTCACAAAAATTTACATTCTATTTGCTATTATTTTATAATTTTAATTTACCGTAGTTTTGTCAGCTTAGCTTACTAATTCAACTAAATAGAAAATATAAATTTTTATTCCAACAAAAATACCACTCCCCTAATTCTAGTCAATCATCTTAAAAATGACATAAGTAGGGGACCAGGCACAGTGGCTCATGCCTGTAATCCCAGTACTTCGGGAGGCTGAGGTGGGCAGATCACCTGTGGTCAGGAGTTCAAGACCAGCCTGGCCAACATGGCAAAACTAAAACCCTGCCTCCCAAAATCCTATCTCTACTAAAAATACAAAAATCAGCCGGGTATGGTGGCAGATGTATGTAATCCCAGCTATTTGGGAGGCTGGGGCAGAAGAATTGCTGGAACCCAGGAGGCGGAGGTTGCAGTGAGCTGAGATCACACCACTGCACTCCAGCCAGGCCAACAAGAGCAAGAAACTCCATCTCAAAAAAAAAAAAAAAAAGACATAAGTAGAATGGGAAAGTGGACAGAGAATGGAGACAGCTTAGCATAACCCTTCAAAATTATTAGAAAAAAAAAATCATATTAATGTTGTTATCCTGGCTCTGTTAATTATTAGCTTTGTGACCTACCTAATGGTTTATGTACTATAAAAATTATCAGAGAGGATCTGCCTAGAGAACAGTGAGAATACTCTAAGGATTTAAATATCCAGTCTCACATAACGTAAATATTCAAATGCTTGAATTGTAACACTGGGTTCACTTTGATGATGGTAAGCTGCAGAACACTTGGAGTTGGCAATGTGCTATAAGGCACTTAATGTTAACAATTGTCTTTAGTGATAAAAAGTTATACTGCCCTCATGAAATACTCTCAGATAATAACATATAAATTTGCTGTACTAAATTTTACCTTCCTGACTCCTGGAGGAGGAAGTGTGAATGCTGCAGCTTGATCTTGGGTTGAAAGAATAGAATGCAGAGCTATCACTCTATATCTGAAAGTTAAAATCATAGTTCTTAGCAAGAGTTTCTCTTTAGAAGACACTGCAAAGAATAACAAAATTTATTTGCATATAACAAGCAACTTTAAAGATTTTTTATTATGAAAAATTTAAACATATGCAAAAGCTTACAGAATTGTACAATGAAACCCCATATACATGCATCACAGAGAATATAAACAAATTATATGGATAGGATTAAATTTTTTAAAATGTTCTAATGTTGAAGTTTATATGGTTTACTACAGAAGTAATAAACTATATCGGACAGGCGTGGTGGCTCATGCCTGTAATCCCAACACTTTGGGAGGCTAAGGCAGGCAGATCACCTGAGGTCAGAAGTTTGAGACCACCCTGACCAACATGGTGAAACACCCTCTCTACTAAAAAAAATAAAAATAAATAAATATATATATATATATATAAAAATTAGCTGGGCATGGTGGTGGTTGCCTGTAATCCCAGCTACTTGGGAGGCTGAGGCAGGAGAATCACTTGAGCTTGGGAGGCGGAGGTTGCATTGAGGCAAAATTGTGCCAGTGCACTCCAGCCTGGGGGACAGAGCGAGACTCTGTCTCACAAAACAAAAATATATTAAAACATATAGTAAACAGCTGATTAAATATATATGGACATAAACTGCAGGTTTTTTTGGAGTTTTGCATGATTCAGCGGGTTAGCAGAAGAGAGTCACCATCTTACTTTTAACCACAGGATTCCCTCTACTTAATCATATCAAGAAGATGAAGGCGGCCGGACGCGGTGGCTCACGCCTGTAATCCCAGCACTTTGGGAGGCCGAGGTGGGTGGATCATGAGGTCAAGAGATCGAGACCATCCTGGTCAACATGGTGAAACCCCGTCTCTACTAAAAATACAAAAATTATGCCGGGTGTGGTGGCTTAAGCCTGTAATCCCAGCACTTTGGGAGGCCGAGGCGGGTGGATCACAAGGTCGAGTGATCGAGACCAACCTGGTCAACATGGTGAAACCCCGTCTCTACTAAAAATACCAAAAAATTAGCTGGGCATGGTGGCGCGTGCCTGTAATCCCAGCTACTCAGGAGGCTGAGGCAGGAGAATTGCCTGAACCCAGGAGGCGGAGGTTGCGGTGAGCCGAGATCACGCCATTGCACTCCAGCCTGGGTAACAAGAGCGAAACTCCCGTCTCAAAAAAAAAAAAAAAAATACAAAAATTAGCTGGGCATGGTGGCGCGTGCCTCTAATCCCAGCTACTCAGGAGGCTGAGGCAGGAGAACTGCCTGAACCCGGGAGGTGGAGGTTGCGGTGAGTCGAGATCGCGCCATTGCACTCCAGCCTGGGTAACAAGAGCGAAACTCCATCTCAAAAAAAAAAGATGATGAAGGCTACGGGCAGTGGATCACGCCTGTAATCCCAGCACTTTGGGAGGCTGAGGTGAGAAGTTTGCATGAGCCCAAGAGTTTGAGACCAGCCTAGGCAACAGAGGGAGACCCTGTCTCTCTCTACGAAAAAATTTTTTATAATTAGCTGGGCATAGTGGTGCATGCCTGTGGTCTCAGCTGCTCCGATGGCTGAAGTGGGAGGACTGCTTGAGCCCAGGAGCTTGAGGCTGAAGGTGCAATTACACCACTGCACTCCAGCCTGGGCAACAGAGAAAGAATCTGTCTCAAAAATAAAATAAAACAGAACAAATGCAGAATATAGTACCTAAAAATGTTTAGTAGATAATATGTTGTAATGGAAATGTTTAAAGAAAAAAAATCTTACTTCGCCACAGGTAATTTTAACTAAAGGTGAAGACTTTGAAGACTCTGATCAAAGATTTTAACGTACCATATATTTTCCTATTTTAAAACCACCAGGAATATAATGAAAATGTATAGTTACCGTTCAGAATAAAACCTTCTATCATTTGATAGAAGATCATACAACTGCTGAATATGAGCAAGCCCTGGTAAAAAGATCAATACTGCTCCTTCAATATTTCTGAATTGGGGACTTTTATCTGAAATTTAAAAAAAGATATAATATTCAAAATAAGGAGATAAGGAACAGCATATAAAATATTAATAAGACATCTCCAGCTAGTAGAAATATTTTATCAAGTCAAATAGAAATAGAAATTACCTAAATATGCAAGAAGTTCCAAAATGAGATCCAGGTTGATTTTATAAGGATTCATATATAGAATAGCATGCTGAGTACGGCTGCTGTACTTTTGGTAAAATGGATTTAAATCAGCATTTGCTCCAGTCTGAACAGGGATGTATTCCTAAAAGAAATCCAACCAGAGGGAGCTGAATAAAAATATTAAGTATTTTTATAAGACAAAGAAGGAAAAAAGGAGGTATTTTCATTCATTCAAATCTGTATTTTTCTCATTGTCACCATTACTATTTTGTTAAAATATAGGAAGAGTATTATTTTTAATAGTGGTAAGAGTATCAGAAAGTATCATCTTTCTCCTATAATTTAATGTCATCCAGCCCTTAGGTATAGAAAACCTTTTATCTTGGCATATATAAACTAAAAGAATTGTAGAAAAACATATTGTAATCATGTATGCATCAATCTGTGGCAACTAAAAAGCAGTCAGGCCAAGGGAGGCCATAACTTTAATAAGGAGCTTGTACTTGCCTCATTCCTTCTACATTCTACTTTGGCTCCTGAATTCCAATCACATCTTCTGAAATAACTAACTTTTCTAAGGGCTTTTTTTAGTTTGTAATTTTTTACCTCTGGTGTTTTAGGACAAGATTTTAGTTTTTGCTTTCTTGGTCTATCTGCTTAATTAAAAGATAAAGTAACTTTAACTCTGTGTTTTCATCAAATTGAAAACATGCATGAAACACCATGGATATGATGAAAATGCTGGATCTATTACCACTGGCTAAAATGCAAGATAACATTGCTTTTGTGATATTTCTGAAAACACGTAATTGAGACTAACTTCCTAGGAAGAACAATGCCCTAGACAGCTTCACCATCTATCACTATCTACCTATCACTATCTTGCCTCTGCCCTGCTCCTGCCAGGACAAAGGCTAAGAAAACCAATGGCAAGGATCTAGATTTGGGGCTTGCCCTATCCTGACCATCTTTGGTGTTAAGACGAAGTAGGAAAAAATCACTACAAAGATACTCCTCAATAATTGATCACTGTTATGAAATTGTTATAAGAAGTTGCTTCTAACTTGTATGGTCCTTGATTTTGTATGTGTATCTATATGGCCCAGAATAGTATAAGATGACAATCAAAGTATCACAAATCAAAGACTACAGTCTATGAAAAATAAAGATTAAAGAAATGACCTTCAAAATTTGCTCATTCTCAGACATGTTCCTCATCTATGAAATTATACTCAAATTCAGTGTGTTAACCATATGATTTTGAAACTCTTGTGGCAGGTTATGCCCTGGGTTATTATTATCTGTTATCTTTCTGAATAGTTTCTTTTTACCTGATATTTTTTTATTCCCCCTGCCTTGCTTGTAACATTAATGGTTACTTCTTCTTCCTCTTCCAGAAATTTCTGACAGTATTCTGAGTCTTTTTCCAGTACAAAGCCTGTTTCTTCTATTATATCTTCAAGATGAAAAACCTGGATAGAATAAGGCATATAAAAGGGTAAATTCAAATGCATTTCAGTAAATATCATTTTAAAAAGAACAAAGGGATACCACCTTTTGAATGTCACCAAATGCTAATTTAGAATATTATGAAAAAAATTTTTTTAGTATTATTTGGGAATGAAGACTTGGTTGACATAGAGGGATTGTCCCTTACGTCCAAGACAAATTATATTATGAGATGTATCTATATATACATATGAAACAGTTAAGTGTAGACTATATCAGCTGAACTGAAAAGGTAAGAATCAAGACTAGAATATGTAGAAAAGAAGCTTCAAAGACAACCCTAAATTTGAGGGTGGGTGAAAAGGAGTTCCTTACTGCCAGGTAGCCACTCTTTTTTTTTCTCTCTCCCTAGTCACTAGATGACCAGGATGGGTAGCTACTCTTAATCTGAATATAATGATTTTCATGTGAAAATAAAGTTTTATGTACTGTAGCCCTCAGGGCTTGAGTCAAAACCCTCCTTTCTCCTATCCAACCTCAGGCAAGGCAGTAGTAGCCATCTGATTCCTAGGGCTGTGTCTGGATCCTCTGTTGACTCATTGTACCTAGGAATGGTTCTGGGCTAAGACTACAAGGGCCCATCTCCTAGGCAAAGAACCTGGTGGGAACGCAGTTTCCACTTCTACACACATTATAAAGAAAATTTACCTCAACAGGATAACTTCTTCCTGAAATTCTGAGAATGGGGCAATGTGTGAAATATGTAGAAAATTTTTCACTGTCCACAGTGGCACTCATTAGAATCAAGTGTAGATCAGAACGTTTCTGTAAAATTTCTTTCAAGATAATTAGTAGGAAGTCAGACTGGACACTTCTTTCATGAACCTAGTTTTATAAAGGGAATAAAAAAATTCATCATATATTGTATAAATTCTAGTAAGAGGCTTAAACAATCAGACATCCAGATTTACTAAAAGTTATTCAATATTTAAGTACATTCAGTACATATGCAAGGAGGAAGAAGCTATATGTTTTAAATAAAGCAGATCTTCAGAATTGAAAATAAAATCATTCTCTAAAATTGAAGCCACTGAAAATCAGCATATAGTGAACTAGATTCGCTATGACAGCATGACTCTACCCTGGGAGATGGTTTGCAAATCAGATCAGATACAGCTGATAAGGCCGGATGCAACCCTAAATTTGAGGGGTGGGTGAAAAAGGAATTTCTTATTGCCAGTAGCTCATGTCTGTAATCCTAGCACTTTGGGAGACCGAGGCGGGCTGATCACCTAAGGTCAGGAGTTTAAGACCAGCCTGGCCAACATGGTGAAACCCTGTCTTTACTAAAAATACAAAAATTAGCTTGGGGTAGTGGTGTGCACCTGTAATCCCAGCTACCTGGGAGGCTAAGGCAGGAGAGTCACTTGAACGCAGGAGGTGGAGGTTGCAGTGAACCAAAATTGTACCATTGCACTCCAGCCTGGACGAGAGTGAGACTCTCAAAAAAGAGAGAGAGAAAAAAAAGAGCTAATAAGAGTAAGGTATATCCCAAATTTCACTTAGAAGCAAGAGTGACTCCTAAATCTCTGGCACTAATATGAAATTATACTGTCTGTTTTATACTTCTGTATCTTGGGAAGTAAAGAAAATGAATGAATAAATAAAGAAAAAAAGAAAAACTATACTGTCAATATTACAAGACAGATGGTTCATCTACTAGGTAGAAAAAGAGGAATTAACTAGCAGGAATCTGACAGAATCTCTATCACTGTCAGAAAAAAGGGGTTTTACGCTCTTGCAACACATGCATTTTAGGGAAGAGCACAGATGAGGTATACTGTCAGAACTTACAGTATCTGTTGACTGTGCAACAGATATCTATCTCCCAACTTTCTGAACTGTGACTTATTTCTACTTGATTTCATAACAGATTTAGGGTAGCACAAAAGGATAAAGTATATCAAGATAACAAAATAGCCTTTATCATTCATTTGTTTGGAAGGGAGGCAGTGGGGGTTAAGTGTTCAGGCTCTGGAATCAACTGCTTGGGTCCAACTCTTGGCCACTTACAGTGTGACTTAGAGAAAGTCATTTAAATATTCTGGGTCTATTTCTTCTATAAAAGGAGAATACAAATAATACAAACTTCAGAATTGTGACAATCAAATGAGATAATACAAAGCCCTTAGAACAGAGTCTAACAGTAAGTACTCAGCATTGTGCTAGATGCTGGATTTTAAAAAGCAATAGAGTTCTCTTCCTTTAAGAGTTTTGGTGTAGTAAGAAGATATTGTACCCAGCACTTTGGGAGGCCAAGGCGGGTGGATCACGAGGTCAAGAGATCGAGACCATCCTGGTCAACATGGTGAAACCCCGTCTCTACTAGAAATACAAAAAATTAGCTGGGCATGGTGGCACGTGCCTGTAATCCCAGCTACTCAGGAGGCTGAGGCGGGAGAATTGCCTGAACCCAGGACGTGGAGGTTGCGGTAAGCCGAGATCACGCCATTGCACTCCAGCCTGGGTAACAAGAGCAAAACCCCGTCTCAAAAAAAAAAAAAAGAAGATATTGTATAGGATGGTTTGAAATTATATATGAAAGACAGCTAATCCAGTGGTCAAGAAGCCTACTAAGACAAATGCCACTGATGCTGAGGACTGAGGGATGAGTATGAAAAGAAAAAGAGGAGGAAGAAATGGCATAAAAAAACGAGAAAAAAGCATTTATGTCAAGGGACGCAGCGTGTTTAAATACATGGTAGAAAGAAGGATCATACTAACTTTCAGAAACAGGAGAAACAAAAACAATTGACTCGAGCATGGGATGGGAGTTGAGATAAAGCTGTTAAGATACTCAATAAACTGCCCTGTAAGGCCTTGTAAACTGTGTTAAGGAGCTACGACTTTATCCTAGTGAGTTAGGAAGGGCAGTGATTAAAGCATTTTAAGGCAGAAGAATCATGTGGTCTGAGTTTTATTTTGAAAAGGATAATCCTTGCTACAATGTGGAAAATGTAGTGGTGGAGAGCAAAACAAAGCTGGAAGTTTAATTTATTAGAGGCTTTTGTAGTAATTAAAGAGATAATGGTGGCCTCTCCCCAGTAACTCCAATGAATACAGAGAAAAGTAAATGTACTTGAGAAAGGCAAAATAGGACTAGGTGATTGGATTCAGGGGATGTGGGAGAAACAAGGAAAAATCTTAGACGCTCTTTGGTGGTTTGACTAGGTGACTCGGGATCATTCAGAAATTCAGAAGAGAGGAGAAGGGGCAAGTTATAAAAGATTAATAGGGAGGAGAAATGTCGAGTTATGAACTGCTGAGTTTGGAGTTCTCAAGACAAAGTATCTAGAAGGTAGCTAGATATTTAAGTCTGAAGCTCAGGAAAGAAATCTGACGGATGACACAGATCTGGAAAACTTCATCAAATAGATGGTAATTTATACAAATAAGAATTTCTTTGTTTGTTGTTTTGAGACAGGGCCTTGCTCTGTTGCCCAGGCTGGAGTGCAGTGGTGCTATCACAGCTTACTGGAGCCTTGACTTCCAGGCTCAAGCAATCCTCCACCTCAGCCTCGCAAGCAGATGGGACTATAGGTGAGTAGACTGGACTATAGGTAAAAGCCCCCAAACATAGCTTTTTTTTTTTTTTTTTTTGATAGAGGTCTTCCTATATTGCTCAAACTAGTCTCTTGAGCTGTAAATTGCTGGCATTATAGGTGCAAGCCACTGTACCTGGCCAGATTTTTTTTTAAAAGGAAAAAAATAAGGATAGAAAATAAAAAAGAACAAATAAAAGTGCATACTACCAAGTATACTTGGTATAGATGGGCAGAAAATCTGGCTGTAAGCACACTAGCAGCCATCAAGAAAATCTACTCAATTCACATACTGACTACAAACTAAAATCACACAATTCCTAATACTAAGGCCAGAAGGAGCATTGTCCTGTCTTCATAAAGAGGGTCCTGTATAATGTCATAAACTTTGTCCTGACATCTCTTAACAATAAATATTTAACATGATGATGAATTTCACTTCTAGGCTTTTTTTTACTGCTGTAGTGTCTAAGATGTTGATGGTATCACATTGAAGCTCAATTCAGTTAACTGTGTCTACAAATGGCTAATACAAAACCATCAAAGAATACAACTTCCTGAAGTTGGTCTGGTTTTTAGAGTTCATCCTGATCTATATTTACCAAGTAATTTTCTGGTAATAATTTGGGGTTGGACAGAACTTATTGACTGCTATAGATATTTCAACTAATTTAACAGTTAAGCATTTCTCACTATAAATATACTGTAGTTTATTTTAAGAATGGTAATAAGCAAAAGAAAAAAAATAGCATTTTGGTTCATGTTGACCCTTGATGATACTGATTTTAATCTAGGTCTTGGTCATACAAAGCCACAATTGTGACATCTTACCCCTTTTCCCTTGCCACAGGAGCCCATGGGCCAGATAAAGCAGCCATTCAGCCTTTTTCTCTTTGACATCTTAGTGATAAAAGTGAAACCATCCCTATAAACTTTATAAAATTAATCAAGGAAGAAAAACATAAACTAAGCTTGCAGCACACTGAGCATTCATCATTAGGTCTGCTTGTTCTCTGACCTGCTTCTTCATAGTAGTTCACTGACTATTTTCCTAGAATCACACAGACCCTAGATTAAAGTTCCCCTTAGTTGCTCTATAGATAACTTGAATATTATAAAATGCTAAGTTTTTCATTTGAGATATTCCTTCAGGTCCTATGTACCAGTGAAACTACTGACTCAAAGCTAATCTGAAGGACCCCACTGAGGCCAGCTGGTATGAAGGACTCCACAAAGAGGTGACTCCCCAAAGAATGCAGTTTCTACATCCTGATGACTTTATCCTTTTACCCTGACCAATCAATGACCCAAATTTCCAGTCCCTTGCCCTCTAAAATCCCCTTAAAAGCCCCAGGCTTCTCAGGGAGATAGATTGAGGATCTCCTCATCTCTGCTTGGTGCGCGGCAATCATTAAACACTTTCTGTGCTCCAAACTCTGTCTCAGTGCATTAGTCATTTAACTGCACAGCCAGCATACAAACCTGTTGGTTAACAGTACAATGTTCTCTCACATTACGGAATAAACACTCCTTAGATAAAAATTCCTATCATTTATTTATCACCAAAATATTTATTTTAAAATGTCTTTACTTAAACTTATCCAATGAGAGGAAAATAGCTAAATAAATTATGGGTCCACCCCAATCATATATTAATATAAAGCTACTTTTAAAAATCATGTTTTTGTTGACTAATGTGAAAGAATTATCAAATAAATACACATATTAAATATATACATATATAAATATAAATTAAAGGCTAACATTGATTTTTTTCTGGATCATGAAATTATACTTTTTCTTTTCATTTTTCTACCTTTCTATGGTTCTAATAATTTCTAACCAAAAGGGGGGAAAATAACCCAATAAAATAGATAGTCTATTAATCAAAAATCAATGAATGACTCAACCTTCACTATTGCTTTCTGAACTTAGAGAATCAACAGACATTTATAAAAACTTTATATTGGGGGGATTTTTAATTTTGTTTTCTGAATAAAAGGAATGCTATATATCTTATCTGCTCTTGAAAAATTATACACAAGCAAATTTGTTTATATATACTAGGCTACTATGGCATAATTATAATGTCAAACTTTCAGTGTAATTCAATGTAAATGTGCATTCAAATTTGATTCAAGTTATATCTTTGAAAGTGATAATAGTGGTGAAGATTTCTTTTAAGACTTAGAGCAGATTCTTTAACAACTACATGTAATAGTTGAGAGGCAGTATACTGTTAATACAGACTGAAGCTAAATTGCCTGGGTTTGTACCCCTAGCTATGAAATTACTGGCTTATGAAAACTTGAGCAGGCTGTATGACCGCTCTGTACCTCAGTTTAAAATAAGGATATCTGCTTCACTGGGTTACTGGAAGAATTAAATCAATTCACTGCCTATTTGCATGTGTGTGTGTGTGTGTGTGTGTGTGTGTGTGTGTGTGTGCGTATATACATATATTTATATATATATACATATATATCACAAATGGTGAAATCTCGTCTCTACTAAAAATACAAAAATTAGCTGGGTGTGGTGGCATGCGCCTGTAATCCCAGCCACATGGGTGGCTGAGACAGGAGAGTTGCTTGAACCCAGGAAGTGAATGTTGCAGTGAGCCAAGACTATGCCATTTGTGAAATACACACACACACACACACACACACACACACACACACACATTATATATAATCCTTTGAACAGCATTAAGCATACAGCAATTATACAGTATTCATTAAATCAACAGGAGATACATTTGTTACAAGAAATTATTATATGTAAAGTATATAATAATTTAGTAAGAAAGAAAATGTTAGCTAGTATTAGGAGTAATATCTTTTTAATAAAAAAAAAATTTCAAATTTCTGAATACAACTATAGAATCACACACCTCATCTACAATAACATGAGACACATTACTTAGAAGACCATCTTCTTGAAGTTTCCTTAGCAAAACGCCTGTTGTACAATAGAGTAACCTGGTAGATTCACAAGCTCGAGATTCCATCCGGATCTGATATCCACACAAGGAATTCTAAAGGGAGAACATAAGGCCTTGATTAGATTTTCATGAGTAATATGCAAAACAAGCTTCAAAAAGTGAAGCAGATGTGCTGATCTTGCTGCTAAATGAAGCACTGTAAATAATCTAGTATAATTTATTATATTAGTAATTATTAGTTTGTTAATGTATTAGTAGCAAATCTATCTAGTGCAATTTATTATTAAAAGCATTTCCCATGGTCTTCAACTATATAAAGCTATAAAATATATTTTGGCAAATTTGAACAGAAGAACTTTTTTTTTTTTTTTTTTTTGAGATGGAGTTTCACTCTTGTTGCCCAGGCCGGAGTGCAGTGGTGCTATCTTGGCTCACTGCAACCTCTACCTTCTAGGTTTAAGCAGTTCTCCTGTCTCAGCCTCCTATGTGGCTAGGATTACAGGCACATGCCACCACAACTGTCTAGTTTTTACGGTTTTAGTAGAGACGAGATGTCACCATTTTGGCCAGGCTGGTCTTGACCTCCTGACCTCAGGTGATCCCCCTGCCTTGGCCTCCCAAAGTGCTGGGATTAGAGGCTTGAGCCACTGCTCTGGCCCCACAACCTTTTGTTTGAGAAAAAGCTGTTCACCTTCTTTAAATACCATTAATATGATTATGAAAACATTAATAAATGTTGAATTAATTTCTTCCTAAATAATCATGAGGCAAAATATTGAGGTACTCAGGAATGGAATTTTAAGCAGCTTCTATAATTTGGTTTACTTTTAAGACTAGTCAAGTGCAGGAGTGAGAAGGAGGAAAGGGTAGAACAAGGAGTTCGATCTGTAACTGACTGTGAACAATCAACTGAGATAACTCACACCCAGGCTAGAGTGCAGTGGCGTGATTTCGGCTCACAGCAACCTCTGCCTCCCAGGTAATTTGATGCACTTTTCTACCAAGATCTCATCAACCCTGCTGCCATTAAAAAGCAGCTAGTGTAATACTAGTAGTGCCTAGTGGAATTTTAACGTAACATCCCCCATCACATTTTCTTTCTTACTCCCTCAGTCATTCCGTTGTCTTATTTGTGTATATGTCTGTCATTCACTAAGAGCAGAAACTTCCTTTTTTTCCCTCTTCTATTCTATGACAGAAACCCAGACAATTTGCTAAATAGAAAACTTTAAATGAAGGGGTACCCAGTTTAGAGATAAAAATATTATATGCCACCTCTAAAAATAACAATTCAAAGTAAAAATTATCAGAATCATATGAATTTGCAATTTATCATATTTGTTCGAATTAGTTTAATTAATTAAACTAATTCCTATACTTTGCAGTCACTCTGGTTAAGGTTTGGCCAGTTTTGCATATACTTACATGGCAAAATGCATGACAATAGATATTTAAGTATTTTTCTCATTTTTTCTTTTAAATATGAGGTTTGAACATACCAGCAATTTAATCTATACTGTTTTTCCCTTCTGCTCACTGAAAAGAATTAATTAGTGAAAATCATTCAGGAATACATTTCACAGAAAAGGTTGCAAAATCTTGAGATATATTTTAGTGAAATTTGAGTTTGTCTACATTCCTTGGCTGTTCAATTTAGTGTGTAATGTATTTGAATACTCAATTATTATAGTTAATATATTTTTTTCTAAGAGAATTTTAATGACAGAACTACTGATAATCCTTTTCACAGGACAGTGGCATACTATCACATCTATCAAAGAAAATACGAAAAGTGCCTGATATGTGCTACTGATCAACCAGTAACAGTGAAAACTCATATATGGTACAATTCCATTTGGATCACAAAAGCAAAGGTAATGCCACCATTCACTGAGGTGGAGCTGAATGACAGCTTACCCTTCCTCCAGGTCCATTTTCACAGCCCAATTCATCACACACTCTGGTGGCTAAACTCACTGCTGAGATTCTTCGGGGTTGGGTACAGACAATGTTACATTTACTTGCTCCCCACTCATTTAGAAGCAAATCTTCCAGTAGAAAATGTGGTACCTGGGTACTTTTACCACTCCCTGTTTCACCTGCCACAACCACTACCCGGTGCCTTTTAAGAGTTTCAACAATAGAATCCCGATGTTTAAATACAGGTAACCGTTGTCTTTCCTTTAGAAGTCTTTGATACTTGGGTGTGCTTTGCAACTTTCTAAAGAGATTCCTAACAGGTTCCAAATCTTCCACATTTGCTGATTCCAAGGACAGTGCAGAAAAATCCTCATCCGAAACTAAATTTTCCCAAGATTCCTCAGGATCTTCAGAGTTTTCCCTCTTATTTTCAGAATGCTGTTGTTGCTGTTGTTGCTGCTGTTTCAATTTATTTAGAAGTTTGGCAATAAAAAGATCACGTGGTTTATTGGTCTCCATTTTATTTAATTCTTCCCTTTTCTTTTCTGCATCACTCCACTCCAGCCAAACGTCTCGGTAAGTGGGAGGAAGTAACTGATGAACTGACTAAAGGAAAAAGTGGTATGTTATTTTCACTAATTATTCAATATGGAAATTCAACAGATTAGCACTTAAAAGTATAGCTATATTCATCTTAAAATGTAATTTGACTCAAACTATTATTACTTTAATATATGTATGTGTACGATGCAAATTCAAAAATAGGACATCATATTCAGGCTTCTTGACTGACTAGCTGTGTAACCTTGGGCAATGCACTTAACCTCTATGTGTCTCAGCTTCTGCATTTTTAAAATGGGGCTAGTAATTGTACCTCCCTTACAGGCATATTCTGAGGTCAAGTTAGTTAAGACATGTGAGGTGCTTATTCTTGGAACGTGTTAAACTACTGAATAAATGTCTATTATTTATTCCTGCAGTGGCACTACATAAAATATTAATGAACCATAAAGCAGTTCTTTTGAGATTCTGGCAGTTGTATAATGTGACAGATGTCAAAGTATTTTAAATGTACTATACTGGATGGAATCTAAGTTATCTTAATTCTGTGCTATAAAGAACCCACAATTATCTCTCTGACACTGATAGTCTTTTTTTAATCAAACAAATAGTTCATAGTGTCTTACTCTGCAAAATAGTTCATAGTGCCTTATTTTTCAAAGTAAGGGAAATAATGACATTAAGAACTTTTACTGGCAGAAATAGGAAAAGAACTACTGTCCAGAGTTACACTTAATCAGTGTCTAAAATTTTCAATGGTTCTAATTTTTTCTGAATAAACATTTACTGTAAAAAGGAAATTCTGACAATCCAAAAAAAAAAAAAAAAAGAGCATTATGTTCTCTTAAAGAGCTTCCTTCAGTAGCATTTTATTTTAATCTTTCCTGAAACTGCAAATGTATTGTTAATGTAACCTAAAATTGGGAAATGGAAGCAATGTCTATATAATTTTTTTAAGTTGGAGAGACAATATAACATTAAAGGAAAACAAACTTAAAAAATTTTCAGCCTAGGCAATATAGCAAGACCCTGTCTCTATAAAAAATTTTTTTGGATGTGGTAGCATATGCCTGTAGTCCAAGCTACTCAAGAGGCTGAGGCAGGAGGATCACTTGAGGCTGAAGGGAGCTGTGACTCTGCCACTGCACTCCAGCCTGGGCAACATAGCAAGATGCTGTCTCAAACAAAACAAAAATTATCCTTAATTCAACCATGCTAACAACTGCTTTTAGCACAGGTAAATTAGCATAGCTCCAAAAGTCAGATCATCATACCCTCTCTTTCAGACTTCTGGTCTCAGAGGAAAGAAAGATTAAACTGTGTTTAGGGTTGAAAGGAAGCCAAATTAAGAATAATGAGAAATGAGGATTAATCAGAGAAACAGTCAATAAAGAGAAAACTGAATAATTAAATACTGCTCTCTACATGTAGATATAGTTAGGCCTAAAAAATCTTACCTGCCCTTTAACTAAACGATAAAGGGCTAAAGTAGCTCCTAGGTGCTGAGCCTGCATGCCATCCTCTGTTAAGATTGTAGGACACACGACCAGGACATCATCTTCAGACTTGATTACCCTAACCCTACAAAGAAGCAAAAACAATTTTAAAAAATAAAATTGATAAAGTCAGATGAAAAAATTCAGAATTCCATTAACATTAAACTTAAGTTTGTTAATTGTTTAAATATTTCTATGGAAGGCCCATATTAGATAACAGTAATCTATCAGACAATAAACCTGAGATGTAGATTAGAGCGCTTCCTAAATGTCTGCTTAACTCACAGGAAACAAAAAAATTTCCACCTTAAATTTTTCTAAAGTTCACTGAGTTAATTAAAAAAACATACCTACATTTCCAGTATCTACCTACTGGAACTTTTTCAAAGGAAGGATTTGGACTCTTGGGAAGATTCTTCCTGACCCAATCAATCAGAAATTGTTTGGGAGATTTTCCAGTCCAACTTCGAGCAGTATAGTCAAAATTTCTTATATCATGAGGTTCTTTCTTTTTATCTAAAATGGTAAACAAAGATTGGTTCTTTAAAATTGGTCATACAGTAATATACATTCTCTTTTCAGTGATCAAAGTCCTCTCGCTTTGGAAAAGAGCACTTTCAGAAGAGAATAGGGGAAGAAAGGAGAGATAGAAAAGCTTGATTTTCTCTAAGTAACTAAAGGAAATCCTCTTAATGGATAGAACTAGGGAAAATTCTGAATCTTTAAAAATAATTGAGGAACTTATGTATTCTTGTAAAGATACTATCCATGTGATGAACTTAGGACACTACAAATTACAACATTTGGAAGACTACTCTGTAAGTAAAATCATTAAAAAAATAGAAATCGGATGTCATTTCTAGTCTTATCAGCTACCTGCCACCACCATCGGCACCAGCAATACCCTCAGTAGTTTGTTGTTACAGATAAAGTCCAAATTCCTTACTATTCGCTGCCTATCCTTTGCCACTCTTCCCTCTTGTTCATTATGCTACAATCACAATGGCCATCAGTCAGTTCTTCAATGCTCTAAGTATGCCTGTCTCAGAACAGCAGCCATAGCCACATGTGGTTACTTAAATGTAAGTTATTCAGTTCCTTAGTTACATTTCAAATGCTTCATACTCATATTTGGCTAGCAGCTATGACATTAGATAGCAGAGATATCGAACATTTCCATCATTGAAAATACTGTTGAATAGTGCTGCTTTCTTTTTTACCTTTATTTATTTATTTATTTATTTATTTATTTTATTTTTTTTAAGGTGGGGTTTCACCATGATGGCCAGGCTGGTCTTAAACTCCTGACCTCAGGTGATCCACCCACCTCGGCCTCCCAAAGTGCTAGGATTACAGGCATGAGCCACGGCGCCCAGCCTCTTTTTTACCGTTGACTTCCAATGTACCATCTCCTTGGAAGGACTGTTCCACCAACTTGTCACCAGGCTAACACCTAAACATCTGTCAAATCTCAAAGTAAATGTCATTACAGCAAGGTCTTCCCAATCCAAATTAGACCCATTTGTTATCTATATTATTAGAAGCTACTTCCTTTGACAGCACACATCATAATCTGTAATTATGTATTTTACTTGCATATATTTAAAGCTTACCTTTCCTACTATACACTTGAAGTCAAGTCAGAGACTAGGTTTTATTTATTACTTAACACACAACAAATACAGAGGGCGGGTGTGGTGGGTCACTTCTGTAATCCCAACACTCTGGGAGGCCAAGGCGGGTGGATCGCCTGAGGTCAGGAGGTCACCAGCCTAGCCAGCATGATGAAACCCCATCTCTACTAAAAAATACAAAAAATAGCTGGGTGTGGTGGCACACACCTGTAATCCCAGCTACTCAAGAGACTGAAGCAGGAGTATCACTTGAACCTGGGAGGTGGAGGTTGCAGTGAGCCAAGACTGTGCCACTGCTCTCCAGCCTGGGTGACAGAGTGAGACTCTGTCACAAAACCACCCCCACAAAACAGTAAATACTACTCAAGAATGAATAATTTAAAAAACTGACAATTTAGTGTGTGACTAAACTAACTATAATGTAATCTGATAAATACTATACTTGCTATATCAATAATTAACTCAGAAATTTTTTTAAAAAATAATTAACTTAAAAACTTCTACAGTTTTTAGAAGACCATCCAGTCTGGTGATGTGTGGCCAGGCCTGGTGGCTCACACCTGTAATTCCAGCACTTTGGGAGGCTGAGGCAGGCAGATCACCTGCAGTCAGGAGTTTGAGACCAGCCTGGCCAATATGGCAAAACCCTGTCTCTACTAAAAATACAAAGATTAGTTGGGTGTGGTGGCTCGCATCTGTAATCCCAGCTACTGGGGAGCCTGAGGCAGGAGAATTGCTTGAACCCAGGAGGCGGAGGTTGCGGTGAGCCAAGATCATGCTACTGCACTCCAGCCTGGGCAACAACAGCGAGACTCCCTCTCAAAAAAAAAAAAAAAAAAAAAAAAAAGGCCAGGTGCAGTGGCTCATACCTGTAATCCCAGTGGTTTGGGAGGCCAAGGTGGGCAGATTACCTGAGGCCAGGACTTCAAGACCAGCCTGGTCAACATGGTGAAACTCCGTCTCTACTAAAAATACAAAAATTAGCTGGGCATGGTGGTGCACACCTGTAATCCCAACTACTCAGGAGGCTGAGGCAGGAGGATCACTTGAACCTGGGGAGCTGAAGGTTGCAGGGAGCTGAGATTACCCCACTGCACTCCAGCCCTGGCAACAAGAGTAAAACTCCGTCTCAAACAAAACAAAACAAAACAAACCTATAATGCAAATTATAGTATTATGAAAAACAGTATAAATATTATGTGATAAATACTATGCTTGATGGTCTTCTAAAAACTATAATGCAATCTGATAAATACTATATACTATTATACTATAGAATATAATAAATACTATACTGTTTACTATATACTATTACTTTTAAAAATGATTAACTAAAAAACTCCTATAGTTTTTAGAAGACCATCCAATCTGGTCTTCTAAAAACTATAATGCAAATTATAGTATTGTAATTAATAGTATAAATGTTATCTGATAAATACTATAGTCTTTTAAAAACTATGATGCAATCTGATAAATACTGTACTTGCTATATCAATAATTAACTCAAAAAATTTTTAAAAAAATAGTTAACTTGGGAGCACAAAGAAGTACATGATCACTTGTCTGGTGGTATGGAGGGAATTAAGGAGGGCTTAGAGAAGAGGTGCTGTTTGTGTTAAGTCTTGATTGGGAACAGGTTGGCCAAGCAGCGGGTAGCAAAATGAGCAAAGTAATGAAACTATAAAACAGCCAGTGTTTTAGAGTAATGTGGCTGAAGTAATAAGCCAAGGGAATAAGGTAGAAAAGTAGATTGTGGCAGAATGCAAAGGACCCAGAATGCCATGCTAAAAGATTTGGACTTGTTACTGATGTCAGTAGGCTCACAGCTATTAACGGTTTCTGGCAGGAAACGTGCATTTAGATCTGTGTTACAGAAATATAACTCTGGCAGCAGTGTGAGGATGAGACTGAGGCAAGATATTTATTTGTAATAACTAAATGCTGTACATATATGTTATCGTAATCGTTAATACTTTTTCGAGACAGCTTATAAAGTGTAACTTTACTGTCATCTTACGTACTTTGCCAGAATGCAAAGTAACAAATTTTATCATTATATATTCCTTGACATTTTATTATTTATAAATTATACCCTGACCATCTTCCCTTCATTTTACCTTTCTCTTCAGTAGAAGCTGCAGATTTTTCAAATAAATTAAAATTCAATGCACTTTCTCCTTCTGTGGCTACAGGAGGCTTTTTTCTTTCATTTTGTTGATGTGAAATCTTTATGGCTGGGTTAAATACTGGATGGTCTTCTAAAGTTTCCATTTCTGCCCAGAAAAAGATAATGTTTAGTTTCATGGTTTAAAAAAAATTGTATCTTTTATTTATTTACTTTTTTGTCTTTATATACCAGGAGTTTCATGATTTTCATGCCTTATTTTGCAAAATGGTTCAAAAAGTGCATTCTTTCTTTTTCCTTGTAGCTAATTATTTAATAATTTCCTATTAGGAATTTGTGTTACGAGTCAGAGGCAATTTATTAACTTTCACAACATATACAAAAACTTTTAAAATAAATTATTTAATAGGTGTAATACGCCTGGAAAAACAAACATCTTCATTAGAAATAGATACTCCTGGAACTGTATTCACCTTCCTTGAATGACGATGGTATTTTATGGTATAAATCATAGGTTGGCAAACTATGTCTTGTAGGCCAACACTGCCTGTTTTATATGGTTTGCAAGCTAGAATAGTGTTTACATTTTCAAGTGGATATAAGAATATTTGGTGACATGATTCAATTATTTGAAATTTACAGTATCCATAAATAAAGTCTGATTGGAATATAGCCATTCATTTTTGTGTGGTTTATTGCTGCTTTTATGCTATAACAGCAAATTTGAATAGTTGTAACAGAGGCTGTATGGCCCATGAAGTCCACAGTTTTTACTGCTTAGCTTATTATTTAAAAAGTTTGCTAATCCCATGTATAATGTTTGAAAGGGCAGGCATATTAAAAGGAAGCATCATCCATCCCAGTATGGCCAACAAATAGAAGGCAATTACATTTATACATGTAAGTATTTGAAAATGTTTACCTCTTTGAAATTTCCTTATTTTTTCTTGAGCCTCTTTTTGGCCTTGCTTGTTTTTTTCTAGTTTAAAGGTAGCTGCTTGCTCCTTTGCATCCAGCAGTTTTGCTGCAAGATGTAAGTACCTTTCGTTCTGTTCCAAATAAAATAATGAGGAGGGGGGAAAAAAAGAAGAGCACGATTAGTTTATCTATGGTCAACATATTGTATCAAAATCTGTGATATTTTTGCCTTATCCTTTGATCCAGCAAATCTACTTTTAGGAATTTTTCATACAGAAATAAAACAAATGCATAGATTTTCAGGTACATAGATGTCTGGTGAAGCAACAACTGCAAAAGAAAAACTGGAAATCATATATGGCACATCTCTACAGAGAAAACTATTCAGTCATTATAAAATAAAATGAGGTTTGCTTATAGCCATTACTGAAAATGAAAAAAAAGAGAGAAAATAAAATGAGGTTAGCAAAAGAAACGGTGATCCACATGGAAAAATTTCTTTGACCTATTAGTCAATTAAAGCAAACTGCAGAATAAAAAGTATGAGTTCATTTCTATAAAAACTGTTCATAAGTATGCATATTAAAGGATTATTCATACAGTAATAATAATACTCATCTGAAAGTTAACTTCACATAATCTCTATCTTAAGGAAGACAGGAAAAAAATGGCTTCTGAGGAAAATGGATGTCATAACCCTCAAAGACATGATGCAACTCCTGAGCAAAAACTAGGAACTGTTTAAAGTTAAACTCAAATTACTGTTTTTCTCCCTCTTAGGTTAATAAGTGACAGGAGATTAGAAACATAAAACCATGGATTGAAGAATGAAACACAACTTTTAAGAGACGGAAAAAGAGATAATTAAGCAAACATATCTAGCTGAATTCTGGTTCCATTTTTTGTAGAAACAAACATCATTACAGTGTAACAAACAGGAGGGTTAGCTACTGCCTCAAATTCTCCCAAATCATACTTACTCTTTCCATCTTTCCTGTACTTGGCAATGATACCACTATCCCTCCACTTATGCACCTCTTGCCATCTTTGGCACATTTTTCCCCCCATAAAATTTGCCATCTTAACCATGTTTAAGTGTACAGTTTAGTGGTATTAAATACATTCATAATGTTTACAACTATCACCACCATCCATTTCCAGAACCATTTTCATCTGGCAAACGTGAAACTCTATTCCCATTAAATGGTAACTTCCATTCTCCCCTCTCCCACCAGCCCCTGACAACTTCCATTCTACTTTGTCTCTGTGAATTTGACTTAGGGACCTCATATATGTGAAATCATATGGTATCTGTCTTTTTGTGATTGGCATATTTCACTTAGCATAATGGTCTATCCGTGCTGTAGCATACTTCAGAACTTCTTTCTTTTTTAAGGCTGAATACTATTCTATGTGCATGCCACATTTTACCTATCCATTCATCTTACTGGTAGATACTGGATTGCTTCCATGTTTTAGCTATAGTGAATAAAGCTGCTATGAACATAGTATACATATATCTCCTCCAAGACTCTGCTTTCAATTCTTTTGAGTATATACCCAGAAATGGAATTACTGGATCATATGGCAATTTGATTTTTAATTTTTTGAGGAACTACCAAACTATTTCCACAATGGCTGCACCATTTTACATTCCCACTAACAGTACATAGGGTTCTAATTTCTTTATGTCCTTGTCAACATTTATTATTTCCAGTTTTTTTTTTTTTTGACAGTTGACATCCTAATGCAGGTGTCCCCAAACTGCGGCCCACGGGCCGCATGCGGCCCCCTGAAGCCATTTATCTGGCCCCCCGCTGCACTGCTGGAAGGGGCACCTCTTTCACTGGTGGTCAGTGAGAGGAGCACAGTATGTGGCGGCCCTCCAACAGTCTGAGGGACAGTGAACTGGCCCCCTGTGTAAAAAGTTTGGGGACGCCTGTCCTAATGGATGTGAAATGGTATCTTACTGTGGTTTTGATTTGCATTTCCATAACAATTAGTAATATTACGCATTTCTTCATAGACTTACTAGTGATTTGTATATCTTCTCTGAAGAAATGTTCCTTAGCCTTTATATTCAGTAAAGCACCAATTTCTATTGATTCTAGCTTTACAAATGTCTGTCTCCCTTTCCAATTACTGATTTGAGCCTTTATTATATCACACCTGAGCAAGTGCAACAGCTACCATAATGGCCTCCCTACCCTTTCCAAATCACTTTGAACATTATTCAATATTCGAAACTACCTCGAATACTAAGCTTAACCTAAAATGTCAAATCCTTCTTGTCAGTCACCTGCCCCTAAATCTGTGGTGGCTCTTCCCTAAATCTGTAGCGGCTCCCTACTGTCAAAGGAAAAGTATCAAAATCACTTTCTGGATATCAAAATTTTCCAGTCTCCTATCTACCAGTACTCATCTATACATCTTATCTCTATATATACTCATCCATTTTTTTAATACTGAAAGGCTCCTTGTACAATTCCACATCTGTACCCTTGTTCACTCTATTTCACAAATCTGGACCATCTTCCCATCTTTCTTTGCTTGTCTGAACTCTGTGCATCCTTTAGGTCCCATCTTTGCCTGTGTGAACTCTGTGCATCCATAGGCCCTATCTCTTGGACTTAATGACATTAGTCTTGACCTAATGCTATAATTAGAAGAGGCTGCTTCTTTCTCTGAATCTCAAAGTAGACTTGTACTGCCCTAAATGTTTTACTTATATTAGTTTAATACAGAAACATGGTTTAAAAAATCTTGGATATACAGAAGAATATAAAAAAGAATTCTCCATCCCACCCTACCATCTTGGTCCTATCTAATCACCAGGAACAGCTTCTAGTGTCTCTTTCCAGATGTTTTCTTTGCATATGTAAAATGCAAATATGTAGCTATATATATTTTTCCTTTTACACAAATGAATTCATCAGATTACACATGCTGTTCTACAACTTCTACCACTATTTGCCATTTGCCTGTTGACAGACATATGGGCTGTTTGCCTAATATAAATAAAGGTGCTATGAACATTTGTGTACAAGTCTTTGTTTACAGATGTTTTAATTTTTCTTAATACCTAGAAATAAGATTGTTGGGTCACATGTTTAACTTTATGAGAAAGGGCCAGTTTTCCTAAGTGGTTATACCATTTTACACTTCTATTAGCTTTACACTCCCATTAGCAATATGAGGACTCCAGTTGCTCCACATTCTTCCCAACGTTTAGTATCACTGAGCTTTTTTTTTTTTTTTTTTTTTTGAGACGGAGTTTCACTCTTGTTACCCAGGCTGGAGTGCAATGGCACGATCTTGGCTCACCGCAACCTCCGCCTCCTGGGTTCAAGCAATTCTCCTGCTTCAGCTTCCTGAGTAGCTGGGATTACAGGCACACACCACCATGCCCAGCTAATTTTTCGTATTTTTAGTAGAGACGGGGTTTCACCATGTTGACCGGGATGGTCTCGATCTCTTGACCTCGTGATCCACCCGCCTCGGCCTCCCAAAGTGCTGGGATTACAGGCTTGAGCCACTGCGCCCGGCCCACTGAGCTTTTTAGTTTTAGACATTCTGATGGATATACAGCGGTATCTCATTTATGTTTTCATTTCCATTTCTCTAATCTACTTTTGTGAGGTGTCTGCTTTTAAAGGTTCTTTATATAATCATGTACAGAAGTCCTTTGTCAGAAATATGTATTGCAATATTTCCCATACCAATATTTTCCCATACCAAATATTCCCATTGCAATATTTCCCATACTCTTTTGACTTAATAGTATATTTTCTGCCTTATATTTCTATCTTATAATATGATGTCTGTTTTTCTCTCTAGACTGTGAACTTCTGTAAAGGAATGTGCCTTATCTTTTTTATTATCTAAAGGATTTAGCATACTCCTTACTCATAAAAATCATTTAAAAATATCTGATGATTATCTCCTTAAACATGAGAAATGTAATTAAAATCTATTGAGCAGTTAACTTTCTGCTAAGTTTTTACCTAAGTGTTATTTAATCCTCATATCAACCCATTAGAAGCACATTTCCAATTTACAAATGAGCACATTAAGGCTCAGAAAAGTAAATATATCTTGCTTAGGAACATCCAGTTAGAAGCCTAATACAAATTTCTACTCACAGGGTCAAATTTTTCCTCCTCTTCTAAACTTTTAGAATTCTCATTCTTTTCTTCTTCATTTTGTTGTTCAGCATACCGTAAAATCCACTCTTTCATATCTACTTCCATATTATTTTCTTCCTTTTTCGGCTATAAAGAGAAAAAAAATATCTGAAAAACCAAAGTGAGAAAAAGGTATCAAAACTATCTTGTCACTGCTTTTACAATTTCCTCACACTCAAAAACAGTAGACACATAAGCTGTTATTCTTTATTGCTTGGTGAAGGACAAATAAATTGACTTCAACATTAATAAGTTTATGACTGCAGAATCCAAAGAATATGTTTACATAAAGGGGTAAAAAAGAATGCGGGAGAAATGTTAAAAACTAGTGTTATTCCTGAAAAAAATGGTTTTATGAGGAAGATTTTTTTCCATAGATGTTTTATAATATGCAGAGTATTTAAGTGTAACGCCCTAATGAATTACAGTCCCATTATTCACACTCGACTGTAATTTTCTTCCACAGAGACGCTGGGCTTGGTCATGTGACTTGCTTCAGTCATGGAACATTAGCAAGAATGATAAAGCAGTAGCTTGATAAGAATTTGTACATTTTGGCTTATTATCTTAAAATACTCTTGGAAGCCAGATGCTATAAGAACACCTAAGCCACCTAAGACCACTACATTGAGGAAACCCAAGCTAGTCATGTGAAAAAAACATGTAGACAGAGGGATGCCTGGCTAGCCTCCAGCTGAGACATTAGTCAGGCCTCAGGCCACTATATGTGAGGCAACCCAGGCTAATCATGTGGAAAACACTCATAGACAGAGGGATGCCTGGCTGGCCTCCAGCTGACACATTAGTCATGGGAGTAAAGAAGCCACTTTGGATGTTCCAGCCCTGGCAGCTACTTCCTGGAATAGAAGAACCATCTAGCTAAGCCCAGCACAGACTGCAGAATCACAAGAAATAATAGTTGGTTTAAGCCATTACATTTTGGGGTGGTTTGTTATATAATAATAACTAAGATAGTGATAGAAAGGTCTGGAAAACCAATTAGTTATTTGTAAGAAGTAAAAATGTTATAGAAAACTAATATTTATACTCTTTGAACTGTTACATGTGCTCCATTCTGATTTTATAGCACTTCAAATGCTTAATTCTCAAATTACCTTAATCTTAGGGTCTTCTTCATGTTTTTTGGTTTTAGGTTGCAATGGAGGTGAAATAGTGGCTTGTATTTGAGAAGACTGAAATTTCTGCCTGCTTTTAGGTTGTTGCTCTTCAAATTCCTGACTGAATCCTTCAGGCAGTGCATCTTAAAATAAAATAAACTATGTTGAAAATAAACAGGCATATGCTACATAAAACACACAAATATTGGTTAAGCGTACACTTTGTAAACCTTGCCTAGACTTAGAGCACTTAAATTTTCTTCTACTACCTCATCTCCGAAGAGCAGAAATCCTAAGATGAACCTGGTTTTATCTGTCAAACTAGAAGTGGACATACTCATCAGATGATAGCTAGCCCTTTTCTAATTGGCCATTATTTCACCCTCAATGTTATGCTCCTAAATTGTCATAAAAAGATCTTAATCCTTCCCACTCTTTGGCTATCATACCATGTGATAGTATCCTTAGTCGCCACAAGTCATTTGCACTCCAGATTCTTGCCAAAGATTACAATCATGACCCTCTGCTTAAAAAAATACTATATATCCAAGGACAGTCCTAATTTCTAAACCAAAAGCCAGGAGACATAGCTTACTGATAGGTAAACATTGTATTAAGGACATATGAAAATGACAATCAACAACTGAACACAAAACACAAAACAGATTTTCTTGCATAGGCCAAATCTCTAAGGAGATATCTTGAAAAGAACAGAAGGTAAGAACACTTTAAAAGTAAATAATTCTAACAGTGAAAAAATTTAGGCATAAGCCAAAAGGTTGATACAAATACCAAAATGACTTCAAAAGGTTTTAGAAACTGAAATAATTTAATGATATTGTTTACCATCTGAAAGGTTTAAACAGAGCCAATCCAAGGCAGAATGAAGGTCACCTCCATATAAGAGTGTATTGGTCATGGCATCTTCAATGTCCTTAGTCTTAAATGAAAATGCTTGTAAAGCCATGTATAAATCCTATGAAAAGGAAATGTAAAAAAAAGTCACATTTGTCAAAGTACCCTTCCTGTATTACTAATTTTATTATCTCATTCATTTTAAACCAGAAACTTTGACACAAATTATAATTTCAAAACAATCTTTTTTTTCCCCGGTTAAAAATGAAATGTGTTTACTGAACTGAGAATTTAGAAACCAGAGATCTTTCAAAAAGAGAAGTGGGATAAATTATTCATATTCTCACTATCCAAAGATGCTAAATGTAGTACATTTCTTTTCAGTCATTTTTGTAAAAAGAGATTTCATATAACATAGTAACAAAAGCACCTTCCCAAGGTATTAGAAACTCTGCATCATCACTTTGAATAGTTACATAATATTCCACTGGGTAGACATATCCTAATTTAATTTTATATTTTTCTATGGCTGACCACTTGGGATATATATATTTTTTATTACAAGCAGTGCTTCTGTGAACATCTTTACATATAAAGCATTTTAATATATTTTATAAATAATCATTACGCTTGAGCAGAAGTGGGTTCAAATCCAGACCCTGTTTACTAGTAACCTTAGGTTATAACTTAAGTCATCTTTGCAAGCCTCAATTCTTTCACTTGAAAAAAATGGGGCCACATACATCTATCTCATAGGACTGTTGTGTCAGAGAATATGTAAATGAAGTGCCCAGCACAGAGTCTAATATAGTAGGTGCCCAATAATATAATTCTGGAGATATACCTTAATTTTCATGTCACCTTTTTAATGTGTACACTTGTATCTTCTTGATTTAATGTGTGCACAATTCCTTCTCTATTCTTACAGATGGAAATTATCTACATAAAATCTCAATGGAAGTTGTAAACCCCTATTTATCTCACATGAGGAGCTGTCTAAAAATGCTTTACCACAACTAAGGAACTTAACAAAAGTTTGCAAAATACCTGCAATTTCTTGGCAGTAAGTCTTCCAGAAATAATTCCCTTGTCATTATTTTGCTTTTTATGCTCATTGATCACTCCAATAATTCTTTGCTCTAGTTTGTTATTAATTATCACCTGTTGAAGCCAAAAAGGTCATATCATTTAGAAGCTAAATTATTAAAAAATTAGAAGCCAATCATACAGTTTTCTATATTCCTGCCAACCACACCCAAAATTTCAGCTAAAATCAGTAATTATAATTTTTTGGACTATCATTCATTTGACCACATTCCTATCATTTCTATAAGAAAAAATACAGTATGAGAAAAGCAACAAGATAATACATGGCAAGAAAAAATCCTTTTATAAAGCCTCTCAAGGGCAATGTCACAAGACATTGTCCTTGGACCACCCTTGGGTTGTCACAAAGACAGATTCCTAAGCTCTATCCTAAACATAGTGAATCAGAATTCTTGGAGATGGAGCATGGAATCTGCTTTAATGTAAACAGCGCAAGCACACAACCTAAAATGCTACACTAAAAAAGGGGTATAAAAAGTAAAATTGAAAACTGAATATATAGTAATAAAAAGTTACACAAATTCTTTTGGCTTCTAGATTTTGACTTCTACATTTTTCTACTAGCCACTTTATTTTCTGTTCTTTTATTATTTTTAACCTAAGAGTACACAAGCTTCTACTTAAAAAATATCTTCTTCTCTTTATTACTTCTTAACTAAATGCCTACTATAAACTAAGCACAAACATAATTCAGAAATTCAGAGTCTAACCCAGAAAATATATATAAAGAGACAAATTATAACCCAGCATGGCAATTCTTAAAAAAGATACATCAAGTAATAGTAGAACCACCAAGAAAATCCACCTGGTGAATTATAAAGGACTTAATAGACATCACAGAAGTGACAAACGAAAAGGGGAAATGAGGGCACTCTAGACAGGGTACATGAGTAAAAGCTTGAAGTTGTAAAATCACGGATTTAGAAGAACAAATAAGATATTAATGAGATGTCCCATGAACTAAAATATTAAGTAGAGATCAGAGTAATAGGAGAATGAAAAGGTATTCTAAGATAGACCTGAAAAAATGTATATGCCATGCTTAGAAGTTTAGATTTTAACCAGACCTTCCTTCATTTCTTAGTCTCTCAACATATGTGTATGATTTACTTCTTTTTAGTAGAGATTAGCTCTTAGAGTACTATTTACAAAAATTTAAAATACCCCATCTCATTTTCTTACATTTAAGGATATGGGGGAAAATAAATGATGGGGGGAACATTTCCTGAAATGACTCAAAACCTTGGTTACTTACTTTCAAAATAGATTTATCCAGATTTGCAGGACCACCAGAATCATTTGTAGAATTAAAACTATAAATTTTTGGACCTGTAAATAATAGAAACGAATAGACAAGGCAATTTAATGATTAATATCTATTACATTATTTTAAACTCTAAAGAATGCTAAATATTAAATATTTGATTTCAGCTATTTTTCCCCCATACTTCACCAAATAACTCAATCTAGTAGCTAGCAATATCCTCTCTAAATTTTCAACATTTTACCAGTTAACATTCCTCCACGTTAACCAGTTTCTCATAAAATGCAAATCTTTTAGGTTAAATCTATCTTTATCTTCATATCTTTTAATCAGATGCTTTTCTCCTGGCACTTAGCTGAGGCAAGACTTCTCAGAAGATATGACTGTTGGCAGAGAAGATGGGCCATTTTTAAAAGAAAGCACTCCTTCTTAAAGGCGTATGCTAAGTGAAAACGGAGGTGGGAGTTCCTATCATCTTTTCTCCTTGGACTCAAGTCCAGGGTTGAGTATAGTTTCCCAGGGGTGCCCTAACGAATCACCACAAACTTGATGGCTGAATACAACAGAAATGTATTCTCTCACAATACTGGAAGGCAGAAGCCCAAAATCAAGATGTGAGCAGGACCATGCTCTCTCTGAAGGCTCTAGGTAGGAATCTTTCCTTCCCTCTTCCAGCTTCTGGTGGTAGCACAACACCAGTCTCTGCCTCCTCCTTCACACAGCCTTCTTCCCTGTCTCTGTGTCCAAATCTCCCTCTCCTTTCTCTTGACACTAGTTGCTGGATTTAGGGATCACCCTAAATCTAGTATAATTTCATCTCAAGATCCATAGATTTCTAAACAGCTTATTTCCAAATAAGATTGCATTCTGAGGTTCCAAGCGGACATGAATATTTGAGGGGGCACTGCTCACTCAACCCACGATAGTTGCTAAGTCTGTTTCAGTGAACAGAAATGCTATATAGTCTCAGTCCTCTAACAATGAATAACCAGGAAGCAATACATATTATTTTCAAACTTTTGGTCTCATGACCCCTTACTCTCTTAAAAATTACTGAGGATCCAAATAGATTTTCTTTATGTGGGCTATGTCTGTTGATACTTAACATATTATAAATTAAAAGGGAAATTTTAAAATATTCATTAATTCACTAAAAATACGAAATCTGGCCAGATGCAGTGGCTCATGCCTGTAATCCCAGCCCTTTGGGAGGCTGAGGTGGGAGATCGCTTGAGCCCAGGAGTTTGAGACCAGTCTAGGCAACATAGTAAGACTGCCTCTACAAAAGTTATCCAGCTGTGGCAGGCTGCACATGTCTGAAGTCCCAGCTACTTAAGAGGCTGAGGCAGGAAAATTGCTTGAACCCAGGAGTTCAAGGCTGCAGTAGTGGCTGCAGTGAGCTGTGACCGCATCACTGCACTCCAGCCTGGGTGACAAGAGTGAGACCCTGTCAATACTACTACTAATAACAGGCCAGGTACGGAGGCGTATGCCTGTAATCTCAGCACTTTAGGAGGCCGAGGCAGGCAGATGAAATGAGGTCAGGAGTTTGAGACCAGCCTGGCCAACATGGCAAAACCCCATCTCGACTAAAAATACAAAAATTAGCTGGGCATGGTGATACATGCCTGTAATCCCAGCTACTTGGGAAGCTGCAGCAGGAGAATTGCTTGAACTCGGGAGGCGGAGGTTGCGGAAAGCCAAGACCACGCCACTGCACCCCAGCCTGGACGATAGAGGGAGACTCCGTCTCAGAAAAAAACAAACAAAAAAAACCTCAACAAAATAATATTAATAAAAATAAACCTGTTACATTAATATAAATAATGCTTTTGATAAAATGTAACTATATTTTTCAAGACAAAAAAATTTTTCCTTTTTGTAAGTCTCTTTAATGTCTGGTATCTTTTTTTTTTTTTTTTTTGAGACGGAGTTTCGCTCTTGTTACCCAGGCTGCAGTGCAATGGCGCGATCTCGGCTCACCGCAACCTCCGCCTCCTGGGCTCAGGCAATTCTCCTGCCTCAGCCTCCTAAGTATCCGGGATTACAGGCACACGCCACCATGCCCAGCTAGTTTTATTGTATTTTTAGTAGAGACGGGGTTTCACCATGTTGACCAGGATGGTCTCGATCTTTCGACCTCGTGATCCACCCGCCTCGGACTCCCAAAGTGCTGGGATTACAGGCTCGAGCCACCGCGCCCGGCAATGTCTGGTATCTTAGTCTGCTCACACTGCCACAAGAAAATACTACGGAGTGCTGGATGGCTTCACCATCAGAAATTTATTTCTCACAGTTCTGGAGGTTGAAAAGTCTAAGGTTAAGGCACCAGCAAGGTACGTTTCATTCTGAGGCTTCTCCTGGCATGTAGGTGGCCACCATTTGCTCTATGTTCACATGGCTTTTTTTTTTTTTCTGTGCTTACTCAGAGAAACTGAGTGCTCTCAGGTATCTCTAAGGACACTAATCCTGTTAGATCAGGGCCCCATCCCTATGCTTTCATTTAACTTTATGTACTTCCTTAGAGTCCTTACCTCCAAATATAGCCACACTGGGATAAGGGTTTCAACATATGAATTTTTGGAGGACACAAAGATTCAGTTAATAACATCTGGCTTCTGCATTCAGTCTGCTGTAACATGACACATCATGTAGCTGCCGGACAACCTTACTGTATAATCATGAGAAAATGAGCATCAAAAATGGCAAATAACATCTCAGAATTATTACGGAAATAGTTTTCACTTCATGGAGCTCTTGCCAAACAAGTCTCAGGGTTCCTTAGGACCTCTTGAGCACACTTTTGAGAACCACTGCTGTGTAAGAATGATTCCAGGCCAGGTGCAGTGGGTCATGCCTGTAATCCTAGCACTCTGGGAGGCCATCTCTACTAAAAATACAAAATTAGCCAGGCACGGTGGTACAGCTAATCAGGAGGCTGAGACAGGAGAATTGCTTAAACCTGGGAGGCAGAAGGTTACAGCGAGCTGAGATTGTGCCATTGCGCTCCAGCCTGGGCAACAAGAGTGAAACTCCACCTTAAAAAAAAAAAAAAAAAGGAATAATTCCAAAGTATTTTTTTTCTACTTTGAGATTCGTCAACACTAAATTTAAGTGTTCTTATGATTTTAAAGTCAAAGACTTTGGTCTCTGCTGGGTTACATTATGTTCTTCATTTTAAGAGAGTAGTTAATATAATTAGATATTTTTAAAGAACAGAAATTTTGGAGAATAACTACTTGAAATTAACTTGTACATCTCGGCAGTCTGAAAGAGGAACATTTGTGGTTCTCTGAATTACTGCTGTGCTATAGTTATACTGGAGGTACCCGAGACTACCTAGCATATGTAAAAAGATAGTAACAACTCTGGTATTGTATTGTTAGTTTCCTTATCTTCTAGTTTCAGACTTTACCTTAATTCTAGTAATCTCTCTCATAAATTCATGTTAGTGGTCATAAAGGAAAGTATATATTTAGTAGTCTTTAACTATTTCTGGGGGGTCTTCTCAATTATAGTAAGCTTGTGCACAAATTTAGTATGCAGTTTTAGAGATCCCCAAATACATCAAAAGGCCCCGTTACAACCCTTTTAAAAAGTTACAGATAGATGACCCATTCATTACCAAGATTACACTGAGAAACAATTTGAAGTTGATGTGTTAGTGACAAGAGTTAAGACTATAAATTCCTTCCAAAATGCTGTTGGTCCCAGCTGGGGCAACATGGTGAAACCCCGTCTCTACAAAAAATACAAAAAAAATTAGCTGCTGGCCACAGTGGCTCATGCCTGTAATCCTAGCACTTTGCGAGGCTGAGGTGGGCTGATCACCTGAGATCAGGAGTTCAAGACCAGCCTGATCAACATGGAGAAATCTGTCTCTATTAAAAATACGAAATGAGCCGGGTGTGGTGGTGCATGCCTGTAATCCCTGCTATTCTCCTACTGAGGCAGAAGACTTACTTGAACCTGGGAGGCAGAGGTTGCAGCAAGCCAAGATCATGCCATTGCACTCCAGCCTTGGCAACAAGAGTGAAATTCCATCTCAAAAAAAAAAAAAAATTAGCTAGATGTGGTGGCTTGTGCCTGTAATCCCAGCTACTTGGGAGGCTGAGATGGGAGGATTGCTTGGGCCCAGGAGGCGGAGGTTATAGTGAGCCACTGGGCAAGAGTGAGACCGTATGTCAAAAAAAAAAAAGCTGTTTTTTTTTTAATTTACAAATTGAAAAGATTAAATTCTCATTTGTCTCCTCCAAATATTTCACCTAAGTGTTTCAACTGTATAACTTCCTTGAAGTTGGCTTATACTACAAACTTCAGAGGGTAAATAAGGAGCTGAGTTTCTGAAAAATGATCAGACAAATTAAGGAATCCTGCTCAACATTCACTGGGCCACATTCACTTTTTCCAAGTGCATAAGATTTATGACAGCTGCTTTCCCTATTGCTTAGAGACTTTTATGATTTTTGGTTTTGTGTTTCAGATGGTGGAAGTTACTGGAAATCTGACTGGAAGTAAGGATGTTAGTATGCAATATCTCCAAGGCAAAGTATTATGAATTCCAAATTTATCAATGAAAGGTCATGGAACAATGCAATATATGTAGTTGGCTCTCAAAAATATTTGTTACATTAAAGTTGAAGCACAAACTAAGTGATTTCCTCAAAATAACTCAGCTAATTTAAAAAAAATCGCCAGTGCAGTGGCTCACACCTGTAATCCTAGCACTTTGGGAGGCTGAGGCAGGTGGATTACCTGAGGTTGGGAGTTTGAGACCGGCCTGACCAACACAGAGAAACCCTGTCTCTACTAAAATACAAAATTAGCCAGGTGTGGTGGCACATGCCTGTAATTCCAGCTACTTGGGAGGCTAAGGCAGGAGAATCACTTGAACCTGGGAGGTGGAGGTTGCAGTGAGCCAAGATCACACATTTGCACTCCAGTTTGGGGAACAAGAGTGAAACTCCATCTCAAAAATATATATATATATATAAACTAGTATCAGTTTCTTATTGCCCAATTATGCTTTTCTTTCACTACATATTCTTTTTATACTGTATTTTAAAGGAAACAACAATGCTAATGACCCACTATGACTAAGACATTCACTTTGAGTTGTTAGCATTCTGATTCCCTTTTGATCAACAGTGTGTACATCTGCAGAAAGGTTAATCAGGCGAGGGACCCAAACAGGGACCCTGGCAGTAAATAGATCCAGTCCCTGTCCTCATGGGGCTTATATTCTCGAAGAGGAAATAATTAGTAAGCAACTAATTACTCAAATAAGCTATGAAGGGGAAGTGTAGAATGCCAGGAGAATAGATGAGGGTGAATTGATATAATCTGAGCAATTACGGCCTGTGAGGAAGTACACACTGCCAGAGCCACCTGACTAATCATTTTGAAATATAAACCAGCTAAAGTTTCTCCTCTACTTAATACCAACACTGGCCCCCACTTCCCATTGCACTTGCTCTGGTTCCTTCCCAGACCTCCAGCCACATTTTAACACTTCCTTTCTTCACTCCAGCCACACAGAACTATCTTCTTACAACCTGTCAAGCTTGTTTCCACCTTAGGGTCTTTAGGCTTGTTGTTCCCGCTGCTGCAAATACTGTGCGGATCATCTCAGTTTAAATGTTTTCTAAGGGAAACTATTCCTATTCCAAACCAAAATAGACCCCTTCCCCTGTCCTCCATTTAATCTTTACCAAGTCACTATTTTCTGTTCCTCATAGCACTTTTTGTATTTCAGTGACCCTAAAAAAAAATTTTATGATGGCTTCTATAAATTTAGGACATCCATTCTTATTCCCCTCTTAAAACTTTAAGCCTCAACTAGGTTCAAGGATTTTTCAGAATCACAAGCCTCTTGGTTGGAAGAGAAAACTTAAATTACTGAACCTCTTATTTTGGTCTCAGTCATACCATCATAAAGCAGCTTAGCTAATTACAATTAGGCTAAGGAAGTGGCACTTCGAAGGCAAAAGCACAGGAACGGAAAGAAAGAAAGGCAAAGGGGAGGGCAGGGAAAGAAAGATGGGCAAAGGTCTTGCTATTCCTAGAACACTCCAGGCTTGCATTTCAAGGCCTTTCTGTTCCCTCTGCTCAGAAGGCTCTTTACCTAGTCATCTGTGTAACTACTTTACCCACCTCCTTTGCACAAATGTCACCTTCTTATATAATGCCTTCCTTCCCTGATGACCCTATTTAATACTGAACCTCTCTCTCCCTCCTCCCTATTCAGCCTCTTCAAAAATTTTTTGATTAACAGATGAAATGAAAAAAACAAGAGGGGTAAGAATACCCCAAATTGTGCAAGCCATTTAGTGATTTTGTACCTCTGTAATAGAGGACAATTTTGACCAGCTGTGCCATGTACGATTCTTCAAATTGTAAAGATAAGGAGGAACGGAAGTAGAGTAGAACCATTACATCTACATTAAGAACTACACAGAGTACTTTTCCACTTTTTCCTCCAAAATAGGTTTAATATATGTTATATATTAAAAGTAAACCGAAAAGGTACGTACAAATTTAGCAGATAACCTCTAGTTTTTTTCTCTTGATTTCTTGGTCTTAATAATTCCTGTGAACTTTCCTTACCACTTACCCAAGACATTTTCTTCATGACGATATGCACAGCGCTGGAGTAGAAAACTGGGGAGACGTTAATGCACATCATAAAACAGTTCCTAACTCCTGTAACTGTGTAGGATATATAAAATGTGTAATTCTTTACATACTATCAAAAGAATGGTTTAAACAACTATGATACATAAGTTGTGAATAGCAGGAAAAATTCGAAAAGGAGTCGATACCTGAAATGGCTATTTTAAGGTTTTGGTAGATGATGTTAGGGATAGATTGCATTCCATGAAGAAAAAAATGGCAAGAATAAATATGAGGAAGGAGAAAGTCACGAGCGCCATTTGGAGAAATGAAAACACACCAGATTTGTTATAGTTAAATAGAGGAATTAGTAAAAAGGCTAGAAAGAGAGTTTTAGAAGCCAGCTAAATGATGTGGATTTTATTACAAAGTCAGTGAGGATGCCATGGAAGAAGTGGAAAGTGGAAAAAATCTGCTACAACCAAAGCAGATTTCTGGAAGACCTGTCTGATGTTGATATGCAAGACCAACTGGAAGAGGCAAAATAAGCAAAGCTATGGAGTCCATTAAAAGACTGTTGGTATTCCAGGAATTCACGAGTACCTAGACTAGGGTGTAAATCACACAAATGAAAAGGCAAATATCGAAAAACAAAAACAAGGAAGTTGAAGGAAAAGTTAGTTTGGGGAAAGAGGAGTAGTTTAGTACTAGCCCTGCTAAATTTGAGATGCTTGCAAAAAATAGGGTCAAAGGATCCAGGTAAATGTAGAAATTGCAGACTTGAGCTTGGAAGACAGGCCATCTACAAAGGAAAAGACAGAAGTAACGGAAATAGACGAACACTCCTAGAAGGGCTGTAGGAGTGAACTACACTGTCATGGATTGATACCTTGAGAAAGGGTCACATTTTTGGGGCTGGAGGAAGGGAAAGCCAAAGAATACAACAAATGACCACTACAAAGTTCAAATAATTCAGAGGAATGTCAGTAAAAGACATAGGAAAAGTGAAAAAGAGGCTGATCCACAGAGTAAAACTGCCATACTTGTCAAGGAGAAATTCTATGTATTTGTAAGTACAAGCATACTAACTCTGTAGCTACAACAATACAATAAATTGTAGGGCAAAGAACTGTTTCCACCTTCTAGGTAAAGGTCTGGTACCTGCCTACTTTTTTTTTTTTTTTTTTTGAGACAGAGTCTCGCTCCGTCGCCAGGCTGGAGTGCAGTGGCGTGATCTCGGCTCACTGCAACCTCCTCCTCCCAGGTTCAAGCAATTATCCTGCCTCAGCCTCCCAAGTAGCTGGGACTACAGGCGCGCGCCACCACGCCCAGCTAAGTTTTGTATTTTTAGTAGAGACGGGGTTTCACCATGCTGGCCAGGTTGGTCTTGATCTCTTGACCTCGTGATTCGCCCGCCTCAGCCTCCCAAAGTGCTGGGATTACAGGCGTAAGCCACTGCACCCGGCCCACTGCTTACTTTTTAAGTCTCATCTCTTTTCTTTCTTTGGCCATGCTTTATGTTCTATGAATTCCTCAAGAGCCCCAAGCTCTTTCCTGACTCACGATTTTTATACATGATGTTCATTATCTCTGCCTGGAATACTAATTTCTGCCATGCTTCACTCCCTTTTCATCCTCCTGATCTCAGCTTAACTGCTACCTTTCCAGAGATGATACCTGCTCATCCCCAGTAAAAATTAGATTACCCTGTTATACTGTCTTCTCAGGCTTTTCTTTGTGGCACTTATCAATTACAAGGCAATGCATATATGTCTGTCTGGGTTATCTATCAGTTAATGCTCTCTCTGACATTAGACTGGCACGCTCCATGAGGTGATTTCTCTACTTTGCTCATCACAGTCCTCACGTTTTACCAGATACACAGTAAATATTTTCGAATATACACACAAATGCTCAGTAAATATTTCTTTAATATTTCAATAAATACAAGCAAACAACCCGACCAGAACACAACAGAACATAACTATTCATCTTTTGAACTAAACCGTAACAGTGGCCTGCTCATCTGCAGCAGGAATCGGCCATCTACAAGTTCACTTGTCAAACCAATTTGTATAGTAAGCAAAAACGCATGGCTACAGAAACCAGCGCCGACGATTTTACAATAGGTTACACCATGTAACCCGTGTGTAACCACTGTAATATTTATTAAGTACTGATTTTTTCCAGAACGCATGGAAACACTAGATTGTTGCTGAAAATGATATGAAGAACAGACCAAAAATGGGGCTGGCTGGCACCAGGTCAGAACTCCACTCAGCATTCATCTTTGCATTACCCTAGCAGGCTGAGAGGGTGCTCAGGATGGATCCCTGCTGAAACAAGAGCTAACGCAATTGTTTAAAGAGGGGGAAATGTGAGTTCAAAGGGAAATGCCAGGCTGCAAGAGGGCCACTGTCAGAATTTTAGAGGCCCAAAGAGCTTAGACTCATCTAAACCAAAACCACCCGGTGGAGAGCTAGCAGCTCTAGCGTTGGAGATAGAAATTTTGGGCCCGAAGCTCCTCCCGGGTTCTAAGGCCCCTTCTTCAGGACAAGCAGCAAGGTCTCGGGGCAGACAGCCAGGGGCTGGGGGACCCCTCGTACCTTGCTTGACTCGGGGCTCCCTGGCGCTGGCAGCGACGGCGGGGGCCGGCCTGGACACCGGCTTCTTGCTTTGGGCCTCCCCGGCAGTTCCAGCCTCTGCAGATTTAGCTCTGGAAGCAGACACTGCGGCCCGGACCGCCGCGGCCGCCGGAGCCTTATGTTTCTTGTTCTTGCCGCCCATGTTGCAGCTGTGGTAGAAGATCCTTCGCGGCCCAGGGTCCGGCGCTACCACTGCAGTCAGCGGCTGCTCCTTACATTCCCCGGCTCGGGGAAGCCACCCTGCGCTTCGATCCGGGCTTCTCGGCTCCGTCGACCGCTCCCTCGCAATTGGTCTAATTCAGCAGGCTCCGCCTCCTTGAGTCGCCTGCGGGCTGCAGCACGCCGCTCTCGGTCTTTAGCCACTAAGCACTTACCCACTTTAGGTCGGAAAGGAAAGGAAAGCAGAAAACAAGAAACAAAAAACGTCTGTGGAATATTTCGTCGGCCGTGCGACTTTACTACTTTTGTCTCTTGCGGGCCACTGTTGAGCCTTCACGGACGTCACCGTCTGTGTGGTCGCAGGGCATTGTGGGTAGGAGGGAGCGTCACACTCACGGCTCTGAAAGATGGCGGACGCATTCGGAGATGAGCTGTTCAGCGTGTTCGAAGGCGATTCGACCACTACGGAGGGAACCAAAAAAGACAAGGAAAAGGAGAAAGGGAAATGGAAGGGGCCTCCAGGGTCTGCAGACAGGGCAGGGTAAGGAAGATGTTCTAGTTGTTGCTTTTATTTTTTTCCTCCTCGGTGCTTAGGGAAGAAAACACTGCTCTCAGCAAGAGCACGAGAAAGTGAAGTGTACATTGAGTGGCGTTGGGAAGTGAAGGGGTTCCAGAAAAAAGCTGGAGAGGTTGAAATAATGTTGGTTCGGTGAAGCGCGGGTCTTGGCGTTTCCTGGTGTCTGCAGGCAGCGTGAGGGTCTGCTTCCTTCCCTTACGTCGCTGTTACTGATTCCATCCCCTTCTTCGCGATTATCTTCTGGGTTCTGTACCCAGAGCACCAGCACAACACCTGGCACATAGTTGCTAATAAACAAAACGAATGATTAGTTGAGTAAAGGATGGAAAAGTTTAGAAAAAAAATGATTTGAATTGATTTGGAGAGGAAAGGGCAGATAGTAACATGAAAAGGGACATTTAATCTCCAAGATGTAGTTTTCTCTTCCGTAAAATGGAGATAATAGTGCCTACTACTGGTTGTGTTGTGAGGATTAAATGAGATATTCGTGTAAAATGCCTAACGGTGCTTAGCTACCTATCACTAATAAATGCTAGCTCTCGTGAGTTTATTAGAAGAAAAATTATGGACCCTACCCATATGTTCAGACTGATGCATACAGCAACCAGGAAGTGTACAGGACTGTTTAGACATGATGTTCTCAAGGAGTTTTCGGTGTAGGGGAAGAGATAGAACAGGTACATATTAAAAAAAGCTTCATATACCTATAACGCAGTTGAGTTATAGTGATCAATATCAATTCATGATCAATCTATTCCTACATTTTTTTAAAGTAAAATTCAAGTCATCTTTTTTTCTCCCTAAATATTTCAGTATTCATGTCATCCAACAAAACTGACAATAGTATCGTTGAATACTGAATCTACAGTGAGATGTTCCCAGTTGTCTCAAGGGTATTTTTTGATCATTGGTATTTGAATCAGGATTCAGACAAACCCCTACAATGTTTTGGTTGTTATATCCCTTAAGTAACAGCCTCCGTCTTTTTTCCTTCTGCCATTGATTTCTGTTTTGGAGGGGTGAGTGAGGGGAGAAAACAGGTCATCTGTCCTGTGGAGTTTCCCACATCCTGGATTTGCTTTTTTAAGCTGTCATTTAACTTGCTCTTGTATCCTCAAGTACCTTCTGCAAACTGTCCTCATTCCTAGAGCTGCATTTTGTGACATAATAGCCACTATCCTTACATAGCTGTTGAGCACTTAAAATATGATTTTCGGTGAGTGTAAAATGCACACTAGCATTGGAAAAATTAATATGAAAATTGTAAAATATCCCCTTGATTTTAATTTTGATTATAATTGAAATAATATTTTGCATATATTGGGTTCAATGAAAGGTATTCAAATTTATTTACAGTTTCTTTTTACCTTTTAAATGTGTTTATTAGAAAATTTTAAATTACATATGCAGCTTGGAGCTTGTATATGTATGTATATATACTGGACTGCTCTGATCTAGTGGCTTGATTAGATTCAGGTTCAGTTGTTTCAGATAAAAGTACTTCATAGTGTATTTCCTATTTCATTACATCATAATGTCATAATATTCTACTGTTCTCAGATTGACAAGTTGGTGAAAATATTGTTACCTTGATTCCTCAGCAACCTTTCACATGATGGCTTTAGCACCTACCGATAATTACCTAGAACCATTATTTCACTAGTACTTACCAGTGGCGATTTTCTGTTTTTATCATTTCTCTCTGCATTTATTACATGGAATCCACCTATTAAAAAACGCATTGTCTCATCAGCTGTTTCTTTACCTTGAAATACAGTTCATAAAGAAAAGGCAGAATAAATGCTTGATCCTTTATCAGTTTTTAAAGAAATGAGTTGTGCCCTAAGAAAGTTTCAGTGGTGACTAACATGGGTGTATGATTATGTTTAGCTTTTTGGTGAATGAGTGGATTTATATATATTTGATGTTTTACTCTTTTGCACTTATTTTCCTTCCTTCCTTCCTTCCTTCCTGCCCTCTCTTCTTCCTTCTCCCTCCCTCCCTCCCTCCCTCCCTCTTACTGGAGTATAATTGAAGTGCAGTAAACCACCACAATCAAGATAAACATTTCCATCACCCTCAGGAGTCTTTTTGTGACCCTTTTTAATACATCCCAATCTCCACCCTGGCCCCCAGATAATCACTTATCTTTCTGTCACTGTAGATCTTATATTTTCTAGAATTTTGTTTAAATACGATATTTATTCCTTTTATATGGCTTATTTTACTCATTATAGTGCTTCTGAGACTCAGTTGTGATGTGTGTCAGTAGTTTGTTTTTATTGCTGAATAGTATTCCGTTTTATGGATATACCAATTTGTTTATGCCTCCATCTGTTACCGGACATTTGAGTTGTTTCCATTATGTTTTTTGAAACTTGGATTTCCAATCTTAGATCAGTGAGTGCTCTTTAGGTTGGCTCTTTTGTCTTTTTAACAAGACATCATCAGTCTTCGATAGCTTAGGTACTTTCTGGATTTTCTGGACTCACTATACTTTCAGTGCCAGACTTGGAATCAGCCATATCTCTAAGGAGTCTCCAGTTTCTTAGAGTGAAAAATGTTATTTTGTGCCTAGGGTACACGGTGGTACTAGATTTCACTGCTTTTAAGTTTTTACAGTACGAAGAACTAGGAAATCTTTGTTTTTATAAAAAATAGAATTTATATTGACATTTCCAGTACAATTAATATCACAGGGCTTTTATTTAACTTTTTGGATTTTTATATATGTATTGTTTCTGGTTTTTGTTGAAATTTTTCATTTCTAGGCCAGAAACATAGTTCATGCCTGTAATCCCAGCACTTTCGGAGCTTGAGGCAAGTAGATGGCCTGAGCCCAGGAGTTCGGGACCAGCTTGGGCAACATGGTAAGACCTGTCTCTACCAAAAAAAAAAAAAAAAAATTAGCTGGGTCTTGTGGTGTGTGTCTGAAGTCCCTCCTACTCCGAGGAGGCTGAGGTGGGAGGATCACTTTAGCCCTGGGGGGTTGAGGCTGCAGGGAGCTGTGATCATAACACTGTACTGTAGCCTGGCTAACACAAAGAGACATATCTCAAAAAAAGAAAGAAAGAAAGAAAGAAAATTCTCATTCCTCCTGAGAATTACATAATTAAGCTTTTTGTTTAAAAAAATAATTTTGCTTTTAATAAGATATTGAATGCAGTTTGTGGTTCTTTTTTGCCTTTTGCCCTCAGAATATATCATGGTAACAGTGAAAATACTCTGTAATAGTTCTTTTCTCTAAATGTTTATGCTACTAATTTGATATTTATTGTGTTCATTTGTTTCAGTGTACTTAAAGTTTTTAAGAATTGCTGTTTAATTTTTAAGAAGTTGTGCAAAAGATTTTATAGTTCCAAAATCAAAGTTTAAAACAGTACATTGTTGCTTCCATCCTTGCACCTTCTTTATTTCCTCCCTCACCTTTAGTTTTTGCTTTGTCTTACTTCTTTTTCTTTCTTTTCTTTTCTTTTTTTTTTTTTTGAGACGGAGTTTCGCTCTTGTTACCCAGGCTGGAGTGCAATGGCGCGATCTCGGCTCACCGCAACCTCCGCCCCCTGGGTTCAGGCAATTCTCCTGCCTCAGCCTCCTGAGTAGCTGGGATTACAGGCACGCACCGCCATGCCCAGCTAATTTTTTTTTTTTTTTTTTTTGTATTTTCTTTAGTAGAGACGGGGTTTCACCATGTAGACCAGGATGGTCTCGATCTCTTGACCTCGTGATCCACCCACCTCGGCCTCCCAAAGTGCTGGGATTACAGGCTTAAGCCACCGCGCCCGGCCACTTGTTTTTCTTTCTTTCTTTCTTTTTTTTTTTTTTTTTGAGCTGGAGTCTCGCTCTGTCGCCAGGCTGGAGTGCATGCAATGGTGCGATCTTAGCTCACTTCACTGCAACCTCTGCCTCCTGGGTTTAGGTGATTCCCCTGCCTCAGCCTCCCCAATAGCTGGGACTACAGATGTGCGCCCCTGTGCCCAGCTAATTTTTTGTATTTTAGTAGAGACGGGGTGTTCACCCTGTTGGCCAGGCTGGTCTTGATTTCTGGACCTTGTGATGATCCATCCACCTCAGTCTCAAAGTGCTGGGATTACAGGTGTGAGCCACTGCGCCCAGTCGCTTTGTCTCATTTCTTTTTGAAAATATCAAATTGTATGTACATGTGTTTCTATCAGTTTTCCCCATTTTTCACTTTTTGTGCAAAAGGTAGCATTAAAAACGGTTCATCTTTTTTTTACTTAATATTTTGACTAAGCGATCATCTTATGTCAGTATTAGAGATTTTTTTTTTAACAACTGCATAGTTGCAATCCTTTAATTAATGTTCTCTGAGTGGACATGGTATTATTTTCAGTACTTTGCGGTTATAGATGATAGAACAATTTCTGTTTTGTGCAAGTCTGTTTCTTGTTGTTATTTTCCATTTTGTCTTTGGAATAGATTCCTAGAAGTAGAATTACTAGGTCAAAGAGAGTTACTAAGTAGGCATTTTTGCTAGATGTAGTCAAATTCCTCTCCACAGGAGATTGTACCATTTTGTGTTTTCAACAGTGTGGTAGCAATGACAGCCCCCTAGTGATGTCCATGTTCCTATTCCTATAACAATTGAAATTGTTAGGTTACTTGGCAAAGGAGAAAGTTGCAGATGGAGTTAATACTGCTAATCAGTTGACCTTGAGGTGGAGAGAGAATTCTGGATTATCCAGGTGGGCCCAGTGTAATAATAAGGATTCTTAAAAGTGAAAGAACGTAGCTGAAGAGGGAGAACCAGAAAGATAGCAACATTGGAAGGATTCTGGCCGACATTAACGGGTAAGGAAGGGGGTCATAAGCCAGAAAATGTAGATGATCTCTAGAAGTGGAAATGGCAAGGAAATGGATTTTCTCCCAGAGCCTTCATGTAGGAACACAGCCCTGCCAACACATCACCTTAATTTTGGTCTTATAAGACCTATATTGCACTTCTTTCTTACTGACTATAAAATAGTAAATTTGTCCTATTTTAAGCCAACTGTCCCCAACCTTTTTGGCATTAGGGACCAGCTTCATGGAAGACAAATTTTTCACAAACCAGGGGTAGAGGGATGGTTTCGAGATGAAACTCTTCCACCTTAGATCATCAGGCATTAGATTCTCATAAGGAGTGTGCAACCTAGATTCTTTGTATGCACGGTTCAAAATAGGGTTTGAGCTCCCATGAGAATCTAATGCTTTTGCTGATCTGGCTGGACACAGAGCTCAGGCAGTAATGCTTGCTTGCTCACTGCTCACCTCCTGCTATGCAGCCTGGTTCCTAACAGGCTGTGGACTGCGCAGGGGTTGGGGGCCCGCTTTAAGCCACTGGGTTTGTTGTAATTTGTTTTAACAGCAATAAAAAGTTGATACAAACAGTAATGTGTAAGAATACTTTATGGGCTTTTTCACGAAGTGTATTGAACTTGGATTTTTGTCAATGAGATAGATGAGAAATCGTATTTCAATTCGTGTTAATTTATGTTTCTTTCTGTATGAATGAAGCAAAGCATCGTAAGTTCAGAGGCTATTTGATTTTATTTGTGAATTGTTCATGCCCTTTTCATCTTTAAAAAATGAATAGTTGGTCCTTTTCTTAATTTTTAGGACCTCTTTATAGACTAGGGATATTATTCCTGTAATGTAAATTGCAAATATTTTTCTCAATATTTTGTCATTCAGAAAATGTTAATGTAGTCACATTTGCCATTCTTGTTGCTCTTGGATTTTTTTTGTCATGTTTCCTTCAAATACTTATATGGTTTTATTTTTTACAAGTGTATCTGATCCATTTTAGACAAGTGCTTTTCATTGTATTAAACTGACTGCTCAGATATTCTAAAATCATTTTGACAAATATTTGTTGTTACCATTTTTGAGACAGAGACAACAACAACAAAACCCACATTCCATTGCAGCATAGAGCAATAGTTAACCCATTGGGGATTACCATCAGATTAACTTCTTTGCAGTTCTCAGAATAGAACTATTTCTGAATATTTATGTACTTCATATAAATCTCCATCAACTAGGATGGTGGTTGTTCTACTCTCACATTTTAAAAACAGTCTATATTTGTACTTTTGTATAATTGTACAGAGAAATACAAGACTGTGGAGTTGGAGGCAGTGGCTCATGCCTGTAGTCTCAGCTACTAGGGAGTCTGGAGCCACCCTGGGTGATACAACAAAGACCCAACTCAAAAAAAAAAAAAAAAAAAGGAAAAAAACTGTGGAACGAGTACACTATTCTGTTTTATACTCTGGCAGAAATCAAATAAATATAGAAATTACAAAGGAAATATTGCTACTGAACCGACAGAAATAAAAACAACCATCACAAACTATCATGAACACCTATACACATACAAAGTAGAAAACTCACAACAGGTGGATAACTTCTTAGACACATCTTCCCAAGACTGAGCCAGGAAGAAGTTGATTTCCTGAACAGACCAATAGCAAGCTCCAAAATTGAATCAATAATAAATGGCCTACAAACCAAAAAAGGCCCAAGACCTGATGGATTCACAGCAGAATTCTACCAGATGTGCAAAGAAATGCTGGTGGCATTCCTTTAGATACTATTTATAAAAATTGAGGAGGGAAGACTCCTCTCCAACTTATTCTATGAGGCTAGCATCATCTTCATACCAAAAATGGGCAGAGACACAACAGCAACAACACTTTAGGCCATTATCCTTGATGAACATCAACGCAGGAATCCTCAGCAAAATATTTGTAAACCAAATCCAACAGCATATCAAAGAGCTAATCCACCATGATTGAGTAGGCTTCATCCTCAGGATACAAGATTGGTTCAACATACACAAATCAGTAAACATTCATCACGTAAACAGAACTAAAGACAAAAACCACATGACTATCTCAGTAGTTGCAGAAAAGACCTTCAATAAAGTTCAATACCCCTCCATGTTAAAAACTCTTAAAAACCTAGGTATTGAAGGAACATACCTCAAAATAATAAGAACCATTTGTGACAAACCCACAACCAACATACTGAACAGGCAAAAGCTAGAAGTACTCCTCTTGCAAATTGGCACAAGACAAGGCTGCCCCCCTCACCACTTCTATTCAACATAGTATTAGAAGTCCTTGCCAGAGCAGTCAGGCAAAAAAAAGAAATAAAGGGCATCCAAATAGGAAGAGAGGAAGTCAAACTTTCTCTGTTTGCAGACAACATGATTCTGTATCTGGGAAACCCCACAGTCTCAGCCCAGACAGTCCTTCAGCTAACAAACAACTTCAGCAAAGCTACGGGGTACAAAAATAAGTGTACAAATATGAATAACTGGCATTCTTAAACACCACCGACAGTCAAACCAAGAGCCAGATCAGAAAGGCAATCTTATTCATAGTTGCCACACACACACCCCCTAGAAATACAGCTAACCAAGGAGGTGATAGATCTATTGAAGGAGAATTACAAAACACTGTTCAAAGAAATCAGAGAAGACACAAACAAATGGAAAAACACTCCATGCTTATGAATAGGAAGAATCAGTATCATTGAAATGGCTATCATGACTAAAGCAGTTTGCAGATTCAATGCTATTCCTATGAAACTACCAATGACATTTTTTGCAGAACTAGAAAATACTATTTTAAAATTTACATGGAACCAAAAGTAGCCAAGGCAATCCTAAGCAAAAAGAACAAAGTTGGAGGCATCACGTTACCCAACTTGAAGCTATACTACAAGGCTGCAGTAACGAAACGGCATGATACTGGTACAGAAACAGGCACATTGACCAATGGAACAGAACAGAGAGCCAGAAATAAGGCTGCACATGTACAACAATCTGATCTTTAACAAAGCTAACAAAACCAAGCAATGGAGAAAAGACTCCCGATTCAACAAATGGTGCTGGGATAACTGGTTAGCCATATGCAGAAAATTGAAGGTGGACCCCTTTCTTATGCCAGATATAAAAATCAACTCAAGGTGGATTAAAGATAAATATAAAACCCAAAACTATAAAATCCCTGGAAGACAACCTAGGCAGTATCATCCTGGACTTAGAAACGGGCAAAGATTTGATGACAAAGGCACCAAAGGCCATTGCAACAAAAGCAAAAATTGACAAGTGGGACCTGGTTAAACTTACGAGCTTCTGTACAGCAAAAGAAACTTATCAACAGAGTAAACAGGCAACCTACAGAATAGGAGAAAATTTTTTCAAACTCTACAATTAACAAAGGTCTAATATGCAGCATATTTAAGGAACTTAAATTTACAAGAGAAAAATAACCCTACTAAAATGTGGACAAAGAATATGAACAGACATTTCTCAAAAGACATACATGGGGCCAACAAGCATATGAAAAAACACTCAATATCACTAATCTTTAGAGAATTACACATTAAAATCACAATGAGATACCGTCTTAACACCAGTCAGAATGGCTATTACTAAAAAGTAGAAAAATAACAGATGCTGTCAAGGTTCCAGGGAAAGGGGATCACTTATAGATTGTTGGTGAGGTTGTAAATCAGTTCAGCCACTGTGGAAGGCAGTATGGTGATTCATCAAAGAACTAAAAACAGATATACCATTAGACCCAGCAATCCCATTACTGGGTATATACCCAGGGGAATATAAAGCATTCTACCATAAAGACACATGCGTGTGGATGTTCAGTGGAGCACTGTTCACAATAGCAAAGACATGCAATCAACCCAAATGCCCATCAATGACAGATTGGATAAAGAAAATGTAGTACATACACACACACCGTGAAATATTATGCAGCCATGAAAAAGAACAAGATCATATCTTTTGCAGGAATGTGGATGGAGCTGTAGGTTATCATCTTTAGCAAACTAACGCAGGAATGGAAAACCAAATACTACATGTTCTTGCTTCTAAGTGGGAGCTAAAAGATAAGAACTTATGAACACAAAGAAGGAAACAACAGACACTGGGGTCTACTTGGAGGGAGGATGGAAGGAGGGAGAGGAGCAGAAAAGATAACTCTTGGGCACTGGACTTAATACCTAGGTGGTGAAATAGTATGTACAGCAGACACCCATGACGTGTTTACCTGCAGAGCAAACCTTCACATGTACCCCCAAACCTAGAATAAAAGTTAAAAAAAAAAAAAACCCAAATACTTCTGCTTGGCACATGTTCTTCTCTGAGTAAGAGACAGTGGTTGTGCACAACAGTCAGTGCTTAACTTCTGTTACAGGTAGAATTAAATGTCATTTCAGGTAGTGTGAGAACTTAAAAAAAACCTTTTTATTTGACATAATTTCAGACTTAGAGAAAAAAATAAGAATGATACCAAAATTCTTGCACACCTTCATGCAAATATTCTAAATTTTAACATTTTACCATATTTACTTTATCCTCCCTTCCTCCTCTTTCTTTCCATACATGCATATGTATATGTGTATATTTGTGTATATATACTTTTTTCTGAACTGTTAAATTTGCAGATATGTTACCCATTTACCTCTAAGTTCTTAAGTTGCTTAGTGTGTATTTTCTGAAACTAAGAGCATTCTTTTATGTAACCACAGTACAGTTTATAATTATCAAAACTAGGAAATTATGTATTGATACAGTACTGTTATCTACAGACTTATCCAGATTTTGCCAGTGCTTTAATGTCCTTTATAAGAAAATAATTCCATATAGGATTAAATGATTTGGTTGTCATGTCTTTTTTGCCTCATGTAGTGTGTACTAGTCTTTGAATTTCATGACCTTGACATTTTAGAAAGTGTTGCTAGGTGTAGCCAAATTCCTCTGTAGGTTGGAGATTGATTTTTATCCTCTGTAATTACAGGCTGGTTATTCCAGTTTGGCTTTATTGGCCAATAAGTTATCATTAGTTGTTGGCCAACTTTGTTGTTTGGGTCTAATGGCCAATTTAGTGCTCTTTCTTTTTTCTTTTTTTTTTTTTTTTGAGAAAGAAAAAAGAATAATAAGAAAAAGAATAAAGAAGAGGAAGAAAGAGAAAGAGGAAGAGGGAGAGAGAACAAGGGTATTGCTTTATTGCCTGGGCTAGAATGCAGTCTAAATATGGGTATACCTATAATTGTCCTTAATAATGGAGACATAAAAGAAAATGAGGGAAGAGAATAACAAACAAGGAGCCAACCAACATTTCGTTTAAACTTCTAAGGTGATATGATGTGGTACTGATAAGAGTGTATATTTTATGTATTTAAAGTGGAGAGTTCTGTAAATGTTAATTATGTTTCCTTGTTCCAGATCTGAGTTCAAGTCCTGGATATCGTTGTTAATTTTCTGTCTCATTGATCTGTCTAATATTAATGTTGAAGTCTCCCACTATTATTGTGTGGGAGTCTAAGTCTCTTTATTAGTCTTATATGTCTGGATATTCCTATATTGGGTGCATATATATTTAGGATCTTTAGCTCTTCTTGTTTCATTGATCCTTTTATCGTTATATAATGTCCTTCTTTGCTTCTTTTGATCTTCGTTGCCTTAATGACTATTTTATCAAAGGCAAAAATTGTAACTTCTGCTTTTTATTTATTTATTTTAGGTCTCTGTTTGGTTGGTAAATCTTTCTCCATCCCTTGTTTTGAGTCTTTGTGTATCCTTGAATGTGAAATGGGTCTGGATGCAGCATACTGATGGGTTTTAGTTTTTTATCCAAATTGCCGGTCTGTCTTTGGATTGGGGGATTTAGTCAATTTAAATTTAGAATTAATAATGATAAATGTGAGTTTAATACCGCCACTTAATATTAGCTGGCTATTTTGCCCATTCGTTGATGTAAATTCTTCATTATATTGATGCTCTTTACTTTTTGTTATTTTTTAGAAAGGCTGATACTGTTTGTTCCTTTCTATGTGTAGTGGTTCTTTCAGAAGCTCTTGTAAAGCAGGCCTGGTGGTGATGAAATCTCTGAGTGCTTGCTTGTTCACAAAAAACTATTTTTCCTTCACTTATGAAGCTTAGTTTGGCTGGATGTGAAATTCTTGGTTGAAAGCTCTTTTCTTTAAGGATGTTGAATATTGGTCCCCACTCTCTTCTGGCTTGTAGGGTTTCTGCTGAGAGATCTGCTGTAAGTCTGATAGGCTTCCCTTTGTGGGTAACCTGACCTTTCTCTCTGGCTGCCCTTAGTATTTTCTCCTTCATTTCAACCCTGGTGAATCTGACAATTATGTGCCTTGGAGTTGCTCTTCTTGAGGAATATCTTTGTGGTGTTCTCTGTATTACCTGAAGTTGAATATTATCCTGCCTTACCAGGTTGGGAAAATTTTCCTGAATAATATCCTGAAGTGTATTTTCCAGCTTGGATTCATTCTCTTCGTCACACTCAGGTACACTTATCAAGCGTAGATTAGGTCTTTTCACATAATCCTATATTTCTTGGAGACTTTGCTCGTTCCTTTTTATCCTTTTTTCTCTAATCTTGTCTTCTTCTTTTATTTCAATGAGTTGGTCTTTGACCTCTGATATCCTTTCTTCTGCTTGATCAATTCAGCTGTTAAAACTTGTGCATAGTTCACGTAGTTCTTGTATTGTGTTTTTCAGCTCCATCAATTCACTTATTTTCCTCTCTAAATTGTGTATTCTTGTTAACATTTCGTCAAACCTTTTTTCAAAGTTCTTAGTTTCTTTGGATTGGGTTAGAACAAGTTCTTGTAATTCACAGAAGTTTCTTATTATCCACATTTTGAAGCCTGCTTCTGTAATTGGAACACACTCATTCTCCATCAAGCCTTGTTTCATTGCTGATGAGGAACTGTGATCCCCTGCTGAGGGAGAGGCATTCTGATCTTGGGTATTCTCAGCCTTTTTTGGCTGTTTTCTTCCCTTCGTTGTAGATTTATCCATCTGTGGTCTTTATAATTACCATCTTTGTAGTTGGGTTTCTGAGTGGACGTCCAACTTATTGATTCTCAGCGCCGAAATATGAACAACCCACTATGCCGACCAAAACAGCGGCGTTAAGATCGATAGTGCTTTTCTGACTCGCCTCGCCAGTCACAAGAGTCGCGCTGGCGACCTGTGTGGCTCCTCCGCTGGGAATCTCCTGGTGCGTGAGCAACAAGAATTCATGTGAAGGTGTGGCATCCTCTCGTTCTTTGCGCTTTCACTGGGAGCTACAATCCCGAGCTGCTAGTGATCAGCCATCTTGGATCTCTCTCTCTCTTTCTTGTGCTTTATATAGAGCATGCTGCTTTTATGAACTAAGAAGTATAACAGTCTCAGATGATTTCAAGAAATTAAAACCTTATCCTTAAAAAGTAAGCTGGTTATCTGCAAAACTTCATTTCCAGCCTTTCTGGATTACTCAGATGTTTCCATCAAGTGTGTGAAGGTTCCACATGTGACATACATAATAAGCTATGAAAGAAATAAATAACTGGAGTCCCAAAAGTCTGACATGCAATTATTAAAGAATAATATAGCACTTCTGACCAGAAGTGTTCTACTATGAATTTCAGTTTCTCAGTTTTGAGAACTTTGATGTTTCTTTGTTTTATTGACTTTAACCAGCTCCTAATAGAATGTTTTAAATACAGTGGCTTAGTTGTTGCTTACTTACTGAGAGACAGAATACTAGAATGTTACACCTACAAAGGATCTTAGTTATTGTCAAATATCTTTTATTTTACTGAGGCCCAAGGATGTTGATGGCCTGTCCAGAAGAGGTTCACATAAGTAATCAGCAACAAATATGGGTCTAGAATTAACAGCTTTTTCACAAAATTGGGAGTGACAGAATTTGCAAATTTTAGGTTTTGCTGTGTCAAAGAATGGACTTTATTATGAAAAGATTGTTCAAGCATATGGATCAGTATTATTGTGTTTCCCTTTATTAAAAATTCTTTAAATAAAACATAAAAGTGCAGATTGTGGGATGGATTTTTAGAGTCTGTGAACACATCTATGCAGCCACCATTCTGTACAAAAAAATAGAATATTACAGAAACCCACTGTGTCCCTTAAAAAAATGACTGTCCTGATAACAACATGTGTTAGTTTTTTGGTTTGGGACTGTTATGTAAGTGGAATCATTCAAAGTATATTTTTATGTTTGGCTTTGGCTCAACATTGTTTGTACAATTCGTGACTGTAAATGGAGTAGCAGTTCTCAAAGTGTGATTGTTTTGTTAGGGGATCAAAAGGGCAGAGTCACAGTGTTCCAAGAAGTCTTTTAACATACCCTGTCCTTTTTCAACTAGTTTCTGTGTAAGGCTACATTTTTCTTCACATGCTTCGACCAAAAATGTGTCAGAAACAGGTGACGGTCCTGCTCTTTCTGTTAAGCCTGACATGAGAGATTTGCAAAAATATAAAACCTATACCATTCTCATTAAAAGTTTTTTAGAAAAATTTTTTTAACCAAAAATGTTACTCATGTTGCTATATAGTGGTTTTGCTGTTGCCATTTTAAAGTGAATTTTTAGAAAAATTTTTAGTTTTAATATCTAATACTGTAAATATCAGTAGATATAACCACATAAACAAAATTCATTATAGTTTCTCATAACTTTTAAGAATGAGAAAGGATTCTGAAACCAAAAAGTTTGAGCCACTGACCTAGTGTTATCTAATTTACATTTTCATTGTAAGTAATGATGTTGAGCTCCTTTTCATGTGCTTGTTGCCCATATAGATATTCTCTTTTTTAAAGTGCCTGCTAAGTCCTTTGCTCATTTTTTTTATTGTGTTATCTTTTAAAACTTGATTTATAGTCCTCACCCCTAATTTTGTGTCCTGGTTAAGAAGCCCTGAAGATAATTTTCTCATCTTATCTTCTAGATTCTTTGTTGTTTTTGCCTTTTCACAGTTAGATCTAAAATTCACATGGAATTGATTTTTTTATACGATGAAGTAAAGGTCAGGTTGAATTCCCCTATGGATATTCAGTCTACCAAACATCTTTTTTTTTTTTTTTTTGGAGACAAGGTCTCACTCTGGAGTGCAGTGGCGTGATCTTGGCTCACTGCAGCCTCTGCTTTTTTAGTTCAAGCAATTCTTCTGTCTAAGCCTCTGGAGTAGCTGGAACTACAGCCATGCACCATCATACCCAGCTCATTTTTTGTATTTTTAGTGGAAATGCGGGTTCTCCGTGTTGTCCAGGCTGGTTTCGAACTCCAGAACTTCAAGTGATCCACCTGCCTTGGCATCCCAAAATGCTTGGACCCAGTGTGCTCGGCTCCAAACATCGTTTATTGTCACTACTTTTGACCAGCAAATCTAACCACACAAAAAAATTTTCTTCCAAACAGTGTTATGCCTTTAGAGAAAGCATTAAATGTTTGTTATAGGTACTCATGTTAACATCTAATGGTGTTTTAATCTACAGTTTTAAAGAAAATATATGTAATAGTTATATCAATGTGAGTTTTAAAATAATTTTAAGCCTTCAAAGAAAAATGAAATACAAATGCAGTAGTATTCAGTTTTACTAGTTATAAAGTTAAGGTATTCTAGGCTTTAGCCAGTTGTTATTTCTAACATTCATATTTTAAAAACCTTACTTTCTGTTAATGATATGGAGAAGTATTTTATGATGTTGCCCTTAAAGTAAAAGTAGATACTGCAGAATTCATTCTAAACTACTTACTTTTCAGGAAACGTTTTGATGGTAAATTACCATCAGAATCAACTAATAATGGAAATAATAAGAGAGATGCAGATTTCGAAGGTACAGATGAACCCATTTTTGGAAAGAAGCCCAGGATAGAAGAGTCAATAACTGAAGACTTAAGGTAATATTTTCATAGTCCTAAATGTTAGTAACTCATAATTTAGGTGGTTACATGAGATTTTAAAAATTGTTTTCATGTTGATATTTAGATATACATCCATGTTAGAGAAATGAAGATATTCTTTGTATTTTTATACAGTCATGTAAATACAGAACACTTACCTAAGTTTGGGGAATTGGAAAGCAATATAGAAAATACTCATCTTTTAATACTTTAGAATCCAATTTTGAGAAAAAAGCCCTAAAACCTGATTATTTTAAAAAGAAATACATTTTCTTTGTTAATGCCTCAGGAAGAGGATAACTGGAAGAGTGGAATGAAAGGAAAAAATAAAACTGACCCAGTGGAAGTGAGAAGGAACATTAGAGGGAATTAGATTTTCATCGCTGCATGTAGAGTGGCTTCACATCTCCAGACTCCTGCTATGGGTGTCTGTGGCTGGAATCTCTAGTATCTGTCTGATTTTGGAAGCTGGAGCTTTCTAAAAGTTGATACCAGTAGCCTTGGTTGACCTGTTTTCTACTGTGATAATGATCTTTACAACTTTGCTTCTCCCTTCTGTGTGCCATATTCGAACTTGGCACTATTGTTATAGTTAGTAAAATTATTTCCTATAAATGGTGATAGATATGTCCCTGAAATATTTAAGATGCACTGTTTTCCCAAGCTACTATAGTAAGTTACAAAATAATATTTATAGTTTAAAGTCATCGTTACTTGTTGTTTGTAAATTTTGAGTTTGTCCAAAGTAGTAGTATTGACTTAAATATCAAAAGTACAATAACTAAGAGAATAATGAATGTAGCACCAGAAATACATCTATTTTTCTTTAGCTTATCCACAGTTTTGTCTTTTCAGAGTTTAAGCAGAGAACCTAGGTGAGCATAATGTAGGGTTTTGATGAGAATAAGAAACTTTTTTTTTTTTTTTTTGGAGACAGTGTCTCATTCTGTCACCCAGGCTGGAGTACAGTGGTGTGATCATGGCTCATAGCAGCCTCAGGCTCCCCAGGGTCAGGTGATTCTCCTACCTCAACCTTTTGAGTAGCTGGGACTACAGGTGTGTGCCACCACACCCACTAACTTTTGAGTTTTTTGTAGAGTTGAGGTTTTGCCATATTGCCCAAGCTAGTGTTGAACTCCTGGGCTCAAGTGATCCACCCGCCTCAGCCTCCCAAAGTATTGGGATTACTTACAGGAGTGAGCCACTGTGCCTGACCAGGAACACTTCTATAAATAATAGCAACAAATCAATTAGGCTAGTTTATTTTATACTTTCTATTGTGTAATAGTTTATAACCAGCTTATGTTTTGAAGTGGTGACAGTGCTTGGTAGAGGTACTTTTTATTCAAAATAGTTACTGGAACTAAGCTCATATAATTATTTGAATAATCACTTGGCAGTCTATTCTGTATATATGATAAAAGATGTTAACTGGCCATTTTTAATTTTTAGCATATATTTACATAATGTGAAAAAAATTCTATGTATTCTTAATAGCCAAAGTTTTTCCTACTTGGAATACTGATGATTGGACAGTGTTGTTTTCTTTAACAGTGCAGATGGGAGGCTTATGATAAAATTAGAGAAAAGTAATTTATTTTTGTGTAACTTCAAGCAATTTTTTTTTTAAGTTTGGCAGACCTGATGCCTAGAGTCAAGGTACAATCAGTTGAAACTGTTGAAGGGTGTACACATGAGGTAAGCACAAACAGCATACAGAAGGTTAGTGTTATAAATGGGATTTTTCTTTGAACTATATAGTGTGTTACAGCAAACAGTTTAGCCTTGAGGGCCTTGGAAATAGTAAATAGTTTCTATGGGGTACCTAATGAAGAGTTGGGTCTTTGTGTTTAAACTTGGGTTCAGATCCTGCCCTGGCATTTTTTCCTAACGATAATCTTGGGTAAATTTCCTAACCTCTTTGTTTATTAAAAAAAAAACTTTTTTTTTGTTGTTGTTGTTGTTTTTGTTTTTAGTTTTTAAATGGGCAATGAAGGGATCTACCTTGTGGTATGGTTTGAAGATTATATAAGTAAATTAGGTAAAGTACCTAGCACAGAGTAGGTAGATTTTTAGAACATTTAGACTCCTAGAGTCAAGTAACAGTGCTACTTTTGCAGGTTACATGCTATTTCATATCTTGCTCCAGTGACTGATAATTTGCAGTTTCTTTGTTCTGCCACGAGATGGTGGTCAGTGATAGCTTATAGTATTCATTTAGAAGTGAGAATTTATACACATTAGGGACATAATGAAACTATAACAGTGTTTCCTTCTCTTAAACTTTCTATTACAGTATAAACAGAGCAAGTTATTTTTATAGATAATTGGAGAATCTCAGTAAAAATCTATTGAATAAGCAAAGTAATCCAAATTAACAAAAAAGTTTATAATATAGGTTTAGAACCTATTTTTTTAAAAAAAACTTTAGTTTCAGGAGGTACATAGGCAGGTTTTTTTTTTTTTGAGACAGCGTCTTACTGGGTCATCCAGGCCGGAGTCCAGCAGTGCGATCTCCGCTCACTGCAACCTCTGCGTTCCAGGCTCAAGTCATCCTTCTGCCTCAGCCTCCCAAGTAGCTGGAATTAAGGTTTTTTTTGTTTTTTTTGTTTTTGTATTTTTATTAGAGATGGGATTTCACTGTGTTGGCCAGGCTGGTCTCAAACTCCTGACTTCAAGTGATCCACCCATCTCTCCCAAAGTTTTGGGATTACAGGCGTGAGGCACCGCGCCTAGTCATGTGAAGTTTTGTTAGGTGGTTATATTGCATGATGCTGAGGTTTGGGCTTCAACTGAACTTGTCACCCAAATGGTGAACATACTACCCAATAGGTATTAAATAGTTTTTCAATCCTTTCCTACCCCTCTTCCTGCTTCTGGAGTCCTCAGTGTCTGTTGTTCCCATCTTTATGTCCATGTGTACCCTATGTTTAGCTCCAATTAAACATAGCGAGAATATGCTGTGTTTGGTTTTCTGCTTCTGCCTTAAATCATTTACGATGGCCTCTAGCTGCATCCCTGTTACTGTGAAGGACATGATTTCTAGAAATTTATCTTTTGAAATACTTATTTTTCAACTGAAAGTCTTTTATGTTTCTTTAGAAATAGCACATAGTGTCTGATAGGTATGATGTCCATTTGATCATTCATTCAAGATATGTTAGACCCTATTCAGTTGTCTGCGCTTATAAAAGTTGGAAAAACAAACACTGCTGGTTGTGGTGGCTCACGCCTGTAATCCTAGCACTTTAGGAGGCCGAGGTAGGTGGATCATGAAGTCAGGAGTTGGAGACCAGTCTGGCCAACAGGGTGAAACCGCTTCTCTACTAAAAATACAAGAAAAATTAGCTGGGTATGGTGGTGTGCACCTGTAATCCTAGCTACGTGGGAGGCTGAGGCAGGGGAATTGCTCGAACCAGGGAGGTGGAGGTTGCAGTGAGCTGAGATTGCACCACTGCACTCCAGCCTGGACAACAGAGCAAGACTCTGTCTCAAAAAAAACAAACATAAATACAAACCCTGTCCTCAAGAGGTCAAAAGCCCTTTCTGTGCTCCACAGTTATCTTTAAGCCCACCATTCTGTCACTTCTCACTTTCTGAGCAGGGTGACTTTTCCTCTTCACAAGCTTGAGGATATCAAGTTGAAATGTCCTCTGATTATAACCTCCGTCACCAAGCCTGTTTGCACCTGTCACATTCCCCTTCCAAAGTAAGGATGATTGTTCTGCCAGTGTTCTTGGCTGTATCTTATCCTGTCTCCACAAAGACTTTATTAATTTCCTTTTCCCTTAACTATTTCTAGAGTCTCCTTTTTTCTAACTGCCATTCCTTGTCAGCATATGAGCATTAGAAAGTTTCTCTTTTTGTTCTATGTTGTTTTCTATCCACTGTGTTGTTATTCTCTGTTGTAGTCATTTAAACCTTAATAAACACACGGTTTCTTCTGGGAAATAAACATCAGTTTTCAGTTGTTACCCTTAAACAAATGTGAGTAGATGTCATTTTTGAGTTATTTTCCAAACCATCATTTATTATGAAATGCTCAACACATAAGTTCTCAAATAGTTGGTGAGGTTTTTTTGTTTCTTTTTTACTTTTTTATCAGGTTGCACTTCCTGCAGATGAAGATTATTTACCACTTAAACCTCGAGTTGGAAAAGCTGCTAAGGTCTGTACTTTGGATGATACAGTTTATATAGTTTTGTGAGACTCTCTTTTTCTTAAAATTCTTAAGCTGTTTCAAGTGAGATTTTTATATTTCCCAGAACATATGTATGTATGTATTAAGAACAAGCCAACTAAAGACAGATACAGTGAGAACTGAATCAGAAAACAACCATGCTGGAAACTAGCCATGATGTGAAGAAACTTTAAAATATTAAAATTGTGATTCTCAGCCTTTTAAAAGAATGTAATGAAAGTTATTAATTTTCCATATATTATTATTTCTTCAGAAAAAAATACGTAAATACTAGTTTTTGCCTATGGTTTTAGGGTTTTAGCAAGCTTCTAATGAAACCCAAACTCTGCTTTATTAGATGGATTTTGAAGGCCTGATAGACCTTAAAAGGCCAAGAATTTTTTTTGTGTGTGATGAAGTCTTGCTCTGTCACCACGCTGGAGTGAAGTGGCGTGATTTCAGCTCACTGACCTCCACCTCCAGGAAGTGATTCTACTGCCTCAGTGCCCCAGGTACCTGGGATTACAGGCTTGCACCACCACGCCCAGCCAATTTTGTATGTTTAGTAGAGACGGGGTTTCATCATGTTGACCAGGATGATCTTGATCTTCTGACCTTGTGATCCGCCCACCTTGGACTCCCAAAGTGCTGGGATTACAGGTGTGAGCCACCATGCCTTGCCTAAAAGGTCAATAAATTTTTAAGGTTAAATTTTCCAATTAATCTTCCAAGTAATTTTCTGTAAATAAAAAAGGCAATATGGTAGAAGGTGCATAAACTCTTAAAGTCTAATCGATGTAATATTCTGCCTCTTCAGAGTGAACTTAATTGAGAGATGTAACTTTTCAGCCTCAGAGTTTCTCCCTATGAAAGGAAATAGTCCAGGTGCAGTGGCTTATGCCTGTAATCCCAGCACTTTGGGAGGCCGAGGTGGGGAGATCACCAGGTGTCAGGAGTTCAAGACCAGCATGGCTAACATGATGAAACCCTTTAACTACTAAAAATATAAAAATTAGCCGGGCGTAGTTGTGCATTCCTGTAATCCCAGGTACTCAGGAGGCTGAGGCAGGAGAATTGCTTGAACCTGGAAGGCAGAGGTTGCAGTGAGCCAAGATCTTGCCATTGGACTCCAGCCTGGGGGACAAGAGTGAGACTTTGTCTCCAAAAAAAAAAAAAGAGAGAGGAAGGAAATAATAATGTATGGTGGGGGCTGTTGTGAAAATTAGTAATAATATATAGAAAATGTGTTACAAAGTGCCTGGCCACAGAGCTTGTTTCCAATAAGTGGTAGTAATTATCTTGTTACTAATATATACCAATATAATGTAATAATGGAAACGTTAGAAAGCAGAATTCTCTTCTCTGCTGTTTTGGGCAAAAATGTGGTTTACTCTTCCTTATTTTCACTAGTGCATAGTATATTTTCTAAATAGAATAATAAAGGAATACTTTGAGAATGTTTTTGGGGGTAGCCTGCTTGTGTTTTGATTTTAAGTATACTGTGATATGTCTAGATGTTTTTACGCAGATATTAATATTTTGTTTTTATAGGAATACCCATTCATTCTTGATGCTTTTCAAAGAGAAGCCATTCAGTGTGTTGACAATAATCAGTCTGTTCTAGTATCTGCACATACATCAGCAGGAAAAACAGTATGCGCTGAGTGAGTAGCTTTCTTTTTAAAATCACTTTGTTTCTTATTTCACTCTTTAAAACTTTTTGTTTGATTTCTGCAAGTGAAGATGGTTTTACTTGTCCCTTTTGAACAATTTCTTTTTCTTGTCTTATTGAATCTCTACTGCAATGTTTAATTGAAGTGATAAAAGAGGCCTCTTATATTGTTCCTCATATTAGAAGGAAAACATTCAGGCTTTCATCATTAAGCATGATATTACCTGTTGGTTTTTTCATAGATGCTTTTTATTTATCACTTTGAGGAACTTCTGTTCCTACTTTGCAGAGATTTTGTCTGCGTGTATATGTATATGTCTGTGTTTATAAAGTATTTAGATACTGGATTTTGTCAAGTGCTTTTTTGCATCTATTGACGTGATTTTTTTCTTCTGCACAGTCATGACTCACTGCAGCCTTGACCTCCTGGGCTCAGGCGATCCTCCTGCCTCCCTAGTAGGTGGGACTACAAGCATGTACCATCACACCTGGCTAATTTTTTATTTCTTTTTTAGAGACAACTCAGGGTCTCACTGTGTTGCTCAGACTGATGTCAAACTCCTGGGCTCAAGCAGTCCTTCCATCTTGGTCTCCAAAATTGCTGGGATTACAGGCATGAGCTACCACGCCTGGCCATGTTTTTGATATGTTTCTTAAATAATTTCACATGTCTGATAAGCTGTGTTTGATCTTGTTTTCTGTACAGCATCATTTCCCTTCTGTCTGAAGAAATTCCTTTAGCATTTATTATAGTGCAATTCCGCTGATGGGAAAATCTTTTAACTTTTGTATGTCTGAAAATCTTACTTATTTTTGAAAGATATTTTCCTTTGTTACAGAATTGTATTTTAATAATGCCTTTGGACTTGCACTGGCAATGTCTAGTATAACGTTGGATAGTAGTGAGAGTGCCTTATTTCTGATACGAGGAGAAAAATGTTCAGTCTTTCACCATTAAGTATGATGTTAGCTGCTTTTTTGCAGGTTGCTCTTTATGAGAATGAAGTTGTTTCCTTCTGTTCCTAGTAGGGAATAAATGAAAATAAACAAAAATTGAGAATTTTAAATCAAGATGTGTTCTATTTTGTGAAATGATTTGTCCATCTATTGAAGTAATCATGTGATATTTGCTTTTTATTCTCTTAGTGTACTATATTAAATTTTCTGTTATTAAACCAGCCTTGTATTCCTGGAATAAATCTGGTTGTTTATGGCAGATGATCATTTGTATATGTTGCCAATTTCACTTTGCTAGTACAGTTGTCACTTAGTATCCAAGGAAGATTGGTTCCCAGACCCCCTCATATAACAGAATCCACAGATGTTCAAGTTTCTGCAGTAGCCCCTGTGGAACCTTCAGATGAACAATTGTGTCTCTGTATCCGTGGGTTCCTTGTCTTGCAAATACAGTAGTATATTTTCTTTTTTGTTTTGTTTTTTATATTATCTGCTATATTTTTTTTTTGTTTTTTATTTTTATTGTACTTTAGATTCTGGGGTACATGTGTAGATCATGCAGGGTTGTTGCATAGGTACATACATAACCAGGTGGTTTGCTGCCTCCAGTACCCCTTCATCTATATCCAGCATTTCTCCCCACGTTATCCATCCCCACCCTCCCCACCCCCTGCTGTTCCTCCCCTATCCCCCTGCCAACTGACCCCAGTGCATGATGCTCCTCTTCCTGAATCCACGTGTTCTCATTGTTCAACACCCGCCTATGAGTGAGAACATGCGGTGTTTGGTTTTCTGTTTTTGTGTCAGTTTGCTGAGAATGATGGTTTCCAGATTCATCCCAGTCCCTACAAAGGACACAGACTCATCACTTTTTATGGCTGTGTAGTAGTCCATGGTGTGTATGTGCCATATTTTCTTTGTCCAGTCTACCATTGATGGGCATTTGTATTGGTTCCAGGTCTTTGCTATTGTGTACAGTGCCACAGTAAACATATGTGTGCACATGTCTTTATAATAATAGAATGATTTATAATCCTCTGGATATGTACTCAGTAATGGGATCACTGGGTCAAGTGGAATTTCTATTTCTAGATCCTTGAGTAATAACCACACTGTTTTCCACAATGGTTGAACTAATTTACACTCCCACCAACAATGTAAGAGTCTTCCTGTTTCTCCACATCTTCTCCAGCATCTGTTGTCTCCAGATTCCTTAATGATTGCCTTTCTAACTAGCATGAGATGATATGATACCTCAGTGTGGTTTTGATTTGCATTTCTCTAATGACCAGTGATGATGAACTTTTTTTCATATGTTTGTTGGCCTCATATATATCTTTTGAGAAGGGTCTATTCATATCCTTTGCCCACTTTCGAATGGGTCTGTTTTTTTCCTTGTATATCTGTTTTAGTTCTTTGTAGACTTTGGATATTAGCTCTTTGTCAGATGGGTAGATTGCAAACAATTTTTCCCATTCTGTTGGTTGCCAGTTTACTCTAATGATTGTTTCTCTTGCTGTACAGAAGCTCTGGAGTTTAATTAGATTCCATTTGTCTATCTTGGCTTTTGTTACCATTGCTTTTGGTGTTTCAGTCATGAAGTCCTCATCTATGCCTATGTCCTGGATGGTTTTGCCTAGGTTTTCTTCTAGGGCTTTTATGGTGTTAGGTCTTATGTTTAAATCTTTAATCCATCTGGAGTTAATTTTAGTGTAAGGTGACAGGAAGGGGTCCATTTTCTGCTTTCTGCACATGGCTAGTCAGTTTTCCCAACATCATTTATTAAACAGGGAATCCTTTCCCTATTGCTTGTTTTTGTCAGGTTTGTCAAAGATCAGATGGTTGTAGGTGTGCGGTGTTGCTTCCAAGGCCTCTGTTCTGTTCCATTGGTCTGTGTGTCTGTTTTGGTACCAGTACCATGCTGTTTTGATTATGATAGCCTTGTAGTATAGTTTGAAGTTGGGCAGCATGATGCCTCCAGCTTTGTTCTTTTTGCTTAGGATTGTCTTGTCTATGGGGGCTCTCTTTTTTGTTTCCATATGAAGTTTAAGGTATTTTTTTTCCAGTTCTGTGAAGAATGTCATTGGTAGCTTGATGGGGTTAGCATTGAATCTATAAATTGCTTTGGGCAGTATGGTCATTTTCACCATGTTGATTCTTTTTAACCATGAGCATGGAATGTTTTTCCATCTGTTTGTGTCCTCTCTCATTTCGTTGAGCAGTGGTTTGTAGTTCTCCCTGAAGAGATCCTTTATAGCCTTTGTTAGTTGTATTCTTAGGTATTTCATTCTCTTTGTAGCAATTGTAAATGGGAGTTCACTCTTGATTTGGCTCTCTGTTTGTCTGTTATTGGTATATAGGAATGCTTGTGATTTCTGCACATTGATTTTTGTATCCTGAGACTTTGCTGAAGTTGCTTATCAGTTTAAGGAGATTTGGGGCTGAGATGATGGAGTTTTCTAAATATACAGTCATGTCATCTGCAAATAGAGACAGTTTGACTTTCTCCTTTTCTAATTGAATAGTCTTTATTTCTTTTTCTTGCTTGATTGCTCTAGCTAGAACTTCTAATACTTTATTGAATAGGAGTGGTGAGAGAGGGCATCCTTGTCTAGGGCCAGATTTCAAAGGGAATGCTTCCAGTTTTTGCCCATTCAGTATGATACTGGTTGTGGGTTTGTCATAAATAGCTTTTATTATTTTGTGATGTGTTCCGTCAATACCTAGTTTATTGAGAGTTTTTAGCATGAAGGGCTGTTGAATTTTGTCGAAGGCCTTGTCTGCATCTTTTGAGATAATCATGTGGTTTTTGTCTTTGGTTCTGTTTATGTGATGGATTACGGTTATGGACTTGTGTATGTTGAACCAGCCTTGCATCCCCAGGATGAGCCTACTTGATCGTGATAAATAAGCTTTTTGATGTGCTGTTGCACTTGGTTTGCCAGTATTTTATTGAAGACTTTTGCGTTGGTGTACATCATGTATATTCGCCCAAAGTTTTCTTTTTTAGTTGAGTCTCTGCCAGGTTTTGGTATCAGGATGATGCTGGTCTTATAAAATGAGTTAGAAAGGATTCCCTCTTTTTGTATTGTTTGGAATAGTTTCAGAAGGAATGGACCCAGCTCCTCTTTGTACATCTGATAGAATTTGGCTGTGAACCCATCTGGACCTTGGGTTTTTTTGGTTGGTAGGCTATTGATTGCTGCCTCAACTTCATCCCTTGTTATTGATCTATCCAGGGTTTCAACTTCTTCCTGGTTTAAGCTTGGGAGGGTGTAAGTGTCCAGGGATTTATCCATTTCTTCCAGATTTACTGGTTTGTGTGCATAGAGTTGTTTGTAGTAATCTCTGATGGTAGTTTGTGTTTCTGTGGAATCAGTGGTGATATTCCCTTTATCATTTTGCATGTATTTGATTCTTCTCTCTTTTCTGTTAGTCTGGCTAGCCATCTATTTTGTTGATCTTTTCAAAAAACTGGCTCCTGGATTCATTGATTTTTTTTTTTGAAGGGTCTTTTGTGTCTCTGTCTCCTTCAGTTCTGCTCTGATCTTAGTTATTTCTTGTCTTCTGCTAGCTTTTGAGTTTTTTTGATCTTGCTTCTCTGGCTCTTTCAATTTTGATGATAGGGTGTTGATTTTAGATCTTTCCTGGTTTCTCATGTAGGCATTTATTGCTATAAATTTCCCTCTAGACACTGCTTTAAATGTGTCCCAGAGATTCTGGTAAGTTGTGTCTTCGTCCTGGTTGGTTTCGAAGAACATCTTTAGTTCTGCCTTTATTTCATTGTTTATCCAGTCGACACTCAGAAGCTAAGTTTTTCAGTTTCCAAATAGTTTTGCATATATAACTGAGTTTCTTAATTCTGAGTTCTGATTTTGATTGCGCTGTGGTCTGACAGACTGTTCATTATGATTTCCATTCCTTTGCATTTGCTGAGGAGTAATTTGCTTCCAATTATGTGGTCAATTTCAGAGTAAGTGTGATGTGGTGCTGAGAATAATGTATATTCTGTGGATTTGGGGTGGAGCTTTCTGTAAATGTCTGTTAGGTCTACTTGGTCCAGCTCTCCATTCAAGTCCTGGATGTGCTTGTTAATTTTCTGTCTCGTTGATCTGTCTAATATTGACAGTGGAGTGTTGAAGTCTCCCACTATTGTGTGGGAGTCTAAATCTGCTTTTAGGACATTAAGAACTTGCTTTATGTATCTGCATGCTCCTGTATTGGGGGCATATATATTTAGGATACTTAGCTCTTCTTACTGGATTGATCCTTTTACCATTATGTAATGCCCTTCTTTGTCTCTTTTCATCTTTGTTGGTTTGAAGTCCATTTTATCAGAGACTAGGATTGCATCCCTTGCTTTTTTTTGTTCTCCATTTGCTTGGTAAATCTTCCATCTCTTTATTTTGAGTCTATGTGTGTTTTTGCACATGAGATGGGTTTCCTGAATACAGCAAACTAATACGTCTTGACTTTTTATCCAATTTGCCAGTCTGTGTCTTTTGATTGGGGTATTTAGGCCGTTTACATTCAATGTTAATATCGTTATGTGTGAATTTAATCCTGCCATTTTGTTACTGCCTGGTTTTCTTGCCCATTATAGAGACAGGGTTGCATTATGTTGACCACGATGGTCTCAATCTCTTTACCTAGCGATCCACCCGCTTTGGCCTCCCAAAGTTCTGGGATTATAGGCATGAGCCACCACGCCCTGCCCAAGTGTGTGTGTGTGTGTGTGTGTGTGTGTGTGTGTGTATGTGTGTGTGTGTGTGTGTGTGTGTGTATATACATATATATATATATATATATATATATATATATATATATTTTTTTTTTTTTTTTTTTTTTCTTTTTTTTTGGGACAGTCTCGCTCTGTCACCAGCTGCCAGGCTGGAGTACAGTGGCGCAATCTCAGCTCACTGCAACCTTCGCCTCCTGGATTCAAGCAGTTCTCCTGCCTCAGCTTCCTGAGTAGCTGGGACTATAGGCATGCACCACCATGCCCAGCTAATTTTTGTATTTTTTTAGTAGAGATGGTGTTTCACCATGTTGGCCAGGATGGTCTTGGTCTCTTGACCTCGTGATCCACCTGCCTTGGCCTCCCGAAGTGCTGGGATTACCAGTGTGATCCACTGTGCTTTGAGTAGAAATTTCTTGAGGATTTAGATAATTCTTTATGTTTAATATAAGTGTTTATAAATCTATAAAGTTTCCCTCTTAGTACTACTTAAAATGCATCCTATAAACTTTGATAATACTGTGTTTCATTTTCATTTAATTCACTTTTTCATTTCTCTTTTGATTTCCTCATATGTTGTTTACTTTTCAAACGTGATTTTCCATATACTTGGCCATTTGTTGTTTCTAATTTAATTTGTGCTTAGAGAAGATACTTTATGAAATGTCAATAATTTAATATAGTGATTGATATGGTTGGACTCATATTTGTCTTTTGTTGTTTTGTGGGTCTTTTGGTATATTTCTCATGTTTTTTTGATCCTTGGTTTTCCTCCTTTACTGCTTTCTATTTTGTTTAACAAATATCTTTTAGTGTACCAGTTTAATTTCTCTTTTGACTTCTTAGCTTTCTTTATTTGATTTATGTTTTTAGTGGCTGTTCTATTTAGGGCTTACAGTATGCATATTTAACTAAATCACAATCACAATTTCTGTAAATTATTGAAAACTTGCTCTGATATTCTCATTTTTGTACTACTTAATGTCCTATATATTTCAACTGCATATGCTGTAAATCTAGTAATACAGTATTTGTAACACAATATAATCATTGCTTTAAATCATGTTATGTTTCTAAAAATATTAAATGAACATACATAGTCTTGATTGTTCTGTTTTATGGTATGGTTTCCTTTCAGTTTGAAGGTCTTTTAATAAATATTTCTTGCATAGTAGTTTTATTTTGCTTTCATTTTTGAAGTAGATATAGAGTTGCTGGTTGACAGTTTTTTTTTTCTTAACATCATTCTGTTGATAATTGTTTCATTCTACTCCATTGTTTCTGATAAGAAGTAAGCCTTAATTATGTTGTTCTCTTTTATGTGCTGAGTTTTTCTGTTTCAACTCTTCTAAGCCTCTCTTTGCCTTTGTCATTTTCCAGTTTAACTATGATGTTTCTAAGTATAGTTCTTTTTCATTTTTTCCTGATGTGTTAACTGAGCTTCTTGGATCTCTAGATTAATGTCTTTTAAACATATGAAGTGTTTTATTGTTAATTTTTCTATTTTTTTCATACCTTTTTCTAATTTTGGAATTTCCATTGGGATACTTGAGGATGTCTTGCAGATCTCTGAGTGTCTCTTATTTTTCTTCTGTTTCTCTCTTTAGATTTGATAGTTTATCTCAATTTATCTTCATGTTCATGAATAACACTTTTCTCATCACAGATGTGCTTATGAGCCCATCTAGACAGTTTTTCCTTTTGATTGTTAATCTGTAGACTATCTTTTTGTTTGAGACAGAGTCTCACTCTGATGCCCAGGCTGGAGTACAGTGACGTGATTTTGGCTCACTACAACCTCTGCCCCCTGGGTTCAAGCAGTTCTCTTTCCTGAGCCTCCCAAGTAGCTTGGATTACAAATGTACACCATCACATCCGACTAATTTTTGTGTTTACTAGAGACAAGATTGCCCCATATTGGCCAGGCTGGTCTCAAACTCCTGGCCTCATGTGATCCAACCACCTCAGTCTCCCTAAGTGCTGAGATTATAGGTGTGAGCCACTGCACCCGGCCTAATCTGTAGACTTTCCATTTGATTATGTTGTTAATAGTTTTGGTTTCTTTGTTGAGGTAGTCCGTTTCTTATGACTGCTTCTTTTTTCCTACATATGGATCATACTTTGCTGTTTCTTTTTATATCTTGCAATTCTTTCTTGAAAAGTTTAGATAACGTATGTAGCATTTCTATATTTTCTTTTTATGTATCTCTCTCATAATTCATATATGATGTTCGGACAACATCTGATTTTTTAAAAATTGCTTATTTCACTATTTTGGGGGTTGGCTGGGATGAATGTCATTTTTATTTCCCCAGACACATCATAGTAAGGCTGCTAGGTGCAGGAACTGAACTTTAAGGAGGATCTACTATAATGTTAAGTTTAATGCTGATACCATTGTCTATATTTAAAGAAAAACAAACAAAACTGCTCTATTGTGTTCTGTTAATAGCTATAGAAAATCTTTTCCATAATCAGAACCTACTATAATTTTCAGAGTACTGGTTAACTGTTACATGTGGGAAAAGAATACATATTAACTTACTTGTGAAACTTGGGGAAGAAATACTTCATTTTCCAGGGACTGTAAGCACTTTATTGTTTGTGTATGTATAAACTCACAGACAGAGGCTCTAAACTTTTTGAGGCCCATCTTAGAACCAAACATGTTTTCCTTGCAATAAATAGGGTAACTGTTAGTAATCTATTGGTATTAGCAATTTAGTTGCATTAACTCTGAATGAACAGAGTTCATTTATAAGTTATAATTATAATTTATTATAATTAATAGCATAATAGGTATGGTGTTAATGTTCTTCAGAGTCCATTCAAGATAAGTAATTTAGGAAAATTTGAACACAATTTAAATATTAACAGAATTTTGAAAGTCATAATGTAATGGAAAAGTTTTATGATTATTTATTTTCACACTTTTAGGTATGCCATTGCATTGGCTTTAAGGGAAAAACAGCGTGTAATATTTACCAGCCCAATTAAGGCTCTGAGTAACCAGAAATACCGTGAAATGTATGAAGAATTTCAAGATGTTGGTCTGATGACTGGTGATGTTACTATTAATCCTACAGCATCTTGTCTTGTTATGACCACAGAGGTAATTGATATAGTGCCTCATCTGACTTTTCCTTTTGAATTAAATTCAGTTAGAACATGTAATGTTTTATTGGTTGCTCTACTTAAAGTATAATACTTTATTTTCTGATTAGACTTAGGCAAAATGGATAAAATTTATCTTAAAATGTTCTGATTACATTTCAAAATTATTCTTTATTTGCCTCATAGATACATTTTTCTTCAAGTATTTTTAAAGTTTATTACTTTTAGTGACATGAAAATATTTTATTGGTTTTGTATACATAGTTTTAAGGATTTGAAAGTATAGTTTTATAGAAATAGTGGCTCTTCATTTCATGTGATTTTTTTTTTTTTCTATATCTGAGTGTTGATACGAGGAGATGAATTTTTTAAAGAGTACAATATTATGTTTACCTTCTCCCATAATTGCAGTTAAGTTTTGCATATACTTATAATATCTTACATTTTGGACATGACTAGCTATCTTTACTTAGTATTTTTGTACATACTTTAATTATATCTTTGCATTTTCCAAGGATATGGTACAATGGTGAGCATAAATTAGTTTCTGGTTTGGACAACCAGCCAAAGGCATTGCTCACTTTTTATTTTGTTGCCTCATGAAAATTTATTTTCCATTTTCAAACTTTCCTTCATCTGTGGAAGGTTTTCTTTAACTTCAAAAATTAGGATAACAATTGCCAGGAAGTATCCATATTCTTAAGAAAATAAGGCAGAAAAAAATGGGCAAACATTCAGGGATGATCCAGTGTTTTGAATAGAGGATAATTTAGGTTGCAGTTACATATTTTAGAAAGTATGAATCTTGGGACGGTGCCGTGTATATAAAGAAGTTGTGTCATATTCTAGATACATGGACAGTAGGGGTGATAATTCTGTCTGTGGATTGTATCTGTTGAGTAACTGTTTTGAAGCTATTTATTTTTTATGAGAAAAAGAATATACAATATAATATATACAATAATAAATATTACTTTAATTTTGTTAAATAGTAATTTCTCTAACCCCTTAAAATTATTTTAATATTTTCATTTAATAATATTCACAACTCCTTGTTGGAAAAAACAACTTTTGTTTAACTGTTAGTTGCTATGAGAATATCCAACTAAATAAATCTTTTATTTTTTCTTTAGATTTTGAGAAGTATGCTGTACAGAGGTTCTGAAGTTATGCGAGAAGTTGCTTGGGTTATATTTGATGAAATTCATTATATGAGAGATTCAGGTATGTTCAGAGTTGAAATATATATCATATATTTCCCTTCAGAATGACATTAGGAATTTTGAAAAAGTTATTGTTAAATTTCACCTCTAGTTTTTGTGTAGGTAGAGTTCTAATAAGCTGTTAATTCTTTATTTTTTATTTGTTTTTATTTTTGAAACAGAGTTTCACTCTGTTGCCCAGGTTGGAGTGCAGTACTGGGATCATGGTTCGCTGCAGTCTTGATCTCCTACCTCAGCTCCCCACATAGCTGGGACAACAGGCATGCGCCACCACACCTGGCTAATTTTTATTTATTAGTAGAGATGGCATCTCACAATGTTGTGCAGCAGGTTTTGAACTCCTGGACTCAGGTGATCCTCCCATCTTGGCCTCCCAAAGTACTGGGATTACAGGCATGAGCCACCGCCCAGCCTTGCTTTCAAGTACAGCTCCTTAAATAGTAACTTTTGCTGGGTGAGAAATGCAAATTCAAACAAAGCAAAAGGAATTAAAGCTGACGTGCTTCTTAACAGAGAGCTTACCAGTAGATCTAAAGTTACAGAATTTCTAAAATTCTGGCTTTCAAAGTTAACTTTCCTAAGTTTTATTTAGTTTAGTAACTATGAAATACATGTTTATGGTAAAAAAAATAAATAAAAAGTGAGGATTATGAAATGAAAATGAACAAAAAGGAAAACTTACAAAAGTCCCTTAGGCTGTTACATTATCGTAATGAAAAAGTAAGTATGCTTGGAATTTTTAGGGTGCTGGCAGGCTAACATTAACAAACATATTGAAAGTTAAATGTTTATATGTACACAAAGTAAGATTTGGTTTTTATTTAAACTTACTAAATCAGCCTGTATTTATGGAGAAAGTAATATAATTTAAGAAATCATTTACCCTTTGAATATTTCACCCTTTTCGAATTTATGAAATTGAGCTCTTAACAGAGTTATTTTGGTTTTAGAATCAGAAATTCTTTGTTGATTTGTTTTTTTTAGGAGGGAAGCTGTCAAACTGATTTTTCTGGCTTTTTCCATTTTAATAAAAATGACTTAGTTTTATCATTCATGAAGTCTTTCTTTCATCTCCAAAAGAACATGAGGGTAATTTGAGTGAACAAAGCCATCTGGAATAGTAATAGTATGTTCTAAATTTGTTGACAACTTTCTACAAGTCAGTAACCACTACTTTTCAATGTGAAATAGAAATAATGTTCCACTGCCTTGTCATTGAGGCTCTTAGGTTATTTGGAAAGATTCACCCTGGAATTACTCTTTGTAGGCTATTTCAGAGTACATTGTATTTATAGGAGTTAGTCTACTAATTTTCTACTGGATAGATTAATGGTGAGAAGTAGTTTTCAGTAAGGTTCTGTGGCTTAAAGTATTCTTGGGTAAAGTCTGCATTTCTAACAACAAAGCTTCAGAGAATATAATTTTAGATACTATCGCAGAGTGACACTGTAGTCCAAGGTGTATATTAATTTTTTTCAGAACGTGGTGTAGTATGGGAAGAAACTATTATTTTGCTTCCTGATAACGTCCACTATGTCTTTCTTTCGGCTACTATTCCAAATGCCCGACAGTTTGCTGAATGGATTTGCCATTTACATAAACAGGTATTTTTTCCTCCTTTTTTGATGTCTTCAATATTCAAAATGTTACAGATCGGCCTTGCTCTACTCTCCCTGTGCTTTTTTCCTGATGTTGTCCAAAATAAACATTTTAATGTTAAACTACTTCTGAAATCAAGCAACTTATCAAAATTAACCGACTGGCTTTTTAGAAATGTTGATTTCTGAGCCCCATCTCAAACCCACTATATCTAAATCTCAGGGAACAGCGCTCCAATTTTCAAAATTTCCCAGGTTGATCCTGATGATCTGCCAGGTTTAGAAACTACTGCATTTGCTCAGTTATCCATGAGTGCACAGAATTTCCCCTAATGTCTTAGTGCCAGGAAAAGCTAGACATCTCTTGAGCATTTGATTTGATTTTTCTCATGTAAATACAAACTTTTTACTGACTGTTTCTGTTTTGCCCTTCTAGTCTGATTTTGGCATCTGTATAGGCTTGTAACAGGCATTTGAATTTATTCTTGCTTTCGTTTTTCTGCCGTTAATTTTCCTTTGCAGTGATATTCTCATGAACTTACCTGTTTATAAGCTCTCTGATAATGTTTTTGTGACATTGCCGCATATCGCTTCTGTAGGATGGAAACCCAGCGGATCTTGAGAAGCTAGATCAACCTACTGCTTCAGGTTTTGAAAAGCCTGGGTGGGGCAGGAAAGTTCCATTTTAACCCACGAATCCTTTTTATCACCATACTCCTCCTCCATAGAAAAATAAACATCTTTCAGTAATTATAGCATCCCAGGGCTAGGTTTGGGTAATTGATGCTCAGATCATATATTTGGCCATGGTTAGGGGATGAGTAAGTTGGGAAGATAGTAGTATAATTTCATAAACCTAAATTTTCCACATTTTTCTCGTCCTTGGCTTTTAGTGAATTTTTTTGAAGTGTTTTCTTTTTGAAATGTTGAATTTATTACTTTATTTTCTTAAGATCTTTTAGGTTGGAGTAAGATACAGTTTTATTTTGCAGAAACAAAATTTTGTATGTTTAATTATTTATTTATTTCTTTTTACAGCCTTGTCATGTAATTTACACAGATTATCGGCCCACTCCATTGCAACACTACATTTTTCCAGCAGGGGGAGATGGTCTGCATCTTGTGGTTGATGAAAATGTAAGAGAGAATTGTCATTTTAAAATCTGTAATGTCATGGTTTATTGTTAATACCTTTTTAAAAAAAAATTTGAATTAGAGAAGAATGTCAGACATCCATTTGTTTGTCTTAGTTTCAATCAGTCAATCTTGATTTTTTGTGTGTGTTTGTTATTTGAGGCTTGTGTTTTTCTTTTGCATGAATCAGATTTCCCTCCTTTCCCACTATTTAAAAATGCCTAGAGAAGAGGGGCTCTGGACATGTTTCAGATATCTTGTATTTTGCTTTTCTCCATTTTTTTTGCTACTTCTTTTTCACCTTTTAATAGCTCTTACCACAGATCATGTTTGAACCATATTAGTGGCTTTCATTATTACACCAAATTATTTTTACTTGAGGAATCCTATGTACGAAAAATGTTTGAATTATGATTAAGTATTAGTGAAGTTACACAGAAAAAAATTTGTGATTCCAGGGTGACTTCAGAGAAGATAATTTTAATACTGCAATGCAAGTGCTTCGAGATGCAGGTGATTTGGCCAAAGGAGACCAGAAAGGGCGGAAAGGAGGAACAAAAGGTAATTTGGAACTTTGTTTTGAAAGAATTTTACATGTAAATTGTATATTCAGATTACTCTGACATTTTTTGTCTTAGTTTTTTTCTCAACAAGTTATGTAAAGATCTAGATGGTATATGATAAAATTGGATAAATATTAATTTTTTTGTATGACATTAAGTATAATTTACATACTATAGAATTCACCCACCTAAAGTATATAATTCAGTAGTCTTTAGTATGCTTACAGAGTTGTGCAGCCATCACCACTGTCTAGTTCCAAAACATTTTCGTGAACCCAAAAAATTCTGTACACATTAACAGTTATTCTCCGTTTTCCCCCAACCTTTCCCTTCTCACGCTCCAGACGTAGCTAATTACTAGCCTGTTTTTCATCTCTATGGCTTTGCCTTGTTTCTACATTTCATATGTTTGGAGTGACTGGCTTCTTTGACTTAATGTAATGTTTTCAAGGTTTGTTCATTTTATTATTTTATTTTATTTTATTTTATTTTATTGAGAACTGAGTCTCACTGTGTCACCTAGGCTGCAGTGCAATGGTACAATCTTGGCTCACTGTAACCTCCACCTCCTGAGTTCAAGTGATTCTCCTGCCTCAGCCTCCCAAGTGGCTGGGAATATAGGCCTGCCTACCACCACACCTGGATAATTTTTTTTTTTTTTTAGTGGAGATGGGGTTTCACCATGTTGGCCAGGCAGGTCTAGAACTCCTTACCTGAAATGATCTGCCCACCTTGGCCTCCCAAGTAATGGGATTATAGGTGTGAGCCACTACGCCTGGCTGGTTCGTTCATTTTATGCTATATGTACTCATTCCTTTTCATGGTTAAATAACATTCCGTTGTATAGATACACCACATTTTGTTTCTCCATTCATCATTGATTGGATGGACTTTTGGGTTGTTTCCAGTTTTAGACTGTTAGGAATGCTGCTATAAACATTGATGCATTTACTATTTAATACAAGCTTTTGTGTGAACAGGTGTTTTCTTCTGGATATATACCTAGGAGTGGCATTGCTGGGCCATATGGAAAGTCTATGTTTAGCCTTTTGAGGAACTGCCAAAGTATTTTCCAAAGTGGCTATACCATTTTACATTCCCATCAGGAATGTGTGAGGGTTCTGTTTTCTCTATATCCTTTGTATCACCATATTCTTCTTGCATAGAAACAGAGGCATCTTTCTGTAATTACAGCATCTCTGGGCTAGATAATGGGTAATTGAAACGCAGATTGTGTATTTTGCCCTGATTTCCTGATTGGAACGATGGTAGTATAATTTGATAGACCAAATTTTTTCACGTATAATTTTTCCACAATACTTAGTATTATATGTGTCTGGTTATAATCATCCTATCAGATGTGAAGTGATATATTAATGTCATTTCAATTTACATTTCCCTGGTGGCTAATGATGTTGAACATTTTTTCATGTGCCTATTGGCCATTTGCATATCCCTTCTCTATTTTAAAATTAAGTTATTTTATTTTTGTTGTTGAATTATGATAGTTCTTTACATATTCTGGATATTGGACCCTTTTCAGATAGATTTTTTGCAAATATCTCCCCCCATTCTGTTTGGGGTTGTCTTTTTACTTTATTGATGGTGTCCATGAAATCACAGAATTTTTTTCACTTTGATGAAGTCCAGTTCATGGATTTTTTTTTTCTTATGTTAGTTATGCTTTTGTTGTCATATATCTAAGAATTCTTTGTCTAACCCAAGATCATGAAGATTTATTTCTATATTTTCTTTTAAAAATGTTACAGTTTTAGCTTTTAAATTTAGATCTGTGATCTATTTTGAGTTAATTTTGGTATGTTGTTTACTCTTTTTGCAGGACCATCAAATGTGTTCAAAATTGTGAAGATGATTATGGAAAGAAATTTCCAACCTGTGATTATTTTCAGTTTTAGCAAGAAAGATTGTGAAGCCTACGCACTTCAAATGACCAAATTAGATTTCAACACAGGTACTACATCATTTTGGTATCATTTTAATGTTATGTGAAAATGAGTGTAAAATATATTTCTAGTAATATTTTTATCTGTTATATATTACTAGGATATGCCATTCACCTTACACTAACAGCAGTACTCAGTACATTTGTAAAAGCTTTAAAGGCCCTTGACTTACACTTTTTTTTCTTTCTTCACCTTTTATTGAAAGATATGAGTACCTTGTTCTTAAAATTTGGAGAACCCTATGAAAAATATTAGAATCATGCTTTCTTATACTTTGTTACTGTAAGCTTCTCAGTTATTGTGGTTATCTATTTGACCACTTACAGGTAGATCTCATAGCTTTGTTAGACTACCTTCTATATAGAAAATACCATGCTTCGTTCTCACTGAAGTCTAAACCAGGAAGACCTTCTAGCAAATTGGTAAATTATTTCTATACATTAATTGCAAAAGTAATTCACTTAAAGTCACACAGTTAATATAGTAGCACAACCTGGCTGTCTTAGTCTGTTTCGTGTTTCTGTGACAGAATAGCTGAGACCAGGTGTATTAGTCCGTTTTTCTCCTGCTGATAAAGACATACCCAAGACTGTGCAATGTACAAAGAAAAGAGGTTTAATGGACTCACACAGTTACACTTGGCTGGGGATACCTCACAATCATGGTGGAAGGCAAGGAGGAGCAAGTCACATCTTACACTGTGTGGCGGAAGACAAAGAGAGAGAGCTTGTGCAGGAAAACTCCCATTTTTAAAAGCATCAGATCTTGTGAGAGTTAGTTATGACTATCACGAGAACAACACAGGAAAGACCTGCCCCCGTGATTCAGTCATCTCCTACCACTTCCCTCCCACAACACATGGGAATCATGGGAGCTACAAGATGAGTTTTGGGTGGGAACACAGAGCCAAACCATATCACTAGGTAATTTATGAAAGGCAGAAATTTATTTCTTATAGTTCGAGAAGCTGGAAATCCAAGGTGAGGGAACCACCACATCTAGTGAGAACCTTTTTTGTCATGGAATCCCATGGGTGAAGACAGTAAGGCAAGAGAGCATGAAAGAGCAAAGAGTGGGAGAAGGGGGCCGAACTCATCTTTTTATCAGGAACCCATACCAGTGATAGCTAACCCACTTCTTTGATAAAGGTATTAATCCATTCATGAGGGCTCTGTCTTTTAAAGGCCCTACCTCTCAATACTGCTGTGTTGTGGATTAAGGGGTCAGCACATTAACTTTACAGGGACACATTCAAACCACACCACTGGCCAAGAACTGCAGTGTGCTGAATACCAACCCGATTGTCTTTCAACTCTTGCTTTTTACATATGTAATTCAGTACAGTGAAAAGTAAATAATACCTTAAGTCATCCAAATTTAAATTTCAGTTGTATTGTTTTCTTTATCAAGGCAGATTTTGTTCATTTTATCTGTGCATTTTAAAGCTAATTCCTACTTTTCCATGAGTAAAAGTAAAAATGACAGGTAGACAACATAGTCTCCTAAAGCCAATAATATTTTGGTTTTTTGTGATGGAATTGTTCTGCTCATAAATGTTTTCTCTTACCTACCAGTGCCAAATAAACTTAAAAGTTGCAGGGTTGCATACTGATTAATGTAACAGATATTTATTCAATTTAACAAATATTTATTCAGTACCTATTATTTGATAGACACTGTACAAGAAGGCAGTGCAGTGGTTAAGAAAGAGCATGGGCTCTGGAATTGTTATTCTCACAGTTAATAGAAGTGCTAATTATTAAAAACTAGCTTCACTTTACTTAGTAGTAAATGTAGATAATAATAGTTCCTGTGTCCTGTAATTGTTAGACTTAAATGTTGTATATAAAGCAGCAGTTGTGGTTATTGTTATTATTTTTGTAAGATTTTATTTATTATTTTTGTAAGATATTATTTTTGTAAGATTTTTTTCATGATTAGGTCTACTAGATATGTTTTGAAAGGCAGAGATTATATTGATTATGTAGTAATTTTTATCTACTTTCTCCTTGACCATCTTAAATGCCAGCTCTTTACTTTTGCTCTTTAAAGACATTTTTCCCTCCCGAGACAGGGTATTGCCGGGACTGGAGTGTAGTGGCGCAATCATGGCTCACTGCAGCCTCAACCTCCTGGCTCACTGCAGCCTCAACCTCCTGGGCTCAGGTGGTCCTCCTGTCTCAGCCTCTCAAGTAGCTGGGACTACAGCTGTGCACCACAATGCCTGGCTAATTTTTTTGTATTTTTTGTAGAGACAGGGCTTTGCCATGTTGCTCAGGCTGTTCTCAAACTCCTGGCCTCAAGCCAGCCACCTGCCATGGTCTCTCTACGTGCTGGGATTATAAATTTGAGCCACCACGCCTGGCCTTTAGACTCTTATTCTTTGTAGTGTGTGAAGTTTGGTATCACTGACTCATTTTGATATTTCTGTAACCTTGAATTTTCTCCTAGATGAAGAAAAGAAGATGGTGGAAGAAGTATTCAGTAATGCAATTGATTGCTTATCCGATGAAGATAAAAAACTCCCTCAGGTGAGTTTTCAGTTTTCAGTAGTTGCATATATTCACTTTACATTGCTTGGTTATCACACTTTTCACACACTGCAGCATATATGTTGTGATATGCACTTAAATGATACTTTGACTTGTACTTTAAACTTCAAAAAGGCAATAGGAAGAAAGATTGCTTCCTAAAGGAACTTTTCTCTGAGAGCTAGCGTGGCATGAAAATTACTGCTAGTATTCTCAATATTATAGAATTTTTAATGCTAGTTTTAAGTCATTAACTTTTTTAATTCATAAGGCTACCACATAAAATAAGAGAGAACGCTTAATTAAAATCATGCTTTTAGTGCGGAATTTAACACACCTACTTTAGGCTTTAATCTGTTGTATTTTTGCTTTGACTGTTGAAATTGCATGAGAATTCTAAAATATTCTGATGCTTATGTGCCACTACCAGAAATCCTAATTTAGTTGGACTGATGTATATCCTGACATCAGAGTCTTTTAAAGGCTTCTCAGGTGATTCTCCCCTGCATCCAAAGCTGAGAAATACTGCTTTAGAGTGGTATGAAAGTTTTGTTAGGTGAAGGGAGATCATACTCTGCTTTACAGATGAATGCTTTGATTTTTAAGGGATTTTCCATAAGACTGTGGTAACATGTTTCTTGCTATTTTAAAAGGATTTGTAATGTATAAACTTTTTTATAGTTTTCCTTCATGACTGAATTATTAGTATCTAAGGACCGAGCCATGACTTTATACATCTTTGTTATCATTTCTAATAGTATTTAATGACATTTGATAGATTGTTAGAGAATTCTTCAATAATTGATTTATTTTTATATTAAGTACATATTCATGCCAAATCTGGGTTATAGTGATTCATTTTTTGGGAGTTTTAGTTGCCAGTATCTTTTCTACAGGCAAAAACTCTTCCCCCATAACATATACTTTTTTTTGAGACAATGAAGTGGTGCCGGAAAACTTAAGGCAGCAAAGCATTTGTAAAGTATATTTACAATACGCCTTTCGTATGAACTAGGCTAGAATTATATTGAATTTAATAATCTGTGAGAATAGAGGTTTGAGTTTTGCTCTATTCTGGAAAGACTTTATTAAGTTTTTTTTTTAGAGAGAAAGCATTCTTTACTCATTTATTTTTCTTGATTAACATTTTAAAATTCCTTTTCTCATATCATAAAATCAATGTTATTCCAAAATCACAGGTAGAACATGTACTTCCTCTTTTGAAGAGGGGGATTGGTATTCACCATGGTGGTTTACTTCCTATTTTGAAAGAAACTATAGAAATTCTCTTTTCTGAAGGATTGATAAAGGTATGGTTTTATTTCTATTTTTATACCCCAAAATTGTATTGTATGAAGAGTTTGAAAATTATAGAGAACATTGTTTATAGACGGGTGTGTGTGTTTTTAACAAGGCTTAATGGAATGACTTAAATATAATAATGAACTTGATTTTGAACATGTAATAATTTTAGCATAACATCATATATAAAAATCAAGTTCGTTTAATTTATTAAACATCAAGTTTATTAATAAATGAACTTGATTTTTATATATGATGTAAAATTAAAACTTGGAGTATAGGTAAAAAAAATCATTTGTTTTCTTTCTTAAAGGATGTAGTGGTAACACTATTGGATAACACAGTGTTGCAGAAGGTTTATTTAATTACTAAACCTGGGGTTGATTTGATAAGTAAACTTCTTTCTACATGCAGAATAAAAGGATTAGTTTAGAGAAGACAAGGAAATTGCTGGTTAGACTTAGGAAAGAGAGTTTTTAGAATATTGTAATTTAAAACAAAGAGCATTGATTTAATTTTTTAAAATGATACTGACATCTCTGCCGAGAAAGGGGATATTAAAAATGAGAAACAATATTAAAAATGTAATCATATGTTTATATATCACTCATACTTTTTTTTTTTTTTTTTTTTTTTTGAGGCATAGTCTTGCTTCATCACCCAGGCTGGAGTGCAGTGGCTCCTCTGCCTCCTGGGTTCAAGCAATTATTCTCCTGCCTCAGCCTCCCAAGTAGCTGGGACTACAGGATTTTATTTATTTTTATTTTTTAGTAGAGTTGGAGATTTCACCATGTTGGCCAGGCTAGTCTTGAACTCCTGACCTTAAGTGATCCTCCCACCTCAGCCTCCCGAAGTGCTAGGATTACTATAGTCTATGATGCCCAGCCTCATACATTATTTTATGTTTACAAATTATTAAAATTTTAAAAATCATATGTGAGGTTTATCATGAGAATCTCAGCAATAAGTAGTATATTTAAGATAAATGTACTTAAAGAACATATGTATTTGAAGTCATTTAGATTAAGAATTAGTCAATATTTATATCTAGATCCTGGTATGTTCCTTCTAGATTGTGTATTTTGCTGAGCCCCACATTTTTTTTAAAGAATCTTTTAAAAAATATACAAGCAATACTTGTTCATTGTAAAATTCAAATAGAGTAATTGTATGTAAAGTAAAAAATGAAAGATCATCCCATCACTTACCAGAAATATCTACTAATATATGTACAAACAATGCATTAGTCATTTTGTGAACAACAAAAAAAGTTATACTGCCTGCGTTATATAATTTCATCATGTCTGATCCTTCATTCTTTTTAATGGATGAATAATATTCTATAAAAATGATGAACTAACATATTTTACTTCTAACAATGAGAATTTAGTACTTCAGTGACTACCTATACGTATATTGTTTTGTGCCTAAACCACTGTTTTTGTTGGTCTTAGAAGTTAATATAACGAATCACTGATTCTAGTCTTCCTTAAGAAATCACCTAATACTGAAGTGGTCCTCAAAATCACTACATCATCAGTTGCAAAGGCCAGGAAATTTGTCTGTGTTTAGAAAAATATTCTATAGCCTAAAGCTTTGTTTGTAAGACCAGTGTGTATTCTCTCTAGTTGCCACTCTTAGAATTGAAGAAAGTATGTTTTCCCTGAATTAGCAAATTTCTGGGCTATGAGGGACATTAAATGTTAATTAATAATTTTATATATAAAATACAAAATATGTTTGAGAATAGCATATTGGTTTTTTTTTTGTAGGGTCTCATTAATAAATAATTTTAAAGATGAATAATACATTTACTTAAAAATTATAAAACTAGCTTAAAATACATGTTTAATTATAGAATTACTTATTTACTTAGGCCTTATTTGCCACGGAGACCTTTGCTATGGGAATTAACATGCCAGCTAGAACTGTTTTATTTACAAATGCCCGCAAATTTGATGGGAAGGATTTCCGATGGGTAAGTAAAGCAATTCATATATCGAAATAATTGTTATCTTTGCTATACCACAGATAACTGGCTTACGTAGTCTTTGAGATTTTTTTTTTTTTTTTTTTGAGTCAGAGTCTCACTCTGTCACCCCGGCTGGAATGCAATGGCATGATCTTGGATTACTGCAACCTCCCCCTCCTGGATTCAAGTGATTTTCCTGCCTCAGCCTCCCAAGTAGCTGGGACTACAGGCTCATGCCGCCATACCCAGCCAATTTTTTTTGTATTTTTAGTAGAGATGGGGTTTCACCATGCTAGCCGGGATGGTCTCGATCTCCTGACCTCGTGATCCACCTGCCTCAGCCTCCAAAGTGCTGGGATTACAGGCGTGAGCCACCACTCCTGGCCATCTTTGAGATTTTAAGTTCCATCTACTTAAGAACTTGAATCTGAGCTAATACAAGTTGATCAAGGTTAAACCTTGCATCCTGGCCATTTGCGGTGGCTTATTCCTATAATTATAGCACTTTGGAAGGCCAAGCGGGGAGGATGATTTAAGATCAGGAGTTTGAGACTAGCCTGGGCAACATAGCAAGACCCCATCTCTACAAAAAATGCAAAAACCATCTGGGAGTGGTGATGTGCACCTGTAGTCCCAGCTATTTGAGAAGCTGAGGTGGGAGGATCGCTTGAGCCCCGAAAGTCAAGGCTTCAGTGAGCCGTGATTGCACCACTGTACTCCAGCCTTGAGGATAGAGTGAGACCCTCTCTCTAAATAAGTTAATTAATTGAACAAACCTCCATTTTCTTAAATTTTTATCCTAACTACTTCACTCCCACCTCGCCTCCACAAAAAAAAGAGATTCCTTTAAGTGAAGGAGTTTGATAATAGCAAGTTAAGTGTGCAAGTGATTTATGAATGCTTTAAGTCATTTTAAATATGCCTAGAGTTTTCATTTCTTAACTTTTAAGGTATTTAAAGCACCACTACTACAGTAGATGTAGTTGTATCTATTTTGCCCTTCACATTTAAAAAAGAAGTTTTAACCGGTTTGCACACATGTCTTTTCCAAAGCAGAAGGAGAGAGAAAGTTGGGAGCATAGATCAAACAGTGAACTGGGGTAAAAAGCAAATCCTTAATCCCAAGGCAAGTACCCCATTCAGTAAGCAATTAACCAAACTTAAAATATGAATTTAGAACTCTGGTAGATAAGTGAGATGCTGAAGTAGAAACAGCAAAAAGACAATCCAGACTTGTTTCCATTGATAGATATGCAATAAATGTTATGCTTATGCTGTAAACACTCTGAGAAGTATGTACAGCATAAAAAGTAAGTCAGTTGTAAATAAGGGGGTCAAAGGAATGCTTTATAGAAAGGCAATCCTTAAAATAAGTAACAACAGCAGATGAGAATTTGCTAAGCAGGGAGTAGAACACTGGCACAGGTGAAAACAAAGTGATGGAACAAAGATTTCTGGATTGAATTTACATAGCCTGGCTTTGGGGAATTTGTAAGTAGTCCTTTTTTTAACCTTTTATCTTTGAAATGGGTGATTCTCTCCTCTTGGAGAAGTTTCTGAAAGTAGTTACAAATCATCAAAATGCTGAAAAGTATACTTGCTAAAACTGTAAATAAAGGCAAAACATTTTTCATGATATATTTTATTTTAACATGTTGGATGCTATACAAAAGAAAAATGTACATTGTGCAGAAAATTTTACATAACTTTTTTTTTTTTTTTTTTTTTTTTTTTGCGGAGTCTTGCTCTGTCGCCAGCCTGGAGTACACTGGCGCAGTCTCTGCTCACTGCCACCTTTGCCTGCTGGGTTCAAGCGATTACCCTGCCTCAGCCTCCTGAGTAGCTGGGACTACAGGTGCGCACCAGCACACCTGGCTAATTTTTGTATTTTATTAAAGACAGGGTTTCACTGTGTTGGCCAGGATGATCTCAATCTCCTGACGTCATGATCTGCCTGCCTCAGCCTCCCAAAGTGCTGGGATTACAGGCATGAGCCATCATGCCTGGCCTACATAACCTTTAAAAGTTTTCTGTAACTCGGCTTTTTTAAGTTGAACAAGGGCCAGTTATTCAAATACGATTTTTAATTGTAAACCAATTAAAGTTTTTTACGTATTTTATACTTTAAACTATTGTACAGTTTTTAGTATTTCACAATCTATTTGTTTAAAATTACTTAATTCTGTGGATAAAATTGATGCCATAAGAATATAAGTAACCAAGTCTTTTGTGACTTTATTTGTTCTTTGGCATCCGTTGTCCTTTGTAGGTGGTACGTGGATCTTGGGGTAACGGTAAATGAGTAACTGGACTTAAAACAGACTTCTCTCCATGCTTCAAGATCGTAATTATGAAATTTTAAAATTATGGTATGTCACAATATAATGACGCCCTGGGCCCTATTGAGATTTTATTTGACTGCCTTTTTTTTTTTTTTTTTTTTTTTGAGGTGGAGTTTCGCTCTTGTTACCCAGGCTGGAGTGCAATGGCGCGATCTCGGCTCACCGCAACCTCCGCCTCCTGGGTTCAGGCAATTCTCCTGCCTCAGCTTCCTGAGTAGCTGGGATTACAGGCATGTGCTACCATGCCCAGCTAATTTTTTTTTTGTATTTTTAGTAGAGATGGGGTTTCACCATGTTGACCAGGACGGTCTCGATCTCTTGACCTTGTGATCCACCCGCCTCGGCCTCCCAAAGTGCTGGGATTACAGGCTTGAGCCACCGCGCCCGGCTTGACTGCCTTTTTGAAACATTCTTTTTTGATTTTTATAGGGGTTGGGTTTTTTCATAGTTGTCTTTTCTGATGTCTTTCTTGCTCCCAGGTTGGCAGGTCTGCTTTCGATGCTAGGTAGCATCTTCTTGTAGCATAATTGTTCTCCCCTCTTCTTTTGGAACATGGGCAGCCTTCCCTGAGGAGGGTAGTCTGTTTATTAAATACAGAGGATATATTTATAATCTCAGTACACAGAATAAATAACTACACATTCTCCATACACAGTCCATGACATGAATGCCCAGGTGGGACTGTGAAAGGCTCAAATCTCTAAGCCCTCTCTGTTCTACCCTCAGGATGAGGGACAACCCTGGGCTTCAGGCCCCCAGCGATACTTGGGGAATCTGAGGCCATGGGGCTTACCTTTCCACTGCATCCTCCCTAGGGGGCAGTGAGGATGGAATGGGGGTATGTATAAGGCACGGTTGGCTTGGTAGAGTGGTCTCTTTGGTTTCCCACTAGATGTGGCACATGCAGAAACAAGAGGGCCTGGCCCAAGGCTGCCCCTTAGGAGAAGCTGCGTGGAGTTGCTGAGTGGAAGCCAAACCCTCTATGCTAGCAGGGACCCTGCAGTCTGGCTAAGGTTGGGCCCTAGTCCTTTTACAACCCACTGAAGGCAGCTGTGGAGAGAGGGAGCTTGGGTTCCAGCCTGCTTTGTGGTGGGGGAAGGTGCCATGAGAGATTTGAGCATGATTTCTAGTGGAAAGCAGTCACCCAACCCCACCCATCTTCCACAGGGGCTCCTTCTAGTCGGACTCATCGGGGTCCAGACTGGAACGATAATGCCATGAAAGGAAGCAGGCACAGGGTGGATAGGGCAAGGGCAGCTATGAGAAGGCAAGTGCCCCAGCCACCCAGGATTCAGAGACATTTCACACAATGTGGTTAAGTTTCCGGGAGAGATGCTTAGAAGCTCAAGAGAAGGAGAGAGTTAAGCAGCCTGGGGCCCTCCCTAATGCAGCAGCTCTTTTTTTTCCTGCTTCCTTGTGGAGGACAGTGGGTATACACAAGGGGTGTGTGTGACGGATGTGCAGTGATCACTCCCAGGCTGTCCATACCTATGTCAGGTGCCAGATAGCACCTTCATGCCATTGTAGAAGAGCAGCAGAGACTGATGGGAAAGGTCTATGGACCATATCAAAGGACTGAACCAGGACTGATAATGGAATCCTAAACCCCCTGCCCTCTGCTTTGGCCCTCAAAGGCCCCATTCTCCAGGTAGCAGCAGTGGGACTCCCTTTAACCTCCCACAGTTGGGATAGAGGCACCTGGGGAATGGAATGGTTATCCAAGAGGGAAGGGGAGGTAATGGTGGGCTCTGCAAAGAAGGCACTGAGGGTGGTAGGCTGGTGGGCCAAGGACCCTCTCATAATCAGAGATTGTTTGGAGCCTGGGGCAACCCTGCCACCAGCATGGCCACACCATCTAGAAGAGTTAAGGTCCATGCCATGGCCCTACCACCAGAAGTCTTGCGAATCCTTGGGCCAGGAGATGTCTTTGCGGGGCAGCACCATGAAGGAAGAAAGGTCTTGGATGGGAGGTAGGGGGCTCTTTGAATCTAGCCAGTGGCTAAGGGTCCAGTCAAGGCGTAAGCTTTGTGTTTACTTGGGCCTCCCACTGGATCATAATCTTAAGGATCAAGATGCCTTGGAATGCAGAGAGTCAGAGAGGAAGGCTCTGTGGAGAGATGGGTGTTGCTTCTAGAAGTGACTGTCCCAAAGGGTCCTGAGGCTGTAGTACACTTTTAAGCCAGCACTGCAGGACCCTTTGTTGGGGAAGAGTCAAAGGGTTAGGGAGACAGTGAAGGCCAGGTTCTGTCCTTCCCCTAACTCCTATCAGAGCAGTTTCCCACCAAAATGGGTATCAGTGCCAGGCCAGATTGCTCGTTCAGGGAGTCACAGAAAAGGGCATAGACAGCCCCTTGTGCCACATCTGCTCTGTCGCATGGGCCCAGCCCATGGTGAGGAGCAGGGCTGCTGAAGGCACGGAGAAGGAAGTGGGATCAGACATCTTCACCTTTAGCTTGCTGTATAGACCCATTTCCAGAGAGGGTAACAGGCCTAGATGGCACAGCAGTGAACAACCAGGCTGAGATCTTACCATTGTCTGTATTACAGCCAGGTGGATCAGCCACCGTACTGTTGCTGGTAGCGCAGATTTGAGTTTCTGCAGCTCACGCTCTTGCATGTGACTCAGCTTGTGTCCTGTCGAGTGGCTTTAACGTGAACCAGACATATTTGGTGCTCTGGCAGTGTGAGGAGGCACACTGAGGAGTTTTTGGGAGATGAAGTGGTACAGATTCTTCAGGGATGAAGAGGCTGCCATGCTTACCACCACAGGTGTCTCAGGGCCTGCAGCAGTCAGTGAAATCCTTAGCCAGTTTGGACATACTGGGTAGCCAGGGCTCCTCTGAGTAACTGTACTTGCCTCTGAGGTGTTACTGTTATCCCCAAAGGGCATAGTGCTACTCAGCAGGATGTAGACGATGATGCCTGGCACCCATACATGCACTGGATGGTGTAGGGCTTGCAGGCCAGAACCTCTGGGGCAGGGTACTCTGGCTTGCCACAGGTGGTCTTCATCAGGCATTTGTAGTTGCTGCTGTTCTTGCGGGCACTGACCAGATTGAAGTCAGTGATGATGATCTTGGAATCAGTGCCTGGGTGTTGGTAGAGCAGAGTCTCAGGCTTGAGGTCCAGTGCATGCAGATACCGAATGATCTAGCAGCATCTGCAGCATTCATGTGGCATCATGCTCAGTGAAGGAACCCTTGGTGATGATGTGGTTGAATAACTCCATGCTAGCAGGGACCAGTTGTATCAACATCTGTACTTGCTCCTGCATCCCAAACACGTCCACCAGCTGGATGATGTTGGCGTGATGCACCTGGTGCAGCACACAGCTTAGACTCCCACACCACCTAGTCCTCCTGGTACTTGGTGTCAATTATCTTGATGGCATATGCTGCCAAGTGGCTCAGTGCTCCATCATACTACTTGGCTGAATCTTCTTTGGCCAATTGGGGTCTTCATGTCGTACTTAACTGTTAATATATTGGTTGAACTTGGCCCTGTATTTATTCACCCTGGCTATGTGGTCATGAGGAAGGCTCTGTGTGGCCAGTATTAGGGGCACTGTGCATATTGACTGGCTGCTGGAAACCTATCTGCCTCTGTGATTAATAACTGTACCTTCTTCTCTTTTGTTTTGTTTTTTTGAGACAGAATCTCGCTCTGTCACCCAGGCTGTAGTGTGGTTACACGATCTTGGCTTACTGCAACTTTCACCTCCTGGGTTCAAGTGATTCTCCTGCCTCAGCCTCCAGAGTAGCTGGGACTATAGGCTTGTGCCACCATGCCCAGCTAAATTTTGTATTTTTAGTAGAGATGGGGTTACACCATATTGACCATGCTGGTCTTGAACTCCTGATCTCGTGATCCACCTGCCTCGGCCTCCCAAAGTACTGGGATTACAGGCATGAGCCACAGTGCCCGGTCTAGCTGTACTTTCTTCTTGCCCAGATCCAGCTGGACATTGTTGGATGGCTTGGGAAGGACCTTGCTTTTCTCAAAGCCCATCATGGACATAAGGGCATCCTCTCTGGTGAGGCTGGTGGGACCTGCTCTGTAGGCAGTGTCCCTGAAGCATTTCACAGGCAGCGGGCTTTCAGTGTCTCAGCAGCTCTGCCCATGTCTGAGCTGGGACTGCCACCAGCATTCTTAGGCATCAGCATGACCTATAGTAATTTTTAACTCTTTTTGTGTTACAATTTTTTATAAAGAATCTAGATCCTTTCCACAGGAGAAAAATATACATGCACTTATAGAGAAACTTTGCCCAGTGTTGAAGTGGTTCAGTGGTGCCCTGAAAGCCGATATGTAGGAAGCTTATTAACCTTCCCCTATTAGGTTGTTCTTAGTGACAAATGGACTCTACCAAACTCCAAGCATACATACCAAGAAAATAGAGAATTTTGCTTTTTCAAAAAACATGAATTATAATCATCTAATTTTGCAGATTCAGAAAGTTAATTATGATCAAGTCAGAATTGATGTTTGGTTGAATTTGGGTCATTGTTTGCCTTCTTAGATTTTGCTGTTTTCCAGAATATCTAGCTCAAAGGTATTTTTTTAATGCCAGTGAATTAGCCAATATTTCCCAGTAGCTGTCATATATTTGAAAGCATAATTAACAGTAATTGGCTTACTGTGAAAAGCCAACATTTTTAAAAGCCTAATTTGTAGGCTTTAAATTTAGATTAAAAGCATCCAAAATGATAGTAAGTCTAAAATTTAGTTTTGTTATGTCAGTGTGATGTAATAATGTAACATTATTCTCATGTGTTTTGCATTTTTGTGCTTTGACTTTAACTCTTCTAAAACTTAATGTTATTTTTAATGGTGTTTCCTTTCTTAGTGTTTATCGCTTGTACTTAAAAATTTAACAGTAAGAGAAATTTTGAGAATAAGTTTTTTAACCAGTTTTTTCCCTAAACTCTGAATTTTAACTATGTTCGTTCAGATTTCTTCTGGTGAATACATTCAGATGTCTGGTCGTGCTGGAAGGAGAGGAATGGATGATAGAGGAATTGTAATTCTTATGGTAGATGAAAAGATGAGCCCAACAATTGGAAAACAATTACTTAAGGTAACTGCATTAAAATTCTATGCCTTTACCAAGAATTCCAGAAATATACTTCAGGAGCCATTTCATTTTACCTCCTGAAATGAGGTGAATGAATTTTACCTCCTGAAATGAGGTAGGTAAAATGAGTTAATATACTGAAACTACCTAGGCTTGGGAAGATAGAAGGTTGTAACTGCTCAAATACTAATATCTTGTATCCTACTTCACCTAATAGGTAGAGAGCAACTCATGTAATGGACAGGGTGTGAAGATCTCCGGAGAGGGCAGAAACGTTTACTTTGTCCTTCTATTGCACAGGTTGATCTTTACCTGTCCAAACAGGAAATAGGGCACATGATTGATATCAAGTGTTTTGGGCAGGCAATGAGCTTCCTCTACCTTTGCAAGCCCAGATAGCTTACTAAGTTAATTCAGCAGTCTACCTTCACAGTTTATTGATTATAAATATCCCAATTATAAAGGACAGATTTTAAACTTTATTGTAGATTAGACTTTTATTTTGCTTGCTTAGTATTTTTGCTTTGGATGGTCTAGGATTTTATTTTTGTTTTGAAGGAACAGACTCAAGGAATTTTGGCCTGGTTGCTTTTTTCTTCTTATCCATATAGAGAAAAGTGTTGGTAAGATAGGAAACTTTAACTAAAAACACAAAATTAGGCCAGGCATGTGGCTTACTCCCATAATCCCAGCACTCTGCGAGGCCGAGGCAGGTGGATCACCTGAGGTCGGGACTGCAAGACCAGCCTGGCCAACATGGTGAAGTCCCATCTCTACTAAAAATACAAAAAATTTGTTGGGTGTGGTGGTGCGTGCCTGTGATCCCAACTACTCAGGAGGCTGAGGCAGAAGAATTGCTTGAACCCAGGAGGCAGAGGCAGGAGAATCACCTGAACCGGGAGGCAGAGGTTGTAGTGAGCCGAGATCACGCCATTGCACTCCAACCTGGGCAACAAGAGCGAAACTCCATCTCAAGAAAAAAAAAAACCCACAAAATTAATTGCCAGCTCATTAGCTACTTAAAATGAGCAACTTCAGGCTGGGTGCAGTGGCTCTCACCTGTAATCCCAGCACTTTGGGAGGCCAAGACAGGTGGATCACTAGGTCAAGAGACCATAACCATTCTGGCCAACATGGTGAAACCCCCCTCTTTACTAAATATGCAAAAAATTAGCTGGGCATGGTGTCGCACTGCTATAGTCCCAGCTGCTGGGGAGACTGAGGCAGGAGAAATGCTTGAACCCAAGAGGTGGAGGTCGCAGTGAGCTGAGATCGCATCACTATACTCTAGCCTGGTGACAGAACGAGACTCTATCTCAAAAATAAAATAAAATAAGCTACTTCAAAACATGTTAAGACACACTTAGGTCAACATCTATGAAACAGACTGTGTGTCTTAACCTCTTAGACTTGGAAACTTTGTGGAGAATTTGAGATACAGTCATAATGAAGCTTGGTATGCTGAAGCAAAATAGATAAAGGTATGTATATCTTCATATATTTTTACATGCATGAAGACAAAGCTTGTTTGTACATATTCATAGTAATCATATGGTGTCTTATTTTCAATTTTAGAGATCAACACTTGGAAAACTCTTTAGTTCTTCATGAAAGGAAAATTAAACAAGACTGAAAATTTGTATTTTTATTTTCTTTAATTGTGCCAGATATAGCACATGCTGTTTTTCTTTCCTTGTACTCTGTGTATGGAAAGAACATAATCAGGTTGCCAGATTGTAGGAGGTAATATTTTAATGACAGCATCTGGTTCCTTTAATACAGAGTTTTCATTCCATTTACTTGACATTTCTGGATTTGTTACCTTGTAAGTGTAAAGTTTTATCACCTTTCATTGCGTTTTTTAAATTAACTTTTCTAGTAGACTTATTGAGCTATAATTCACGTACCATGCAAGTTACTCATTTCTGTGGTTTTTAATTTATTCATAGAGTTTTGTCACCATCACCACAATCAATTTTAGAACATTTCATCAATCCAAAAAGAAACCCCATACCTATTAACAGTCACTCTTCTTCACAAGACCACCCACATCCCAAGCCCTAGACAACAACTAATTTATTTTCTGTCTCTGTGGATTTTTCTGTTGTGAACTTTTCATATAAACAGACTCATATAATGTGTACCCTTTTGTATCTGGCCTTTTTTTCAGTTAGCCTGATGTTTTCAAGCTTTATCCATGTTGCAACATCTATCAGTACTTCATTTCTTTTCATTGCTGAATAATATTTCATTGTATGGATATGCCACACTTTATCATCACTGGATGGACATTTGGATTGTTTCCATGTTTTGGCTGTTGTGAATAATGCTGCTATGAACTTTTTTTTTTTTTTTTTTTTTACAAGGTTTTACATGAATATGTGTTTTCTTTTCTCCTTACTGTATCCCTAGGAATGGAATTGCTGGGTCATAGAGTAATTCTATGTATAACCTTTTCAGGAACTGCCAGATTGTTTTCTTTAGCATTTGCAACATTTTACATTCCCACCAGCAGTATATGAGGCTTCTAATTTCTTTACATTCTAGCTAGCACTTGTTAGCTGTCCTTTTGGTTAATAGCCATCCTCGAGGGTATGAAGGGGAACATTTATTTCACTTTGAGTATTACGCAGTTTGACTGATTGAAAAGCTATAGTACCTGTTTGTGTATCTGTGTTTCTAAGCATATTTCTTTTATTAAGACTGACATAGAACAACTTTCCTCTAGGATTTTTTCCAGGTAGTTGTACTATCATTAAAGAATTTATAGGTAACTTATTCAATATTTGTAACAACTAGTACTTACTGAATGTTCAGTAAGTCTCAAATATTAATTACGATAATTACTGTTATGATCCCCATTATATATATATATATTTTTTATTTTTTTGAGGTGGAGTTTTGCTCTTGTTGCCTAGGTTGGAGTGCAATGGCACAATCTCGGCTCACTGCAACCTCTGCTTCCCAGGTTTAAGCAATTCTCCTGCCTCAGCCTCCTGAGTAGCTGGGATTACAGGCATATGCCACCATGTTCAGCTAATTTTTTGTATTTTAGCAGAAATGGGGTTTCTCCATGTTGGTCAGCCTGGTCTTGAACTCCCGACCTCATGTGATCAATCTGCCCGCCTCAGCCCCCCAGCGTTGGCATTACAAGCGTGAGCCATCGAGCCCGGCTATTATCTCCATTTTATAAATAAGGCATGCAGAGGTTAAAAAAATTGTCTAGAGCTATGTTGTTCTTAAATGGAAAATCCTGCTTTTGAACTCAGGCAGTCCGACTTCAGAGTTTATGCTTTTAACTACTATATGGCACTGCTTCTCGATACCTCTTGCAAATAGATTTTTCAACTATTGGTTTAAACATAATTTGACATGAGACAGCAGTTTGTTCTTTGATGTACTTAAAAGTATATAGGCTAAAAAATAGTCACATCAGGTATATTTTGTTTTCTTATAAGCAAAAATAAGTGATCATTCTTAAGTAATTTCAAAACTTTAATAGAAATACTGAGTACCTAAAGTCATTTTCTCAAAAATTAAAATATGTAGCTTCTTCATAGTCACCTTATATGCAGACATAGTAGGTTTACTTTGTACACTAGTATAATTCAAGTCTATTTGTCATAGTCATTTTTCCTATTGTTGATGTTAGAAATACGGCAAAATACGTGTGTTTGTTGCCTGTTGGAGCTTTCAGAATCTCAGTATATTCACACACACACACACACATATTTATATATTTGAGCATGTCAATTTAATTATTGTGAATTTGAAATACTTTAATAATTTTTCCCTTTATTTTTATGGCTTGAGGAATTTTTTAACTTACTCACTGCTGCCTCCACCTACATGGGTCCAAGCGATTCCCCTGCTTCAGCCTCTAGTAGTTGGCATTATAGGTGCCTGCCGCCACGCCCAGCTAATTTTTGTTTTTGTTTTTGTTTTTAGTAGAGATAGAGTTTCACCGTGTTGGCCAGGCTGGTCTCGAAGTCCTGACCTCAGGTGATCTGCCTGCCTCAGCCCCCCGAAGTGCTGGGATTACAGGCATGAGCCATGCTCTGCTTGTTTTTTTGGAGACAGGATCTTGCTCTGTTGCCCATGGTGGAGTGCAGTGGTGTAATCTTAGCTCACCGAAGCCTTGACCTCCTGGGCTCAAGTGATCCTCCCACCGCAGCCTTCTGTGACTGCAGGCATGTGCCACCACACCTGGCTAATTTTTTTTAAATCATTTTTTGTAAAGACAAGGCTTCGCCATGTTGCTAAGGCTTGTCTTGAACTTCCAGGCTCAAGTGATCTGCCCCCTTGACCTCCCAGAGTGCTGGGATTACAGGCATGAGCCATTACAGTGCTGGCCAGCTTGACTTATTTTTAAAGGAGCAATAGAGAAACCTATTCATGTTTTCCAATCCTCCTATTGTTGAAGTATCTGCTATTAGCTCAAACAGAATTTGACATAAGGCAGCAGTTCCATTGATACATTTTTTATTACTTGATATTAGCTTAAAAAATCCATTTTCATAATGTTTGTTCAAATGAAAAGTTGAGTAAATGGGAAAGTGTGTATTATTAAACAGCCTTTCAGAAAATCTGATGAGTGCATCTTTTATTTGTTAGCAGTTAAGTAGTATTACATTTTTTCAGTATAACCAGAAGAAATACCTGTTACAATATAGTACCCATGTTTTCCAAAGAATGTAAAAATTTCACAGTTTTTTGAGTAAATGTTGTTATTGGTTTTATCAAAATCATTTCTGTAATTTCTGAAATGATGAAATAAACGTACTGGTTACTTAATAAAGTGCTTATTTTAATAGTGTGATAGTTCTAGTCAGTAATGTGTTCTTTTCAACAATGAATCAAATTTTCCTGAATTAAAGGAAAATTAATTTTTACCTTACTGGTTATTTAAATTGTTTGTAAATTTGAGAAGCACATACCTTTTCTCTTAAAGTTCTGTAACTGTACATAAGATAACTACGTACAGGCCTTTTCTGAAGTGGGAAGATTCACATTTATGTGTTTCTCCTTCCACCTTTATGGTTCATAATGCAAAAATACTTAGCCTGTTAATTTTTCAGAACTACTTGCCGAAATGAACCATGTATTCTAAAATGTAGGAGATCATTATGTTAGTATTTATAAAATACTACAAAAACTGTTCTAGATAATTGGTATGTTTGGCTCTCTCAATCTTAATATCTTTTCAGTAAGCAAATTGGCAAAAAGGAATTTTTCAAAGTTTGCCTGGAATCCTTCAAAGTTTACAGAATATCTTTATTTATCATTGGTTACTTGTCTCGTTCCAGTTAAATTTTAGGTAATCCTCTTATTAGGCTGCTTCTTGATACATACAAAAAGAGTACTTTATGAACACTTAAGAGTTTCTGTATTTTTAGTAATATGAGTGATGCTTATGATTTCAATGATTTATATCCTTATCATTGAAATGATAAGGATATAAAATAAGTTCCAATATGACTTACCCTCCATGAGAACTTTAGACTTAGATAGATTTTAGCTTGTGCTTATTTAGTCTTGGCAAGTCCCTGCACCTCCTTAAACCTCTGTTTCTTGTTTAAAATGGAGACAGAAAATTGTTATGAATTGAAGGTTCAGTATTTAAAGTATTTAGTACAGTGATTGGCATATGATAAGCCCTCAGTAAATGATGATCATTTCTAAACTTAAGGAATATATTTAACATATCTACGTAGAACAGAAAGTGTACAGGAAGCAGTATATGGCCCAGTGCTGTAATATAACTTCTGATAATTCTAGTTCAGGGAAATTTGAGATGATTCTGGACTAGATGGTGGTTGTTTAAGGCTTTGTGAAGGAATGTAGGTGGGGCAAGCTCCAAAGGATTGGAATCAAGAGTGGGAGTTACATTTTTATTTTCATGGCTGAAAGGAAGGAATGGTATTTCAGGAAACAGGAGGGGCTTTAGAATCAAAAATTAGCATGTGTTTGGAGTTCTTGGTTTTGCTAAAACAAAAGATTTGTGTGGATACTTATAGATGTGAGAGAAGTTTATTAACTTGATTGCTAAATTGGGTATTCAGTTCTGAGCCTCAGTATTTTCCACTTTTACCCTTACCTTTAGCAAATAATAGAGTTTACAACATGTCCCATATACTTATGTGTGTGTGTGTTTGAGAAATAAAATTTTCTTAAAACAACACACTTCTACTGTGATGTATTGTTATTTTCCATTCTGTTTCATTGAGGGGAAAATAAAATGAAATTTGGTATAAACTACAAAACTTGTTTCAGAATACCTACAGGGACTTTAAGTAATCATATATTATTGCCGAGTAGGGTGGTATTTCACAGTGAAAGCATGTTTGGGAAGAGTCATCTGGCAGCAGCAAGTCAAACAAATTAGGAGGGAAATTGAAATGAGAACAGTTAGGATGGTAGCTTTATTAATCTAGGTTTTAACGTCCTGGTTCTCATAATCTAGGTTTGATTTGATGAACCTTTGGACCAGAGTGCTGGCAGTGGTAAAGAAATAAAAGGACTAAGACATACTGAGTAAATGATCTGCAATAATTGATTAAAAAGGGAGAGAGAACACAGAAGAAACAAACTCCTAAGCTGGAATTTAAATGAGTAACTCATTAACCATTAATCAATGTGAAAGAGAAAGTTGGTCAGAAATGAGGAAGAGCAAGAGAGAGAAATTTCATTTTTTTAGATAATGTAGTGATATTATTTATCATCCAAATTTGGACATTGTCAGAGTTAAAGAGGGCGCTATTAGTAATTACACCGGTACAGGAGGTGTGAGTTGGGGCTATGCTGGACTTACTTGGATAGAATCTCAAAAAACCATGTTGAGTTTCAGGTGACTGAGAATTTACATGGGTGTTTGTATAGCAGTTGAGAATATAGAAGCAGAGCATGGGGTTAGAAATAAACATTTCTTATATTGAAACCCCAGATTTCTTAATGGACATAATCATAGAAGAGAAGACAGAAAAGTCTACAAATGGTTTGCAAAATTTTAAAGTAGCTGAAGTTCTTTAATCCCTCTTTTCTCCCAAGAATCTGATTTTCATGCTAACTTCACCACTCTTCTTGGCCCTATTTTTAAGAAATGTGGATAAAGATCAAGGTTTTAGGGACTTACTAACTATTCCCCTAAAGTGTGTGACTTTTGAGTTTTCAGAAATTAAGGAATTCCATTACTTGTGACTCAGAAGAAAAGTTTCCCCTTTTTCTGCATAAAATCATGTCTTTATACATTTAAAATTCTGGATTCCATAAGGTTGTCCTGTGGACTTCAATTTAAGAACCCCTGAGTACTCTAAGAGTATTTGTGTATTTTGCTATGCCATTTAGAATTACGTGGCCTACGTAACGATACTACATTCTAGATTTTTCTAAATGTATCTTCCAAGAATTCATTCTCTTATTTAAATAACTATGTAACCATTTTCATACTTGTGAAGTATTTTTATTAAAAAATACTTCTGAAGAGACGCTACTGAAAGAGAAGCTTATGTGTGAAGGAACTATTTTAGACATAAACCTTGTGAGTTTAGGTTGCATTATTCTACAATAAAGTTCTACAGTAGAACTTATATTTTACAATAAAATATTTTATACTGTCTAGTCATTATTCTAGCTCTCTACTAACAGCTAGAGTTAGGAGGACAAAAAAGAATTAACAAAGTGTAGATAAAGAATAGGGCTGGGCGTGCTCACGCCCATAATCTCAGCACTTTGGGAAGCTGAGGCAGGTGGATGACCTGAGGTCAGGAGTTCGAGACCAGCCTGACCAACATGGAGAAACCCCGTCTCTACTTGAAATACAAAAAATTAGCGAGGCTTGGTGGTACATGCCTGTAATTCCAGCTACTTGGAAGGCTGAGGCAGGAGATTCACTTGAACCTGGAAACTGGAGGTTGCGCTGAGCCAAGATTTTACCATTGCACTTCAGCCAGGGCAGTAAGAGCGAAACTCCATCTCAGAAAAAAAAAAAAAAAAAAGTCTGTCTGTAATCCAAGAATTTTGAGAGGCTGAGGTTGGAGGATTGAGCTAACCCAGGAGTTCAAGACCAGTCTGGGTAACACAGTGAGACTGCCATCTCTACAAAGTAATAAAAAATTAGTCAAATGTGGTGGTACATGCCTGTAATCACGGCTACTCAAGCCCAAGATTTCAAGGCTGCAATGCGCGGCCTGTGGGGGAACCAAAAAAGTGCAATGCTCTCGTGTGCTCAGAGGACAGAGAGTTAAACATTTGGCAAACAGTATTTTAAATACTGTCATACTGATTTTTTTTCCCCTCACTTTCTCAAAGACCAGTGATTTTATTTTGTATTGGTCAACTGTAGGAAAGAACTAATACGTTTCTGTAGTATTTCTTAATGTAGACTGTGTTATTAAGCATTATAGTAGGTTAAAGGTACTTGTGTAAATTTATTCAGAAAACTACAAAATTGACTAAGTTTTTTCTCTCTTAGGGCTCCGCTGATCCTCTAAATAGTGCTTTCCATTTGACCTACAACATGGTTTTGAACTTACTGCGTGTAGAAGAAATTAATCCGGAGTACATGTTGGAAAAATCCTTCTACCAGTTTCAGCATTACAGAGCAATTCCAGGAGTAGTAGAGAGTAAGTATAAAATACCATTACAGCTTAGTATAGCTAGGAGATTAACTAGCAGAATAGCTGCATTATTGGCTGCTTTGGGTGCATTATTGGCTGGGTTTTTTTTGGTAAGGTAAATTTTGGTTTGTACATAATGGACTGCACAACTGTAGTTGGTCATTGTAACTGAATAGAACATTTCAAAATGAAGGAAAGAAAACCCTGGCAGGCAACTTTTCTGTAGTTGGCTCAAATTTAGTATAATTCTTGTCTTATGCATATATATCATATAACTCATGATCCTGAACAATGAAATAACACAAAGCCTGGTATATTAAAACTTGACCTGTAAGAAGCACTTGTTTATTAGTCTTGTCTTTTCACCATTTCTCATTATAAAATAGTGCCCTGGTATAAACCTGTGAATGTTTAGGGAAAAATGAAAAATAATGCTTTAATTTGGATTAGAGTTTAGATTTTTTTTGGAATTTTCAGTTCTTAAGATAATGCTTACTAAAGCACAAATAGTAAATGTTCTATGATAACTATGTTCAGGTGGAACTGTACATTGATTCTTACTTAAGAGGGTAGTATGGCTGATGATTATAGGAGCTGATTAAAAGCTAAAATGGAGGCAACGATTTAAACTACTGATTTTCACTTGAATGTGAAAAAAATAAACCATTGGTTTGGATAAATCTTATAAAAAATTGTGCATAGTCATTGAAAAAAGGAAGAAGAAAATGTGGCAAAAGATACAGAGGAAAGTTAAAATCATTTGTAATCTCACACAGAAATAGCTACCCAACCACTGTTAATACTTCGTAGTTTTTCTGTTTTGTTTTATAAATAAGTATGCTTTTTAAAGGCAAAATCAGATATGAAGTTTTTGTAATAATGATAATTATACTGGTAATGATAATGCTTATAATTAATATCATTTGTTAAATATTTACCTGTGCCTAGCCTTGTATTAAATGCTTTGCATTTACTAGCTCATTGATTCAGGCTTTTAAAGTTTTAATTTTGGCCGGGTGTGATGGCTCATACCTGTAATCCTAGCACTGAGAGGCCGAGGCGGACAGATCACTTGAGGTCAGGAGTTTGAAACCAGCCTGGCCAACATGGTGAAACCCCATCTCTACTAAAAATACAAAATAAATTAGCCAGGCATGTGGCGGGCACCTATAATCCCAGCTACTTGGGAGGCTGAGGCAGGAAAATTGCTTGAACCTGGGAGGCGGGGGTTGCAGTGAGCCAGGATTGTGCCACTGCACTCCAGCCTGGGTGAGAGAGTAAGACTTCATCTGAAAAAAAAAAAAAAATTTAATTTCAAAAAAGCATGATTTTAAATAACTGACTATTTCTATTTTATAACTGTATCAGGATTTATTTAACGAGACAAATTTGGGATTTCTATCATTAGCATATAGGACAATTCCACTCTTATATTACTTTATTTTAGATGGGGTCTTGCTCTGTCACCAGGCTGGAATGCATCACAACTCACTGCAGCCTCGACCTCCCATGCTCAGTTGATCCCCATGGCTTAGCTGGAACTACAGGCCTGTGCCTCCATGCCTGGCTAATTTTTGTATTTTCTGTAGATACAGGGTTTCACCATTAATAAAGTGATGAGAATAGATGTAATAACCCTTCTAATTAAAAAAAAAAATCAAAGATGACAGTTTTTTAAAATGTGAGCTGAATGGTCTTAACACTCACCTTTAGTAAACTTCCATAAGCTAATTTTTTAATATTTTTTAAAAAACCTTATAACGGCCGGGCGCGGTGGCTCAAGCCTGTAATCCCAGCACTTTGGGAGGCCGAGGTGGGTGGATCACGAGGTCAAGAGATCGAGACCATCCTGGTCAACATGGTGAAACCCCGTCTCTACTAAAAATACAAAAAATTAGCTGGGCATGGTGGCATGTGCCTGTAATCCCAGCTACTCAGGAGGCTGAGGCAGGAGAATTGCCTGAACCCAGGAGGCGGAGGTTGCGATGAGCCGAGATCGCGCCATTGCACTCCAGCCTGGGTAACAAGAGCGAAACTCTGTCTCAAAAAAAAAAAAAAAAAAAAAAACCTTATAACATGACAAATGTATAATTTCAAATCATGTTGCATTTTATTAATTTCTCATAAAAGTAGTTAATAATGCCCCTCGTGTTTGGCTGATAAACTATGGTCTCAGCAAAGAGAAAAGTATGATTCTAGTCTCAGAGAACTGCATTTTTAAAAGAGCTATAAATCTCCCACTGAAAATTACATTAGTAATAAAAAAGACTAACAAGGTTTAAATACACTTTGGATTTGGGATTGAATTAAAGAAGCGTTAAAATCAGATTAAATAGGAAGGAAATTTATTAATTCTACCTCATATCATGGAAATTTCAGATGCTGTCATTAAAAAAAAGGTAAGATTACAAGCTAGTTTCATACTTAAAAGGAAATAAACTTTAAAGTATTTCTAAGCAATTAGCACAAAGTCATGCATGAGTAGGAAAATTATACATACAGCACAACCAGCAGTTAGACTGGTTTGGAGACTGAATAACCAAGTGAAACAGAAGTGTATATTGGTGCACCTATCTTTGTTTTTGTTTTTGTGTTTGCTTTTTACATTCTGACAATCAGTAAATTCCCTTTTAAAACTATCTATGGTACAGTAGAGGATAGAGGGGAAACTCCCAAGTATTATACTATGTTTTTTTAAGCCTATTTTTTAAGACTTCTGGCTGGGCCCAGAGATCGTTCAGTATGACTTAGAGCAAGATTCTACTACTCACTCAATGAATGTAAACATTCCACCATTTCTCTGAGAAATTAAAAAGAAAACCTTTTACTTGAGGATTGGGAACCCCTTTAAATTTTCAGGCCAAGGAAGTCATTTAAAAAGTAACAGAAGTCAAGTCTTCATTACCCCAACCTTGGAACTAAATAGTTAACTTTGAAACCACTTGCTATGTGCACTCTAGTCTGATGCCAAGTGGCAGCAATGTATAGCCAGTCACTAACTATCGTTATTTCTGTTAACCAATGAGAATTCTTGACACCTTTTGTAATCTAGCCCCTCCTTTGATTCATCCCTTTTTCTTTGGAAACTTGAGCCCCTCTGTCTCCAGAGTACTCCCCGAACTTAGAAGTGTGTCTCTGGCTGCAGTCCTCAACCTTGACCCACATAAACTGTTAATTTTGCCTCGATTTCTTCCATTTAGGTAGACATTTCCATCCCATGTTCTCTGTCTCCTCAGGCTCCAGCTTTTGTGTTTTGTTTTTTCAGTGTGGTTCTAACTTACCTTATAAAAGGATTTTAAGTAACATGATCTTTGCTCATCGGTGTTGCCTCTGTATACTTGTATCTACTTGAAATCGAATTATCCCTGCACTTCTCTACCTCTGGTTTTAAAGGGGCAAGCTCTGTTTTTCTAACCTTCCGAAACCAGTAAGTGAAAATACTATCAAAAGTATAACATACTTTTTAATGGAAAAGGTAGGAATGTGGGTCATGAAAGAGAAATAAGGGAACTGAAACACTTCTAGTACAGTTTGCAGAGCTGAGAGTTGTGATCAAACAGAGCATGTAGTGTAAGAGAATACATCCTAAGTGGAGTTCATTCCTACTTTCACTCATTACTTGGAGAAATATGTCTTTTGTTGCATATACTACTAGTGCCTTTTCAAGGCTCTGATACTATTTTTACCACCTTAAAATATACCAAAATTAAAATGTGGACTATTGTCTTTTCAAGTGTAGAATTGATAGAATGTTTGTAAGATTATAACAGATGGCTCACATATATGAGATGTTTTTTCATTTTGATTTATCAAATCAACAGTATATTTTTCAGTGAGCCATGAAAGTAGAAGTCCTTGGATTTTACTCTGCCCTTACTGAAAAGAAAAATGCATATTTAATTTTAGATTTTTTGTTTAGTTTCATTAATAATGCTAGAGGTAATAGGAAGAGCTGTGCAGGTAGATGAGGGTTTGAATCAAGGCTACCTGGGCCTTAGTTTGTTTATGAAGTTGGTATAATAACCAGTTCATCCAAGTTGTAAGAATTAAATGAGATAATCTATGTTAAATGGTCAGTGTGTGTTTAATGTAAAAACTAATAGTATTGCCATAGAGCAGTAAAGCAATCTATGCTTTTTCTTGTAAAATTTGATCGGTTCTGAGCGTGGCATTCACTTCCCGGTCACTCACAGGTTTAGCTATTGTATACACTATTATACACTACATTATATGCTATAAATATGTCTTCGTGACCACCATCTCCCATCTTCCTCAAAAGGAAGAAATTGGTTACAAACTGTCATAAGAGTTTATGGGCATATTTTACATGGTATCTTCTGAAATTCTGAGGCTTTCCTATGGCAGTGACCATGAGGTCTTCTCATTTGCACTGCAATTAAACCAGCTTCTTATACTGAAGTTCCTCAGTTACCTGATTGGGGTGGAAGAGGTGCTATCCTTAAATTAAGTTAATTTGCTTCATAGTCGCAGTCTCACAAGCAAGTTGCCTCATTAATTTATGTCTTTGTTTTCTAATTTGTTACATGTATATTATCAATTTTGAAAGACATAAATGAAAACTTTTTTTTTAACGTGAGAAAAGATTAGAGAAACTGATTTTTGCTTGTTTAATTTGTAGGAAAAAAAAAACAGACTGCACCTAAAGTTAATAACTTTCTAGAGTGGCCATAGTTAGAATCTTAGATACAAAATAAATGTGACTTCTTAAAATATCTTTCAAACTTTTCACTCATTAGTTAAATAGTCTGACCACAGAGTAATTTGCAGTGATATAAAAAAATATCTTCCTGGATGCTTTCCTATTATCCTGCATAGACATTCTCTTATATCATTTTCTTTTTTCTTTCTTTCTTTTTTTTTTTTATGCTTACATGACTAGCAGATATCATTTTCTTAAATTCCTCCTGTCAGTGCTGCCTTTAGTGTACCCCTGGTTCCCACAAATATAATGTTATATGTAACTTTGGGCAGGGCAGCAATATCAACATTTTGGGGTACAGTCTTCATTTTCATATAACTCTTAATGATGTTAGTCTGTCAAATATTCTTTTATAGGGTTTAATTTTTTTTCCTGATAATGTTTACTGCCATAATAATTGTTATGCATAGCATTCTAGTCTTTAATGACTGAAATACAGCTCCTGTAAGCAGTAATGCAGTTCATTTAAAAATGACCAGGTTGGGGAGGCCGAGGCGGGTGGATCACGAGGTCGAGAGATCGAGACCATCCTGGTCAACATGGTGAAACCCCGTCTCTACTAAAAATACAAAAAATTAGCTGGGCATGGTGGCACGTGCCTGTAATCCCAGCTACTCAGGAGGCTGAGGCAGGAGAATTGCCTGATCCCAGGAGGCGGAGGTTGCGGTGAGCCGAGATCGCACCATTGCACTCCAGCCTGGGTAACAAGAGCGAAACTCCGTCTAAAAAAAAAAAAATGACCAGGTTGATGCAGTATGCCCAAGATAGTACAAAAGACTAAAACTTAGAGCTCTAGGAACAGTTGGTCAAAAGGTTGATGATAATAACAAACATAATAATAATAATACAGTAGCAATATCCTTTCTGTTTACTATGAGCCATACTGTTAGCTAAGTATATTCTGTGTCTTTCGGCAGTCCCTAGTAAAGCTTTGTGGGGGTATGTGTACTATTGTTATGCTCATTTCCTAGAGTAAGAAACTGAAGCATGCAGATTATGTAAAGCAGTTTGATACAGATCAGTGGAGTAGAATTGTGAGTCCAGAAATAAACTTTTACATCTATTGTCAATTGATTTTTCAACAAATAGTGCTGCGATAACAGGTTTGCAACATGCATAATAAAGTTGCACCCTTACTTCACGCCATATACAAAAATTAACTCAAAATAAAGTTCTTAATGTAAGAGCTAAAAATTTAAAACTCTTAGAAAAAAACACAGTTGTGAATTTACATAATTTTGGATTTGGCAGTGATTTCTTACCTATGACACCAAAAGCATGAACAACAAAAGAAAAAAATAAACTGGATTTTACCAATATTTAAAACTGTGACGGGTATGTATTTGTCTATGGTTTTTGGCATATAATTTTTTATATCCTTTGTTATATATAGTCTTGTGAAAATGTTGGGGCACTTTAGGCCTTAGAAATAGGCCTTAGAAATTAGATTTTTTTAAACCTAGTTTTTAAGATTTTTTTAAGGCAAGGTTTTTTTTTCCCCTTTTTCTTTTTTGGTCTTTTTGTCTTCGATCTGTTCATAAAAATATTTGTTTGACTTATAGGTCATAAGGCCATCATTTTAAAGGGGATTCTATCTTCTATCTTGGATGAAGAAATGTTATATAGAGAGGCTCAAAATTTTTAAGTAAATGGGCTTTGTTGGGTTTTTTTTTTACTCTATTAGTATTCGATTATGTATCGTTTTTGTTTAATTATATAGTTGTGAATTATGTCCATCTAATTAAAAGTTTCTTTAAGAAGTCCAGGAGGACAGGATTTGAGGAACTTTTGCATAGCTAGATATGAAGAGATTCATAGGAAGGTAAACAAAAATTTATCTGTGTGTTGAGGAAGATGATGCACCCCATCTCTATGGGGACAAAGGCTTTTGTGTTTGGGACCTTTTTAGACTTTGTCTTACATATTTTTTTCGTCTATTAAAAAAAATTTTTTTTGTGATAAACTGAAAATGTGTTTTTTTGTTTTTTAGTTTTGTGAGTTACTCACACACACAAAAATAATCAGACCTAAAGAGGAAGTTGTAGAACTTTCAGTTTGTTAAAATTTTTGGAGGCCCTAACTGTTGACTAGTGGGTAGACTTGTGACTAGTGTCTAAAATTTTGGAGACCTTAGCTTGTGACTAGTTGGGGTAGAGTTAGGGGCAGTCTTGGGGACTGAACTCTCAACCTGTGAGATCTGATGCTATCTCCAAGTGGATAATGTCAAAATTAAATTAGGGGACACCCAGCTGGTATCCACTGTTTGGTGTGTCGGGAGAAAAAAATGTCCTCACACATTGAGTCACAGAAGGCTTCTGTATTAGTTACTGTTATGTGGCATAAAAAAATACAAAAAATACTGGGCAGGTGGCTCACGCCTATAATGCCCGCACTTTGGGAGACTGAGGCAGGTGGATCACTTGAGGCCAGGAGTTCAGACCAGCCTGGCCAACATGGCGAAACCCCATCTCTACAAAAAATACAAAAAAATTATCCACAAGTGGTGGCACACACCTGTAATTCCAGTTACTTGGAAGGCTGAGGCAGGAGAATTGCATGAACCCAAGAGGCAGAGGTTGTAGTGAGTTGAGATTGTGCCACTGAACTCTAGCCTGGGCAACAATAGCGCAAAACAGTCTCAAAAAAAAAAGATAAAATAACACTTTTTTTTGTTTTGTTTTGTTTTGTTTTGTTTCGTTTTGTTTTTTTGAAGACAGGGTCTCACTCTGTTGTCCAGACTGTAGTGCATTGGCACAGTCATAGCTCACTCACTGTAGTCTCAACCTCCCAGGCTCAAGGAATCCTCCAACGTCAGCCTCCCAAGTAGCTAGGACTAGAGGTATGCACCATCACACCAACCTGATTTTTTTTTATTTTTGTAGAGATGGGATCTCACTGTCTTTCTGAGGCTGGTCTTGAATTCCTGAGTACAAGCTGTCCTCCTCCTGCCTCAGCCCCTCAAAGTTGCTGGGATTATGTGTGTGAGCCACTGTGCCTAGCTGAAAAAACACTTTTAAGTGTTTCTTAGAACACATTACCTCAAAAGAACACCTTTTTTTCCTTCTTTACCTGATAGAATGGTCCTGAGACCAGGGCTACAACTACAAATGCTAAAAAAGATAATTCCTAAACAGAAAACTGTAATTATATTTTAACCTTTTTATCAGAATTTCTAAGAGCCTGATAGGGTGAATTGTACCTTCATCCCATCTGACGAAGTAGACTAAAAATCAGTACAACTATTTGCCTAATTGTAAAAATGGCACTAGTTCTACACCTGTATAACATTACAACATCTAAGTAGAGATACAATATGGAGAAGGTATGTGCTAGGCTACTCTTGCTACCTAAAATCTAGACCAATGTTGTGGCCAATTCTAATGTCCTTTCCATAGATTTAAAAATAAGAAAAAGGATATTTAAAAGCTAGAGATTGTATAGGCCAGGTGCGGTAGCTCATGCCTGTAATTCTAGCACTTTGATAGGCCAAGGCAGGTGGATCACTTGAAGTCAGGAGTTCAAGACCAGCCTGGCCAACATGGTGAAACCCTGTCTCTACTAAAAATACAAGAACTAACTGGACATGGTGGCACATGCCTGTAGTTCCAGCTACTTGAGAGGCTGAGGCAGGAGAATTGCTTAAACTTGGGAGAGGCAGAGGTTACAATCATCCAAGACCAAGACTGTCACAAACAAACAAGGCTATAGATTTTTTAAATGGCATTACACATTTTAAAAATCAGTATTAGTTAATACCTCAGAAGAAGCTCAAAAAAAAAATTATCTCCAAGTTCAATTATACCAAATGCCTAAAAATATAAAATATATTTGCCCAGATCACTCCTACTTTTAAAATCAGACAAGATCAAATAAAAGCCTACAAATCTGCATGGCCTGTCTCTATGTCTCTAAACACATAGAGACATATTCATACCATTTGATGGTAGACTGAACTAATATATGACTAAATACAATTCTAATAATATGCCAATATCTTTGAAATTATATATCCTGTTAATATGAGATCCCTATTAAAAAATTAGGGTGTGGCCTGTGATTTATTGATGAATTTGTTTTTGTCCTTGGTTTCTGATTTATAACTTCCATAGCCCTTGTTAGTCTTTTGTTATAATGTTGGGTCAGAAGCGGATCCCAAAAGATAGAATCGCTCTCTGACCTTCTGCTGCCCTCCTTTCATCTGCTGCTTTTTCTTCCCAAGGTAGCAATTGTCTCTAGTCTTTCTGTTTTGGAGACAGACATAAAAAAATTCTCTAATCTACCTTGTCTGATTTTAGGTCACAAGACACCCATTTCAAAAGACGTCCTGCCTCATTCCTTGGAGGAAGAAATGCTCTACAGACAGGGAAAAAAAAAAATCTTAATGGACAGATCTTGCTGGTTTTCCCACTCCGTCTGTTCATGTTAGACTGTAACCAATCACATTTCTACGCAGTTGTCAATCATGTCTATCCAATAAAGCCTCCATAAAAGGCACAGAGGACAGGGTTTGGGGAGGTTTTGGATGGCTAAACACATAGAGACTTACAGGAAGGTAGAAGGTAAACAAAACTGCAACTACTTCTGCACCGACATAATAGGAAAAAAACCTATGTCTTGGGTATAATTTAAATGAGATGTATAACTTTGATTTTGTACATGTGTTCTATTTACAGAGGTAAAGAACTCAGAAGAACAGTATAATAAAATAGTAATTCCCAATGAAGAAAGTGTAGTTATCTATTATAAGATTAGACAACAGCTTGCCAAATTGGGTAAAGAAATTGAAGAATATATTCACAAACCAAAATACTGCTTACCTTTTCTACAACCAGGTCGTTTGGTAAAGGTATGTCATTGTTCATAAAATACTTGAATATTTCAATATTTTAAAATGTTTTTGTTAAAGATAGTAATTTATTTTTTATCTTAATAAAATGCTTCCTGCTACAATAGTTGATCTATAGTAATCATATTATTTTACCTGTTTCACATAGCACTAGCTTAGGAGCTTATGCAAAAGCTTTTTAATCACCACTGGTTTTTATTCTGGAGATTGTAAATTAAAGTACCTAGTTTTGGAATTAACATATAAAGTATTTCTAGTTATGAAATGCTAACTAAAAAGAAGGCAATTTTAAGTTCTGGATGAATTTATTAGATACAAAAAATTTATATCCTTGGAACACACTGTCTTTTTCAGCATTCATTTGCCAACTGAAAGATTCCTGTTATTGCTGTTCTAGGGGGCCTAAGAAATTTGACATTGATTTTTTTTTTTCCGCCCTGCAGGGTTAATAATTTAGCAGTGCTCTTTCAAAAGATACTTTATCAGAAAATTCAGAAAGCTTTATTAGCCTAGAATGTAGGTGTAAACAACTGAAATTGCCTTGTAGATATACATTTGATTCTTGCTTAATTGCTTTTCTTTCTTTTTAGGTAAAGAATGAAGGAGATGACTTTGGCTGGGGAGTAGTGGTGAATTTCTCAAAAAAGTCAAATGTTAAGGTAAACTGTTGTCTTTAGATTAGAATTGTATATCAATTTTTAGTGAAATGTTTTTTCAGGCTTATGAAATCATTCTAAGAAGAAATAGTACTACCTGAAGAGAAGCAGTAATAAATTCTGTCAAAGAAATTAATTTTGGGAATACACCTGGCTAATTTTTGTATTTTTAGTGGAGTTGGGGTTTTGCCATGTTGGCCAGGCTGGTCTCAAACTCTTAACCTCAGGTGATCCATCTTTACATCCCAAAGTACTGGGATTACAGGTGTGAGGCACTGTACCCAGTCAGTCCATTATATTTCCTATGTATCACCTCAGCCATGAGAAAACTATTAAATGGTGGTGGTGCTTTCCTTCTACTCACAAATCCCCCTGAGGTTAACTGGAAAGAGTATCCTTTATTTAAGCCCCTCCAAAAGCTATTAAATTCTCTTTTTGTGTGGAGTTGGAAGTGTAACTGAATGCTGATACAGCGCTTTCGTGGACATTTATGTAACCCAAGATAGAAAAGCTAGCATGCCTTTGCCAATTTACTTATTCTACAGATTTTCTATAAGAGAATTTTGCTTGGGCAGAATATTTTTACCTGTACTGAAGTGCTACAGATTCCTTTCACTCTAGGTTTTACATTTTTGTTTCTTTTTTTTCTTTTCTTTTTTTTTTTTTTAACAGTTTTATGGAGATGATATTCACATACTGTTTAATTTACCCAGTTAGGGTGTATGACTCAGTGACTTTTAGTATATTTGCAGGTATGTGCAACCATCAGTCACCAGAGTCAATTTGTTGTAGAACATTTTTATCATCTCAAAAAGAAATTTGTGTCATTCACTTGTCCTTCCATATCGCCCAGAAATAGAAGAAACTTCCTTCTGTTGCTGGTGTGATGAGTATTTTTTTCATGAAAGATAGCAAATACTTCTTATTGAGATGATCATGTGATTTTTGCTTTTCTATTTTGTATTCTGATATGATATATTACATTAACTGATTTTCAGATGTTAACATGACAGGATTTCTGAGGTAAATCCCACTTTGTCATGATACATTGTTCTATGTATTGGGATTCAGTTGGTAGTATGTTGTTAAGGATTTTTTATGCCAGTATTCATAGGAAATATTGAGGATTTTTCATGCCAGTATTTATAAAGTAAATGTTGGTCTTTAGTTTTGTTGGTGACATCTTTGTTTGGGTTTAGTATTAGGCTAATGTAGGCCTCATAGAATGAGTGAGAAGGTGCTCCTTTTTTCTTCCAGTTTTTGGAAGAGTTTGAAAAACGGGTATTAAATTTTTGTTTTTTTCCCTCAATATCTTCATGACATTCAAAACTTTTTAAATGTTTGGTAGAACTTGGCAATGAGGCCACTTCGGTCTGGGCCCTTCTTTATGGGCAGTTTACTAAGAGGTTAGTCAGTCAGTCTCTACTTGGTCGCAGGTTCTTCAGATTGTCTGTAATTCATTAGTATGCAGTTACTCAGTATTGTTTTGTAATCCTTTTTATTTTTGTATGGTCATTAGTAATATCTCTTTCATATCTGAGCTAGTAGTTTAAATCCTTTGGGTAAAGTTTGTCAATTTTGTTAATCTTCTCAATGAGGTTTTGGGTTTTACTGATTTTTTTCCCTCTGTTTTTCTGTCTCTACTTCATTAGTTTATGCCCTATCTTTTTAATTTTCTTTCTTCTGGCTATAGGTAGAAGATTAGGTTATTAACTTGAGGTACCTCTTCTTTTTAAATAGAGCTTTTACAATTATAAATTTCCCTCTACAGATGCTTCAGGTGTATTCCATGAATTTTAGTATATTTTATCATTTTTATTAATCTCAAAATTATTTTCGAATTTCCCTTTTGATTTTTTCTTTAATCCATTTGTTATTTAGGAGAGTGTTAATTTTCACATATTTGTTAATTTCCCAAATTTTTGTCTTTTCTATTTCTAATTTTATTTTTGTTAAGAATGTACTTGGAATTGTTTCAGTAGTTTTGAGTTGTTCTAAGTTTGTTGAATGGCCTGTCATGGTCCATCCTGCAGAATGTTCCATGTGTGGTTGAGAAGAATTTGTATTCTGCTGCTTTAAGGTGGGGTGTTTTATAGATATTCTTTAGGTCTAGTTGGTTTAGAACTTTTTTTAGAGTGTTGTTCATGTCTTCGACTTCTTTCTTTGCGTTCTGTCTGATTGTTCTATGTATCATTGAAAATAGAGTATTGAAATCTTGTAACTATTGCTGTATTGTCTATTTTTCTTTTCTGTCAGTTTTTGCTGCATGTGTTTTCAAGCTGTGGTAAAGTGTATTTTGTTTTATATCAGCATAGCAATTTGAGCTCTCTTTCGATTATTCTTTGCGTAATATTTTTTCCCACTTCGAAATTTTCAGTCTTGTTTATATCAGTAAATTTAAAGTGTGTGTCCTGTACACAGCATACACAGTAGTTAGATTTTGTTTTTTCAATCCAGTCTGAAAATCTGTGCCTATTTTTGGATTGCTTAATCCGTTCATATTTAGTTTCATTACTGATATAGTTGGATTTGTGTCCACCATTTTAATTTTTGTTTCCTGTGTCTTGTGTCTTTCTCTTCTTTTACTGCTTTCTTTTGCGTGTCGTGAATTTTTTCTAATGTGGCATTTTAATTTTTAAATGATTTTCTATACATACACATTTATGTATATGTGTGTATGTATATATGTATATAGCGAGAGAGAGAGATTTCCTTTTTGTTTGCTGGGGCTTTCCATATACATATTATTAGAATAAGCTTTAGATTTACACTGACTTCATTCTAATGTGATACAGAGATGTTATTTCTGTATAGCTTGATTCCATTTTCTCTCTTTTTATGGTATTATTGTTATGCATATTACATCTATAAATGTTACAAATCCTGCAATACATTATTATGATTAATACTTTATGTGCCTTTTATTACTTTTATTTTTTTCATTAATTTTTTTTTTTTTTTTTGAGTCAGATTCTCACTCTTTCGCCTAGGCAGGCTGGAGTGCAGTGGTGCAATCTCAGCTCAGTGCAACCTCATTCTCCTGCCTCGGCCTCCCAAATAGCTGGGATTACAGGCTCACTTCACCATGCCCAGTTAATTTTTTGTATTTTTAGTAGAGACGGGGTTTCACCGTGTTGGCCAGACTGGTCTCAAACTCCTAACCTCAGGTGATCTGACTGCCTCGGCCTCCCACAGTGCTAGATTACAGGCGTGAGCCACCATGTCTGGCCACTTTTTATTACTTTTAAAGCTTATAGAAGAAAGGAAAGCAAGTGTGTATATATAACTTTTGTTATATTAACCTTCTTATTTATCATTTTTGGTTCTATTTGTTCTTATGGATTCAAGTTATTACCTAGAGTTACTCCCTTAGCCTTATACAGTTTTGCTCCCACCTACCTCCATTGTGCTGTTACTGCCAAGATACTGTATTTTGATATGTTACAGGCTCAATAATGCAATGTATATCTACTGTTTTATACAACTGCTTTTTAAATCATTGAAGAAAGATATTTATTTCTATCTTTTTTTTTTTTTTTTTTTTTTTTTTTTGAGACGGAGTTTCGCTCTTGTTACCCAGGCTGGAGTGCAATGGCGCGATCTCGGCTCACTGCAACCTCCACCTCCTGGGCTCAGGCAATTCTCCTGCCTCAGCCTCCTGAGTAGCTGGGATTACAGGCACACGCCACCATGCCCAGCTAATTTTTTGTATTTTTTTTAGTAGAGACGGGGTTTCACCATGTTGACCAGGATGGTCTCGATCTTATGATCCACCCGCCTCGGCCTCCCAAAGTGCTGGGATTACAGGCTTGAGCCACCGTGCCCGGCCTCTATTTCTATCTTTTATAATTGCATAATTACCTTTACCATTGTTCTTTTTTTTTTTTTAAATGTCGTTTCAAATAAATATCTAGTATTACTTGGTTTTAGCCTGCATAACTTCTTTTTATGTTTCTTGTAAGGTGGGTCTGCTAGAAAAAGATTTTCTCGGTTTTAATCTGTCTAAGAATGTCTTTTTTTTCTTTGCTTTCATTTTTGAAAGTTAACTCTGCTGGATATAGGATTCTTGGTTAACAGTTGTTTGTTTTTTTCTTTCAATATGCCAACTCATTGCATTCTGGCCTCCATTGTTCTGCTGAGAAGTTTTTGCTGTTAATCTTCTTGAAGTTCCCCTGTAGGGGATGAATCCTTTTTTCGCTTTCAAGATTTTATCTTTGTGATTTGGCTTTCTGCATTTTTATTATGATAAATATATCTGTATAGAAAGTGACTGAACTTCTTTGCCTTTATCTTACTTGGATTTTATTCAATTTTCTGGCTATGTAGTTGAATTTTTTTTTCCAGTAAATTTGTAGTTTTCAGCCACTATTTCTGTTTTTGATTCATTATTTTTAGAGATAGGGTCTTACTCTGTCACCCAGGTTAGAGTGCAGTGGTGCAATCATGGCTCACTGCAGCCTCAAGCTCTTGGGCTCAAGCAGTCCTCCCACCTCAGCCTCCTGAGTAGCTGGGACTGCAGGTGTGCACCACCATTCCTGGCTAACTTTAAATAATTTCTGTAGAGACCAGGTCTCATTATATTGCCCAGGCTGGTTTCAAACTCCTAGGCTCAAGAAATCCTCCTGCCTTAGTCTCTCAAAGTGCTGGGATTACAGGTGTGAACCACTGTGCCCAGGCCATTATTTCTTTGAATATTTTTCTGCTCCTTTCTCTGAATCCCTCCTCTGGAACTCCCATTATGGGTATGTTGCACTTAATGGTGTCCTATATTTCTCTGAGGCTTGGTTCATTTTTGTTTGTTCTTGCTGTGTTCTTTGGATCGCATAATCTTTGTCAATAGTCTGTCTTCAAATTCACTGGTGATATTAATCTGCCAGTTCAGATCTACTGTTGGGCCCCTCCTCACTTCAGTAAACACACTTTTGAACTCTAAAATTTGCTTTTGCTTTCTTTTTACAGTTTCTACTTCTTCATTGATACATTCTATTTGATGCAACATCATTATTGTACCTTCTTTTACTTCATTAATTATGATTTCCCTTGACTCTTTGAATATATTTATAGTGGCAACTTTTAAGTCTGTTTAGCGTAACATCTGGTCACTATCATAGGCCGTTTCTGTTGCCTGCGTCTTTTTCTTGTTCTATGGGTCATAACTTTCCTGTTTCTTCACATGTCTCTTTTTGGATAATATATTGTAGTAACTCTAGGTATTCCCTCCCTGCCCTGACCTCTTGCAGGCTATTGTTGTTATTTGCTTGTTTATTTCTTTAGTGTTGAGCTGGACTATTTGATTGAAGTGTGTTCTGTCTACCTCTTACCCCATATAATATTTAACCTTTTAGTTTGTTTCTGGGGTAGAGTTGGAGGTCACAGCTGTGGCTATGCCCACAGTCACCCTGAGATGACAGTGGTTTGGACAAAGTCTCTTTGACTCTACCTTTCTCTGGGCAAACTCAACTATAAAGCTCTATTAGCAGGAGGGCTCCATCCATTATCATTTTTAAAACCAGGTTCTCTTCTGCTAACTATCTGCTCTACAATTTAGCTTGTATCTCCAATGAATATAGATCTACCAATTGTATTTCACCACAGCCTCTGCTAGGTTTCTGAAAGTTATCTTAGGCTTGAATTTCCTTGGCTCTGTTACAAAGGAAAACTGGTCCTTTGGGAAGATACTAAGAGTTGTCTGTTTTAAGGCGTATTTCTTCCCCCAAGCAAAATCTCTGAGTCAAAATTCTAAAGCTGGGGGTAGGGACAGTGCCCTCTTTTCTCTGAGTGACGTTCCCGATTTAGGAGTCATGGGATAGGTGGAAGGTGGGGGTGGTAGCCTTAGGTCTTTTCATCTTGCCTCTCTCAACGTGGACCCATTGCCTTATAAACCAGGGGAAGGGCTGTTGGGTTCCTTTTTCTCAGCAGCACCACACCAAGACAGAACCTGTGGCCAACCAGTAGAGGCTAGGTAGCCTCTACCTTTCAGCCTCACTTGCAGAGGACTTAGCAGCAGCAACAAGTAGGTAGGATGAAGATGAGAAATGTTGACATCCTGCCCCTCCTAAAAGATAGCTGTACCCAACCAAGAGCTGCAGGGATACTGGGCCCTTCTGTATTTTTGGCTTTACCAGTTTGGTGTTTCTGTTTCAGTGAACTGGAAGAGTGAGGGAGGGAACAGTCTTTGTTCAGATATCAAAGACTTTACTGAATTTTAGATTTTTAAAATTAGATCTTCATTTAATATATTCCCTTAGGACTGTTTCCAGAAACTTTAAATGGTTGGTTTTTCATAATTTTTTCCAGTTGCTGGGGAGCAGGCTTGTGGATCACACTGTCAGAGTATGCATACACCACACACACACACACACACACACACACACACACTCACACACACGCATGCACACACAAATTTTTTAAAAATTATTTGCTTCTTTTGATTCTAAATTTACCTTTCAAGGTAGAACCAGTTGATGAGAGTTATTGTAGGCAAAGATATGAGGACTAGAGAGGAACACATTCGTTTTTTTTCTGTTTCTGTTGACGGTGAAACTAATTTTTTCATTAAGCTACTTGAATTTGTTCACTACAAATGTGAAGTACATTTTCATTAATTTTGAGATCTAGGTCAGAATATGGATCCAGAGATTTTTGTGGCCAATAGAACTTGCCAGAGGCAGAGGGAGTATACACACTCATGAAGAAAACTGTTTGAAGCATTTTAAATAAATAAAAATGTAATTGTTAACATAATTTTACTTTGCTTATTTCTTTGCATTCTACAAGCTTGGGATTACCAAATTATGTTTTAATTAGTTAATTTCCGTTTATAGCAAGAAATTAGCCACAGTTTAAAAGGAATAAAGAGAAGCTAGGAAAAAGAAGTTCAGTTGTACTGTTAAGAAGTAAAAATTAGGAATTATAAACAAAAATCTAAATAAGATAATAGAACACTTAACTAGTTTTTCTTATCTGAAAGTTAACATTGATCCATCTTTACTGAGTGCAGAACTGGAGTAAGTTAGCTGAGAAAAAATTTATAATTTTAGGAAATACTTTTAACAGCACATTTTCATTTAATGTTACAATTAAGAAGGCTTGTTGTGTTTCCACAGTAACACTTGAGAATATTTCCATAATGGCATAAGTTGGTTTTAGTAGCTCTGCAAAAATAGATGATTATGTATAATATACTTGAGTTATAGTAGTCACTTCTGTGGTTGTTGTCTTAGAGAGAATATTAAATTTATAAATAAAATCTGCAAAATTGGAACCAAGCCCAACAACAGAGTTCTAGGTTATATAGAAACATTAAAGATGGCTCATATGCCTGTGGTTTTTTGGTCCAGATAGTCACATCTTCCCTAACACTTGAGAGCTAATTTGTCTGTCAAATTGTTCAGAGAGGTTTTTTTCCTCCTCTGTAAAGCTAATATGATAATCATTGAGTCTTATAATAATTGGCTCTTTAGGAAGACTTGATAGTTGATCATAGCTATTTGTTTAGCTCATTGTTTGTAAAACTCATTTCATAATGACTGAACATCATCTTTACAGATAAAAATACTCTAAGCAAAATACTATCTCCATCTTTGCTTTGTGTTTAAACTGAGGAATGTTTTGCAACTTCTTTTAAAATAACCACATTTTAAACTGAGAAAAAAGTGTTTCTTTTGTGTTGGAAAAATAGTGCTTATCTTTTCTTTGAGGAAATTTGAACTCAGTGATTTAGAATAATTGTAATTTCTTTTTTCTTCAGCATTTGGAAATATGTTTTATTCTTGTTAAACAGTTGGTAGTTTATTGCAGAAATAGATTGTAGAAATGGATTCCTTTTGATTTATTAACAGATACTCATTTTTTTAGTAGGAACTGTCCTGGGTAGAGGCCATGTAGTCAAGTTTTTGCCCTGTAACTTTCTTTTTATGTATTTTATGCAAAACAGGTTATTTAAATATTTTATTTAAAGATAAGAAATTCTGTACTGAAAAAAATTTTCTGTTATTGCTTGAAAGATACTACTCAAACACACATTATCGTAATGCAGAAGTGTGATTAGATCTAAGTGATCTTGAGAATCATAGTTTTATTAGAGAATATTAAAGACGAAAAGACAATAAAAATCGGAACCACATTATAAAATGCTTGCATAATAAACAATAAGATAATCTATTCTCAATCTGTCTTTTATGGTATTTAGAGTGACTAGAAGATACAAACTAATTATCTGACGCTGAAAATTTTAGTTTCTTAACATTAATTATTAGAAAAAAGTAGTCACACTTGACTGTGCTTGTACTATTAAATTAGAATTTATAAATATAAAATTATTTCTGGGTTTCCTCATCTAGTTGAACATGTTGAATCCAGAGAGACAGTTTTCATTTTATAAAATATGTGTTACACAGTTTGTATCGGTCACAATGCTAAATGTTGAGAAAATAGTTCCTGTACAAATGGAACTTAAAATTTATGGGCCAGTTTCTTAAAGAATGAATGAACATCTTTTGTTTTAATTTTTAGCCTAACTCTGGTGAACTGGATCCTTTGTATGTAGTGGAAGTACTTCTGCGCTGTAGCAAAGAGAGCTTGAAAAATTCAGCTACCGAAGCTGCAAAACCAGCTAAACCTGATGAGAAAGGAGAGATGCAGGTTTGTACATAACTTTGTGTCTTCAGATTTCAGGTATTCTTTAACTATTTATAATCACCAAAGTTCTTCAATGTGATTATAACTGAACATACTATTATGATTTCTAAATTAGACGTTTTCAGGTTAGTAAAGCCATCTAACTTATCAGTAGGATAATCAGTGAGATTTGTTTTATTTTTCTTTTATCAAATTTCAACAAGGTAATCATGATAAAGTGGAAGAAAAAGAATTGTCATTGAAATTTTCCACAAAGCTGGATTTTACCAGGGCTAAAAAGATTTTTCATTATCGTTGCTTGTGACTGAGTGATTTTATAGTTCGAATTCCCATGGAAATATAGGCAGTCCTGATTTAGGATTTTTTTGACTTTGCAGTAGTGCAAAAGTGATAATCATTTAGTATTATAGAACATTAATACATTAATGAGAGATTTAACATTTATTATAAAATAAGCGGCTTTGTTTTAGATGATTCTGCACAAATGTAAGCCAATGTAAGTGTTCTTAGCACATTTAAAGTAAACTATACCAAGTTATGTTTGGTAGATTAGGTGTTCCTGCTATTAAATACATTTTTGACCTAATGATATTTTCAGCTTACAGCTAGTTTATCAGGACATAATCCAGTTTTAAGGAGGAGCTATCTGTAATGATTGAAGCATGATTTTACTAATGAAAAATTTCTACCCAAGTTTCATTAGTTAAAATCATTTAATTTACATGTGCTTTTAATTAAATATAAAACGTAGCATATTGGATAGGTCTTTTGAGAAATGTCATTGTAATTGTATTTGTTATAATATGGTTGGTTTGTAGAAAATAAAATCTGCCACTGTAGTATCATAGACTGTTTCTTTGGATCGATAAATTATTGTGGGTTTTGGAGTTGGTAGTATTTTAAAAAGACAATTCATTGTAACATTTGTAAATGACAATTTAAATGTAAATTCTGAATATTACCTAAACTTTGGTCTCTTTTTCTCAGTCTTCTAATTTGTTCACTTCCAGAATTCCACCACCAAGTGAAATTTTTGTGTGTTTTTTTTCCCCTAACATTTATTTTACTGACTGACTGTCTAACTATAAATGAGGCTAAAACTCCCACCATCAGGCACATATTCATTGTCCTCAAAGGGCCCTTAGGAGTTACTGCAAGTTGGAATAGCAAATGTGTTCCACACATCTCAACATTCTCCCTTTCTCATGGCAGGCATTGCTTGTAAGTCACAGCACTCTCACACTGAAAGCTTAGATTTTTCCAAGAAAATTATATAGACCACCATGAAACCAAGGCAAACTGAGGGCCTTTCCTCTGCTCCTGTAGCATTTTTTATTATGTGTATTTCACTGTATGCTGCTAAGGAAATTGGCAAGGGGTGGAGGATTGTTAACATGAATTTTACATATAGTCTGTGACTTTAAGGGGATGCAGCTTAATAAGGAAACATTTTGTGCTTCAAAACTGCTCAAGGCAGGTAATTAGTAAAACAAAAGCTTTTAAAGGAAGTAGTAAGATTTTAACAAACTTGTAGGAACGTGAGTACTTTTATAGGCAAGAATTGTTTTCCCAGCAAAGGAAGCGGCATGTACAGAGAGCATGAAACACCTTCTTTAGAAATAACTTTACGTTTTTCTGTTCTTTGTGGTTGATGACAAAGAACATAAAACAATGTATAGAGAGAAGGACTATAGTTTAAGAAACAGTACTTTATATATACAATTATATATTCTATGTAAGTATATGTTATATAAATACATAATATTGTTTGCCTTATAGATTGTCTTGAAAGGAATTCTAGACATAGAGAAATAGTTCCATGGGCAGTTTATAAGGAAACATTAGCTCTTAACTGCATTGATTTTGTAGCATTATTCAGGTAGCTTAAAAGCAGGCTTCCACTGATCACATTTGCCCTCTCTGACTTTGAGTGGATGTAATGCCAAATTTCACTGTTTATCAGAGTTTTTAGACTACTGACTACTTTCTTTTTTTTTTTTTTTTTTTTTTTTTGAGATGGAGTCTTGCTCTGTTGCCTGGCTGGAGTACAGTGGCGCAATCTCGGCTCACTGCAGCCTCCGCCTCCTGGGTTCAAGTGATTCTTCTGCCTCAGCCTCCTGAGTAGCTGATATTATAGGCACATGCCACCACACCCAGCTAAATTTTGTATTTTTAGTAGAAACGGGTTTCACCATGTTGGCCAGGATGGTCTCAATCTTCTGACCTCGTGATCTACCTGCTTCGGCCTCCCTAAGTGCTGGGATTACAGGCATTGAGCCACCACTCCCAGCCTGGAAGATAACTTTCTAAAGTGACTTTTCCTTGTACCTGTAAAATATTCTTGAACTTAGTTTGCTAAAAAAGGCTGAGAAAGAGAGAGAGTGAGTGAGAGTGTGTGTGTGTGTGTGTGTGTGTGTGTGTGTGTGTGTGTGTGTGTAGAGCGAGCAAGAGCACTCCAGCTCTGCATTACATTGATGAACAGAGGTGAACAGTTTAGATAGTGCATTCTAAAGATTGCTTGCAGTTTTTACACTGTTGCTTTGCCAGCCATGTGTCTGCCCCTTATCACAGCCACATCATGATAGTTAAATGAGACTCAATGTCAGGGAGTGAAGACTTTAATCACGGGGGCTAGATATGGGAGATCTGTTTTGTCTTTCTGTGCAAGGAACTCAATAGAATCATTCCCCATTAGATTAAAACATCTATAAAAGGACATGGAATAGAAGATTACAGATCACAACCATACACTTATAAAAGCTTCTTGAGGATTAAAATACCAGAAGTTGTCATGGAATAATATTTGCAGTTTTGGCAGGTTTCAAGTTTACATTGAAGGTATACTATAATACAAATTGAAATCAGATTTTTTGAGTAGCAAACTTTGAATGTATTTTAAGTTGCTGATTTAAATTCTTTGTTAAGTCAAATTTCTTGACTTCCTCAGGATAGTTTTTGTTAATTTCTATTTTTTTCTCTGTGTAGATCATACTTTATTAATTTCTTTACATGTCTCATAATTTTTCATTGAAAATTGGACATTTTAAATAATGTAGTGAGATGGATTAAGGATCCTTCCTTTAGAGTGCACCTCACTTATACCTAAAAAATAAACAAAGCTGGATGTGGTGGCTCATGCTTATAATCCCAGCATTTTGGGGCACTGAGGTGGGAGGATTGCTGTAGCCCAGGAGTTCTAGACCAACCTGGGCAACGTAGTGAGACCCTCTCTATACAAAAAAACAACAACAATAACAATTAGCCTGCCATGGTGATAGCATATGCCTGTAATCCCAGCTGTTGTGGAGGCTGAGGTAGGAGGATCGTTTTGAGTCCAGGAGGTTAGGGCTGCAGTGAGCTGTGACCATGCCACTGCACTCCAGCCTGAGAAATAGAGCAAGACCCTCTCTCAAAAAATCAATCTCTTTGTCTAAAAACAATAGTAGAGTTGAGCTTGTTTCCCTATAAAAACTAAAAATAACGTCTTCACATATGTCCCTAAATTATTTTTCAAAAACTCATACACCAAGCAGACATACTGGCACATAAACCTCAAAGAGGAACAGAAGACTAAAACTGTGACCACTGTTCTTTGTTCTAAATGTCTTCCTGAGGGGCCAAAAAGAGATCATGTTCGCAAGCCAGAACGAACATTCTTTACTACTAATCCCAAACGTTTAGACAAAACTTCTCCTTAACCAATTGCAAATTTAAAAATCTTTAAAGCCAGCTAATAACCTGTGGGCCGCTGCTTTGAGATGTCCTGCCTTTTTAAGTCAAACAGGTATATAACCTCCATATATTAATTTATGACTGCTGTAACCTCTGCCTCCCTGCCCTTAGAAACTCTTATCTGTAAGCCATCTGGAAGGTTGGGACTTAAAAAGTACCTAATCCCCCTTGTTTAGCACCCTACAAATAAACATCTTCCTTTCTCCCACTGCAAACCTCAATATAGACATCTGATCTTACTGTACCAGGCAAGCAGACCCCAGTTTGGTTTTATAACAGCAGCAACTCTGTAAATCACAGTTTTCTTGCTCCCCCAGAGTTTATTCTTGCTGTTTGTTGTTGGTTTGTTTTGTGATTTCTGAATTAATTCTTTTAAGTCTGTATTTATATAATTGTGTGTGTCCACCAAGTCTCTGCTTGGTTAATTTAATGGTCAGCTAATAATTATGCAGAGACCTCCTTAAATGCCTCAATCATTAAGTTTCCCTGTCTGACCAGGTGTGGTGGCTCATGCATGTAATCCTAGTACTTCAGGAGGCTGAGGTGGGTAGACAACTTGAGGATCAGGAGTTCAAGACCAGTGTGGCCAGCATGGCCACAACCCATCTGTACTTAAAAAAAAGAAAAAAAAAAGTGTAGCTGGCATGATGGCATGCGCCTGTAGCTTCAGATGTTCAGGAGGTTGAGGCAGGAGAATTACTTGAACCCAGGAGGTGGAGGTTGCAGTGAGCCAAGATTCCACCACTTCAAACAAAAAAAGTTCCTCAGTCTTTTCTTAAAGGCTTTGTATGCATATTGCAGCAAGCTATCAACCCTCAGCTAGGCAGTTAACAACATTACCTTAGCCACTTTCTGGGTGTACAATTCATGGTCAGGGAGAAGTGAGAGCTTAGGGTCTTTTCATGTCTTTGTTGAGTATGCACACAGCCCTCTACGGTCTTTGTTGAGTATGCACACAGCCCTCTACGTGGCCTTCTAGATTTCCAGAAAAGTGTGGGACCTTTTCTAATTGTCCATGGACATCTTACTCCCCAACTTTTAAGCTTTCCAGTTAACCTGTTGTTTGCCCAGCTGTCATTCACAACTTCAGGCAGCTGTGGTGTTAAGTAGTTGCTTCTTACTATTTTTGACAAACACCTCCAGGAAATAGGCTTGCACTGGTAAGCTCTGAATCAGGTTAAATAAAAAAACAGCCTTGTGAATGGAGTCTTCCAGGGAACCACCAGACTGGAATAATGACAATTCTGTGGGAATAGGTCTTTGAAGAGGTTCCAACCCTGTTCTCTTTCCTCCAGTAGCTCCCATACTGCTTTTTAATATGTACAGGTATCTGCAAATTTTCTTCAAAACAGAATAACACTATTTCGTGAAGATAAGATTTAGTGAGCAAGTTGTTTTTTGAACCAGCTGAATTTTAATCAAGTCATGGCAGACACAGTTATTTAAATCAATGTTATTGATTAATTCCTGATTAAAACCTGTATTTGTGTCAGTAAAAATGGTGGAGTAATTACCTCCAAAAATCCTCTTCTCCATAAAAGCAATGCCAATACTGAGAAAACTTGTCAGAATCAACTTCTTCAGAATTCTGGAAATTAACTAAAGGCTTGCAGGAATCCATGGAGCATTTATTCAAGAAAAATGGCAACTTTTGGTAAGATAGCAAGCTTTGTGGCAGCTTTAACTTAACCCACTCCACATCTCCCACTACTTGGCTCCCGAGCAGCCTGAAAACCAAAGACCTGCAAATCCCACTGAAAACCAGTCTTCCTTCTGAATCTCGTCTTCACAAAATAGTGCTATTCTGTTTCGAAGGAAATTTGCAGATACCTGTGCATATTGAATTCAACTACAAGTATATTAAAATATTCTTTCTAAAGCCAATTGAATTATTTTCAGTTTTTCTACCTTTTTGGATTATGTACATTACCTTAGTGCATAAAAATTGTGCATTTTTCACTCTAGATTTCAGCTACTTGGTATCGATAATTTTTCATGTCCTGAGTCTTTTCTGCCCAAACAGTGCATCAACTGCTGGTTCACAAATCAGTGACCCAAAACCCAGTGCAACTTACAGAATGTTGTCTCTAAAATGAATTAGACTAGCAGTCCCTAATCTTTTTGGCACAAGGAACTGGTTTTGTGGAAGATAATTTTTTCTTGGGCCAATGTGGGACAGAGGTGGTTTGGGGATGAAACTGTCCCACCTTAGATCATCACGCCTTCAGTTCTCATAAAGACCAGGCAACCTAGATCCCTTGCATACGTGTGTTTGCCCTCCGGTGAAAATCCAGTGCTGCTGCTGATCTGACCAGGAGGGGGAGCTCAAACGGTAATGCTCGCTCACCCACCATTCTTGCTGCATGGCCCGGTTCCTAACAGGCGACAGACTGGTACCTTCCTGGGGCTTTAGGACCCCTGAATTAGACAGTTTGGAAATAAAAATAAAAATGATAGTAAAGGGCCAGGCATGGTGGCTCATGCCTGTAATCCCAGCACTTTGGGAGGCAGAGGCAGGCAGATCACCTGAGGTCAGGAGTTTAAGACCAGCCTGTCCAGCATGGTGTAACCCCATCTCTCCTAAAAATACAGAAATTAGCCGGGTATGGGGGCAGGTGCCTGTAATCCCAGCTACTCCAGAGGCTGAGGCAGGAGAATTGCTTGAACCCAGGAGATGGAGGTTGCAGTGAGCTGAGATTGCACCATTGTACTCCAGCCTGGGCGATGGAGCAAGACTGTATCTCAAAAAAAAAAAAAAAAAAAAAAGCAGAAGATCATAACCATATGAAAATAAAATAATCCATGAATCTAGAGAGACGTATAAAGGAAATGGCCAGGCATGGTAGCTCACACCTTTAATTCCAGCACTGTGGAAGGCTGAGGTGGGCAGATCACTTGATGTCAGGAGTTCAAGACCGGCCCAACCAGCATGGTGAAGCCCCCATCTCTACTAAAAATACAAACATTAATTTGGCATGGTGGCATGCACCTGTAGTCTTCACTACTCAGGAGGCTGAGGCAGGAGAATTGCTTGAATCCAGGAGGTAGAGGTTGCGGTGAGCTGAGATTGTGCCATTGCACTTCAGCCTGGGCAACAGAGCAAGACTCCATCTCATAAAATAGAATAAAATAATAAAATAAAATAGGTGTTAGAAAAGACACCATTAGGCAACTACCACAAATAATAATTGACTTTGGCAAGAATCATCCATGGATGCTAAAACTAGTGAACTGAAAATTTAATGAAGAAAGGATATTTACAAAGACTCTAAAGGCTCTCCCTAGAAATTTTTTAATTGTAGAGGGGAAAATAGTAAGTAATACTGTAGTAAAGAATCCTGCAGATAGCATCTTAATTGAATGATCAAAGTGATCAACATTATCTCTAATAATGTTGACCAGTAGATTGAGTAGAATAGAACATTACCAAAAATGCATAACCTGAATCTTAACTATTCCTCCTGACCAGAGAAACCCAAACTGAGGCTCATTATATAAAATAACTTACATTATTAAAAAAAATCAAGGTCTTCAGAGACACAGAAAAACTGGGGAGCTGTTCCAGATTAAAGAAGAAAGAAATGTATCAACTAAAATCAGTGCATGATCCTAGTTTGGTTTATGGGAGTGGCAGTGGGGAAGGTAGAGTGGTAAAAAAGACATTATTGCAAAAGAGGATGAAATCTTAATATGGACTACAGATTAGATGGTATCATTGTCTCAACGTTAGATGTCCCTCCTTTAGTACTTGCACTTTATGTTTGTAGAAAGACAACGATGAAGCAAGTGGGCAAGATAAAATTAGTGAATTGAAGTAAGGGTATGTAGGATTTATTTCATTTTTACAACTTTTCTGTAAATTTGGAATCTATGAAAATGTCAGTACCATAAAAGAGCAAGAAAGGTGAGGTATATTTTTAGTTTAAAGAAGACTAATGAGACATGACCACTAAATGCAGTCTGTGATCCTTGGCTGGACTCTGAATCCAAAAGTATAATGATAATAGTAATTATAATTATAAAGTTCGTTAGTCACTGGGGAAATCTGAATAGGGATTGTATGTAATATTTCGTTAGATCTTAAAATATTGAAGCTTTGCAGGAGAATGTGCTTGTTCTTAACAGATTTACATGTATTTACTGGTCAAATGAAGTGATTGTTTTCTGCAAGTTAATTTCAAATGATTTAAAAAGGAAGAGTAGGAAAAGGCAGGCAGGAAAAAAGGAAAAACACTCCACCGCAAAAACTTGAAAGAGTAAAAGTGCTGTTAATGGTTTGGCATTAGATAATTTGTGCAGGGTCACATGACTAGCTGAAGACAGAATTCAGATGTTCAACCACTGTACCATTTTTGTTTAGTAAAGCACTATGAATATATTTGTTAGCAAGGCAGTGAAAATTGTGTTTTTATCCATGATCAGTGTAAAAGTCGCTGTGGGAGACAGATTTGGACCTGTGGAAACATTAACTTTGCCTCAGTTTATGGAGGCTCTCTCTGAATTCAAGAGCAATTGAAAAGAAGCAAAATTTGATGACAAGGAGCATTTTGACAAGAGAAAGCATGGAAGAAAGTTTGCAGATAGGTGTTGGTCAAGATTATGTCTGATGGAATATGCTGCTTTCTCGATTTGAAGTACTTTTTCTCTTTTCTTCATTCCTGCCCTTCCAGAACTTACATGAATCTTTCTTGACCTCCTAAACCTGTTAAACAAAAGTCTTTCATTCTTAGTACTATAGTACATTTATGTATCAATATTTTAAAACTGCCAAATATCAGAGAACATAAAAATAAATAAACTGTGATTCTATAATGAAGGGATCTCATTTTTATGTACCATTTATTTACCTGTTATTTAGAGGTTTGAACTAGTTTTTACTTTTTAAATACAGTAGTCTCTACTAAGATAAAAGGTTCATTGTGGGAGATTGCACCACAGTGATTATTATGTACGTGTTACATGTTGTAAATGCAACTTCCTTTTAAGGATCCAAGTTTAGAAAATACTAGAATATGAAAATGTACAATTTTAACTGTAATACTGTTTAACTTTTTGGTCATAGGTTGTCCCAGTTTTGGTGCATCTCCTGTCTGCTATCAGCAGTGTTAGACTTTACATTCCTAAAGATCTTCGGCCAGTGGACAATAGACAGAGTGTTTTAAAATCAATACAGGTATGCATTAATTTTACAAATTAAATATAAATTTTATGTAAATGCAGACAGTGTTTATAAAGAGGCAACTGAAATGCTTTTAAATATATTGCTTTCTTTTAGAATACCTATAAATACTACCAATAGTGGCAATTATTTTTTATTAAAATAATGGCAGCAGATCTTCATGTGGATGTGTCCTCTCTTTGCATCTACCAACAAAGTGATTTAGTAAAAGAGGACTCACAAGGAAAACCATTTTGCTTTATTCATTACAGCTGAAAATAACTATAGACTATAAGTTTTATGTATAAAATTATGTACTGATAGAACTTTTAAAAATTTTTGAATATAGTTAATACATCCACGAAATTGTTTTATTTTCAATAGGGAAAATTAAAATTTTGTAGTAAATTAAATTTTCTAGTAGAAGAAAGGTGCAGTGGCTCATGCCTGCAATCCCAACTCTTTGGGATGCCACAGTGCAAGGATCAACAGAGGCCAGGAATTTGAAAACAGACTGGGCAACATAGTTAGACCCCATCTCTACAAAAATTTAAAAATAATTTAAAAAGAAATGAGTAGGACTAGTGGTATGCACCTATAATCCCAGCTACTCAGGAGGCCAAGGCAGGAGGTTCACTTGACCCAGGAGTTCCACGTTATAGTAAGCTGTGTTCGCACCACTGCACTCTAGCATGTGCAACAGAGTGAGACCTTGTCTCTTTAAGGGGGAAAAGAAAAGTGATTTTAACAAAGTTATTTAGTTAATAATTTGAAGAGCATTTACTGTGCAGTGAAGGCTGTGTTCTAAAATCTGAGAAAGCAAAGATAAGTAGGATGCTTTCAGTGTGGAGTAGGAATTTTTAAGCTGTGTTCCAATGGTGGGCTTCCTGAAATGAATGATTCACTTGACAGTTTTAAAAAATTTTTGTGTAGATGTGGATATCTTTTCCAAAACAATCACTCCTAAAAAGTTTTTATCACTGTTGGTCTGGTAGCAAATAAATATATCTTATAAGGTCTTTGAAGCATCAAGTCCCACTGAAATTATTTTTTCTAGTATTTTCAAAATGGCACTGTTTTGAGCAGAAATACACATTAACCATTATTAATTTACCATTAAGTAATGACATTATTTTGAAAAAAAAAAAAAAAAACTAATTGTTTTGTGCTTTTGGCTTAGATCAGTTCTCATTTTGCTAAAGTTAAAATTGAAATTAATTTTTGTCTGTTGGCAAATTTCAGGCTTGTCTGTATTTGTCTTAAACATCCCTGTGCTATATCTGGTGTTGATGTATTTCAGCTTTCACATTAATTTCACAATAACCTGAGTCTCAGTTTTGCATCATGATTTAACAAAGTTAGACTGTTTTTTTCTTTCTTGGTCCTTCGTAGTCTTTTACATCAGTCACCACATAGTGAGAAACCACAGGAGGAAGAATCAGGGAAATTGGCCTGCCAACAGAATCCTTCACATAATGAACAGAGATTTTCCTTTTGCTACATTAATTAATTATACTTTTTTAAACTACAGAACTACAATTTTAGAGTTTTCTCTGTTCTGGAACTTCACACCTGTGACTCCATTTCTTTATATAATTGGCCAAGTTGATGTGTAAGATTCTGTGATTTTTGTGCTGACACTAGCCCCCCTTTAAATCAGGGCAGACATATATCCTGAAAATGTACTATATGCACTTAACCAGAGATCTCAGTCTTTTGAAAGAGCTTGCATTATTTGCTCATTTAAGACAACAACGTGCAAGTGTCTTTGAACCCTTTACATTTGTTGTCTACTTTTAATGTGTTTGTCCTCCCCAACTCCCAGTTCCTAACTAGCCAAAGTTTATCTTTACGGCTTATCCAAGACCCTACTTTCCCAGTAGGTTACCAGCCTACAGTGAGCTATTCCTTCGCTATATGAATATGTTTATTGCACTTAACCATTAATCATGTTTTTTTTAAGCTAAAGGTGTCAGGACCTTTTAAAAAGTCTATACTTTCCAAGTCAGTAGTGCCTTCCTTAGGAATCAACATCAAGGAAATAATCCGAAAACAGTTTTAATATAGATGTTCAATAGAAGATTACTTGTGATGGCAAGAAGTTACAACAGTGTAAATATACAATAACAAATTTATCAATAAGTTGTGCCACATTCAGGACTGTGATCAAACGATGACTTGTAGATTTATTAGTAAATCATAATACATCTGTAAATCATAGTATAGCATTGAAAAGGAGTTTTCAAAAACAAATGCTATGGAAAAATGCCCTACAATTTAAATGGGGAAAAGATAAAATTATATATGTAGTATGCTTTTTATTTTTATGCTCATGTGCATGGAATAAAAGGAAATACTGATTTGGTTTGGTCTTACTAATTTTGACTATAAGATGAAAATGAATTTTACGTATTTTGTTTTAGGAAGTTCAGAAACGTTTTCCTGATGGCGTCCCCTTATTAGATCCTATTGATGATATGGGCATTCATGATCAAGGGCTGAAAAAAGTCATTCAGAAAGTAGAAGCTTTTGAGCATCGAATGTATTCTCATCCACTTCACAATGATCCAAATTTGGAAACTGTGTATACACTTTGTGAAAAAAAAGCACAGGTATGGCAGAAACTTGGTTTTTATAGTAGAATTCCATATGTTTCACTGAATTAATATGTGTTTCTCATTTTCTTATCCTGTTGACTTGATCAGCTAAAACAGGAAAATGTCTAGCTATCTTTTAAATATCAGCTCTGAACCTGTTAGCTCTCATCAGCAATACAATATAAAGTTCATTTTGCTATAGTTTGGTATTTCACATAGGATGTTCTGTTACTTTTTTTCTTCCTTTTAAAAATTGAGATATAATTTACACAGCATAGCACCCTTTTAAAATGTCCAATTTACTGGTTTTTACTGTATTCACACATACTTGGAACTATCGCCACTATCTGACTTCAGAACATTCTTCTCACCCTCTGAAGGAATTTTATACCCATTAGCAGCCCCTCTGTTTCTCCCGTCTTCTAGCCTCTGGCAATCACAAATCTACTTTCTATCTGTATGGTTTTGCCTATTCTGAATATTTCTTATATAAATAGAATCATATGATATGTGACATTTGTGTCTGCCTTCTTTCACTTAGCATGCCTTCAAGGTTTATGCATATTATAGCATAAATCAATACTTCATTCCTTTTATGGCTAATGGTCTATTTATATAAAGTATATCCCCAGTGTTTGTTGGATAAATACGTGAGTAGAAACTCCTTTAATAGAGTGATGTGTTCAGTTCATAGTTTTAAAGCACTTTCCCTTTCTGGCTTTTTGTGAACTTACATACTATGGTGCTGAAGCATATAGACAGTATTGGCTGCATGCTCAGTGAACACATCCATGCTCTGACCCACCTTGAAGTGCTGCTAGGCAGGAAGCTTGCCAGGTACTTCTCAAGATGAGGAAACTGGGACACGACAAGCTTTTGTTACTTACACAAATAGCCAGTTGTGATTCTGGCCTGTTCATCTTTTACCAGGACCATTGCAGCAGCTCTCTCCCTGCTGTCAGTCCCTCCATGGCCACTAGGGTCAGCCTTATGTTTTCACAACATGAGAACAGGTAGACTTGAGTGTGGCTGAATGATGACTCGAAAGCATCTTTGGAGGTGGCTTGAAGGCATTATCTGAGCTGCTCAAATATACAGAAAAAGACCTTCTTGTCTGGCTGAAGGGACTGGCTAAATAAAGTGGTTATGGAGATTCTGCAGTAACATGTAAGAAAGCTCATGCATGAGCATTACATGAAAAAAGGATCTGAAATTGATGTGCACTGTGATTATTATTTAGCAAAAATATAAACATACACCAGAAAACACTAAAAGGAAAACTTTAAGTGGTGTGTTGGAGCAATGAGATTATAGTGTTCTTTTTTTTCTTTTCCTGCCCCCTCCCTACCATTTTCTATAATGTGCTTATATGTATATATCTGCTTATATATATGTGCTTATATACATATAAGCACATTATATTATGTCTGTGTGTATATAATTTTTTTTAATGGAAAAAAATACAAGTTGGGCAAAGTGACTAACACCTGTAATCCCAACACTTTGGGACACCAAGGCAGAAAGATTACTTGAGCCCAGGAGTTTGAGACCAGCCTGGGCAACGTGACGAGACCCCCATCACTGCAAAACAATTTTTAAAATTAGGCATGGTAGTGTGCACCTGAAGTCCCAGGTACTCAGGAGGCTGAGGTAGGAAGATCACTTAAGCCAAGGAGGCTGAGCCTATAGTGAGCCATGGTTGCACCACTGTACTCCAGCCTGGGTGACAGAGTGAGACTCCCATCTCTTTAAAAAAAGAAAAAGAAAGAAAAGTGTACTTGTACAGTCCAGACAATCTTTTCCCCAATATTTTTGATCCACAGTTGGTTGAATACGCAGATGTGGAACCCGCAGATATGGAGGGCCGACTGTGTATCTGTGTTCCTTTATAAATGTAAAGGAAAAGATCTTTTACAGCATTGTCTGATACAAGCCACCTTTAAATTTTTTAGTAGCCACATTTAAAAAAAGAAGAAACCAATGGAATTAACTTTAGTAGTATTTTTATTTAACCCATTATATCTAAAAGGTTTCAGCATTTTTATATTCAAAATACAAACATTACTCAAAAAAATCCTAAATATTGGACTCTGTTCTACTACCTGTAAGCTTTGTAAGTCTCACAGTAATTAGCATGATGCTTTGCTCTGCTCACATAGACATCCTCAGTCACGTCAGTCAAAGAAACCCTAAACAAACAACGATTTGTTCTTGTTTTGGATATGCCTGATAAGTCGTGCTAGGTAGCGAAGCATTCGTTGTCTAAGTTGGAAAGCATTGCTTCCTGTGACAGGGTATTTGACAACACATCTGTTCATAGCAATATAAATAACCACTAAGAGCTTGCATCTAGGGTCTGATAGCTTGGGTTTGAACCCCATCGTTATCACTCAGTAGCTCTGTTCATAGCAATATAAATAATTGAAAAGAGCTTAGATTCTAGAGTCTGATAGCCTGGATTTGAACCTCAACTTTTTTGTTTTGTTTTGTTTATTTAAAGACGGGATTTTACCATGTTGGTGAGACTGGTCTTGAACTCCCGACTTCAGGTGATCCACCTGCCTGGTGGCCTGCAAAGTGCTTGGATTACAGGCTTGAGCCACCTCGCCCAGCCTGAACTTCATCTTTATCACTCAGTAGCTCTGTATTCTTGACCAGTTTATTTAGTAATCTCTCTGTGCCTCAGTTTTCTCATCTATAAAATGCAGATTTAATATTAGTTCACTACCTTTTAGGATTGCTATAAGAATGTAATAATGTAAAGCACTAGAAATAGAGTACATAGGTAATCTCTGAGTACATATGCTGATCACCTTCATAATTTTTCCTCCTTAGTTGAAATTTAATCAACGGTCTACAAAATTCTGTTGTCTTTGGATTTCATCTTAACAAAACTTTTCTGTCAGTGTTCTTCTGAACCAACCCTTCAGGAGACCATCATTTTTTGTTCTTACGCTGCTGTATGCTTGTCATAGTTGGAAAATATGTAATTACTGATTAACTAAATTTTAAACTCATCTACTCTAAAGGATGACCTCAAGATGATACATTTTCATTTTAAGTTTTCACATCTGTTTTGAATAAAAGCCTGTTGTCTTTGCTAAAACCATTTCCAGCTTAGGCAAAGTTATGATGTAACTTTTAAGGGCAAAAGGAAGGAAGAGTTTTCAGGACATTATGGGGGAAATGTAGACGGTCAAGAGAAAAGATTTCTGTACCCTTATTGTTCTTCCTCTATTCTCTAAGCTACCCCTTGATGCCTAAGGATGAAAAGCTGGAGCTGCTGGGATTGGTACTTTGGGGGCATGATTAATTGTCTAGTGAATCCTGTCTTGGGAGAGCCCATCCTAATTTCACCACTGAATTTTTCTACTCTTACAGCCTACCTTGTCTAACTCTCAATATCCAACTCACTCTCCTCTTTCTAGCCTTCTGCTTACCTACCTGCATTTAAGCAAGAGCCATGGTCTCTTCTCTGTCTTCTTAAGCTTTTTATACTTTCTTCCTGCTCTGCCTCAAATTTTTCAAATGGAGATTTTTGTATTGTCCATGTACTTGATATTTTAGGTAGTATTTATCATGACTCTTTTGTAATATTCTGGGAATGTATCTAAGAAGCTCCACTTTCCCCAGTCTCCCCAGCACTGAAGCTTTATCCCAGCAGTATACTTTAAGGTGTTCTTAAAAAATATTTTTTGTTTGATTTCATGAATAAATCTCATTGTACATTGTTCACTTTATTATTGAACTTTGTTTATACTTTTATATGCTTTAGATTGCAATAGATATTAAATCTGCAAAGCGAGAACTGAAGAAAGCAAGAACTGTCCTACAAATGGATGAACTCAAATGTCGCAAACGTGTTTTAAGAAGGTTGGGATTTGCTACTTCTTCTGATGTAATAGAGATGAAAGGACGAGTGGCTTGTGAGATAAGCAGGTAAAATCTGGTATTCTTCTAGAAAGTTGATTTTTTTTTTAATTTTTAACTTTAATTTTTGTTTATTTTTTTGATATGGAGTTTCACTGTGTGGCTTAGGCTGGAGTACACTGGTGCGATCTCAGCTCACTACAGCCTCCACCTTGCAGGTTTAAGTGATTTGAAAATGACCGTTATCTTTAGGAAAAAAGAGCTTTCTTAAAAATATAGTTTTTCCTGTACCTTCTACAGTACAATTTTGAACATGAAATTGAGAAATTAGAAAAATCTCTTAGATCTTAATAATTAACACAAGCACTTCTAGCATTTGGATATATTTCCTTTGACCTTTCTTAAGGCCTTGTGGGATTTTTACATAATCTTAGCTTATATGTAATTTTGAATACGTTAAAAAATTTTAACACTTTCCCACCTTGAAACTTATCCTAGTAACCATTATCTTCTTGCATGCATAGCAAATTTTAATTAAATTTTGGGCTAATAGGATTTTACAACAGAACTTATTATAAGCCACAGATTAAAACTGGTTATATTATTTTCTGTTTCAGTAATCTTTTGCCACATTACAAATGACCTCAAAACTAAACTATTTAAAACACCAGCAGTTACTTTATTCTCTTGTTTTTATGAATCAGAAATTCAGGAAGAGCTTATTTGGATAGTTCTGGCTCAGTGTCCCCTGGGATTGCCATCAAACAGGTGGTTTAGCTGGAATAGTAGGAGTCTGGAGTGGCTGGGGAATGTTAGGACCGCGCTCTCTCTCTCTCTCTCTCTCTCTCTCTGTTAGAGTTTCTCCATGTGGTCTCTCCACGTGAGCTAGTTTGGGCTTCTTCACAGTATGGCAGCCCTAGGATGCTTACATGGTGGCTGAAGGCTCCTTTGTGAGTGTTCTAGCTGGCTAAGGTTGCCTTTTTGGACCTAGCTTTACCTTTTATAACCTAGCTTGCTAATCATACAACATCATTTCCACCACATGCTCTTGATTACAGGTGAGTTGTAAACCCTCCCAGATTCAAGTGGGGGATAATTAGATTCTACCTCTTAATGGGGAAGTGGCTATTGTCCAATATGGCTTTCTGTAATGATGGTATTGTTCTATAATTACACTGTTCAGTATAGTAGCCACTGTTTACCATTTGATAAGTGCTTAGACTGAGGAACCGAACTTTATAATGTATATCATTTTAATTTAAATTGAAATTTCCACGTGTGCACATGACAGTCTTTGTATGTCAGTGCAGCTCTAGAAGAACTTGTGGTATAGGAGATGCTGTTGTGGCCATCTTTATAAAATACAGTTTATGATACTAAATTGTATAAAAATATACTAAATATGTGTTAGTTATTTCCCACCATGAGAAATGTCTCCTGCCTTAGCAGCCAGCTTGCCTGTGTCCTCCTTAACTAGAAAGTCATAAGCTGGTAGCTCAAGCAGTATCCAGTCTGAAGACTTGTTTTGTCCATATAGTGATGATCATCATTCTCAGTGACTATATAAAAGACATTTTTGAAACAGTTTTTTATGTACACAGGATGCCCAGGACCAGAGAATTACAGGCTTTGTGAATGATTTCAGACTTCCTTGGTAAAAATGTATTTGTATTGTTCATCTGTCCAAATGTTATAGACTCAGGTGTCTGCACAGAACCAGGAGAAGACTGAGGGGACAAGGACAACTCTCAGCAACCAAAAGCGGGAAGTGACTACTCAGCCCTAGTTAGTTATCATCACAGGATAATGTGCTATTGGATTTTAATTAATAACATACCCAGAATTAAATCTAGACTGCCATACTAGTCTGCTGACTCATATGCTAATGTTATTGGGCTTATTTCCTTCTGATAATTACCTATTGTTTTAGAATTAATATAAAAATTAATTTTCTTTAGCTATCTAAAGGAAATTAGATTTTGTGTTGGAAGAATGGAAACTGATTTTATTCCAAGATATATTTTTCATTTATAGTGATAACAATATTATATCAAGGTTTGTTAACTTTCCCCCAAATTTGCAAAAACTGAGGTGTCATCCTACACCCCTCTCATCTGTCTTTGAGTTTCCTCTACCTCCATACCTTTTTAAACACTTCCACTGGCTAAGATGTATCCCTCATTATTTTTTTCCTTGATTACTGCAGTTGCCCTCCTGATTATTCATTGCCTCCCTTCTTGAGTTTTCAGTCTAAAGTAAAAATCTGGTATATTGTTCCTTTTTTTATTCTTGTGATGGGGTCTCTCTGTTGCCCAGGCTGGAATGCAATGGCATAGTCTCAGCTCACTGCAGCCTCAACTTCCCAGATTCAAGGGATCCTCCTGCCTCAGCCTTATAGCCCCAAGTAGCTGGGACTATAAGTATGTGCCACCAAGCCTGGCTAATTTATATTTTAAGTTTCTGCAGAGGCGGGGTCTTGCAATATTGCCCAGGTTGGTCTTGAACTCCTGTGATTAAGTGATCTGCCCACCCTAGCCACCCAAAGTGCTGGGTTTACAGGTGTGAGCCACTTCACCCACCATCCGGCCCCTTTGTGCCATTCTATTTGGTAACAGTCTCTCAGTGATTCCTTATTGCTTTTAGAATAGATTTTATAATTTAGTATATTCTTACTCTCCCTCTCCAGACTGTCTATTGCCACATCCCACACATGCTTTTCCTTTTGCTTCATATGACCTTTCTTTCACCCCACCTTATATCCTATGATTCTTGCATTTTTTTTTTCAAAGAACTTCTGAAACTTGCTCTGAACTTCTTCAATCTGATTTTAGGCTCCTCACTTTTTTTTTTTTTTTTTTTTTCATAACCACTTATATAAATCTAGAGCGTCTAGAGCGCTCCATTAGATAACTGTCCGGTGATTATCAGCTTACTTGTCTGCCTCCCACATTAGACTGTAGCTTCTTGAAATAGTCTTTTTTCATTTGTATTATTGTTCTCTTTGCTTGACTTAACCACCACTAGAGACCCAGATTTAGATTTTGACTTTCATTTATAAATAGTTTTAATTATTGGTAAAGATTTTAATAGTTCATGGCTTTATTCTTCTTTAAAGACCTTCCAAAAAATAAAGGCAAAGTTTACTTTTTTATTAATACAGTACAGTTATTGTATGGGTCAATTGAACCCTGATTATAGACTGCTAGAAATATCATCTGTGTAGTGTTTCTTTTTTAGCTTGAATTGAACACAGTTGCAAATTCAGAATTTTCATTTTTCACCCAAGGAGAAAAATAAATGAAGGTATTTTGCAATTACTCAAATCAGAAGATGAAAACAAAGGGACAAAAAGCACTCTAGGCAAAGTGATAACGGTGAGATTGTTTATATAAGCAAAGTCTCAGACCCTAGGTAAATTCTCAGACATAATAACTGGTGCATGAACAATATTTTTCTTTTTTTGAGACAGGGTCTACCTCTGTCTCCCCAGCTAGAATGCAGTGGCAAGATCATGGCTCACCGTAGTCTTGACCTCCTGGGCTGAAGTGATCCTTCCACCTCAGCCTCTTGAGTAGCTGGGACTGCAGGCGTGTGCTTCCACGCTCAGCTAATTTTTGTATTTTTTTGTAGAGACAGGCTTTTGCTGTGTTGCCTAGGCTAGTCTTGAACTCTTGGGCTCAAGTGATCCACCTGTTTCAGCCTCCCAAAGTGCTGGGATTACAGTCATGAGCCACTGCGCTCAACTGAACAATATTATTTCTAGAGACACTGTCTGTCTGTCTGTCTGTCTCTCTCACTCATATATATGAGAAAGAGATTCTTACTTATTTTGTCATTCAACAGAAAGGACCTAGTTATGTAATGTCTGTGATAAGAACCTAGGCCATCTCATTTTGCTAAAAGGACTGGTAACAGTAGTCTTTCATCTTTCATGATTTGTGCAACAAAGTTTCCTTATATGGTTCACAAGTGGTAAGATATACAGTTGTGTATATAAAGAAATTGAAAAGAAACAGATTATGAAGAAATTTAAAAACCTGTTGAGTTGATTATTCTAATCTTTATAATAATAAATATGTTGTCCTTATAAGTCTGAATATGAACAGTTATGGAGCAAAGAAGATGAACTTCCTCTCCTCAACAAAATCAAGTTGTCAGTTTAAAAAAATATATTTTGTTGGTGTAAAAGAGGAATCAAAAGTGATAAGCTAGAACTTAAAAGAGATATAAATCTGGAGTTGTGTACATTTTGACAGTGCAAGTGCAGGAAGAAACAGAAGTAGTGATGAGCTAGGACCTGCCTATTAGAAGTGTACTTGAAATCTAGAATTGTATTTCCTAGGTGAATATTTTTCAGATTTGCGGATGACAATTGATGTGTAGCAGTTTGTTGCATTCAAAGGCCCTTGCCAATCTTGGTTATATACACTTTCAGCCTTTGGAAAATATGAATTAAAATGTGAGTCTTTTGGCCAGGTGTGATGTCTGGCACCTGCAATCCCAGCATTTGGGGAGACCAAGGCGGGAGGACTGCTTGAGCTCAGGAGTTCCAGACCAGCCTGGACAGCATAGCAAGACCCCATCCCTACTATAATATAAACACTTTAAAAAATTAAAACATAAAAATAAAAAATGTGGGTCTTCTATGAGTACATTCTAATTAAGATTAGGAAATTGTTTTTCATTATCTTTATTCTATATATTATTTGTAAAACAACTGAAATGTAATTAAAAGAGTCCTTTGGCCCTAGAAAATAAATGACAGTGATGACTTTTTTCCTGGCATACAAAGTTAAGAAATTGTTCTTATTTCAATGAATGTGTGCATTTTGATATTTGGAATCTTGATGTGAAATTCCCATTTTACTTTGATTATATACTTTATTGGTAATTATAAAGATCTGCTGTGTCCTTAAATAAATCATTGCCATTCCTCATTGATTAATTCTTAAGGTCAAATAATATGTTTTATCAAAAATGACATGTAAAGGGCATGTGTGTGTGCATATGTGTCTTTATGTTCCGACATTTTAAATTTATTCTTTTGTTTTGGCATTGCAGTGCTGATGAGCTCCTTCTAACTGAGATGATGTTTAATGGCCTTTTCAATGACCTTTCTGCAGAACAGGCAACAGCATTATTAAGCTGCTTTGTGTTTCAAGAGAATGTGAGTTAATTGATTGAGCACATCTTATTTATTAATTCACATCATGTAGTTAATAGTGTTATGGGTATACTGATTTTCAAGTATATTTACATATTATACAGGAATGTTAATTGGAAGTCAAAGCAATTTTAACACAAATGTACTAAGAAAATTAAATGATTAAATATGTATTATTAGAATAAAGTAAGACTTGTCAACAATCATTAATTAGATTTTGTTTTAAATTTGTTCTGTAATCTAATTAATTCATTGAACATTTGACCCAGTCCTTGACAGTCCTAGAAATAAAAAGATAAGTGAGAAGAAAACTAGGAAAGTCTGATAAAAATGAAAGGGGGAGCTGGGCGTGGTGGTGGCTCACGCCTGTAATCCCAGCACTTTGGGAGGCCGAGGCGGGTGGATCACGAGGTCAAGAGATCGAGACCATCCTGGTCAACATGGTGAAACCCCGTCTCTACTAAAAATACAAAACATTAGCTGGGCATGGTGGCGCGTGCCTGTAATCCCAGCTACTCAGGAGGCTGAGGCAGGAGAATTGCCTGAACCCAGGAGGCGGAGGTTGCGGTGAGCCGAGATGGCGCCATTGCACTCCAGCCTGGGTAACAAGAGCGAAACTCGGTCTCAAAAAAAAAAGAAAGAAAGGGGGGAGTGAGGTTGAATTAACTGTCCTCCCCAATATTGGAGAAGTTAACAACAAAGCTGTCTGTCCTGCTAGGAACTAAAATGTTAGTTTTCATGGGCAAGGTTTGAGGTAGTGACCATAAGATCCTTATTGGTTTGGCAGTAATTTTTTTCATATGAGTAATTAGTTCACTTTCAACAGTTGTTAAGAAATCAGAAAATGAAGTGCTGGATGGAACACATAAGAACATTAATTATCCTTGTACTATATTCCAAAAACCAGTATGATTCATTTTTAAAAGTAAGATGTATTATTTTATATTTCAAATTTAAGACTTTATTTATTGTAGATGAAGTGGATAGAATGAGAATAAGACAAGGATATCTGTCTTCTAAAAATAATTTAATATTCTAAATTTTTGGAGGACTTTTTACTCTATATTCTTAGTTTAACTTTCAAGTCAATTGTATAGGACAAATTGTTGGGGTTTTTTGTTTTTGTTGTTCTACCATTGATCTGTTTACCTGTTAACGGTTTTCTTATTTATGAATCAGATCAAATATATTACTTCTTAAAGTAGGTAGGTACTTTTTTTCAGTACCTGATTACTTATTAGAATCACAGCTGTAGTGTCGATGATAACAAGTAGGACAATAACCAAAAACAGCTTATACTTTCTTGAGATTGCCTACCATGCACTTATAAAATATGCACGCAAAAGGAATGCATACTTTACAAAATAATTGTGTTTGTTTTTCCTTAGGCTTAAATTTTTATTATATAAATTTCCAAGATAAAAATAATTAAGAACATTTGTCAAACTTACTTTGGTTTGGAAGTTTCAGAGATTTAGGTTTGTAAATGATTTGGGGATAGGTGGTTTTCTACCCATGTCAAATTTTGTCTTACTGTTCATTATTTGCATTGTTGTTGTTGTTTTATACTGTGTCATTTAATAGCTCCTTCTTCTGAGAGGCCAGTTATGTTACCTCTTCAAAGGAGTTGTTTAAGCCAAACCACAGCTCTTAAATCTTGGGGCAAGATGTCAGTATATGCAGTTAAGATGTAGTCAATGAAACCACACTTTGTTATATGCAGTGTCATCGATTCTTGTGGTGGTGCCTTTCAGCATTGAGATAGAAGATTGTACTAATCATCATGTGGATTTTTCTTGATCCTTTGAACAATGTTTTCTGCCAAAAAGAATGTCTTCTAGTAAATATAGTAAAATACTTGTTATAAATAAGATGAAATTTGCCTGATATAATAACTTCTATGATGTGTTATAAAACTATACCTCAACATTTAAAAAATAATATTTAAAAGGTTACATAAATCTTTATAATATAAACATCAAGTGCATACAAAAATTTATTAAGCACCCAATGTGGGCAGTGTACAGATCTAAGCAACAGAGATGTAGCAGAAATGTTTGTTTCCTGATATTTACATGCTAGTGGATGAAGATAAAGAAATACAGTACACACGCATTTTATCAAATGGGGGGTTGAAGGTTTTTGGAGAAAAGTGAGAAGAGTCAGTGATCACTAGGGGAAGGGGGTTACTATTTTAAATAAGATGATTAGAAAAGGAAAATGAAGTGAAACTTACCTTGAGAACTGCAGGAGAGATGAGGGAACAAACTGTATACATACCTCGTGGGAGAACATTGTTAAAATCACAATTAACCTCCTTATATGAGGACAGGTGCCTTCTACCTAAGTGACCAGCAGAGAAGAAGGTGATAACTGTTGACCATGAATAGACACAATATCAAAGACATTTCGTAGTCTTGGATTCTTGATTAAATGGAGATGTTAAGATCATTCTGGCTATTTTGCTTTTTCACCATTTATCAGTAATTTTTGGTTTTAGCAGCAGTAATATGGAATCTGGTTCTTAATTTATTATATATATATGCATGATGCAAATCAAAATCAAGTCCTATATAAATTCTGGTGCTTAAAATAAAGGCAGATACATTGCAACTAACCTATCATTGCTTTTAAAAAAATTTAGCTGTAATTACTTTAAACCATGTCTCACACATACATATATACCATTCTTATAGTAATTTTATTTTTGTACAGTAACTACCTTTGTCAAAAATTTCTTCACAAATAATGTCTGTTATTCTCATCACAAGCCTTTTCATTTTGAGGATCTGGCTTTGTTTTTCTTTGACAGGGTAAAAAACCAATACATAGAATTTAAGCAGCTTGTCCAAGTTAATTTGGCTACTTAATGATAGACCTGAAACTCCATCATCTCATTCAGAAATTGACAGACTTTCAACTGTAGGAAAGCAATACTATGAATACTGAAACTCAGATTAAACTTGTAGCTGTCTTATACTTTGTTAGAGTATCTGGGTAAAATTAAAATTGGGAACATTATTTTTAACATACTTTATTCTAAATTTTCAGTTGCTAAATTTTCAGTTTCTACAGATTGAAAGTTGCCCAGAAGCTAAAACTGTTTCAAAGTTAACCTGTGATAAAACCCTTTAATGTTGATGTAACTAAACTACCATGTATGTTTACAATATTTGCCCTCCCTGAGTTCCATATATAATCACAAAAAGTAGCTAGTTAGCACACTTTGCATATTTAGCAGTGTAATATTTTCCTCTGAAATGTAGTAACAGAATATTATAATTTAGGATGACAGGAAAAGGGATTTTGCCTGTGTAAACTGAATTCATTAGAAACTGTAAGTGCTAATGACTAAGGTCATATAATTTGATAATAGTAAATATCTTAAAAGCTTTGTTTAATTTGTTAAAACAGGTAGTGTGAAAAACCAAGAACTTTAAACATGGGTTTTTATATCTTATTTTCCTTTTCTTTTATAGTCTAGTGAGATGCCCAAATTAACAGAACAATTAGCAGGACCACTTCGTCAAATGCAGGTAAGTTTTTTTTTGTTTTTTTGTTTTTTTTTTTTGAACTACATAGTTTATGAATAGTAGATTGTAAAATAAACGTTTTGATAATCTAGTCATAGTAGTTTACCATTTCACACAGATAACTTCTGTAAGAATTAAACTTGTCACTTAATGTCTGTCCTGTAATTTAATGTTACTCTGATAACATCTCTTGTGATTTTTGCTTTAGTGATTAAATAGTGTTTCTTTCCCATTATTGTAATGAACTGTATAGCATTGTTGTGAATGCAGATTAAAAACTTCATAATGTAAATAGGCTATGCTGACAGCTCAGTGCTTGTGTCATTTTCTTTCTCAGTACTAAGAATGGTATCTTGATGGACTAGGATTTAGTTTATTTCTAATTTTTTGCACATTTTTTCATTTTGGTTTATCACCAAGTTTTGTTGTTTTTTGTTGTTGTTGTTTTGTTTTGTTTTGAGACAGAGTCTTGTTCTCTCACCCAGGCCTGGAGTGCAGTGGCGTGATTTGGGCTCACTGCAACCTCCATCTCCCGGGTTCAAGCAATTCTCCTGCCTCAGCCTCCTGAGTAGCAGGGATTACAGGCACGTATCACCACACTCAGCTAATTTTTGCATTTTTAGTACAAAACTTAGCTAATTTTTGTTTTACATGTTGGCCAGGCTGCTCTCAAACTCCTGAGCTCAAGTGATTCGCCCACCTCAGCCTCCCAAAGTGCTGGAATTACAGGCGTGAGCCACTGTGCCCAGCCTGTAACAAAGTTTTAAAATCTGTTTTGTCATAAGAAATTGTTTGTCTCTGAGTTCTCAAAACCACAGTAGTTTATAGTAATACATTTTTGTCTTTTATTATTTTCATCGGATAAGCCGATTTTATCTGCCTTTTCAACATTAGACAAAGGCAGGGAAAGATGAGCTAAGGAATTACAAGAGAGAAACAAAAAATGTGTCATAAAAAGGCCCCGTCAGAACAACAGACACTGAGGCCTACTTGAGGGAGGAGGAAGGGAGGAAGGAGAGGTTGAAGGAGAAAAAAGAAAAAAAACTGTGGCATATTATGCTTAGTACTCAGGTGGTAAATAATATATACACCAAACCCCTGAATCACAAGTTTACATAGATAACAAACCTATACATGTACCCCTGACCCTAAATAAAAGTTAAAATGTTTTTAATAAATCAAAAAATTTTGATTAAAATAAAAAGGCCTGTTCAGTGGAACATGTAACATGCCTTAAAATCACTAAGAAATTTAAATTTCCAGAACCAGCAAAGTCTTCATAGGCCTAGAGTTTTTGACCTTTTAGATTGCCAAGAATAGAAGAATGAAGTTTCTAACTTAGAGGAAAACAATATGAAGATTTATGCATTTTAAAGCATTGCTGGGGAAAGATGTATTTTTGCCATAGGATTTGTGTTTCTCTAAATCTGTTTTGTTACTGTATTTTGTTAATGAAATAATTAGAGATTAGTTAAATGCTGCTCTTGAATAATTTTAATGAGGAGTTTTGTCTCTTTATAGAAATGGTATCACTGCTGGAAAACATGCTCTTGATACATTTTTCTTAGTTAACTACATCAACATAATAGGAAAGACTGGCTATTTGATTCAATGGAACAGGCACTGTGCCTTCTTAGGAGCAAGTGGAATGTCCACACTGCAGACATAATACCTAGGAAGAAAAAGGGACCTCCTGGAATACTGGCTTTGGAAACCTAAAGAAAAAAGTGATATGGGAGATCATAAGTAAGGAATTTTAAGTCTGTCTTTTATCTTTAAAGGAATGTGCTAAAAGAATTGCAAAAGTTTCTGCAGAAGCCAAATTGGAAATTGACGAGGAAACTTATCTAAGCTCATTTAAACCTCACTTAATGGATGTAGTATATACCTGGGCAACTGGAGCTACATTTGCCCATATCTGCAAAATGACAGATGTCTTTGAAGGTATGTTTAACTTTTACATACATATATTTACAATATAAGAAATACAGTTAGGATGGTAGTGTTTTAACTAAACAAGAATAATATGTATTTTTAATGTTTGGTAATTAAATGAAATCTCCCTATTATGTAGATAAAATATTTTCCAAAAATTCTTTGTATTATTTAATAAGCATAATCTGTTCATTAGGAAGTCCTTTAGAAACTATTTTAAACTGCATAATTCTGTGCAGTTTTAATTCTGTGAGTCTCTACAATTGAAAACAGATGACCCTAGTAAGTCACATTTCTATGGGTATTTTTCCTTTTCAATCTTATTCTCCTGGTGAGCTATCTGATTACACTAAAATTAATAGCAGAGCTGAAAATTATCAGTCATTGCATATGTAATAACTGACTTGGCTTTAGTCAGACTGTTATTGCAGCATGAATCAGATTAAATTTAATGAGCAGAATTTTAAGAGACTGAAGAATAATTGTTACTCAACTGAAGATAAATTTTAAATGAAAAAAACTAAGGCAAAAGAAATATAAGGAGTAATTATGAGGAAATTATAAGAAGCAAAAAAATAAGTAGACTGTTGGCAGGCACGGTGGCTCACACCTGTAATCTCAGCACTTTGGGAGGCCGAGGCAGGCGGATTGCCTGAGCTCAGGAGTTTGAGACCAGCCTGGGCAACACGATGAAACCCTGTCTCTACTAAACTACAAAAAAAAAAAAAAAAAAAAAAAAAATGCCTTCCTGTAGTCGCAGCTCTCAGGAAGCTCAGGCAGAAGAACTGCTTGAACTCAGGAGGTGGAGGTTGCAGTGAACTGAGATCATGCCACTGCATTTTAGCCTGGGCAACAGAGTGAGACTCCATCTCAGCGGGGGAGGGGGAGGGAATAGAAGACTGTTTAGAGAAAACCATATTTAGAAATGCTGCATTCAGTAGGAAAAGATTGGCTTGTATAGGTGTTGCCAGTTGTATTTATTGAATGAGATAATTTACGTTGAACTTTCTTAAAAATGAAAATAAATGAGTTTGCCCTGTATAGAGGTAAGAATATTTAAAATACTGCTACTATTGCTTATAGGTTTAGTTTGAGAAAAATTACAAGTTTAACAAAGCCAATATTCCTTTCAACTGATATTATTAAAGAAGTAATAGAATACTGATTTTATGAGTCAGTTATTTTTTTGATGCTTAGGTTAAACTTCTCTGCAACAGAATATTAAAAATTTAAACTAAGGGCCTTTACTACATTGAATTTTACGTGTTTTAAGGTTTTTAATGTTAAAGTTTATAGTACATTATTTTTAAATTATAGTGTGGTATCTTACATCTTTTTTCTAAAGTTTATAAACTGCTAAGCCTCCTCTAAATGATCATACAGTCCCAACTCATTCTTTGAATACTGTATTCTGTTACTGAGAAAATCATTATTCATTAAATAAGTACTATATGCTGAACACTGTGCTGAGAGCTCTGTATAATTTATATGTAATCACCAGATAGCAATTCAGGGTAGATACTATCTCCACTTTCACAAGGAGACTATGGTAAACAGTTTGACCAAGGTGATATGACGGCACCGTGATTTAAACTCTGGTCTCTGTGACTACATGTAACTTTGCGTAGGCACCATAACACCTTATCCTTAAATTTTAGATCACCTGAAAATTTCTTAAATCCTACACTAAACTATATCATCAACATCCGCAGAAAATTCATGCTTGGAATAATACTGAACAGGTCTCTAATAGTTGATGATGCATAGTAACAGCTGAGTCAGTGAGAAGAGGGATGATGTACTCATGAAAATTGCTTAACGTAGGAGCCCAGGTTGGTGTATGACAATTGTGTGTTTCAGCAGCGCTAGGGCGATCACATAGAGCACCACGAGTCTTCAGTCTGACATCTTTTTGAAACGTAAGGATGAAACTAATAACTGTTCTATGCCTAAATATTTTCAAGACTTAATACAATACTCCTATTTATGTAATATCTGCTTCTCTGAAAAGTCAAAACACACTGACATAAAACAGTACGTGGTACATAGCAGAGAGTAGCTTTTTTTTAAAGAAAAATGAAAAGCAGGGGGCAGTATACCTGGCCTGTCATATGAGTATATTTTTTAAAAATCTAGGAATTCATATAAAGTTGTCTTTATGGATTATTTTTCTGTTCTTTTTACCTGAGTGGAAGTTATCACAGTATGGAAGATAAGTCCTAAACTGCCAAATTAAAGATGGTTTGTAGTTCATACTAGATGCCACCTATGAGTTGACTTTTTCCATGGCATACTAGCATTCCTGAAGTCTATTCTGTCCTCTTTCAATTCCTCAGGGGCTATTTCTACATCAGAGATTGCTTGAAATCGAAGTTTGAAAATTTTAGAAATTCCATTTTTTGCTCTAACTTGAAATTGGATCTAACATCAGCATAATTTTTATGTTTTTATTGCGTGTGAGCCAGTAGATAATGTAAATCTTTCTAAAAATTGGGATTGAGATATACTGTGGATTCACTCTTAAAACTATTTTTTGATATAAGTAGCAAAAAATCAGAACCTTCATTTTCTTAGGATAGTATTTCTCTGTTTTATTTTTACAGTGTTACATAGTGCTTCCATTTCAAGAATAACCGTTTTCTCTGCATCTCATTATTGTACATGGTTGGTTTTTATTTTTTTTGCAACAGGGTATGGCTCTGTCAGCCAAGCTGGAGTGCAGTGGTGTGATCTCGGCTCACTGCACCCTCCACCTCCCAGGCTTACATGATCCTCCCACGTCAGCCTCTGGAGTAGCTGGGACCACAGGCATGCACCACCATGCCCAGCTAATTTTTGTATTATTTGTAGAGAGGGGGTTTTACCATGAAGCCTAGGCTGGTCTCAAACTCCTGGGCTCAAACAGTCCACCTGCTTTGGCCTCCCAAGGTGTTGAGGTTACAGGCATGAGCCACTGCACCCGGCCTATGCATGTTTTCTGATTGAAAAAATACTGTAATCAGAGCTGTAGCACACAGTGTGTCTGTTTTTATAGGCAGACAGTAATTGCATTCGAACTTTCAAATGGGCTGTGCACAAACCATGTTTGTTCCTAATAAAATTCTTAATTTTCTTTTTATATGAAAATAAAAGTGGTCATTTCACATCCTGAGCCTCAGAAGTGGTTTTAAGTATTCTTCAAACATTAACTGAGGCTAGCTAACACTGTAATGATTAAAACCATGTGTTTGGGGATGTCTAACACAAAAGAAAAGTTTATATTGTGATTCAGGTTGAGGAATTTTGAAGACATATTAAGTATTTATTCTGTTGGCACTCTGAAAAAAAATGACAGAATGTGGCTGTTTTTTAATTTTCATTAAACTAAATTTGAATGACAATTTTAAACAAAATATTTGTATGGGTTGATGCCTAGGGTTTTAGTCAAGTAATCCGGAGGCTGCTGTTACTATTTATTATTTATTTCTGACTCTGCATAAACAATATTGTACTCTTAACTATGAAGGATGACAAATGGTTTGTTTTCCACTGAGCAAGTGTCATTAGGAAAGCTTCTATGATGAATCATCTCTTGCAACTATTTACTATCCCTCTGTCTACCATATGCTTTTTTCTTATGTTATTTCAGTCCTGCTCCCTCTGTATACCACGTTTTGAAAGCAAATGCTGTGAAGTGCATTCCTTAAGTGTCCCCAACCAGACACATTTTCGCATGCCTTTCAAGTAGCTGTTACCCTTTCTTAGCATTGTCAGTGTCATGAGTGATTTTTCAGTGCATTTGTCTTTTAAAAGTATTCTTGCTAATAATAATAGTAACAATTTATTAATAATTGTTTCTGCGTTTACATTTTGGCACAGTTTTAGTACCTGATGCTTATTCTTTTGATGAATAATTGTGAGTCCCTAGTGGTAATCAGGAATCATGCTAGTTACAGCGTGAGCAGCAGTCTCTGCTGTCAAGAAAGGGTTCAGCCTAAGCTGGAGTTTAGTGGTAGGTAGTTGCAAGATACGTGTGTGATTCTAACCTCATGCCAAGCTACACTGGAGTATTAAATTAGGGTCAGAGTGTGAACTGTGAGAAGCTGCTTTAGGGTATGCCAGAAAGCTGAAGGCAGAAATGCTGTTTGGGAAAATCTGCTGCTTTCGGTCCTTAATGAGAATAATGGCTGTTTTGTTCATCAACCAGGTAAGTAAGGCCGATGTTTATTAAAATGCTCTTAAATAAAAGCATATAGTCCCAAGTGTCCATCAATAGATGAATAAATTGTGGTATATATTAGGTTGGTGCAAAAGTAATTGTGGCTTTTGCCATTTTAAATGTCAAGGTGTTCCATTTTAATAAAGATTAAACGGAACAGCTTTCAGTTATAAAAAAAAGAAAAGACATACTGACTCATACTACAATATGGACAAACCTTGAATACATTAAGCTAAGTTGAAAGACGGCAGATACAAAGGCCACGTAGTGTATAATTTCACTTACATGAAATGTCCAGAATAGGCAAATTTGTAGAGACAAAGCATATTAGTGGTTGCCATGGGCTGGAGAGACAGGAGGACATGTAACTGCTTCATGGGAACAGGGTTTTGTTGGGGGTGGTAAAAATCCTCTAAAATTAGATAATGGTGATGGTTACATAAGTCTCAGTATACTGAAAACCACTCAGTTGTACACTTATTTAAAATAATTTTATGGTATGTGAATTATATCTCCATGTGAGTTCTTCCAGAATGTAGTAAACCTGAATTTTTTAAAAGGGCAGTAATTGAATTGTATATTTTAACATGGTTAAAAAGGTGGATTTTATGTTTTATATTTTACCACTATTTGAAAAAAAATTTTTCAAGGACAACAACTAGAAAGAATTTGATTTCTCTTTCTACTCTGACAGGACCAAAAGAAAAGATTTGTAACCAGTAGGTTAATGTGGTTTTGGTTTGGTTTGGTTTTGGTCAGCTTCATTTAGCCTATAATGGGTCATGGCTTTGAAGCTTTTGTCTAGCACCTAGTCAGGCTGATGAGGCAGGATGATTTCTAAAGCTGGGCATAAGGAGAGCCCTTGGATTAGAGAGAACTGTAGCAGGTAGGAGAGATGCTGTATCATTCACTACTTAACCCTTCATCTTCATTAATCCCTGGAGTAGCTTCTGTGCTTCAGGCAGCTGTGGACAGTTTGTGCACACACCCAGTGATTTGTTGATGAGACTGTGGGCAACCACCACAGCCATCGTATTTGCAGCCTTGTGCCTGCTGGCCTCATTTTCTTGTTATCTTTTTACCTGAAACTGTGTCAAAACTAAATTTTCCAGAAATTGAATCAAAATGTTGACAAAATGTCTCGACAGTGCTCTCTGGCCTGGATGTGCATTTACTTGCCTTAGTTTATTCTTTATCTTAGTAATTTACTTCATATGGTTTGGTCTCTGATAGCTTTTGCAGATTCTGGGTAACAGGAGTTACTAAAATTTGTGAAATAATATCACATTCTGTTTCTTGGTACACATTTTAAGTCAGTCAAAACAGTGTTTGAGAGAATGTCTGGCTCGTTAATGCCCTACATAGCAGAAGACTTTGTACAGGATTTCATTTCAATCCTAAATGACCTGTGAGAATCTGGTCTCAGGTAAAAATCTAGTTATATTTTAACCCACTACCTAATTTTTCTTTGGATATTATTGTTTGCTTAACATTTAATATCTGATTGCATAGATAATATGATACTACCCTCTCTATCCCAAGTCCTTGACACCCAGAACTTTCTGCAGTTGGAGTTCCTGTTTCATTGAAAGGCAGTATTGGAGCCAGCATTCCTAGCAGCTAAGAATAGAAATAACAAATTAATAATTATTAATCTAATAATAGTGTAAACATTGAGTTCGTTGTTCTACAGATTGCATTTTGAGAACTGGTATTCCTAATATATTTATTTCATGCATTAAAAATGAAGTCACAAGCGTTTTAGATTTAGGTAGGTAGCACTTAGAGAAAGGATATCGCAATCTCTGCCCCTCTTTGCATAAGCCGAGCAAAAGTGAAACTACGTTTATAGCTTCAGCTTTGATACAAACACTTCTCTGAGTCTAGACCCATGGGAAAAGGCATCTTTCCTTGTGCTCCTTGAGAACACTCTGTGTAAAGAACGTACTAATGAAAGAAGCTAAGGTCAAGAAGAATGAACGAGTCCACCTTTAAAATGGCAAATTTTATCCTGTTACTCTCCTACTAAAAGCAATCTGTTGTATTCTATGAGATGGTATGGCTTGTGTCCAGATGCCTCACTAGGCCACGCTCAGGGTCCTTGAATAGCTGTGGTTTGCCAGGCTAGCCTGCATTGTCGTGGTGGTTCTTCCCTTGTTGCTGCCTGGGAGATACTGCCTCGTTCTTACAGACACAGATTGTGTCATCTTTGCAGCCTCCTAGGAGTTGCTCCCTCCTCCTAGGGCATTTTGTTTTCCTACCTAATACCAATCGTCAGCACATTAGTAATAAACAGCTCTTTCTCTACTATTAGTCAGAGATGGGAGTTAAGCCTTTCATCTCTGCAGCCTTCCCCAGTACCTGACAGGTTTGCTACCTGATTTACTTCATGGGAAGTCCCTCAAAGTACCGTTAATTATCCTGTGTTCTCCTGCCTTGCCTCTCAACAAAAATTCTGCAGTTCCTGATTATTTCCATTTTACAAGTGTTTTGTTCCTTTTCTATCCAGGCAGCATAATTCGTTGTATGAGGCGCCTGGAAGAATTGCTTCGACAAATGTGTCAAGCAGCAAAAGCCATTGGAAACACTGAGCTGGAAAATAAATTTGCAGAAGGTCAGTACCAAATGCATAAGCTGTTTCTAATTTAGGCAAATTTTGTGACACAAATCTTGAGCCCTGGACCACAATGTAGGAGGACATTTTGAGATGTTCTTCACTGTATTTTCATAGACAGCCATCTACTAGTGAATCTATAAAATTTAGTGTGTTGGGGGGGGGTTGTTGAGATTTTATATATACATCCATTTATATGTATTGATTGTACACTTACTGCATGCCAGGCGTTAAGCACTAGGGGATATAGTGAACAAGAAGATACCACTGCCTTCATAGAGTTTACATTCTAGTGTGGGGAGATAGACAAGAAGTCAACAGTTAAACTTACAAGATGGTGATAAGTCTATTAGGTAAAAAAGCAGAAAAGACAATAGAATTCGCAGATGGGTGAGATGGTCTAGTGCCTCCACAGGGAGGGTGGCAGTTAAGCCCCTTGGTATATGCTTGATATACTTGAACAACAGCAAGAGGCCAGTTTGGCTGGAGCAGAATGAGCAGTGAGTAGAGTAGTAGGAATTGAAGTGAGAAAGGAAAGGATTTCATAGCTCCCAGCCCCAGACTTCTCAACTCTGCAGTGATTGGAGGTGTGGAGCTTGGGAGTAACCTGCCCTGACTTGGACTTTACAAGGTAATTCTTGCTCTTACATCAGGGCAAGTCTGTAGTGTAGCACAATAGAAGCTGTAAGACCAGATCAAGAAAGGATGGCTAAACCAAGGGGTTGTAATGGGGGGGGAGGGGCATAACCATGCCCGTAAATAGTTTTGTCATTTCTACGGAATCCTGACCAAGAAAAAGGACTAAGTTAAAGCATCAAAAAGTAGTAACCACATTGTAGCTGAGTCAGTCAATGCTGGTGATTTCTGCCAACCACTTAAGCGTCCTAAGAAGAGGTCTGCAAATCTGGCTGTATTTCCGTATCGTTGATAAAAGCAAGCCTGTTTAATAACTCAGAGTTACTAAACTCAGTGTAGGTGTCAAAGTTTTAAAAATAATTTGTAAATAAAATATCTATTTGTCCTGCCTTGGCCCAGAATTAAGTTCACATGGGAGCTGAAAAACAATACAGTGTCTTCTGATACAGGTTGAAAATCCAAGTCTTTGGGTTTACCTTTCTTTAGACAGTTTAGTCCTTCCTAGAATGTGTCTTTTTAAGCAGTTCTGGACATCTCCTTCCCGGCCATCCCCCATAAAGTAGTTCAGAGTCAGAAGAACAGGGGTCTGGCTTCGGTGTTTTCCACCTTACAGAGGTGGCTGCAAATTCCTCTAGGTGTTCAGCAAGTTATTTGACTTTCCGGGCTGCTCTCTTACCAGTTGAATCAGGGTTGGTATGCTGTCTTTAAAACTTCAGTAGAGAAAAGTTAGGTGTTTTGTGGTCTTGAAAGTTTAAACCTTATTTTCTTCTCTCTTAGGAATCACCAAAATCAAGAGAGATATTGTGTTTGCTGCCAGCCTCTACTTGTAGAGTCAGCTGAAGAAATGTGAGAGTTTAAATTATATTATTCACCACCTGTTTGATTATAGTTGACTACAAATGCCTGCAAATGTGGATTTGGTTCTCCCACCTCAAGACAGTTGTCCTCAAACATTTTAATATGTATTATATTTAAATCAAACATCATTCATAGAAAGCATATTACATACACATTTATACATAAGCATTACATTTTTTTAATAAAAATGTATACAGGTGGGGCATTGTTTTGGTGAAAGGCTTGGAATTTTTTAAATGAATTTAGAGCTATTCAGTAACCACTGTGTTAAAGGTAACTATGTACACACAAAGTGGGCATCCAGGAGGCATAGCAGCAGCAGCAGCAGTCCTTTAAAGGCTTGTACACTGGGAAGAAAGACGCATCCTCTTGCCTTGTGGCAATCATTTTTCTTTAGAAAACAGGCCAGCTTCACTTGGGCACCCGGCTGCCCGTTAAGGCTGGTGATTGTTCCGATAGTGATTCCCTGTTGGTGTTTCGTGCAGAGTTGTATGAGAGTCCTCCTCTTTTCTTTCTTTAAAGGAAGTTCTTTCTTTGAAGAAATCCGATACATATACAGCCTACAGAGCAAAATATTTAATGGTATAATTTAGATTAAGTTAAAAACTATATACAAAGTTGTGATCAACAGCATCCTAAGATAAATACAGACAAAAAGATATAATTTGAGGTGTACAGGTTAAGCATATAAAAAATTAGAGGCTAACTCGGATTTTTTAAAGGAGATTATTCCAAATTAAGAGTTGCTTTATGTCCTACAGCAAATAGCTTCATTTTGCCAATAGTTAATAAAAGAGTTATTTCTGCATGTGAATTAATTTTTTCAACTCTTACCCCACCCCCCAAACCCACCAAAAAAAAAAAAACTTTCAGCCAGGGCCTTTTACAATAAAAAATACTCGGATTTTATAAAAATACTAAGTTTTACAAAGAGTAACCTGGTTTTTACCAGCTGTGGATCCTCAAGTGACTTTTAATAACCTTGGGATTCTTGCCCACTGTGCAGTTTTCTCAGTGGGAATTTTTTTTCTATTATCTAAATGTTTAGCAATATCAAGATGTAGGCTGTTGACCTGTATACTTACAACTAATATTGCAACCAGAGCTCCTTGAATGAGTCCAGTCAACACATCACTCCAGTGGTGTTTGTAATCAGAAACTCGAGAAAGGCCCACATAAATGGATACAGCAACAAGACCAAATTGCAGTGTGGGACGTAAGAGTCTTGCCCAGTCTCCCTTCATCCTGGCTTGAAGATAAAGCTAACAGAGAAGAAAGAATAAAGAAAATAGTTTATTTAACATAACAATGCCTAACTGTCTATATTAAGAAAGGGTTGGCATTTAAAACAATTATCAAAATATTATTATTTAGGGAATAGGACTTCTAGGCAAACATTCATGTATGTATTGCTGCCTAAATGTTATTCCTTTGAAAGAAACAAAACTATTGCCCTACTAACGTGTTTAAAAGAATCTACTGCCAGTCTAGTTATACCACCTTTCAAAAACTGTATAAACAAGTGTTTGCCGTTGATGGCTTTCTAAACAGGATTTCAGGGACAGTTCCTCTCCTTGCAGTCTGGGTTACAATTCTGATAATCAAGGCCAGTACTGCCATTGGTTGGTTGTTTACCTTAAAGAAATGAGGTCTTGTTCTGTTGCCCAGACTGGAGTGCAGTGGTGTAGCCATAGCTCACTGCAGCCTCAAACTCCTGGGCTCAAGCAGTCCTTCCATCTCCGCTTCCCAAGTAGCTGGGAGTATAGGTACATGCCACTGAGTCCAGCTAATTGTTTTTATGTTTTGTAGAGCTGGGGGTCTCACTATGTTGCCTAGGCTGGCCTCAGCTTTTCATCTCAAGCAACCCACCTGCATTGGCCTCCCAAAGTGCTGGGATTACAGACATGTGCCACCATGCCTGACTGACCCAGTATTGCCATTAGTTCTGAGTCTTGGGATAGTGCTAGTATTCTGGGCACAGGTTGCCCTTGCTTTGGGCCTGTCTAGGGACTATCTGATTAATTCACCAACGAGAGCTCTCCTACCCTCAGACTGTTTTAACAGTGCAACTGAGACTAAATAATCTATTTGCAAGTAATACAGGTTGTAGTTTAGTTATGGCCCAGCAAAGAAATGTATTCATTCAGTAGTACCTGTACCCCCTTTAAGTTCTATGACTTTTCTATATACTAATCAGACCTAAGAAATTCCACTTTCTTGTGTCAGTCTGTCTTTGACTTTGAGTGCATCCTTAAAATTTTTATTTAGAAAGGATTCTTTTTAGGGATTCCACTCTCATTTAAAAAAAAGAGGGGCCGAGCACTGGTGGCTCACGCCTGTAATCCCAACACTGGGAGACCGAGGTGGACAGATCACCTGAGGTCAGGAGTTTGACAGCAGCCTGGCCAACATGGCAAAACCCATCTCTACTGAAAGTACAAAAATTGGCTGGGTGTGGTGGTACATGCCTATAATCCCAGGTACTTGGGAGGCTAAGGCAGGAAAAATTTCTTGAACTCAGGAGGCAGAGGTTGCAGTGATCCGAGATCGTGCTACTGCCTTCCAGCCTGGGAGACAGTGAGACTTACTCTCTCACAAAAAAAAAAAAAAAAAAAAAAAAAAAAAAAAAAAAAGCCAGACAGCTACCTAATTTCTATCCAATAACAATATAATTTTTAACATTTTCTTTTAAAATTCTCTTCAGTGACTCATAGACTTAATTAAATGCAGTCTTCAGAAAACAATACACATAGCTCTCCCCATGGACACTGCCTATTTAAAATAGATGACACAAATCCATTCCCAGCTCTCTGGGCACTGCCATTGGTGTTCAGTTTCAACCGCTGGCAAAGACCCAGGGCATACCTAATTTTATCACGTATTTAGTATAAACATCTAGTTCTAAAAGAGCATACCAGCTGTTTAACTGAATCTGACTCATCAGCTAGTTTAAGTACCACTGGCTTTCTGCAGAATCCTTACTTTTGTTTGTTTGTTCAAGCTGTGAAAAAAGTAAGTAGTAAGAACCTTGTCTCAAGATTCACCTTATTATTTCTACCTTAATTGGAAACTATTCATTTTAAGGAGAAAAGTTCCTTGATTGCAGCAGAAGCCAAGGTTTAGAGACTACTGTCAAAAAGTTCAGTTGTCCCCATTTGGTTATTTTGCTACCTTTTCATACAGAAGTTAAATGCATAGCTTATTCAGACTATAAAATTATATACCTAGGAATTACAAATACTTATGAATATAGACATCTTAGGGAATACTGTACCCAACTATGCTAGAGACAAAACAAGAAACTCTAAAATGGACTTAAGCTAGTCCCATGCTACTTCCAACCTGAAGGAAACTCAGAGATACAGATAGGACTTCAAGGCCTTTCCTAAGATTCTAAAATCCCTGTAGCAATATGCTCATTCTAAAGAACCCTGGCTTTCACTGTAGGTAGCCTGCAAACTCATATTGAGTATTGTTTTCTCCAGATTTCTTCCCCAACATGCCAGTGAACAGAATTAACATTTACTTACATGATCAGTAATCAACTAAGCTCTAACACTTTTAAGTGAAGCCTTTCCCCCTATAAATAGCTGGTTTTCTCCTCGCACATCTAGCCAAGAATAATGGTTTCACCCATCAGTGAAACTGTGACCATGGACGCCCAAATTATTTCACCGTGAGAGAATTCTCGATTCCCCAGCTGTGGTTCTGAACCTAACCCTGTAGTCTAGCCCTTGGCTTCTCTAGTGACAAACGGGCACAGCCTGAGTGTGCTTCCTATGTGTTCATACTGTGTTTCCCTGGGCCAGGGTACTCAGTGTAGCTCTGTGAAAACTTCCATTTCTGAAGAGCCCAAGGAAGTGGACACCCTGAATTTCTCAGACCTTGGTCACCTTGAGTTCCACAGTTGACATGCCCAGAAATCCCCCTCCCATCTTGCCGGCAAAACTTTCTTACATGAGTAGGTTCAACAAAGCTAAAAGGTGATGTCTTTCTGGTGGCTCTACTTTGATTCTGAGCAAAACAAGCACTTGACATGATTTCCTTTAAAAGAAAGTCCATTCCTTTAGCTTTCCCTAGCTGCCACAGAGAAGTTGAATGTCTGAAGCTTCTCAGTACAGTACTGTTCTGTTAGATACAGGGACACAGCTAGTGCTTCAGTACCAAGGTTAATAGTAAAAAGGCTCTTACAGTTTCCTTCCTTTGCAGATTCCACTCTTCTCTCCTCCCCATACATGCCATTTGCCAACCTTAACTATTACATCCCTTCTAGGTAAGGCATTCAGTTACTTCTCTTTTAAGAGTTTGAACTTACAGAGCTCTGTATCCAACAGTGTGTGGTACCAGACAGGCTCAGCGGCAACATTACTTATGAATTCTCCTTCTGGGTGGAATTGCCCATTCACAGATACAGCTGTAAGAGTCAGTCCAATTTGGACCACACAGCGCCTCGTCTCCCTGCATACCCACATCTCCCTGCACTGACTAGATGACTTAACACCAGGCATCACCCAGAGATCTGCTAGGTAGGCTATATTTTGACTCTGGAATTTATACCAGAAGTATGAAGGAGTTACCTAATTTCAAAAGTAGTAGGAAAGGTGCCTGATGAGTATAGAATAGGTTATTTGCAAACTAAAGTTAGTTAGGAGGAAGCAAAAGCTGTGGTCAAGGACAGCAAGCCATTTAGTCGAAAACAATGGAGTGGGTTTCAAGATGGCTGACTAAAGGCATCTGGTACTTGCTTTCTCCTTGACGAACCACCAAAACAGCAGTAATCACACGTGGAATAGATCACCTGGGAGAGACTGCTGGCATTTAACACCAAAATGCCAGGAAACACCTGAGGCACGTAAGGAGCGGAATGCACAGCAGGGTGCTTGGCAGGGATTGGTTGGGGAGGCTCCCCCATGCAGGAAAAGGGTAAGTGACTCCCAACAGTCCACATCCACATTCCCATTGTGAAGTCCTGGCATCCCAACAAAGGGAGAAACGCTCAACCCACACAAACAGGGAGCGTGGGGACTGCATGATGGCACTGCTCCAGAAAAGGAGCTTGTCCCCCAGAGTCCTAAGCAGCTATAGCAGGGCACCATTTTGAGGGCCCAACCCCCCAGCAGACAGTATCCTTCCCTAAGGCCCAACAGCCCTTACATATCCACATCTCTGAAGCCCCATTAACATCCCCCATCAAAATATTATGCAAGCCACTGGCAGTGAGCCAGCAGAGCCACTGTGCATTGTCAAGCCTGATTACAGGCTACCCTACCCGCAGATGCCATCTGGGGCCAAAGTGCATGCTTCCAGCCCACCTGTTTATGGCTGTTGCCATGGAAAACCACCCCTGCTTACGACAGCCAGGGCCTACACACACCACTGAGGGACCTATCCAGCCTGGCTCCACCTACCGCTGTGCCCAGGCACTGGAGGGTGTACTTATCATTGACATCTGAGCACACTTCCCAGGGGCCTGAGGAAGGGACCACCCACATGCACCACCTGTGGGCATGGGGACTAGCCACCGAGCCCATCATGGTCAACACCAGCGCAAACCACTTGGGAATCAGAGGGTTGTCCTGCCACTGCCTGCACCACACGTGACCTGCTGTCTGTGGGCAGCAAGCCCAAGGACCTGCCCACCATGCTACTGCTGGCACCAGGCAAGCTGCCTGTTGGCCCAAGAATCAGCCCACCAGGACCTTCTAATGTCAGTGCTACCATACACTGCCCCAGGGCCCAAGGACAGGCATGCTCAGCCTGCTGCTGCCTCTTGGTGCTCAAGGATGGGCCCACCTGATGTTCCCATCTCCAGCAAACGCTTCATTGCAGCAACTAACAACTGCACTGAGGAAATCACACACAACTGATTCTGCACAGCAAAAGAAACAATGGCAACCAACAAAATGGGAAAAAATGTTTACAATTTACCCATCTGACAAAAGACTTATATCCAGAGTCTACGAGAAACAAAAACAGATTTACAAGAAAAAAACAAACCCATTCAAAAGTGGGTAAAGGATATGAACAGACACTTTTCAAAAGACATATATGAAGCCAACAAACATACAAAAAAATGCTCATCATCACTGGTCATTAGAGAAATGCAAATCAAAACTACACTGAGATACCATCTCACCCCAGTTAGAATGGCAATCATTAAAAAATGTGGAAACAACAGATGCTGGAGAGGGTGTGGAGAAATAAGAACACTTTTATGTTGTTGGTGGGAGTGTAAATTAGTTGAACCATTGTGGAAGACAGTGTGGCGATTCCTCGGGGATCTAGAAACAGAAATACCAATTGACCCAGCAATCCCATTACTGGGTTTATATCCAAAGGATTATAAATCATTCTATTAAAAAGACACATGCACACGAATGTTCTTTGCAGCACTGTATACAGTAGCAAAAATTTGGAACCAACCCAAATGCCTATCGATGATAGACTGGATGGGGAAAATGTGGCACATATACACCATGGAATACTATGCAGCCATAAAAAAAAACGATGAGTTCATGTCCTTTGAAGGGACATGGATGAACCTGGGACCCAGCAAACTGACACAAGAACAGAAAATCAAACACTGCATGTTCTCACTCACAGGCGGGTGTTGAATAATGAGAACACATGGACACAGGGAGGGGAGCATCACACACTGAGGTCTGTGGGGGAGGACTAGGGGAGGGACAGTGGGGGTAGGGAGTTCGGGAGGGATAATACGGGGAGAAATGCCAGATATAGGTGATGGGGATGGAGGCAGCAAACCACATTGCCATGTATGTACCTATGCAACAATCCTGCATGTTCTTCACATGTACCCCAGAACCTAAAGTGCTATATATATATATATATATATATATATATATATATATATCTGTACACACACACACACACACACACACACACACACACACACACACACATATATATATGTAAAAATCATACCGAGACGACACTACACTACTGCATGCATCTGGAATCAAAGCCAAAGTGATGTGCCCAATCAACACCACAGATACATCTTCAGGAAAATATCCTCCCCTATGAAGGCAAATTTAAAAAAGTGGGAGAAGTGACTGTTACACCCGATGTACAGATTATCAAAATATAGATATAAGAAACATGAAGAAGGGACACTTCCAAAGGAACATGGTAATTTTCTAGCAACAGATTCCAGTGAAGAAATTTGTGAAATCTCAGAAAAAGAATTCAGTAATTAAAAAAAAAAAAACTGAAGCTCAGTGAGATACAAGAAAACACAGAAATCTAATAAAAAGAAATCAGAGAAACCATTTATAATATAAATGAGAAACTTACCAAAGACAGATTTAAAAAAAAAAAAATTTGAAACTGAAGAATGTACTGAATGAAATACAAACTAGATCCAAAAGTTTCAACAGTAGACAGTATCAGCAGAAGAATTTTAGAACTGAAAATCAGGTCTTTCGAAGCCAGATAGACAAAAATAAGGAAGAATGTGCAACTGCTATGGGACATATGTGACATTATGAAGTGATCAAATATTCAAATTTTTGGTGTCTCAGAAAACAGAAAATAAAAGGGATAGGAAACCTATTTAATGAAATAATACCTGAAAACTTCCCAAGTCTAGCAAGAAACTTAGACACCCAGATACAGGAAGCTTAGCCCCAAATAGATGCAATTCAAAAATTCATGGTACTTTACAGTCAAACTGTCAAAATTCAAAGAATAAAACAGCCAGAGACAAGTATCTAGTCATTTAGAAGGGGAACGCCTATCAGACTAACAGTGAGTTTCTCAGCAGCCAGCTTACAGGCTAGGAGAAGGCGGGATGATGTATGGAATAAGCTAAAGAAAAAATAAACCCTGCCAGCCAAAGACTGTTCCCAGATCATGATGGAATAAAACTAAAAATCAATAATGAGGAACTTGCGAAACTGTACAAATATGTGAAAATTAAACAACATGCTCCTGAATGACCACTAGGTCAGGGAAGAAAGGAGGAAATAAAAACATTTCTTGGAAAAAAAAAATGAAAATAGAGGCAGGACATACCAAAACCCAAGGGATATAACCAAAGCAATGCTAGGAGGTAAATCAATACCAATAAATGCCTACATCAAAAATCTAGAGGCTGGGCACAGTGGCTCACGCCTGTAATCCCAGCACTTTGGGAGGCTGAGGTGGGTGGATCACCTGAGGTCAGGAGTTCGAGACCAGCCTTGCCAACATGGTGAAACCTCATCTCTACTAAATACAAAAAGTTAGCTGGGTGTGGTGGTGCATGCCTGGAGTTCCAGCTATTTGGGAGGCTGAGGCAGGAGAACGCTTGAACCCAGGAGGCAGAGGTTGCAGTGAGCCAACATCGCTCCACTGCACTCCAGCCTGGGAAATGAGCGAAACTCTGTCTCAAAAAAAAAAAAAATATCTAGAAAGATTTCAAGTAAATAATTTAACAATGCACCTCAAGGTAATAGAAAAGAACAAATCCGAAATTGGTAGAAGGAAGGAAATACTAAAGAGCAGAGCAGAACTAAACAAAATGAACTTTTACAAGTACAAAGGATCAACAAAAATGTTGCTTTTATGAAAAGATAAAATTGACAAGAAAAAAAGAAGACCCAAATAAATTCAGAAATGTAAAAGAAGACATTACAACTGATAACACAGAACTACAAAAGAACATCTGAGACTATCTCCAACCATCTACTTGGAAATAGGGTCTCACTGTCACCCAGTCTGGGGCACAGTGGCATGATCATCACTCACTGCAACCTCAGCTTCTTGGGTTCAAGTGATCCTCCCATCTCAGCCTCCTGAATAGCTGGGAATACAGGAGTGTGCCAGAGTGTCTGGCTGATTTTGTTGTTGTTTGGTAGAGACAGCCTGTTGCTGTGTTGCCCACTGGTCTTGAACTCCTGGCCTCAAAGGATCTCCCCTCTCAACCTCTCAAAACTCCTGGGATTACCGGCCTGAGCTACCATGCCTGACTGTCAGAGACTATTATTAACCATTGTGCACTAACAAACTGGAAAGCCTAGAGTAAATGGATAAATTCCTGGATACACAGTCTTCCAAGATTGAATCAGGAAGAAAGAGAAAACCTGAACAGACCAATAATGAGTAATGAGATTGAATCAGTAATAAAATGTCTCCCAACAAAGGAAAGTCGAGGACCAAATGGCTTTATTACTGAATTCTACCAAACTTACAAAGAACGAACACCTATTATCCTATTCTAAAAAATTGAAAAGAAGGGAATTGTACCTCATTTAATGAGGGAAGCATTACCCTGATTAAAAAAACAGACAAGGATGCAACATAAGAAAGCTATAAGCCAATGTCTCTGATAAACACAGATGCAAAAATCATCAACCAAATGCTAGCCAGCCTAATACAACAGCACATCAAAAAGATATTATGCCACGATCAAGTGGGATTTATCTCAGGGATTCAAGGAGGTTTCAACATAGGCAAATCAATAAACATGATATTATATTCAAATATGAAAATGTGATAAAACTTTAACATCCCTTCATGATATATATATAAAAAAACTTAACAAAAGCTAGGCGTGAAGGGGACATATCTCAACATGATAAATGTTATATATAACACACAACTAATACCATGCTGAATGGGGAAAAGCTGAAAGCCTTTCCTCCAAGAACTGGAATAAGACTTAAGGATGCTACTTTGACCCCTCTTATTCACCATTGCAGTGAAGACCTAACCCTGAGCAATGAGGCAAGAAAAAGTAGTAAAGGGCCCAGGTATGGTGGCTCAAGTGGTCCCAGCTACTTGAGAGGCTGAGGTGGGAGGATCGCTTGAGCCCAGGAGGATGAGGTTGTGGTATCCCCTGCAAGGCAATGGTATTAGGAAAATAGGGCCTTTTGTGGGTGATTAGGTCATAAGGGGTTAACCCTCATGCACTAATAAGAGACCCAGGAGAGCTCCCTTGCCCTTTCCACTGTGTGAGGACATTCTGCAGCCTGGAAGAAGGCCCCACCATGACCCAGCCATGCTGGTATCCTAATCTGAGATTTCCAGCTTCCAGACTGATAAATAAACTTGTTTTTTATAAACCACCCAGTCTTCTACAACTGGTTACAGCAGCCAAAACTAAGACAGGAAGGATATAACCATTTTTGGTTGACATTTCTGAAACAGTTAACTTCCATTAAAGGATCTAACTAGAATATCTCACCTTTAAAATACTTGTTGAATGAGATATTTTTTGAAGCTGTTTTATTTTGATTTTGCCTTTCCTTGACTAACCTTGTTAACACTTCTTAACTGTAAAATGTCATTATTGTCTCATAGCCTCTTAATATTCTATTGTTAATAAATTAAGAGGGTTTTTCTCCATTTTAAACTAGAGTCAAGGGGTCAGCTTGCAAGTTAAAAGTTTTCACATTTTTAAGGAGCTTTTTTTTCCCCCCCAAAAAAAACAGTATGTGATCTACAAAGCCTAAATATTTATTATCTGACCTTTTACTGAAGGAAACTGCCTAATAGACTAATAACAGCAGGTCCTACACAAAGAAATATACTTTGGTCTACTTATTTTGAAACAGTGCTTTTATGACCAGCCAGGCAAACCAAACTGATTGCTCCACCTACATTTGATGACACATTTGGCCAGCAGAACACTGGAAAGCAGGCCTCAGCTTAGTCTTCTTTGGGCTTTAATTTCACCATTCTTAGGATTCACGGAGGCTCTAAATTTAGATCGTGAATACCACCTCAAAATCAGGCAGGATTCGTGTAGTCTCTGGGCCATGAGTTGTTCATCATTTGCCTAATGTTCAGCAATAATCAAGTTTGGAAAACATGAAATATCAACAATGCTAGGTAGTATACAGTGAATGTTAAATGAGGGATTATATGAATCTTAAGGAATGTGGATAGTATGAAAGTCTGAGTGGGTTTAGATAGGTGGGCAGCACTGTCTAAACACAAGGCAGAGGGCAAGGCTCAGATCAGAGGCGTTTTATGGCAGGGAGGAGAGTCTGGCTAAAGCACAGATAGAGGAATTTCATAACAGGCAGTGATATAAACAAGCTGGGGTTACAGCCTCAATAGAATGGTCTCAGGAAAAGTATTTTAGCACTCCTCACTGTATTGAAAGAAAATACAGACTCAAACCATGGCTGTTCTCCTGAATAATCAAATAAATGTGGAATCTCTGGCATTCAGCCAAGTTCATGGGGCGTCACTAAGCATATACACTGGCTATGTGCAAAGCAGCCCTGCCCTGAGCTCCCACAGGCCTGGGAAGTTTTCACTGATGCTGACTCTCTCTTGGCACTGTTAAGTGTGCAGGGCTGCACTGTCTGCCAGTGAAGAACAATGGTCAGGGTGTTTTAAGAGACATTTTTAACTAGAAGTTAATTTCTGGGTGTCAGGAATCGACAGGGAAGTTTAGGTTATCAAAGACTATCCTCGGAGAGGATTTAAATGACTACATCTCCACCCAAATCTGGGACTGACTCATGATGCCAAGATGCCCAGAGAAACAAGATGAGTCATTGCCCAAGGAATTTGGGGGAGGGGCTTAGAAGTTAAATGTTGTACATTAATGTGAAAAGCAAGGAGACATCTGTGTATTCAGGGCTGAAATCAAAGCTGGGGCCTACATCCACATCAAGCAAGTATTTCCACTGCCTAGTCAGTAAAATGAAGTGTATAGTTGCTTTGACCTGCTTTCTTCTCCAGAAAGGTCTATAACAAATCTATTTATCTAGGCTTCTTCTTTTCTTCTAGGCCATTATAACTTTCCATCTGTTAAATCAAACTAAAATCTGGCCTGAAAACCCCCTATTCACATATTTGAGTTCTTCCTTAAGTACAGCCTAACTTGGTAGGTAAGCAAACTGCAAGCCTGACTTAGGAATGTGCTTCTGCAACAATAGCTGAGTCTCAGCCAGTCCCAGCAGCCATATTTCAGCCACTCACAGCCATTCAAACCACACTCAAATAAGGCTCAAAAGCCGAGCTGTAACCAATCCAGCAGTTTCTGCACCTCACTTCATTTTCTGGACTCACTTTCCTTTTTTCTGTCCACAAATTCTCCCTGACCACTTAGAAGTGCTGGAGTCATTCAGAGTCTGCTGTGATTCTGAGGGCTGCCCAATTTAAGAGTCATTTCTTTCTTCCTCAATGAAACCCTTAAATTTGTTTAAAGCTGTTCTTTTGACACGTCTAAATGGTTCATACTGATCCAATTACCATACTATGGCTGACATCATTTTCCCGAGTTGATATCCCTCATACGTGGCTGCATGTCCACAGAGCAGGCTTGCCATGGAGGCCCTCTAAACATCAATGTCATCCCCTCTATGGTAATTTTAATCTCTCACAAAACAGCCCTCAGTACAAGTTTCTATTTGACCAATTACACACATGTAACGAGTGTTTTGAGAAGGGTCAAGGAAGAAGAGCAGAAAATGATAAAATACGGAATGTTCTATCTGAGAATTTTCTTTAAAATTACAAACAGTGGGTCAAAGTTATGTGTCAGTCACTTCCAGAATGTCATTTTACTTCCAGAGATCTGCATCAGCTAACCTTTAAAATAAATGGACTAGGGTTCAGACCAAGTCACCAATCAGTACAGCATGGGATCCTGATTATCAAGAGACCCGAGAGCTCACAGAACTCAGCAGCCCTCCCAAGGTGCCCATTCCTTCACTTGTCAAATAGTAGCAATCCTCCCTTATCTCTTCATGGAAACTTTTAGTCAAAAATAAAAGTAGTATAAACTGCAAATCATCATCAAGATCAATCAAAACTCAGATTCCTAGGTCTCTCATAAAGAGGGACTTGGGCACTGACACACACAGGCGAGCAAATAACAAACCACAAAAGCTAGTGAGACAAAAGTGACACTTAGTGAGGTAGTGAGGTATAGCCCAGGGCATACAAAGCATGTCCACACATTCAAACGCCCTTCAGTGTAGTCACAGGCCCACGCTGTGAGAAGAGCTCTCAGGACAGTAACGGCTCTAGCTATTGCCCGGCCTTCCGGGTCTGCCCTAGTCCTTGTGACCTAATTAAAAAGAAAAAAAAAAATGTTGTCTCCCTTAAGAAAGAATGCTGATTTTTTTTTCTAATAAGATAAATGAACAGAAGATGTCAGAATAGTATTTGCTGCTACCTTCAGATAAGTCACATTTTCTATGCCGCGTCTGCAGAAACATTTGAGTGTGTGTCTTAAAAAGGAAGCCCTAAATTCTGCTGAATCATACTCTGTGCTTTCTCACTAAATTTAATTCATGTAAAATGAACACTCTGAAAATTAGCTGTTGCAATGGTTTAAAGTTGTGAATTTGAATTTTATATAACACATCTTCAATTGATATATTCTTTTAATGTTTGGAATTTGGTTTTTCAAATAAAAACAAGATTCTAGTAAAACATTGTCAATTTTCTCTGAGACTAAATTAACTCCCATTAGTTTTCCCTTAATGCATACCATGCACTTTAAGTCTAAGCATTAAATTATCATACAGCACTTAACGTGATCAAAGGGAAAACCTCAGGAAATCACAGAATACAACTGTATACACCCAAATATACATTGTTTTATTAATAATACTTTACATGTAAAGAGAGAACATTATAAAAAAATTAAAATAAAATAAAATTGACCTTTAAAAAACCTAAAGCCTGGTTCTTGCATTAGAACCACATCACTTGAATGTGTCCTGAAGCCTGGTTCTTGCATTTTTGAGTTACTCTCAAAAAACTACATACTCATCTCTAGCTTAAGATGCAAAATGTGGGTGGCAATCTTCTTAAGTCCTCACTGCCAGCTTGGTATGATGCAAGGGCAAATTGCCATGCTGCTGCTCTGCAGGCTGGCATCAGAATTAGACCTGGAAGTTGTATAGATGAGAGGCTCCAGAAGTGGCAAACGCCTTTCCCAGAAGTTGAAAAACCCTTCTGGTCCCTTGCAGAGCAGTCTGGGAATGTTTTAGAAAATGAAAGGAAAACAAAATCTGCTCAAATAGGAACAAGGACAGCTAATGAACAAAACTCGACTCCTCATCACAGCAGAGCCCAGGAGGAAAGCAGCTCTGCTGCTGTTCACCCACACTGAGCAGATAGGGGAGTGGCTCCCAGTTAGGGAGGAGGTTAACAAGCAACAGCAGCCCCTTGACCCAGTCCTTCAGATTAGTGACCCGCTGTGATTACACAGAAGCTGTGTGTTCCAGAAAACCACTTCAGGAAACGTCCCAAAGTAAGGGCACACATCAACTAATTCTTAGCATGAAACTTACAGATTTGCAGAATATCTGCTTTACCTTTTGCCACTGGCTAATTAGGACAGGAGAGGACACTGATGCTGAGCACATTAATTCCACGCAGCACAGAAGCTAACCATCAAAATACACAAAGTACTTACTGCCACAAACAGCATGCAGTACATGGAGAACGAAGAGTGGCCTGAGTAGAAGGACAACCTAGAAGAAGAAGACAAATGTTACTTTTTTCTCTTACGAGCCAAAAGTATTCTTGATTTCATAAATCTGCTCCTTAGCTTCAGAATGCACACAACTGCCTCCCTCCATCTTGAGAAATTAGAAGGGTGGAGCAGGAGGACAATTAGGACAGGATCATTAAAGAGTGCAAGAAGGATTCATTTTATTGAAACTTTCAGGATGGGTAATGTGTCATGAGAATAAACTTGCCAAGTGTTTCTAAGATGTTACAAGAATGATACTTGACAAGTCATAACTGGCACAAATGGCCTTGACTTTTACATGTGCACTTATGTGACCATTATTTAAGTTTTATTTTCCACTTGCAGGGTTAGTCCTTGAGTAATGTAATACCTCCTTGGGAACACTCAGAAGTCGATTGCTTTTTTCCATCCATATTAATATTTTAGTGTTTTAAATGGGCACACATCTTGCCTCACATTTCCCACCAGATTCAGTGCTTTTGTTTCTTTCAGTATTAGTGTCTATAAACATCTGAGTATCATCTTCCTCACCTAAAAATGACAGAATGCTTACAAAATTTTATAGCACTTCTGAGAAAAGAAAAATAGAGCTCACTAACATTCAAGATCTAAGTTTTGCTTATCCAGAATTAGCCACTGATGCAGAAGAGACAAGCACATCAAGCACAGTAAAAGTAAGCCACAAAAAGATGGTCATGCAAATAACTAGAATATATCTCCTGACTGCTTTTCCCTACATAAGAATAAAAACAAAAACAAGAGGGACAGGCTCTTAAGTAATTTACTTATTACACTCTGCCTTGTTCAAATGGAATTTAAGGGAGAGGTTGGTTCCCTGGATTCAGACAGGAGAAAAACCACCTAACACACATATCAGAAAGTCATGCGTGTATGTTCGGCAGCTGCCAGCGGGTGCAAAAGTAAGGATTACTTAAGTGTATACACTGATGATGATTCTACCAAGAATTTTGATTGCCTTTTTCTAAATCAGATATATGCCTAAGAAAGCAAATTCTCTTAATTTCCTGTGCCAAGCAGGAATTATGTAATTAAACCCAATAATTATTCTGGGTTTAGTCTATGTAAAGGGAGAAAAATAAATCACTTTTTAGCCTAGCTATATGACCGTACAGAATGGATCAATACAAACAGTAATTTTAAATCAGATAATTAGAGCAGAGTGCTGCATATTTTATAGTTTCAATGTTTTATTGAAGAGCCTACAAGTTAATAAAAGCCAATTTCAAGGATTGTCAGACCCCATCAAGCCAACATAACCATGATCCCAGAAATATTCTCAAAGCCAAGCAAGTGAGGTTTCACTAAATCCTTTACACTGTGCTACAAAATCATAAACTGCAAACTAATGTAATAGTTTTAAACAGCTCTGAATCATCCATAGGGTGATTTCATTCATTGGTTTCCATTTTTTACACTGAATACAAAAACAGATACTTTATTCAGTATAGAATTTGTGAAGAAGTCTGGCTATGACTTTGACAGTGATTAAAAACAAAGAGGTAATTCTATTCAATTTCAGCATCTACGTCTGTATCTACAGTAATTTACACAACAGATCATGGTAATATGAACTTCTATTTCTATTAAAAAGCAAACAGAATAAAGCACAAAAAAATGGAAATTCTAATTATTCATATTCCATATAAATCTAACTCTTTATTGGAGTCTCTAGGAGATACAGCTCTTAAGTATATCTTATTATGACCAGAATGCACAAATCGACTGTATATCTGTATGGGTGGTTTAATAAAACCCAAGGAGTAGCCCAAATGCTTTTTCTGGGGCAGGAGGCGGTGGGGGGAGAATGGAATCTCACTCTGTTGCCCAGGCTGGAGTGCAGTAGCACATTCTTGGCTCACTGCACCCTCCACCTCCTAGGTTCATGCAATTCTTCTGCCTCCGCCTCCCAAATAGCAGGGATTACAGGTGTGTACCTCCAAGCCCAGCTAATTTTTGTATTTTTAGTAGAGACGGGGTTTCACCATGTTGGCCAGGCTGGTCTTGAACTCCTGACCTCATGCGATCCATCAGCCTTGTCCTCCCAAAGTGCCGGGAATACAGGTGTGAGCCATGTATTCCCATGCCTGGCCTCAAATGCAGTTTGTTTTCATCCCAGTGACCTCACTGAAATGTTTTAAGACTATAGCCCTGGCTATACAATTTAACCAATTTAAGTTGTTAAATTTAAATTGTTAAATCTGCCCTTACAATTTAACCAATTCTAGATTTTAACCAATCCTATACTACAATCTCACTTCATTATAGCCTCTCTGATGAAGGCAGGTACGATACAGTAATAATGTGAGCCAGCTTTCCAACCAAATCTCAGGAAAATCTCAGGAAGAAAATTTACAGAGCAAAATGTATTTTGAAATGCTGCTGTTTTCACTGACTCTGAGGTGTAGTCTACAATAAACAAGCTTCAGTTAGTAAGCAAACTTGTTTTGACTACGGAACTCACTGTGAATGGGGTTGTTTATTTTTTGAGATGGAGTCACACTCTGTCGTCCAGGCTAGAGTGCAGTGGTGCGGTCTTAGCTCACTGTAACCTCTGTTTCCTGGGTTCAAGTGATTATCCTGTCTAAGCCTCCTGAGTGGCTACACTAGGCCCGGCTAATTTTTATGTTTTTAGTAGAGATGGGGTTTTGCCATGTTGGCCAGGCTGGTCTCGAACTCCTGGATCTTAGGTGATCTGCCCACCTTGGCCTCCCAAAGTGCTGGGATTACAGGTGTGAGCCACTGCACCTGGCCTAGGATTCTATTTCAAATGGCAATTTTATGATTTTTTTCCCTCACATTTGTCAGCCAGATCACCCCTTTCTCAGAGCCAGTTAAACTTGGTCTGAACCCCAATATCATGGCCTTAAGAGCATTCACAGCAAACTACCTGCACCCTCTTGCCCCCATGCCTGTCAATTCTCTCCTCAACTGAGCGTTCTTATATCTCTTTGCTCCAACATCCACATCCATGTTCGGCCTCATAAATTGCAAAGAAACAATCAAATCCAATCTTTATCAACATCAAAAGCAATCAACTCCTATAAAGCATTTCTTAATTTTGTATTTTGGGGCTCAGAAGGAGGTTAAATCACAACCCAGCTGATCACCTCTCCGCTGTCTTCTCACCATCTGACTTTCTTCCTTTCCTCCTCCCTACTTTCCAAAGTTAAAAAGCACAAAACAGTTACACCTTTAGCTGTTCTAGTATGAAGTATCTTTATTTTGCATTCATTCTTTTTTTAATTGAGACAGAGTTTCACCCAGGTTGGAGTGCACAGGCACGATCTCAACTCACTGCAACCTCCTCCTCCTAGGTTTCTCCTACCTAGCCTCCTGAGTGGCAGGAATTACAGGCGTGTGCCACCATGCCTGGCTAATTTTTGTGTTTTTAGTAGAGATGGGTTTTCAACATGTTGGCCTGGATGGCCTCGAACTCCTGACCTCAAGTGACCTGCCTGACTCGGCCTCCCAAAGTGCTGGGATTTACAGGCATGAGCCCCCGTGCCCAGCCTGCATTCATTCTTGACTGATGGTTTTCCTGAGTACAGAATTCTAAATTGATGACTTTTTCTCTCATCGCTTTGAAGCTATCATTGCACTATCTTCTTGCTTCTGCTTTTGCTGTTAAAATACAAGCCATCCGTCAGCCAGTTCCTTTTGGGTTATCTGTCTTTTCTCTAACTGCGTCCTCTCCTCCTGCCGCCTATCAATATTCCAGTTTTACTGTCATGTATCTAGTACTAGGATTTCTTTTTCTTGATCTAGTTTAGTATTCCTTGGCTTCTCCTGTCTGAGGACTCGCCACTTGGTAAAAGTCCTCAGCCATTGCTTTGCATACTGGCCATCCTCCATCCTAGGAGCTTTCTGTGGGAGGCTAATTCAACATGTAAGACCTTTGTTTTCTATTCCTCCAGATCTCTTAACCTTTCTTCTCTATTTTTAATCTCAGTCTCTTTAGGTGTAGCTTTCGTTTTGCCATCCCTTTCACTGTATCTAATCTGCTTAATCAATATGTTATGCTGTAAATTTTAAATTACCACATATGTATCATTTATAGACCCCTTTGGTTCTGTTCCAGACCTGCTTGGCCAACTTCGCTTCTTTTCATCCCATATCATGTTTTCTCTCTGCTCTTATTTTAGTCTACACCTGGTAATTCTAATATCTGTAATCTCTGAGAGTTTATGTAATTTGTTGTATTTGCTGACTGTCACTTAGGGTAGCTTGTTTCCTCGTAAGTTCATTTATATTAGAATGAGGTCATGTCCTTGGGACTCTATCTGAGGGGAATCTTTGAGCCTTGGTTTGAGGAGAGTTCCTCCGGAGAAGACATATGTTTACCTGTGCTGGGTTCACTACCAATACACTTTAAACCTCAAGCTTTTTTTCCCCCTCTTTTCCTTCCTAAGCCAAACAGTATGAATTCTGGCTCCAGACCAGTGTGAGTGTGGTCCTGTGTTTAAGAATTCTTTTTAATAGCTCCCATGGGGAGGATGCTGTCACTGTCTGGGAGTCCTTACGTTATCCACATGTCTCTTATGACCTCTCCTCTGGCCTCAGCCTTTAGCTCTGTGCCCCATGTTCACTGCCTATCAAAACTCAGGGTCTATGCCACCAGGAACCAGCAGATACTTTCAATGTCCACAATGGATCTACAGCACTGACACAGGCCTCAGAAAAATTCCTTTACTCTCCCACCAGCAACTATTTACTAAAAACATGTATATGTGTTCACAAATGTGTGTGTAATGTATCATCTAGCATATGTTTAGCTAAACTATTATCAGTAGGCACTTAATCCTCCATGTTGCCATAAATAGAAGCAGGCTTTTTTTTTAAAAGAATTATTCAAACTAATGAAATGCTATCTAAAATCAATCACTTTACTAAGAGACACAATAGTTCAGCAACAGCAGTTTGTTTTTAATTATACAATGACTAATGTTCAAAAATGTTTCAAATTATTACTATACCACCATTTCCCCCAGGTATGCCAAAATTGGTTCTGCTATGAATTAGAATTTCCTCTTTTTCCCCTAAAAATCATCCTGAAATTGATTCCTAAAGCACTGTAAGGCAGAAAGATTGTTGAAAGACTTATAATTGTTGCAAGTTACTGATGTTCAGTACTTAATACACAGTGTTCAAGTACTTAATACACAGTGTTTCCACTTTTCACAAAAACTCTCACGTGCTCACATAGAGACAATGATTCTCAGACAGGTTCAGTAACTTGCTCAAAAAGTCGCATCTCTTTGGGGCTCAAATCTGAGTCTTCCCAAATCTTTCTGTGCCATGATTTCACTCTTGTCAGTGGCAGACAGACCCAGGAGGAACTTTAATCCTGGCATCTACAGGCAGAGGAGTTTCATCATAAAGTAGTTCACATGTGGCAAAATGTATGAAGTAAATATATGAAGAAGAAATTAGACTTAATCCATGAATAAATACATGTTGCCAATGTGAAAATAATCTTTGTCTTCTTTAGAGACAGGGTCTCGCTCTGTCACTCAGGCTACAGCGCAGTAAATAATTATTTTTTTTTTTTTTTTTTTTTTTTTTTGAGACGGAGTTTCGCTCTTGTTACCCAGGCTGGAGTGCAATGGCACTATCTCGGCTCACCGCAACCTCCACTTCCTGGATTCAAGCAATTCTCCTGCCTCAGCCTCCTGAGTAGCTGGGATTACAGGCACGTGCCACCATGCCCAGCTAATTTTTTGTATTTTTAGTAGAGACGGGGTTTCACCATGTTGACCAGGATGGTCTCGATCTCTCGACCTCGTGATCCACCCGCCTCAGCCTCCCAAAGTGCTGGGATTACAGGCTTGAGCCACCGCGCCCGGCAGTAAATAATTATTTTAAGTGAATACTAATTTGTCTTTTTTGTACACTCTAAAGGCAAAAGGAAAGGAAATCAAACTGTAACAAGAGGCATTTTCTTCAAATGTTATTTCCTGATTTTAAAGTTTATATAACAGCAGATTAACCTGAAGCATAGCATAAGTTCCCCTCTGTGATAATCTTTAAACGGACTGATCTTGTAAAAAAGTTAGTATGTCCTACACCAATGCTACAAATGGATATATGAGCAATGACCTCTTAATGAACATAATTTATTTCGGAAAGATTTTTACAGTTGATAACTGCTAAATGCTTTAGCAATGAGATACCGTATTATTGTCTACAAGAATCTCACATCTAAGGTACTTGAGGAATCAAGTACGTGATGAATGAGAAAACAGGCACTCTCATATTGCACACTTTCTGGAGGATGGTTTGGTAATATCTATCAACATGTCAAACACATATTATTTGACCCAGTAATTCCACTTTGAGGTATGTCTCCTACAGAAATGCAAACATGTACCGCAACACTGCCAGAAACTCAAGGACCCAAGGAAGATTCTAGCTTTTTTTTGAGATGGAGTCTTGGTCTGTCACCCAGGCTGGAGTGCAGTGGTGTGATCTCAGCTCACTGCAACCTCTGCCTCCTGGGTTCAAGCAATTCTCCTCCCTCAGCCTCCCAAATAGCTAGGATTACAGGCATGCACTACCCCCAGCTAATTTTTGCATTTTTAGTAGAGATGGCGTTTCACCATGTTGGCCAGGCTGGTCAAACTCCTGACCACAGGTGATACACCTGCCTCAGCCTCTCAGAGTGCTGGGATTCCAGGTGTGAGCCTCCATGTCCTGCCGATTCTAGCACTATTCTGAATACAGTTATCTCATGGTATCTGTGAGGGACTGGTTCCTGGACCTTCCAAGGATACCAAAATCCACAGATGCTCAAGTCCCTGATGTAAAATGACACAGTATTTGCATATAACCTTCACACATTATCCCATATACTTTAAAACATCTCTAGATTATCTAGAATACCTAATACAATGTAAATGCAATGTAAATAATTGTCCTACTGTATTGTTTAGGGAATAATGGCAAGAAAAAAGTCTGTATACATTCAGTACAGATCAATTTTTTTCACAAATATTTTCAATCCACAGTTAGTTGAATCCACAGATATGAAGGACTGACTATATAACATATTAACTAAAATGAATAGCTCTATGTGAACTGATACAAGCTGTGTCTCCAAGACTTTTTTTTTTTTTTTTTTTCTGAGACGGAGTCTCGCTCTATCACCCAGGCTGGAGTGCAGTGGCGCAATCTTGGCTCACTGCAACCTCCACCTCCAGGGTTCACCTGATTCTTCTGCCTCAGCCTCCTAAGTAGCTGGGACTACAGGTACCTACCACCACACCCAGCTAATTTTTTTTTTTTTTAAGTAGAAATGGGGTTTCACCATCTTAGCCAGGATGGTTCAAGACATATTTTTAGAAGTTATTTATTTAAGCCACACAAACTATACAATTTCACATTCAATATAAAAATACATAGAAAAATGACTGAAAGGAAATACAAACTATTAACAGCAGCTCTGGGGAAGGGTATCAAAATGGGGGTTAAACTAAACTTTCACATAACACAGTGATAATACTGGAATCACAACTTGTTATAATAGGGATAACATATATGTGAAAGTATTTTAAGGCAATGGTTGTCAAAATATGACATGCTGCCTGGTGCAGTGGCTCACATCTGTAATATCAGTACTTTGGGAGGCCGAGGTAGGCAGGTGAAGAGTTCAAGAGATCGAGACCATCCTGGCCAACACTAAAGGTGGTGTGCCCCTTTAGTCCCAGCTACTCAGGAGGCTGAGGCAGGAGAATCGCTTGAACTCAGGAGGCGGACGTTGCAGTGAGCCAAGATTGTGCCATTGCACTGCAGCCTGGGCAACAGAGCAAGACTCCATCTCAAAAAAAAAAAAAAATGACATGCCTACTACAGATTTCTTACAAACCTCTTCCCCACCAGATACACACATACAGTCTACATCCCTCTTCCTAATAGTTTCTCCAAGAGTTTCTTGGCTAAAAGTACCACTACTCTGGGTATAAACGCAGCTCCCTACTTAAAAACTCATGCCCAGACCCAGCAGTGACTCAGGCCCTGTTCTCACATCTTGCAGTTAAAATGTTTTAACATATATATGTATTTTTAAATATCACGTTTCCCATAAAAATATACAATATACATATAATTTAAAAGGAAGTCAAACTACAACATGGGGCATGTTCTTCAAATGTTTGATACCTTGAAATTCAGTATATTAACTCTGCCATTTTTGTAAATAACAGAGCTAATAAATATATTTAAATCCTGAATGTTTAGAAAGAGGTGGCTTTTTAAAGAAATCATATTTCTAGAAAGGTCTAGAACCACAAGAACCAAAGGGTACCTCACCCAAAGGGTACAAAGATGAAGGTAATAAATAGAAAAGGAATATAAAATGGTCCCCGCCAAAATTAAGTAAAATGTAATACAATAAAAAATTTTATAAACACATCTTCTTTCCTTGAACCACCTAGAAAATGATTTCATTTGCAGCAAAAATTATTTCATTTGCAGCAAAAATCCTGTCATATACTCCCTGAATTATTTTTACAATTATTTTAATATATTTCCATTTAAAACTACTCTATTATATAGGGTCAATTTTAACCAAGCCACATTACACAGAGACACATACCTATCTGAAATAAGACAGAATAACAATTCTATCTTAGTAATTAATTCCTCAAATATCACTCCACAGCCACTAATATCTGTGAATAACATGCCAAATGACTAATATCTACAGATATTAGGTCATGATGCTTAAAGGAGAGAAATCAGCAGGAACATAGACAATGAAAAAAGAGGGAGAAAATAGGCAGGGCATGGTGGTTCACATCTGTAATCACAGGACTTTGGAGGCCGAGGTGGGTGGATCACAAGGTCAGGAGATCAAGACCATCCTGGCCAACATGGTGAAACCCACTCTCTACTAAAAATACAAAAATTAGCCAAGGTGCCTGTAATCCCAGCTCTTCTGGAGACTGAGGCAGGAAAATTGCTTGAACATGGAAGGTGGAGGTTGCAGTGAGCTGAGATCACGCCACTCCACTCCAGTCTGGTAACAGAGTGAGATTCCATCTCAAAAAATAAAAATAAAAAAGAGGCGGAAAATGTAGGACACAGTAGGTATGTGTGTAGGATATTTCAAACTCATTTTATGTGTCTCTTTTGTTTACTGAAAAATGTTGCAAAAGGCAAATCCAGAAAATAGGAGTTTGCTGAGAATCTTTAAGATAAAGGAAAGCAGAACTGGGTATATCTTGAAAATAACATGACTGGGGAAGAAATGCTTCCAAACTCTCAGCAGGAAAACTTGGTGACTACTGTAACAGATGAGGACAAAGGCTGCTGACAAAAAGGGTAAAACACATGCAAGTACTAACCAGGGGAAGGAAATATACGTTTATAATGTAAGTTAATAGCCAGTTTTCTTGGTTATTAAGGAAAATTCCTGACCTAATACAAAAATACTCCAAACCACCAAAGCCACTTTACCTAACAGTAAAATGATAATAATATAAGTTAATATTAATAATATTAATAATTTAGAATACTATAAGTTAATAACCAGTTTCCTTGGTTATTAAGGAAAATTCATGACCTGTTACAAAAATACTCCAAACCACCAAAGCCACTTGACCTAACAGTAAAACAACAGTTAAAAAGGAAACAAGTGACAAGCAGTAGATGAAATAGAGGACACACTGTGTGCTGTTCCTTTGCAGGCAACTGTAGTACCTCGTCCACCACCCATCCCCTTTGTAAAATCGCTGAATGAGAAGTCTCCGTGCTAAAAGGTAAACTCTTTCAGAATAATACAGAAGGAAGAGACAGTTTTAATTCGCTTTCTAAAGTGTGCATTGTTATTGTTTTAAGGGTAGGATTGCTAACTAGAAACAAGGTCCTGAGACTTCTATTTTAAGCCCTCACCCCAGAAGACAACACCAAGACCTCCTGGCGGGAGGCTCCACTTAATGACTCTCCTGCAGATAATGAAATCACCACTCTCGGTGACTAGGGTCAAGAAAGGTAAGCCTTAGCTGGGTGGAGTAGTTCACACCTATAATCCAAGAGCTTAGGGAGACCAAGGTGGGAGGATCACTTGAGCCCAGGAGTTTGAGATCAGCCTGGGCAACATAGTGAGACCCAGTCTCCACCAAAAAAAAAAAAAGTGTTTTAATTCGCCAGGTGCGATACTAAAAAAAGAAAGAAAGATAAGGCTCAGAACATCAATAAAAGTGTCTTTAGTATTATGCCAATACAGAAATTTAGATTTTAGCACACACCACCAATGGCCAGAGGAGGCAAAAGGCCACACAGATATAAAATTATTAGAGCCCAACAGGAGAGGCTGCCAGACAGGTCACTCCTGTTCCTTTCAGATTAAGACCAGATGATGTCACTACAGCTCTTGTTACCAGGAGGACTAACAGTGCCACAATAATTCACTTACAGAAATCTTTTCTACCCAATAGACAAAAGCAGAAAAGTCACATTTCGTTCAGTATCCCAAACCCTTCAGCTGTTAGAGAAAAGAAACCAATAGCAATTCTTTCTCCAGTTCTTCCTGAAAAAAAAACAAAAAACAAAAAAACAAGAAACCGATAGCAATTCTTATCATATAACAATTAGGTGCCCATTTTAGTATATTTAGATTTAGGAGTGTAAAGCTGAATATCTTTTACAAGTATAGGGAAAAAAAACATGAGCATGTTACTCTCCTGCTTCCAGTCCTTCACTAGAACATACTGTTGAGCAAAGAGTAAACATACCCTTTCTAAGCCCCAACACCTCCTGAACCATCATTTGCTAACAAAGTACATGATATAGTTTGGAAGTACATCCCCTCTAAATCTCATGTTGAAATATAATCCCAGTGTTGGAGGTGGGGCCTAGCGGGAGGTATTAGATCACTGGAATGGATCTCTCATGAGTGGTTTAGTGCCATCCCCCTGGTGATGAGTGAGTTCTCATTCAGTTAGTTCACATGAAATCTGGTTGTTTAAAAGAGTCTGGGACCTTCTCCTTCCCTGTGACTCTCAAGCCATGTGATATGCCTGCTTCCCCCTTCACCTTCAACCATGACTGTAAGCTTCCTGAGGCCCTCACTAGAAGCCAAACAGATGTTGGTGCCATGCTTAACACAGCCTACAAAACCATAAGCCAAAATAAACCTCATTTATTAATTACCCAGTCTCAGATATTCCTTTATAGCAATGCTAAACAGCCTAACACACTACTTTCAGTTCCCAACATATCTGTTTCATCTTTATTCAACACCTCTGCCTGGAATGAGCGCCACACCTCTCTTTGGTGTGAATTACTTAAGAGTCAATTCAGCCCATTTCCTCCAAGAAACCTTTCCTAAAAATCTAGACTGAATTTATAGATCACCCTTTCTCTGAGGAGCACTCAATTAATATATCAATCATAGCCCAACCTGTTACGTTAAAATCTGTTACTGAGCCTTCTTTCCCAATTACATCAAAAGCTGAGCAGGCTGGGTGCAATAAGGTTTTTTAAATAGGATTGATGGCATATTTTTAGTTGCATAAGATACGTTAATTATTTTTAAAAATCAGAAGGTACACCAAAACAAAAGAAAAATTACTGGCAAACTCCCATCCTCCCTGATTGAGGCCACGTCTTAATTCATGTTGTACCCCTAACACCCCACAGCATTATCAAACATAGAGTAGGTATTCAATGTGGTTGTTTTTTTTTTTTTTCATTTTTGCTAAAGTAGAATCTGAACTATTCAGTAATAAATAAAGTTTTATTTAATTATCCAAGAAAATCCTTACACTTTTCAAATTTAAATGTCATAAACAAATTTACCTTTCTCCCCCACCCACATGCATCAAGAATAACAGTTTAAATAGCTTCACAAGAAGTATACTTCAACAATTTATGTTTTGACAGTTATAAAAATACATTAAGTAAAACTAAGGAATATACTATCATGTAATTAAATGCTGTATGCCAGTAAATTACATCAAGCCACCTAAGTTACCTAATTTAGATACCTTACTGTCTGATGTCTTTTGCTCTTTCAGTGGTTAGAAATTTGGACTTCCTCATCAAAACTAAGGAGCATTAGGAAGTCCAGTTTAACTTCCTTCTCTTGTCATTCTCTCATCACAAATCTTGGGCAAAGTAGATTAGATTGAACAAGCAGAACTTAATGCATCTTCCCCAACACATCTGGCAAGTATTTGAATAATGTGTGTAAAATGCCTGAAATTCCTTTTTCTATTATGATCAAAGGCAGACAGATTAACTGAGTAATATTCATAATGATTAAGTAACAGATGATTCCTGCTATAAATTTTTAAAAATCCAACTCTTAGGCAGGGCACTGTGGCTCCCGCCTGTAATGCTAGCAGTTTGGGAGGCCGAGTTCGGTGGATCATCTGAGTTCAGGAGTTCCAGACTAACCTGTACGACATGGTGAAACCCCATCTCTACTAAAAATACAAAAATTAGCCAGGTGCAGTGGCACACGCCTGTAATCCCAGCTTCTCAGGAGGCTGAGGCAGGAGAATGGATTGAACCTGAGAGGTGGAGGATGCAATGAGCCGAGATCCTGCCACTGCACTCCACCCCAGCCAACAGTGCAAGATGTGTCTCAAAAAAAAAAAAAATTCAAATCTTAAAAACATGCTCGAAACAAAAGTAAGTAGCACAATAACGAACCACAAACGATAGGAAGAAAGGTCTCAGGGGCTGTCTGAATTCTATTTCCCCCTGCCTATGTGAAGATTTTCTCAATTTTTAAAGGAGTATTTTTGTTCTTCCATAAACCAAAAGTTTTCCAAATTGCCCATCCTTACATGCAAAAGTTTCTAAACATGGCTGGGCGCGGTGGCTCATGCCTATTGTAATCCCAGCATTTTGGGAGGCCGAGGCAGGTGGATCACGAGGTCAAGAGATCAAGACCATCCTGGTCAACATGGTGAAACCCCGTCTCTACTAAAAATACAAAAAATTAGCTGGGCATGGTGGCGCGTGCCTGTAATTCCAGCCACTCAGGAGGCTGAGGCAGGAGAATTGCCTGAACCCGGGAGGCGGAGGTTGCGGTGAGCCGAGATGGCACCATTGCACTCCAGCCTGGGTAACAAGAGCAAAACTCCGTCTCAAAAAAAATTTAAAAAATAAATAAATAAATTAATTAAAAAAAAAAAAGGTTTCTAAGCATTACCCCAGAAGCAAAACATTGCTTCTGAGTTGCAACAGATTAAGAAAAAATAATGATTAACATAATACAAACATAAAAGCCAATTCTATAAACATCTCCCTCCTATATCTCCCAAGTTTATTATATAAATGGACAGTACTATTATTAGATAATATTATCTAATGTCTCTGCAAACCTCATTCTCCCAAAAGAGTGGCATTAGAAATTCTGTTATCAACAAAGGCTTTTTCTGTCTGTCTGCTTAATAGAGAATGACATCATAGGAAATCAAGATCCAGACAGGTCAGTAGGTTACTGGTCAGTAAATTAGCTGGTCTAGGTGAAGCTGGTGCCATTTTGGTACAGCAAATTTCTGTACTACTCAGGAGCTATTACTGGTTTTCTTACTCACATATTCCCTGGAAACTAAGTAGCAATGCTTTTTGTTTTTTCTTTTTTGTTTTGTTTTATTTTATTTTTATTTATTTACTTTTTTCCTACAAGTCTAAATTGTCAGGTACTGACATTCAGAACAGGGGAGCTGAAAAGAGGTATTGGCCTTTAAGTCACCTTCCTGTTAAATACAATAATACAAGAAAAACATAAACCCTTGTATCCTGAAGTAGATGTCATCCAAGGTCATGTTTTCATAATCCAGGTAATCTAAAGTAGTAGTTCTCAAGCTGTGGTGCCAAGATCAACAGCAGCATCTGAAACTTGTCAGAAGAAATACAGATTCTGAGGCCCCATGCTAAATCTTCTCAATAAAGCACTTGGAGTTGTGGCCCAGCAATCTGTTTTAAAAAGCCCTCCAGATGACTCTAATGAACTATTAAAGTTTAAGTCCCATGGCTCTAAAGAGAAACTTGGCCTGGGAAGGGAGCTACAACTACCTGAGCTCATTAGCCTTTTTTTAATCCCAAAAAATCCTAGTGGAATGGTATTCTTATTGGCATTAGCAATGGCAGTCCGAAATAACTGGATGTTCTACAATTGCAACTATAGCCCCTTTTTAATTTATAGTAAATTCTCACATATTAATTTTAAATTATGAATAGAAACTCTCTAGATATTAAAATTAGTAACTATTCTATTAAAGTCCACTTATGTTCTTAGTTCTATGTTTTGGACCTAATTGTCAAAATTGAAGTCCAGGAAAAGGCTTGTAATACCAGTAATAGCAGACAGAACACAAAAGTGTGTTACATGCAGGAAAGAGAGGACAGCAGGGAGAAAAAGAGAGTCAATGGGAAAAAATCAAAACCAAAAACCAAAATTGTAGGAGGATATTCTCATCCTTACATGTAACTCTGACTCATTTATACAGTCAACAAAAATGACTCATTTCAGTTGCTTATATTCCTTTCTCCCCAATGTCAAGCATTATAATTTTATAATTAAAAGCTTATATGGTGGCAGGCTGTAGAGATAAGTAAGTTAAAAGAGCAGATTACACTATAATCTAAAATACTATGGGTGATATTTAGACTGGATATTTTTGCATTTTTAGCTTTCTGACTTTTAAAATTCAAGAGAAAAATATACTCCACAGTGGAACAGCAATGCATAGCCACAGTTATGTACCAATATTATACAGCTCTGAAACTGGCAACAACTGACTCATTCTGGAAAGACTGATGGAAATCACATTTTTCTAGGAAAATACAAAGTCTTTCTAAAACTTAATTTCTACATTTGATTTTCCTTGCTCCTTGCTTCAGAACCCCAAAACTTACTAAGGGAGCTTATCATTTAAAGCTATAAATAAGCCAGGCACAGTGGCTGACGCCTGTAATCCCAAAACTTTGGGAGGCCAAGGCAGGCACATCATGAGGTCAGAAGTTCAAGACCAGCCTGGCCAACATGGTGAAACTCCTTCTCTACTAAAAACACAAAAATTAGCTGGGCATGGTGGTGCATGCCTGTAATCCTAGCTACTCAGCAGAAGAGTTGCTTGAACCCAGGAGGCAGAAGTTGCCGTGAGCGGAGATTACACCACTGTACCCCATGCTGGGCAACAGAGCGAGACTCCATCTCAGGGTGGGGGGAAGCTATAAATAATAATTACTTTTAGTGTATATAGCTCTGCAATTTCAATTATCCAAATATTCATTCTGCTTTTAAAGAGGGTGCTTTTCCAACCCTCACACAAGACTGTAAGCGGACACTTGCATGTGGATGGCTGTAGAAACTTCAAAGGCTAAGCTTAGGTCAAAAGTGCAATCAGAGTAACAGTACATGGCAGCCAATTTATATATACCAGGAAGAGACAGTGAGAGAGTATGACATATATACACCACAAAACAATTCTTTTTATACCATTTTAAATCAGTAATATATTTCACATTTTGTCAAAATGCCTTGTGCAAGAAACAAAAATATTATCAATAAGAAATATAAGAAAATTTTGAGCTAAACAAGATTTGTAGAACTGAACCAGAGAAATAATATATATATGAAGAATTTGTGTCTTTTAAGAATCATTTACAATGACATTTTCTGGACTTTAGGTATACTCTTATCACCACAATGACTTCCTTAAATTTGATGGCTGAGAGAAAAGACTAGAGTTTTCCTGCCTATTTTATTAATGCGTTGGTTGATCCAAGAGAGATATTAGAGACAGGCACAGCATTTGGTGGAAAAGTACAAAACAGAGAACCAACGCCCTGAGACTGAAGTCCCGCTTCCATTTTATTAAGTTTCTAGAATCAAAAACGCAGTGCTAATCCTTACCGTGCTTCAAGTTCTTTATTCATAAAAGTGGGACATTATTGTCCATGCCTATGTTACAATGCTAAAAGGATGAAAATGAGTAACAAATGGTTACTCAGAATGCAAAAGTTTGGGTATTTATGCCAGAAAATAAGGAGATGATTAACTCCCAGGTTAATCTATGATCACTGAAAATAAACACCTTTCTTCATTTGGTTCTCAATAAATAATAAATACATGTATGCTTCTTTTCCCTGTAGCTTGGTTATGTATTAAACTTAAAAAAAAAATGAAGGGTTTAAAAATGTATCTGACTGGGAGGCCGAGGTGGGCAGATCACAAGGTCAGGAGTTCACGACCAGCCTGACCAATATGGTGAAACCCCGTCTCTACTAAAAATACAAAAATTAGCCAGGCATGGTGGATTAAAAATAATAAGCAAGATATAACTATATATTGTCTCTAAAAGATATGCTTAAAATTCAAAGATTCAAACAAGCTGAAAATTTTACTTATAGAAAAATATATAATCCAAACAATAAGCATAAGAGAACTAGGGCGACTATATATTAATATCAGGCCAAATAGAATTTAAAACAAAGAATATTTCTAAACACAAAGAAATACATAGATACAGAAAAAGGAGCAATACAGCAGGAAAAAAAACACAACATTTATAAATGTTACATATTCAATACCATAGCCACAAAATAAATAAAACAAAGTTTACAGAAATGAAAGGACAAAAAGACAATTCAACAATTAGAGATTTCAAGTTGCCCCCAAAATAACTGATTAAACATGTTGGTTAAAAAAAATCAGTAAGATATAAAAGATTTGTGTAACACTATCAATCAACTTGACCAAATTGATTTCTACAGAACACTTCATCCAAAAAAAACAGCAGAATATACATACTCTTCAAGTGCACATGGAATGTTCTCCAGAACAGACTATTATGTGAAAAATGTGGGGACAAGGTGGGGTGGGATTCAACAAATTTGAAAGAATTCTAATCATATAAAGCATGTTCTCTAACCATAATGAAATTAAATTAGAAATCAGTGACAGAAAGATAAATGAAAAATCCCCTAGTGAGCTATAGATCAAAGAGGAAGACGCAAGGGAAATTAGAAAGTTATTGTTAATCCTTGAACAAAACAGGTTTGAACTGTGCAGACCCACTTATGTGCAGATTCTCTTCAATAACAGCTACAATGAGCATGCCTGCCTTTCCTGCCTCCCCTCTATCTCTGTCACCCCTGAGACAAGACTAACCTCTCCTCTTCCTCCTCCTCCTCAGCCTACTCAGTGAAGAAAATGAGGATAAAGACCTTTAGGATGCTCCATTTCCACTTAATGAATGGTAGCTACATATTTTCTCTTCATTATGGTTTTCTTATTTTTTTCTCTACTGTACTTCATTTTAAGAACAGAGTATATAATAAATATGACATACAAAATATGCATTAATAGACTGTTTATGTTACTGAGGCTTCCAATGGACAGTAGGCTATTTGTAGTTAAGTTATGGGGGAGTCAAAAGTTATATGTGAAGTTTTGACTGCACAGGCGGTCAGCGCCCAGTCCCTGCATTGTTTAAGGATCAAATATATTTTCAGTTAAAGGACCCAATAGATCAAAATTTGTGACACAACTAATGATCTAAGCATCTACTTTATGAAACTAGAAAAAGAAAAGCAAATAAAACTAAAAGCAGAAAGTAAATAAAAATAAAAGCATAAATGAAATTGAACACAAAAAATAGATAAATATCAATGAAATCAAAAGAAATCCTTGAAACTAATCAAAAGGTTAATAAAAATTGATAAGCTTCTATCCAGATCAGTCAAGAAAAAAAGAGATAAGACACAAATTATCAATAGTAAGATTTTAAGAGGGGCTATCTCTGCACTTCCTACAAACAATAAAAAGATAGTATGATGAACAACTTGATGAACACGATGAACAACTTGATGCCAATAAATCTGACAACTTACATGGACAATTCCCTTAAAAGACAAACACCAAAGCTCATACAAGAAAACACAGATAACCTGAAGAGTTCTACATCAATTTAAAAACTTTAAATCATATTTAAAACATTCCCAAAAAGATTAGTCAAGCCTGAGGGCATGCACCTGTAGTCCCAGCTATATAGGAACCTCAGGCAGAAGGATCACTTCAGCCCAGGAGTTCAAGGCTACCATAAGCTATGACTGGGCCATGGCACTCCAGCCTGGGCAACAGAACAAGACTCCATCTCTAATTAACTAATTAAATAAATAAATGAATAAATAAACATTTTTTTAAAAATTTAAAAATAGGCCAGGAGCAGTGGTTCATGCCTATAGTCCCAGCACTTTGGGAGCCCAAGGTAGGCAGATCACTTGAGACCTGGAGTTTGAGACCAGCCTGGGCAACATGGTGAAACCCTTTCTCTACAAAAAATACAACAACGACAACAACAAAAATTAGTCAAGCACTGTGGCACACAACCTGTAGTCTCAGCTACTCGGGAGGCTAATGTGGGAAGATCACTTGAGTCTGGGAGGTCAAGGTTTCAATGAGCTGAGATCATGTCACTGCACTCCAGCCTATGTGACAGAGTGAGACCCTGTCTCAGTTTAAAAAAATAAAATTAAACTTAAAAATAAAACCTTCCCACAAAGAAAATTCTAGGCCCAAATGGCTTCACTGATGAATTCTACAAACATTTAATACCAAACTTTTGACACCAATGCTAGACAAAAACTTTACAAGGAAACTACAGACCAATAACTCACAAACATAGACATAAAAATCCTTAACAAAAGATTAGCAAACCAAATCCAATTAATATAAAAAGTCTAATACTCCATGACCAAGTAAATATAACCCAGGGATAAAAAGTTGCTTTAATATTCAAAAAACTAACATAAAATACTATATTATAGAATAAAGAAAAAAAAAAACAATATAGCCATCTTACCACAGAAAAAGCATGTCACAAAATCCAATACCCATTCATGATAAAAATCTAACAAAAAGCATCTACAAAAAACACACAGGTAATATATTTATGAAAGGCCAAGTGCTTCTTTCCTAAAGTCAGAAAGAAGACAATCTGCTCTCACCACTTCATTCAACCTTGTATTGGAGGTCTTAATCAGTGAAATAAGGGAAGAAAAAGAAATCAAAGGCAATATAGAAGGGAAAAGTAGTACAGCTCTCTTTATTCACACACAACATGAATGGGAAAACAGAAAAACTTCAGGAATCAATAAAATTACTCCAACTAATACATTAGTTAAATTAGCAATATTGCAGGATACATGATTAATAATACCAATTGGAAATTGATTTTTAAAAAAACTCTTCACAATGGCAATAAGTTAGTGATATACTTTACAAAATGTATGCAAGACTCAGACTCTGAAAACTAAAAAATACTGGCATGAAAAACTAAAGAAAACCTAAGTAAATGGAGAGATATATTCATGGATTGGAAGGCTCAGTATTAAGATGGCAATCCTTCAAAAATGATCTATATATTTGAAGCAATCTCAATAAAAATTCTGCCCTTTCAGAGAAAACATAAAGAACTTACAATAAATAAAGCAAGCTTTAACAAGAAAGACAAAGTTAAGAGCTTCCCATTATACCTCATTTGAAAACCTATTACAAAGTTGCAGTAAGGTGTTCACATAAGGAGAGGCATATAGAGCAATGAAATAGATTAAGTGTCCAGAAATAGACCCACATTTATATGGTCAATTCATTTTCAACAAAAGTGCCAACATAATTCAATGTTAAAATTGTTTTTTTGTCAATAAATAATATTGGAACAACCAGATAGTGGAGAAAAAGTAGACATTGACCCTCTTACTTACATTATACACAAAAAATAATTCAAATGGATCACAATACTAAACAAAGAACATAAATCATAAAACTTATTTTTAAAAAATAAGAAAAAAAATTTGGAACCTTCAGGCAAGCAAAGATTTCTTAGGACACAGAAAGCACAAACCATAAAAAAATAAAAATAAATTAGATTCCATCAAATTTAAAACTTCTAAGCTTCAAAAACCACCATTAAGAAAATAAAGCAGCCATAAAAAAGAATGAGTTCATGTATTTTGTAGGGACATGGATGAAGCTGGAAGCCATCATTCTCAGCAAACTAACACAGGAACAGAAAACCAAACACTGCATGTTCTATTTACAAGTGGGAGGTGAACATGATAACAACACATGGACAGAGGGAAGGGAACATCATACACATAGGGGTCTGTCAGGGGGTCGCGGGAAAGGGGAGGGAGAGCATTTGAACAAATACCTAATGCATTCAGGGCTTAAAACCTAGATGATGGGTTGACAGGTGCAGCAAACCACCACGGCACACATACACCTATGTAACAAACCTGCACATTCTGCACATGTATCCTAGAACTTACAGTAAAATAAAAAGAAAAAAAGCAAACAAAATAAAAAGTTAGGCCAGGCAAAGTGGCTCACGCCTATAATCACACTTTGGGAGTCCGAGGCAGGCAGTTCACATGAGGTCAGGAGTTCAAGATCAGCTTGGCCAACCTGGTGAAACCCGTCTCTACTAAAAATACAAAAATTAGCTGGGAATGGTGGCACACACCTGTAATCCCAGCTACTCCAGAGGCTGAGGCACGATGTTGCAGTGAGCTAAGATTGTGCCACTGCACTCCAGCCTGGGCAACAAAGTGAGACTTGGTCTCAAAAAAAAAGGAAAAAAGTTGATTGGGTATGGTGTCTCATGCTTATAATCCCAGCATTTTGACTGTGAAAGGCCGAGGCAAGAGGATCACTTGAGCACAAGAGTTCAAAAACAGCCTGGGCAACAAAGTGAGACCCTGTCTCTAAAATAAATTAAAATTAAATAAATAAGAAAATGAATAGTAAGCCACAGATTGAGAGAAAATATTTTCAAAACATATATCTAACAAAGGACTTTTATTCAGAATATATAAAGAACTCTTACAACTCACACAAGCAAGCCATTTTTTTTAAATGGGTAAAAGAGTTAACATTTCAAAAATGACAATATCTGAATGGACAAGAAATATATGAAAAGATGTTCAGCAACACTGGTCATTAAGGAAATAAAAATTAAAACCTCACTGAGATATCATAACAAAAACCTCTAGAATGGCTGAAATAACAAAGACTGGCTATTAATAAATAATGGCAAGGAGATAGTTAACTGGGACTCTCATACATTGCTGGAGAGAATGCAAAATGGTACAACCACTGTGTAAAAAACCAGCAGCTTCTTAGAATGGTAACTACACACATGCTATATAGTACAGCACTTTTACTTCTAGATTATTTGTTCAAGAGAAATGTACTGGTACACAAATGTTCAGAATAGCTTTTTTTTTTTTTTTTTTTTTTTTTGAGACAGAGTCTGTCACCCAGGCTGGCATGATTTGGGCTAACTGCAACTTCCACTTCTCAGGTTCAAGCAATTCTTGTGCCTCAGCTTTCAGCCTCCCACGTAACTGGAATTACAGGAGTGCACCACCACACCTGGCTAATTTCTGTATTTTTAGTAGAGATGGGGTTTCACCATGTTGGCCAGGTTGGTCTTGAAATCCTGACCTCAAGTGATCCACCCTGCCTTGGCCTCCCAAAGTGCCGGCATTACAGGTGTGATCCACCGCACCTGGCCAGAACAGCTTTATTTTTAATAGCCAAAACTTGGAGACAACTCAAATATCCATCAATATTTGCATGAATGAATAAGTAAACTGTGTTATATCCATACAGTCTAATATCCCTCAGGGGGAGAAAAAGGAACATGGATGAACTGCAAAACCAGTATGTTAAGTGTAAGAAGGCAGACACAACAGAGTACTCATTGTAAGATTCCTTTTATATAATATTCTAGAAAATATAAAACTCTAAGGACAAACTTGATCCTGGGGTTGGATCAACATGGGAGTGTGAATTGACTGTAAACACACAGGGACAAGCTTTTCAAATATCTGAAAACTTAATTGTCATGGTAAATAACTTTACACATATAATTTATTCACTTGTACACTTAAAATGGGCAAATTTTATGTGATCTGAATTACACCTTAATAAAGCTATTTAAAAGAGTAGTTCAACTAGTATCTATTTTATTTTTTCCTTTGTAATTTAAATCCTACAAGTGTTTTTTTGGTTTTGTTTTGTTTTTTGATGGAATTGCACCCTGTCGCCCAGGCTCTGCTCACTGCAACCTCCGGCTCCTGGGTTCAAGTGATTCTCCCGCCTCAGCCTTCCGAGTAGTTGGGATTACAGGTGTGTGGCCATCATGCCCGGCTACTTTTTGTATTTTTAGTAGAGACTCGGTTTCACCATGTTGGGCAGGCTGCTCTTGAACTTCTGACCTCAAGTGATCAGCCCGCCTCCGCCTCCCAAAGTGCTGGGATTACAGGCATGAGCCACCACACCAGCCGTAATCCCATAGCTGGTTTTATCATTGCATTCATAAATATGTATGATTGGTTTTTTGTTTGTTTGCTTTTTTGAGACAGAGTCTCACTCTGTCACGCAGGCTGGAGTGCAGTGGCACGATCTTGGCTCACTGCAGCCTCTGCCTCCTGGTTCAAGCAATTCTCCTGCCTCAGCCTCCCGAGTAGCTGAGATTACAGGTGCATGCCACCATGCCCAACTAATTTTTGTATTTTCAGTAGAGATGGGGTTTCACCATGTTGGCCAGATGGTCTTGATCTCCTGATCTCCCAAAGTGCTGGGATTACCGACATGAGCCACCATGCCTGGCTGTATGGTATTTTTTAAAGGCTAGATGGTTAAGTTATAGATGGAAGAAGAAATCATGATAATTTTATTCTATTAGATTGGGTGTCTAATCTTTTGTCTTCCCTGGGCCATACTGGAAGAAGAATAATTATCTTCAGCCACACATAAAATATATTAACAATAGCTGATAATAAACAAACAAAAAAATCACAATGTTTTAAGAAAGTTTATAAATTTGTTTTGGGCTGCATTCAAAGCCATCCTGGGCCACATGTGGGCTGCAGGTTGGATAAGCTTGTATCAGATTTTGTTTCACATGGTATGTTTTTACTCAGCTATTTGTTCTTCTTTGTAATTTGTTCTGAATTTCAGTCTCACTTTCAAAAAGCTTTCTCTTCTCCACCTAAGCCATTTGTTCATCCCCTCTGTTCCTACTCCTCCACTGAACACTCCGGAATTCCGGCTCTACTGTTAAAGTCCTCTATCTTTTCCTGTGTCTCCAAACTCATCCCTGAAGGCTCACTGCACCTCCTAGTCATCCAGTTAAAGAGCCTTTCCCTAGGACACTGCTGGGCCCTGCAGGGAATTAGATCTCCACAGCCCACACACCTTAAGGTTCCAGTATTGACCTTGGTGTCTTCATCATTCCTCAAAGCCATTTCTGGACCATTCTTTCTCTAGCCCTCTTATAAAAATGCCTGTTCACCTGAGCTCAAATCAACAATATCACCTTCTACCATCTATTTCTCAACTGTCTATTTCTTCAGTCACTTTCCCCTCCTTCATTAAGACTTTACACCCACATCAGTCCTCCTCACCACCTCAAAGCTTGCCATTTAACAGCTTGATCTTCCTGTTCTTTGACCTCATTATCAACAAGCAAGTTCTCTTCCATTCTCATCATTTGTTTAATGTAGATCTTCCCTGCTAGACTAAGGTCCATGAAGATGGGACCAGAGATGTCTTCTTCACTGCTAAATCCCTAGCAAATAGCATAGTATATACTCTAGTTAAATAAGATTTTTTTATCCCCACTAAGTACAAAAAATTGAAGCTACTAGCAGGCCTATGTTGCTTCCAAGAAAACCAACAAAAACAATGAAGTATTTGGAAATCATATCTTAAAAAAATCAAACAAACTATTTGTAATCAAAGAAAGTATCTGTACATTGAACAACTAAAGGAAATTAAACTTAATATGTAAAAAGATAAGGCTGACAATTCTGAAACTTGAGATGAGGAATTGCCTCTGCTACTAATTAGTGGCTTTACTTAGTCTTCTTGGGCCTCTATTTTTTCCTCATCTATACATTTAAAAAGTTGTGTCTTCTGAGCTCCAAACATTCTATTTCATTCATGTCTAATAGTGCCCCAGCATGCAGAAAGGAGCCCAGTAAGGGTGTTATAAGATGGCAACCTGATGACCTAGATCTGTAACAATCTGAATCAAGTTACCTTATTTAAAAAGATCTAAAAATAATAATAATAACCTAAGAATACTAAGATCTAGCAGAGCTTCATAAATAATGGTGGGACTAGATCAGGGTTCAGCAAACTATGACCCTTGGGGCAGCCACTGCTTTTGTAAAGTTTATTGGAGCATAGCCACATTATTTGTTTAAGTATTGTCTATGGCTCCTTTCTTGCCATTAACAGCAGAGTTCCACAGTTATGAAGAGAAGAACATGTGGCCCACAGGGCCTAAAATATTTACTATTGGATGGACGTGGTGGCTCATGCCTGTAATCCCAGCACTTTGGAGAGGCCAAGGTGGGAGGATCACTTGAGCCCAGGAGTCTGACATCAGCCTGGGCAACATAGTGAGACCCAGTCTCTATAAAATAATATTAATAATATAAAAATGTTAAAATATATATTTACTATCTGACATCTTAAAGTTTGCTGACTCTGGGCTAAATGATCTGTAAGGTTCATTTAACATTTTTTTACACTGGTGATGAAAAGAAGAGCTGCAGTAAAATGCTCTTAAATGGAAAACAGCAATAAAAAATGAAAAAGGCATGAGGAGAAAGAACAATTCGAACAAGATCAAAATTCACTTCCCAGTGATAACAGTAACTTCTCTTTTCAAGCTAGTGCATGGCTTATCTTCCAGTCACTGAAACCTTCTATTTCAAGAATATACAAGATAAAACAAGTATTAGAGACTTCATACTCACCTGCCTTCCTTAACTTTTTCTGCATTCCCTCGACATACGTAGTTTTCAATGTAACCATCACTGCAGTTGATTTTTGACCAATCTGGGTCACAAACATCCAAGAAGTGAGGCCGCAGTCTGCCTATTGAATACTTGGCAATGTCAGTCAGGGACTGACTAGCAGCTGCACCAAATAAAAAGGTTCCAATGGCTTTGTAAATAGTGGCTATGTAGTTATTCCTGATAAAGGAATTTGAGTGCAAAAGGTTACAGTAAACAGACAGGGTTTCTCCAAGAATCATCTGAAAAAGAAACAGAAAAATAATATGTTAAAATAGCAAGCAGGCACTTTAAACAAAACAAAACATAGGGAGAAAAAAGAAAATGGTAACTCACAAAAAGATCTTTGTTTTAAAAACAGTCCCAGCCCTTTTTTTCTTTACAATGGAGAGTCAACTTAGGATATCCAATTCTAAGCCACAAAAAAGTGTGTCAGATCAATGGTGGACATTACTTACAAAGCCACGGCTGAGCCAAAATCATATCACAGCTTACCTAAAATAGCAAGATCTTTTTTCTTGTATTCAAATAAACAGAGCTTTAAAAAGTAGACAGTGGGACAGACGCAGTGGCTCATGCCTGTAAACCCAGCACTTTGGGAGGCTGAGGTGGGTGGATCACGAAGTCAAGAGATTGAGACCAACCTGGCCAACATGGTGAAACCCCGTCTCTACTAAAAATACAAAAATTAGCTGGGCATGGTGGTACACGCCTGTAGTCCCAGCAACTTGGGAGGCTGAGGCAGGAGAATCAATTGAACCCGGAAGGAGGAGGTTGCAGTAAGCCAAGATCACAACACTGCACTCCAGCCTGGTGACAGAGTGAGACTCTGTCTCAAAAAAAAAAAAGGAGACAGTGATATATCCCGGAGGACAAAAACTATGGCTTGTCCAAAAAAACAAACTTCCAGCAGGGCATTACCATGCCCTGTAATCCCATGTTCATGCCTGTAATCCCAGCACTTTAGGAGGCCGAGGCAGTGGATCACCCAAGGTCAGGAGTTCAAGACCAGCCTGGTCAACATGGTGAAACCCTGTGTCTACTAAAAATACAAAAAATCAGCTGGGCATGGTGTCAGGTGCCTGTATTCCAGCTACTTGGAAGGCTTAGGCAGGAGAATGGCTTGAACCTGGGAGGCAAAGGTTGTAGACAGCTGAGATCACACCATTGCACTCCGGCCTGGGCAACAATAAATAAATAAATACTTCTCCAGTCAGAAACTCTTATATATTAAGTACTTTTATCTGACAAGACTCTTCATTTTTCTCAAACATTCCTTTGAATCAAAGACATCCATCATATTAAAAGGGTAAAACCATTTCAGGGAGGATTGCTAGAGGATACAGAGGGCAGAGATTTAGCTAACAGGACCTACCAGTCCTGCCTTCCAAGTGACCTCTGCTGGGGGCCCAAGGGGTGGGGGACAGGACTCTTAGTCACTAATTTAAAAGTATAAAAATGCTTTACAAATTAACAAACCAATATCCTGAGAATTCAAATAATACTGAATGGCAACATTATAAATAGTAACATTGGCTATTTAAAAAAAAAAAAAAAAAAAAAAAAAAACAGTAAGACTCTAGCTACCTGAAACCAAAATAAACATTTAAGGCCAGGCACTGTGGCTCACACCTGTAATCCCAGAACTTTGGGAGGCTTAAGCGGGTGAATCACCTGAAGTCAGGAGTTCGAGACCAGCCTGGCCAATATGGTGGAACCCCGTCTCTACTAAAAATACAGAACAATTAGCCAGGCGTGGGGTAGGTGCCTATAATCCCCAGCTACTTGGGAAACTGAGGCAGGAGAATCACTTGAATCCGGGAGGTGGAAGTTGCAGTGAGCCAAGATGGCGCCACTGCAGTCCAGCCTGATGAGATACAGCGATACTCCGTCTCAAAAACAAATAAATAAAAATAAAAACAAACAAAAAAACCACTTAAACATACAGCAGTCTAAACAGTGGGTTTGCTAATCTGGGCAGAGAGAATATAAGTAGCAAAACTTGACTTGAGATATATTATTAGTTTCTCTGCTCACCTTAAATTTACATAAACAATTTTATAAAGCATTCAAACATTTCCATTTAATGAGGATCAACTGTCTTCAGGGTAAGTCTTACCGTAAGTAAAATAAATGGTTGCTTCCTGAAAGGAATTTCAAGAATCTGATACCTAAAATGCTTTCCTTATCTGGCTCAATGCCTCCTAGAGTTCCATAATTAGAATGTTATAACTTTGACAATGAGAATATGAACTCTACAAGGTAAGGAGGACTTCCACCACCACCACCACCCCACCTTTTTTTTTTTTTTTTTTGAGACTGAGTCTCACTCTGTCATCCAGTCTGGAGTACAGTGGCATGATCTCTGCTCACCACAATCTTTGCCTCCTGGGTTCAAGCAATTCTCCTGCCTTAGCCTCCTGAGTAGCTGGGACTACAGATTGCACCACCATGCCTGGCTCATGTTTTTGTATTTTTAGTGAGACGGGGTTTCACCATATTGGTCAGATTGGTCTTGAACTCCTGACCTCATGATCTACCCACTTCGGCCTCCCAAAGTGCTGGGATTGCAGGCGAGAGCCACTGCACCCAGTAGAGGATTTCTTAATTGTTGAACAGAAACCTCGTATCACCAGAGCGACCTAAACAAAGTAGGGGGTCAATAAATTTTAATGAAAGCTGCTGCCTCGGGTAAACAGCAAACGTCCTTAAACATGTTAAGCCCCATAAAAATACAATTCTAATTATAGTCCTTAATGTGAATAAACTAATGAGATTCTTTTCTGAGAACAGGTCACAGAGAAGAAAACTGTATGTACTTCTAGAAATGCCATTCCTGCACAATTTGCTTAGGGTTATCCCTGACTGCCAAGAGAAGCCTTGTATTTCAGTATACATTACCTCCTCGGGCCAATAAGGGATCCCAGTAATTCCTCACAGATTAGTAGCCAGAAAGAACTTCTCTAACATTTCATTTTAAAATTCATTTTTGATCCTTGAAAGCATACCAAGTATATTAATCAGCTACAGTTTTAAGCATTTGAAACTTCTACGTCTCAGGTATCAGCTGTTCTTAGGCACTCAACTATTTTCCAGAAACAGGTATTACATTTTGTGAGTCTTCCTAGTCATAATCATCATAGTTTGTGGCCACTAAAATCCTGGCTGTTGCCCGTGATGACAGAAAATGAGTTTGCTAGGAATATTCAGAATACTGGGCAGAGACTAAAAGCTGGTCTTCAGAAGTAGCCTAAGCTGAAACTCAACCATTAATACCAGGAAGGCAGGGGTATCTCTAAAGCTAGCAAATGCTAGGTCAACTTACATCCCTGAGAAGAGCAGACAATAGAGAAGTTCTAAATAAATTCTTCTGAATTAAATGCAAAGATGCATCTGCCCATCGGATCCACACGAGATAGCCGTGTTCTTTTGTTTCATTTTAATACCTTCTTCTGACTTTTGAGCCATTCATGCCAATTCTTAACCTTTCATGAAGTCTTACACCTAAGCCAAATGTGGCCTAATCCTAAAACTGAGATGAATTATAATGTGTTTTTAACCTAGATTCTAAGGATATGATAAATTATTGAAGAACTAAAAATAATGTTTGGAGGAGTAAAACAATCCTTAAGAAGTTCAAAGCTAATAATTATCTAAATCAGAGGGATGCAACCTTTTTAAACCTATCTCCCATAGTATTCTCCTACCATCCTCTTTAAATCTCCATCAACCAAGGTAATTGTATACGTTTCTACACTGTACCTATGATTTTCTGTCTTTCATTCAGGGCCCACCTCCCCAAAAGAATAGTCTAAAACTAATGGCACATCTCCACCTCTTCTACTCCCTCCTAAATACTGCTAACCACCTCCATTTCCTTTATTCTACTGATTTTTTTCTCAAAAGTCAAAATTCTCTCATCAGATCAAACAAATCTTTATCAACTCTCACTTACTTTAACTTCTCAGTGTATTTGATTTCACTGACCATTTCCTCTTTATTGAAATTGTCCCATGTCTTCTGAGAAACTATAATAATCCTTGTTCTCTACCTGCCAGGCTCTCTCAGTTACTCATTTATTAATGAATCATTTGCAAGTTACGTCAAAGCCCTCACGTGCAGTCTTAATTATAGTGATTTTTTAAATAAATAATTTACTTTCTAGTAAATAAAGTTAAATGTATTCAAGTCTAACCATGCGTTGCCTGAAAGAGGCTGAGTTAATGATAAAATGGAATTATTTTAAACTAGCACAAACGGCTCGGCATGGTGGCTTACACCTATAATCCCAGCATTTTGGGAGGTTGAGGCAGGAGGGTTGCTTGAGCCCAGGAACTTGAGACACAAGCCTGTGCAACACAGAGAGATCCTATCTGTGAAAACAAAAAAAATTAATTTGCTGTGGTGGTGCACGCCTGTGGTCCCAGCTCCTTAAGTGGCTGAAGCAGGAGGATCACGTAAGCCCAGGAGGTTGAGGCTGCATTGAGCTGTGATCACACCACTGCACTCATGCCTGGGTGACAGAGAAAGACTCTGTCAATCAATTAATCAAAACATACCTACATACACACATAAAACCACTGCCCTAAGCAGTGTTTGTTTTCAATGATAATGTAGAGATGAAAACAGTACCTTTAAACAGTCTGTTCTTTTTAAAACAGTCTGTACTCATCTATTAATTGACTTACTATTTTATTCCATGCAAAGATAACTTTCTCACAGGTTATGCTGAAATAGTAAAGAATAGGCCACGCACAGTGGCTCATGCCTGTAATTCCAGCACTTTGGGAGGCCGAGGCAGGCAAATCACAATGTCAGGAGATAGAGACCATCCTGGCCAAAATGGTGAAACCCCATCTCTACTAAAAATACAAAAATTAGCCAGGTGTGGTGGCGATCACCTGTAGTCCCAGTTACTTGGGAGGCTGAGGAAGGAGAATCGTTTGAACCCAGGACTCAGAGGTTGCAGTGAGCCAAGATCGCGCCACTGTATTCCAGCCTGGGCAACACAGGGAGACTCTGTCTCAAAGGCAAAAAAAAAAAAAAAAAGGCCGGGTGCGGTGGCTCACACCTGTAATCCCAGCACTTTGGGAGGCCAAGGCGGGCGGATCACGAGGTCAAGAGATCAAGACCATCCTGGCCAACACGGTGAAACCCCGTCTCTACTAAAAATACAAAAAAAAATTAGCCAGGTGTGGTGGGATGTGCCTGTGGTCCCAGCTACTCGGGAGGCTGAGGCAGAAGAATCGCTTGAACCCAGGAGGTGGAGGTTGCAGTGAGCGGAGATTGCACCACTGCACTCCAGCCTAGTGACAGAGCAAGACTCTGTCTCAAAAAGAAAAGAAATAGTAAAGAATTCCAAGTTAATGAAATATAATTCATGAGTTTTTGCTAAGCATTTTGTGAGGCACTGTGTATACTGTGCACATCACAAGGCCTGCCCAGCAATCAGTGCCCTGTTATACTGCAGCCCTCCAGGCTAGAGCACATTCCTGTAGTTCTGCTTGCATGGCATCTTCTTTACTAAGACAAAAAATAAAAAGGCAGAATTGAAAGACAAGTCTATTTCTAGCACTATATATTTGAATATTTGAATCCTGTCTGAAATTGGTAATTGCAACTAAATGTCTTACTAAAAATGTTATAAATAATTGCTTGGTAATCCCTCAGAAACATGTACTTTAAAAAAAAAAGACCCTCTTCCCTCCTTAATGGGAAAATTATAGACTTTGTTGTCTTTCTTTTAGCAGTATAAATTCAGTGTAAAGATTTGTCTAGATTAAAAGAATACCTGACTTCTTAAAACTTTCCCATACTTCAGGAGAGTCACCAACATCACTGCATAATTACTCCACAGTTTCCTTCATACAAACATAGTTTCATTCAGGCACCCAGGACATGCTGTGTTCCATGCCAGGTGGTAAGGACACTAAGATGAACAAGATATCATCTCTGCCTTCAAGGAGCTCACAGTCTTGTAAAACAAATATCTGTATAGCAAATGTTTTATTTTACTAATTATGCATCACAAATTACAAGTTAACTTTCATTGCTAATAAGGTATTATGATCATTCTTGATTAGGATATTTCTAAATTAAGTTTTTCTCTTTTCAAAATAAACTCCCAAAATAAAATGATATATTTGTTGTCATCTTTGGCCTATCTCCTGGATACAACTATATATTTTTTTCAATTTTTTTAAAAGGACACACACACAACTCTCTCTCTCTCTCTCTCTCTGTGTGTGTGTGTGTGTGTGTGTATGTGTGTACATGATCTTTTTTTTTTTTTTTGAGAGAGGGTCTCCCTCTGTTGCCCAAGCTGAGGGCATCCTCTCGTTTCAGGCTTCTGAGTAGCTGGGACTACAGGTTCCTGCCCACCTGCAAGGCTTCTTTTTTTTTTTTTTTTTTTTTGGTATAGGCAAGGGTCTTGCTATGCTGCCCAGTTGGTCTCATACTTCTGAGCTCAAGTGTTCCTCCTGACTTGGCCTCCCAAAATGCTGGGATTACAGGCGTGAGCCACCACATACATACAGCATATTTTCTGCTTTTTTTCTTTTCTTTTCTTTTCTTTTTTTTAAAACAGAGTCTCACTCTGCCACCCAGGCTAAAGTATAGAGGTGCGATCTCAGCTCACTGCAACCTCCGCCTCCTGGGTTCAAGTGATTCTCCTGCCTCAGCCTCCCAAGCTGGGATTATAGGTGTGCGCCACCATACCTGTAATCAGCTAATTTTTGCATTATTAGGAAAGACAGGTTTCACCATGTTGGCCAGGCTCATCTCTAACTCCTGACCTCAGGTGATCCGTCCACTTCAGCCTCCCAAAGTGCTAGGATTACAGGCATGAGCCACCGTGCCCAGCCTTCTGCTTTTAAGTAACATAAATCTTGTTTCTAAAGTTACAGTTATGGTCAGCAGAGCCAGGCAGTAGAAGCATGCTGGACCCACAAAATTACAAGTTTCAGAGCACAAACTGTTAAGTCATAGAATTTGAGTCGAGATTACAAAAATAATCTAGTCCAGTCAATAATCTTATCCTTAGACACATTCTTTAAGCATTTCCACCTGAAATACTGAAAAACAAGTTATTTAGTTTAAGACTCAGTCTTGCTTTCAGTACCAGTAAAAATTCTTTCATATTCACTACTAATCATATATAGAACTACAGTTTTCTCTCCTGTGTATGATATTATCTAGAAGTTATTTAAAGTAAGCATGCATTAAAATAAAGTTTTAACATTAGTTAGCAATTTTTCTTTTCTATAACTCAGTACAGAGGGAAAGTCAAAACAGTAGGTACATACACAAAGATACAATAAATTATAAAATGATATCCCATGTATAAAGTATGCTAGAAACATATTGCTATAACATTCAACTATCAATCACACAATTTTTAAAACAGCAAATTAGAGCTCTAACAATCACAGTGACATGGAAAAGATTAGCACAAAATCTATACATATGCAGTGAGGTTCATTTCGTTAAGATGGGATATTGCAGTGTTGTCTGGGCTGGAGTAGAGTGGCTATTCACAGATGTGATCATCACATACTGTAGTCTCCAACTCCTAGACTCAAGTGATCCTAGAGACTCAGCCTCTTGAGTAGCTGGGACTACAGGCACATCACTGTGCCTGGCTCTTCTAATTACACATTGTTATTTTTTTGACTCCACTTAAAATAGCTGAGATTATCTTAATCAAATAAACCATCAATTGAAAGTTTAAAAAGCATACATTATTTTTGGAGAGTTACACATTTATGCATTAACAGAGTAACAGAAAATTAAGCCAAGTGCCCGAAAGTCATAAACTTGGAAAAGTGGATTTAACTTACAACGATAATACTGAATGGAATGATTATTCCACCTAATAACGCATAAGGTATGGTGTCTTCTTTGTAAGGGTACTTGATGGACTCATCATTACAGAATACTCCTCGTTGAAAGGGGGTATGCCTTGAAGTAAGAATTGCAAAAGGCAATCCAGCTAGCAAAAGGGAATAAATGAAAATATCATTAAAAAAGAAGTATCAAAACTAATTAATGGCAATAATTATCCCAGAGACTTTGTTTAAAAATGCATTTGCCATGAAAATAAATGAGAGCACATGTAAAAAAGGAAATGCAGCAATGCATGCAACAGAAGTTAGAAAGATTCCAGTTTAAGATAAAGATGTTTTGTCTATGGCAAACAAAGCATTCAAGTCCTCTATTAACCAATTTAACAATGAGTATTTTTCCTTTGTTTCTGTCCAAACACACACTGGATTTTGGAAAAATCTCTTCTCACGCTCTTCTTCTCATTTAATCACCAGGTTTTTAACACTACTTCAAAACCAATTTTCCTGGGCTTTGCTTCCAAAAAGAAAACATTTTAGCATTCCATATTTGGGCAGGTCATTGTCACTGGCTAAGCTATCAGAGTATCTAAATAAAACTTTATCCCCTCATTTCTGTATTGTCTATAGCAGGCTGAAAGCTGCTATAAAAAGAAGTCTAAACTTAAAGTTTCTGTCTTTTTTTTTTTTTTTTCCTTTGAGACAAGGTCTCATTCTGTTACCCAGGTTAGAATGCAATGGCACAATCATAGCTAAGTGCAGCCTCGATCTCCTGGGCTCAAGCTATCCTGCCTCAGCTTCTCAAGCAGCTAGGACCACAGGCACACACCACCATTCTAAGCTTGTTTTGGTTTTGTCTTTGTTTTTAAATTTTTTAGTAGAGATGAGGTCTAGCTATGTTGCCCAAGCTGGTCTTGAACTCCTGAGCTCAACTGATCCTCCGGCCTTAGCCTCCCAAAATGCTGGGATTACAGACGTGAGCCACTGCACCCAGCCCTGAGCTAAGTTTCTTAAGGAAAGATGACAATAGAGTCAAGTACAAAGGCACGTGACAGAGAGCTCTGTTTTTATCATTAGTGTTTTCTGTAAAAAATCATGTCTTATACTCACCTCCTAAAATGGCAAATTTTTGCCTAAATGTGAACTTCAAGCATTCAATTCTCCTTCACTTCACTGAACTTGTCCTACTGATTAATACTACAGCATACTGACTAGTAGTGCTCTGTAAGAGATGCAGGTTAGCAGAAACCCTCCACATGAGGTCTGCTTTAAGACTGACCCAAGTCTGAAAGGCTCTCTTCCTAAGTGATCATGTCCCTGCAGTAATACCATAACCACTAAGCTAACACAGTCACTGTAGAAGTGTTACCTCTCCATGAAGCACCAAGACTTGATGACCATTTGCAGTTCTCATTAATTCCACTAAGGCCATAAAAGCTAAATGACAACCAAGCCTCTGCTACTCTGCCTAAGTGTACTTACCAAAAACATCAAATCTGTTCAATCTATGATAAGAGCTAAAAAGGAGAAGCACATGAAATCACATTTCTTTCATTCTTAGCTCTTTTATTTATCTGCCCATTTTTCATTTAGACACTGAATAAATGAACCAAAGTTTAGTTCTCTGTATTAGTCAATTTGCCAATAGTTGTCAACCCTTTAAAAGTCTTTAAGATGCTACAAGGTTCCCAAAGCTATACTTCTGGTAAATGCTATGCCTTAAAAGGAAAAAAAAAAAAAAACTAAACTAGAGCTGACTTTACTTACACTGGCTCTCATATCCCAATTCAAACTATCCTCTGATTCACCAAATAGTTTTCATTCATAGGAATGGGGTAAAATGGCCACATTTTCAATACACATACCAAGGTTACAGTATAACTTCAAAAGAATTTGCAGAGCTGTGATTTCATTATTACCTGCCCCATACATTAACTAAACACTTAGCCTTCAATCAATAACCATACTCTGATGCAATGAGCAAATTTATTTTGTACATACAAAGAACCACTATTTCTTTTTCTTTTCTTTCTTTCTTCCTTTCTTTAATTCTTTCTTCTTTTCTCCCTTTCTCTCTTTTTTTTGTAGATGGTGCCTTGCTCTGTTGCTCTGGTGCCTAGGCTGGGGTGCAGTGGCACAATCTCGGCTCACTGCACCCTCCACTTCCAGGGTTCAAGCAATTATCCTTCCTCAGCCTCCTGATTAGCTAGGATTATAGGCACCCACCACCATGCCCAGCTAATTTTTGTATTTTTAGTAGAGAAGGTTTCCACCATGTTGGCCAGGCTGGTCTCAAACTCCTGACCTCAAGTAATCTGCCTGGCTCAGCCTCCCAAAGTGCTGAGATTACCTGCATGAGGCGTGGCGCCCAGCCAAAAAACCACGACCTCTATAATCCAATTTAATCTACACAAAATAATGGAAACTTTTACTGCCTACAAAGCATATTTCTGAATTGGCTGCATTTTTCAATAAGCATTTCTTTCTTTTGGAATAGTATATTTAGAATAGAAATTAAATTCAGATAAAATAGAATTAGTGTCCAAAACTCACTACGCTGTATGTCCTTTTCTCAGAGAAAACAAGCCCAAATATAGAGGCCCAAATTTTTATTAGAAATGCTATTAACATATATGTCCATTAGATCCGACTTTCAAGATGGCCGCCTAAGAACAGCTCAGGACTTCAGCTCCCAGTGAAAGTGCAGAGGGTGAGTGGACGCCGCATTTACAGACGAACTCTTATTGCCCACAGACCAGGAGATACCCAGGCAGAGGGGTCGCCAGCGTCGCAGTCCCAGCCGGTGCGGCTGTTTTGGCCCCCGCGGGGCTGATTCCGCCCGCGCGGCTGCTGTGACCACGCCCTGTTGCTGCGGTTCTCCGTACAAAAGCCACTGGTCTGGGAGCCCTCTTAGCTGGCGAGCAGAGCCCTGAGACGGCAGAGTTGCCCATTCATCTGAAATAGCGAGTCAGGCCAGGAGACTCCTAGGCAAAAAATCCGCCAGGAGCCGGCGCCGCGGTTCGAGCCGACTCCGTGAGTCCCAGCACGGGAGATCCCGGCGCCTTTTCAACAAGCGACCAGAACGCGGGGTCGTTCAACTTAAAAGAAAAGACTCTGAGTCAGGGAGCCAGGTGATCAGGCTCGGTTGGTCCCACCCCTCCACCCCCAACAACAACGAAAACAAAAACAGTAATTGGAAACCCTCTGGGTTGAGCCCTTCAAACCGAGCACAGCTGAACCGGGACGGTCCGGCTCCGTGGGGGAGGGGCTTCCGCCATTACTGAGACTCTCCACCTCTGCGGAGGCAGGCTGCCGTTGCCGAGGCAACCCGCCGTTGCCGAGGCAACCTGCCACAACAGAGAGAGTCCGCCATAACAGAGGCGGGGCCACCATTGCCCAGACAGTTCTAACTACGCCCATATAAAAAGGACTACAGGGAAGAGCTCAGGGCAGCTGGGCGGGTCCGACCTGAAAAAAAAAAAATCAAAAAAGGCAGTAGTGCAACGGAAACTCATAAAGCTCCAACTCCCTGGGACAGAGACAGACAACAGGTGGATAAACCCACAAAAATGGGTAGAAACCAGCGTAAAAAGGATGAAAACTCCCGAAACCAGAACACCTCTCCTCCTAAAAGTGATCACAACTCCTCACCAGCAAGGGAACCAGACCGGATGGAGAAGGAGGGTGATGAAATGACAGAATCAGACTTCAGAAGATGGGTAGTAAGAAACTACAATGAGCTAAAAGAACATGTTCTAACCCATCGCAAAGAAAATAGGAACCTTGAAAAAAGATTGGACGAACTGCTGACGAGAATGGACAGCATAGAGAGGAGAATAAGTGAATTGATGGAGCTGAAAAACGCAACACGAGAACTTCGTGAAGCATGCACAAGCTTCAACAGCTGAATTGACCAAGCAGAAGAAAGGATATCAGAGGTCGAAGACCAACTCAATGAAATAAAAAGAGAAGGCAAGAACAGAGAAAAAAGCGCAAAAAGGAATGAACAAAATCTTCAAGAAATGTGGGACTATGTGAAAAGACCTAATCTACGTCTGATAGGTGTACCTGAATGTGATGAAGAGAATGAATCCAAGCTGGAAAATACTCTTCAGGATATTATCCAGGAAAACTTCCCCAACCTAGCAAGGCAGACCAATATTCAAATCCAGGAAATACAGAGAACACCACAGAGATATTCCTCAAGAAGAGCAACCCCAAGGCACATAATCGTCAGATTCACCAGGGTTGAAATGAAAGAGAAAATTCTAAGGGCAGCCAGAGAGAAAGGTCGGGTTACCCACAAAGGGAAGCCCATTAGACTCACAGCAGATCTCTCAGCAGAAACCCTACAAGCCAGAAGAGACTGGGGGCCAATATTCAACATCCTTAAAGAAAAGAACTTTCAACCCAGAATCTCCTATCCAGCCAAACTCAGCTTCATAAGTGAAGGAAAAATAAAATCCTTTGTGAACAAGCAAGCACTCAGAGATTTCATCACCACCAAACCTGCTCTACAAGAACTCCTGAAAGAGGCTCTACACATATAAAGGAACAACCAGTACCAGCCACTCCAAAAACACACCAAATGGTAAAAAAGCAGCAACACAATCAAGAATCTGCATCAACTAACCAACAAAACAGCCAGGTAGCATCAAAATGACAGCATCAAATTCACACATAACAATACTATCCCTAAATGTCAATGGACTAAATGCCCCAATCAAAAGACACAGACTGGCAAATTGGATAAAAAGCCAAAACCCATCAGTGTGCTGTATCCAGGAAACCCATCTTACATGCAAGGATACACAAAGGCTCAAAATAAAGGGATGGAGGAAGATCTACCAAGCAAACGGAGAGCAAAAAAAGGCAGGAGTTGCAATTCTCATCTCTGATAAAATAGACTTTAAAGCAACAAAGATCAAAAGAGACAAAGAAGGACATTACATAATGGTAAAAGGATCACTGCAACAAGAAGAGCTAACGATCCTAAATATATATGCACCCAATACAGGAGCACCCAGATACATAAGGCAAGTTCTTAATGACTTACAAAGAGACTTAGACTCCCACACAATAATAGTGGGAGACTTTAACACCCCATTGTCAATATTAGACAGATCAACCAGACAGAAAATCAACAAGGATATCCAGGACCTGAACACAGACCTGGAACGAGCAAACCTAATAGACATTTACAGAACTCTCCACCCCAAATCCACAGAATATACATTCTTCTCAGCACCACATCACACCTACTCTAAAATTGACCACATAATTGGCAATAAATCACTCCTCAGCAAATGCAAAAGAACAGAAATCATAACAAACAGTCTCTCAGACCACAGTGCAATCGAGTTAGAACTCAGAATGCAGAAACTAACTCAGAACCGCACAGCTTCATGGAAACTGAACAACTTGCTCTTGAATGTTGACTGGATAAACAATGAAATGAAGGCAGAAATAAAGATGTTCTTCGAAACCAATGAGAACGAAGACACAACATACCAGAATCTCTGGGACACATTTAAAGCAGTCTCTAGAGGAAAATATATAGCAATGAGTGCCCACATGAGAAGAAAGGAGAGATCGAAAATTGACACCCTATCATCAAAATTGAAAGAGCTAGAGGAACAAGATCAAAAAAACTCAAAACCTAGCAGAAGACAGGAAATAACTAAGATCAGAGCAGAACTGAAGGAAATAGAGACACAAAAAACTCTTCAAAAAATCAATAAATCCAGGAGCTGGTTTTTTGAAAAGATCAACAAAATAGACAGACCACTAGCCAGATTAATAAAAAAGAAAAGAGAGAATAACCAAATTGATGCAATAAAAAACGATAAAGGGGATATCACCACAGATTCCACAGAAATCCAAACCATCATCAGAGATTATTACAAACAACTCTATGCACATAAACTAGTAAACCTGGAAGAAATGGATAAATTCCTGGACACCTGCAACCTCCCAAGCCTAAACCTGGAAGAAGCCGAAACACTGAATAGACCAATAACATGGTCTGAAGTCGAGGCAGCAATAAAGAGCCTACCACCCAAAAAAAGCCCAGGTCCAGATGGGTTCACAGCTGAATTCTACCAGACATACAAGGAGGAGCTGATACTATTCCTTCTGAAACTATTCCAGACAATCCAAAAAGAGGGAATCCTTCCCAAATCATTTTACGAGACAAACATCATCCTGATACCAAAACCCGGCAGAGACTCAACAAGAAAAGAAAATTTCAGACCAATATCCATGATGAACATAGATGCAAAAATCTTCAATAAAATACTGGCAAACCGATTGCAACAGCATATCAAAAAGCTCATCCACCATGATCAAGTAGGATTCATCCCGGGGATGCAAGGCTGGTTCAACATACGCAAGTCCATAAACGTAATTCACCACATAAACAGAACCAAAGACAAAAACCACATGATTATCTCGATTGATGCAGAGAAGGCTTTTGACAAAATTCAACAACCCTTTATGCTAAAAACCCTCAATAAACTAGGTATTGACGGAACGTATCTCAAAACAATAAAAGCTATTTACGACAAACCAACAGCCAATATCATACTGAATGGGCAAAAACTGGAAGCATTCCCTTTGAAATCTGGCACTAGACAAGGATGCCCTCTCTCACCACTCCTATTCAATATAGTACTGGAAGTTCTAGCCAGAGCAATCAGACAAGAAAAAGAAATAAAGGGTATCCAAATTGGAAAGGAGGAAATCAAATTGTCTCTATTTGCAGATGACATGATTGTATATCTGGAAGACCCCATCATCTCAGCCCAAAATCTCCTGAAACTGATAAACAACTTCAGCAAAGTCTCAGGATACAAAATCAACGTGCAAAAATCACAAGCATTCCTATACACCACTAATAGACTTCAAGAGAGCCAAATCAAGAACGAACTGCCATTCACAATTGCTACAAAGAGAATAAAGTACCTAGGAATACAACTAACAAGGAACGTAAAGGACCTCTTCAAGGAGAACTACAAGCCATTGCTCAACGAAATAAGAGAGGATACAAACAGATGGAGAAACATTCCATGTTCATGGTTAGGAAGAATCAACATCGTGAAAATGGCCATACTGCCCAAAGTAATTTACAGATTCAACGCTATTCCCATCAAGCTACCAATGACCTTCTTCACAGAACTGGAAAAAAACACCTTAAACTTCATATGGAACCAAAAGAGAGCCCGCATAGCCAAGTCAATTCTAAGCAAAAAGAACAAAGCGGGAGGCATCACACTACCGGACTTCAAACTATACTACAAGGCTACAGTAATCAAAACAGCATGGTACTGGTACCAAAACAGAGATATAGACCAATGGAACAGAACAGAGGCCTCACAGGAAATACAACATACCCACAACCATCTGATCTTCGACAAACCTGACAAAAACAAGCAATGGGGAAAGGACTCCCTGTTTAATAAATGGTATTGGGAAAACTGGCTAGCCATGTGCAGAAAGCAGAAACAGGACCCCTTCCTGACACCTTACACCAAAATTAACTCCAGATGGATTAAAGACTTAAACATCAGACCTAATACCATAAAAACCTTAGAAGAAAATCTAGGCAAAACCATTCAGGACATAGGTGTAGGCAAGGACTTCATGACCAAAACGCCAAAAGCAATGGCAACAAAAGCCAAAATAGACAAATGGGACCTAATCAAACTCCACAGCTTCTGCACGGCAAAAGAAACAGTCAGTAGAGTGAATCGGCAACCAACAGAATGGGAAAAAATTTTTGCAGTCTACCCATCTGACAAGGGGCTGATATCCAGAATTTACAAAGAACTAAAGCAGATCTACAAGAAAAAAACACACAAGCCCATTCAAAAATGGGCAAAGGATATGAACAGATACTTTACAAAAGAAGACATACAGGAGGCCAACAAACATATGAAAAAATGCTCATCATCACTGGTCATCAGAGAAATGCAAATCAAAACCACATTGAGATACCATCTCACACCAGTTAGAATGGCGATCATTAAAAAATCGGGAAACAACAGATGCTGGAGAGGATGTGGAGAAATAGGAACACTTTTACACTGTTGGTGGGAATGTAAATTAATTCAACCATTGTGGAAGACAGTGTGGCGATTCCTCAAGGACCTAAAAATAGAAATCCCATTTGACCCAGCAATCCCATTACTGGGTATATATCCAAAGGATTATAAATCATTCTACTACAAGGACACGTGCACACGAATGTTCATTGCAGCACTGTTTACAATAGCAAAGACCTGGAACCAACCCAAATGCCCAACGATGATAGACTGGATAGGGAAAATGTGGTACATATACACCATGGAATATTATGCAGCCATCAAAAACGATGAGTTCACGTCCTTTATAGGGACATGGATGAACCTGGAAACCATCATTCTCAGCAAACTGACACAAGAGCAGAAAATCAAACACCGTATATTCTCGCTCATAGGCGGGTGTTGAACAATGAGAACACATGGACACAGGGAGGGGAGCACTACACACTGGGGTCTGTTGGGGGGAAATGGGGGAGGGGCGGGGGGTGGGGAGGTGGGAAGAGATAGCATGGGGAGAAATGACAGATACAGGTGAGGGGACGGAAGGCAGCAAAGCACACTGCCATGTGTGTACCTATGCAACAATCTTGCATGTTCATCACATGTACCCCAAAACCTAAAATGCAATTAAAAAAAAAAAAAAAAAAAAAAACATATATGTCCATTAATATTAAGCGTTTTTTTTTCCTCTGACCATAAAACCATGTTAGAAATTATTCTTAGATTTAGAAAAAAAGTTTGTGGGTATTTTTTAGGAAGTCGGGGAACAAAATAAAACCATATACAAAGGATAACACCCCATTTTTAAAAATTAAAATATTCATGTAGACAAATACTAAGTAAATGTACTGTGCAAGGAATTCTGCTAGGTGCTAGTAGGAATACAAATTGAATAAGGCACAGTACATAACTATAGACAGAATAAATTGTGGTACAAAGAACTCTGAGTGTTCAAAAGAAAAGAAGAGTTGGTGATGCCTCTGAGTGGTAATATTTGATAAGCCAGCAGTTATGAGAGTCTGCATCTCAGCAGAAGGGGTCTAGGACCAAGACAGAGATTTGGAAATATAGGACCACAGAGGTGCAAAACACTGTACAGGATGTATATAAACAGAAAAGAAGTGAAGGGTGAAGCACACAGCAACAGCAAAGGAAGAACATGAGCGGTGGAAGAAGATCCACTAAGGTAGGCTTGGGTGGGCTGAGGGCAGGTCAGAAGAAAGTGACATCACCGTGGCCACATCAGAAAGAGAGGACATTCAGGAGGTGGAGATTCACCCACAATGCCCAATATGGCAACCAATGGGTTTTCAATTGACAGTAAAAGAGGTTTTAATAAGAAAGGGTAACACCAGACTGCAGGTTTTAATAAGGAAATATAAGAAAATATGCATGAATCTACCACAAATGCACACTATTCTGAGAGGAGGCTACCATCACCACAGGCCTTAGAAATATGCATGAATCTACCACAAATGAGCACTATTCAAGAGAAGAGGCTGCTATCACTAAAGACCTTAGAAACATTTTAAAATTGATAATAATAGCCAGTATTTGTCATATCTCATATAAGCCCATGAGATGTACTAAATCAATGCCATTACCCAATGCCATTTCATCTTGACTATCTATCTAAACCTAAATACAGACCCCTGAAAGCGGATGAAGAGAAAGACCAAACCAAGGGTTGTTCACTGACCCGCTTAAGGCTCAAAAAGATCAGCTCTTTCAGATTCCTGTTCTGGAAATATGGAGATTGTAACAAAAACTGAGTAAGTTCAAGGTGGCATGTAGCATTGGGCCATTTACAGGGAAAACTGGCTGAAGGAGAAGCTGAGAACGAAGTAGGTCTACAGAGGAGGAAGTGGTGACTAGCCTGGCCCCTGAAAGGGCAAAATGGGAAGGTAGCTCTGGTTCTCCATTCCCAAAAGGCCTCAGTGATCTTGCTGTTTGGGGTTACTAGAGTGCCTTGTATCCTTTTCAACAAAGCACAGTTTTACTTAATCCAGTTAGAAAGAATTTCTACTCCTTGAAAATCTTGCTGTTTGGGGTTACTAGAGTGCCTTGTATCCTTTTCAACAAAGCCCAGTTTTACTTAATCCAGTTAGAAAGAATTTCTACTCCTTGAAACCAAGAGAGACCGAGCAAAAACAATTATAATTTAACAATTCCCCCTACTTTGACAACATCTAGGTTATTTTTAATTTTTTGATTACCCTTTATGATGCTATAGTAAACATTTCCTAATACAAATTCTTGTTTGCATTTCTAATTATTTCCTTAATATACATTTTTATGTGGAATTAAGATATAAACATTAAGTTCCTTGATAAGCTATCCCAAAGGGGTTAGTGCACACCACTAACTTACATCACCAGACACAGTGTACAAAAGTGTAGATAAATGCAAATATTTAAATAGATACCTGATATTATCTTTGACATTTCCTCAAGATTTCAAGGCAAAAATGAAAGAGTTCCCTTTCTTCATTTATCAGTTCAAGTCAAAAATCCTTTTCCTTTTACCCGAAAGATTACATCTCTAAAACCCTTTCATCATTTCTCAAATGACTACACATGTCAAACACTGTTTCTCTTATTACTTGAGCTGTCAGAATTCATTTTTACTCTTCCCCTTTTCTTTAATTGAGCTATAATTTACATACATAAAATTCACCCAGTCTAAGTATATATATGTAATTCAATGGCTTTGGTAAATTTATATAGCTATGCAATATCACCACGATCTAGTTTTAGAACATTTTAATTCCCCCTAAATTCCCTTGAGCCCATTTGCATTCAATTGCTGCTTCCACTAACAAACCCAGGCAACCACTCATCTGCTTTCTGTCTCTACATAAATTTGCCTTTTCTAGACATTTCAAATAAATGGAATTACACAATATGTAGTATTTTGTATGTAGCTTTTATCACTTAGTATGTTTTTGAGGTTCATCTGTGTTACAACATGCATTTTTTTCCTTTTTTACTAATTAATAGCAATCAATTGTATGTATATACACATTCAGTTTATCCACTCACCAGTTAATGGACACTTAGGTTGTTTACAATTTTGTGCTATTGTAACTAATACTATGAACATTCATAGGCAAGTATTTTTGAAAATATGTTTCCATTTCTAATGGGTAGATACCTACAAGTGGGATTGCTAGGTCATATGGTAAGTTGATGCTTAAATTTTTCAGAAATTGCCAAACTGTTTTCCAAAGAGATACACCCTTTTTTTACATTCCCACATTCCACTTTTTGATACATTCACTAGTCAGTTCGCCCGTGACTCAGACTCTGCATAGTAAGCTCATACTCAGCCATAAATAAACACAACTTTCTATCTTTTACCAGGGAATATTTATAATGGTTCAAGACAGAGCATGTGACACAGTAATTTATTGCTTCCACAAACCAAATACCACAAGAACACTTCGCATCCTTTACTAGAGACAGGATAGGACAGCATACGAATATGGTCACGCCACATCTTCTTCAACTTACTCTTGCGCAAATGCTCAGGATCTTGGAACCATAATACCAATGTTAACAAACTCTTTTAGTTAGAAATATTGGTGGTGGGGTATCCAGCAAAACTGAGAAACTGGTTAAAAACTATTTTACATGAGAAGGAAACTCTTCTAATATTAGGGAAAATTATAAAATTGCCTTCACAAAATAATCTTTTAAAGTTCACCTACATAGCACCATGGATATACTGTTCCTTTTTGTTGCTGAACAGTATTCCATTGCACTAATCTAAAATATAGCAGATGCTATCTCCAAAGGGAGATATATATAATACATATATAATATATATACATTATATATATATACACATGTGTATGTGTAGATCCACTCAGGTTCAGAGACAACCAATCACTTCTAAAAAGCCTAGTCAGCTACACAGTCTGCTGAGCCACAGGACAAGGAATTAAGTTTCATTTATTGCGAATTCTCAAAATATAGTTATTTTGATCTTTTTTTTCTTTTGGTACTTTCTTAGAAACAGACAAAACTAAACTCACAAACATAACATAACAGTTAAGTTTCCAAAATACTATGTAAAAATGGGTATATAGTTTAGGCATTTAAATTTCAAGTATATAAAAATGAAAATAGAAAAAATTCTAATGGGTTTTTAAAAAATAAAAATAGCCTTCCTTATTTGAAAAACAATGTTCAAGGAAGGCTAAAAAACAAAAAATATAGAAGATAAAATGAAAATAACTCATATACTAACAATACCACTATTCAGAGAGAACCATTACTATTATTTTCCCTCTACTCTCAATATATTACAAAAATCTTTCCATGTCAATAAATATCATGAAAAATTATGAAATAACTATAATATTTAATCACTAGAATAAATCATAAAACAGTCCCATACAGCTGAACTTATTTATTTCCAATTTTCTGCTATAAAAAGTGCTGTAATCAACAGTCTTGTGACTAATTCTCTACATGAAACTTACATTTCTACGATAAATTGCTTCCAGTATAATTTCTAGGTCAAACAATATACCCTTTTTGATGCCAATTTATATCCCTGCCAGATTTGTGTACGAGAACACCTGTTTTCTATGCTTGATAAGCTGGGAAAGTTCTCACCTTTCCTAATATTGACAGGCCAAACTCTTCTCAGTGTTGTTTTAATATGAACTTCGATTTCTCAAGACTTAACAGTCTTAAGAAATGTTAAATATTAAATAAAGCATTTCTTTATATTTCTTGGCAATTTTCTTCTATCAACAGCTTTCTATTTATGCCCTTTCCCATTTTTCTTTGAGGTAGTCATCTGTTTTTCACTAATTAAAAAAATATATAAAGAGGCTGGGTGCGGTGGTTTACACCTGTAATCCCAGTACTTTGGGAGGCCGAGGTGGGTGGATTGCTTGAGGTCAGGAGTTCAAGATCAGCCTGGCCAACACAGTGAAACCCCATCTCTACTAAAGAATACAAAAAATTAGCTGGGTGTGGCAGTGCACACCTGTAGTCTCAGCTCTTTGGGAGGCTGAAGCAGAAGAATAACTTGAACCCAGGAGGCGGAGGTTGCAGTGAGCCGAGATTAGACCACCACACTCCAGCCTGGGTAACAGAGCGAGACTCCATCTAAAACATAAAATCAAATATATAAAGTGATTAAGACTTTTTCACAAACATCTATGTACATTCTGAGTTTAGGTCACCATAAATAATACAGTAACTCTTTAGAAAGAGTTTTATAAGTTGGTCACAAGTACTGGCTATACTGTTATTTTAGGCTAAATTTTTTTTTTTTTTTTTTTGAGACGGAGTTTCGCTCTTGTTACCCAGGCTGGAGTGCAATGGTGCGATCTCGGCTCACTGCAACCTCCGCCTCCTGGGTTCAGGTAATTCTCCTGCCTCAGCCTCCTGAGTAGCTGGGATTACAGGCACGCGCCACCATGCCCAGCTGATTTTTTGTATATTTAGTAGAGACGGGGTTTCACCATGTTGACCGGGATGGTCTCGATCTCTTGACCTCGTGATCCACCTGCCTCGGCCTCCCAAAGTGCTGGGATTACAGGCTTGAGCCACCACGCCCGGCCCTAGGCTAAATATTTTTGATAAAAGGTTATGCCATACGGTAATCATGACTTAAGAAAAGCAGCTACTTACAGTCAATACGCAAGTCAATATAAAATAGCCTATTAAACACACATAAGTTTTCTATCCCAAAACTATATATTTTTAAATCTATACAAAATATACTTATTCATTGCCACATATGGATTTGAGATTTAATACTAACTTTATTGTCACTATCATTACTCTGAAAGTTTGCATACAAAAAATCTTACCTTTTCCTAGAAATAAAAGAATTTATACAAGTAAATGTACAATGAATTACCAAGGGAGAAGGTAGACAGACCTACACAAAACCAAAAATGATGAGAAAAAAGTCTGGTATGAAATCTAATATAAATCATTAAAACACAAAGACAGGCCGGGCGCGGTGGCTCAAGCTTGTAATCCCAGCACTTTGGGAGGCCGAGGCGGGTGGATCACGAGGTCGAGAGATCGAGACCATCCTGGTCAACATGGTGAAACCTCGTCTCTACTAAAAATACAAAAAAATTAGCTGGGCATGGTGGCTCGTGCCTGTAATCCCAGCTACTCAGGAGGCTGAGGCAGGAGAATTGCCTGAACCCAGGAGGTGGAGGTTGCGGTGAGCCGAGATCGCGCCATTGCACTCCAGCCTGGGTAACAAGAGTGAAACTCCGTCTCAAAAAAAAAAAAAAAAAAAAAAAAAAAACACAAAGACAAAAACAAAGTGTTAAGCCAAATAATGCAGAAATCTATAGTTTTCTGAATGTGGTACCTTTTTGGACAGCTAAAGAAGAAACAGTCAAGAATATATTTTTAAAAAAGATTATGAACCTTGCACTGTAAAAATAAATCACCACTTTATATATTTTCTATCATCCCAAATAATCTGTTCAAATTATAAAGCATATGTATATTAGTTATACTAAGCATAAATAATTCACTTTATAGAAATTATGTTCTATGTATAACAACAGATATTATACCAAACTATTAAAACAAATCTACCCTAAGAATTTGCAAGAATCCCTCCTTGCATATTCAAGCACATTTAAGGCCCAGAAAATGGCCAAATATTAATTCTTTAATTAAAAATAAATTGGCATCAGGTTGGGCGTGGTGGCTCATGCCTATAATCCCAGCACTCTGGGAGGCGAGACGGGTGAATCACCTGAGGTCAGGATTTCAACATCAGCCTAACCAACATGGTGAAACCCCATCTCCAATAAAAATACAAAAAAACTGGCCAGGCACAGTGCTCATGCCTGTATCCCAGAACTTTGGGAGGCAAAGGCAGGTGAATCCTGAGGTCAGGAGATCAAGACTATCCTGGCCAACATGGTGAAACTCTGTCTCTACTAAAAATACAAAAAATAGCCAGGTGTGGTGGCACAAACCCGTAATCCTAACTACTCAGGAGGCTGAGGCAGAAGAATCGCTTGAACCCGAGAGGTGGAGGTTGCAGTAAGCCGAGATCGCACCATTGCACTCCAACCTGGTGACAGAGCAAGACTCCATCTCAAAAAATAAACAAAAAAATACAAAAAATTAGCCGAGCATGGTGGTGTGTGCCTATAGTCCCAGCTACTCTAGAGACTGAGGCAAGAGAATTGCTTGAACCCAGGAGGTAGAGGTTGCAGTTGCAGTGAGCCAAGATCATGCAACTGCACTTCAGCCTGGGCAACACGGCAAGACTCTGTCTCAAAAAACAAACAAATAAATAAATAATTGGCATTAAAATATTTTTCCAGGTTGATTCTAACAGCAAACTCACAGGAATTAATACCCAAGAACTCAAGGATTCATACCAGGTCTTTTTCCACTCCTTAAAAAAAAATTTAGCCCTACTGCTCTTTATTTAAGCTGCTTGATATTATAACACTATAACTCGAAAATATTTGTTATAAAGATAAGTTAAAAAAAAACAAGGCAGAAAACTAAACCTGTGGTGTGCTCATAATGATTTAAAAACTGTCAAACTAGGTTGGGCATGGTGGTTTACGCCTATAATCCCAGAACTCTGGGAGGCCAAGGCAGGTGGATCACCTGAGGTCAGGAGTGTGAGACCAGCCTGGCCAAAATGGTGAAGCCCCATCTCTACTAAAAATACAGAAATTAGCCAGGCATGATGGTACGTGCCTGTAGTCCCAACTACTCGGGAGGTCGAGGCAGGAGAATTGATTGAACCTGGGAGGTGGAGGTTGCAGTGAGTCAAAATTGTGCCACTGCACTCCAGCCTGGGCAACAGAGCAAGATTCCATCTAAAAAACAAACAAAAAAACTGTCAAACTAAAGGAAGCATCAAAATGCTACCAGTAGTTGTCTTCAGTTAGAACTAAGGGTTGTTCATTTTCCCTTTCTACTTTATAATAATTTTTTTAATTAATAAAAAGATTATGGGCCAAGCGCATGTTGCCAGGTGGCCAACATAGCAAAACTCCATCGCCACTAAAAATACAAAAATTAGCTGGGTATGGTGACAGGCACCTGTAATTCCAGCTACTTGAGGCTGAGGTGGGAGAATCGCTTGAACCCAAGCTGAGGCGGGTGGATTCCTTAAGGTCAGGAGTTCAAGACCAGCCTGGCCAACATGGCAAAACCCCATCTCTGCATAAAAATTAGCTGGGTGTGGCAGTGCACACCTGTAGTCCCAGCTACTTGGGAGGCTGAGGCAGCAGAATCACTTGAACCCAGGAAGTAGAGGTTGCAGTGAGCCAAGATTGCACCATTGCATTTTAGCCTGAGCGACAAGAGCAAAACTCACTCTCTCAAAAAAAAAAAAAAAAATTACATGTTATTTTTACAATTAAAATAATTTATTCACTCTCAAGCAACTATCTCCGCAACTACAGGGGCAGTTAAAAAAAAAAAAAACTTTATCTGGTAATAGTTGCTCAAAATCATGGTTACCACAACTACTTAGTACTTCATATAAGTACAGTAACACCATCTATTGTCATCTAAGTGGCAGTACTTCCCTGCACACTATTTCTCATTAGCTGAATGGCTGAAATTTAAGTTACCAGTTACGGTGGGATTTATTTCTTAGAAAATGAAGTATCTCCTTAAACTAAATGCTAGATTTTTCTATTCTTTTACTCCCATAAAAGTAGCTATAATCAAATTAGAATTGTAAGAATATATTAATACTTATATATCTTAGAATATAATAAAAATCCTGGATCCCTTCACCTTCAAAATACTGAGCTGAAGACCATTAAAAAAATATCTACCAGACAAAAAGAATGAACTCAGATATATAAACTGGAAAAACAAACAACTAGGTTATTATTCTTAGTCGATTTGGGGGCAAAATAGAGAGAGAAAAGCCAGCCAGTCCTAACGCAGAACAAGGCTGCTTAGTTTACTAAGACTACAGTTTTGTAAGTCATAAATCTAGGAAGGCCATCTGACAAAAGACAGGTGGCCAGAGGAGAAATAAGGTGTGATATGCTACACTGCCAAGACACTCTAAGAGGGAAATCTTCACCCTCCTCCTTCCCTTTTATTTCCAAGTCACATAAAATGACAATGGCAAGATTAAGGAATGAGAGCCAAGGGTAAAGAAAGTAGGCACAATATCCCAAGTGGCAATCTTAACCTAGTTTGTGAATCTTAATCTAGAATGAAAGTTTTTACTTAAAACAGTGAAACCCAATAGTATCCTACAAACTGATAAGCTGTCTGAAGTACAGTACACAGTAAGAAACAGTGACTTTGCTTTTTGGGCTTTTTTTTTTTTTTTTTTTTTGAGACAGAGTTTTGTTGCCCAGGCTGGAGTGCAATGGTGCGAACTTGGCTCACCACAACCTCCACCACCCAGGTTCAAACAACTCTCCTGCCTTGGCCTCCCTAAATGCTGGGATTATAGGCACAAGCCAATAACATGCCAAAATATGCCCAGCCAATAGTGACATATTTTAATGTAGTCCGATAATTTTATTTTGCATATATATTTGTGGTCTTTCTGCTGAGTTTGTTTTCTCAAATTTAATATGCGAAAGTTTTCCTTTTCCATGGCCTCAATTTCCACTTAATAGCATGATAAAGCAAGCATAATCTTAATTTCGGCTCTGCCATACAATAGCTTACTGGGCTTTAACAAGTGTCTGGGCCTAAATTTCTTCAGTTGTTTACTGAGATGAATTGGTCCAAATGACTGAAAAAGACTCCCTATTCAAAAACAATCATTCGATAATTCTTCAGTATGGCATCAAGTTATCCTGGGTAACATCCACCTTTAACTGGAGAAACACTGTCCCTGAACTAAAACAGTGGGTGTATTCCTCAAGCAATCATTCACTATATCAACATTGGTGAAGACAGTACTACGGATTTACCCCCATCCCAACTCCATCACTTCATCCAACCTCCAGCACAACAAACCCATCACTACCTACTTATTAATTTACTTACAGAGGAAATGGGCAAGCCAACCCCCACTAGGATGAGGACAGTGGATGTGACGGTACTGTCATGGTACGGATAGTTGATGCTGTTGTCTTTACAGAAAAAGCCTCTCTGAAATGGATATATTTGGCCCAATTTTAGAACAGCCATAGGCATGGAAGCTGTTGGGGAAGGGAAAAAAAGACACACATGATTAAATTCAATTCACTTCATTACGAAGTAAAGTCTACTGAATGGGATGCAAATGCTAACCATATTTTGCCCTCTCTGGAGATGGATCTCCATTACACCCAAGAGCAAAGATTAAGGAAATCATGCAGCATCATTTGCTTGTCCATATCAGCCCCACCTTTTTCCAAGTATAAATACTCTTACTTGTACTGACCTCCGATTTAAAAATAATCTATAAAACAGACTTCCACATTTTTTTTTTTTTTTGAGACAGAGTCTTGCTCTGTGGCCAAGGCTGGAGTACAGTGGCACAATCCCAGCTCACTACAACCTCTGCCTCCCGGGTTCAAGCAGTTCTCCTGCCTCAGCCTCCCAAGTAGCTGGGACTACAGGCATGTGCCATACACCTAGCTAACTTTTTGATTTTGTTTTTGTTTTTTAATTAGTGACAGCGTTTCACCATGTTAACCAGAATGGTCTTGAGCTCCTGACCTTGTGATCTGCCCGCCTCAGCCTCCCAAAGTGCTGGGATTACAGGCATAAGCCACCACACTCGGCCCAATTCATTTTTAACTGAATTGCTTAAAATTCAACTGTGCTTAAGAAAAAAGGCAAAATTCCATAAATAAATTCAGCAATTAATATCATAACAGCCAAATGTAATCCAAGAGAAGAAACACATAAAATTTGCTTCACACTGGAATTTTTAAATTTTTTTCTACATTAGAATTTAAACTAATAGGGTTAGAAAACAATAGAAACCAACCAGGCACAGTGGCTCATGCCTGTAATCCCAGCACTTTGGGAGGCCAAGGCAGGCAGATCACCTGATGTCAGGAGTTCAAGACCAGCCTGGCCAATATGGTGAAACCCCATCTCTACTAAATATACAAAAACTAGCCAGGTGTGGTGGTGCACTCCTGTAGTCCCAACTACTGGGGAGGCTGAAGCAGGAGAATCATTTGAACTTGGGAAGCAGACATTGCAGTGAGTTGAGATTGCGCCACTGCACTCCAGCCTGGGCGCCAGAGCAAGACTCCATCTCAGGGGGGAAAAAAAAGAAGAAAGAAAGAAAACTATAGAAACTCTAAGTATATATTCAGTAATAAAAATAGAAAGCTTTTTGCTTTCTAAAGACAAACACTGGGTTTTATTAGCCCTGGCAATGCTCTAAGACCATTTTTAACAAGTTATACAGAAATAATTTTCAGCTGAAATTCTGTACCTAAATAAAATGACCCTGAAAGACCAAAGTTAAATCATTTAAATTAGTGGCTTCTTAAGATGTTCAAATTTACCATGTTTTTAGGCTTTGTTTTATACAATGCAAACATTCAAGAATCTACTCACTCACTATATCCACAATACTAAGCCATGCTTAGGGAAGACAAATTAGTATAAAACAAATACTAAAATTCAAGAACCTAAACTGTATATGTAGAAAAAGAATGTATACCCAGTAAATTGTTTAAAAAGAAATCCCAAGGTAGATTTTTTGGGGGAAATGATGAAACTGTTCTGTATCCTGACTGAGATGGTAATTCCACAACTCTTTTATTGCATATAAAGTTAAGAAGGAATACCATAAAAGGCAGAAATATGCCATAAAAATAGAAATATAATTACTAAAATGGCATAGAAGTACCTATAGGAATTCAGAGGTCAACACAAACTGAAGGAGTTAGAAAAGACTATTAAAAAAGAGGCAACTGAATTGAACTTGAAATGACAAGTAAAACACAGGCAATAGGGAGGAGCACAGTGAGACCTTTTAGCGCGGCAGAGGGAGGTAGGGAAGCATCAACAAGAGCAAAGTGAGCAAGACGTTTTCAAGGTACATACATTTTGTAGCCAACATGTATTGCATGCTTGCACATGCTGGGAGCTAGGCTACACAGATTAACTCAATCTTACCGCTTCTCGACCTTTTGGCTAAGATCAAGTGATTAACTCAATCTGTGAGGTACTTATTATCGCTACTTGCTTTTTTCATACAATGTTGTTAAAGCTTAGAGAAATGAGGAACATTGCTGAAACTAGAAAGTGGTGGAACCAGGATTCTAACACAAGCTATCTCTTTCTAGAGTCAGGGAATATATGACTTCGCATGGAGACAAGTGATCTGGCTAAGTTAACAGGTTAGAATTGTAGCAAAGAAGATATGATTGGGAGAAGGGGAACCTGTCCTTTAAAAACCTCACTCAGGGCCGGGCGCGGTGGCTCACGCCTGTAATCCCAGCACTTTGGGAGGCCGAGGCGGGTGGATCATGAGGTCAAGATATCGAGACTATCCTGGTCAACATGGTGAAACCCCGTCTCTACTAAAAATACAAAAAATTAGCTGGGCATGGTGGCATGTGCCTGTAATCCCAGCTACTCTGGAGGCTGAGGCAAGAGAACTGCCTGAACCCAGGAGGTGGAGGTTGTGGTGAGCCGAGATCACGCCATTGCACTCCAGCCTGGGTACCAAGAGCGAAACTCCGTCTCAAAAAAAAAAAAAAAAAAAAAGTAAAAATCTCACTCAGTATAATAAATGCCATGTTCATGATAAAAACTCAAAGTAGGCTGAGTATGGTGGGCCAGACCTATAATCCCAGCATGCCGAAAGGCTGAGGCAGGAGGACCCCTTGAGTTCAGGAGTTCAAGACCAGGCTAGACAACATATTGAGACTCATCTCTACAAAAAAAATTTTTAACTGTCTGGGTGTGGTGGCATGTGCCTCCTGAGTAGTCCCAGCTACTCAGGAGGCTGAAGCAGGAGGAACTCTTGAGCCCAACAGATAAAGGCTTCAGTTAAGCCATGTCATACCACTGTACCCTAGCCTGGGTAACAGAGCAAGATCGTGTCTCAAAATAAAAAAAAAAAAAGAAAGAAAGAAAGAAAGAAAGAAAAAACAGAAAGTTAATGGAACCTATTATTTGCTATAGATTATCTCTGAATTCTGCAATTCTGTGGTTTTTAATGGGAATAACAGTGCTTGAGATTTTTGTGTTTATTAAAAGATTATGGGAGCCAGGCATACTAATACCTGTAATCCCAGTGACTCAAGAGGCCAAGGTGGGAGGATCACTTGAGGCCAGAAGTTCAAGACCATTCTGGACAACACAGCAAGACCTTGTCTCTAAAAAATATTTTTAAAAATTAGCTGAGTGGCCAGGTGTGGTGGCTCAAGGCTGTAATCCCAGCACTTTGGGAGGCAGAGGCAGGCAGATCATAAGGTCAGGAGATCAAGACCATCCTGGCTAACACAGTGAAACCCTGTCTCTACTAAAGATACAAAAAATTAGCCAGGCATGGTGGCACACACCTGTAGTCCCAGCTACTCAGGAGGCTGACGCAGAAGAATCACTTGAACCCAGGGGGCAGAGGTTGCAGTGAGCCAAGACTGCACCGCTGCATTCCAGCCTGGTCAACAGAGCAAGACTCCATCTCAAAAAAAAAAAAAAATAGCTGGGCATAGTGGTACACACCTATAGTCCCAGATAATTAAGAAGCTGAGGCAGAAGGATCAATTGAGCCTGATAATTCGAAGCTACAGTGAGCCATGATTATGCCACTGTATTCCAACATGGGTGACAGAGCAAGACTCCTAACTCCAAAATAAGAGAAAGGATTATGGGTTTAAAACACTTGGAAAGGATGTAAGCTTGTAGGAAATAAAATATCACTGTCCTCTTTTGCTCAGGGTCAGCAACATGGTAAAATGAGGGATTTTAGAAATTAACTTCCAGGAAAAAAACAAAAAGTGAAAGAGCAAGAAGAAAGGCAAGTATTTACAGTTTTGAAGTAAACTACCAATTAGGTGGTAAGTGTAGATAGTGGAAATAGTATAGGATGCACAGAAGAATGTTTTGAATACAGAAATGATACAAATGAGGACTGACAACAAATGCTGAGGCAGACCTGAATTTGGCACTTCAGGGTTTGGACATAAAGAATGAAAGTTCCATTGACAGAAATGAGAAGTTGCTGGGGGAGCTCATTTATGGTAGAAGAATATTAGTTTAATATTGAGAATATTACCTTTGGGACAACCTGGCGTCTCCCTAAATGCTCAGCCTCATCTCCCACTGTTTTTTAAAGGTTCCAGTCACACTGCACCACCTGCTGCTGCCAAAGCATACTATGCTTTCAAAATCCTAGGTTTCACAGGGATTTGAAATGCTCAGCCTTCTACTGGGGATAGTTGTTCTCTCAGTTTTCCTTCAAGTCCAAGCCAGGCATCCCCTTCTTATGTCCTATGGCACCATGTACATATGTCTATCACACTGTACTTTAACTTGTTTTTTATGTGTGTGTCAGCAACTCTGAGGGCAAAGGCTACCTTTATCATTTTTGTATCCTTTGTAACAGGAACACAGTTAGATCTGAACAAAAATTTATTAAATGGCTAAATGAATAAAATTCAGGGTAAAGATGAGAACTTAAGCTAGGAACTTAAGCTAGGAAAATGAAACAGTTCTCATAGAAGGAAAATCAAGACTAAAGGAGACAAAGCAATCAGCTAAGGGCTAATATCCATAGGGAAATCATGAAAGAGGCTACAGGAAGAGAGGAAGAAAGGATGCTCACAGGCTCCAAGGGGCAGGGGTTATGTCTGTCTTGTTCAGCAACACAGTCTGGCCATTTTTTAAACAAAAGAATGGATGAACAATAGAGAAGTAGGACAATGTTGTGATACAAAAACCAAAGCTCAGAGTCTCTAGTACATGGTAAATCTAGTATGTCAAATGCCAAGACACCAAGGAGCATGAGAACTGACTAAAGACTGAGGTCCTTACTGAGAATATACTGTACCATCTCTACTAATACAACAATCGTATCTTTATAAAGTAACTTCAGTATTGAGCATTATTCAATATTGGGTTGTCACTGTCTAAGCATCCCTTTCTTCAAGTTAAATATGTCAAAATTATGTTCCCTATTGCTAATATGTATTACACACACACATAGAGGCAGGTCCATCCCTCCAGAGTAAACAGATACCTCTATTCCAAGAAGCAATGGAGTAGTCTTTATCTGCTATTGAGACTGTTTTTTTTGGGGGTTTTTTGTTGGTTTGTTTTGAGACAGAGTCTCATTCTGTCTCCAGGCTAAAGTAGTGCAGAGGTACAATCTTGGCTCACTGCAACCTCTGGCTCCCAGGTTCAAGTGCTTCTCCGACCTCAGCCTCCTGATCAGTTGGGACCACAGGCACATCCACTAAACCTGGCTAATTTCTGTAGTTTTAGTAAAGACAGGGTTTCACCATACTGGCCAGGCTGGTCTTGAACTCCTGGACTCAAGTGATCCACCTGCCTTGGCCTTCCAAAGCACTGGGATTACAGGCATGAGCCACTGCATCCAGCTGAGATTATTTTTAATTTTAATTTTTTAGAGTAGTGATGAGAGTTCTATGTTCAAGTTAGTGTTCTAGGAAGATTCTTCTCCTAATAAACACTTTTTTTAGGACAGATATATTGTGTCCTTAATATCTAAAGGACATAGATACTGTTTTGACCCTTATCATAGTTCTAGGATATTTTTCTCTTAATTAAAATTTCCTTAAGAGGGGTCACTTTTAAACTTATGTAATAATTTTGCAATGAACTTTCATCTGTTACAATAGATTCACAATAGTTCATTTATGCGTGTTATTACCAGAAAACAAAGTGTTTTAATTTTCTTACATACGTCTTTCTTACATAATTCACTTTCTACCCTTCTTCACTCAGCACAATGCCCCACAAAGCTGACTTACAGACTGCATCTATGGGCTGTGTCACCCTCTCTCTCCAGTTAGGTTTGGCCAGTGGAGGGGCTGGGATGGCACAGGCAGAAGTCAAAGAACAAAAAGAGTATGGGAAAGCCTCCCCTCCTGCAGAGCTACTGGGTACTAGGGGTGTAGCAGTGAAGGAGAGGCACTGGCAGGAGTCAGAGCACAGAGAATATAGAACAGGGCATTTATTTCCCTGGCTCCCTTCCTGCAAGATCACTGTGGATATTAATCCTCTAACTGGAACTATAGCTGCTGTCAGGCAGCCTTCTACACACAGCTCTCTTTCCGGGGTAGCACTCCTTCTCTTTGCCCCTCAGGTCTAAGGGGCAATATTCCCATCCTCTCTGTTGCTAGCCCAGGATACTACAATATCTCATTGATTTTTTGTTTGTTTGTTTTTTGAGACGGAGTTTCACTCTTGTTACCCAGGCTGGAGTGCAATGGCACGATCTCGGCTCACCGCAATCTCCGCCTCCTGGGTTCAAGCAATTCTCCTGCCTCAGCCTCCTGAGTAGCTGGGATTACAGGCACGTGCCACCATGCCCAGCTGATTTTTAGTATTTTTAGTAGAGACGGGGTTTCACCATGTTGACCAGGATGGTCTCGATCTCTTGACCTCGTGATCCACCCGCCTCAGCCTCCCAAAGTGCTGGGATTACAGGCTTGAGCCACCGCGCCTGGCCTCATTGATTTTTTAAACTCTGCCCACCTATTTGTGAATAGTTCCTTCATTTAATCCTCTTCGAATGGACCAGCTAGAATATGCCATCTGTTTCCTATCAAGGTCATGAATGACAGTGCCACATACATATTCTGATCTTGCTAAACACAACTGTTAGGTATGTATATCTGCTCTTAGTTCACTACTTCTATGATAATGTTGAGGAAAATAGACACATGAATACCTGGATAGATGTAAACAGATGTTCCCATATTATCCTCAATTCAGTGATAACTGAAATCTCTCCCATTTTATTAAATATATGTCACATATACTTCCTCAAATATATGCTATGATAAAATATTCCAATGGAATACATCTAAAATGCATTTTACAAAGAGAAAGACTAAATTAGATCAATGTTAATCTCTAATATGTAGAAGGTAACAAAAAAGAAGTGCTAAATTTACTTTTTGAAAAGAATGAAATAAAAATCAAAGTTATTAAAGTGACTACCCTGATTCCTGTACCCACTCCCTTGCCCAATTTTCTCTAAAAATCTCATTTCAGACATTTAAGTGAATATTATGCTACATAACAGGGAAATTCAGATGTCCATCCCCTTATTCATTCAAACATTTCCATCGTCATAATATGGCAGCTGCAATGCCAGGAAAGAAGAAAGGAAGAAAGACTAAAAGAGGGGAAGAATGAAAAAGATCTCAAAGAAAAAATTTTTTAAGAGACTGGGTCTTACTCTGTCAGCCAGGGTGGAGTCCAGTGGGCATGATCACAGCTCACTGTAACCTCAAACTCTTGGGCTCAAATGATCCTCTCACCTAAGCCTCCCAAGCAGCCGTGACTATAGGCATGTGCCACCATTCCTGGCTAATTCTTTTTTTTGAAGGGACAGAATCTTACTGTGTTTCCCAGGCTGATCTCAAACTCCTGGACTCAAGCAATCCTCCGGCCTTGGCCTCCCAAACTGCTGGGATTACACGTATAAACTACCATGCCCAGCTACCAGAGAATTTTCAATAAAAGAGGGAAATCAGTACTACAAGAAAATAACACAGCTGTAACTGCAAGCATGACTGACACTTAGGTTTGGGCAACACAGCCATCAGGATCCCAGCAGGAAACAGATAGCACCCTCAAACTGGGTAATTTAAGGAGAGTTTAAGAAAAGGACTATTTACAAAGTATGAAAGGTGTGGGCATAGTCAAAAGATAGTGCAACCTCCTGAAGCTGCTATCAGCTACAGACTTGAAAGGACAAAGAGGACCCCATGACAGGAGCCATGGCCTCTGGGAGAGCCAACATGACATGATTTTGCAGGAGGAAGCCAGGAGAGTAAACCACCAACTCTACTCTCCTCTTGCCCATGCTATCCATTGTCCAAAACCAACTAGAAGCCAAAGAGCAAAGTCAGCCTCCTGAGATTGAGGGGAGGGAAGGCAATAACAGAAAGCAGGTTCACAGGGGCAATGGAAGATAAGCAGAACCAGGAGGGAAGAGAAGGTAAAGTCAGTTGGAGTCTCAGTGGGAACTGAAACTCAAAAATGAGTAACTCAAGAGGGATTAATAAAGGGGTTATTTATAGAGTCTATATTAAGGATACTGGGTTTATTCTGTGGGTAACAAGGAGACACAATTCTAATCTGTGCTCTTTAGAAAAGGCTGTGAAAAGAGCCATGTAAAGAAAAAAACAGTGTGAAGACACAAGAGAGGGCAAGGCCACAGGCAAGAGATTCTAATGTATATAAGAGATGTTAAGGGCCTGAAACAAAGAAATAACAGTGGGAAGAGGAAAAAGAGGTAGATTCTAAAGATGTTTACAAAGTTGTTCCTACAGAACTGTGGATCATGTCCTTGTGTACCTATAGATGTGTGTGTATCTAAAACACATAGACCTAAACACAACCCTTCAACCTTTGTTGTATCTGCAAAATATAATTTCCATTTTTCCCTTTCCCTAATTACTAATAACATGCTCTGCACAATCTTGCCTACAGTAAGCATTTCAAAGAATATTTATGGAAGGAATGAATAAATAAGTGAGGAAAGCTTCTGAAGCGTATAAACAATCATCTTATATAACCATAAACTTAGATCCTGAAAAAGCTGTATGTGATTTGTCACACCAAAAGGCTCAAGTTCAAATAAACAAACCAAGAAGAGAAAAAAAAAACAAACAAAACTGAACAATCTGAAGTCCAAGAACATGCTAGGGAAGCACTTTCAATTCTATACTCCAGCAACTCTTTCTCAAGCTGTTTTCCATTGGGAACACAAACTAACAAAGATAAACAAACTGAATATACCTATGTTACCCTCTCAAAGAAATTTATAAATCACAAACTACTGGAATCTTGACAATTTGTGTACTCTCCAGCATTACCGCCAGAAAAAGCTTCAAATACAGCAACTGTAGAAGCACTTCTCTCAGCAGCAGCCCTCACTCTGCTCAATGAGAAAAGGTGAGGCCCAAACTGCATCCTCTTTAATGATCCACCCAAAACAGAGGTCCACATATTCTCTACAGGGCAGTAGAAGAGTAAGATTTCCAAAGGAGATGCTGAAGAGTAAAAAGCAATACACTTCAAAATAGGACTTTACAAATAATTAACAACAGCTCCAGATCCATCCTTTTCTCTTCTCTAGAACCACTAGAAACCCTCAGATCTGAAATTGTATCACAGATCACACACCTACATATCCCACTCCATGATACACATGTTGAACTTCCTATGTCCATATCCATCCTCTACATCCTCAGAGTTAGCAGAGGAGTTAGACATCTGTGACTTTGTTCCAAGATTCCCATGTAAAAAGTTTTCACATAAAGTTTACAGTATACAACATACTATGCATTCTAAGTAAAAAGGATAAATTATAATGTGGTCTCTTATTTGCCAGTAAAAAATATTTGCTCTTACTGGAAGCACCTAAAATAATCGGGCAGCCTACCTCACAAGACTCTTAAACAGCAATCCTACTAGTCTCAGAGCAATTTATAAACCTAAATGAGAAAACACAAACATGCTCAAGAGAAAGGTTTGCTTTATAACTAAAAGATTCATAATATGGTTGTTCATGGATGTGAACAACTCTATGAGTCCTCAGACTGTGAGTCTTTAGAGTTTCACTCAAATAAATAAATAAATAGTTAATAATCTTACATGGCCCTTCTCATATATGTCCAAGAAGAATGGACATATTGATTGAGCACCTATTATAAGTCACCACCATGCTAAGGTACTTGGATATATATCTGAAATATAAATATATTCATATCCTACCATAAAAGAATATATTTACATTTCAGATATCCTACCATAAAATATGGTGGAATATATTTACATTTCACATATATATTTATATCTCAGATATAATAAATATAAGAATATATTTTCAGATATCCTGCCATAAAATATGGAAAAATTAAAAAATTAAAAACAAAAAAAAATCAATGAGTATAGATCATAAAACCAGGCAAACAATATGTAAAAACATTATATATGGTATAATTTCATTTCTCTAAAATTATTTACATTTATATATAAATAAACATTGGAAAGTCTGGAAAAATATATAACCAACTTCTAAGTAGTTATCTTCAGAGATGGTACTTTCTTTAAGTCGGTCAAATTTAACAGTGGGAAGTTATATACCAGAGATGGTACCAATACAAATTAAATCAGGAAGAAAACTTATTTTCTACTTATATACTTCCATGTTAGAATATTTTATAATAAAACAAAAGACCAAAATCACTACATTTGAATTTTTATTCTGTGGGTAACAAAGAGACACACAATCCAATCTGTATTCTAACCGAGGGACTGTGAAAAGATCTGTGTAAAATAAAAAACAGTGTGAAGACAAAAGTGAGGGCAAGGCGAGAGGCAAGAAATATCAAGGTATAGAGAGATGTTAAGGGCCTGAAACAAAGAAACAATAGTGGGAACAGGAAAAAGAGGTAGATTCTAAAGATGTTTAGGAAGTGTTTAGAATGCTTTATCACAATGAAAACATTTTTTGTTTCCTGAAATTATGCCTATTACTTATCTGAAATCATCCGTATTATCCTTTTCCTGAAATTATTCACACAATTCAGTTGAAAAAGTCCTACCAATTGTAAAGAAATTGAAAACAGAGCAAAGGTAAAGTCTATTTTCTTATTCTGTTAGCCTTTATGCCTGATTGATAGGTTCTGGGAGAAGTAGGCCTATAGTAGAATAATTACTTTGAGAATTTTCTTTCTCTTGCAACTTTAGAGATCTATGATGACTTCCTTAAAAATGTATGAAACAAAGCTATTATTATTATTATTTTTATTTTTTTTTTTTTTTTGAGACAGTGTTTCACTTATGTTGCCCAGGCTGGAGTGCAATGGTGTGATTTTGGCTCACTGCAACCTCCACCTCCTGGGTTCGAGCAATTCTCCTGCCTCAGCCTCCTGTGTAGTTGGGATAACAGGTGAGCACCACCACACCCGGCTAGTTTTGTTTTAGTAGAGACGGTGTTTCACCATGTTGGCCAGACTGGTTTCGAACTCCTGACCTCAGGTGATCAACCCTCCTCAGCCTCCTAAAGTGCTGAGATTACAGTCATGAGCCACCATGCCCAGCCACTAACTTTTAAATTAGAAATTTGTTATAACACTTTGGGCCTTTGCAGACATGCTAATAGAGAGAGGAGAAATAACCTTGCGACTCAAGAGTTCAGCAGAAGGGAATGAATACAAGTCATAATAGTGCTTTATTTTAGTCACCACTTCTTGAAAAATCTTGTAAAATAATGGCACTCAGGCAGATCATTATAAAAGAGTGAAACTGTCTTTTTAATTACGTAAAGAGCAAAAGAATCGGCCAGGTGTGATGGCTCATGCCTTTAATCCCAGGTATGGGAGGCCGAGGTGGGCAGATCACGAGGTCAAGAGATTGAGACCATCCTGGCCAACATGGTGAAACCTGGTCTCTACTAAAAACAGAAAAATTAGCTGGGCGTGCTGGTGAGCGCCTATAGTCCCAGCTACTCAGGAAGCTGAGGCAGAATAATTGCTTGAACCCAGGAGGCGAAGCTGCAGTGAGCCAAGAGGGCGCCACTGCACTCCAGCCTGGCGCCTGGCAATGGAACAAGACTCTGTCTCAAAAAAAAAAAAAAAAGAGCAAAAGAATATTACTCCAATAAGCCTTTAAGTTTTTTACTTTGAAATATCAAAATTAATTACATATTAATATAAACCAGCTAAAGTCTGATGGAAGAAAAAGGAAAAAAAATAAATGATTTTATTTAGGGCAGTGCTAGCCAATAAAATTTTCAGTGATGAAATGTCCAGTACAATGTGCTGTCCAATGCAGTAGCCACTAGTCACATGAGGCTACTAAGCTCTTGATATATGGCTAGTGTGACTGAAGGACTGAACTTGTATTAAATTTTAATTAATTTAATTTCAAATTGCAACATGCAGCTAATGGATCTCATACTGGATAATGCAGATTTAGGAGGTTAAAAATAAACTGACAGAGCATTAAATTTCCAAAACATATCAACACAAGGTACTAATTAATTTTGATTCCAGAATCATAAGAGGGAATAATTATAAAGTACTTGAGTAAACGTAGGTTTTATTGTGAGCAAATGCTCAGAAAAATAACTCCCTTGTGTGCATATGTTTAGCTGCTTCCTCTGAAGAACCTATCAGTGCTGCATCCTTCAAATTTTAGAATCCTAAGCTGGCTTCTCTTTTAAGGCAATGAAGCCTTCCTACCAGTCAAGTATGTCTGAGTACCCTCCTACTTCTCTCACCAACCTTGGGTCTTCCGTATTCTTTTGTCATGGGTAAAACCTTTCACCTCTAACCCAACAATGTCTTCCTGTTTTCTGGCTGTCCAAAGCTCCCCTTTACAGTATCCTTTCTCCATTGCAGCTACCAACTGCTTCCTCCTCTTACTCCCAGAATGGTTCCTACTCTCAGATGAGGCCAAAATGCTTGGCATAGCTGCATAAAAATTATACTCATCAAAGGCATTTATGTTTTTGTAATTCATACCAAGTATTACAATATTTATGCTTATAAAATATCACATTTGGTAGTTTTAAGTTGCACTTCAGTAAAAGCCAAATCCTGTTCTTACTATATTGCCTGGACATCTGGCTCTAATGTGAGGAATTATAAGAAACACCAAATCTCACTCAAGTGGGAAGTAGTCATTACTATTACAGCAGGAAAAAACAAATTACTTCCTGTTAAGTTTCTCAATTTGTCTCAACTAATGAAGTCTGAAGTAGCGGTTCTTTGCTGGTCGAAGTAGTTCCTGCCTGTAATCTCAGCACTTTGGGAGACTGCGGATCACCTGAGGTCAGAAACTCAAGACCAACCTGGCCAACATGGCGAAACCCTGTCTCTACTAAAAAATACAAAAATTAGCCTGGTGTGGTGGCATGCACCTGTAATCCCAGCTACTCAGGAGGCTGAAGCAAGAGAATCACTTGAACCAGGGAGGTAGAGGTTGCAGTGAGCAGAGGTTGAATCACTGCATTCCAGCCTGGGCAACAGGGCAAGACTCCGTCTCAAAAGAAAGAAAAGGAAGGGGGAAAGGGGGAAGAAGGGGAGGAAGGAAGGGAGGGAGGGAGGAAGTAAAGAGTGGTTCTTAATTTCTTGGGGATTATGGACCTCTTTAGGACTCTAATGGCCAGGTGCAGTGGCTCACACCTATTATTTTGGGAGGCCAAGGTGGGCGGATTGCCTGAGGTCAGGAGTTTGAGACCAGCCTGGCTAACATAGTGAAACCCTATCCCTACTAAAAATACAAAAATTAGCTAGGCGTGGTGGCACATCCCTGTAGTGCCAAGTACTTGGGAGGCTGAGGCAGGAAACTGCTTGAACCCAGCAGATGGAGACTGCAGTGAGCTGAGATCACGCCACTGCACTCCAGCCTGGGAGACAGAGAAAGACTCTGTCTCCAAAAAAAAAAAAAAAAAAAGACTCTAATGAAACTATGGAAGCTTTCCTCAAAAACACAAAAATTTTTTTGCCATAATGGACAACATGCACCTGCATGCATACACACACACACACACACACTCACTCACTAAAGGTCATCTAAGGATACTTCTATCATTAAAGTGTAATAAATAAAATCTAAAATAACTAGTATGTTGAAGCCCACAGACTATTCAGCAGAATATGACTTCGAAGAATGCTAGAATTAACTTGATATTTCTACTTTTTCCCCTTTCTTTTTTTTTTTTTGAGACAGTATCTCACTCTGTCACCCAGTGCAGTGGCACCATCGTGGCTCACCACAGCCCCAATCTCTGAAGCTCAGGTAATCCTCCCACCATAGCCTTCTGAGTAGCTCGAACTATAGGTGCACACCACCATGCCCAGCTAATGTTTGTGTTTTATGTAGAGACAGGATTTTGCCATGTTGCCCAGGCTGTTCTCAAACTCCTGGTCTCAAGTGATGCACCTGCCTCAACCCTCCCAAAGTGCTGGAATTACAGGCATGAGCCATCATATCTAAATTCTAGAGGAGGGCTAAATTTCCTTCTCTCCATTCCCTTCTCCCAATCTTACCCTCTTCCTATCAAACGCTTATATTCCCTATACTTCATCTCAATTGGCTATAATGCAGAACTAAAGTCATTTTTAGTATTATTCACACTTATTGGCAATTTTATATTTCCCATTCTCATTTCAAAAGTAGAAGTTAGGCCAGTCGTAGTGGCTGATGCCTGTAATCCCAACACTTTGGAAGGCCGAGGCAGGAAGATCACTTGGGGCCAGGAGTTAGAGACCAGCCTGAACAACATACGGAGAGTCCCATCTCTACATACACACAAAAATAAACAAATAGTAGAAGTTTATTTCCTTAAGGAAAAGTGAAAACATTTATTGAGTATCTACTATTTGCCAGGTATTTGCCTCTATATTATCTCTAATCTTAACAATCTGTAACGGAGAAAAAAAAATACAGTCTCCTCAAAATATCTATGTTTGAAAACTTAAGTCAATGAGTCATAATAGGTCAAGAAAGTCAAAAGGTAAATAACAAAATAGTTAAAAGTGAACAACGAAAATACTACAAGTCAAATCTTAAAGGACACAGCTGAAATACCACACATGAAAAATTAAACCCTTAAATTCCTATATTAGAAATTAATGAAACTGGCTGGGTGCGATGGCTCACAACCCAGTACTTTGGGAGGCTGAGGTGGGTGGATCACTTGAAGTCAGGAGTTCAAGACAAACTTGGCCATCATGGTGAAACCCCATCTCTACTAAAAATACAAAAATTAGCCAGTCATGATGGCATGTGCCTGTACTCCCAGCTACTACTGAAGCTGAGGCAGGAGAATCACTTGAACCCAAGAGGCAGAGCCAGGCACAGTGACTCATGCCTATAATACCAGCAGTTTGGGAGGCCGAGGCAGGCATATCACTTGAGGTCAGGAGTTCGAGACCAGCCCGGCCAACATGGGGAAACCCCATCTCTACTAAAAATATAAAAATTAGTTTGGGCGTGGTGGTATGCACCTGTAGTCCCAGCTACTTGGGAGGCTAAGGCAGGAGAATTGCTTGAACCCGGGAGGCAGAGGTTGCAGTAAGCCAAGATTGCACCACTGCACTCCAGCATGGGAAACAGAGGGAGACTCTGTCTCAAAAACAAACAAACAAAAAACACCATTATTTTTAAAAGCTCAAGAAACTAAAATCAATATAGAACAGAAATTAAAGAAATACAAAATAAAGGAAAAGACTGATCAACAAAACCAAATGTCTTTTTTTAAACAGGTTAATGAAATGGTCAGTCCTGCTTTAGCTTAAGAATATAAAAGAAGACACAAATACAGCAAATTACTTTTTTTAAAAGGCACAAATTAAATTTCATCAAACTCAGAGACACTCAGTAACTCACCCAAGTGCACAGCACTTGAGTGTATACTAAGGCAGCTAAACAGTATTACACAGTTGGTAAGCAGGGAAACCAAAATTTTAACAAAATACAACAACAACAACAAAAAAGCTGTAACTTTCTGTATAATGTGTGTACCGAAAGCTGTAACACCTACCATGCTGTCATGGCATAATGTGGGGTTTAAGTAAAAAGTAGCTACTATTATTAACATTTTTGAAAAGTGCTCTTTTATTTTCATCACATTATACAGCCTTTCTTTTAGGAAAAAAGTCTAACTTCCAGGGTCTCAGTTTCCTCATGTATAAATGAGAAAGAAGAACATTATCTCTTAGGCCCCTTTTAGTTCAGGATCTATGGGTCTAAACTGATCTGTATATAGATTTTCTGTATACTGATCTGTATATGATTTTCTTCTGTTAGACTGGAGTGTGGGTAAAGTTATTCTATATGATACACAGAATAAATCTTACCCTAGTAGAATTTGACTAAGTAGCCATCCTCCTGCAAACTGTGGAAGAGAAAGGTTGAAACCTCAGTAACATTTATGAGAAAAATAAACAGGGAGTGAATTGCTTCTAGGAGCTGATTTTTTTTTACCAAAAAGGTAATAAATAAAACTAATACGTAAGAAACACATTCCATTCCCCCCCAAAATTCCAGCATCTGTAAATTTAACCATGTTTGTGCATTTTTCCACATGTATATTTGGATCTGACAAGTAAGTCTACAGTTACTTCCATGAAGTTTGCTTCCATGAACCCTTTCATTTTCTCTTTCTGGTAGTCAAAGGTTAGAAGTAAATAAAATTTTTTTGGCTCTTTACTACTTTGTTACCTGAGCAGTTTTCAGAAAGTTTATTTATTCCAAACGTAAGGAATGTTCTTTGTGTCCAATTCAGTTTAGACAAAACAGATTCTGGGGAGAAAAATATGCAATATATTTCTTGCTTTCTTTGGAAACAGGTGTTGCAAATTCTTTCCAGAATCACGTGAAAAATTCTCCTACTAATCAAGTTGTGTACTATTTCTGAACAGAAAAGGTTCTCTTCCCATTCTTTACAAAACATAATTAGATGTCCAAGAGTAAAGAAAGTCATTCAAAATTTTACTAACTTAATAAGCGAAACTACAAAGTTTGCCAGGTAAGAGAGCTTGTTTCCTCTGTAGGCTGATTATCATTCCTGATCATTTAGCAAATGTTTTATGTCTAGCACACACCAAGGCATTCATATATGGTACTCAGAAAAGAATACAGACTTAAGATGAATATCAGGAATTATCAGTTATAAAGGAAATACGTGAAGCCATGAGACTTTAAGATCACTCGGAAAAAGTGGCATGATCCATAACCTTGGAAAGAAAACAGAAAATCAACAGCCATCTAAGAAGAAATGAACTATCTGGAAAGTAGGATGAAGAGTATGAAAGAGAGCAAGGAAAATGAAGGAGCACTTTTCAAAAACGTTAATAATAGTAGCTACTTTTTACTTAACCCCCACCTTATGCCATGACAGCACACTGGGTGTTACAGCTTTCTAATCCTTCAGTAAGTTTAAAAGGTAAATATTATTATTGTATTATTTTGAAAATGAGGAAACCTGCCTAAAGCCACTTAGGTTGCAGAATTGGGATTCAAACCCAATTGAGTCAATGAGACTGAGAGCCCTCTGGGTTCACCTGGTCACAGTGAACCCAGTAAGCTGTCGGTCTCAATGAGCAGTAAAAGAACAAAGTGCAGATAAAATGTCACTGATGATTTTTTTAATCCACCTATCTGCACACTGATCACTGATAGTTTTTTTGTTTTTTGTTTTTTGTTTTTTGTTTTTTGTTTTTGAGACAGTCTCACTCTGTTGCCCAGGCTGGAATGCAGTCCACAATCTCAACTCACTGCAACCTCCGCCTCCCAGGTTCAAGCAATTCTCATGGCCTCAGCCTCCGGAATAGTTGGAATTACAGGCATGCCACCACACCCAGCTAATTTTTGTATTTTTATTAGAGATGGGGTTTCACCATGTTAGCTAGGCTGGTCTCAAACTCCTGGCCTCAAGCAATCCGCCTGCCTCAGCCTCCCAAAGTCCTGGGATTACAGGTGTGAGCCACCGTGTCAGGTCTAATAATTCTTGACAGAAGGCCATGTCCAGTTTGCATGACCTCCCCAAAGAGGACTCAGGGCTTGCTATCCTATACAGCTATAAAAATCAATGATGAAGTTTATTTCTTCCCCTTATCCATTCCCTTTGGACCTGATGGAAACAGTATGGCGAAGGGGAAGAAAGTGAGATAAGATACTGTGGATACCTCTATGTGTCTGGCACCATACTGAGTATTTATTTGCATTGAATCCTCATAATTCTAAAACACATGCTCCAAGAAGGCACAGACATTTTTGTTTTGTTCACCAATATATTCCAAGTACTTAAGTCACTGCCTAGAAAAGGAAGGCCTTGAACAAATATTTGATGAATGAACAGTCATCCTGTAAAACAGGTATTATTATCCCTGTTTTAAAGATCAGGGAGTGGCTCAGAGAGGACAAGTAACTTAATTAAAATCATACATTTAACAAGCAGGGTGAAATTAAAAATATTTAACAACTCATACTTATACCAGCATTGGCCATTCAGAACAGACACTAGCTAGTGCTAGACGAGCTGGGTTCCACTTCAAGCTTTTAGTTGGGGGATCATGGGGAGGTCCATAGGAGGGACCAAGACAATGAGGGGTCATAGGCAGGGGAAGGGAAGATCCAGGTGTACAATGGTTGTCAGCCTCAATAGTTAAGTGGTGCACTGAGGATTCCAATCTGTACTTATTTGACTCTAAAACCTTCTAAATAAAGTGAGTACTATTTATAAGAGTTTAGAGTCAGATAAGTGAGGAGAGCAGAGAACAACTAGAGCTTTTAATAGAGTAGATAAAACTAGTCAAAACAACTACAATGGGAAATGGAATTAGAAGTGAATTAAAAATTGGTAACTGAGGCCAGGCACAATGACTCACACCTGTAATCCCAGCACTTTGTGAGGCCAAGGCAGGTGGATCACCTGAGGTCAGGAGTTCAAGACCAGCCTGACAAATATGGAGAAACCTCGTCTCTACTAAAAATACAAAAATTATTTAGGCATGGTGATGCAAGCCTGTGATCCAAGCTACTAGAGAGGCTGAAGCAAGAGAATCACTTGAACCAGGAGGCAAACGTTGCAGTGAGCCATGACTGTGCCACTGAATTCCAGCCTGGGCAACAAGAACAAAACTCCATCTCAAAAAAATAAAATAAAATAAAAAGATAACAACTCAATCTGCTGTTAGACAACTAAAAAAAACAGGATGATCTCACTAAAGTAAGGTGGGGGGAATGAGTAACGAAGAGAAATAAAAATGAATGGGCAAAGCAAAACTACAACATGAAGGCTTTCAATTTCAGGTAAACAATTTGTGTATGTTTAAATAAGTAATGAAAAATCAATACTGGTTCTTGAGCAAGAAAGGGCTTGATGAAAGCTGTGCTTCAGGACAATGAATTTGTGAAAGGTATTGGTAGGGAAGGGGCAGAGCCTGGTGGCAGGTGAGAGGGATCAGTGGTAGAGAGCACTGTAAAGTATATTTGAGTGTGATTCACAGAGGTGTTATGAAAAGTGTTAACAGGCAAGAGTGCAAAGAACAGTGCACCCTCAACTTTTAGAGGCACCTACATTCTGGTCACTTAGCTTACAGTCACCATTTCTCTGTGGCTGACATGGTTTTATTATAAAAAGTACTTCATTATCTTTTTTTTATTATTTTAAAATTAGGAGAAAAAGCACTTGGGATATAGGATATAAGTGACACTTGCCAAAGATAGTTTTTACATTTGTGGTTTTGACTCAATAATCACCTATAATATATCCTCAACCTTGGAGTAGCTTAGATCATTAAGACACTTAAAATAAATTTGTGTATATATTTAATGAGCTTTTAAAAAATCAAGAACAATTAGAGCAGGTTACTTCACTATGGACTCTCAGATTTCTGCACAAATAAAAAACAAGTTAACCTATTTATTTAAACACTAACAAAAACAAAAAAGCAAACCTTCTCACCTGTCATTCACTTCCCAAAAAGGCACAACAAAACAGTGCCAACTGGCCAAGAATTCCTTCCACATTAATTTCTTCCACTCCCTCACAGTAACAGCTGTTCCCTTTCTTTCTCAAGATGGCAAAGGTCACAATCAGTTGTAAACTGTCCATGTGATTATTATATGCCAAAAGCAAGGAGATAATTGAGGTAAAGGGTACTGGGAGAGACAGCTGATATTTTTCAATTTTACTTTTTCCTGGCCACTAATCAGGAAACTATTTAGGGCTTCCTTGGTATTTGAAGCTATAACTTAATATTATTTCTCCACCAAAAAAAATTCTGTTTACATGGAACTCGGGTTAGGGATGATATAAGCACATTTAGAAAGGGACAAAAACCTACAGCAAAACTGTACAGTAACATTTACATCACAGAAGTTGGCATAATCAAAAATGCATTATGCTATGTGAAAAAGATTAGACTCAAATGGCTATATACTGTAAGCTTTATGATTCCATTTACATGACATATAGGATAAAGAACACATCACTGTTTGCCAGAAGTCAAGGCTGGTGGGAGGCACTGACTACAAAGGAGAAGAATGAGGGAACTCGGAGAGGTTACAGACCAATTCTGTATCTTGACTCTATCTGGTTACATGACTAAATTCCATATTGTCTGAATTCACAGGACTGTACACTCAATTAGTAAATCTTACTGTACATAAATTTTTAAAATACAACAATTAAATGTTAGCTTAAGCTTCATCTCACCTACTCCTCATACCTATTTCAAACCTCTCAACATGCTCTATACAATAACCCCACCCACTCCACCTAGCTAACACCTACTTGCCACTCTAGCTTCTGTTCAGCTACTGGCAGAACCAATCCTTTGGTGTGCCAGGGTGGAGTACTGGAGAGAGTTAGGTAGTCAAATATATCTGGCAGGGTTTATTTCCGGCATTCTCCCAGTTACTACTTGTGGGAGCTTGGGCAAACTACTTACCTAAGCTCACTTTCCTCATCTGGTAAGTAAGAATAAATACTACTTATGTACCTCCAAGAACTGCTGCAAACTAAGAGCTTAGTAATGTGCCTTAGAGCCTGGCATATTAAGAGAATTAATAAATGCTTACTCCCTGATCTTTCTCCTCTGCCTACTGCCTTCACAACACCTGCTCTCCTTCTGAGCTCCTATGGACCTTACACATATATAAACCTATCACAACACTTAATTTATTATTGAAATTCTTTATCTCTGCAAATAAAATGTGTCATATTCATTGCCTAATAGTCAGTATACTGTTTGAAGAATAATCTGTTCACCTGATCTGATCTTGTTGTTAAAGGAATTACTGGAAAAGAAGAAGCAGCAGGTTGAAAAGGACAGTGTACAGTGAAAGAGTCTGAGATGGACAACCCAAGGTTTTCCAAAGTTTCCGCAAGGATGTTGTACACAGCATAATGGCACAACAATTGCAAATAACCTAAAGATCCAAAAATGGGGGCAAAGTGACTTATACCAAATACATGCAATGAAATACCATATAACCATTAAAATTTTAGAGAAGATTATATTTAAAATTACTATATATATATGTAAATATATGCAGTAATATCCCAACTTGATTTTTTTTTTAAGCATGAGTTTTTTTTAAAAAAATGTGGGTATATGGACATTAAAAAGTACTGGAAAGATAAGCAACCAAAATGTTAAAAGGGGTCATCTTTGGATGATGGTGAGAAGATTACTAATGATATTTATTTTATTTTCTGGGCTTTTTAGCCTTTAACAATTTAATACATGTTAATTTTAGAAAATTAGGAGGCCAGGTGCAGTAGCTCACACCTGTAATCCCAGCACTTTGAGAGGCCGAGGTGGGTGGATCTCCTGAGGTCAGGAGTTCGATATCAGCTTGGCCAACATGGTGAAACCCCTACTCTAATAAAAATACAAAACATTAGCTGAGTGTGTGGCAGGCACCTGTAATCCCAGCTACTCGGGAGGCTGAGGCAGGAGAATCACTTGAATCAGGGAGGCGGAAGTGACGGTGAGCAGAGATCGTGCCACTGCACTCCAGCCTAGGCAACAAGAGCAAAACTCCATCTCAAAAAAATTAAGAAAAAAAGAAAATTCAAGAATCAGAATATTTTTAAAGAAAGAAAGCGGCCTGGCGCGGTGGCTCAAGCCTGTAATCCCAGCACTTTGGGAGGCTGAGGCAGGTGGATCACGAGGTCAAGAGATCGAGACCATCCTGGTCAACATGGTGAAACCCCGTCTCTACTAAAAATACAAAAAAAAAATTAGCTGGGCGTGGTGGTGCATGCCTGTAATCCCAGCTACTCAGGAGGCTGAGGCAGGAGAATTGCCTGAACCCAGGAGGCGGAGGTTGCAATGAGCCGAGATCGCGCCATTGCACTCCAGCCTGGGTAACAAGAGAGAAACTCCGTCTCAAAAAAAAAGAAAGAAAGAAAGAAAGAAAGAAAGAAAGCTGGCTGGGTGAGGTGGTTTATACCTGCAATCCCAGCACTTGGGGAGAATGGGGTGGGTAGATCACCTGGGATCAGGAGTTCAAGACCAGCCTGACCAACATGGTAAAATCCCATCTCTACTAAAAATACAAAAATTAGCCAGGTGTGGAGGCAGGCACCTGTAATCCCAGGTATTTGGGAGGCTGAGGCAGGAGAATCACTTGAACGCAGGAGGTAGAGGTTGCAGTGAGGTGAAATCATGCTATTACACTCCAGCCTGGGCAACAGAGTGAGACTCTCTTAAAAAAAGAAGAGAAAAAAATCTAACATAGAACTTATAAATAACAGTATTCCATACCATCAAACATTCAAATATCTAAAAATTGGAGTTAAAAAGTGGATTGTGCCAAATCTATACAATGAAATACATTTCCAAAGTCAAAAGAGTAAAATAAATTATAAACTACACACACACACACACACACACACACACACACACACACACCCCTTTGGGGAAAGAAACAAGGTATGGGGAGCTCCTCTAATGGAAAAGTAATTTTTAACTTGGAAAATTTGTAACAGATGTATAAGAACACCTCATCAAATATTAACAATACTGTATTTTAGTGGTCTTCAAAGGCTTGTCAAAAACCAGTAAATTTCAGAAGACAAGGCAGGATAGTGAATCAAGGAGAAGGCTCCCCTTTGAAGCACAGTTTCTACAGAGTTTATTTAGTTTTCAAAGAACCTGTGACCTGCAGAGTTTTGTCCAGGTATTATTTAAGCTTGTAAAACAAGGCATCCTATATTCAGGTGAGAACACATGGTTAAGTTTCTTCTCTCTTTGAATCAACAATGAGATTTCCAGTCTTAGCAATTCCACCCACAAAATTCCCTTAACCAGTGAAGTCTCCCTTATTAGTAAGTGGGAAATAATTCCTCCTTTTCTATAGTAAGGCCCAGATTCCAAAGAATAACAAGTATATGTTTACTACTATATTGACTTTTTTTTTTTTTTGAGACAGTCTTGCTCTGTGGCCCATGCTAGAGAGTACAGTAGCACAATCTCAGCTCACTGCAACCTCTGCCTTCAGGGTTCAAGCGATTCTCCTGTCAGCCTCCTGAATAGCCGAGGCCTACAGGTGGGCACCACCACAACAGCTAATTTTTTATTTTTCATTTTTAATAGAGACAGGATTTTATCATGTTAGCCAGGCTGGTTTCAAACTCCTGACCTCAGGTGATCTGCCTGCCTCAGCCTCCCAAAGTGCTCGGATTACAGGCATGAGCCACTGTGCCCGGCCTCTATTAACTCTTGAATAAAGCTGGCAAATATTAATGCTCTTATAAAAACAGGGTAATCAATTTCTGTAAAGATTCATACACAGACTAGGAGTGGTGGCTAATGCCTGTAATCCTAGCACTTTGTGAGGCAGAGGTGAGAGCATCTACTGAGCCCAGCCTGGATAACACAGTGAGACCAGGACTCTACAAAAATTTTAAAAATTAGCCAAGCACGGCAGTGCACATCTGTGGTTCCAGCTACTCAGGAGGCTGAGATGTGAGGATTGCTTGAGCACAGGAGATCAAGCCTACAGTGAGCCATGTTTGGGCCACTGGACTCCAGCCTGGGAGACAGAGGTTGTGTAGGGTGGTGACTGAGAGCACTTTTTTTTTTTTTTTTGAGACGGAGTTTCGCTCGTTACCCAGGCTGGAGTGCAATGGCGCAATCTCGGCTCACCGCAACCTCCGCCTCCTGGGTTCAAGCAATTCTCCTGCCTCAGCCTCCTGAGTAGCTGGGATTACAGGCACGTGTCACCATGCCCAGCTAATTTTTTTGTATCTTTAGTAGAGACGGGGTTTCACCATGTTGACCAGGATGGTCTCGATCTCTTGACCTCGTGATCCACCTACCTCGGCCTCCCAAAGTGCTGGGATTACAGGCTTGAGCCACCGCGCCCGGCCGAGAGCACATTTTAACACCTTTAAGGAGACTGCTTTAGCAATCAAACTTACAGAAATCAGACTGACTTAATTTCAATCATTTTAGTATAAAATTAGTTATCTCAGTGTTTAAAATATATGTAGAAAAAAAATTTGAGAATTAAAAATACAAACAAAATTTTAAATAGACAGGGACAATGGCTCATGCCTATAATCCCAGCACTTTGGGATTAAAGGCATGGTAGACCAAGGCAGGCAGATCACTTGAGCCCAGGAGCATAACACCAGCCTAGATAACATAACAAAACCCCATCTTTACAAAAAAAAAAAAAAAAAAAAAAAAGGTACAAAAATTAGCCAGGTGCGGTGGCATGCACCTGTAATCCCAGCTACTCAGGAGGCTGAGGTGGGAGAATCAATTGAGCCCTGGAGGTCAAGGCTGCAGTAAGCTGTGATCACACCACTGTACTCCAGCCTGGAAAACAGAGTGAGGAAGACCTTGTCTCAAAACAAAACAAAAAAAGAAATTAAACAACCAAATAAAATCCAAACCTGACACCTCAACTGCTTTTGAAAGTTCATATCCTCCCACCATAAAAAAATTTTAAATCTTAAAAGAATTTATGTGGGTCCATCATGTCTAGTTTGAAGTTATGCCAAATGGCAAGGGTCCAGAAACAAAAATAAAGTCATACTAAGGTGTGTCTCAGAAGGAAAACATAAAAACTCTTACTTTGGCAGGAAGTTACCAAATTGGCATATCTAAATTAGTAAGCTTTGTTTAAAACACACACACTTTTTTTTAAAGGCACACAAATATAAGGCATACATGCCAAAAAAGTCTGTCAAAATACTTATTTGTTATGATTATTACAGTAGCAAATCATGTTTCCATTTCCCCCAAAAATTATGCTTGTATCATTCAAGTTATTTTACACAGAAGATAAACCAAAGAAGGAAGGATTCCCACAAATTATTCCTTTGAGGCTAAGAGCAAACTTAAACAATGCTGAAACTACACAATTAACAACTGTTACCATAAGAAGAAAGAAAAGAGGACAGGTAGGCATCAGCTTACTGAGTGCCTACTAAGTACCTGCTACTTTATTTACATAGATTCTCATGTAATCCTAACAAATCCGTGAAGTAGACAGTATTCACTCCATGATACAAATAAAGAAACTGAAGCTCTTTAGGACTAAATAATCAACTGTGCAACCTAACACAAGGAAAGAGCAAAGCAGGATTATGAAATTTTGAATATCCGGCTCCAAATTCCAGACTCTTTCCAACTGTTGGTGATAGTTGAAAAACAATGTATCAACTTCTCAGCAATTAGGGTTCTGTAAGGGCAGTCAACTATTCCTATACCATTGTTCTAAAAATGACATTTTTCCTTCTGGAAAGATTATTCCCCCATCTGGCACATCATAGGAAACCATGAAAAACTGATCCCAGACTATTCATGTTTCAACTGATATCCCTAACAGATCTTCCTCCCATCCTCCTCAGAGATGGTCCTGTTAGCCTGTGCTTGTTATTTTCTAAAGGAGGTTCATGTTGCACATGTATTCACTCAGCCAATATTTGAGTGTCTTCTTCCTTAAGCTACCACATTCTCCCCTTTCTCAATTCAACTTTTTCAAAGAATAATCTATACCCAGGAACTTCCATTTCTTTCAGCTTCCAACTCATTACTGAAATGGCTTTACATAAGGTTATAAATGGTCTCCGTGTAACTAAACCCAATGGACACTTTCCAGGCTTTATCTTGCTTGACCCTTCAAAAGAACGTAAATCATAACCACTCTTTCCACTTGGATTTCCAGAAACACTCTCCTGGTTTTTAAAGTAGTGCTTCTCAGTCTTGGTGGTCTTTATTTCCTCCAACCAATCTGAAATGTCAGTGTTTGTCAAAGATCAGTACTACGTCTTCTTCCCTTTTCACTTCATACCTTTTTCCTGAAATTTCATCAATTCTCATGGCTTCTAACACCACAAATATGCCAATGATTCTCAAGTCTGACCATTCCTCTGAGCCCTAGAACCACTTATCCAAATGAGGACTTGATACTTCCAGTTAAATATTTCAAAAGGATCTTAAACATTACATGACCCAAACCGAACTATCTCCTCCCCATTCCCCTTCCTATCAAACCAGGTTCTTACCTAGTACTCTCCAGCGCAGTAATTGGCAGGAACCAACATATGTTCAATTATACAAACCAGAAACTATCCTCAACATTTCTCTCTCTCCTATGCTCCACCTTCAACATGTCACCAAGACAGGTATCCTTTACTTCCCAAATACCACTGAAATGTATCTACTTTTCTCCATTTCCACCATCAGTCACCACCACCTCTTTAGTCTCACTACCTGCCTCACTTGGACTGTTAAAGCAGCTTCCTAACTGATCATTCTAAATCCATTATTTCTTAGCTCTAATCTATGATTCTACCCTGCCCCCAAAGTAATCATTTTTAAAAGCTACCCAATTCTCCTTTTTTTAGACGCCTTATTATAAACTATCATAGCACCCATACTTCTCCTTTATGATACTTACTGGTTCATTTTTAATATTTATTTGCATGATTGGTTGTATCTCTATTACCTAAAACAGTGCTTGGCACACAGTATATGAGCAACAGATACTTGTGGAGTAAACAAATGTCTACTGTGTAACGGTCAGTGGGCCACAAGCCAAAGAGAACATACAAATGAAGACACAGCCCTTTTCAGATAAAGAAACTGAAATTGTGAACTCATGTGAGTTACCCAAGCAATTGGTGACAGAACTGAGGCTCAAACTCAGACCTGTATGTTTGCAGTGTCCATACTCAACCTTTATGCATCCCATGAACACAAAACAATTCTGCAAAATATCTATATAATAGTAAAAATAAATGGAAATTTGTTTCATATCTTCATACAAAATCTTCTGTTCAACTGCAAGGTAAGAATCATCCTAGCATTCTAAGCTCTTTAAAATGGTACAACACTCTGTTCCTCTGTTCTTTGGGTAATCATAGCTTACATAAATATAATGGTAGACCACTCAAATAGTACTCATTTACATTCTTTATTGCACAAAATATTAATATGTCTATCTCTTACAATTCACTATAAGTCAGATAATTCACTAAAACATGATTATGACTACTCTTATATCAACTATAACACTTCTGCTACAGTTCTATTTGACAGTTCAAAATTTCAAACTTCTCTGCTTTTACAACAACTTTAATTTACAAAATATTCAACCAAATTACACTACGTATCTTCCAAATCAAATATTTATTTTTTTACTTTTTTCAAGACCCGTCTCACTCTGTCATCCAGGCTAGAGTGCAGTGTCGCAATCACAACTCATTGCAGCCTCAACATTCCCAGGTGCAGGTGATCCACCTCAAACCCCCAAGTTAGCTGGGACTACAGGTCTGCACCACCAAGCCCAGTTAATTTGTTTTGTTTTTTGGGTAGAAACAAGGTTTCACCATGTTGCCCATGCTGGTCTTGAATTCCTGGGCTCAAGCGACCTGCCCACCTCTGCCTCCCAAAGTGATGGGAATACCAGTGTGAGTTACAACGCTAGGCCCAATGTTTCATTCTTAATAACGAAACATATGAAGATATGAAATAAGAGCTACCACCACAACTTCTTCAAGTGAGTTGCTCTTTTTTCTAGCAAATCTTGAATATGGACCTAATTAATTGACCAACCTAAAGAGCAAATTCCCTACTTCAGGCAATGTAAACCACTATCAATGTGATTCTAGACTTAATCCAACTTAAAATCTCTACCACGATCTCTTTATTGTACTGCAATCTCTGACCTTCCAAAGCATGTCCTCATGATTAATCCTCTTTCCTCTCAAAAACGCCTCATTCTTTTCCAAGGTACTCTTAAAACGCAAAAACAGATCTACTGGCAATATTTACTTTTTTCTTTTCTTTTCTTTTCTTTTTTTTTTCTGAGACATTGTTTCCCTGTAGTTGCCCAGGCTGGAGTGCAGTGGCACTATCTCTACTCACCACAACCTCTACCTCCCAGGTTCAAGTAATTCTCCTGCCTCAGCCTCCCAAGTAGCTAGGATTACAGGCATGCACCACCATGCCCAGCTAACTTTGTATTTTTAATAGACACGGGGGTTTCACCATGCTGGTCAGGCTGGTCTTGAATTCCTGACCTCAGGTGATCTGCTTGCCTCAGCCTCCCAAAGTGCTGGGATTACAGGCATGAACCACATCTGGCCTTTTCTCATTTTATAATTTTCCTTTTCCTACTCTCATCTTTGTCTCCTTTCTTATCAGAAGAAACATATGTAACCAAAGCCGGGCAGGAGGCCTATACTACTTTGTGTCAGGGCTCATTTTCCTATATTACCACTTTCTAAATACTTCGGTCTTCAACTTTTTCCTATTTTCTGCTGACAGTAACACTCACCCCATTCTTAGCCAGGCTAACTTTATAACTGATCTCCCACAAGTCCACTGCAGTGGCTCAAAATAGCCCGTTATACACCATGTGCTCTTTGTCTTCCTACCCTGAGTCCACTGTTGTCAACTGCTGCAAGATGACTCTCCTTAAAAGTGAGGTTCATTTACCACTATGATCCTGAGAGATAAACAAGGAACACATTATTCGCATTATAATTTACATATCAGTAAATGAAGCAGCCATGGGATCTTGTCCATGAGATCACAGAGAACAGGAGAGGCAAGACCAGAATCTGACTTCCAAACCAACTGTTTTTACTACTAGATTACACTTTGAACTCTTTAAATAAAGGGTTCAAACTAATTGCCACTCACTAAAAAATTATCTACAATGTCAAATCCTAGAGAAGGCGGGGGTGGGGGGGAGATCCATGAAAAAAACTTCACAGAGGGTAATTACTGGTTTTCAGATTTGGTTAATAATTAGACTATATTCAATGGCAACACTGAGAATTTCATTCATACTGCGGGACATGAAGTAAATTTTAATATAGATATTCACACTAGCCATAAAGTTGAGCATTATCCATAACCTGCCTAACAAGTTTTGATAACATCACAATTTAAGAAACCTTTTCTCCAAGTGGCTACTGGGTTAGACAGAGACAATAGTTGGAAAGGAGCACATTTAAAACTCCTTTCTCTTATTCACGCTCTTTGAAAAATAATAAAATACAACAAATGTCACTTCCCTCTGCTACACTGCATAACTATGCTAGTGATATTTTCCAGATAAAATCAAGATGTTCTCTTAAAAGTGTGTTTTTAAAAATATTTTAAGAAAAAAATGGCCGGGCACGGTGGCTCACACCTGTAATCCCAGCACTTTGGGAGGCCAACGTGGGTGGATCACCTGAAGTCACGAGTTCAAGACCGGCCTGGCCAACATGGTGAAACCCCATCTCTACTAAAAACACAAAAAATTAGCTGGGTGTGCTGGCGGGCACCTGTAATCCCAGCTACTCAGGAGGCTGAGGCAGGAGTATCACTTAAACCAGGGAGCCAGAGGTTGCAGTGAGCCAAGGTTGCAGTGAGCCGAGATCACACCATTGCACTTCAACCTAGACAACAAGAGTGAAACTCCATCTAAAAAAAAAAAAGTATAAAAGTATGAATTTTAATTACATTTAGTCATCTATTTAACAAGCTACCTTTCTGAAGAAGACAGTTACCTAAAATTATGACAATCCCAGAACACTATAAATGGCTGTAATCATTACATATATCTTCTTAAACCCTACAGAAAGAATAAAGGATAAATTATTCATCAAAAGAAGTTATGATGAGAAGTGGTAATGTTTAGCTCATTTAACCTGTACTTTAAGTTAGTTCTTCACAAATTTATAGTCAAAAAATAAAATCTTCATGTTTTAGAAGCTGAGGACTAAGAGAAGTTATTACTATTCAAACCATGCTCTCACCTCACACAATTCTTTATTTACTCAATTTCTAGTTTGCTGTTCTCTCCAACCATGAACTTCATTTAGGTACCTTGCCTATAAGCTGTGGGAATACTGTTCACCTAGACGCACAGTCAGAAGATCTGAGGTATGTGATTCCAGAAAGAAATAAGTTAGAAGTAATTAAAACCTTTCCCACCATGATCTGGGCACTAGGAACTGACATACAAACCAGGTTTTGACTTCAATGCTGTTTAAACGGCAGCTAGGACAAATTAAACAACAACAACAAAAAAGTCGGCCAGGTGCAGGGGCTCACGCCTGTAATCCCAACACTTTAGGAGGACGAGGCAAGTGGATCACAAGGTCAGGTGTTTGAGACCAGCCTGGCCAACATAGTGAAACTCCATCTCTACTAAAAATACAAAAACTAGCTGGGCATGATGGTGCACACCTGTAGTCCCAGCTACTCAGGAGGTTGAGGCAGGAGAATCCTGGGAAGCAGAGGCTGTGGTGAGCCAAGATCATGCTACTGCACTCCAGTCTGGGCAACAGAGCGAGACTCCATCTCAAAAAAAAAAAAAAAAAAAAGTCGCCAACAGATGAAATCACATTTAAATAGCAGACTGTGTCCGTGGTACCAAATTGGTTTATTAGCTTAATAATAACAACAACAGCAAAAACATTTGCGTGCCTACTGCAGGCCAGGACTCTGCCAAATACTTCATATACATTATCTCATGCATTATCTCATTTAATTTTATAGCACCATGAGGAAGGCACTATTAGCATCAACTCTTTCCTCATTAGATGAGGAAACTTTATATCATAAAGAGTTGAGGTGACCTGTCCAACGTCACACAAATTAGTAACAGATGGAGCTAGACTTTAAACCCTGGAAGAATGGCTGACTCAAGTATATTTCCTACTCATTCATATAACAAATATTTGAATGGCTATCATGTGCCACACACTTCCTAAGTACCCATGTTAGAGTGTTTTCACCTATTAATGTGGATAGATTCATATCCTTGTGAACTATCTACAGAAATTATTTCAGAATTTGGCAGTAGCCAAAAGTAACATGCCCAAAAGTTTACATTATCTCTGCTGTCTAGCAACAGCAATGGTTTCAGGAGAAACTGTTTTGAAATAAAGATTGACTTTAGGTGGAGTACAATGGTTCACACCTGTAATCCCAGCACTTTGGAAGTCCAGGAGTTCACTTGAGTCACTTGAGTCCAGGAAACCTAGACCTAGCTGGGCAACAAAGTGAGACCTCATCTCTACAGAAAATCAAAAATTAACTGGGGCCAGGCACAGTGGCTCACTCCTGTAATCTCAGCACCTGGGAAGCCAAGGTGGGCAAATCACTTGAGTTCAGGAGTCTGAGACCAGCCTGACCAACATGGTGAAACCCTGTCTCTACTAAAAATAAAAAAATTAGCCAGGCATGGTGGCGTACACCTATAATCCCAGCTACTAGGGAGGCTGAGGCAGAAGGATCACTTGAACCCAGGAGGCAGAGGATGCAGTGAGCCGAGACTGCACCACTGTACTCCAGCCTGGGTGACAGAGCGAGACTCTGTCTCAAAAAAAAAAAAAAAAAAAAAAAACACAAAATTTCAGCCAGGCATGGTGGTACACACCTGCAGTCCCAGATACTCGTGGAGGCTAAGGTGGGAAAATCACTTATGTCTGGTAGGTCAAGGCTGCAGTGAGCTGTGATCATGCCACTGCACTCAACCTGGGCAAAAGAGTGAGACCCTATCTCCCCCCCCAAAAAAAAAAAAAGACTTGATTAAAATACCTGCGTATCTCGCCTTCCCAGGCTTTGTGTACCTCTTGAGGATGGTGACCCTGTCTCACTCATTCTTAATAATTTCAGTGCTAACAGGCACTTGAAAACATCATACAGTTTTATCATTATTTCCTATGAGTCTGTCTACTACCATAAGTAATAAGCTATTAAAAATCCATGGGTTATATTTTTCCCTTGATCAAAAAATGGATACCTATTTTTGGTATCTCCAGTGATAAGTAGGGCATAAAATGAGGCTAATACTATGTACCTCAGAGTTCTGTGATGATTACATGAGTTCATGTGAAACATTTACCAAAGGCATATATTAGGTAGTCAATAAATAATGCTTTCTTCTCTTCTCATTTACCTCTCTAGCACCAAACAGCAAACCCATCTCTCCTACTACTGACGCAAATCAACCAAAAGGCAAGGCAAAACCTGGTTTAACAAGCTGTCAATTAACTGAAGGGCTCATCCGCTACACATTTCCTATACGTCATTTTCCTGGACACCCCACCCTGAAAAAGACTCAGGAGACATTTCCAAGTAGTGACAACTGAGGACTAAATCACGAGGTTCTAACTATATCTGCTAGAATGCATTACCAATGCATTCTACTTTGTAACTCTGAACTCCATACATGATTCATTTGAAATAAAGGGAAAGATAAAGGTTTTCCTTTCCTGTGAAAACCTGAAAGGAATGCCTATAACAACAATGCTATTTGAAGAAAAAAGTCTATGAGTATATTACTGAATAGGGAAAGTTAGTTACATCCTCCAGTATGATACAAACTCATTGCTAATGCTTAATAGTTATTGAAAATCTGAGATGTGAAATATTAAAGTGCCTCTTCTTTTTGTTTTTATAGATACAGGGTCTCGCTCTGTTGCCCAGGCTGAAGTGTAGTGATACAATCACAGCTCACTGCAAACTGCAACTTTTGACCTCAAACAATCCTCCTGCCTCAGCCTCCCAATGTGCTTGGATTACAGGTATAAGCCACTGCACCTGACTTTAAAGTGCCTCTTTTAGACAGCAGACACACTCAAGGTGGTATGCAGAAACTGACTCTGAAACTACATCATAATAATCAAACATAAAACTAAGATAGTTATAAAATATTTAAGCCACCAAAAATAATCATTGTTTTTATAGCCAATGAATTCCCACAATCTTGCCTTTCTCACCTTCTCCATTTTTTTTTACTTTGAATTTTTGCAGATACATTGTAAATTGTATATATGGGGTACATGGGATATTTTGATAGAGGCATACAATTTATAATCATTACATCAGGGTAAATAGGGTATATATCACCTCAAGCATTTATTCTTTGTATTACAAAGAATTCAATTATACTTAGTTATTTTTAAAGGTACAGTTGAATTATTATTAACCATCATCACTCTGCTGTGCTATCAAATACTAGATCTTACTCATTCTACCTATTTTTTGTACTCATTAGCCATCCCTACTTCACTCTCTCCATTTATTACAACCTTTCCAAAATACAGACTAGTTAATCTGCATTCAAAAGTTATAATCCTCAAAAATGCATTTCCTAATTCCTGACTATACCATTGTTAGCTGGGTTGCCTTGGGTGAGTTTCCCAATTTCCCCAGTGCTCACTTCCGTCATCTACAGAATGCAGATGACCAAACTCTGGAGAGAGTTGTTGAAAGACTGCACAGGCTGCACAAAACCTAGAGAGCACTACATAAATGTCAGTTATTATTTTTATCCGTTCTGACATTCAGAAATAAAAGTTACAGGTTGGGCGCAGTGGCTCACACCTGTAATCCCAGCATTTGGGAGGCCAAGGCTGGTGGATCACGAGGTCAGGAGTTCAAGACCAGGCTGGCCAAGATGGTGAAACCCTGTCTCTACTAAAAATACAAAAATTATCTGGGCATGGTGGTAGGCACCTGCAATCCCAGCTACTCAGGAGGCTGAGGTTGAGAATTGCTTGAACCCAGGAAGCAGAATTTTGCAAGGCCGCAGTGAGCCAATATCGCACCACCACACTCCAGCCTGGGTGAAGAGCGAGACTTCACCTCAAAAAAAAAAAAAAAAAGTACAAAATTCACTATTAAAAATACCATTGATACATACCATATTCCAGCCACACTGGCCTCTTTTCTGTGGCAAAATGCCCTTTTCTCCTTTTGCCCTCAACACCTGTTCCTCCCTATGCTTGGAATTTTTCTCCAGCTCCTTCATGGCCAACTCATTTTGTTCCTTAAATCTCAAGTCCAATACCTCTCAATTCAAATATTCCCTCTTCAGAGAGCCTTCATTGAGATTGCAGTCCCCAAAAGTCTAACTTTCTTATAATCTTGCTTTAATTCTGTCATAGCTTTTACAAACACCTGTAATTGTCTTATATTACTGGTATGGCAATATTATCTTTTTTACACTGGTATTTCCAGCTCCTAGCATTGTATTAAAGCAAATAATTTGTGCTTAATAAACAAAAAATGATGCAATGTCAAATACTTTAAAACAACATTGTGCTCACACAACATTAAAAACAATTTCAGTTTAACATATGTCAAAATGTTTTAAAAACAGAGTTTAGATGCAGAGTTTAGTCCAATCTTTTGGCTTCTCTGAAGCACACTAGAATAATAATTGTCTTGGGCCACACATAAAACACACTAACACTAACGATAGCTGATAAGCTTTAAAAACACTGCAAAAAAACATCTCATAATATTTTAAGAAAGTTTATGAATTTGTGTTGGGCCCTATTCAAAGCCATCCTAGGCTGCATGCAGCCTGTGGGCCATGGGTTGGACAAGCTTGGTTTAGAGAGAGAGAGGATATAGAGAGGTATTACACAACAGTTTTTCCTTGCTGCCTGTTTAATTGCAAAGAGCAATTCAAATAATAGAATTTATACAAATGAGGATGTACAATTAAGGTCATTCATAAGTTTTAGGAATACTGGGCTGGGCACAGTGGCTCACGCCTTTAATCACAGCGCTTTGGGAGGCCAAGACCGGTGAATTACCTAAGGTTGAGTTTCAGACCAGCCTGGTCAACATGTTGAAACCCCGTCTCTACTAAAAATACAAAAATTAGCCCAGCTACTTAGGAGGCTAAGGCAGGAAAATCGCTTGAACCTAGGAGGCAGAGGTCACAGTGAGCCGAGATCACACCATTGCACTCCAGCCTGGACAACAAAAGCAAACTCCGTCTCAAAAAAAAAAAAGCTTTAGGAATATTAACTCTACTTTTTTATAAGTGCAGTAATCATCCCCAAGACCTCGGCAATAAAAAGGTGACTAGAGTGTAGCTAACTCCACTTTCTGGAGTAAGCTGAAATTCAGGACTTACCACTGTATAAAATAACAGTTTTTCCATTTGTTTAATTACACTCTACCACAGACCTATACAGATCAATTTTCACCATGGCTGGAATTACCACTACTTAGAAATCATGCATGTGGCTTTCACAGATGACTAATAAAACACTAAGTTTCAAAAGCATTCCATGAGTACTCATGAGAAGCATTTTAAAGTTTGTGTTTTTGTCCCTAATACAAAACTAGTTGATGTTATTCCTACTAATTATTATATTACAGGTGGTAGGATTATAGAGGATTATTTTACTTAACTAACGTACATAGTGTATATTAAGTGCAAGGCACTTTACATATTGACTCATTTAAGATAACCATAGGTACTTTCATTATACAGTTAAGAACAGAGGCACAAAGACGAAACTTACCCAAGGTCACACAGCTGAAGGGAAGAGCTAAAATTTGAATCCATAGTCCACTACCAGACTATGCTGCCTAACATTTAAAGAAAAACATAACTAGTTTTTCATAGTTTATAAAGAATAAGTCAATCCCAATTTTACCATTTTTGTTTGTTTAAAAAATTAGAGATGGGATCTCACTATGTGGCCCAGACTGGTCTCAAACTCCAGGGGGCTCAAGAGATCCTCCCACCTCAGCCTCCAAAGTACTAGTACTACATGCATAGCCACCATACCTGGCCCCCAATTTTAGACTAGCTTCAGTTGAGCAAAAAGTAACCTGCCCGAACCATTTGCACATTAAACCTAAACAGCAAGAAGACCGAAGAGAAGATGAGCAGAAGGGAGGGAAGTAGGGTGGGGAGGAAAGAGTGACAATAAAAAGGAAGATAAAAGAAGAAAAAAGGATAGAAAGATAAGAATGCTGCTTGTAGCCACCATTCATGATCTCTGGATAGCAAATGCTTTTTTTGAAAAGAAGAAAAGAGACAAGACAGTATCTCTATAACTCCCTAATTAGCTGATTGTACAGACTGTATATTTCCATTTCAAATGTTGAATTAAGGCACCTAAATTAGGAGGAAGTAGATAATTAACATTCCAAATTTTTTTCCATAAAAACTGAAACGTTAATCAGTTCACTGAAAATCTGGGTGTTTAGTGACTTTTGCCACCAACTTCTCTTTAAAAAAAAAAAATGGCATACATTGACAATTTTAACTTCAATTTCTTAACCAAAAGAATCAGAATGATTCCCCAAACTAAGTAACACATCGGAAAGTTTGGTAGAGCTCCGCCAAAAATGACTAAATGAGAAAGAGATTAACAAAGATCCATAGCACATTCTTGAGTTTCCAAAGGATGTAATTCAAAGTGAATATAAAAGAAGAATTTACATTTCATAAAATCTATGAGGGGAAAGTTTTCTGAACATTTCTATACTCTATTCCAAGTAAGGTAAATTTAAGTTAAAACTCAACTGAATAAAACCAACTAGAGCCAAATAGTAGCAATTTTCTCCAGGCCTCTGCTTTTGTTCCAAACTACCCAATTAAAGAAAGAAAAAGCCTTGCAACAGGATTCTAGACTGACCCAAGAATATGCCAATTTGACAAATTTTTGTTCATTTTTTGAGATTCCTTCCCTCTCTCTGTGGCTAGAATAATAGAGAAAAAAACAGAAAAACAAAACCCACAAACTTTCATCAGAAGCAAAAGAAGTTCAGAAGTCTAACAGAATTTAAACAGAAGAAACAGCAAGTGGTCAGGACAGGTACTATGTCTTGTTTACTTATTTTTATCTTCAGTGCCTAACACACTGTCCGGCACCTATAATACAGTTAACAAATGTGTACTGAATATGAGTGAGTGAACAAATAAATGTTAGGAGAAAAGGGAAGGCACAAAATGCTGGAGACTATTAGCAAGTGGGAATCTTCCCAAAATACTTGCTTTTTCCCCCTTTGATGAAGGGACCCAGACTGAGGTTTAACAAAGAGACCACTCCTTAGACATATCCTTAAGGGGTAAAATGATGTCAGCATTCTGGTGATAACAAATGGCATCAGTATTTGAGATAATT